>NC_092821.1:19051260-20523760 GCF_023375885.2 Dermacentor andersoni
TGGCCAAAGATATTTAATGGAGCCAGAAATTTGTAATTCTTCCATTAAATATGCCTGAAAAGAGTTCCTTTTCTGTCTATCTCAGGCGAATGTTAATCGCAAGATCATTTGTACCTCCTGTTTAGAGACAAGTTTTTTTTTTTCTCTTCAAAAATAACCCCATGCGGAAGTTTGCCATGCCGCCGGACTTAGCCCTTCCTTATATCACGGATTTCAGTACGTTCATCTAGACGGCAACACCTTTGAAACGAAACCGACAAGCATCAAGCGACCCGCCGTCATTAACCGAACATTTGCACACTTTTCCACAGATGCGGTGTGGGCGCGGCAAGCGTGCGGTAAGCTTTTTTCCGTGTTCTGCTTTCCGGCGCTATAATTGCCAGGATGCGCTCCGATGACGTCACTCAAAGGTCGCCCTCCTCGGTGAACCTTGACCCTGCGGGGTGCCCGATCGGCGTGCACATCGTGACCACGCTCCCTGCAAATATGCCAGCCGGCATCTCGCGTGAGGCCGCCCGAGCGAGGTCCCGTCGGCGCTCGCAAGCGCGTGCACGCAAGCTGGCCTTTCTCGAGGCATCGTGGGGCCTCCGCACTCGGCGCCGAAGGCAACTGCGTGCTCGTATTTGCGATGGATGAGCCTCGTCGTTCAGGCACAGAAACAGCGGTGCGCGGAATTCTTTGCTTGGATCCAGCTTGTGTGCGCACAGGGCGCCAGGTATATAGACTTACACTTTTTAAAAGAAGACAATTATAGGGTTTCACGTGCCAAAACGACGATCTGATTATTAGGCACGCCATAGTGGGAGACTCCCAATTGATTTTCACCACCTGGGGTTCTTTAACGTGCACACAGTGCACGATACATGAGCGTTCTTGCATATAGTTTCAAAAGAAACAAACGAAAAAGTTACTAAGGTAAAGTTAGTAACTCGCCCTCACATCTATTGCTAAGTTCTAATAATGCTAGCGACTGTGGATGATAATAAATACAATACATCCCGTATAAGATAAATGATGCCGAGAAGCATTGCCGGCAAACGAATGAATTCGATTTTCATATAGACAGTCCTTCTGCTATCCTGAATGCCTTTAGCTTGGCGCCACACCTAAAAAATTGAATGTATTACAAACCTTCGTTATTTTCAGTAAAAAAAATCGCATTTTCGCCTCAAAGGCGAAGCATCAATTATTGTAGCAACTCATCTGGCAACTGTTTGACGTAGTAGTTCTGCGGAAACCCGGCCGCAAGGTGGAGAGAAGCAAATAATGAAGGCAAAATCAGACATCCACCCGTTCATAGCAAATGCTACAAAAGAAGCCCATTCGGGTTCCTCGAAATAAAAGCCTCGCAGTTGAAGAAAAATTCGTCCTTGTCCGGGACGCCAACCCCGGGACCACTGCCTTTCCGGGGCAGCCGCTCTACCATCTGAGCTAACCGGACGGCTAGCAGATGGCAGGGCGAAGTCGAATTTGTCAACAACTCGAAGCAAATTGCTTCTCTCCACCTTGCGAGTTTCCCCAGAACTATTAGGTCAAACTGTTGCCTTTGTTAAACACTAAACACTAAACAGAATATTGAGGCACTGGAGCCAATCCAGAAGAAAGCCCGTAGGCTTTTTTTCAAAATAGCGCAGTACAGACTCACCCTCCGATTTAATGAAAGAGCATGCCATCCCATCGCTGCAAGCACGAAGGAAAATACAATTACTAAAATTTCAGTTTTTTCTAAGAACAATCAACTTTCTATGAGTCCTGAACCTTATCTTATGCCCATTACTACTCGTCCTACAAGGCATCTCCATGATCAGTCTCCAAGTCCATACCACGCCAAAATAAACGCCTTTAAGTACTCTTTGTTTCCACGTACAATTGAGGAATGAAACAAGCTGCTTTCTGATGTGATTATCACTATTGAATCTATTGACAAATTGATTGCTTCTTATTCACAGTCATTTTTCTCACTGTATATTTTTAATCAATTCGCAAACTGACCCGGCTGACAGGGCCAAGGTATTTTGTTATGTCGATAATTCCGCGGTGGTGTTAAGGAGGGCTGAGCCTCAGGAACGAGACTTTGTGGGGGATGCGTTGAATGTTTTAGTACATGCTCAAAAGGACCTAGGTTCCCGCATGAATTGTCAGACGGAGGTTGCCTTCAATTCCTTGATGTTTGTTTTATTTTCTCTGGTTTGTTGAAGTTACAAGCCGCCGTCAAAAAAATAAATCCTCAGATATGATTCGGCCCATTCAAAGCTAATTAAAAGAGCTGTTGCTTTCAACTGCCTTAGTGCCACTCTCCCAAGGTCATGTGACCACCTTGTCGGCCAAAGCCTGCAGTGCCAAGGGGAACGCCTCGACAGAGCTGGTTTCCCCAAGGAACTGATACCCTCAGTGGCAGAAGGCCTCTGATAAGGAGGTGAAGGATAAAGGGCGTGCCTACCATGGCTCCTCGTGTAAGCAAAGTGCGAGGACCGTGGCCCTGTAGTATAATCATGGCTTCTGACACCGCCTAAGAGAGGTGGAATGTGTATTGCCGGTAGTATTTTTTACCCCAGATACGTTGGCCCGCTGTTGCCCTGTGGTCAGTGGGCGCAAATGCAACAGCGCACGCAAAAAGAGACGTGCCACTCGGTTTGTTCCTTGCACGATTGGCGTCGTGTACAAGATACAGCTTTCATGAAGGAGAATCTATATATCGGCCAAATGGCGCATGGCCTTAACGACATATTGCGAGAGCACCAGGTGGCAATAGGCGCGCACGTATCGAGAGGACATTTTTCGGACTATTGCCGCAGGTGCGTTTCCTATGTAAGGGCAAAGATCGGGTCACCAGAGACGTGTTTGAAGCCGTAGCTAGCAGCAATAAACAAAGGACAGATGTGTCAGCGTTCCGTCTATCGTCCTATCGCAGAAAGAGCTCGAGTACTTGAACGAAAGTACACGTGCACTGATGACAGGTAGCCTTAGATGCTTATTTGCTTTTGTGCGTAGCTGTAGCATTCCTGGAAAACGATGATTTCTTGGTGATATGAGCGTCTGCATTCTCTGTATGTAGCATTCGCGCTTACGCGCCTGTATATTATATATTTCTGTGTACCTGCGTAATAACCTCAATCGACATCCAGCGCTCGTCCAGTCTACCTGTTTCCTTCCGTGTCAGGGCTGGTCAAATACGCATTGCCAAAAAGAATGCGAGATTCTCCGTCTATCTTGTACCGCTGCATATGGTGTGCGCATGCGCTCGTATCAATTTTTTGCCTGCTTCGTTCTCCCACCAATGAAGAGTTCACAATATTAATGCTACCTTACGGTGACGTTAGAAATTGCACTGTAGCCAAGAACAGCCAATGCAAGCCGCCGCCGTAGTCTATGAAACCTGGGCAAGAAGGTGTCAATGCGGTCAATGCGGTCAAAGCGCATGTGTTTCATTGAACTTCTGCTGTGTTTTCTACGCCCCATCCAGCGTAATGGCACCTACCAAGCAGTGTTATTACACTGCCGCTTTTAAGCGCCAAGTTCTTATAGCAGCGGAGCATTCGTCGAATTTTGAAGCTCAGCAACCGTTTGGAGTCAATTGACGGTACAGAAGACAACGCATTGTCCCACGAGGATAGCGATGAGGAAACAACCAATGACTTCGACATTGATGACCATAGTTATCGGTTGCATGGCAGTAAACTGCGGCACATTCAGCGTTAGTTAGCGTGTACGAAATAAACATCGTGTCAGACTTCAAAAGGTTAGCTACTTCTTGTGAGCCGTATTACTATATTACTATATATTACTATATTACTATATATATATATATATATATATATATATATATATATATATATATATATATATATATATTCCCTTTCGCGCAACACTAGGCGAGCGGCGAGACGGGGGCCCATCAAGCTGCCATCCTTCTCGGCTCGCGCTCTGACGCTTTCGCTCGCACCGGCAGCAAACGGCGCCACGGCACACGATAGGATATCATCACGCTTGGACTTTACACGGAACGTCACGGCTACGCTGCGCCGTGGCGACGACGACGGCGGATATTCCCCTGGAGTGTCCCTATAATTGCTATCGCAATAAAGCAATGAATGAAATCTCGCTATCGAGCCGAACGACGCCACTAAGGAACAACTCGCGCTCGTAAATTATGCCAATAAGCAGCAGGTTACACTAGCTGGTACATGGTTATACTAGGAGAATGCCAGCAAACTTGAAGAACGGAAAAAACGAGAGGCCAACATAGGCAAAGCGACAAGAATGTGGGTGGATTAGCAACCGAACTTTATTCTTGAACGCTGGACTGAGGGCGCCTCCAGACACAAGCAGAAAGACACCTGTTTGTCCTTTTTTAATAAATGTTTTTTCTCTTCCTCCTACTCCTCTTGAACACAGCATCCCCCAAGTCCGTAGTCAGCATGCGCAATGTGTAACATATCACACGCACGCTGATCACATTATCTATGCACAGCGACACTGATCGAGAAATTGCAGCTCTTTCTTGGTTAGGAACACCGATGGCGTGCTTACACATTTCTCAAGGCCAAGCTTATAGATGTGATAGGCTTCAATCAACTCTCTTTCCTGCTGAGTCTTAGCATTCCCCACGACTGATACGTTGCTGAAGATGGCAGTGCAACCGTACTCCTTACAATGTAGCTGACGATTACCTACCGCGCCAGTACGAACCAGATTATCAAGCTCACGCATACGATCAATAACACGGCGAGCGATTTTCCCTATGTCAATGTTGCCGCATCTCAACAGGATACTATATGAACTACACATGTGTCGCACGTGCGAAACTACTTGACATGCTTGATAATGCACGCACTTCTTCGCGAACTGTGCTGCGAGACCCTCATGCAATGTTTTGCAAGCTTACAAGGCGCAGAACAAGCCAAACTGACGTCGTCTCTTGCCGCAACTTTTTTTCAATCTGCGTGAAATATCATGTACAATCGCAATCAAAAATACGCGGACCATGGCTTCAGGTGCAGGAGTGGCTGCGGGGCCACACCGCGGCGCTGCTATCTCCATCGGGCTAAAGCATGGAGGAACGAAAACTTCCTCCATGGGGTAAAGTCCTACATCGGGCGCCAGCTTTAATGGTGCACCGAGCGACGCCTGCTTTAGTGATGCCAATCTTCGCCCTCACTCTCTCGTGGCCAAGCCACGCGCTTGATGAATTTCAAGTGTGGCGTTCGGCTGTTTCGCAGCTGATGTCAGTGCACAGCAGGGCGCTAACATTTTGCTGCGTTTGCCGTGCTGCCTTCGTTCTTGGCACGGCGGCGGCGGATGGCTTCCGGGCACGGCTGGCAGGTTCGGACGTTTTCTGCAATGTGAGCGTAGTAACGCTTTCGCCTTAAACGAGAATGGAACATTAGTCGGGACTGAGGTTGACACCAACAAAGCGGTGGCTTTTTGCTTGCTACTCCTATGCCCCTATGCCTTGCCATGGCGTCTTTCGTTGAGAACCTGCATGCACGTGCGCCTTCCGTTCAAAGGCCAGGCACGAAAGCGGGACACACACTGGTGCGAAGCGCACGTAAACATGAAGCGTGAAACCAAATTGGCCACTGCCAGGCATAAGTTCCGCGCGCTTAGCCAAACGGTCGAACGCGAGATGGCGCGGAGAGGAAGGTACGCGCGCACTGACGAACCCTCTTTCCAACTGACCGTCAACTGTGAAACAGCCGAACGCCGCACTTGAAATTTATCAAGCGTGTGACTTGGCTGCGCGAGAGTAAGGGCGAAGAGTGGCGTCACTCGGTGAACGCTGGAGTTTGAGGTATACTAGCGGCGCCTGGTGGCGGCGACAAACGTTATCTGGGTAGTACCAGCTTGGGTAGTATTGAGCGCTGGCTGTGGCGAAGCACGTTTCTAGCCCGAGTTTTGCATCGATTCGCACTTTTTTCTGGCCTGTTGCGAGTGCGAAAAGGCTCGTCACTTCTCACAGACCACGCCGACCACTCTGCGAGCTGGCCGCAGCGTATAGTTTAACTAAAACGGACTCTCCGTGGGCCGTGGGACGTAATACTGGAAGCAGAAGGAATCGGCGACGCCGATCCGGAGAAACCTAGCTCAGCCTCGAAAAAGCGTCACCGTCGTTACTGCTGCGTCGTGGGCTGCCATGAACAAGAAGGCCTGAATCCCAACATCAGATTCTACCGTTTTCTTTCAAGGCCTCACAAGGCGGAGCGTCGGGCGCGCTGGAGGACTGCAGTTCGTCGCGATGGGTAAGCGAAACTTCGCGCCATGCTTACTGCTTCGCCTGTCTTGAAGCTTCCTTGATTATCTGCTTTGCTAGATTATGGCACGCTGAGGCGAAAGCTGAAATGCATATATGCAGGGAACAGCCGCATGTACATGCGTAGAATGAGAATTCATGCTTTCTACAACATAAATTGCCTAGTACGTCCCTACATAGGCAGATGTGCCACACCAAGCAACAAAGTAGCGAGAAGTGCACCGTGGCAAGCACCAAAAAGTTGGGAATACACAACACAGCAAGCAGCAAAATGTGAGAGATGCATAGCATAATTCACAGATCATCTCAAGGCATTGCGCAAAACAGCAAGCAGTGAAAAGAGAGCTGCATAGCATATTTTACAGACCATGTCTAGGGAATGCACAACAAAGCTAGTAGGAAAAATGAGAGATGCAGTATATAATTTACAGGTCAAGTCCAACATCTCACTTCAGATAATCATTATTAAATGGCAGACCGACATTGCAGCAGGCATGGCAGGTGATTCACGATTCGAGACCCGGCCACTGTGACAATTAAAAATTCGACCGGTGCGAAGTGGTGAAGTGAGGTGTGTGCAAATGACCACAAATGGTCGGGCTGATTCGGTGGCAATTCACTACCCCACTACGAGCAGCACAGGTTAGAGAGTTAAATGTGCTCATCCTTGACCTTAAGCCAGCACGTTGAGGCAGCGCAGCAAGGTAGTATTGATTGCAGCACATCGATGTTCGAGCGCCGTCATTAAAAGCTACATCAAGCGAGCAGCGCACGGAACGCGGGAACGTGAACTAAAACGAGACGGCAACTCGGCCGCGCGAGGACTAACCAACCGCGCAGCTGGCACTGCCGACTCCGAGTGTTGGTCGCGGTGCAGTGCCAAGGACAAGATGACCACCTTCAACGAAATAGTGAAGTGGTACAGACTTAACAGACAGACTATGCGCCACCTCACCCGGGGCTTACCCGGAAGGAGGCAGTGTTATATAGGCAATTACAGACGGGGTCCCTGCTCACCCCGGTGCTAGCTAAGCACGTGTGTCCGAGCGTGTACGCGAGTGCCATGTGTACACTGTGCGCGAAGGAGAGAGCCACCGCGGCTCACATCCTTTGGGACTGTAGTATAAATCCGCGAGAAGCCAGCGAGAAGACGACGATCCCGCCGCAGCTAGAGGCTGCAACGAGGAGCTGTGACGAAGAGACACAACTCAAGGCCGTCCAGCAGGTCTCGGCAGCTCTAGAGAGGCAGCGACCGCGCGAAATCGTGGAGACGGGGGGCAGCACCCCCAGGAAGGGGACGGCGGCCCTCTCGGACCCGCGGAAGTAGCGAGGAACCAAGACCTCCATGAGCAGAATGCACGAGACTGACGTAGTGGCCGCGTCGCGGTAAAAGCGTGTCCTCCCTGCGTGGAGGGAGCCTAACCGACTCTGCAGGCATTTTCACTAAAGTTGTTGTCTCTCTCTCTCTCTCTCTTGAACTATTGGCTGAAGTTGGTTAGCATAACTGCCGCTTTCCCTTCGTGGAGTAGAGCGAACCCTCTTGCGACGCAAATTTCACGGTCGAGCAGTAGATGTCGGTCGCCCTCGATGACGCCTTCTACGTCAGCGGGCGTTTCGATGCCGACGGAAATAATAATGCTGGAGCGCGGCGGGATGCTCACTTGATTTTCGAGCACACTCAAGGCGTGGTGACTACGAGAGCTCTCCTGCAGTATCGTTTGATCTTCCGGCAGCGTTATCGATTTTGACTTCAGGTCTATGATTGCGCCCTGTTGGTTCAGGAAGTCCATGCCAAGAATGACGGCTCGTGAACACTGTTGGAGGATAACGAAGGTGGCAGGGTAAGTCCGGTCATAAACGGTAATTCTTGCCGTGCAGATTCCAGTCGGCGTAATGAGGTGTCCTCCAACGGTCCGAATTTGGGGGCCTTCCTATGCAGTTTTAACTTTCTTCGATTGGGCGGTGATGAGTCCACTCATTACGGAGTAATCGGCCCCTGTTGTCTGGTACTCCAGGGCTCCGTATCGTACTGCTGCCGAGAAGTAGCGACGCCTGCCTATCGTAGCTCGACCGACGTTACAAATGGGGAGCGTGACATTTTCGGCGGGCTGCAGGCATCCGGTAGACCATGGCGACCAAGCAAGGGCGAGACGATTTCTAGTGCGAAATGTGTACGGTTTATTCAAAGGTTGATGAAAATGAAGAGAATGAAGTGATCAAAAGTACATTTCGGAGCCCCTTAAATAGGCTCTATACAATCGTGGGCAGGATCTTGCTTCCGTCGACGTCACGTGACCGGTACAGAAAGAAGGCCCCTCCTCCTCTGGTTATACCGAGCCTGCTGCAAGGAGGTGGTTGTCACGCCTCCTGGAATTGTAGACGCCTGTCCGTCTCTTCAGCGCGTTGCGGGTTCCTGGAAGTTCTCCTCTAGGTCCAATTCGATGAAAGGGCCTCTGTCAACTCGCACACACACACACACACACACACACACACACACAAAAGAGGTCTGTCCACTGCGGGGCTTCCGGCAAACAGGCAGACACTCGATATGGTCATGGCGAATTAGCAAGTCACGCATCATTTCGGCGAGACCTGATGGAAGAAGGGCGGGTGAGAGAAAGTTCTTTGTACACGAGGTGCGGGACACCAACAATAGCAGGCGAAGTCACACCTCATTTCGACGATGCAGGGTGAGAGATGGACGGTTGAAATTCCTTTCAACACGTGGTGCCAGACGCCAACCCTAACACTGTGTCCACTAAGGCGGTAACTGTTCGGCCGTCGAGAAGCACGTCGAGGTTGGTGGTTCTTTGTCTGCTGATGCAGTTAGGTCTTGGCGTCGGATCACGGCTGCGTCGTGTTGAGCTGAAGGTGGAACGTCGCGTCGTCAAGTCGTCTTTCGTCGGTGTTGTCTTGGCTTCTTGACTTCGTCGGGACGGCGGCGTTTCGTTATTATGTCGTCGAGATGGTCTCTACGGCGTCTTCGTCGGCGGCGGAGGATCTTCGTCAGTTCGAGGAACAGCAGCCGCACCTCCATCGGTTTCTCCTTTTAGTTTTCCGGATATGGGCTCGCAGAGCGGCCCCGGGCTTGGCCGGTGCATGGTCGGCGCTGCAGCGACAGGTAGCAGCCTGGTGACGGCGAACGGGATGGTCGTCGAGAGCTCCAGTGAGTGGCGGCGAGGTAGTCGGCGATATCGCGAGGTCGTTCGCCAATCTGTGGTCGCGGCGCGTTAACGGCCAAACCTCGTAGTCCCATCTCCCGGTACGGGCATTGACGGTAGATGTGCCCAGGTTCTCCGCAGTGATAGCAAAGCGGACGGTGGTCTGAGGCGGGCCAAACGTCAGTCTTCCTTGGAATTCCGCGTGTGGTGACGGGTTGGCGTGCTGGCGGCGGGGGTGGTGGTGTACAACGGAACTGTGTCGTCACTGGGCCCTGCCGTGGGCTCGGAAGGGGAACGTGACGGTGGGCTACAGCGGCGTATGTCATCGCTTGCGGCTGAGGCTGCGGCTATTCAGGGGCTACTCCGAGTTGTTGTTGGAGCTTCATACGTACGGCGTCGGCAACCGAAGCCACTTGAGGCTGTGATGACAAGAACAGCTTCTGTAGCTCCTCCCGCACGACCGCTCGGATAGTCTCGCGCAGGTCGTCGGTGGCCAATGACTCAACTCCAGCGTAACTTGTCGAGTTCGTGCGGTGGTTGGTTTGCCGGTTCCGTATTTCCAGTGTCTTCTCGATGCTAGTGGCCTCGCGGAGAAACTCGTCGACAGTCTTCGGTGGGCTTCGTACCATTCCGGCGAAAAGTTCCTCCTTTACACCACGCATCCGTAGGCGGACTTTCTTCTCCTTGGACATTTCCGTTTCGCCGTGGTGGAATAGGCGGCTCATCTCTTCTCTAAAAATCGCGGTGGTCTCATTTGGCAGCTGCAATCGGGTTTCTAGTAGTGCTTGGGCTCGTTCTCGGCGTACGACGCTTGTGAATGTCTGCAGGAAGCCGCTTCGGAACAGGTCCCATGTCGTTAAGGCGGCTTCTCGGTTCTCGAACCATGTTCTGGCGGCGTCTTCCAATGCGAAAAAGACATGTCGAATTTTGTCGCTGTTTCAGCTGTTAAAAGCAGCGACCCTCTCGTATGTCTCAAGCCAGGTTTCCGAGTCCTCGAATGTTGAACCGCGGGACGTCGTAGGCTCCCTGGGCTGCTGCAGCACGATGGGGGACGCTGGGGCTGCCATTGGGGTTGACTGGGCGACGATCTTCCTGGTCGTCTCTGGCAAAAGTCCGTGCTCCGGGGGCAGTCCTTGCAGCGTGGGGCTGGCTACCTCGCTGGTTCTTGGCGACGTTGATGTTGTCTTCCGCGTGCGGGCTTGGGTCACGGCTTTGGGGTGGCGTCCGGTACATAAACGCAAAGCACCTCCACCAGATGTCACGTGGTGGTGAGGTTGAAGAGCACAGTAGCAATACTGTGAAAGACAAAACTAACGTTTATTGGGCGAACCTGTGCCCACAAAAACAGGCTACGCTTATAGCACAACGATAGCGGCGAACACGGTCGGCAATCGTCGAAAATGTGATCAACGGGTCAAGAGCGTCGGCTTTTATACATAAATTGTCGAATGTTCCAGACTAATAGCTGGGACCCGCGTGTCTTCCACAAAGTTCTACACTATTCGCGTCGCGCATACATGCAATCAGATTACACAAGGTTCTGTGGCAGACAGCGGATGGAACCATTGATAACATTCCAGAAACTTCCTATACATGCAGGCGCGTCTTGCGCTGCGTGATAACACTTGTTAAGCGGTGTAACGTGGTCACCCGAGAAAGATAAACATGTACAAGTGTCAATATATACACGGACGAACGTGCATGTAGGGGGCAGGACCCCCTCGATCCCCCGAAATAAAATCCTGACTATGCCTGTGGCTCGAACAGCTCACAAGTTCGCGTGCAGAACCGCAGTACCTTGCAACAAAAAGCGGCGCGATGTTTTTAAGCATGCATATAAAGTTTTCTCGCCGAGGCCGGAAGGCAAGAAATGTTTTAAGGGATGTTTAAAGAAAACTTCACACACTTAAGGTGAAAAATTATGTGAGCGCATTTTGGCTGCCGAAACCAGCCGATAAATGATCGTCACCAAGCAAACTATTGTTACTTCAGTTATGTTAGTAACCGTTAACAGAGCATGATTTATCACTAACCTCACTAGCCGTCGTTCACAGCAACTGTACCTTTTCGATATATGCAGTGCAGACACGTAGATTTACACTCACTTCAAATGTTCGCGTGCGCACATCTTAGGCATAACTTATGTTTATGACTCATTCACGCCACAGATTAAAATAGCTGCTTCGTAGCAGCGAATCTCCAAGTGGAAAAGGATTCGAGATGCAGGAGTTTGTAGATCAAATTTATTTCGTACAAGGGAATGGATGACCAATCGCTGCTGGCAGCAGGGCAAGAGTGCTGGTTCTTGGAGTCTTGGGGGGGCAGAATTCACAGCAATTGGAAAGGCGACGAGCTATTAAGCGCAACAACAGGTTATTTTTATTGCACTAATCACACCAAGACTGCAAACTTGCAAAGTAATTATTCACACATTGCATATTGTAATATGGGAACACATTTTTCTTAATCTCTTCATACTACTCAGATCAATTTCCTGTACCACAGTGCTTATTAAACATACAGGCAGAATTTTACATTCGTAATGTCGACTAAGGCCGATCTAACGAGCAAGATATTGCAGGCGGTAAATGCTGAAGCTATCACGGCTGTCTAATAAACGGGAGCATGTGAGGTTTTCGCTTACTATGCATAAAATTAACTCTAGTACATCAATCAACGCTACATGAAAACTACAGCGTCTACGAAAAATAATATGAAAAACAAGAGAGAGAAAACCAGTGTGCGGCGGGCAAATTGTGCCTGCTAGTATGTACACTGTTTTGAACACACTGTTCGAGACTCGCATAGTCAGAACAATCGCACAAGCAACACAGCAAAATGGGCGAGTTGGTAAACAAGTTAACATTCGTATAGCGTATATGTGCAGCGCCATCTGCACATATCGTTCATTCTTGTCCCGTGTCTGTGTCGCGCTGCACATATACGCCAAAAATCGTTAAAAAAGTGAACAACCTCTGATGCCAGGCGTACGCATCTCGCCGTTAAGAGTGGTGTTACTCGGAGTAAATGTTCCATTAGTGCAAACAAGGCGAACGCACCTCGCATATCCTGGACCCTTTCGGAGCCGGCAGGTCTCGGCGCACATCTGCCCGTTCGCACGGCACCGTGTAAGAAGCTTTGCCACTTTCCCTGCAGTTTGTGCAGTTTGGTACGCTGAACCTCGTCATACTGGAATACAACTGTCACTATGATGTGTTTCGTATTACTTCACCAAGGTCCTTAACTTAATAGAGACATTGAGCCTGTCCGCTATTCCGGTAAAGGGGGGTGGTTGGGGCGGATTGCCGGATTTGCGGGGGCGTAAGGGCCGATTTACGCTCAAACCGCCCATCGCCGCACGCCGCACCGCATGCATGCGGTTCGTGAAAAACAGGCGGTCGTCGCGATCGGTCCCAAAATTGCATTTACGCTGAAACCGCATAATGCGTTGCGGTTTGCATGGGCCCTCTGGGTTTCCAAATAGGTAACCAGCAACTGGCAACATGCATCAGCGAGTTGGCAGCCTCGAGTGCTGGCGACCAGCAATATTTCGCATCGTGCCAGGATTTTGTTATTACGTTTGCTGTATTATTAGTTATTTTTTTATTAGTTAGTTCGAGTGGTTCGAATGCGCCTGCATCCGCACTTCGGTTTGGGGACGCGACGTCTGTTGAAAGCTGGCAAACATTCGGCAGTGCGCAGAGCAACACTGTTCGATGTCGGCAACTATCGCCAACAGCAGACGACACTAGCATATTTTTGTCGATGTAGGTTGAAGCTTCCGCATCATGGTGAAAACGCGACCCCTGCACTGTCACATTCTGTGCTGCATGTGTGGCATTAACGTGGTGAGCCACCTTTGGAACACTGTGCAGTCGTCTTACCTGTGCCGCTTTTTTGTTATTTGTTTGATACTGTTGCGACAACATACGTCACTATGTGCTCGGTTGTGTACGGCGCGCTGGCGCACTTTTTGTAGCTGTGCTAGCGAAAGCGTGTGTTGTGGACAAGCGACGCACCATCGCTCCTCGGCTGGACGAAGCACCAGCGCGGAGAAACGGGAAGCGACCCCATCCCGAGTCGAGTTCTGAGAATCCTCCGTCGCCCTCAGCGTCTCGGCTACCGGACAGGGACCGAGAGTTTGCCCCCTCGAACACATGCAGCTCTCGCCTGCGTCTTTTGTAGAAAATAAACGCAGTCTGTTTTCTGCCACCAACCGATGCGTACTCCTTTCACGGATGGGGCCAGACCTCGTACGCAACACTGGCGATGAGGCAGGAGTTGCGAAGCGGATCTGTAAGTTTTCGAAGTTAAGGCCATGGCTACAGGATGAATGCACGGCGCTGTCGAGCCTTTCTCGGGCAAATCATGGTAATCGTGGATCCAGCGCCTCGACTTTTACTTCGTGGCGAAGAAGCGGGCACTTCTCTTCACGCTTTGTGGTGCCGACACTTTCGAACACCGTGTGCGCGCTGATAGCGCCGAAGATCTCGGCAGAAGTAAACTTAAATGATTTAGTGACACTTCTTAGGCGGCACTTCGACAACAGGACATCCGAGCTTTAGAGCCGGTACGTGTTTCAAAGACCCCATCAACGGCCAGACGAGTCGATCAGCAGCTACGCTGCGGCCCTCGGAACCTTGACAGCCGACTGCAACTTCGGAGCGCTGCCTTCGGCTACAATATCGACGACGTCACCTGACACCCAAACGACCGCTTCAGCGGCGAACCCAACTATGCCGTCCCAAGATGTGATGCTGCGGGACAGGTTCGTCCGCGGCGTCTGGGACGAACATCTTCCGCAGAGATTATTCGCAGAAAAAGCCTGACATTTCAATGCGCTGTGGACTTAGCCTTGTCAGCGGAAAGTGCGTCAAGGCATCAGCGAGATATCAAAGGAGTGGCAAACTCGGGGGAAATTCACAGGACGTCGCAAATCAAGCCAGGAGGCAAGCATACGTCAACGCGACATTGCTATCGATGCGACGGCTTGCACGACCCTGAAACATGCAAATTCAAGACAGCCGAGTGCCGTTTCTGCTCCAAGGAAGGTCACGTCGAGCATGCCCGCATCTCAAAGAAAAAGAAAAACACGGAACCACGCTCCGACAACTAGCAGCTACGGGCACACAGTGTCAAACCACCACCTGTCAGCAAATCCTGCTGCAAACTGCAGACACGTAGTGTACGTGCACACTGCCCCAAGTTCCTCGTGGACTTGATAGTGGAGGGAAAGCCAGTCCAGCTTGAGGTGGACACAAGTGCGGCATGCTCCCTGATAAGCGAGGACACGAACTACAGAAAGTGGAAGAAAAACACTCCGTGGCTTTCATGCGAGCCGCTCGATTTGTGCACATGTTCAGGTAAACAATTACACGTCCTGGGCTCCGCACAAGTTCATGTGATGTTGAGATCAAAGGACTATCTGCTGCCATTGTTGGTTACGAAGGGCACCGGGTGCAACTTCCTAGGAAGAGATTGGTTTTTGGCACTTCAAATTCAGGTGAAGGGGATCAACCACGTAGGAGAGCCAGCACTAGAAATTACAGAGGTCGTGGGATGACACCCAGATGTCTTTAAGGAAGGCATTGGAAGCTATACAGGTCCTTTAGTTCACCTGGAACTCGAAGACGGTGCAACAGCAATGTTTTGCAAGGCTCTTCCGATTTAAGTGGCGCTGCAGGCGCTTATGGAACATAAGCTTGACCATCTACAGCGCCAAGGCACCCTAAAACCAACGCAGCATACCAAATGGCCAACTCCATTGGTACTTGTTCAGAAGACCGACGGTACACTCAATGTCTGTGGTGTCTACAGGAGTACTGTTAGTACTGTTACTGTTAATGCAGCAGCGAAGAAGGCATCTTACCCGCTACCAACTACAGATGAAGTGTTTGCAAACCTACATGGTGGAACCCCCTTCTCAATGTTGGATCTTTATCAAGCATATCAACAAATGAAAGTTGAAGAAGAAACAGCAGCACTGGTCACAGTGAACACCACAAAACGACTATTCAGGGTGGAATGCCTCCCGTTCTGAATTTCCGCTGCACCAGCTATCTTCCAGTGCCTGAGGGAGACAAATATACCTGGAATTCCAGGGGTGAGTGTTCACCTTGACGACATCATCGTCAACAGGAATAGTGCAAATGAGCACGCAGAGCGTCTGAATCAGGTTCTGTCGAGACTAACTGAGAAAGGCTTACGCCTCAAGAAAGAAAAGTGCAGGTTCGGAATTAAGTCAGTTTAGTTTCTGGGACATCGAATTGATGGCAGTGGTGTTTGTAACACCTAGAAAAAGGTTGAGGCTATACTTCAAGCACCCAAACCATCTGACAAGACGTTCCTAAGGGCTTTTCTGGGCCTTATTTCATTTGACGATTGCATTTTGGAGAAGAGAGCAATGGTCGTGGTGGAATTGTATAGGCTCCTAGAGAAAGAAATGCCCTGGAAGTGGAAGAGCAAGCATCAGGCCAATTTCGAGGCACTTAAGGAGATGATTCGTGCATCTACAGTGCTCGCTCACTACGACGGGACGAAGCCCCTTTTTTTGTCTGTGGACGCATCGCCGTACGGCGTTGATGCCGTCCGTGCTCGGGAAGATGCTATTTCCCAAGAGGCGCCCATTGCATTCAGTTCATGAACACTGGGAAGTGCCGAAAAGAGCTACTTCCAGCTCAACAAAGAAAGTCCAGCAGTAATCTACAGCATCAGTCATTTTCATAAGTACATAGCTGGCCTGCATGTGACCATAACAGATCGCCAGGCATTGATTGGAATCGTGAGTGAAACAAAGCAAGTACACCGGGTCTTTTCATCAAGGATTACGCGATGGTGCCTTAAACTAGCAACGTACGATTACAAGTTGCTGTACAGGCCTGGCCTACTGCACCAAAATGCGGACACTCTAAGCTGACTTCCACTACCGGCACAAGTTGAACCTTATCCCCCAAGAGACGTGCTCATGTTGGCTACCATGCTCAGCTTCGAGCTTTCACCGCCTCAACTAGCACGAATGACTCGAGAGGACTCAGTTCTGTCCCAAGTGCTGGAGGCTGTTTCAAAGGGCGAAGTTCATAAACTGCCAAAAGAATAGTTTTCATCGTGCCTGAAACTGGAGACTGAGCTTTCAGTGCAGGAAGGGTGCCTTGTTAGAGGCTCCCGGATGCTAACTCCAAAACAAAGGCGGGAGATACTACCTTATTAAACTCGCACCTGCAAACCACCATATAATTGTGGTCATGAAGGCATGTGCACGAAGCTACTTTTGTTGGGCACGCATTCACGCAGATATCGAACGGCTCACTAGAAACTGTGCAACTTGTTGTCAACACCAAAGGGCACCAGCCAGGGCACCAGTGCCCAAATGGGAACGCACCATAACGCCTTGGGACACAGTTCACGCAGACTTCGTTGGTCCCATAGAAGGCAGAATGCTGGCTAATTGTTGTGGACACATACAGCAAATTGTTGGAAGTGTGCTCCATGCATAATACACAGTCTGCCACATTGATTGAGGAACTCCGGAACCTTTTCGCAGATTTTGGGCTCCCCAAAAAGCTAGTGACTGACAACAGGCCATCCTTCGTTTCAGTAGAAGTTGAGAGCTTCCTAAAGAAGAATGGGGTGACCCATGTAACAAGCACACCGTACCATCCTACAACAAATGGCCAAGCAGAAAGGATGGCTTTTGAAACAAAACGAGCATTAGCCAAAAACAAAGACGGAACATTCGCGTGTAGGCTGGCCCACTTTTTCTAGAGTAACACACCACCATCTGCACATCAACGGGTGAAATGCCAGCTGCACTTGGGTTCGGGCGTGAGCTGGATACAGCTCTCACGTGCATTCAGCCCCAAGCAAAAGCGAATAAAATCCATACCAACTGCAACAGGAACACAAAGCCGAGAGTACTCGCTGTCGGACAAGCAGTTTTCTTTCGAAACTTCGGAGGGAATCCGATCTGGACTGAGGGAACGGTTTTGGAAAAGCTCGGCCAGAGATCGTGGCTCATTAAAGGCCCCAACAGGTTAGTGCGATGACAATGTGACCACATCAAGCCCGGTGTTTTGAGACACCCCACAGAAAATTCGGCGACACAGGATAAGTGCTGTACGCTAACCGCGAGCAGTGTTCCGCTCTCATTTATGCTTGGGATAAAAGCAGATAACTCCACGTCGTCAGAGGCCACTCTCTCAGGAATGCTGAAGCCTTCGCAATCATCGGTGACCAAGCCAGAGATTGGCACTGCCCCTGAGACCGTGCCAAACACAACTGCAGAGTCATGCCCGCAGTGGGGACGACACCCTCCGGATCACTACGGCGACTCCATCTGAAAAGGGAGGAAAATGTTGTGTACAAGCGATGCACCACCACTCCTCGGCTGGACAAGGCACCAGTGCAGACGAAACAGGAAGCGACCCTGCCCCGAGTCGAGTTCCAAGAATTCTCCATCACCCCCAGCGTCTCGGCCACTAGACAGGGACCGAGAGTTTGCCCCCTCGAACACATGCGGCTCTCATCTGCATCTCTTGTAGAAAATAAACTCAGTCTGTTTTCTGCCACCAACCAATGCGCATTCCTTTCACGGATGGGGCCAGACCCTTTACGTAACAGCTTGGAAGAACGCGCATACACGAACACACAGGTGTACCTAAGCCAATGAGCAAGGGATCTGTCAGAGCCACAGCTTAGCCTGCTGAAGCGCCGCAGCAATATCTATTAAGATACTCCTATACAGATGGTTCTACCATCACGGAATACAGCTCTGTTGATTGACAAGTCACTTCGTCACCGACGACGCATGTGAATCATCAACAGTGGCTTGTTGATTTAGTTGCACTTTGCTGCTGAGGTCTCTTTAGTAGCTGTCAAGTTAATAGTGAGCCTACAATTGCTTACATGATGTAATATGGCATCGCACTTCTGAACAATGATGTAACACCAAATGAACATACAGGAGCGCACAGAGCTAGCATTTTTTCATTCTATGTTACGTCATTATTTCAAAGTGCACTGCCATGTTAAGTCATGACTAAACAACTAGCCATCAGTACGTCTTGAGCAATTGATTACAATTATGACATACATAAAAGTGATATGTACATATCACAGTTACTTCTTCAGGCAGAGATGCTTGTCAGATGTGTTTTCAAGAGAAGAATGTTTGCATGAAAACAAATATTAGTTCATATTGCTGAAAAGACACCCGATATAGGCGTGAATTCACCTAGTGTTTACATTTCTTGTTGGTGCTAAAAATGTCCCTGCCAATAGAAGTAGTGTCATGTCATTCATGCCTTAAGAGATGACAGAGGTTTACAGGGCACACAAGGCAGCAATGTCCATGCAAAAAGGCCTGGGTGGCCAACCTGCTGCCCCTTCACTATTTATCCATACCTCTATCAGCATTTAAACAATGTACAGCCTGTGGTCAAAGTGAATACAGGCATGCTTGCTCTCTCAGCAATGGCGACAATCAAGGATGATTGCCTTGAGACCGTTTGCTGCTGTCAACATCATTTATGCATGCATTCTCTTTTTATTCTTTTCCCTAGATAAAAAAGATGCTTGCACAGTCAGTGAGCTATAGCAAAATAATGTTATTTGATAGCATTAGGCATGGCCCTAATCTCATTCATGTAGTGACAACCTAGCTAGCTAATGCACAGCCACATTAAAGAGAAAGAGAAGTGCATAGGCTAACAAATAGGTGCACAGTACGTGTACTTCATCTCAAAGCAAAGCAAGATTATCATGCAACTATAGAGATCTAGATTAAGGGGACGCAAGCATTGAGGCCCCCTAGTACTTCGAGTCTCAACGATTGCATCCCCCTGATCTAAAACTCTCTAATAAGCTTTGCAATGAGTGCAGTGATCTTGCATGCGAAATGGTTGACGTAGTAAGTCGTTTTATATTTGCCTTTCTGAATAAGTAACAGCTTAAACAGGTACGAGACAATGAAATGAAATGCTGCCTCATATGGTGCACAAGACACAAGTAGGGGAGAACATTTGCCGTGCCTGCTGTAATACCAATTCCAACATGCAGTAGCTTGTAGGCAATGAATGTATGTTCATTGTGTCAGGGCAACTTGCACCTACCCCTAATGAAAAAACAGAATGTCTGCATCGTAGACATTAGTTAATTAGCAGCATGTGCGGTGCAGCACAAGAAATAAAGGGAATGTTTGTTGCCATTTTTTGTTTTCATAACCAACAGACAGTTTCTTGGGTGGAGCTTTATGATGAATTCATATTATGTTCTGTGTAAATCTGTAATGTGGGCATTTTCTATTATCCAATCACTTCATAAGTAGTCAAATGAATGCAGGTAGCCCCATAAACACTGTAAAACGGAACGCAGAAATTTCCAGTTAAGAAGCCATAGTGACTCACACTCTGTGCTGAACATAAAATAGAAAAAAATTCGTAGTGACAAATTGGGTGCACATTGTCATCTGCCATACAAATCCATATATTACAAGTAATCTTTCACTCGTTCTCGTATTGCTTACAGTTGCACAAACCTTATTGCAGCATCCTCTGTGGAGTAAAATAATCTTGCCAGCCACAGGCACTTGTTCACTTTATTAACATATATTAGCCCCCAGGCTCTCCTGTATTCCTTCATGCATGCTACAATAGCATGGCTGTGCTCAATCACCTCCTTCCATTCCACTGAAATGAAGATGACATATATTTGTTACCAAAATATGTTCTAAAGCATAACTGTTTATCATTCTTTAAGCCTCTGAGAAGTAAGGATCGATGTTCAGCCTTGCTGTTGTGGCATTTCAGAGGTTCTAACCCACCGTCATATTTCTAAACAAGCAATGATGAAATTATATAATCAAGCCATACCATTAGTACAACTGAGGTATTGCTTTCCCAGGGAGTCTCACTGCCACCTCCCCAATTTCGTAAATAATTAGACATGTTGACAACCTCAATATGTTGAAGTTACCTTCACAGCCTGTGTTTTAACACGACAAATAAGCCTGATTAACCCAACAGCCCTTATATCATTCTCTTAATCACTTGAAATACTAACTAGCACATGGCATGTAGTCATATTATATTCTGTTTGTATGTTTGGTGAATTGCAGAAATCATTTTTGTCGCCCTTACAGCCCAGCCGATGCTGTCTTTCTTTATAACAACGAAGCAACAACCTTACTTGGTGCATTGCTGTGAGAACTATAACTAGCTTCACAGTAGCACTGCACATGTACCCTCAGACCACATCGTAGACATGCTTCTGTACATACTAGAGGCTAGCCACAATCAGCATAATTTTGAAATCTAGATGAACAGGGTGCGAATTCATGTGTATCAAATAAATGTCTGTTCCACTGAGAGGCTGTGTGTATGCGATATAGTTACCAGTTCACTATACTTATGGCAGAAGAACAGAATACACAGAACAACAAAATCAAGTTCTCTCTGAAAAGCTGCTTTTTGCCACTATTATATGCAGCAAAGTAAGACTTCAGAAAGCACAAATATGGCTTAAAACGACAGAAAGCTGAGCTAGTTGGTAAGGATTCATTATGCAAAAAAGAGGTGAGGTGTGCAGACAGGAAGCAAGAGTAGAGAAGTCCACTTCTCTACTCTTGTGTCCTGTCTGCACGCCTTACCTCTTTTTTGCACCACAAATATGGCTTGGGCGCATCTTCGTGCATTGTGAAGTGGGCGAATGTTATTTTTTTTCAAACAGAAATTGAACAAAAATAGTAAGTGTCAAATGTTGAATAGGGACACGACGACGTGAGTACTTGTAGTAGCAATATTTATTTCCGTATATTTAGGTACTACATCTTAACCAACTAGTGCGAAATAGAGCTAACTATTGGGGACAAAGGATAAGTTTTAAATGCAAGGCTACTAATGTTATATAAAAAAATACTTGAATAGTGTATCAACAACTTTAGAGCCTCGTTGCAAAGAAGCTTTCCAAGAAATAATGGCTGCTGTATGAAGAGCTTCCAAAACTGCAAAATAAATTGTTTCCAAAAAAACATGAGAGTTGTAGAAAAAACAAACATAACGAAGGGCCAATGTTTTGCGGACACATGTAAAAGGACTTGTTGCAAAGAAAACAGCACAGACTTGTCACATAAAAGATAAATCTGCTAGATCGGGATGGGTGGTTGGCTTTAGGCAAAAAAAAAACCTATGGGAAAGTTTCGTGGCAATACGGCTAAAAGATACATTCGTTACCGTGCTTGCCTTTGGAAGGCTGCATACGCTTGTTCACATGCAAGTACTTGTCACATATTCGTTGTTAAAAAACTTCCAATTTATATATTGACACAAAAGCCTCTCTGATCACGGTAAAAGAATAGTATTGTCATATAGTATACATAACATTTAGAACATCAGGCTACTATTTTTCACATTACGCAAATACTCATGAAAGACAAAACTGCAAGAAACAGCATAACACTTTGGCATAATCCGTAACTGATTATATCAATGAGTTTCCCATTTCATGAGGCAAAGTTGCATAGGGCTGATATCTGTGATTCAGAGATGCGTTATTGTATCTGAGCGCAAGTATTATACAACTGATCATTGTGGGAATAAAGAAATAACAGGCATTGATTACCAGTATGTCATCATGTCACTTCTATCTGAAAAGTGACTATCATATCAAGTCAAACTTGCAACTGGCAAACTTGCATTGAGAATCATGTTTATGTGCCCATATATGTGGGTCCCATGAACCGTTGCTTTAAGTTATGACCAGTGTCATGTCATTCCTAAACTGCTTTCATTCCAGCAAGTAGACGCCGAGCAGACGCTGCGCCGCAAGTGAACATTTATGAGGGCGTTCATACTTGCTGTTTATTAAGGTGGCTGCAAGGTAAATGGAGGGAAAGTGTACAGGTGAAGCGAAGCTCCGCTGTCGCATGCACGTAAACAAAGCTTCTGGTTATGGCGTCAAAACATTTTTTTCATCAATCCTCCAACAATGGAGCATATACTGACAGGATGGAAAGCAGACACCGAGCAGACGGTGCGGTGCGATGAAGACACCTTGAGGGTCATTCAGCCTTCCTATTAACTAAGGAGCCCTGCAGCTTCCCCAGTGCGGCGAGGAACTACTGAGATGGAGTACAGCTCACAGAACAAATTGTTATCGTGAAAGGATGGTGTCGTCTTCCAGGGCTTCCGTGAACGAAGAGGCAGACTGAACTTGAGATATGTTTTATTGCATGGCAGCAACTTAACGTGGCAGAATGACAGCCAAGGAATATAAGGACAAAAAAGTACACTACAGCTTGGCGGCCAACGATTATATACACATTGTGAGCGAGGGTGATGTGATCGCAATATGGCCCGCATGACAGAAATGGAAACGCTATCACACATGTACACGTGTAGAGATATGCGACAGTTGGGCAGTGGCAGAGAAGGTGTTTTGCTGTGTCGCCGCATGTGCAAAAGATTACATAAGGAGCATTTGCATAGCTTACATTACAGCACATGACACCTAGCACAAAATGAATAATTGCAATACGTGGAGCAGTGATATAACTTCTAAGCTGTTCCCTAGCCTCCCCTCTTCATAATGTGTAAAATGTGCAGAGACTGCTCTGGAAACAAACGTGTATAAAGCAAGGAATCTGCTTTGATACAATACCTATATTGAGAGGCATAAGAGCATAAGTAACCAGCGATGCTTCTGCAATGTTTATTACTGCAGAGCATATGCAATTGACAGAAAGAAATCACAGACAATTACAATACTCCCTAATACGAAATTTTAGTGCAGCCATACATGTGTTGTCATTTCGCTGGCAAGGACAATCAGTCTCGTGTGGCGTGTTGCAAACGGAGCGAAGTTTGGCGCCACTGCCTTGCCAATCTGGAGATCGCGTGAGCCAGCGCATGGGTGACGCGTGGGCGTGGTTCACAGAAGCCATCGCCAACAAACCTCCCAGACATAGCGTGCTACTCTGCCACCATCTCGTAGCTACCGTCACTGCACTTCGCTTTTATTCGCACACTTTTGCCACACACTCCTCTCCTTTCTTCCTCATGGTTATGCTGCACCTTCCTATCCACTTTCCTCCTCATGCCTCTTCTCACTTGGCGATTTTTTAATCTCCCACCGCATGCTGTCTTCGCTCTCATCTATTGCTGAACTCGTTCGCTCAGTTTAACCGAGCGAACGAGTGGTCCTCACAGCACGACAAAAGCTAAAGGAAATGTGCTCAAAAGTAAATGGAATGACCAGCGAAAGGAATACCCTGAATGCATGCACTATAAACCACGTTAAAGGATTGACTGAATGCACGATAGACATGGTCTACAAGATACCTTTGACACGTGGGGCTGACTACATGCGCTAAACAGGCAGGTGCGTAAATGACTGACTGTGCGACCATCTATACAACTGCAGTCTGATACAAGCACCCAGAGACCTTGCCATACATTGCGCTTCATGCCGTATCTTCCACAGGATGGGGATCTTGCTAAAATGTAGTAACCAAACAAAAAGAAGTCATGGAAGCTACAACATCAAGATGACCCCATGTGCCATCTATATCACTCAGCAAAGAGATTAGCTTAATGAATGACAATAGATGGCGTGGTTAGACTGCGAAGAACATCCCTGAACATGCGAGTAGGCTATATGAAGGTCTCATTTTCCGAAACATGAAACAGTTGCTAGTTTGCACTCGGGTGTCGTGCATTGTCTTTCTCTCTTAAGCCCTGTCCCTTCGTCACTTTGCGCAACAGTGTTATGTCGAACCAACTAGCTCACTGGGAAATTTTCTTTAATTATATGTAATATGCTCTGAGTGCACATTTATGTGAGTCTTGTTTGCAATGCACATGTGAAAGACAGCACAAAAAAGATGCAATATTAGAGGTGAGCAAATAAGGATTTTCAGGACCGAACAGTATAGTGCAAGAAGCAAATTGAATCGAATACTTTTCAAAAAAGGAATAGCCATTATCACTATTAACATAAACTGATATTTATATCCCTGTATTTTTGACGTTAGCGAGTTTCTGTAATAGTATAGTATCTTACTAAGTATTGTATTTGAAAAACACAAACTGAGCATACGAGCAAACAAGTCCTTTATTCGCATGCACAGGGCTCTTCAGAGGATGCAAGTGATCACTGTAGAGCTTGTAAAGTGTGGCTGCCTGAGTGACCTAGCCTGCTCCTCTACGCAAGTTCTCATGTTTTATGGCTATAGCACGCCTGTCATGGTGAAAATTTACCGTACTTTTCTGCAATTTAGTGTTTATGTGGTTGCGGTTGGCATTTTGAAATGCCCGAAAGGTATGAAAAAAATATTCACAATTACAAAAAGTGACCACCAAATCGAATAGGGCACTATTCGGTGCATAACTACAGAGTTGCAAGTATTCGCATATCCCTATGCTATACCAACAGCTTCAAATAATGGTTTCGACACTTACATAAACACTACATGCTCCAGCAGCCAACAGAACTTCATATATTGACAAAAGGGCGTTTAACGGGGCTAGTTGGTTCATTCTTCGAGGATTGTAGCAGCAGAACTTAAGGAACATGAACACAGAAGGAACGACTAGACGAGTACGTAGCTGCACTGTCTACTGATTTCTTAATTGAAATTACCACTCTTATTTATTTCGTCGCCATATCTTTTATCTGTCTGAGGCTGTCTCAAAACGGTGACTTCCTTTCTTGTCAAGGCGACTGACGGTGTGCTTACACATTGCGTTCCTGTTTTACTTATCTCAAATGCCTCAAGAGTCTCCCGAGTTAGCCTATCGTTTCTTTTCAGGACTTGCACTTCATACAATTTGGGCGTGCATGTGCTTACTTAGCTATCTTGTCCCTTCTTGTTCATTTCGCAACGTTTGCCGTGCAAAGCCAGATTGCTGCGAAGGGTCCCTGAAAGTGATGATGTGTGCTCTCTTGTTCGATCATTAAGGCATCTTCCTGTTTGCCCTATGTATTGTTTTCCACAGGACACGGGGATGGCGCACACTAATCCTTTGACGCAGTCGCAGTCGAATCGAAATGAACAAGAAGGGACAAGATAGCCAAGTAAGCATGTGCACCCCCTAATTTCATGAAATGCAAGTCCTGAGAAGGAACGATGTAGGCTAACTCGGGAGATTCTTAAGGCATTTGAGATAAGTAAAACAGGAGCGTAATGTGTAAGCACACCATCAGTGGCCTTGACAAGGAAGGAAGTCACCTTTTTGAGACAGCCTCAGATATATAAAAGAAGAGATATGGCGATGAAAAAAATGAGAGGGAATTTCATTAAAGAAATCAGTTGACAGTGCAGCTGTGTCCTCATCCAGTCTTTCTTTCTGTGTCCGTGTTCCTCAAGTTCTGCTGCTACTATCCTCGAAGAATGAAACAACTGGCCCCGTTAAACACCCTTTTGACATTCATTTTCAGCACTCTGAGCGTTCCTACTTCTTTCCTGCATCTGCTTGACTCACGACAAATATGTCTTCACATTGCCTTCTTCACTTGCTGGGCCTGCTTATCCTCATGTTGCATCAAGAAGAATGTTTCGGTGGAAGACGTTAGGTTGGTACTCGGGATGTTGTTGCCTTCCCAAGGACACGCAAGAAGAATTATGAAGATACTGTGGGCTGAAATATGGAAACAGATTCGCCTACCCACCGACTTCATCAAGGTGAGATCCTCTGGCAAAAAATCCTATCGTCTTCACTTGGCTAGCGGCAGTTTTAACACTGAACACATGTGGAATAAGTGATTCCTGCCAATTTTGAAGTCAACAATACAAGGTCAAAAAGAGTACGAGAAGATAAGCAAAAACCCAGTGGTCACAGTAGGACAGGTGCAGCTGTCACAACCTTCTAAAGAAGTATTGGAACTCGGTCCAAAATTTGCGCTTCCCCCGAGACTAGACGCAGCAGTGAAGCTTGCCATTATCAGACGAGTAGCAGAAAAAGCGAATGAAGAGGGCGCTAGCAGAGTTGTGGCTGACGGAGTAGATACAGTGGCTCGTTCAAAAGAATGCAAACGCCATGTGCACAGTTTTGTTAAAACTGTAAAGGAACTGAAAAAAGAAAAGTTCATAGTGTGCCTTTCAGACAAAGCGGGATTTGTAGTATTTGATGCCAGCAGCTACAATACAAAAGCATTAGAAGCCATCAACAAGAACTTCTGCAAGGTAGAAAATAAAGACCCAAAGAAAGCGAAAAGAAAGGTCAAGATGCTTCTAGGAGAAACAACTAATGGTAGCCAGCTGTGCAACAAGGTTAAAGCAGCAATAAGGCCCCCTGACGATCGAAACAAAAGCGAACAACACCATTCCGGCAAATATAACGGCCTTTTCTTTCTTCAGGGCTGGTGAGTTCAAATGTTTCTACTGTAAGCTTTGTCGTCGTGTTTCAGGCTCGTGGTAGTGGCACCATGATTCGTCCCCGGTCACAATTGCAGACAAAAATTTCTCGCCCTCATCGTGATACCGGATCAGATAATTCAAGGCAGCACCGAACCTGTCCGTCTCCTGGCGGCGGTTCAAAATACTGGGCATCCATTGCGCACACATGAGGCGATAACCGAGGAGTTCATAAATTATGGTATGAACCGAACCGTGACTGCTGTTCACACGCCCTGCCAATTCATTGATGCATATCCTCCGTTCTTGTCGAACCAGCCTTTGTAATTGTGTTGGGGGTGATTTCCCGGTGGCTTTGGCCCGGACTTGGATCGTCTTCGCAACTTTCACGTCCTTCTTTGAACCGTTTGATCCAACGCTTCACAGTGGCCAATGAGATGCAATGTTCAACGTACACGGCAGCCATACGGCGATTAATTTCTTTTGGGGAAACATCTCCATCTGTCAAAAACCTCACGACATCACGCTGTTCAACTTTTGGAGTGTTCATTATGACACACAACCATGTTCAACTTAGTGCATGAGAGCATTAAAGAACCTCGATCCTCACACCTGCGTGTCACTTTTGTAAATAAGAGATGCCTCTGTGCCACGTGCATGCCTTGCAGATAATGATCCGAACCATTATTGCGCAGGATGGGTTGGCTCCCTTTCATTTGACTAGCCCTCGTGCATTAGAAAGGCGAAGATACAGCTTGATAAAGGGCAAAATAGTGTCACTGTAAACAAAGTTCACTGCACGTATACTCAAAACCTAGCAACAATATATTTAAATATACGTGTAAGTCTCCAATAAACCTACGTATCTAAGAAAAAGTCACTGTATATAATGCACCAAGCAAGGCAAATAAATATGTTGCGCAACCACAAATTCAGAGATCACAGCCTCCCTTGCCTCCATTCCCCCTAATCTATCGCGCGCGGCAGGAGGCGGCGCGCTTCTTCCCCGCTTTTCTCCTTTGAGCACAATACTGAGCCACCATCGTCGGCTCACTCCCCACCACCCCCACCCACCTACGCTTTCACTTACACATGCGACACACGCGCGTGGCCACAATGTTATTGCCCTTGGACTTTATGAGAAACATGAGGGCGACGGCGATGGCAGTAATGCGTCTGGAGTGTCCATATAATTATATTACATATAATATAATAAGAGTGTCCGGCAACTGAAGCGTCCCGTGGCCCATTACATTCCGCAAAAGAAGAAGTAGTAACAAAATCGAACTTTCAGTATGCGACAATTTGTGCTCCGCAACAATGTATTTTTTTCTTTTGTAGGGTGCAGGGTCACGGAAATGAAAAAACGCAAAGGAAAGCATGTTGGCCACAATCGAATGTCTACTTCGGGCACTTAGTGTGGCTACCGAAAGAATATCGAAGAAAACGTGAGACGCTTGGTCCACAAAGAACCATACCCATACTGCTCGGTATCCTACACCGGCGAGACAAAATTTTCCAGAGAGGTTGCGCTTAACCGAACGCGTTGCAATCCGTCGAGTCCCCGCAGCAGGGGTACCAGGTTTTCGGAAGAAAAAGTAGCCGAGAAATTTGAAAAGTAGCCAAAAAAGTCGTTAACTGCGGCAAAAGCTTTTATTGGTAGCTAAAAATCTAGCCACGGTGCGAGAAACGAACATTTGCCCATTTTTAACGCGAAAATAAAAAACAGGCGAGAAAGAGCGGTAGTTTCCTGCTGCGCTGATGACAAACAAAAATAACAGAACAAAATTGTACTTATCACATAATATTGTATTGTAACTTAACATAATGTCTGGCCAACTGATGTTCTTTGATAATTTCTGCCGCACACTTGCGTACTTTCTCATAGCCGAAGTGGTATCGCCAGTTTCAGTAGAATAAACTTGCTGAACGCGGTCCTTGCACAGATGGTTATATTAACTCTATGCCACTATGACTTCATTTTAAACGTTCCCGTGCAAACTCTTCGACGTGACACACGTGTCCGCTCCCTGGTACGTAGTCGCATAGTCAGATAGATATTGGCACCTGTAATGTCATGGCTGCCATGATGTGTTTTTGGTTGTTGCATACGTTCTTGACGCGAACAACCATGGCCTTCGGCATTCTCTATAGAGGTAATCGTCGCTGGGGTAATGTTAGGACACCACCTATTGCTGCCGTCCTTCGAAGGACGCAAAATCATTGACTTCAAGATTGGTTAATTCCTGTTACTCGGAGGGAGCTGCTTGGGCCTGTTCCAAGTATCTGTGAATGACAGTCCCGAACTGCCCGATATTTAGTTTTAGGTAAGGAGCGTTGCATATGATGCATCTCGGGCAGTCCTGGGGAGCGCAGGATGACAAGTCGTAGAGGCCCACCGAACATGTGGTGGCTATGATATTGACACGTGTACTTCTCTTTATCGGGCGACCACGTTTCGCCGCCTAACAAATGTTAGCGCACAGCGCGGGACGCGCCTGCATGTATCCGAAGTTTCTGGAAAGTTATCGATGCTTCTATTCGCTGTGTGTTGTCGCCGAACCTTATGTTATGTGATTTCATCGCGTCACGCGAATGGTGTAGAACTTTGCGGAAGGAACGCGGGTCCCAACGATAAGTCTGGAATGTTCGACGCTTGACGTATTAAAGCCGACGCGCTTGACCAGTTGATCAGATTTTCGACGATCGCCGACCGTGTTCGCCGCTATCGTTGTGCTATATGTGTAGTCTGTTTTGCAGGCACAGGTTCGCCCAGTAAAAGTTAGTTTTGTCGTTCACAGTATTGCTACTGTGTTCTTCAACGTCACCACCACGTGACAATATATTCTCAGCTACTGAATTTGCTTCCGGAGCTTGCAAGACACACAAGCGTGGCCTTGAAGATCTGACTCTTCGAGGGGGCCGTCGGGGGGAGTGGGGTTCGGCTACTACCTATACCAATTACCACCTCCAAAAGGAGCCATAAAGTAGCCAAGTTCCTAAACACGATTTTCGGCTCCAGGAGCTTCTAAAAGTAGTCAGTTTGGCTAGAAATAGCCAATTGAATCTTTAACCCTGCCCGCAATGGAGACAGCGAGCGTCCATGCATTGTTTCTTTTTTTCGTCTGCTAGCCAGAAAGTGTTGAAAACATTGCCCTGTGAAAATCCACTCGGTCAGAGAAAAACGAACGCTCATCGAAGTGCGCCGCGCGATGGTCGGGGCAACACGAGAAAAACGCATGCGCTCTGGCGGTCTCCGGCAGCCCGCGGATAACGAGAACAAAAAAAAAAAAAAATGAAGAGGCTGAAACGTCCTCGCGAATAAGTCAAAGTAGAAAAATAAATAAGAATGTAGTTACCTTTGATGGCTTTAGTATATTGACATGGTTGCTTTGGCACAGGTAAACAAAATATTATTTTCCGTGACATGACGGCAAAAACGAACCACCGCGACGTTTTGTCTCATCGGACCTTCCTGCGTTCTTTGTCAACTTGTCTGATAATGTGTTGATTTGGCTTGTCTCGTCGTATGGTCCAATGTGCTACTTTGGAAAACTCAATGCACCTTTGGCATCAAACGTTTATGACAACATTAAACCCACAAAGTTCCGGAATTGAAAATCTAAAGCACGACTTTGGAAATGTCAGTGCACCTTTCGCATCAAATGTTTATGAGAACTTTATGCCCATAAAGTGTCAGAATTAAAATGCATGCGCTCCGTAGATTGCGCGGCCTCCACGAGATTCCGCGACAAGCCCGCTCACCATTAAAAAGCCCTTGGGAACTTTGTGCTCGGATGGGGCGGGGCTCCTTGCGTTATGTGACTCCCGGTACATGGGCGTTGCCACGAAATCCAGCCCGATTTCGCAATGTTCGCACTGAAATGTCTTTTCGAGCGTGAAAAGGACATTCTAGACAAAATCCAGAATGATTTCCAGCGCCGGGGATTGTTTTGGTCGGCGGTGCACGGCCGCACGAAAACATTTCGTGGGGGGGGGGGGGGGGGAGCTGAAGCCCCATAAGCCCCCCTCCCCCTGGCTACGCCCCTGGTTGCGGGCTCACAAGATGTTTTCAGCGAGCAAACAGCAGTAAGTGTTTGCACGCAAACAATGAACAGTGACGCTCATCGCGCTGGTCGATACCTGTCTATGATAGGAAGACTGCGCTCCCAAGTATCGTACCAGCGTTCAAAATGTCAGAAGCTGCAGCAGTTGCTTACGGCAGAGGAAAAAGTGACCGCATGTTATCGCGAGAGCAAGCATCATGCATGTGGAAAGAAAATCGCAGCGGACGCACTGAAAGGAGATAAGAAGGCCGTCTTTCTTCTGCATCAAATCGAATTTTACGGAAAGAGGTGAGCAGCTTCCCCTAATGAGGTTATTCGAGAGTGCGTGATATGGTGCTTTCTCTCTCCAAGAGGCTACGATCATGCTCACACTTCGGGTCTTCTGACACTGCCAGCAAAGTGTACCATTCAAAGGTACATAGGTCCAAGCCCAACAACATCAGGAATGAGCAATGCCATGAAAGAGCGCCTGGTTCACGAGGCCTCGCTGCTGAGCTGCAAACAGCATATGGCCTCATTAATAATAGATGACACCAGCATAAAACCAAAGTGCATCTATGATAGGAAGGTCTTTGGTCTCAAGGGCAAGCCAGACAGCAGCATGGCGAACCCACCGAAAGAAGTCCTTGCCAGCAGAGACCTCTGCTTGCTTCTGTATGGTACGACGAGTCGGTACTACTTCGCGCAGCAGCGAAATCGTAGAGACCTCTTTGCATGGACGAAGGAGGTGAGTGCAGCTGTGGAATCATGTGGCTTCGTCATAGTACGCATTGTTACTGACAATTATTCGGCAAACGGAAGCCTGAAAACGGTTGTACGTCACTCACACGACACAAACCGCATTATCTTTCAAAGCTTCGACCCGTGCCATGTGCTCAAGAATGTTCGAAACGAGTTCCTTGAATGTTCCTCTTTACCCGGCTATGTTTCTTGGTAAGGAAATGCTTTTTAACACCAAAGTAGTCCTCGATTTCTTGGATGATGTTGTCCTGCATGTTATAAGCTCAATAAATTCGTAGCGCATCCTCTTTCCAGAGGATGCTGCTGTGAAAATGTTTTGTATAGCACATGCCTCCAGGCCCTTGTGTTTCAAGGGATCTAATGAGGCAGTAGTGCTCTTGCCAATTTTAGCATCTCATCGTATCATTCTTTCGCAATGCATCCTAATGCTCATAGTACACGTCATTTGTCATCGCCATAAACTTATTACACATAGATTTTACACTCTTTAGAGCGACTATATTTAAGGCCCCTTTACAGCCATGTCACATCAACTTCATAGCACTCATAACTACACTGCGAACTCATTACCACGGCCATGGCGCTCTTTGGCCATACCTGGACCTTGCGCCAATAAACGCCACACATTACAGGACGCGCTGTTAAGAATGGCCGTACGGGGTGGCAACGTGCCAGCTTTCAGCCCGCTGCACGTGTTCCAAGCCCACCAGTCGGGGCGCCCTTCCGAGAACTGCGGATGGCCGGCGGCCACGTGGCGCGCGATCAACTCCGGAAATTGGTACTTGGCGGAGCCATCCGGGACAAAGCAGTTCTACGAAGCCCTCTGACGTCGGCACTGAAAGCTGGGCGGTACCGAGAACTGCGGATGACCGGCAGCCACGTGGCGCGCGATCAACTCAGGAAATTCGTACTTGGCCGCGCCACCCGAGACGGAGCACAGTTCTACGAAGCCCTCGGTCGTCGACTCCGGAGCCTTTGTGTGTATGGGCTCGAATGTGTGTGCCTTTGTGTGTGTGAGCCATAGTGCGGGGCGGCGGCGAGTTTACAATGCTTGGACGAACCTTCCCGACCATTCCTGCTCCGTCCACGCCGAACGATGACGTCGAACTATGACGTCAAGCGGAGAGCTTATAAGCAGCGTTTGCCGGCTGCTAGAGCGTGCTCGTGTCGTGATCATTGTCGGGAGCTGAGTGCTCTGTCATGCTAGAAATGAACTAGTGAGCTGTGTGCTCGTAAACTGTTTGCTGTATGTTAGTTTTGCGGGCTCCATATGGGAGTCGCGCTAGTCTGCCAATGTACCTCGTGTTATAAAATGTAAAGACTGCCATTAAATCCTGCTCGCCCAGTCCTGTCGTCCCAAGGTCCTCGCTACAGCTACGTCTGCCAAACCTTACAGCGCACAATCTCTCTCAGCGCCTGTCGCAATTTTACGTTGAATCTGCCGCGAAGCGCGTCTCCGCCCCAATCCAGCTCGCTCGCAGCGCCCTCGCACAATTTTTCCACACGTCGCGCCTCAGCGGGACAGCGCCGTTCCGCCCACTCGACTCCGGTCTACTACACTCTACTGTCTCTAAACGTTTAATAGCCCCTCCATCCTCCCCCCCTTTCAGGCCTTGTGCAGATAAAGAACAAAACCGGCCGCATCCTTAAGCGCCTGCCGCCATCTAGTTTCGTCCTTACAAACTAAACCTTACTTCCATTCCTTCTTTTTCTCCTCTGTTATTTTTGTTCCTCCTCGTAGCATTTTAAAAAGGATGCGCAAATCTGCAATTCCTCCGCGCTCCGCATCCACACCGTCGCGCTTCCGCGATGTCATTCATTTTAAATGCGTAGGCATTTCTATGTTTACCAAACGAGAAAACCGTCCCTCCCGCGGCCGCTTTCGCAGAAACGAGCGGATTCACCTTCGTGCAGCCTTTCGCTTCAACGCCAACGAAGCGGCGAGAACACAACCCTCACGGAGCTACTCTGCCACTTTCGCAGATCGCTTTCAAGATTCCATGCGTCTCCAACGCTAAGCGGCGAGAACACAGCGCGGGAGGCTATGAGCAGTCGGCACTCTTTGTCGGCATCGCAGATCGTTTTCAAGGTGCGGCCTGTGCAGCGGTGCCATACGAAGCCGCCGCCCGAGTACGTTTGGTCGATGGTTCGATGGACATGGATAAGACGAATGCGTGGTACCCTCGAGCGAACAATAGAGTTTCACATATCTGAGCGTGCTTAGCCACCCTGAGAAAGCGTTTGGCAAGCTGATCTTGCATGGGTACTTAATTCGCGAAATCTAGCTTGAGCAGCTTCGTGACGCGCACTTTACATACTTTGTACGCGTTGGTTCGTCCGCGTCACACTTGGCATGTGCGGCGCGGTGCACACATTCGTCCACACGGCTGAGACCGAAATTGTTGTTCTGCCTTCCTCTGCGCAGAGTTGTGTCCTGTGTAGCCATTGCTCGTGCCAAGATTCGCAAACTGCACTCGGCTGCGCGGGCCCGTCTATTGTACCGCGCCTTGCTACCAAGCTTGACTGCGAGGTACTATACTAAGCTCAGGAAATGTTACGGGTCGTTTTGTTTTGTTTATTTCTTTATACGCAGTTTCGGCAGCCCATCGCACTATATATACTGTGCTTGTTAATTATAAAGTAATAGCGGGCACATTTATCAGCGACAAATCCTATTTTAAAGAACTCGGCTTCGTAACGATGGTTCACGGAGCCTGAAACAGATGCTGAAGATTTGCACACTGCAAAAGAAAATATAAAGGGGCAAAAGGGGAGCACGAAGAGTATAAATACATGCTCAAATAGGTTATTTCCTGTGCCAGCCGCACGGCTACTTGCCTAAGACCACCTAAATCCCGTATACTCGAGCCAGGCACCTACCTAGGATTACTTTTCTGGGGGGGACCTGGGTAACTTTCCTATGCAAATGAGTGCCTTTACTAGTACAAATGTGAATAATATCCACCGTTGAGCATAAAGACGCGTAAAAGAGAAATGAAATAAGGTGTATCTCACAGGTACGCCTGTGTGATACACCTTGACAAACAAGGAACCACATCAAGTGGACTCGCACAGGAAAGAAGCGCAAGAAGAACAGTGCCAAGAACAAGTAAACAAATGAAAGTGTAAAATAAAGATTTCTGGTAGCGTTTTCTTAAATTAGCTCTTGAAGAATTGTAGAGAAATATATATTTTGGAATAATCACAGTTATTGTGGAACCCTCGTATGCAGCTCTACCAAGTGCAAAAACCGACTCGTATTGTTATTTGGGAAGTTGCGTAACGATGCGTGGCCGCCAGTCCCGTACAACCGCGTAGAGCGCAGGACGCTACGTTTCTAGACGTGCTGCGCCCACCGCGCAAGGTTGGAAAAACACCCACATAAACACAGCAGCGAAGTGGCTACGCCAGGCGGCTCGACTGATAAATGTAGAAGTGTCATCCAAACACACGGAGTCATTCTCCACTTCCGGCGGCATTTTCTCAACTTCCTTTTAAAATGAAAAGATCGTAATCCATAAATATTTTCACAAACAATGGTTAAATTTGTTTATTTTCGCTTTTCCTTCCTGTTTACCTGTTGCCTCGGCTCTTTCCCTTAGTAGATCGCTTAATTTCTCATTTCCTTGACACTCTGGTTTCCAGTTGCCCACCTTGCACGAAAAGTTCTGTACAGTTGGGGAAAAAAGAGACGAGGTAACGGGTCACATTGATATTGCTAATATGTTTAACGGTTATTGCAGGGTTTCATGATGGACGCTGTTTCGCATGATTTCATTTTCCACCTTATCTAACCCATATCGCGGGTTACATAAGGTAAAAAATGAAATCATGCGAAACAGCGTCCATCATGAAACCCTGCAATAACCGTTAAACACATTAGCAATATCAATCTGACCCGTTACCTCGTTAGATAGTTCCGAGTATCTGCCAGCATCGCGGCGAGCCGTCACTCGAGGAAATTATGAAGCAAAAGGAAAAGTTAAACGCAGCTGGCCTTTTTACCGGCCGCAACTCTTTTCCATGAGCATACAGACCAGCTCACTACGAATTGAATCCCTTTCCTGGTCCCTGGATTAGGCTAAACAAAGAAGGTTGAATTAACGAAGCAACAGCGATGCGCTTGACCGTTCCAATACATGGTGACAACTGAACATATCTCGAGTTCAATCGCGCGGGCACCGAATCGATGAGAAAATTGCCTTCACACGCCAGGAAATGCCGATAACTAACGCCATCTAAAAGGAGAAAAAAAAAGGCAGCAAAATGTTAACCGCCGATGAGCTGTCAAGTCTCAAGATTTATTTGGGCGGCGCTTTAGGAATGTGTGGGAGGAGTGGTGGCGTGGGCGCCGCGGCGAGGGGGGGGGGGTGGAGGGGAGGGCTCCCCGGGCCCCTCTTGGGTACGTGCCTGACTTAGGCGCCGCGAAGGTCTTCCGTATTTTTGTAACCACGCAACTGGGCAGGACGACGCGGTTACCGGAACCCCGGCGGCCGTACACCCAACATACAAACTGCCTGTAAGCAGTATACCTATACCGCCTTCATCGAAAGAAAAAAATACATACGTGGTACATTTTAATCATAGCATGGCAAAACTATTGAGCTATGTTCTTGATAGAACTCACGCATTCAGTTCGACGACACTCTGAGAGCGAGGATGATAGTGCTGCAGCTTCCTGTACTCCACCTCCAGAATGAATGGAGGGAGGCAATATGACACGAACTCTTGGCTTTCAGTGACACAGGTGCGCCCATGCAAAATTTTTGCCGTGACTGCAGCTTTTTCCAAGCAACAAACACATGAAGTTGCTATAGGCATCCCAATACATCGGGCACAAGTGCACCTGAAGAGTAAGAGCGGAAGTTAGATAACATCACGACTACCACTGTAACAATGCACACATACGTACCACGTGGTGCTCAGCATTCTGTCTTCGTCGGCGCTTGCTTGTGACTGTGAGCTTTCTGACAACTCGTTACCCTCGCCTCCTCTTCTCGGCTCGCACAGATAAAACTCGACACCAAACAAAGCTTCTTCGGTGCAATTATCGTCCGAAGGTACATCAGGATCAGACAAACTGCTATCGGACATCGTCAAAACAGGAAACACCGGCGACGGCAGTCACGATGAGGCTTTTCCCGGGAGTAAATAGATCATAACAAAATTTATTATTTTTCACACATTCTTCACATTCACATCATAATTCCTCACATTTCTCCTTTTATAAATATATTAGGTTCATAAGGTCATCGAGTAGTCACTCAATGTGCACACTGGTAACGTCAGGAACGACACAAAACGTAAATCACAGTATAGCACATATTTATTACATGCCAACTTTGCAGGGCACATTGAATTAAAATTCGAAGGCAAATGAGGTGAACCCCTTCCACCATGCTTTCTGTGACAAGGATTACATTATGCTGGACATCAAAGCTTTGGAGTGAAACAGTGGCAATCGGCACTTGGCGCATGATCGTGGTATGTGCAAAATACTCTGGATTTCTTGTATTGCAACGAGCATTCGTTGCAATACAAGAAACGAGCAACGAGCAACGATACGATACGAGCAACGATACGAGCAACGAGTCCATCTCGTTTCTTGCTCATCTTTATGTGCAAGTAATAAACTACACTTTAAAAAGGTCTTCATTTACGGGGTCCTAATTTCATGAAATAAGATCCAGTTTGTCTCAGGAGCGATGACTAGCCGACGCAGGCTAACTGATGTCTGGCATATGAAATGACTACAAAACTTGCTCTTATGCTGTGGTCATCACTAGCATCACTGTCTTCTTGTCACTTCATTACACACACACGTGACATCTCAATAGCTTCATATCACAAAACGACCACTTCACTTAGACAATCATTCAAGTGTTCAGGCACAAGGACATCAGTACACTAGATTACTTGTATGAACTTTCAGAAAAGCACGAAGCATACATGAAGGGAAGGGGGACGAACTGTGTATGTGTACCACATAAGAAGACATGTTTAGCATGGGGCTAATTTTGGTTTCAAAGCTATACATACAACTTGTATGTACCAGTTCAACTGGAAGCACTTGCGTGACACGCCAACGGTAAGCATAACTGACAAGCACTCTTGAAGTTCAGATGCATCAAGATACACACAAAAGACCAGTCATAATACTGAGGAAAACGAGAACAAGGTGAAAGCAGGAGCCAACGTTTCGACAAGTCCACTTGTCGAAACGTTGGCTCCTGCTTTCACGTTGTTCTCGTTTTGCTCATCGTCTTGAATTTCCATCTCCCGCCTTCCCCGTGTTTTCCTCAGTCATAATACTGTATTTCTAATTTCTGATTAGTTCCTGCACCTCTTCACAAGCATTGTTGAGATGTAGTTATGAAAACTGTTTTTATGAAGTACATATACAAATTATGGCCCTAGACTTGACAGATAAGGAAACAATTTTACGCTAGAGACTGTACACACAAAAAAGCCTTAATCAGATGCAGTAGATGTTTGTCAATAGCAACAGCATGCAACAGAATACCATGCGACCATGGTAGGCCATAAATGACAGCTAGAAATATCTCACTAAATAATAAATGTTATGGACATGACTGTGCAGTATACAATGAAATTAATTCCAATAATGATCAGATTAGATTAAATGAGGACTTCATGAAAACAGTTGCTTGGTGTGAACAACGCCAAAAAACTTTGATAGTACCATATCCATGACAAATAAACTGTAGCGGTAGGCTTCATTGCAAAAGCCATAGCGCACCGTACATCATACCGCACCAATGACCTGTGTCAACAGTATACAGCATTGCGACCACCTCGAAAACAACATGAGCCTGCAATTATCAAAGATGGAATGTTTGGGCAAACTTGCTACATGGCACCTTTGAACAGCGAATAATGTATCCCTATTTGTTGAAACGGGAGCGATGTAGGGCTATCAGCTCTTCTTTAGCAGGGCGACAATATCCACTAGCAGTGCTTGGTGGAGCAGATACAGCGCCTCCAGTAGCCTTCATTGCTTCCTTATAACTGTGGTACTCAGAACACCGCCTGAGTGTATCCTCAAGAAGGGGGCGAACATATCCTGGAAAAAGTAATGCATAGGAAATGTTATATCTCAACACACGACATCTGAAATAAAGAGTCACCTAGCATTTGTACTACTCGCTTTTTGCAGATGTTTCTGCACGAGATTTATTTTTGATAAGTAACCACCTGCTTGTGTAACACATTTGTTTGGCCTCTTATTAGCACACACTAACAATGTTTCTTGAATGAACCTTCAATGAATACTCCAATGAACCATTGACGGACTCACAAAATGGAGCCTACATTTATAATATCAGAATGAGACAAATATAGTCATTCAGACAGATCAAATTCGGCTTATTTTAGCATGTACACTTAGTAAAGCGGTAACTTTCTTGGCACTTCCCCCCACATTGCAATTTACATGTTTTGGACCATGTTTGGAAGGCGAGTCAACTTGGGTCACTAAGTGTGCGCTGGTTGCTGTCTTGTTGAGCAGACGCAAGGGCCGAAATAGACAACTGGCTGCTGGCTGTGTGGCCTAGTACAAAATTCGTGCCACTGAGTATATGCCCGAACAGACTTGACACTGCATGTGATATTGGTATATGCGCTACATTGGGTGATTATCTTTAATGGATGTGCCAAAGGGACAAAAGAAGGACGTATCCCTAGATATATTGATTCAATAGCGGCCCATCTGCAACAGATATCTCTGCGTCGAACACAACCGCTTGATGAACAGCTATTACGATGAAGTTGCAGCCATGATACTAGGGATAGAGATGGCAGCTACAGAATTTCATCTGGGGTGCTGCGATCACAAGGTATGCTATGTCGTAGTATAATCTGGTTCGTGGCTGGCAGTGAGGATGCAACTTGGTTTGTCAGCTGACGTGCCCATAAGCTTTAGTTATTCACCAACAGCGCGACGACATGCAGTGGGTCACACAAAAAAAAGTCTATCGCTGATGTTCATCTTCAGTAATCTCTGGCACAATTTTTTTTGTAGTTGCATGGCTTCTCACCTTGTAACATAGCTTAAATTGGGTGCATAGCTTTCGAGGCACCCTCGCAATAAAACAAATAACCACATCTTCCACCACTTCCAAAATAGTTGATGCATTCAATTTTAACGTTTACATGACTTAAAGGGACACTAAAGTGAAAAATGATTTCTTCTGCATCAGTAAATTACCGTTCTACAACACCAGAAACACTACTCTTACAGCGATAAGACGTTTGGTAAGCCAGAAAACGCGCAAGAACGAAATACGGGTGGCGACGCCTACTTAAGTTCCCGCACCTGGGGGCTGTGACGTCTAGGATTTTGAGGGCATTTTTTAGGGCCTACTAATTATATATAGCGGTACAGATTGACTACATTGTGTTCTAAAGGAACGAAGTATTAAACATGGCAAGTTTCGGGAACCTTTATTCAGCCAACGCGGCCCAAATGCGGAAATATACTTTGGAATCCCTGACGTCACGCTGACGTACCGGCGCTGGGGTTTCGGCGCGAAATTCAAATACTGATACTTGGACCTTCATTTTCTCATCTAATATTCAAACTATTTTTTTGAAATGACGACCTGCAGGGTTCTCCAACAATGCTTTATTAGTCTAAACTGATTCATTGTTTCCCTTTAGTGTCCCTTTAAAAGTATCCACTCACCATAGAAGGGCTCATCCATCACACCAGAAAGATTGGCCTCTCCATGTCGTCCCTTCCTAAATTGCACAGCCCACCTTTTTTTTTACCACTGCTTGTAAGGGCTTGTTTGTGCCCTCGATTTTCATTGTAGTGCATGGCAGCAATCGCCACTCTGTATAGTGAAATACCAACAGGACACAAAAATGTTTCGTGATATGCATATAATCTAAAGTATATATTTAGGAATTTATTTAAAAAAATCTTTATTCAGCATTCTTCCGCGTATGAAAAAAAAGAATGCTGGGACAAGAGCAAAAAGCTGCTACAAGCAGCTTGACGAGGCCCTCGCCCCTGTTTGACTGGCAGCTCAAAGGTTTTACACTCATTGTAAATACATATTGTTTATATATATGTGTTGCATCTCACAGAAAAAAGCAAGACAGATGTACTCGCGTACAATAGCATCCCACGTACAGGCCAACGTGTCTGAAAACATGTACAGGAAATCGAAGGGAAAAAAACGCATTTCTGGTCCAATTTAGACCATTTTCACTCAGGTCGTACAGACAATAAAAGAATCATACAAAGCTAATACGAAAACAAGTGACCTGCAATATAATAGAAAACGTTTACATTACAATTTTTCCCTTCGCCTTTCCCCTTTGTTTTCTTTTTTCTTTTTTGTTAAAGTTGAAGACCGTCGTTTGCCATTAAAAATTCTTTCCATTGTTTTCTAGTGATGGTCCTCGGGTCTATGTGCCTCTTTTCAAGGCTATTTAGCAGGAATGGTACACGATCTTGTAACCTGTTAAAACCATTATTGGTTCGGGAAAATGGCAAATCCCATATTTCTCTTTGCCTTACGCTGTACGGCAACTGCAAAGATTTTTTGACGCTGCTCATTCGAAGAAAATGCTCATTTGTGTGTTTTAAGCTGCTCTTGTATTTTAAGAACAGGTTAAATATGTATGCATGCCTGACAGAAAGGACATTAAGTGACTGAAACAAATCCCGCGTATGGGAATCCTATGGGGCATTTGCGATATGGCGAATAACTTTTTTCTGTATTACAAGTAATTTGTGAATGTTTGTTCGAGATGTTGTCACCCAAACAAGGTTACAGTAGTTTATATGCGGGAGGAATAAGGCATTATATAGAAGAAGCTTGAGTTTCGGTGGAATCACCTGTCGCAATCTGCAAATCATTCCACATGCCCTCGCCAACTTTTAGCTACAAGGTCAACATGAGCGTCCCAAGTTAAATTTTCGTTAAAAACGACTCCTAGTGTTTTAACCTGTTTCGCAAGCTCGATTTTAGAATTGTCAAAATAGATATCCAAGCAACGATTTATTTGCTTTTGCACCGGCGCAAATAAAATACATTTGGTTTTCGCTGCGTTTATTTTTAAGGAATTTACTGTGCTCCATAGAAACAATCTATCTAGGGTAGTATTTGCTAAGCTTGCGAGTTCCTTAATATCCTTGGACTGAAAGAAAATGCTGGTATCATCTGCATAGATAACAAAATATGCTTGATCACTAATGCTTATTAAATCATTAACATAAAGATTGAATAAGATCGGTCCCATTATACTGCCCTGCGGAACCCCAGCCTTCACAGGAAGCAAAGATGAATATTCGCCTGAAATAGCGATGCACTGTTTTCTTTGTTCGAGATATGATTTTAGTAATTCTAAAGGTATTCCACGAAACCCATAATGTGCTAATTTGCATAATAAAGTGGTATGATTAATCCTGTCGAACGCCTTCGAAAAATCTACAAATATGCCAAGGGTTAACTTCCTTTCTTCAAATCCATTATGTATGTACTCTTTTTGCGACAATAGAGCCAGTAAGGTTGACACCTGTGACTGCACCTGGTTGATGCAGTCAAATAGAAGATTTGGTAACCACCATAATGCTCAGTTCAGCATTCTAATAAAGCAGGCATTGCTAGGTACATGATCTGCAGTAGCGTGTTGAATTGGGCTAGTTTGCATACTGCTGAACGTGAAGCTCAACTATAGCTGCACTACACTATCGCTACACTGCAACGCTATCATGTACTTATCTAGTACATGACATAACGTTGTTAGTGGTGATCTCCCTAGTCCTTGTTGTTTTTTACTGTTTGTCTTTTCGGTATATACTTACGTCTACACACAACCATGATGCTACACAACCACCATAATGCTCAGTTCAGCACTCCTATAAAACAGGCATTGCTAGGTACATGATCTGCAGTAGCGTGTTGAATTGGGCTAGTTGGCATGTTGCTGAACGTGAAGCTTAATTATAGCTACGCTACACTATCGCTACATTGCAACGCTATCATGTACTTATCTAGTACATGACATAACGTTATTAGTGATCTTCGTCCTTGTTCTTTGGTGCTGTTTGTCTTTTCAGTATATATTGACATCTATACACACAATAAAATTTGGTTATTCAGTGCTGTGTTTGTCTCTTCTCATCACCTTGCTGTGCTTAGCATTCTTTTTTCAAGTTCAGTATGTACATGATCAAGTGTGTTGTAGCAATTGTGCAGGTACTTACCCAGCTTTCATTCCACCATGGCTCCAATGTACGTCTCAGGGGCTAACTGATTTATGAAGCTGTGAAGAGCCTCACAGCTGTATGTCTGATTCGTCGGGAGAGCTGGCCAACATCTTTGAGCAGTGTTGGTGCATGGACGATCTCAGGGAGCTTGCGATGTGCATTACACCCTTTAAGAAAAGCACATATATTCCACTAAACCTTTTCTGAAAGAATTAGTATAACACAGTTACGCACCTTCATCTAGCCACAGCCTCTCATCTCCGCTTAAGTCACCATGGGCACATCTAGGAAAAGCGGTAGAGTCATGCTCATGAATGTTAATGATTTGGCTAGTTAGTGATGTCCACTTGGTTAAAATCTGTTCTGGATGCCCATTGCTTGATGCTGCACACCAGTACAAGTGGTTTACAGTCGCTTGAGACCATTTGGTTAGGATCTCGAGACCACGGCATTTTGAAGCTGCAAGCATTTTCTTCTTGATGCCTGAAATGCCATACAAGGGTCAGAAATATTTCTATGTGCATATTGTTTCCAAGGGTGTAGTTTAACTTGCGTTTGGGAGGCGAGTCAACTTGGATCATGAAGTGTGCGCTGGTTGCTGTGTTGTTGAGCAGACGACATGGGGCCAAGTAGACAACTTGCTGCTGGCTGTGTGGCCTAGTACAAAATAAAATTTGTGCCACTGAGTATGTGCCCATTTGGCGACATGCCAACAGTGAAAAGGATGAACAACGTCTGGGTAGCACTTTTTCAAAAATGCCCGGATGGAGCTGTGCCGGTCAGTTACAATGTTGCTAATACAGCAATTAATTCGCAGTAGGAGCTCTAACACTCTCGTAAGGCCTTCGTGTTCCATGCGCACACTGTTGCCAACCTCAGTGACCTGTGTAAATATATATCAATTAACATTAGAATGCACTATCCTGTTATGTAGCTCAAAAACTGCACCTGCGCAAGCTCTGTATGCAAGATGACGTCACGATTAGTGTCTGTCAATGTGTACGTCAGATATTTTACACTGAACCGCGGTGAGTCACATCTACCATCTCCTGCCAAACTGAGAGGCTGGCCGGACGCTTCACTTATTAGGTGCCTCGGTTCTTCTGTCCAAAGCTTTCTTCAGTTAAAAATATCACACAACCATAATGTAATCATTACACTTAACGTATGCCTTTTGATAGTTAAGTTTTCTTACCTTGTGCACATATGAAAACAATAGAGCAGCCTGAATGACGAAGTAAAGACGAAGCTTCGGAACAGCCACACCAATGCTTGATAGCAGGCGCAATGCTTTCTTCGGGTTTGAACCCCTTAACAGGATCGCGTCTACATATATGTGATAGGATACGAAATACGAAGGCACATATATATTGCATGGAAATCACCACCTCTATGGCTGACGGCAACGCAACGTTCATCAGCAAAAGAAGAAGAAATTTTTTTGCGCAAATCCAAATGGGACACCTAAGTTATTAACAGATCAATGGTAATTTATCCTATTTATGGTAATTCTTGCATCTTGATATTGCACTTAGTTATACATAACTAAGTCGTAAAAGATTACATGCTTGTTCACAAGTGATGCTTTCATACCCTTGGACTTCTTCACACGGAGGCAATATAAGCGGCACCTTCTCATGACATCTAATGCAATGCCACTAAAGAAAGCTGCGCCAATGGTTGGAGTTGCCTTGGTCAGAAAAAATATTTACCTTGCACAGAAAATTGCAAAAAAGGTGACAGGAGGGAAATATGACCTGGCCGCATATAATTTTTTATATTGGGTAAAATATTTCAGGTAATTCAGAAATGCAACCAATTGGTCATTCATTCTTTCTCTATTCTATATGCCATGAGAAAAGAACAAACCAGCAACAAGGATATGGCCAATAGCTTTTCTGTTTAGTGATGGCTGGCTTTCCCATGATCATACGTGTTTCAATGGACACATTGCTGTGACACACAGGAAGCGTCCATCAGTTGTTTTTTGCAAATGCATGCAGCCTGACAATTCCTGCAGCGTTCAAACAAATGCATGAGGCAGCTCTCTAAGACAATGTATTTCATCTCTGAAATCACATCCATGCTTGCAGGCACTTCATGGCTGCAAGAAAAGAACTGTGTTGGTTTAACTGGGCATGCCAAAGAGCACAGATGCACCTGAAAAGAATATTTCCGCGTACATGCTTGTCTCTGACCGCAAAACTTTCATCTTTGCATGTCAATTATGTCCACATTTAAATTTTCATCATCAGTATAATTTCTGTTTTCGCGCTCTGAGCAAGGTGAGGCCATTTCATAATGTGATGCCCAATCCATGATAGGTGTGGAACTGCGGATAAGCCCTGGTTGAAAGTTTCACTCATTTGTTTGCATAACTTAGAAAAAAAGTAATGAATGAGTGTGCAATTTCACAGTTAAAAGAAGTATGATTTCTTAATCTTGCCACAGGTTCCTTGTAAAGCAGTTCCTTGTAAAGCAGTTGTCATTGTAGCCTTTTGGGCACAGACCTTCGCTAAAACCGCTAGCACGTATTTTCACGACGTCTTAGGTTTTTGTTACCAGATGTCGGGCAGCAAGTAGAGTCACCCGTGTCATCTGGAAGAACGGTTAAAACAAGCAATACAGGGAAAATGAACTCCAGCAAAATGCACTTTCAATGTTATAAAGAACGTCTGCAATTATGTTTGTGAAACCTAAGACAATAGTGAATACCTAGCTTCCCATGAACTTGCGAATCTCACTTCGCGCATGCAAACACTGCGGCACGTCCGCATAGCCATTTTTGCTTATCCTGATTCGCCATGTCTCTTTCGACATGGCGAAAGCTGTCCTCAGCTCCAAGGTCTTTTTCTTGCTCACACTCAATTGCAATGTCAGTAAGCGTGGTTGAAGGTGCGTCTGCCAGAGCACTGTTCACAATCTAGAAATTACGAACGATAAAACGAGCACTACAATTCAACGCCTTATTTTTTCTTGAAGCTCCAGTTTACATAGGAGAAAAGGAATACCTCGAGGCGCCGGCGCTTCGTTTCATCTGGCGAAGACTGCTCGCAGCTGCGATTGTAGCCATTGTAGCTGAAGGCGGAAGGCACCGAGCCAGGCTTGAGCACCTTCTTCATTTTGCACGGCACTCCCGCAGCCAAACCTATGTCGTACACGAAGTCGTCGTTCTTGAAGTGTACCGAACAAAGCCTGCTAGTTCTCGTCGGCTATACCAGTTCTCGCACCGCATTGCAAGCACCACAGCTTTTGCACTTCTTCGTTTCTTGGAAATGTGTGCAGGCTAGTTCCAGGCCTCGCGTACGTGTTCGAACACCCGACGGCCACTCAACGTCTCGGCATTTTTGCGACAATGCAAATCACGAGCACAACAGGGAGAATGCGCGCCGAGAAAGACGCCCGTCTAGTCGCTAATGATGAGCGAGCAATGCGCCTGGCTGCCCAGCCGCAGTTGCGTACGGTTCTTCAACATTCGCCACAACAGCGCCGCTACCGCTTTCTCGCCAGGTTCACGCGTCGTCTGCATTGGCGCTATTTAATACATGACCGGGATAGTTGGGGAAGTATGAAAGAGGCCTTTGCCCTGCAGTGGGCGTAACCAGGCTGATGATGAATACCTGCTAATAACAAAACTGGGCGATTACTAGCCCTGCGGCTTCGCCAAGATCACTTTGACAGTATGCGCTAGGCATTTATAGTCAATCTAGCCAAAGTGAAATTTCGCTGCAGTTGGCCTTTAACGCAGCAGTTCTTGTCGTAGATTATCACAACACATTTTCATAAGCTGTCCTAAGCTTGCGAAGCGATTCACGCGAAGGCGTAGTTCGAGGTCGGCAATAAATCGTCTTGACGACAGTTCTTTCAGTGGGGACTATATAGTTATGCGGCATTACATAGTTCTCCAAAAGCCTTAATAACACTTTTAAAGAGGAAGCTTTAACTCGAGCTCTGATGCCGCCAATTCAAGTTCATGTAAAAAGCAGATAGCTATGCTGAAGAACGTGGGCTGGCACGGAGGCCTGCGCGAGGAAGGAATTAATATCTCCCCTGATGGCGCACAACTTTGACAAACTCCCAAAGGCAGCTGATAACACAACGGGCGTGCAGGTTTGTTGGCGCGCAGATAAAGTCGTTAAGAGAATGGACCTACCATGTGCGCTGTCTTCTCGTGTGCCTAGTGTTGGAGGTCGTAACCTCAAGTTTCGGAGGCGCGTTGGTGCAAGAGGCAGCATAATCCCTCGCTCCCTTTGTGCACGCTTTTCATGCCGCCGGCTTTGTGATAGGGAGTGTTCATGCTCATCAACGGAGAACTTCACGTAATTGTCTATTATTTTGCAATCGCCCATCAATGCTTCACCATTCCTTTGAAACTGCGATATTTTTACTAAGTCATCGCCTATACATACGGCAATACGAACCCAGTGGTGGTACCCAGTCGTACTATCGGGCGTAGCGACATGATCGCCTTTGTACAAACACTGAGGGGTTAGTGAACCCCTCAGTGTTTGGCCATTGAATTGGTGCATCGGATTGATGCGAGTAGTATGTGAGACATATTCCTTGGCACTTTCACTCCCGCGAAAAACTACCTTGTCCAATAGAAACATTACGAGGGACCAGTTTGTTCTTCTCTTTCCCCTTTATTTGTCTTTTAATGCGTGAACGGTCCGAAAAAAAACACGCCGACAAGGGTATTCGGACATGCTATCGGACCCCGCTAAAGCGGGCCAAGCTGTTAAAAAAAAAGAGCTACGAAATGCGACAAACTGTGTTTTGTTAATTAATTAATTAATTGTGGGGTTTTACGTGCCAAAACCACTATCTGATTATGAGGCACGCCGTAGTGGAGGACTCCGGAAATTTCGACCACCTAGGGTTCTTTAACGTGCACCTAAATCTAAGTACACGGGTGTTTTCGCATTTCGCCCCCATCGAAATGCAGCCGCCGTGGCCGGGATTTGATCCCGCGACCTCGTGCTCAGCAGCCAAACACCATAGCCACTGAGCAACCACGGTGGGTGGTGTTCTGTTGGCAGTCGCTTTTGCACGCTGGTGACTTTTTCTCTTATCATCGATTAGCTAATTAATACCAATTGCCTAAATGTATAATCGCTTGCATAATTACCGAAGCTTGAGCGCCAAAATACGCTCGGCGTTCAAAAATGTCATATTCAACAGTTTCCGACTTGTAACATTTTCTCCAGTTCCTTTTTACAGCGAAAGCTCCCTACGACTAACCTTCCGTAGATTTTTCGGCGTCCGGCAACAGAAAAAATCAACATGTGGGCTGATCCTGGTGATAGCGCAGAAAGGGTGCAAGCTCAATGGCACATACTCCTGTGGCTTCGGGACCATGTAACACACCCTTGAACTATGGACTTAAAAATTCTCGGCGCCAACAGCGCAAACGCGCTAGTGCCACTGCTCGCGCGTTCGTCGTCAACCTCTTCCACAGCTGGCTCCGTTGCCTCATCATTCCAGCGTACAATTCGCTTCTCTTCTGTCGTCGGGGGAGGAAGAAGAAGAAGCATCGAAAAACATGTAGTAAGATCGGTTCCCGCTTTCAACATCGGTTTTTACCCGTTAATCAGAATGTACCCTTGGCTGGATTACATCAATCGACGCTTCACAACCGGAGGATCACGGCGACACCAGGCACATTATCTCCCGCTCGCAGTAACAGCTGTCTGGTGCGCTGTTATCTGAACCCGCCAGCGATACCCGCCAGTGGAATCAACGTGGTTTCATTCATTCATCCTTCTGTCGTCGTAATTGGGAGGCCGCGTCTACAGGGGTATGAGCCATTGCTTAAAGGGGTGTGAGCCAGTCAACAGCTGCGTTATCGATGGGGCGGACACATATAGTTCGTACACTCGAAGAACAACATGCGTACGCGGAGCGCCGGAGGGGAATAGCTACGAGAATGTAAACGACGCCGGCGCGAAAAAACCACCGAGGAAGAACGTTCCCGCGATGCTGAACGAAAACGACAATCGCGAGCCCAGGCACCTCCGAACAAGCAACCAAGCCAGACTCGCAACGCAATACGGTGGCAGAGGTACCGGATGGACCGAGTGAACGACTTCAAATGTGCGGATGCCAAGTTCCGGCGATACTTTCTGGATAAATATTTCGGATTTAGTGGTACAGTGCGCGACTGTCTGTGGTTGGAGAACGACATGACGAGGATCGTAAATCTACAAGACGTGACTAATCGGGACCGTGCGCTACAGGTACTGTCCCGTACGTTCCCAGATGTCGCCGACGACGTGGCCGACTTCAATGTGTGCGGGACATGCAAGGAATCTATACTGAGAGGTGTGGTGCCCCAGTACTCGACCGCCAAAGAATACGTATAGCCTCGGATTCCGGAGAATCTGCCGTAACTGAACGCGGTAGAGGAACGCCTGATGACCATTCCACCCTGTGAAGGTGGAATGACAGCGAAACCACTTTGCTGTTCGTTTTGAGCTTTGACATTCCTCAGCTTTCGCCGCCATTCCATCTTCACAGAGTGGAATGGTTGTCATTTCTTTGTCATTTCAAAGTCCGGGTGAAAAACGCGAAACAGAATGCGAAGGTGAGCCTGAGCGTTTCACCTACCCTTTGAGATTTGACAAAAAATAAACGTGCGCAGCTTGCACTAGTGGTGCAAGGCTGGAGCCAACAGCGGAGCTTGTGATCATCTAGCTTTTACGTGGCTTGCCTAAGTTGTCTGTAGGTTTTCTGAGGTTATGCTAGGTTTTGCTAAGTTGTTGGCAGCCTTGGCTAAGTCGTTTCTAGGTTTTGCGAGGTCATAGTAGACTTGCTAAGTTGTTTCTAGGTTTTGCGAGGTTATGCTAAGTTTTGCTAAGTTGTCTCGGTGGACTTGACGCTGGAAATTTTGGAGCAGTCGCAGGCCAGGATCGCTTTCTCTGTGACGTCAAGCATTCAGGCGTCGACTCTCGCGTTCCCTTGATTGAAACTCGGGTTCCTCGACTCGGCGTCGCCTCTTCTCAGCCGCAGCTTCGGCGTGGTGTTCCGGATCAGCTCGGCGGCGACGCTTCGCTCCTTGCTTGGCAGTACGGTGCTCTTCCTGGTAAACCGCTTCTCCTTCGGGCGTCCGGACTTTCTTTAGTCTTCCCACGGCAGCAGTACGTATGCACAGAGTCGAGGAGGCAAGAGGTGTGTTGCCGCGCCAGCTGTTGCGAGCTTAAACTGTGACGTCATGACTCCGCCTTTCGTGCGTAGGTTGCGAGGAGGTTACGTGTCTCGGGGCTCTCGCAGGTGGTTGCCAGGCAATGCGAGGCGGCGCGCAGCTAAGCTGAGTTTTCTGGTAACGCTCCACGGTTGAAATAAAATTTAAAAATTAAATCATGGGGTTTTACGTACCCAAACCACTTTCTGATTATGAAGCGCGCCGTAGTGGGGCACTCCGGAAATTTCGACCACTTGGGGTCCTTTGCCGTGCGCCTAAATCTAAGTACACGGGTGTTTTCTCATTTGAACCACATCGAAATGCGACCGCCGTGGCCGTGATTCGATCCCGCGACCTCGTCCTTAGCAGCCCATCACCATAGCCAGTAAGGAACCACGGCAGGTCTACACGGCGGAACTAAAGCTTAAACAGCTGCCCTGTTAAAATAATTAAAACTACTTAGTGACTGCCTTCGGGAGCACGAAGAAGCGACAAGGCTGGCGGGCTGTGCGTGTGTGAGAGTGTGTGAGTCGAGTAGGAGAGTATGCTGGCCCTCGAATTTAAACATGCAGGCGCCTAGTGATCTATGATCGAAATAGTGATAAAAGATCGGCAGAACCCATCTCACAATGACTGTCTACGGTAACACACTTAGCATTCAATCAGTACAGTGACACAACGTATTGCCACCATCGAAACGGGTAATGTATGAGGCATCTACTGCAATGGAACTCCTCTTTCATGCTTCCCGAAGAGCACTCGGTGACATCCGCGCATGCGGTGCGTGAAAGCGCGTAGTGCGGCAACCGGTCTCCCCACTCGCACTTCTTTCTGTACGCGCTGCCCCATCAGGTGGCGCGGCCGTAAAGTGCGCGCGCGGCATCCGAGACGAGAGGCGTGGCGCGCCGGTGCCTGGCGAACGCTGAGAAATGTTCCCTCGCTTGGCGTGCACTCAGTGGCAAATACTCAATGACCCAAGTTGGCGAGAGGTTCATTGAAGTACATTCACGACGGAGCTCGCCGAAGTGTTGGCGTGAGAGACGTTCATTGAAAGGTGGCACCTACCCGGTGTACTTGTGACGCAACCTGCTAAAGCGTCGGTTTGTTCTCGTCGAGAAACGCTCAGGACGTTGGCTTGATCCCGCGCATTATCAGATCAATTTAAAGGATCTTTTTTTTATCATCCGTAGCGGCACGTACCTATTTACGCAAGTTGGCATCAAAGAGGCCTGTTGAATACTAGCACAAGCCGGCTGGCACATATGCAGTGATCCAAGTCGGCGTGAAAGATGTTCGTTGAAGAGCGACACGTGTGTATAGGTTGGCACATACTCAGTGACTGAAGTTGGCCCGATGGTTTGTTTCGAGTCCTGTTCCCTCAGCACACCAGCCCGATGTACTAACCATTCGACCATGGACTGCACAGTGACCTAGGTTGGCATGTAAACGGTGAGGCACAAATATACTGTCCCAGCTAACTTTAGCCAGAGTTTAAAAATGCAAACGTTACGTAGCTGTACAGAACAAAAGTAGTGTTGTTTGCCTTCGCTTGGAGACACTCAAACTATTCTTTTTTCATTCCGCCTAATTAGATTATCAGCCTTGATTTATTAATCAACTTATCAAATATTCTACTGAAATAAAACTGTCAATGAGAAAATTCTAGACTGACATGAAAACTCTCGAAACAGCTTTGTGTTCTTCAATACGTGCTACATAAAAGTGTTTTTCCGAGCGTGAAAGGAGCCCACGAATGCACGCAAAGTGCCAAGTGCGAACTGCCACGCAAAGTGCAAAGGTTAGGTTGCGGACAGATATATACCGGAAATATATCTGGGCCTCCTGCACAAGAACAGTTATCATAGCTAACAACTCAACGCAACAGTAGCACACAATAAGGTACTACAGAAACAAAAGAAAAGAATGTTAACATGACAAAATACAAAATTGATTACAAAGAATAACAAGGTTTTATCATACCTTATGGTAAGAAAAATTGTATAAAAGAAGAAAGAAAAGAAAGAACAGTTTATTCGCATTGTTATACGAACACTGAAGGAAAAGAACGGATAAGATAAATCTCGTTATTCATTGAAAATAAGTGCATTTTTAGTTCTCCTTTAACTTGGTGTAGAGACGCTTTTGATTATGAGTGGAAGAGTGTTCCATATAGGTATGGAAGTGAATTCTACAGTCTGTTTGCCATTGTTAGTGCCGACTCTTGGTAAAAAAAAAAAATCTCATTAAACGCGAATTCGGTGGTACTCTAATTTATTTATTTATTTATTTATTTATCTATTTTACAATACTGTTACTCTCATTCGACAGCGTGGCAGTTGGGCAATATAGTATATATTCATCTACATCAGTATGCAGGATTTAGGTATAAAACACACTTAAAGAATATTTAAGCGGAACAGTAAACTCAAAAAATGAAGAAAAAGAAAAGAGATTGTCTAAGGACAGTAATATAAAAAGGACGAGAGTTTAGGAATAGAAATGCTTGTCTCCACATTACAATTATTCAATCTGATACTCAAAAGAATAAAAAAAGCTAGCATTGAAGAACACGTAGGAAACCATTTATACATGAAATAGGAATCAACGGTAATATAACCCTTAACGCACCAAGAAATTATACAGTTAGGTGAAGAGCCGCGCTTATAACATGTAACACTTAGACAGAAAGAAGAAAGGATTTGAGAAGAAAAATCTAGGTAAGAAATTAGCAGGAAAAATGGCAGTTGCAACAATAATCTTCGGACTAGAATACAGTAATGTATAATAATAATTTATTTTAGGAACAGAGCATGGAATATGGCCACATAATGGCAACTAAATGAAAAAATAAAGAAGAAAAGGTAAAAGGGGACGTCGAAAGCAACACAATGGAAAATATGTGACGATGATTCATGCGATGATAAATGATTTTATTTCCGTACTGCTGCTTCTATTTGTGAAGTAAGTTTTGAGAACGATTTGATGTTGGTTATAGCAGGATCAAGTCGTTTACATTCAGCTACTGTGAGGGAGCAGAAGGAAGACTTAAAGTGTCGTTGTTGCAGTGTAGTCTGTTAAAGCGTACGCATGTTTGTTACGTGTTTTTCGTGTCTCAGAAAATGAAATGTACCTGGACAGATCTATCTTATACTTATTTTTAGTAGCTGAAACAAGAACTTCAGTCGAGCCTGTTTTGGTCTGGTAGATAGCATGTGCAATCCGGACTTCCTTGGTAGATTAGTTGGTGAGTCAGAGCGTTTATATTTATTGTGAATGAACCTTATGGCATTTCTTTGTATTGATTCTAATTTTGTTATGTTAGTCATTGAATGGAGAAATCAGACCGTGTTTGTGTATCCGAGAACTGGTGTAACGAACGTTTTGTAGGCCAATAGCTTCGTTGATGCGGCAGAGAGCGCAGGGCTTCTTTTCAGGAACAATAATTTGCGTAGCGCTCCTGCGGTGATATTAGTAATATGTTTATCCCACCTAAAGCCAGAGGTTATTGTAACTCCTAGGTATTTATGTTGTTCTACTTTAGTGAGCCGTATGCCGTTAATCTCATATGTAAAATCATAAGGTCTTGTCTACCTCGTTACGGTCATGGTCACAGTTTTTTATGTTAACTGACATCTGCCAATTAGAGCAACAAGTAGCTAGAGTGTTGAGGGATGTATTAAGTGCGATGTGGTCGTTGTAAATAGTGATTTTGCTCGAAATAATGCAGTCGTTGGCGAACACCTATACATTGCAATCAATATGTTAGCTGTGGTGTCATTAATATTGATTAGGAAGAGTAATGGCCCAAGAATTGAGCCTTGGGAAACTCCGGACGTAACTGCGAAAGTGCTTGATAGCATTTTTTCGTAGAATAAAAATTGTGAGCGATCGGCTCGAAACTCTTTTATCTAGGTTATCAGGTTAGATGGTGAAAATTTTATCGGTGTTAGCTCGTTATTCACAAATCAGTAAAAAAAAGTTCCTAGGTTGTATTTCGTTAGTCTAGAAATTGTAAATATGTTATTTTCGTGTAGTAGGGACTTGGCGTTAGAAAATCGCGAACTGTAAGTGATTCTTCTTAATTATATCTGGAGAGACGCAACATGAGTGTTATAAGTGTTTTCCCAACAAATTCCACCATAACTAATGTAGGGGGTAGACAAAAGAGTGGTAAAGTGAGAGTAAAATGGTGCGTGTAAAGTAAGGGCGTGTTTTATTTAAGATGCGTATACGTACCCTTATGAAAATGACTGTTGAAAAGTTGTTGGCATATTGTTGACGAATTGTTGACTCAATAGCCTTTCAACAATACCTCAACAATTATTGAAACCACAGGCAATAATTCAACAGTAAAGTTGTTGGGCAGTTCACAACAAAAAAGTCGTTGACTAAATTCTGTTGGTATATTGTTGAATAGTATTGAGTATTATTGAGCCATTGTTGAGCAGTTTTCAACAATAACGTCATTGACTAAATTATCTTGATATATCGTTGAATAGTATTGAGTATTATTGAGCCATTGTTGAGTAGTTTCCAACAATAAAGTCGTTGACTAAATTCTGTTGATATATTGTTGAATAGTATTGAGTATTATTGAGCCAATATTGAGTAGTTTTCAACAATAAAGTCGTTGACTAAATTCTCTTGACATATTGTTGAATAGTATTGACTATTGAACCATTGTTGAGTAGTTTCCAACAATAAAGTCGTTGACTAAATGCTGTTAACTTATTGTTGAATAAAATTGAGTCACGAGCAATATTGAGTGTCGAAGTACATGTGAAAAACACACGCACATATGCATGTGTGCGTCTTTTGCACATATATGTTGCTTTACTGATCACTTGATCACCATTGCATATATACAGGGTGTTGTTTCACGTTACTTGAACCATAGACGTATATACACGTGTTTCAGCTAACTTTACTCAGAGTTTAAAAATATGCCGATGCACCATAAGACGATGCGACCAAATGCATGTTGCTCACTCTTGTACGTGTCACGCTATTCTTGTATTTTTCCTAAGTAGTTAATTAGTCAAGAAAATTAGCCATTCTGAAGGAACAAAGTTAGGCGAAAAATTCTAATTAGAAAGCTCTAGAGCACTTTGCAAAACGTCCTATTAGGCAATTTCTCACTTTCTATCTATTAAGTGTTAGTGTTTTTCAGCTTACTGCGGACGCCCGTGAAATAGAAAAAATATCACCTGACATATATCCGCTTGCGCGCCATGCTTGCAGCGCTCCCAAACGAGGATACCATCGAGCAGGGTGTGTTGCCGCTTAAAAGGCGACAGGGCAGTGACGAAGGCGTTGGCTGTGGTATTGACGCCAGCGACGTGCTTCCCTCGCTGCGGTTCATGATGGCGATAAGCAGACGGGTGTTCACACCGGTTAAATGGTATGTTTTCGTTTGTGCGCAGAAGGCTTAGGAGCAGTGCAATCACGACTCGCAGGCGGGCATATGTCACGTGGTGCTTTTCCTATTTCGCGAGCATCCGCAGTAAGCTGAAAAAGAATAATACTTAACAGATGGAAAGACAGAAACTGTTTATTCAGGCGTGTTGCCAACAGCTCTGCAACTTTCTAATTGGAATTTCTTTCCTAACTTCCTTGCTTCAGAAGTTGGTTAATTATGCTTGACTAATTAGCTAATTAAGCAAAAATACACAAATAGCGCGACACGCTACATACCAAAGGGAGCAACATGCATTTAGTCGCGTCGTCATAGAGTTTACACTCGGCCTAAAGTTAGCAGAAACACCCTGCATATATATATATATATATATATATATATATATATATATATATATATATATATATATGCAGTTTGAGAAGACAAACGTCCCTACAAGCAGTCACAAACAACCGATGATTGGACGCATCCTGCATTTCCATCGGCGTCCATTATAAGGGGCCAGTGCCCTGGCTGTGTGTTAGGAAACGGCATTGCATGCCTCCATGTTAAATATGGTCAAGGTGGCGGAGAACGTTAACAAAATTCAAGTCTGGGGTTTGACGTGCCAAAACCACGCTTTGATTATGAGCCGCACCGTAGTAAGAAACGCCATATTTATTTTTGCCATCTGGGGTCCTTTAACCTGCACCGAACGCACAGTACACGGTCGTTTTTGCATTTCACCCCAATCGAAATGCAGCCGCCGCGGCCGGCATTAGATCTCAAGCACTCGGGTTAGTAGAGCAACACCTCAGCCACTATGCCACCACGGTGGGAGCGGCGGAGAAAGGAGTGAACATCGTTTTTACGGAGTGCGTTTCGCATACCCGTTAGCGCGCTATACAGAACGAAACGAAAAGCTTGGCCGATATGTACGACATGGTGCTCATATTCACATGGAGGCCAAATTCTGTTCTGTGACCTAGACGGGGTGCTGGCGAATGTGTTCGGAATCTGCTCGGCTACCAAGCACAATCTGCGCTGCTATACGTTCTCGGTGACAAATCGCACAGCGCAGGAGCACACGCACAAATGTTTAAAGAATGGGACGACAGACCGCCCGCAGTTTGCCATGACGTCGAAATAAGAAGCACAAACAGCGACGTTTCTGTACTTTTCTGGTCAATAGTTCAGTTCGCATGGTTGCGGCACGCATTACTTTTTTTTTAAATCCAAACGACGAAAACTGTGCGAGCACAAATTAGCGCGGCGTTTGTGACGTTTGAATTTGGCGCCTTTTCCCGCGCATGCCATTAGCTCCGGCCGGTGCACTGTGTTACTGCGCTAAAGAAAGTAGTTCATCAAAAAGCGAAGCAAAAAACTTTTATACACTTGCAAATCGCAACAATTGTTCAGTAATAACATGAAATTACATAATTTGTTATCCAATGGTACAATTTATGATAATATAAGCGTGTATTTGTATGAGTGTACATGTATGATTGCGCGTTTGCGCTGTTGCTTGGCGCATTCCGGCGAGTTCGTGCACGCAGCTTGCATGAGAGTTTCCTGCGTTTCCTGTGTTCTTTGTGTGCTTCGCTGTGACATCTTTGGAATATTTCTGCGTGTTGCTCGCTTTTTATGGACTTGTTGCCTCGAAGATCGCCATGATCGCCTCCGACTCAGCGACATCAAGGGTGAGTGAGTGTTTCGAATTCCCCTTGTTCGTCCATTGCGACGCGGTGAACGGAAGCGGGGAAATGATTTCAGCGCTTGTTCGTGTCTTCCGCGCGCCTCTTTTCTAGTTTTCATTCCTAGTACTATCCTTCCGTTGCGAGAATGGGTTGTACAGCACTAGATTTGCGGTAGATAACGTGGAGTTTTGTCCTGGTTTAACTTTACACTCCGCTTGTGGTGACGTAAGGCAGCTATGTGGTGCCACCTAAAACAGGGCATGTTGTACGCCATGATTTCTGATACGGTGTTCGAGCACCGATTGAGTTAGCCTTATTAATGAGCGCAAAACAATGCGACGTGAAACCACCCGATCTGTACTGTAATCGAAGATATTTCGTTTGCGCCACGCTAGTACAAGGCGTGTGAGCGAGCTTTCAGCAAAAAAAGGGGGGTGGGGGTGCGGTGGGATTGGCGAAAGTGTATTCTGTTGCGCTGTTCCCTTCAGGATCGAGTGACTCCGCGGTGCTTCAAGGCCATTATCTGACACGCCGTGCGGCCGATGTTCGCGCGATCGGAAAACACAGAGGAGGCTGTCGCGCAATAATAATAAAGAATTTCAAGGGTGTACATGCGATACGTGAGATACAATAGGGGTGATGCCACAGAGTGCTGCGAAATCATTACGCCTTGCCAACCGCGTGCGTTTTGTTTTCCCCCAGGTCGCGCGCATTCAACTTTATTTTTTCATCTTCTCCGTTCGTCGCCATCGAGTGCTTCGCCCAAACGGCTTCGCGTAGGCGCTCTTTGCATTCACGGAAAGGCAGATTTCATGGCACTCCAGGTCCTACAACATTCAAAATAATGTAATTTCGTGAAATTGCAGCTTTTCGCACTTCAGTAACTGATTTAACAATAGTTTTAAAATCAGTAAAGGAACGAGATGCCTGGCATATCTGCGTTGTCGTCCCACTGTGTTTCGAGGCGGCATGTATACGTTATCGGCAACATAAACATCAATAATTACCATGTTTCTTGTGACCATAGAAGTAGCTAGTTATGTCGAAAAGCTATTTTTGCTTTGAATCAGAGCACTATAGAGTGAACAGATTGAAAGGGGAGCGCATCGTTGTGAACTAAATCACGACGCTTTCCCACAAGCTTGGAATAATGCTTTGTCGAAAGAGCAGTTCTGTGAAATTCTTTCTTTGAGAGTAAGCAAAACTTCAGTAGCATCAGGTAGACGGGGAGTAAAAGAATGTAACACTGGTTTTATATGAAGGAGCTGCCTTTAATATGTGGCCATAACAGTTAAGTAGAAGCGTGGAAATAATTTTTAAAATAAGTAGAGGAATGTGAAATAAATTTTTTGACAAGGTCACACTGCCATTGGCAAGAGCGGCCACACTTTAGTGTATTCAATGACTAGTCATTTGTATCCGTCCATTTATGTCAGCCTAATGGTCCATGTAGCTCTTTTGATTGTCGCTTTTGCTGCATCGTGGCTTCACGTTTTAATAGTGACATCTTTTTTCAGATTCAAAATGAGCTGGGAGAGGCCCCAGCTGGAACAGTAAAAGTGAATTCTTTGGCCATCCATTCTGTAGCGTCACGATGATCAAATACAGTGATACCGTGAAAATGTATTGCAGGAAGCAGAAAAAACAACAACATTGCTGATGCAACTGCAACGCATTTGCTCCGGTGATCAATTGGTGCAGAGTGCCTTCATTAGGAGACATGGTGCCTTTAAGCACTTAGCTTAAAGACTTTGCAACTGCACTGGGACTGGGAGTGAATTTCATTGTCACTTGTGAACATATTAAACGCGGAATGTGCCTTTTTCAGTGTATATGCCTGATATGAGAGGGGCGTTCAGAAACTTAGTGTGGACATTAGTGGTCTGCATGAGTGCACATCTTTCTAGTTTTACCAGAACGAAGGTATTATGACCTATGTCATACAGCAGTGCACAGCTAGAGGTATCAAACCAGAACAGCAGCACCCTTTGAGAAAGTTGGCTGAAGAACGAGCAGTGATTGGGGCTTTCTGCATTTCAAGGGCCAAATTCCAAAAAGATTGATGCCGAGCTGGACGGTGTGAAGTGCCGGTCACCACATGCTGTAGCCAGCATGGCATTTTTAATCTCCTTGGCATTATGTCTCGTTAAGATACAGAATTTGCATCCCTGCTCATAAAGAAATTGGAAATTGGGAGGTTGAGGGGAAGTGGAAGGGCTCCCCTCTGGAGCAGCCAGTGCATGCCCTTTGCTATACTGATAATCCTACCTTAATGAGAACGAGTGATGCATGTTAACCTATTATGCAGCCAAGTGCATTCCTTGTTTTGTATTAAGGGGACACTAATGACACCTTAAATGAATTTAAAATAAAGCATCGTCTTAAATAACTACTTCTGTAACTTTCTTGGTAGTTGTTTGATTATTAGAGAAAATAAAGCTCAAAGTTCAATTTTCTGAGTATCGCCCCAAAATCTTTGTGCTGACGCCTCATTGTCACATCATGGATTCCAAGTATTTTTTCAAACTTGGGCTGTATTGGTTCTGTAAAAGTTCCTGACGCTTTTTATTTTGGGTTTTTGGAATACGATGAAGAACATCTTTATTTGTAAAAAAAATTGCTACACCTCAACAGACATCATCAAAATCCATGACGTCACAGCAAGCGGGTGTGGTAACTTCAAGGCAGCACTGCCACCAATCTTTCCTCTTGCTGCTTTTACAGTTTACTCAGCCTCTTGTCACGGTATGAGTGAATCTCTTGAATTGTAGGAAGGTCATGTACAGATACATCTAAAATAATTTTTGTCGTTAGTGATTTCATGCCGTAGTTGCTTAGCGGTGTTGGCACAGCTCCGCTAAGCACGAGGTCACAGGATCAAACAGCCGCATTTTGATGGAGGTGAAATACAAAACTGCCCAGGTACCTTGCAGCCTGATTTGGTAAAAATTAGTCCCGAGTTCCCCACTAAGGCGTGCCTAAACATCAGATTGTCGTTTTGGCACTTAAAACGCCAGAATTTAATTAATTTAATTTTGCTTTAGTGCTCCTTTAAGCTGTAGAATTCATGATCTTTGCAAAAACTCATGCTCGAAGTATTCTCCATAAAGATTAAATAAACAGTAGATATAAGTGTCTATTTATATTTTGAATTGTGGTGATACGTGATGACTATTAGAACGGTGGTACAACGAGAGACAGAATTGTAATACAATGTATGACGGCACGATGATGCACATCGAGGAAATGACAGTTTCCCTAGAGGTCCCTGACATGGACATCAACTGACTGTCCACAAACTTCTAAGTTCACTCCGTGATCTTGTGCAGCCTGTGCTTTGCGAGTCGATTAATTTAATTGAGGTGGTGGTTGGCACATACTGTCCTTGCAGCTTATGTACATTTCATACAGTGGAGTGGAATCTCACATATTACTTCTGCAGCACAGCAAGCTAACGTGACGTGTAGTGGTAATCTTAGTAATGATCGACAATCATGTCCCTCTTTGAGCTCCTAATGCTGCTTGCCAACACAAGCAGCAGCAGTTGCCCAAGATAGCGGGAAGGAGATTCATTGAAAAGTGGCATATGCCCAGGGTTGCATACCCAGTCACCCAAGCTGTTCCAACGGTTGATTTTGAACTCTTCCCTCAACATAGCAGCCCAATCTCCCCATTAGACCATGGACTACCTATTGACACAAATGGATGGGAAAATAGAGACAAACACCTGAAAATGTGAAGTATCCTAGAATGGTAATCACAATAAATAGTACTAGATGTGCATTAGCGCAAGCTCTTGGGCCAGTTGGTGCATGATGAACTTGAAAAAGGGGGGGGCCAGCAAAACAAAAGACGCGCACACACGTAAAAGGCGTTAGACAGGGATGGACGCTGGTCCGTCCCAACGTCCGTCCGTGTCTAATGCCGTTTCCTTGTGTGCGTGTCATTTGTGTTTCGCTGGTACTCCCCTTTTTCAAGTACTAGATGTTTGGATACTTTGGTTTATTATTCTTGTTTGTGCTGGATTGTTTTTCTGAAACATGTGGCGTCCAGACAGCATAAGAAGCTTGTAAGAAGTCAAGTTTAGCAATCTAGATTTGCAACAGGTACTTTTGTAATTTATTTGCAGTAGGGCTGTTGTGTGAATGTGCTTGAAAGGCTTAAAACTGTTTTGCTAACATTTACTTAAACATGCAGGTTCACATAGGTTGAAGGAGTGCACATTGAGAAGGTTATCCTGGCACAGTTTACCATGGCCTGCCATGGTGGACCAGGAAAGTTTGCAAGGGCCTTGCTTCACCATGTGTTCACAGAGGAGGAGCTCATGGGCCATTTGCGCTTTCGAAATAACACCAAGGGGCAAAAAAGGCTCTTGACCCCACCAGGGTCAGTGCTGTTATAGGCAAGTACCATATATCATTTCTGGTTGCATTTTTACATTCACATTTTTTCTAAAATTATGAACTTGCCATTGGCATAACAAACGACTTTCAAGTAGCCCGTGTGTGCAGTTGTGTGCGACAATAGCCTACTATTTGGAATGACTGTTCGTACGATCTTAAGTGCATAATGCCGCCATACTCAAATGCTTCTAAAATTTAAAAGCTGCCTTCACTGCTGAAAGTTTTTAGTGGCTCCACCACATAAAATGAGCTGCATTTGCGCATTAGCAGTGTTACTTGGCTGTCTTTGCAAGGAATAGTTGTCTGTGAAGCACGCTCCAAATCTATTGGCATGGAGGACATGTTTAGTTAGCCTGAAAATTTTATTCTAATACGCGAATTGCAGAGAAGGCATGCTCAAGTGTGGTTACTGCTCAGCTCGAGCAGGAGCATGTTCACCAAATTGCAGAAGTCAAAACAGCTCTCCAGGTTCTGAGATGTGAAACAGTAGTTTCACCAATTTTAACAGACCACATCGAATTAAGGTTGCTCCTATATTGAAGGAGGTCCATGTGATGCCAGACAGCAGCCTTTTAGCAGAGGGAACCTGAGTGGTGTGGCAATTTTCTTTTGGTTGTTTCAATCAAAGAAACAACAGGGACAGAGTTGCAAGCATTGCTGTCAACAGTACTACGTTTAGTGGGCGCTTACTCATTCTAAGCACTTAACCTATGACTCGTATTTATTAACGCACACTTTATCACTTTGTATTCTAAGATATGAAAAAAATATTTATGTGGCTTTTCCCCATATACTTCAATAAATTGAGAATAGGCTCTTGGGGCCTAATGTATAAAGCTTCTTACAGACCATCGGAAATGCCACTACTCCCATTCTGAAATTGTTAGAATTAATTCCTGCTTCCTTACTTCACCTACCTGTTAACAGGGTTATTATGAACCATTGCCAAGTAGATTATGGGCTTAAATTAATCAAAAAGATGAATGGGCTTTTCTGTCGCTCTTGTTTAGCCCGTTGAGGATCACATTTTGGGGAGAAATATGCCTCTCTAATTTAGGAGTTATATATTTTTTGTGGTGTGCAAATGCTCAAAACGTTCGAATTGAATAGTGTCCTATTCAATTTAGTCTTTAAATGGTCACTATTTGTAAATGCGAGTATTCTAATATTTCGAAACACCAATAAAACATGAAATTTGAGCCAAAGTACGGTAAATTTTCACCTCCAATAACATAGTGTAGACATAAAACGTAACAACTTGTAATAGCAGACCAGGCTACGTTACTTCAGTAGCTGTACTTTAGAGGCTGTACAGCAATCATTTATGCTTACTGAAGAGTCCTGTGCATGTGAAGAAACTTTCTGCTGCTCCATTTGTGCTTTTAATAAACAGCTTTTCATAACATAACAATGACAGAAACTTGCTAACTTTAATAATACTAGGATGTGAGCCTCATCTTACAATAAGTGTGTTATCAGCTGTTCATTATTCAGAAACTATCCATTATTTGATTTGCTTCTAGCATTATTCGGTTCAGCCTCAAAAATCACTTTTCGCGCACCCTTAATATTTTTATTGCAGATTTAAGTTCTTCAGAGTGACATTCCGAGAAAATAAACTGGTAAATAATATTTTTAAATAACAATAAAGTGGCAATACCATTTCAGTATTTGCAGTTTTACATGTTTTATTTTTTTATGCAGGATAAAGCAGCATAATTTTTTTGTGTAATGAAACTTACAAAAACCTTTGGCAACACTCCCAAATTACTGCAATGACAGACACCAAGGAGCTAGGTGAAAAATCAGTTTTGGAGAAACCCAAGGAGCGACAGCACTATAAGAATATTTTCTAGAAGTCTCAGAAGGTTGCAGCACCTCCAGTGGGATGCTAGGCAACACTTCGTTCTGAAAAGGCAAATTTTTTTCAGAACGTTCCATCACAGCCACAGATGTACGGCAGTGAACCCTAAAAGGGTTAAAGAAGTCAGTCCTATCGCATATGGCTCTTAGAAGACGCCATTTCTTCGTCTCTGTCACATTCTGCATGTGTCATGCTAAGCAGCTTGGTGCACTACACGGAATCCTCATTAGAACAGTAATTCAGTCGTCGAGGCAGAAAACATACTTCACTGTAAGCAGTGTCTTCTTTAATGTAGAAAGTCTTAAGTCATTGTAAGGCGAGAAGTACATTCCGATTGCATGTGAACTCAGGAAACCTAACATCAAATGAAGCTACACTCAGTTGTAGTGACATGACAGTATTGTATTTGGAGCATGGAAAAGCACAGTGAAGTGCAGCAAATTTTAATTATGAAAGCTACAAGAAATAATTTTAGTTGTCAGTTCAGGTTTATTTATGAACGACATGAATTTGTTTCACCATTTCGTTTCTCAGCAAGCAAAGCTCACATCTTTGACATTGAGGATATTCATAAAGTTATTTTGCTACAGTGTTTTGTTCCTCTTTGCCCTTTCCTGCATTTGACACTTAGTGGAGTCCTGTGCCGCACTGAATAAATTTAAATGGTCATGCTGTAAAGCTGTACCCGTGGAAAGTTGGACTAAAGCAACACAAATACATAAATCAATTTCGTTATAACGAGGGCAGATTGCATGCCATTCTTTTGCATGTGGAAGTTGCTTTTTAAAACTTGTTCTGGCTTCTTGTTTTTGCAGGCTTCACGTGTCGCAAATTGCCTGGTACCAACATGCCCTATGTAAAGAACTGTGGCCTCGCTTCTCGCATGGGACCAATAACCTCTCAAGAGCCCAAGTTGGACAGCTCAAACCAAAACACAAGTGTTGTGCTTTTGTAACTCTCGACATTTTTATGTTCTGTGTTAGTCTCCTGAAGGGCCCAATTTGGATTTCTCAAATGAGCTTACAAATGTTGTGCCTTTCTATGCCTTCACATTTTCATGTTAATTTTATTTATGTTAATTATGTGGGTCTCCTGAGAAGTCCACATTGGATTGCTCAATCCAGAATACAAGTGCTGTGCTTTGTTATAGTTCACTACATTTTTATGTTAGTTTTTGATATGGTTCTAGTAAGGAAAGTGTTTCCTTATTAATATATTTTTTTAAGTATCTTAAGCCATTTCATGCCAAACCACCCAATTTTGTCAAGAACTGTTCCATTATGGCAAACCATTTCAAGTTTGCTTGATTTTGAGTAGGTACAATGAGAGAATTTGCTTTCGTACATACACTTGAGTCATTCCAGGGCAACCAACCAACGTTTTTTTGACCATCACAGATATAGTTGAAGCTCCAAACTCTTGCTCCCCATTTATTTTCCTTCGCAAAAATTTTTTTGAACTTTGGCAAAAATTCATTGTTCTTGCCCAGCTAAGCTAGAAGGCACTGATACACGTTTCTTCTGAAAGGGAAATTGTATGATCCAAATATTCAGATGGTGTTCATGTCAAGAGACTGAAGTGCTGTGAGTGCCAAAATTTGCAAAGTTTGAATTTTCTTCTAACGTAGGGAAATACAGAAGGCACAAAATAAATATAAAATCAGACTGGTTGACTTGGGATAGCTGCAAAATATTTCAAGCCTTGGAGGTTCAGTTGATCAGCTAAAAAACTGTAAAGTTCAAATTTTTTGCAAACAGCTTCGTGTTGAAGGTAAAAAAATTAGCTTTGGTGGTTGGCACAAAAGTATATGTCGCTCATCGTTACACAGCCCTACATGTCTGCTATCATGTGACAAGTAACAAAAAGGTATTATTCTTTAAGTGCGATAAATTATTTTTTATAATGTTCATTTGTGGATCACACATACAGCATAAATATAGCATAAATATATGAAGCCATGTCATCTAGTAAGGAAATATTGTTAATATAATTAGCCACAAGAACTATTCAACAAACTGACTGCCTTTTTTATCATTGCGAAGGCAGGTGACGTCTAGCGCTGCAGCTGCAGTCTCAATTCGTATTTTTTTAACATGAACGCAAGAAGTGGTTGCCAATGGTGTCTGACCACATCAGACTAAACATGGCACATACGACTTTTATAGATGAGCATGTTCCGGCTCTGAAACAGTGGTAGCAAACACCACAAGAATTTGTTCGTACTCATGTAGGTTTTCAGTCCTAATTATGAAGGTGTTTTCTACTTGCATCGTCATTGGGCTTCAGGGAGCAGGGCACAAAGTGTCCTGCTCCCTCTATGTTGCATTGCACTGCGACATGCCCTTTAAAATGCTTTGTATATACAATATCAGCGCTCTTTCTGGATTTACTGTCTACATAATAGCTGATATTTCTTTTTGTAAACTGCACGAACCATATCTTTTAGCACTGCAGGATTCCCTCACGTATTTAATACGTACGAGGTCTGTTATAAAAGTATTTGACCTTTTTTTGCGAACACCTGATGAATATGTAACAAGTATGTTTTCATCAGCCGCCCTTGAACCTTTGTGCACGTGCACGAATTTTTTCCTGCCTTCCAATAGCGTGACTTGCTGGGACGCAGCATTTGAATGAGGTAGTACACAGTGCTCTCGTCGGTTTTTTATTGCAAGGAAAGTGGCGGAGTGACTGGAGCAGTGCTACTGCATCAAATTTTGCCAGAAACTGGGCGACAGCCAAGTGGAAACCATTCCGAAGATTCAGACTGCTTTTGGTGACTATGCTATGAGCAGCACACAGATTAAGGAGTGGTACAACCAGTTTAAAGACGGCCACGCATCGGTGGAGAGTGAGCCACGCTCCAGTCGGCCATCAACATGCCGAAATGACCAGGTCATTGCCGAAGTGAACCCCGTGGTGATGCGGGACTGTTGTGTGACTATCCAAGAAATTGTGGAAGAGGTGGGCATCAGCACATTTTATCCACATTCCATTATCACTGAAAATTTGGCCATGAAGAGAGTTGCACCGAAATTCGTTCCCAAGCTGCTCATGGTGGAGCTAAAGCAACTTCGTGTTGAAGTCTCACAGACATGCCGGATTCCACAAACAGTGACCCTAACTTCATGAACACCATAATCACTGGTGACAAGTCTTGGGGGTATGTTTACGACCCGGAAACCAAATCCCAGTCATTACAGTGGAAGCATTCCACGTCACCAACCAAAGACCGCTAAGTGCGCATCAACGTTAAAGTGTTGCTGACTGCTTTCTTTGACTCCCGCAGTGTGGTACACCACGGGTACGCACCACAGGGTCAAACAATCACTAAAGACTACTACAGGGATGTCCTCCATGGCCTTTGTGATGCTGTGTGGCGCAAGATACCGAAGTTGTCAACAGGAAATTGGCGCATCCATGACGACAATGCTTTTCTCGCACTTGATTCAGACTTTTTTGGCGAATAACCAGACTCCTGTAGTTCGACAGGCTCCTTACTCTCCTGATGTGGCCGCCTGCGACTTCTGGCTGTTTCCCAGAATCAAGAGGCCATTGAAAGAAGCGCGATTTCAGACAAGAGAAGACATTATGGCTGCAACGACAGCTGAGCTAAACTCCGTTCGGAAAGAGGCCTTCTCGGAATGCTTCTAACAATGGCAGCACTGCTGGGAGAAGTGACTGGAGTCCCAAGGAGACTACTTTGAGGGTGATTAGGTTTCCAACGCTCCAGTTATGCCAGTTTTTTTTTTTCTTCAGCCAAAGGTCAGATACTTTTCTAACAGACCTCGTATTGATAGTTTATGTGCAATGGCTGTATGGTTTACCTGGCCCACACCAAACACAAGCCTCGTTGCGTTAGAGCATGTGGCCCTTGGCAATAAAATGCAGACCCTAACACCGCTTCTCTGTCATCTGTGTGGAGACAAAGCCAGCTTTGTCGTGTGCATTCCCAGCCGGCAAGCTGTGCACACATCCGAGAAAAGTCGGTGCTGACAAAATTTCAAAAAAGAATTTCTCGCATTTAAAAATAATGCCTTCTTTAACTTCACACATGCATAGCAGACATGTAGAGCTATCCAATAATGTATCACATATTTTTTGGCCAACTACGAAAGCTGTTTTTTCCTTCAACATGAAGCGTCTTGCAAAAGATTAGAATTTGTTTTTTTTTACAGGCGATCAGCTGAACCTTCAAAGCTGCACATAGTTTATTGCTATACTATGTCACCTGGGCTACCATTCTGTATTTAAGTTCTGTCCTGTGAATTTTTCGTTACTAAAAAAAATCCAACTGATTGCAATTTGACTCGTTTTTGCCGGTGCCAAAAGCAATTGGAAGTATTCAAATATTTGAAAAATTGGCTATTTTGGCAGTTGCATCACTTCACCGTATTTCCACGCACACCATTTGAAGGCCTCGATCAATACAATGTGCATTTGAAAAAGAATGTTGATTGATGTCCTCTAGCTCAGCTGAGCAGGAAAACTAAACTGTCACCAAAATGCTATAAAATATCTGGCAAAAATTAATAAAAGTGGGTAACGAGTTTTGAACTCTAGTAAACACATGGCAATGTTTCAGCTATATGTGTGGTGTCAAAAAAACACTGGTCGATTCGGCATGGAATCGCACACCTGCAAGTGCATCTGTGCCATTGTCAGAGTTCAGTAAAAACTGCATTTTACATAGCTTTGTAAACATGGTTTATTGCTATCTAAAATACATGAGTAACAATTAATAGGTATAAGTCGGCTTAAATTTAAAATGCGACAAAAAATCTCCGGTAATGGCAATGATGTGCCTTTCGTGTTTGCATGAAACCATATATTTTTCTGAATTCTTTCGTTATTTTTTTGTGACAGTGAATAAAATTGAACTCACAAAAGGAGTAACTTTGTTTTATTCCAGCACATCACTAATAGTTTTTTTTCATATAAAAATCTGAAGTAGTTAATATGAATAAGTCGCTTGATATGGAATGACCTGTGCAGGAACGTTATCATGGCAGAAAACGCAACTGTATCATGCAACAGTAATGCAGCATAATAAACTGCTCCCATAAGCATCACTTATTGTGATTGCCATATTTCAGAAGTATGTAAGGTTTACTGAAATTGGCACACGCCATTCAACCAACAAATAAGGATTGTACAGTGGTCCTTTTTCAGTTTTACAGATTTTTTTAAAGTTGTCTGTGCCAGGTAGCATAATTTTTGTTCTTGAGCTGGATTATTCAGAGGTGGACATTACTAGCACAAGAAATGGCAACATTAAACTGATTCTCATAAATTTATTAATTCACTTAAACATCAAGGCACATATTTCAGTTTGCGAATTGTAGCCAGTGAGGTTGAAAGACATATTCACTTGAAATTAATTTCCAGGATGACACCAGTTGCGAGATTTTTTCATAAATGTGAGAGACATACATGGGCATTCCGGTACCTTTTTGCTTCAATGCATAACAGTGCGTTTTGTTAACAAAAAAGTGCTACAGCAGTGTATTTCTACAGCCAGTTTGATGGCATGTGTCTCGTTACTGGTGTCATTATGGAAGTTCGTTCTTAGTGCATACACCTTGTAAAATTACCGTCTACAATTCGTAAAAACTTTATTAGGAACTGAGTTTTTCTTAGTCAGCTGACTATGGTGTCTTGATTTCTCATGCAAGTAATGTTTGGCACTCTGTATCTAGAGTTATGTTAGCTGCAACAGTCCGTGTTTAATAAATTCCATGAAACTTAAAGATAACCACCCTGCATATCAGGTCTCATTTGAGTGCTGTGGGCTCAAGCAAATCGTGCCATGGTAATAGTACCACTGGCTCCCTAATAGAGAAAGCAAGTACCTTTTTTGAGTGTTCTTATTGACAGTCATGTCAGTCTGCTTCTACATTTATTTATTTAGGTATTTATTTTTTTTAAATTTATTTCTTTTGGGAAATGTGTTTTACTTGAGGGCCACACAGACTACACCTTCAGTATTCAATTGTTATGGTGTCAAGCTGCAGGAAGTTTGTACTGTGCAATAGTTTTTAAGAAGTTTCTGATGTTCTCAAACTACAAATGGTTGTACATTTACACAGATGTTTGGTTACAAATAAACAGTTCACCTAGAAAAATGGTTTTTGTCTGCATCAGTTCAGCACTCTTGATTTTGTGGAGGACCATTCACTCTGACAATTGAAAAAAGTGGCATAACAGTACTGCTAGCAGTTTTGCAATATATTTTATTACAGGCAATCTAGGAGCATGTTTTGAGCCCAGGGTGACAGAGGCCTGCGATACAAAACGGCTGTATTTAAATTTTATCCCTATCCTCTCACAGCAAACATACCAACGTGACATCAAAGGTAATTATATGCAACATAGCTCAGCAGTATTTTAAGGTAAGTGCAGGTTTAAACTGCTAAATACCCAGTGGGGCATAAAGGGATTTCAACATAATTTGTGTTGATGTTCAACAGATCTGCAACAATTCTTCCATGGGCTTTCAATATTGACGAACAACCCATTTCAACAATACGTCAATGGGCTTTCAATTTAGAGACTGAACACATCTTCAACAATGCTTCAATGGGCTTTCAACATTGACAAACAACACATTTCAACAATACCTCAATGGGCTTTCAATTTTGAGCTTCAACAATGTTTCAATGGGCTTTCAACATTGACAAACAACACATTTCAACAATACGTCAATTGGGTTTCAACATTGACAAACAACACATCTTCAACAACGCTTCAATGGTCTTTCAGCATTGAAGTACACCATAGTTTCAACGATATGCCAATGATCTTTCAAATTGAGAGGCCACAATGATGTTTCCAGTGAATGTCGCGGGCCAATTATCAACACTTGTCAACAATTTCCTCAATGATGTTTCAACAATTCCCCAATGATCTTTCAAGGTCATTTGTTGACGTTGAACAATGATATGTCAATAACCTTTCAACAATTTTTTTTGTAAGGGCTATTTATTTTTAATAACGATATCTCTCGTTAATAAACTAAAGACTTATTTATAAAGCATCCTGAGGTGGTGCAATGCCAACATGTTATGTATTAATGCAGTTAAGATTAAATTTGTTGTATTCTCTTCAAATCAGCTAGACTTAGCATCCGTTCTACCTGTCACATTGCGTTCCCACTGTCTTCCTTCAAGTTCATCTTTCCTTGGCATTCTACTTGATAGCAATTTAAAATATTGCTGCGATCTCAACAAGCGAGTATGCGCGCGACGCCATCGCCCTCGCCGACCATGCACGCCAGCTTGCCCGTACTCGACTGACGGCCTCGCAAACCACTCAGCAGCGTCAGTACAACGACCGCCACCGTGACGTACAGTTTTCGCCTGGTGCGCTCGTGCTCCTGTGGTCGCCCTCTCGTCACGTCGGACTTTCAGAGAAGCTCCTTTCGCGATACACAGGGCCCTACCGCGTGGTGCGCCGGGTGACGCCTGTGACGTACGCAATTGCTCCTGTGAGTTCAACCTCGTCCTCTGCTCTGGCATCTAGTGATGTCGTGCACGTCAGTAGGCTCAAGGTCTACTACACTGCTTCCGAGTGCGGCGTTCAGTCGCTCCGGAACGGCGCTTTTGCCGCCGGGGGTGGTGCTACGGGATAGTATTTGCGATGACAAATAGGCGAGCAGGGTGAAGACGGCGACGACGATTAGAGGCTAACGCGGGCTGTTGCCTCTTGGCCAAGTGCGGCGTATTGCCTTGTAAAGATACTTGTATATAGCTTTTCGTCGGCGTCTTCCTACGTAACAGTATGAGAAACATACTGCTCACATAAAAAAAATAGCTTACCCTTACAAAAAAAATTGTTGAAAGGTTATTGACATATCATTGTTCAACGTCAACAAATGACCTTGAAAGATCATTGGGGAATTGTTGAAACATCATTGAGGAAATTGTTGACAAGTGTTGATAATTGGCCCGCGACATTCACTGGAAACATCATTGTGGCCTCTCAATTTGAAAGATCATTGGCATATCGTTGAAACTATGGTGTACTTCAATGCTGAAAGACCATTGAAGCGTTGTTGAAGATGTGTTGTTTGTCAATGTTGAAACCCAATTGACGTATTGTTGAAATGTGTTGTTTGTCAATGTTGAAAGCCCATTGAAACATTGTTGAAGCTCAAAATTGAAAGCCCATTGAGGTATTGTTGAAATGTGTTGTTTGTCAATGTTGAAAGCCCATTGAAGCATTGTTGAAGATGTGTTCAGTCTCTAAATTGAAAGCCCATTGACGTATTGTTGAAATGGGTTGTTCGTCAATATTGAAAGCCCATGGAAGAATTGTTGCAGATCTGTTGAACATCAACACAAATTATGTTGAAATCCCTTTATGCCCCACTGGGTATTTAGCAGTTTAAACCTGCACTTACCTTAAAATACTGCTGAGCTATGTTGCATATAATTACCTTTGATGTCACGTTGGTATGTTTGCTGTGAGAGGATAGGGGTAAAATTTAAATACAGCCGTTTTGTATCGCAGGCCTCTGTCACCCTGGGCTCAAAACATGCTCCTAGATTGCCTGTAATAAAATATATTGCAAAACTGCTAGCAGTACTGTTATGCCACTTTTTTCAATTGTCAGAGTGAATGGTCCTCCACAAAATCAAGAGTGCTGAACTGATGCAGACAAAAACCATTTTTCTAGGTGAACTGTTTATTTGTAACCAAACATCTGTGTAAATGTACAACCATTTGTAGTTTGAGAACATCAGAAACTTCTTAAAAACTATTGCACAGTACAAACTTCCTGCAGCTTGACACCATAACAATTGAATACTGAAGGTGTAGTCTGTGTGGCCCTCAAGTAAAACACATTTCCCAAAAGAAATAAATTTAAAAAAAATAAATACCTAAATAAATAAATGTAGAAGCAGACTGACATGACTGTCAATAAGAACACTCAAAAAAGGTACTTGCTTTCTCTATTAGGGAGCCAGTGGTACTATTACCATGGCACGATTTGCTTGAGCCCACAGCACTCAAATGAGACCTGATATGCAGGGTGGTTATCTTTAAGTTTCATGGAATTTATTAAACACGGACTGTTGCAGCTAACATAACTCTAGATACAGAGTGCCAAACATTACTTGCATGAGAAATCAAGACACCATAGTCAGCTGACTAAGAAAAACTCAGTTCCTAATAAAGTTTTTACGAATTGTAGACGGTAATTTTACAAGGTGTATGCACTAAGAACGAACTTCCATAATGACACCAGTAACGAGACACATGCCATCAAACTGGCTGTAGAAATGCACTGCTGTAGCACTTTTTTGTTAACAAAACGCACTGTTATGCATTGAAGCAAAAAGGTACCGGAATGCCCATGTATGTCTCTCACATTTATGAAAAAATCTCGCAACTGGTGTCATCCTGGAAATTAATTTCAAGTGAATATGTCTTTCAACCTCACTGGCTACAATTCGCAAACTGAAATATGTGCCTTGATGTTTAAGTGAATTGATAAATTTATGAGAATCAGTTTAATGTTGCCATTTCTTGTGCTAGTAATGTCCACCTCTGAATAATCCAGCTCAAGAACAAAAATTATGCTACCTGGCACAGACAACTTTAAAAAAATCTGTAAAACTGAAAAAGGACCACTGTACAATCCTTATTTGTTGGTTGAATGGCGTGTGCCAATTTCAGTAAACTTTACATACTTCTGAAATATGGCAATCACAATAAGTGATGCTTATGGGAGCAGTTTATTATGCTGAATTACTGTTGCATGATACAGTTGCGTTTTCTGCCATGATAACGTTCCTGCACAGGTCATTCCATATCAAGCGACTTATTCATATTAACTACTTCAGATTTTTATATGAAAAAAAACTATTAGTGATGTGCTGGAATAAAACAAAGTTACTCCTTTTGTGAGTTCAATTTTATTCACTGTCACAAAAAAATAACGAAAGAATTCAGAAAAATATATGGTTTCATGCAAACACGAAAGGCACATCATTGCCATTACCGGAGATTTTTTGTCGCATTTTAAATTTAAGCCGACTTATACCTATTAATTGTTACTCATGTATTTTAGATAGCAATAAACCATGTTTACAAAGCTATGTAAAATGCAGTTTTTACTGAACTCTGACAATGGCACAGATGCACTTGCAGGTGTGCGATTCCATGCCGAATCGACCAGTGTTTTTTTGACACCACACATATAGCTGAAACATTGCCATGTGTTTACTAGAGTTCAAAACTCGTTACCCACTTTTATTAATTTTTGCCAGATATTTTATAGCATTTTGGTGACAGTTTAGTTTTCCTGCTCAGCTGAGCTAGAGGACATCAATCAACATTCTTTTTCAAATGCACATTGTATTGATCGAGGCCTTCAAATGGTGTGCGTGGAAATACGGTGAAGTGATGCAACTGCCAAAATAGCCAATTTTTCAAATATTTGAATACTTCCAATTGCTTTTGGCACCGGCAAAAACGAGTCAAATTGCAATCAGTTGGATTTTTTTTAGTAACGAAAAATTCACAGGACAGAACTTAAATACAGAATGGTAGCCCAGGTGACATAGTATAGCAATAAACTATGTGCAGCTTTGAAGGTTCTGCTGATCGCCTGTAAAAAAAAAACAAATTCTAATCTTTTGCAAGACGCTTCATGTTGAAGGAAAAAACAGCTTTCGTAGTTGGCCAAAAAATATGTGATACATTATTGGATAGCTCTACATGTCTGCTATGCATGTGTGAAGTTAAAGAAGGCATTATTTTTAAATGCGAGAAATTCTTTTTTGAAATTTTGTCAGCACCGACTTTTCTCGGATGTGCGCACAGCTTGCCGGCTGGGAATGCACACGACAAAGCTGGCTTTGTCTCCACACAGATGACAGAGAAGCGGTGTTAGGGTCTGCATTTTATTGCCAAGGGCCACATGCTCTAACGCAACGAGGCTTGTGTTTGGTGTGGGCCAGGTAAACCATACAGCCATTGCACATAAACTATCAATACGAGGTCTGTTAGAAAAGTATCTGACCTTTGGCTGAAGAAAAAAAAAACTGGCATAACTGGAGCGTTGGAAACCTAATCACCCTCAAAGTAGTCTCCTTGGGACTCCAGTCACTTCTCCCAGCAGTGCTGCCATTGTTAGAAGCATTCCGAGAAGGCCTCTTTCCGAACGGAGTTTAGCTCAGCTGTCGTTGCAGCCATAATGTCTTCTCTTGTCTGAAATCGCGCTTCTTTCAATGGCCTCTTGATTCTGGGAAACAGCCAGAAGTCGCAGGCGGCCACATCAGGAGAGTAAGGAGCCTGTCGAACTACAGGAGTCTGGTTATTCGCCAAAAAAGTCTGAATCAAGTGCGAGAAAAGCATTGTCGTCATGGATGCGCCAATTTCCTGTTGACAACTTCGGTATCTTGCGCCACACAGCATCACAAAGGCCATGGAGGACATCCCTGTAGTAGTCTTTAGTGATTGTTTGACCCTGTGGTGCGTACCCGTGGTGTACCACACTGCGGGAGTCAAAGAAAGCAGTCAGCAACACTTTAACGTTGATGCGCACTTAGCGGTCTTTGGTTGGTGACGTGGAATGCTTCCACTGTAATGACTGGGATTTGGTTTCCGGGTCGTAAACATACCCCCAAGACTTGTCACCAGTGATTATGGTGTTCATGAAGTTAGGGTCACTGTTTGTGGAATCCGGCATGTCTGTGAGACTTCAACACGAAGTTGCTTTAGCTCCACCATGAGCAGCTTGGGAACGAATTTCGGTGCAACTCTCTTCATGGCCAAATTTTCAGTGATAATGGAATGTGGATAAAATGTGCTGATGCCCACCTCTTCCACAATTTCTTGGATAGTCACACAACAGTCCCGCATCACCACGGGGTTCACTTCGGCAATGACCTGGTCATTTCGGCATGTTGATGGCCGACTGGAGCGTGGCTCACTCTCCACCGATGCGTGGCCGTCTTTAAACTGGTTGTACCACTCCTTAATCTGTGTGCTGCTCATAGCATAGTCACCAAAAGCAGTCTGAATCTTCGGAATGGTTTCCACTTGGCTGTCGCCCAGTTTCTGGCAAAATTTGATGCAGTAGCACTGCTCCAGTCACTCCGCCACTTTCCTTGCAATAAAAAACCGACGAGAGCACTGTGTACTACCTCATTCAAATGCTGCGTCCCAGCAAGTCACGCTATTGGAAGGCAGGAAAAAATTCGTGCACGTGCACAAAGGTTCAAGGGCGGCTGATGAAAACATACTTGTTACATATTCATCAGGTGTTCGCAAAAAAAGGTCAAATACTTTTATAACAGACCTCGTACGTATTAAATACGTGAGGGAATCCTGCAGTGCTAAAAGATATGGTTCGTGCAGTTTACAAAAAGAAATATCAGCTATTATGTAGACAGTAAATCCAGAAAGAGCGCTGATATTGTATATACAAAGCATTTTAAAGGGCATGTCGCAGTGCAATGCAACATAGAGGGAGCAGGACACTTTGTGCCCTGCTCCCTGAAGCCCAATGACGATGCAAGTAGAAAACACCTTCATAATTAGGACTGAAAACCTACATGAGTACGAACAAATTCTTGTGGTGTTTGCTACCACTGTTTCAGAGCCGGAACATGCTCATCTATAAAAGTCGTATGTGCCATGTTTAGTCTGATGTGGTCAGACACCATTGGCAACCACTTCTTGCGTTCATGTTAAAAAAATACGAATTGAGACTGCAGCTGCAGCGCTAGACGTCACCTGCCTTCGCAATGATAAAAAAGGCAGTCAGTTTGTTGAATAGTTCTTGTGGCTAATTATATTAACAATATTTCCTTACTAGATGACATGGCTTCATATATTTATACTATATTTATGCTGTATGTGTGATCCACAAATGAACATTATAAAAAATAATTTATCGCACTTAAAGAATAATACCTTTTTGTTACTTGTCACATGATAGCAGACATGTAGGGCTGTGTAACGATGAGCGACATATACTTTTGCGCCAACCACCAAAGCTAATTTTTTTACCTTCAACACGAAGCTTTTTGCAAAAAATTTGAACTTTACAGTTTTTTAGCTGATCAACTGAACCTCCAAGGCTTGAAATATTTTGCAGCTATCCCAAGTCAACCAGTCTGATTTTATATTTATTTTGTGCCTTCTGTATTTCCCTACGTTAGAAGAAAATTCAAACTTTGCAAATTTTGGCACTCACAGCACTTCAGTCTCTTGACATGAACACCATCTGAATATTTGGATCATACAATTTCCCTTTCAGAAGAAACGTGTATCAGTGCCTTCTAGCTTAGCTGGGCAAGAACAATGAATTTTTGCCAAAGTTCAAAAAAATTTTTGCGAAGGAAAATAAATGGGGAGCAAGAGTTTGGAGCTTCAACTATATCTGTGATGGTCAAAAAAACGTTGGTTGGTTGCCCTGGAATGACTCAAGTGTATGTACGAAAGCAAATTCTCTCATTGTACCTACTCAAAATCAAGCAAACTTGAAATGGTTTGCCATAATGGAACAGTTCTTGACAAAATTGGGTGGTTTGGCATGAAATGGCTTAAGATACTTAAAAAAATATATTAATAAGGAAACACTTTCCTTACTAGAACCATATCAAAAACTAACATAAAAATGTAGTGAACTATAACAAAGCACAGCACTTGTATTCTGGATTGAGCAATCCAATGTGGACTTCTCAGGAGACCCACATAATTAACATAAATAAAATTAACATGAAAATGTGAAGGCATAGAAAGGCACAACATTTGTAAGCTCATTTGAGAAATCCAAATTGGGCCCTTCAGGAGACTAACACAGAACATAAAAATGTCGAGAGTTACAAAAGCACAACACTTGTGTTTTGGTTTGAGCTGTCCAACTTGGGCTCTTGAGAGGTTATTGGTCCCATGCGAGAAGCGAGGCCACAGTTCTTTACATAGGGCATGTTGGTACCAGGCAATTTGCGACACGTGAAGCCTGCAAAAACAAGAAGCCAGAACAAGTTTTAAAAAGCAACTTCCACATGCAAAAGAATGGCATGCAATCTGCCCTCGTTATAACGAAATTGATTTATGTATTTGTGTTGCTTTAGTCCAACTTTCCACGGGTACAGCTTTACAGCATGACCATTTAAATTTATTCAGTGCGGCACAGGACTCCACTAAGTGTCAAATGCAGGAAAGGGCAAAGAGGAACAAAACACTGTAGCAAAATAACTTTATGAATATCCTCAATGTCAAAGATGTGAGCTTTGCTTGCTGAGAAACGAAATGGTGAAACAAATTCATGTCGTTCATAAATAAACCTGAACTGACAACTAAAATTATTTCTTGTAGCTTTCATAATTAAAATTTGCTGCACTTCACTGTGCTTTTCCATGCTCCAAATACAATACTGTCATGTCACTACAACTGAGTGTAGCTTCATTTGATGTTAGGTTTCCTGAGTTCACATGCAATCGGAATGTACTTCTCGCCTTACAATGACTTAAGACTTTCTACATTAAAGAAGACACTGCTTACAGTGAAGTATGTTTTCTGCCTCGACGACTGAATTACTGTTCTAATGAGGATTCCGTGTAGTGCACCAAGCTGCTTAGCATGACACATGCAGAATGTGACAGAGACGAAGAAATGGCGTCTTCTAAGAGCCATATGCGATAGGACTGACTTCTTTAACCCTTTTAGGGTTCACTGCCGTACATCTGTGGCTGTGATGGAACGTTCTGAAAAAAATTTGCCTTTTCAGAACGAAGTGTTGCCTAGCATCCCACTGGAGGTGCTGCAACCTTCTGAGACTTCTAGAAAATATTCTTATAGTGCTGTCGCTCCTTGGGTTTCTCCAAAACTGATTTTTCACCTAGCTCCTTGGTGTCTGTCATTGCAGTAATTTGGGAGTGTTGCCAAAGGTTTTTGTAAGTTTCATTACACAAAAAAATTATGCTGCTTTATCCTGCATAAAAAAATAAAACATGTAAAACTGCAAATACTGAAATGGTATTGCCACTTTATTGTTATTTAAAAATATTATTTACCAGTTTATTTTCTCGGAATGTCACTCTGAAGAACTTAAATCTGCAATAAAAATATTAAGGGTGCGCGAAAAGTGATTTTTGAGGCTGAACCGAATAATGCTAGAAGCAAATCAAATAATGGATAGTTTCTGAATAATGAACAGCTGATAACACACTTATTGTAAGATGAGGCTCACATCCTAGTATTATTAAAGTTAGCAAGTTTCTGTCATTGTTATGTTATGAAAAGCTGTTTATTAAAAGCACAAATGGAGCAGCAGAAAGTTTCTTCACATGCACAGGACTCTTCAGTAAGCATAAATGATTGCTGTACAGCCTCTAAAGTACAGCTACTGAAGTAACGTAGCCTGGTCTGCTATTACAAGTTGTTACGTTTTATGTCTACACTATGTTATTGGAGGTGAAAATTTACCGTACTTTGGCTCAAATTTCATGTTTTATTGGTGTTTCGAAATATTAGAATACTCGCATTTACAAATAGTGACCATTTAAAGACTAAATTGAATAGGACACTATTCAATTCGAACGTTTTGAGCATTTGCACACCACAAAAAATATATAACTCCTAAATTAGAGAGGCATATTTCTCCCCAAAATGTGATCCTCAACGGGCTAAACAAGAGCGACAGAAAAGCCCATTCATCTTTTTGATTAATTTAAGCCCATAATCTACTTGGCAATGGTTCATAATAACCCTGTTAACAGGTAGGTGAAGTAAGGAAGCAGGAATTAATTCTAACAATTTCAGAATGGGAGTAGTGGCATTTCCGATGGTCTGTAAGAAGCTTTATACATTAGGCCCCAAGAGCCTATTCTCAATTTATTGAAGTATATGGGGAAAAGCCACATAAATATTTTTTTCATATCTTAGAATACAAAGTGATAAAGTGTGCGTTAATAAATACGAGTCATAGGTTAAGTGCTTAGAATGAGTAAGCGCCCACTAAACGTAGTACTGTTGACAGCAATGCTTGCAACTCTGTCCCTGTTGTTTCTTTGATTGAAACAACCAAAAGAAAATTGCCACACCACTCAGGTTCCCTCTGCTAAAAGGCTGCTGTCTGGCATCACATGGACCTCCTTCAATATAGGAGCAACCTTAATTCGATGTGGTCTGTTAAAATTGGTGAAACTACTGTTTCACATCTCAGAACCTGGAGAGCTGTTTTGACTTCTGCAATTTGGTGAACATGCTCCTGCTCGAGCTGAGCAGTAACCACACTTGAGCATGCCTTCTCTGCAATTCGCGTATTAGAATAAAATTTTCAGGCTAACTAAACATGTCCTCCATGCCAATAGATTTGGAGCGTGCTTCACAGACAACTATTCCTTGCAAAGACAGCCAAGTAACACTGCTAATGCGCAAATGCAGCTCATTTTATGTGGTGGAGCCACTAAAAACTTTCAGCAGTGAAGGCAGCTTTTAAATTTTAGAAGCATTTGAGTATGGCGGCATTATGCACTTAAGATCGTACGAACAGTCATTCCAAATAGTAGGCTATTGTCGCACACAACTGCACACACGGGCTACTTGAAAGTCGTTTGTTATGCCAATGGCAAGTTCATAATTTTAGAAAAAATGTGAATGTAAAAATGCAACCAGAAATGATATATGGTACTTGCCTATAACAGCACTGACCCTGGTGGGGTCAAGAGCCTTTTTTGCCCCTTGGTGTTATTTCGAAAGCGCAAATGGCCCATGAGCTCCTCCTCTGTGAACACATGGTGAAGCAAGGCCCTTGCAAACTTTCCTGGTCCACCATGGCAGGCCATGGTAAACTGTGCCAGGATAACCTTCTCAATGTGCACTCCTTCAACCTATGTGAACCTGCATGTTTAAGTAAATGTTAGCAAAACAGTTTTAAGCCTTTCAAGCACATTCACACAACAGCCCTACTGCAAATAAATTACAAAAGTACCTGTTGCAAATCTAGATTGCTAAACTTGACTTCTTACAAGCTTCTTATGCTGTCTGGACGCCACATGTTTCAGAAAAACAATCCAGCACAAACAAGAATAATAAACCAAAGTATCCAAACATCTAGTACTTGAAAAAGGGGAGTACCAGCGAAACACAAATGACACGCACACAAGGAAACGGCATTAGACACGGACGGACGTTGGGACGGACCAGCGTCCATCCCTGTCTAACGCCTTTTACGTGTGTGCGCGTCTTTTGTTTTGCTGGCCCCCCCCTTTTTCAAGTTCATCATGCACCAACTGGCCCAAGAGCTTGCGCTAATGCACATCTAGTACTATTTATTGTGATTACCATTCTAGGATACTTCACATTTTCAGGTGTTTGTCTCTATTTTCCCATCCATTTGTGTCAATAGGTAGTCCATGGTCTAATGGGGAGATTGGGCTGCTATGTTGAGGGAAGAGTTCAAAATCAACCGTTGGAACAGCTTGGGTGACTGGGTATGCAACCCTGGGCATATGCCACTTTTCAATGAATCTCCTTCCCGCTATCTTGGGCAACTGCTGCTGCTTGTGTTGGCAAGCAGCATTAGGAGCTCAAAGAGGGACATGATTGTCGATCATTACTAAGATTACCACTACACGTCACGTTAGCTTGCTGTGCTGCAGAAGTAATATGTGAGATTCCACTCCACTGTATGAAATGTACATAAGCTGCAAGGACAGTATGTGCCAACCACCACCTCAATTAAATTAATCGACTCGCAAAGCACAGGCTGCACAAGATCACGGAGTGAACTTAGAAGTTTGTGGACAGTCAGTTGATGTCCATGTCAGGGACCTCTAGGGAAACTGTCATTTCCTCGATGTGCATCATCGTGCCGTCATACATTGTATTACAATTCTGTCTGTCTCGTTGTACCACCGTTCTAATAGTCATCACGTATCACCACAATTCAAAATATAAATAGACACTTATATCTACTGTTTATTTAATCTTTATGGAGAATACTTCGAGCATGAGTTTTTGCAAAGATCATGAATTCTACAGCTTAAAGGAGCACTAAAGCAAAATTAAATTAATTAAATTCTGGCGTTTTAAGTGCCAAAACGACAATCTGATGTTTAGGCACGCCTTAGTGGGGAACTCGGGACTAATTTTTACCAAATCAGGCTGCAAGGTACCTGGGCAGTTTTGTATTTCACCTCCATCAAAATGCGGCTGTTTGATCCTGTGACCTCGTGCTTAGCGGAGCTGTGCCAACACCGCTAAGCAACTACGGCATGAAATCACTAACGACAAAAATTATTTTAGATGTATCTGTACATGACCTTCCTACAATTCAAGAGATTCACTCATACCGTGACAAGAGGCTGAGTAAACTGTAAAAGCAGCAAGAGGAAAGATTGGTGGCAGTGCTGCCTTGAAGTTACCACACCCGCTTGCTGTGACGTCATGGATTTTGATGATGTCTGTTGAGGTGTAGCAATTTTTTTTACAAATAAAGATGTTCTTCATCGTATTCCAAAAACCCAAAATAAAAAGCGTCAGGAACTTTTACAGAACCAATACAGCCCAAGTTTGAAAAAATACTTGGAATCCATGATGTGACAATGAGGCGTCAGCACAAAGATTTTGGGGCGATACTCAGAAAATTGAACTTTGAGCTTTATTTTCTCTAATAATCAAACAACTACCAAGAAAGTTACAGAAGTAGTTATTTAAGACGATGCTTTATTTTAAATTCATTTAAGGTGTCATTAGTGTCCCCTTAATACAAAACAAGGAATGCACTTGGCTGCATAATAGGTTAACATGCATCACTCGTTCTCATTAAGGTAGGATTATCAGTATAGCAAAGGGCATGCACTGGCTGCTCCAGAGGGGAGCCCTTCCACTTCCCCTCAACCTCCCAATTTCCAATTTCTTTATGAGCAGGGATGCAAATTCTGTATCTTAACGAGACATAATGCCAAGGAGATTAAAAATGCCATGCTGGCTACAGCATGTGGTGACCGGCACTTCACACCGTCCAGCTCGGCATCAATCTTTTTGGAATTTGGCCCTTGAAATGCAGAAAGCCCCAATCACTGCTCGTTCTTCAGCCAACTTTCTCAAAGGGTGCTGCTGTTCTGGTTTGATACCTCTAGCTGTGCACTGCTGTATGACATAGGTCATAATACCTTCGTTCTGGTAAAACTAGAAAGATGTGCACTCATGCAGACCACTAATGTCCACACTAAGTTTCTGAACGCCCCTCTCATATCAGGCATATACACTGAAAAAGGCACATTCCGCGTTTAATATGTTCACAAGTGACAATGAAATTCACTCCCAGTCCCAGTGCAGTTGCAAAGTCTTTAAGCTAAGTGCTTAAAGGCACCATGTCTCCTAATGAAGGCACTCTGCACCAATTGATCACCGGAGCAAATGCGTTGCAGTTGCATCAGCAATGTTGTTGTTTTTTCTGCTTCCTGCAATACATTTTCACGGTATCACTGTATTTGATCATCGTGACGCTACAGAATGGATGGCCAAAGAATTCACTTTTACTGTTCCAGCTGGGGCCTCTCCCAGCTCATTTTGAATCTGAAAAAAGATGTCACTATTAAAACGTGAAGCCACGATGCAGCAAAAGCGACAATCAAAAGAGCTACATGGACCATTAGGCTGACATAAATGGACGGATACAAATGACTAGTCATTGAATACACTAAAGTGTGGCCGCTCTTGCCAATGGCAGTGTGACCTTGTCAAAAAATTTATTTCACATTCCTCTACTTATTTTAAAAATTATTTCCACGCTTCTACTTAACTGTTATGGCCACATATTAAAGGCAGCTCCTTCATATAAAACCAGTGTTACATTCTTTTACTCCCCGTCTACCTGATGCTACTGAAGTTTTGCTTACTCTCAAAGAAAGAATTTCACAGAACTGCTCTTTCGACAAAGCATTATTCCAAGCTTGTGGGAAAGCGTCGTGATTTAGTTCACAACGATGCGCTCCCCTTTCAATCTGTTCACTCTATAGTGCTCTGATTCAAAGCAAAAATAGCTTTTCGACATAACTAGCTACTTCTATGGTCACAAGAAACATGGTAATTATTGATGTTTATGTTGCCGATAACGTATACATGCCGCCTCGAAACACAGTGGGACGACAACGCAGATATGCCAGGCATCTCGTTCCTTTACTGATTTTAAAACTATTGTTAAATCAGTTACTGAAGTGCGAAAAGCTGCAATTTCACGAAATTACATTATTTTGAATGTTGTAGGACCTGGAGTGCCATGAAATCTGCCTTTCCGTGAATGCAAAGAGCGCCTACGCGAAGCCGTTTGGGCGAAGCACTCGATGGCGACGAACGGAGAAGATGAAAAAATAAAGTTGAATGCGCGCGACCTGGGGGAAAACAAAACGCACGCGGTTGGCAAGGCGTAATGATTTCGCAGCACTCTGTGGCATCACCCCTATTGTATCTCACGTATCGCATGTACACCCTTGAAATTCTTTATTATTATTGCGCGACAGCCTCCTCTGTGTTTTCCGATCGCGCGAACATCGGCCGCACGGCGTGTCAGATAATGGCCTTGAAGCACCGCGGAGTCACTCGATCCTGAAGGGAACAGCGCAACAGAATACACTTTCGCCAATCCCACCGCACCCCCACCCCCCTTTTTTTGCTGAAAGCTCGCTCACACGCCTTGTACTAGCGTGGCGCAAACGAAATATCTTCGATTACAGTACAGATCGGGTGGTTTCACGTCGCATTGTTTTGCGCTCATTAATAAGGCTAACTCAATCGGTGCTCGAACACCGTATCAGAAATCATGGCGTACAACATGCCCTGTTTTAGGTGGCACCACATAGCTGCCTTACGTCACCACAAGCGGAGTGTAAAGTTAAACCAGGACAAAACTCCACGTTATCTACCGCAAATCTAGTGCTGTACAACCCATTCTCGCAACGGAAGGATAGTACTAGGAATGAAAACTAGAAAAGAGGCGCGCGGAAGACACGAACAAGCGCTGAAATCATTTCCCCGCTTCCGTTCACCGCGTCGCAATGGACGAACAAGGGGAATTCGAAACACTCACTCACCCTTGATGTCGCTGAGTCGGAGGCGATCATGGCGATCTTCGAGGCAACAAGTCCATAAAAAGCGAGCAACACGCAGAAATATTCCAAAGATGTCACAGCGAAGCACACAAAGAACACAGGAAACGCAGGAAACTCTCATGCAAGCTGCGTGCACGAACTCGCCGGAATGCGCCAAGCAACAGCGCAAACGCGCAATCATACATGTACACTCATACAAATACACGCTTATATTATCATAAATTGTACCATTGGATAACAAATTATGTAATTTCATGTTATTACTGAACAATTGTTGCGATTTGCAAGTGTATAAAAGTTTTTTGCTTCGCTTTTTGATGAACTACTTTCTTTAGCGCAGTAACACAGTGCACCGGCCGGAGCTAATGGCATGCGCGGGAAAAGGCGCCAAATTCAAACGTCACAAACGCCGCGCTAATTTGTGCTCGCACAGTTTTCGTCGTTTGGATTTAAAAAAAAAGTAATGCGTGCCGCAACCATGCGAACTGAACTATTGACCAGAAAAGTACAGAAACGTCGCTGTTTGTGCTTCTTATTTCGACGTCATGGCAAACTGCGGGCGGTCTGTCGTCCCATTCTTTAAACATTTGTGCGTGTGCTCCTGCGCTGTGCGATTTGTCACCGAGAACGTATAGCAGCGCAGATTGTGCTTGGTAGCCGAGCAGATTCCGAACACATTCGCCAGCACCCCGTCTAGGTCACAGAACAGAATTTGGCCTCCATGTGAATATGAGCACCATGTCGTACATATCGGCCAAGCTTTTCGTTTCGTTCTGTATAGCGCGCTAACGGGTATGCGAAACGCACTCCGTAAAAACGATGTTCACTCCTTTCTCCGCCGCTCCCACCGTGGTGGCATAGTGGCTGAGGTGTTGCTCTACTAACCCGAGTGCTTGAGATCTAATGCCGGCCGCGGCGGCTGCATTTCGATTGGGGTGAAATGCAAAAACGACCGTGTACTGTGCGTTCGGTGCAGGTTAAAGGACCCCAGATGGCAAAAATAAATATGGCGTTTCTTACTACGGTGCGGCTCATAATCAAAGCGTGGTTTTGGCACGTCAAACCCCAGACTTGAATTTTGTTAACGTTCTCCGCCACCTTGACCATATTTAACATGGAGGCATGCAATGCCGTTTCCTAACACACAGCCAGGGCACTGGCCCCTTATAATGGACGCCGATGGAAATGCAGGATGCGTCCAATCATCGGTTGTTTGTGACTGCTTGTAGGGACGTTTGTCTTCTCAAACTGCATATATATATATATATATATATATATATATATATATATATATATATATATATATATGCAGGGTGTTTCTGCTAACTTTAGGCCGAGTGTAAACTCTATGACGACGCGACTAAATGCATGTTGCTCCCTTTGGTATGTAGCGTGTCGCGCTATTTGTGTATTTTTGCTTAATTAGCTAATTAGTCAAGCATAATTAACCAACTTCTGAAGCAAGGAAGTTAGGAAAGAAATTCCAATTAGAAAGTTGCAGAGCTGTTGGCAACACGCCTGAATAAACAGTTTCTGTCTTTCCATCTGTTAAGTATTATTCTTTTTCAGCTTACTGCGGATGCTCGCGAAATAGGAAAAGCACCACGTGACATATGCCCGCCTGCGAGTCGTGATTGCACTGCTCCTAAGCCTTCTGCGCACAAACGAAAACATACCATTTAACCGGTGTGAACACCCGTCTGCTTATCGCCATCATGAACCGCAGCGAGGGAAGCACGTCGCTGGCGTCAATACCACAGCCAACGCCTTCGTCACTGCCCTGTCGCCTTTTAAGCGGCAACACACCCTGCTCGATGGTATCCTCGTTTGGGAGCGCTGCAAGCATGGCGCGCAAGCGGATATATGTCAGGTGATATTTTTTCTATTTCACGGGCGTCCGCAGTAAGCTGAAAAACACTAACACTTAATAGATAGAAAGTGAGAAATTGCCTAATAGGACGTTTTGCAAAGTGCTCTAGAGCTTTCTAATTAGAATTTTTCGCCTAACTTTGTTCCTTCAGAATGGCTAATTTTCTTGACTAATTAACTACTTAGGAAAAATACAAGAATAGCGTGACACGTACAAGAGTGAGCAACATGCATTTGGTCGCATCGTCTTATGGTGCATCGGCATATTTTTAAACTCTGAGTAAAGTTAGCTGAAACACGTGTATATACGTCTATGGTTCAAGTAACGTGAAACAACACCCTGTATATATGCAATGGTGATCAAGTGATCAGTAAAGCAACATATATGTGCAAAAGACGCACACATGCATATGTGCGTGTGTTTTTCACATGTACTTCGAAACTCAATATTGCTCGTGACTCAATTTTATTCAACAATAAGTTAACAGCATTTAGTCAACGACTTTATTGTTGGAAACTACTCAACAATGGTTCAATAGTCAATACTATTCAACAATATGTCAAGAGAATTTAGTCAACGACTTTATTGTTGAAAACTACTCAATATTGGCTCAATAATACTCAATACTATTCAACAATATATCAACAGAATTTAGTCAACGACTTTATTGTTGGAAACTACTCAACAATGGCTCAATAATACTCAATACTATTCAACGATATATCAAGATAATTTAGTCAATGACGTTATTGTTGAAAACTGCTCAACAATGGCTCAATAATACTCAATACTATTCAACAATATACCAACAGAATTTAGTCAACGACTTTTTTGTTGTGAACTGCCCAACAACTTTACTGTTGAATTATTGCCTGTGGTTTCAATAATTGTTGAGGTATTGTTGAAAGGCTATTGAGTCAACAATTCGTCAACAATATGCCAACAACTTTTCAACAGTCATTTTCATAAGGGAGGGTAGTATCATCAGCGTACAGAATGCATTTTGTTAAAGAAAGAGAAGTAGGTAAATCATTAATCCAAATCCAAAGCAGAAGTGACCCCAGGATAGAGCCTTGGGGCACACATTTCGCTGTCGAGTATAAACGTTGGAGGTAGAAAGAAATTGAGCTCCATTAAATAAGTAGCTATTGCGTAGTGAAAAGGTGGTACCGCAAATGCCAATGGCCTCGAGCTTAAGGAATAGGATATTATGATTTATGGTATCAAATGCTTGCTTTAAATTAATAAAAATGGAGGCCGCGAGAAATCCTTCGCAGATTAATTTTTCCCTATCATATGGAAAACAGACAGACAGACAGACAGACAGACAGACAGACAGACAGACAGACAGACAGACAGACGGACGGACAGACGGACAGACAGACAGACAGACAGACGGACGGACGAACGGACGAAACAGACAGACAGACAGATAGACAGATAGATAGATAGATAGATAGATAGATAGATAGATAGATAGATAGATAGATAGATAGATAGATAGATAGATAGATAGATAGATAGATAGATAGATAGATAGATAGATAGGCAGGCCCCGGAAAGTGCGCGAAGTACCCTAACAATGCTAAGCCGTTAATAATTGACTTAAATTGTGGCGTTAAACATGCCGTAACTGCACAGTTACGAGGAACGCCGCCGCAGGGGCCGGTATATCCGCGAACTCGGGCTCAGTAGGGCAAGGCCATAGTGAAGGTGCCGCGACGAGTATGAACGATAAACGGAATTTTTGTCCTCCGCTATCCTCTGACGCACACACCATGGACAATACTTTCACCATTCGCTTTTTTCTTTTTTTTTTTCTTGCTTTTTTGAGCACTCCGAGTATAGCGGAATAATGGGAGGCTTTAAATCGCCCTTTTATACGGAATGGCTTTCGTTTATTTGTCATTCTTCTTCATAAAACATGTCATGGTTATAAAATTTATACACTGTTCATGCAGAACAAATATAAGAATTTAGACAATACATGGCAGGGTAAGAACTAAATGCCCCTGGAAGAGGTAGCCTGGCGGGACTCCCGCCATTCGACTTTCATTAGCTGCGTGTTCGTACATGTTTTTCGGTCTCTTCATCGGGCCCATATTTGTTCTGCTCGCTTTGTTTTGCACAATATTGCCTCGGTCACGTGTATGGCTTCGTCAGACCTCGGCAGACAAGGCGGACTACCGCTTTAAAGCAGCCGAAAACGAGGAAACATTCGTCAGGCGCCGGCGAACACCATTGCAGCCGCGACGCGCGTACCGCCGACCACGATTTTGAGCAGAGTGCTGCGCCGACTGCGTCGTGACTCGGTCGTTTCCCACGTGTCACGCCAAATCCATTCGGGAGCCCGTGCACGAGCCAAGCCAGCGCCGCCCTGTCGCTTTCCCTCCGCCGTGCCAGAGCGCGCGCACCATATGATCGAGACGACGCCGTGCGTCACGCCGGTGAGAAGGCACGGCGAACGCGCTTGCTCCAGATCGTTTGAAAGCGGAAACGGACACGGTGACTTCACCTGCACACAAGGTACACAAGGTATAATGCCGGCGGCGACAAGGAAGAAAAAAAAAAAAGAAAAGGTCACTCTCGTATCACGAGGTATGATCTGAATGATCCGTGATATCACCTGCCCTTGACCTTGACGAAACACGACGAAACTTGCTGCAACACTTCCCTCTCCTTTAAAAGCGTTTTAGCCACCAACCGGAGGAGGTCCTTTAGGCGTTCCGTGTATGTCGACGGCCTCTAAACGTGTAGGTAATTGGTAGCAGCAGTGCCGCACTGGACATTGTTAAATGTAGCTACGGCGGCATATTCATTCAATCAGAGACGCCCGTAGCAGCTCTCTGCGGCAATGAGAGGTGGCAAGATGGCGAATACGACAGCATGGCGGAATTTGTCAGTTAATAGCACCCCAGGGTACAATTTACGTTTCAAGGTCCCAGTGCAGTGGTTCAGCGGCTGTGGTGTTTGCTCGATGCGACCGCACGAGCCTTGCGCGATGAAGAGGATAACCCGTCTTAGGGCCGCACAACTTCTTGTCTCTTTTTTTCTTCCAAACGGAACGGGTTAGTTAGGCATACACACCCGCTTGATCGCGTAATACTGGGAGCGCGCTTTCTCCGTGGGCCTTGCACATACATAGGCGAGTTGGGCGGTGCGCGGTGTTTCATAAATCCTTGTCGGCGTTATGCGGCAGAGCGAAACATATGACTTGATGCCTTGCGGAAAAGAGGATTTTCACACGATAGAATACAACGTCCATTGTTTCCAGAAGGCCGCCAGGTCATCCGAATATAAATATTACGACTTAATTCTGTCTGTATTTCCTCGATACAATGGCCTTTCGGGTGTGTGGCGAACACTGCATACCCTGAAAGGGGGGCAGAAGGCTAAAGAGCCTAAATTAGCATCGTCACCGTCACCATAAAATTGCCAGCAAGTGATCATCATCGTGAACACATAGGGACTTCTCACACACACACACAAAAAATTGAGTTTGGAATGGAGACCAGGATTTCGTTTATGCCGTACCGATGATCACTTATCCAACACTCAGGCTCGAAGCACCATGCCCAGTCCTTGCGCAACTCCTTTATGCTCAGTTTTGCCTCCGTGTTAATGCTCAACGTAACTTCGCTCGTATCTCTACGGTTTTCTGGTTTCGCTGTTACATTTCTATTCTTTTAAAGCACTTTACGAGTTCTAACCTCTATGGGAGGCTGTTGTATGGCTGATTATTTTTACACGCGTTAAATGACAGCAAATACTTTTAAACATGCTACTTCGATCGTCGTGGTAGCTCACTACAGCTTTTTTTTTTTATTACGGCATTTTTATTAATGTTCTTCGGTAGACGCGTACTGCAGGATTCCGTGAATCCACATTACACAGAAGGAGTTGGTACGTCAGATTCCGTTCATTCACCTCACTTTTGAGTTTCCGCCACACCCATTTCGACCACCATTTCTCAGATAACGTGGTTATTTATTCAGCGTCTTATGACTCACCCCCTTACCGTTCGCAGCTTCACTTGGATCCTTGCACGAACCAAGTTCCAGGCCTTCCAGCAGCGCGTCGTACCAGCGTATTCGGGTGCTGTCGACACCAAGCAGGCATGTGACGTCACAGCGTCGTCCCACTCGCCACCGAAAACAGAGTTCAAGCAGCGAAAGCGGTAAGTGATAGTGTTCTGTTATGATACGAGGTCTTGGCTGCGAATGGGTCAAATGCTTCGCATCTTTTGCTACTTGAAAATTAATTTTAATAGGCTGTAAATTTGGCAATTTCAACCAAAGGGTTTTAACCAAACTCCTTTCGTACAACAGTTAAAGAGATGCCAATAAATCTCGAAGCAAAATTATTCGGCCTTCGTGCACTTTTGATCTGCAAGTGTTCCTCTCCAGTATACGTGAACACCGCAAAAATCTCAATCTAAACAACTAAAACCAAATGATTTCCTTCATCCGTTGCGCATATCTTGACGAAATGCGTATATGGACGACCTTCGTTGAATCTAGTGCCTGTAGATTGTTGTGTCTTAACAAAGTAGTGGAAGCCCCGATCTTTATCCTACTATTTGTAGAAGCCGGGTGGGTATCAGGGCGATGGGCCGAGCAGATGGTGTGAAGACGCATGTTTGCGAACTCCTGGCGGACAACTGCCTGGATCAGGGAAACCGTGACTGCAGGTGCGTTGGAGGGGCTCGAGTCGAAGGCAGCCGGATCGGCGGCCTCGATCTCACGCCGGACGATTCTGGTAACATCGCCAGTATTGTTGGGACGAAGGGCGTCGGCACAGGAAGATGTCGCTGGGGTGTTGGGCAGACGGGCAAATGCTGGTCAGACGGGCGCACGGGTAGTTGGGCAGACGGGCAAACTGCTGGTCGATACGTCGGCTTTTAGCGAGTTCCAGGCGGCGGCACTCTTTTATAACTGCATCCACCGTCGCCACGTTGTTGAAAACGAGCAAGTTGAAGGCGTCATCGGCAATACCTTTGAGGATGTGGGAAACCTTACCTCACACACATGTGGTTGACACACACTCATGTGTGTGACACACACTCATGTGTGTGCCAACCTTGCGGCACAGAGCCAAGACGTCCTGAATGTACGTGACGTAGGGCTCTGTTGACGTCTGCACACGGCCGGAAAGCGCCTTCTGCACGGCAAGTTGGTGAACGTAGGGGTTGCCGAACAAGTCTCGGAGCTTTTTCTTAAGCGAATCCCAACTGGTGAGCTCATCTTCGTGCGTCCGAAACCAAACTCGAGGTGTGCCACCGAGGTAAAAGACTACGTTTGCGAGCATGATAGTAGGGTCTCACCGGTTATTGCGGCTGACGTGGTCGTACAGGCTGATCCAGTCCTCGACGTCTTCCCCATCTTTGTCCGAGAATACGCCAGGATCACGGGGAGCGGGGAGACTGATGTAGGTCGTTGCGGCGGAGTCGAGTTGTTGGAGCCGGGAGCCATGAAGGAAGGCTCGACGTACCGTCCACTGCGAAGCTCCGTGACGAGGTACAAGGAACGTCCACCTCCACCAGATATGTTACCTAGGAAGACGCCGACTAAACGCTATATACAAGTATATTTACAAGGCAAGACGCCGCACTTGGCCAAGAGGCAACAGCCCGCGCTAGCCTCTGATCGTCGTCGTCGTCTTCAACCTGCTTGCCTCTTTGTCATCGCAAATACTGTTCCTTAGCAATAATATGCCCTTCCGCATTCGTCATACCGGATTTTACATCACAGAAAACACTTAAGTTATCACAAGTGACATAACGGTGCTGCCTCAAGGCGCCCACCTCTCGTACAGTATCGTGTTATAATGAAGAGGGGGAAAAGGCGGGGGAACACTCGGGGTTTCTTTAGCAAGCGCTTCACATGCAACTGAACTGTACCGGTTAACCTTCCAGCAAAAAAAAATTTAAAAGCACAAGGAAAGAACTACAAATATTTCGTGGCTATTAAAACATCATGCGCTCTAATATGTTATCACGTGCCAAACTCGCCGTGTTAACTGAGTGGCTATGACGCCCTGCTGTTGCACATGAGGCAGACGGTTCGACTCCCGGCCACGGTGAAAAAAAACGCTCATGTGCTTAGATCTAGGCACCCGTTAAAAAACAGCAAGTTGACAAACTAATCCTACATCTGTTATTGTGGCATATCTCATAATCCACTGTATCGTTTCGTGACGTTAATCCCAACAATTTAATTTCGCCACGTGCTAAGTAGCCGTCATGAGGGTTTTACCAGCAAACCGAAACGTTCTTGCGCGTACACAACGTCTAACGTCTAAAATATACCTCTAGGTTCTTTGTGAACTATTCTGTGTTTGTCTTGATTATGTTTGGTAATTTAATGACCAGCGAAATTGCACGCTGGGGCTTTTACATTCCGCAACCAAAGAGACCGCAGCCATTGCTGCTATGTCTACTTGATATACGAGGTTCCTTGCTTAGCTTTGTGTCGAATGAATTTTCATAATTGCCTCCAACAGATCGCACAAGGCTGTGTCCATTGAGCTGTACTACTCGATGAGGCACACATTGCAAGTCCGCGAATCAATGTGCATAAATTTAGAAATGGGCCAAGTTTCACTACTAATGTTTTTGTCTAATTACCTTGGGCCACATATTGCAATTTACAAATTGAAGCCAATGAGTTCTTTTGCCCTTGTCCACTTATTAGAGCAATCTAGCTCAAGAAGTGGAAATGTCCCAGGTAGTATTTCTTTAATTGGGGTAACTATACAAAATAAATGACGTCGAATATAAATAGTTGCGCGTACAGTCTAACTACTGAGGGCGAGAAGTGTGCACTCTCATAGGCTTAGTGAGATAAGGTACAGATAATAGATATAGATATATAGATAAGGTATCACTGGGGAATAACCACAAGGAATGACACATCGGCACACGTCACACGGCACTAACTATTCCAACATGTCCACCCTCGTAGGTGTCGCTGCGTTCACACGAGCAGTATTATACCTCAGTGGTAAAAGCACTAAGCAAGGCTAGTCGGTAAATATTAAGTAGTAAACGGCGCCAAGTGAAGGGATAAAAACAAACAGAAAACACGTACGGGACGAGGCGCAGACTACCAAATGAAATGTTTATCAGTGAAGTATGTTATGCCGTGAGCTTCAACATATCGAGGCGCCTTCTGTGGAAGACCTTCAGAACGCTCGCGGTGTGTCAACCATTGGCACGGGCTACCAAACGTTTCCTTGAGGCCTGCGTTAGACTTCCACGTGCAACGGCGTCAAAAATGTGTTTCTAGCGCTTCGTTCACTTCGCTCTAGAGGCGTAAACAATTGCGTGCGCAACCAGTTCTTGCCTTCAGCCGCGGACTCAATTTTTTGAAAAAGTGTGACATGAGTGAGTGTGCACACCTAATCAAGGTTTAATTATGCTATAATAGCGAGAACTCACTAGAGTATGCGCAAGGGATCACCCTACCACCAAGAGTTTCCTTCTTTCAGTGAAGTCGGTAGCGCCTTAGAATGAAATTTTCTCGCTTTTAAAAAACGCTATGGGAGACAGTTTGCGTTGCAAAGAGACGCTGCTCCGCCGACTTTCGGCCTTTTCTTGCATCTAACTCGAGTTGGGACCTGAATTTTTGTGTTCAGGTTATCCGTGAAGTGTTTCTGCACCGCCCGAGACTGGTTTTGGCCGTAAGCGACCAATATTTGCCGAGTTAAGGACTTTGAAACCTTCTCCCTTGGGCGAGGTCTAACTAAACCTGACGCAGTCGCTTCGGCGGCCACGGATAGGCATAGGTACGAATACGCCGAGCAGCCTTATGGCGGCCTGCCAGCCGACAACTGGGCTTCACCGGAGCCTCAACCTGCCCTCTACAAGTATCGCACCGTATACCGTGTCGACTTCTATAGAATTCTAAGAGATCCAGTCCATGGAATTTGCTTCGACCAGCCAGAATGCGCCAACGTCCGACCGCGCCACGTTAGCATTGGACGACCCGTGCTCCAAGTGGCAAATGAACCTGCCTCGACTACGGAAGCAGAAGTTGACAGGCGGAGAAGCGATGACCGCAGCCGGAACCGCCATTCAACCGCCCGCCAAATAACAGCAGGCGAATACTTCGCCATCACCAGAACCATGGTCTAAGCGTCGCCGGTTGCCACCACTTCCCAGGAATGATCTTAAGATCGTACTTCGACCTTTCAAGGTACTTATTGTCAAAGTCTTCACTAACCACCAATGCCGTAGTGATAGCCTGTCAACGCCAAGTCACGGACACGCAATTCCGGCTTAGGCTTAGACCAAGGGCCCTATAACGTAAAACTATTCCGATATGTTTTTATTCCAATCTCCTGACGTCAAATTTGCTTAACCGCCGACGCAAGCATCGGGCGGTCACCCGCAGGGTAGTCTGAACAGACCAATCAAACGCTCACCTCGTTCATAGGAGGTAACTTCTGTTGGCTTGAAAAACGAATAACATTGCCGAACACTGAGCTGCTTGTCTTGTCTAATTGTCTGTCAAGAGGTGAGGAGCACGCTAAAGTGGAGAGGGATTCGATGGGCCGAGCCACAGCACTGAAAATCGATAACAGGTTCAAAAGGGTGGTGCCGGCGACTGCGATTGGTCCGCTTTCCTTGACTTAGCTTGCGGTGGCTGGTCGAAAATCGCGGTGGCGTGCAACGGAAGCTTAAGAATGACGCTAAAACGGATCCTCATCAAAGAATAGTTGGCAGAACGATGTCGAAAACGTGCCGAAAGTGCTCGAAAACGCTACACGGCCACGCAGAAAGTTTTATTATACGCAAATAAACCCATGGTATCCTGCAGGTGCGAGTAGCCAGTGCCTGAGCGATCTGCGGCAGCCATCTTTTATTCCTTTCGGAACGGGGCAGTCTGCGGCTATTCAGAAGAAAGTTCAGTTTTGTACGGCATATTAATGCATCGTTAACGCGTACACGTCACTTTGACGCGGTGAATTATTGCGGTTTTGTGACATCGTGTGACAGGCAGGTGAAGTAAGTGCAGCCCGAAAACTTTTGACCAATAGACGAGTGCTAATGGCGAAAAGGCGTCGAATCAGAAGTAACTGTTTTTCTTTTGTTCAGTCAAATCATGCATAATCAGTGTGTACACGTCCTATCAGATGGGGTGCTATTGCGGTTTTCGTGACGTCGCGTGACATAAAGATGAAGTGGGAGTGGTTCAAAAAAGTTTTTGACCAATCGCGAAGGGCTGATTGCAGAATTGGAATAGAAAAGTTTGGAATAGTTTTACGTTGTAGCGCCCCAAGCTGCAACATCATACTTGTTTCTACACCTCACCATCAAGTCGCTGACCGGGTGAGGTGCTTGACCTACCTCCACGTTAAAGGAGCACTGCACCAGGTGAACGGCAACGTGGCAGCTCCGGATGGAGTCTCACCTGGCGTAATTCACGGAATCGACCCCAAGAGACCCACCGAAGAGTTGATGGCCCACTTGCGTATACGTACTCAAGTGGTAGAGGTTCTTCAGGCTCGAATTCTGGGTGACACCAAGACCGCGGTACTTACCTCCAGCAGTGAGTACACTCCCAGATATGTACACTGCTGCGGAGGGGAGACGCCCTGTTAGCCCTATAAGGCAACGACGCAGGTGTGCCGGTATGCTACCGCACCGGCCACCGCTCTGATGTGTGCCCCACCCCTAACATAGTGGTCGGCCACACGTGCGGCACTCAAAACTCAACGGAAGGGAACGACTGCACCCTGAAATCCACCGCCTGTGGGGAAGCCCACGCTACTGGCGCCAAGGAGTGTAAACGTCGCCTCAGGCCTACAGCCAAGAAAGCCAAGGTTCCTGCACAACCAAGACCAAATCTCAAAGACCAGGCATCCTGGCGAAAGCAAGGACGTAGGTGGTTCAGTCGCGGTGCCCAAGACTAGAGCCCCGAAGCCGCAGCAGCAGCCGAACAAACCGAAAGTCCAAGTAAGAAGATGCCTCCAGCGCCACACAACATCCAACAGGTGAACTGGGCTCGAGTTGTATCTCCGACTGCTCCCATTACAGAACATCCAGAGTATCAGAAAATCGATCATAGCCGAGAATAGGCAGCTAATCCTACCACACCATAACCCAAAACACCCCTATCAGGCACGGCTGCCATGTTGCAAAGCGTAATGCAACAGATTCAGCAAATGCAACAAGAAATTCAACAGCAAAGATCTATGTTTAACAAAAATTATTTGACCGCACGATGTGAAGCTCGTAAGTGCACAGGTGCAGGCCCCTTGTCCAATCCCAGGCCACCGGGCCTGGGCCTGGAATCTCCGGGCCACCGCCGCACAGCGAACGCTACAGATGTCACTGACACAGAGAGCGTGAATGATGGCCATTAGGCCGAATTCTTCAGAGCAACTTGAGATTTCGTATTGGCATTGTCGTACATTTCACAAGCAAGCAGCAGCCCTCCAATACTTTGTACAAAATTCCCTAAGCTCACCGGACATAATCTGCTTACAAGAAGTGGGCCCCCGGCCAGTAAAATTATTGGAATATTATTCGCTGCTCAATATAAAATACACTCGTGTCGCAACGCTGGTATGCAAAACTATAACTGCCACTGCCAATTATTTCTATGGCCGCACAGAAACTAATCACCAAACAATCGTGGTTGCGCCCCAGAAAAAGGGCAGAGCCCATACAGTCGTTCTAAACGTGTACAGACCCCAAAAGACAAACAAGAAGACATTACTACCGTCCTAACCCTCGCTAAAATTATTGCGGGCACCAAAGACCAAGTACTGGTTTTCGGAGATTCCAGAACTCTCCGCCCCATGTGGAGCTATCATAGGGACTTGCCTAAGGGAGGCAACCACCTCAACTTGGCGGAAAAGCTAAGACTCTTGGAATCATTTTCACGGAAAAAATGTCATTGGACGACCACGTTGCCTACCTTGTGTAGAAGCTTTCGCGCACGGCTGGGTATTTGCGTCGCTATTGCTCATCTTTTCTCATTTCAGTCAATATACTGCTCTACAATTCTCTGTTTTCCTCGATCGTGAATTACGGCGCTCTAGTCTGGGCAACGACAACAGTGGAAAATATTGTGAAACTATCGCGTTTACAGAAACGTGTAATCCGCATAACAGCTAAGGCCCCTTACTGTTCGCACAAAGAACTTTTTACTAGGTTTAACATTATCCGCGTACACTCTTTATGCTCCTATAGACTGATTCGTTATTACAAGTCGGAAATAGTTAAGCACGATAATCCATTACCTGAATTAGCCAGGCTTACAACGTACCATCCTGTGTATTGTACATGAAATCTCGCAAAATGAAAAGTTAATGTATGCCGCACAAATTACGGAAAACAGATGCTGTAATTTCGCTTACCGTCAATCCTGAACGAACCGTACTAAGAACATACCCTAGGTGGGATAAATAAATCATTCAGAGATTTACGTAAAATATTTCTGTAAACCGAACAAAAATGTACGTAGCAATATGGTTGGTTCTTTTTCTGTTCTGTGCCATGTGTATGGATGCCTGTGTTTTCTTATCACGCATATTTTGTACTCACGCATACTTAGTTTTCGTGTAATGCGCACTGTTGTAGCGTTTCTTTCTTCTTCTTTCTTTTTTCATTCTTTTACTTTTTAAAGTTTTTTTGTTTATTCTTTGTTCCACGCATATTTGTGTACACCAGATCATTCATGTTTCTCAGCCTTATATTGTTTGCCTTAGTTATTTATATTGCCGCCAGCATTGCAAGAAGAAAAATACGACCGACATATCCCAACTGCGTAGCCGCCACACCGCGAGCGTCAAGCAAAGCACCGCAAGGCAACGCTCGGCCGGTGCTGACAGGCCGGTGGCTCGTGCGCGAGAATCGGACGATTGGCACGCGACAGGAGGCGACAAAGAGAAGAACGACGTTCGAAGGAGCGAAGCTCGAGGGACGTTTTTGGTTGTTGTTGAGTGCTCGGTCGGTTTTTGTTGACGGGCACAGGTTCGCCCAGCATAAATCAGTTTTCGTAGAAACGGCTGTTGTAACTGTTGGTTACATAACTGGTGGAGGTGCTGGGTATGATTCCAAGCCCCACACACGCCAGGGAAGGTAGCCCGGATCCCCGAAGTTTGGAGCCAACAGAATTAACGCCTGTCCACCAACGCACGAGTCGCCGCATACGAGGTGAGGCCCCCGAGTTTGGTCATCTCGCCGATTCACCAAGGGCAGCGGCGGCAGCCAGCCGAGGTACCAGTGCGATGGCTACTCAAATAACCCCTTCTCAAGTCGTCGTTGACTCACCCCGGACGCCAGAATCCTTCCACGGAGACACATTTGAGGATGCCGAGGACTGGCTCGAAAACTTCGAGCGCGTCGCCAGGTGTAACGGTTGGGACGAGACAAAGAAACTCCGGTATGTGTACTTCGCGCTGGAGGAATCTGCACGCACGTGGTTTCAAAACCACGAAGCGTCGTTATCATCGTGGAACGACTTCCGACGACAGCTGCTTGCTACGTACCCGAGCACGGACCGCAGAGAGAGGGCAGAAGCCGCTCTTCAGGCGAGGAACCAGCGGAACAACGAAAGTGTGACCATGTACATTGAAGACATGACCCACCTCTTCCGCCGAGCCGACCCAAACATGGCTGAGGACAAGAAATTGCGGCACCTAATGCGCGGTGTGAAACAGGAACTCTTTGCCCGCCTGGTTCGTAATCCGCCCCGCTCTGTAGCCGAATTTCGATCAGAGGCGACGACGATGGAGAAGACGCTGCAGCAGCGTGCACGGCAGTACAACAGAGATGTATGCGTCGCATCATTTGACGCTGGGTCAGGAGCTCTCCCCAGCAACATGGACATCCTACGCGAACTGGTGAGGTCCGTCGTAAGGGAAGAGCTGCAGAAACTGCAGCTGGCCCAAAGCCCTCCTACGGTGTCCTCACTTGCTGATGTCATACGTGAAGAAGTCCGGCAAGTAATTTGTGAGCCAGAGCCTCAGGTACGGCCCCACGCACAGTCAGAGCGTCAGCCGCGGATATCGTACGTCCAAGCTTTACGTCAGGACCTAGGACGCGCCGACTTTGGACGAACGGCCACAGTACCCCAGGTACTTCCTTGCAATGTGCAGCCCATGCCAGAAGGAAGCCCACGTAAAAGCGATGTATGGCGCACTGCAGACCGGCGTCCCCTCTGCTACCACTGTGGAGAGGCTGGTCACCTATACCGGAAATGCCAGTATCGCCGAGTAGGACTGCGTGGCTTCTCTGGAAATGCGCCTTGCCCTCGAAACGGTGAGCGCCCTTATGAGATTGAGGCATTTTTATCTACGCGCCAAACTGTTCGGAACCCCCAGCAACATGAACCTCGATCAGCAGCGCCTATGCGTCATAGGTCGCCCAGTCCGCGTCCCGCTTCCATTTCACCGAGGCGTCACTCCCAACGTCCGCGACGGGAAAACTAGAGCCAGCGACCTGTGGAGGCAAGGCCGCTGACGCCCGGAACACCGAAGGCCCTCCATCGCCAATCCGACAAGACGACGGCAGTGACGAAACGACGGACAAGTGCAGTGATGACACCGTTACTTCCGAGTTGCGCGTCATAATCGACGACTTCGAAGTGACTGCGTTGGTAGACACTGGTGCGGACTATTCAGTTATTAGCAGTGTACTCGCCAGAAAATTGAAAAAGGTATTGACCCATTGGACCGGATCTCCAATACGTACAGCGGTGGGACACTTAGTCGACCCCGTAGGAATGTGCACAGCAAGAATCGGAATTAGAGGCTTTACATACGTCAGCAGCTTTATTGTTCTCCCTGAGTTTTCCCGTGATCTGATACTGGGCATGGACTTTTTGCGAACGAATGGCGCAATTATCGACTTGCAAGAATCACGCGTGTTGTTTTCCACAGAAAATGCTGTTACCATTTCTGATACAGAACAGCCACATATTTCCTCTCTCCGTATTGTGGATGAAGACGTGACGGTGCCGGCACGGTGCAGTATGACTGTCGTTGTAAGGAGCGACATATTTCGTGACTATGAGGGACTTGCCGACGGAAATATCGGGCTGCTACTGGAAAAGCAAATATGCGTGGCAAGAGGCCTAGTTCACCTGCATAACGGATATGCGGACGTCCTTTTGACTAACTTTGGCAATGAGGCACAACAAGTGGCGAAGGGAACAGCCATAGAGTCTCTTCATGACTATGCACAATTTGCGGATGTGTCAACCCTCGAAGCAGCATCACCAGCTTCTGCCACCTTAGACAGTGTCCTTACCTCTATCGACATTGACCGAAAGCTCTCATCACTACAAAGAGATGAGATTGTGAACTTGGTCACAGAGTTTGCAGAATGCTTTTCGACTTCATCAAAAGTCCGTCGTACTCCCGTCGCAAAACACCGCATTGTGGTCGAAGAACCTGCAAGACCAGTTTGCCAACACCCGTACCGAGTAGCTCCAAAGGAAAGAGAAGCGATAAGAAGTGAAGTACAGGAAATGCTCAAGGACGATTTAATACAGCCATCCAATAGCCCATGGGCATCTCCGGTAGTCCTAGTCAAAAAGAAGGATAACACCCTACGATTTTGTGTTGACTACAGGAAACTCAACCTCGTCACGAAGCGGGATGTTTATCCACTCCCCCGCATCGACGACACCTTGGACAAACTACGTAATGCTTACTTCTTCTCTTCTCTGGATCTCAAAAGCGGATACTGGCAGATAGAAGTGGACGAGCGAGATCGCGAAAAAACGGCATTCGTGACACCGGATGGTTTATACGAGTTTAAGGTGCTTCCACTTGGTCTGTGTTCTGCGCCAGCCACATTCCAACGGATGATGGACACTGTTCTCTCCGGGCTAAAATGGCAGTCGTGCCTCGTCTACCTTGATGATGTGGTGGTCTTCTCCACTACATTCGAGCAGCACGTGCAGCGACTGAGAGCAGTTCTGGATGCTATTCGCACGGCGGGATTGACCATAAAACCCGAAAAATGCCACTTCGGCTTTCGCGACTATGTGCCTACTACAGGCGTTTCGTAGCAAATTTTTCTAAAATTGCCGAACCGCTCACGCGACTGACAAAAGAAGATGTCCCTTTTATGTGGGAGAAAGAACAAGAAGACGCCTTCTCTGAACTACGACGGCGTTTGCAGAGTCCTCCTATACTTGCCCATTTTGATGAAAATACCGAAACGGACGTCCACACCGACGCGAGTAACGTTGGTCTCGGTGCCATACTTATTCAGTGGCAGAATGGAGAAGAAAAAGTCATTGCGTACGCAAGCCGTACCTTATCGAAAGCCGAGACAAATTACTCAGCTACAGAAAAAGAATGCCTGGCGGTTATATGGGCCATCAGGAAGTTCCGGCCATACTTATATGGCAGACCGTTTCGAGCCATAAGTGACCATCACTCATTGTGCTGGCTGGCGAACCTCAAGGACCCTTCTGGAAGACTCGCTAGATGGAGTTTGCGTCTACAGGAGTATGACATCACGGTTGTTTACAAGTCCGGTCTCAAGCACAATGATGCTGACTGCTTATCACGCGCACCAATCGAAGCTACGTCACCTGAATACGAGCAAGATTTCCCATTTCTTGGGGCTATGAACACGACGGAAATGGCTCATCATCAGCGTACTGATCCGGAATCACTCCTGCTCATCGAGTACCTGGAGGGTCGACAAGTGAAAGTGCCTCGAGTTTTCGTTCGCGGATTGTGTTCGTATGTCCTCCGGAACAACGTCCTCTACAAACGAAACTTCGAGCACAGGGGTGAGACGTTTCTACTTCTCGTACCATCATCGCTGCGAGCTGAAATCTTAGAAGCTTGCCATGATGACCCTGCAGCTGGCCACTTAGGCGTTAGTAGGACTCTGGCGAGAATCCGCCAGAAATATTACTGGCCAAAGTTAATGAATTCAGTGCAGCACTATGTCAAATCGTGCCGAGATTGTCAAAGCCGCAAAACACCGTCACTCAAACCAGCAGGTTTTCTGCAACCGATACAGCCACCAACAGCGCCATTTGAACAAATAGGAGTGGATTTACTTGGACCATTTCCCGTTTCAACCTCAGGAAAGCGGTGGATTGAGGTAGCCACCGATTATCTGACCCGGTATGCTGAGACCTCTTCTCTTACAGAAGGAACCGCCATTGAAGTGGCTCAGTTTTTTGTCACACACATAGTATTACGACATGGCGCACCTAAGGTACTCATAACTGACAAAGGAACAGCTTTTGTGGCCCGTTTGATGCAGTCTGTTATGAAACTAACACATACTGCTCATAGAAAAACCACAGCGTACCATCCACAAACAAACGGCCTGACTGAACGGCTCAATAGAACGCTCGCTCACATGATCTCAATGTACGTGGACGTCGAGCATCGGACATGGGACAGTATTCTACCATATGCCACCTTTGCGTATAATACTGCAGTACAAGAAACGACACATTTCACGCCATTTGAACTTGTTTACGGTCGGACAGTAACAACGACACTAGACGCGATGTTACCTGTAGACAAGAGCACCGAAGACGACCCTGACGTTAGCGAGTACACAGAAAGGGCAGAAGAAGCACGGCAGTTGGCAAGGCACCGTATCATACAACAGCAATACGTGGACGCAAACCGGTACAACCTAGGGCGAAGAGAGGTACAGTACAACCCCGGAGACAAAGTGTGGGTATGGACGCCTATACGTACGCCCGGTCTTTCGGAGAAGTTACTGCGCCGTTACTTTGGCCCCTACAAAGTACTTCGCCGGTTAAGTCCCTTAAACTACGAGGTAACTCCTGAAGGCCAAGTCTGCTCCACACGACGCAGGACTCGCCCAGAGGTCGTACACGTAGTACCAATGAAGCCATACTATGAAAGACATTGATTAATAGAAGTTGCACATGCGATCAAGCCTATCACCGGCCATCCTCTGACCACTGTCCTTCTAAAGTAGTTGGCCTCTCTAGGCCTTTCCTACGCATCGGGACGATGCTTCTTCGGAGGTGGCTAATGCCGCCAGCATTGCGAGAAGAAAAAGACGACCGACATATCCCAACTGCGTAGCCGCCACACCGCGAGCGTCAAGCAAAGCACCGCAAGGCAACGCTCGGCCGGTGCTGACAGGCCGGTGGCTCGTGCGCGAGAATCGGACGACTGGCACGCGACAGGAGGCGACAAAGAGGAGGACGACGTTCGAAGGAGCGAAGCTCGAGGGACGTTTTTTGTTGTTGTTGAGTGCTCGGTCGGTTTTTGTTGACGGGCACAGGTTCGCCCAGCATAAATCAGTTTTCGTAGCAACGGCTGTTGTAACTGTTGGTTACAATATCACAATTTTGTTTTTGTTTAGTTTTTGTGCCCATAACTGTCCGTGAGCATCTGCGTCCTGCAAATTCACTGTGTGTATTTTAACATGTCGCGCTTTCCACTGTATCTCTCGTAGGGGGCACGGACCCACGTCAAGCCTTTTCAGGGTTTTTTGTCCGTGCTCCTAAGCATCTCAGGATGTTTGAATAAACTGATTTGATTTTACTACAAGTAGTTACCCTACCGAAAGCACCCACGCGCTTAGGCAACAGTACCAAGATAGCCAGATACATCCATTAAATGTGCATAATATGGTGCACCTTGGACATTGAGTACGTCCATTTGATATCCAGATTCATCCAGAAAACATAGTATGGATGTACTGTGAATCATCGCAAATGCATCCAGAACATGTAAGTGGTACGTTGTGGGGATGTCAGGGCTGGATATATGCAACAGCTAATCGAAGTCCACAACATCCACAGGACATCCATTGTACCACACATGGCTGTATCTGCAACATCTAATATACATCCACTGGATGTGCCTTGTACTATTTTTGGCTGTTTCTTTTATTCATCATACATGCATGCACTGGTCATCTTCAATTTGTTGTCCCAGACTGCCTCAGACTGCTCGAGACGCTACTGCAGCCAGTGATTATTGGCGTACGCAGCTTCTCAGACAGTCCTGGACTGCTTGGAACAACAATTCAAAGTGCCACTCTTACTAAGCGTAGAGAAACTTCGTTGTCACCACCAGCATTATTATTGTGAAACTCCTTACTGGTATCAACCGTTTGACAAGTACGTAATGATGTACACAATGTTTACAGTGAAATGCAATGGCAGACTGCAGCTGCCTCATGAAAATAGAGTGAACAGTAAAAATACAACATAATGCCATCTCTTGGTTTCTGAAAGGCACAATCAGCACTTAATGCACGAACCAATACAAGAATACTATATATGCATAAGAGCTAAGCATAAACATACTAAAGGATAAATAAAATGAGACATTAAAAGCAACGCTTGCAAAGGAACACCTCTCACAGTGCAGTGTTAGTTGCATTCTCTCCAGTAAAATAAAACACAAATGGCACATTATCAGGCTTAATTCTCACGAACAAAAACAAAATTCACATATGGGAACATCGAAGAACTATTTGACTAACCTTGTATTCAGCAAAAGAAAAAATAGAAACAATGTAGTGAAACATAAAGGAGAGCAACAGCTGAAGGCCCAAAAGAGCAATATATCCTATAGGAAAAACAATCTGAAAACCACCAATACGTTAGCACAATGATAAATTCTGTAAGAGAAGCAGGCAACCCCCTGCAGCAAAAGGCTGCCAAGTTAGATTCTCCATAAAGGAGAATTCGGAACACAGCTGCTGCATAAAAAAAAATAGTTTTAACGTATTCTCACTCTTAGAAATGAGGACTGTTATGACGAGGAAGTCATTTTCTTCGACTAAGTAAGCAAGCAGTATAAGTACAAAAATGGTATGCTCTATAAATTATTCGAGTAGAATAACTATACCATATTTCCGTGCGAGTGAGACTACAGCCAATTCGGGTGTAGATTCATGGATCATAAGGAATGTCAATGTAGTTGCAGTTAGTGGTTAGCTGGTACCACAGCATACTTGGCATGCATTAGTCAACCAAATGCAGTGGTACCAGGCCCCACCATGCTGCTGAGAGTGCTGAGACACTTGTAGCAGTATCAAATCAGCCCTTTCCTTTTAAACTGTCTCACTGCTTTGAGTACACTCAGCACTCCCCCCCCACCCGACATCACGTAACAAGATTCGATATTTGTCACAATTTTGAAAACATGCAGCACTACTTAAAATGCAGTCAGGTGCCACGAAAGACCAAAGCATTGATTCAGCTGATGCTGGAGACGAGCTGCTACATCTACATCTCTGTAGCGTTATCTGGTTTGTGTTCATACACTGGGCTCAACATAGCAGCAGTGGTTAATTGCATTGGCCCTCGCAGCAGTACAACCAAGGAAACATGTTGCAGTGGGTGCTCATCAGAGCAGTCAGGGCTTACCCTGAGAGTCTGTTGCCCAATTCGAGAAATGTAACGCGGCAACCATGATCAAGTGGTACAGTATTAAAATAAGGCTATGCAATCAAATCACTTCAGCATACCTCTAACATAACGCATTGGCACTATACACTACACATTGGCTATTCACATGACAACAGTGAGCATACACACGCACGGGTCGCTTACGGAACATTCAACCATCTGACTGCAGGCATAGTGCTTGCCTTCGTCGCACATGGTGGTCTGGTAACAAGCAACAACCAGCAGCGCAAGCAGATTGAACAGTGTGTCCTGCCTGTTTGCACTGACAGTTGCCACTGAAGATGAGCAACTTGCATTGCAAAGCAATCGGGTGACGCAAGCATCTGTTGCCGCAGCCAACATAGCGACATGAAGTACCCGGCATTTCTGCGTTACCTCCTATCTCACCTGCACATTTCTTTTTGTTCTTTCGCGTGCCGCTAATGTGTAACTCACACTTGGTGCCCCACATTCTCCAAATATGGGCATGGTCGGTTTTGTGGGCATCCCCATTTTGCAGCCACTTTTGCAGGCCTTTCCACCCATGTGGATATCAACTTCATACACTTCGGACCATGTAATCACGTATTATAGTCTCCGTTGATGCCAAATCATGGCCGAGGAAGACCACAAGCAAAATTTTCACATGGCAGCAGCAAGAAAGGACGGAATGGGGAGCACCAATCACGGTGTATGTAAATTCGGAGTCTATGTCGCTGCGCTGACTGCAGGAGCAGGTGCTTACCTCGAGAGACTGTTTCCCAATGCAACTGACCAGGCTCCCATATACAAGAAACATTAACATGGTGACGAGTACCAAGTCGGACAGCAGCGAAACAAGATTCCGCAATAGATCAATGTAGCTTGCGCAAAAACACAGGCTGTCGAGCAAGAATAGCAATTCTGAACGAAACTAGGAATTAAATATAGGAATGAGAAAGCTTGCATTCAAGAAAGAAGCCACTCTACCTTGCAAGCACTGAAACTCAAAACATTAAGAAAAGTTTAATGATACATAGCACACAGTACAAATGTTAATGCAAGACACAGACCAATGCTGCATCAGCTATTTCAGGAGAGGAATTGCACATGGCAACGTACACTAGAAAATAGTGCTACACATATGTTATGCTACTAGACAGTGACTGGTATAAGTATGAGCAACGAATTGGTTTACCTTTAATGTATGGATGAGGAAGAGGAATGATCTTTAACAAGAATGTGGAATGAAAAAGCTTGCATTCATTGAAAAAAAATTATACTTGGCACAAATGATATTTGACAAGGCCAGAAAGCTCATTAAGGAAGGGCAAGCTGACATAACTCTTTTGGCCAGCGTTGTCTGTGCTTGTTCAGAGGTTGCAGGTACATCTGAAGACACATAATTTTTGTTTTTGAGGTGCCTGGATGACTCAGCCAATATCTGTGCTGGTGGAATGATGGCAGAGGCTCTTTTCACTCTTGACACTGTTGTCTGTAGACTTGATATCTCATCCAAATACTTCTAGAACGACTTCTTTGTTCGTGGTCTAAAGCCTTGCAAATTCGGCTTCAGCCCCTTCCTGTTGGTGTAGATGGGGGCTCCCGTGATGACCAAGATGTGCTTGGCACAGACTCTGTTGGGGCAGAACAGTGACACATGAGATACAGCAGAGATTATCCAAAGTCATGCAGTGTTTTCTCTTATGTTCGAACCAATTAGACTGAACTGTAAATACGAACAAACGTTCATATCATCTGCTGCAAACAAATTACATGTATCTAAAGACTAGCAAGCCAATACAGCATATATCAAGCATATTTATTTCTGACCCAGGTGTTGTTTACCTTGTGGTAGCAGCCAAAGTCCACGCAATGACCATGTGTGTAGCAGGCAGCAACTTCTCTTAAGTGCGTGGAGTTTGTTGCTTTATACTGGTGCCGTCCTCATTACTGCATGTCTGGAACAGAAATTTTGGCTGCATCAGCAATTGAATAAGCACAATTTTGCAATATGAAATGCGACAAGGCGTGACATATACATTGTAATGGTTTGTGACTACAGAGCACTGTAGGATTTGTCAGTCGTAGCTGTAGAGATAAACTTGGGACGACAGGGCTAGGCGAGCAGGATTTAATTGTAGGATTTACATTTAAAACAGGACATACATTGGCAGACTAGCGCGACTCCCATATGGAGCCCGCAAAACTAACATACAGCAAACAGTTTACGAGCACACAGCTCACTAGTACATTTCTAGTATGACAGAGCACTCAGCTCCCGACAACGAGCACGACACGAGCACACCCTAACAGCCGGCAAACGCTGCTTATAAGCTCTCCGCTTGACGTCATAGTTCGACGTCACCGTTCGGCGCGGACGGAGCAGGAATGGTCGGGAAGGTTCGTCCAAGCATTGTAAACTTGCCGCCGCCCCGCACTATGGCTCACACACACTAATGCACACAAGTTCGAGCCCATACACACAAAGGCTCCGGAGTCGACGACCGAGGGCTTCGTAGAACTGTGCTCCGTCTCGGGTGGCGCGGCGGAGTACCACATTCCTGAGCTGACCGCGCGCCACGTGGCTGCCGGTCATCCGCAGTTCTCGGTACCGCCCAGCTTTCAGTGCCGACGTCAGAGGGCTTCGTAGAACTGCTTTGTCCCGGATGGCTCCGCCAAGTACCAATTTCCTGAGCTGATCGCGCGCCACGTGGCCGCCGGCCCTTCGCAGTTCTCCGAAGGGCGCCCCGTCTGGTGGGCTTGCAACACGTGCAGCGGGCTGAAAGCTGGCACGTTGCCACCCCGTACGGCCATTCTTAACAGCACATGCAAGTGTACACTAGTTGTTCGAGGGTGCTTAGCACCATGGTAAATAAATATTGCTACTCTCCATAAAAAATTGATGTTTGCCTAACTACAATGCATGTCAACAGCTTAAGTATTATTGAGATCACAAATGAGAACATTTGTGCGCTCATTTATGCACTAGAAGAGATCACACTGCTGCTTTCACAAGCAAATGCGTGAAAGACATGAAGCTATTAGAAATAATGCATTCTTTTCCTGCATGAACGTGATGCACCGCTTCACCACTACAAAAATAAATGTCCTCAGGTAAACCAAGCTGCACAGCAAGAACGTTTGGAACCAACATGTACGAAATATGGGTGAATTGTCATGCGTGAAACTGTTTGATACATTAAATTCAGTACTTTAGCTTCAGCTTATCAAAGGGTTATCCGGTTCTGTGGACGAAAGAACTTGCCGGCGGACTCGAAAAAAAAATACATTGATAAGGCTACTCTGTCACCCATAGCTACGGCTACAACGAGATAAAATGTGCCGCGCGTTCAGATATCGCTTTCACTTTCGTGAATTCGCAACTAAACGTTTATTTCGCAAACAGCAACGGAGGGTCCTGACTGCCCATATGTAATGCAGCATCTAGTTCGTTAACTTGTCTCCACCTCTACGTTAACGAGAGCAATATTACATAAGGATTCAGGCAGCGATATTAAACGACTCACCGGTACTGCTGTCCTCAGTCGCAGAATACGGTTCCCGTTTCGATGCAGATGCATGGCTCACGACCGAAACGTAGCTTTCGGGCTTACATGTCCGCTTGCAAACACGTCCCTTCACCACAAGTTAAATAACGGGAGACGTCGAGGCGCAATAAACTAGCTTTAGCAACAAAGAAGCAACCAGCCTAAGCGCACGAACGAATGAATCCGTGCCGCCATGCACTCTAAGATACCGGTAAAAATTTTAAATGCACGCCAGAGGTCACGTGGAATATTGATGATGCTGAACGCTATTTGCGTCTATAATGACAAAAAACAGTAAACTTACTAATGAAAGGTACAATATCTAATTAGTAATGGTAATTCTATAGCCTATTTCATGTAATAAACATGCTTCTGTAATTGTAGGAGAAAGTTTGTAAGAAAAAATTGCGCTTATTACGGCACCCCTAGCAGGAGATATTGAAACTAACCCGAGCATCCCTTGAGTGCTTCTACTACGCTTGTTTCTTCAGCAGCGGCACGCGGTCGATTTTTTCGCCCTCTGTGGCCATTTCTTGAAGTTGAGAGTGAGCGGGGCCTGGCAATGGCTGTGCCGCTGGCTGTGCTTATGGTGACGTATGACAGGCACGCGGTAGTGAGAATAGTTGATAATTGGACAATAATGCTGCGTAAAATCTCTTTAAGTCATTTAACTTTTCTGACGTCTTTATACACTATTTTTCATTTAGCGCGAAATTCGTGGCGTGCTTCCGGCTCCTTGCTTTCGAGCATGCTGTCGACGCACATGGCCTCCCAGATGGAGTGTCAAGTGTCGGAGGCCACGCAAGCACTTCCACACGGGAATTTTGCCTCAGTTTAAAAACGTTTGGTGGTGCTCAACAAAAGCAGAGTGCCTTGATATAATTTTCATGTAGTATTTTTCTACTATATATATCAGTTCATTCCCAAAAATGCTGTACCTCGCTTTTTCAATTACTTTTCCAATGTCGGAAATAAAAAAATTCATTAATTAAAAAAATGAGATTTCTATGGACCTCCATTACATAATCACTGATGATGCCATGCGATCGTCGCACCAAACTATAGGCTCCAACTGCGCAGTATCACCCACGTCGATAGAAGCGCGCGTAGACAATCCGAAAAAAAGCTTTGGGGGGGGGGGGGGGGCAACAATGCACGTCTAAAATACAAACTTTATGGACGTTACATGGACATCTAAAATTTTGTTTGCTGTACGACTGATGAACCAACTTAATGGATGTTCGTTCGGCATCCAAAACTCTGATGCCATTGTACGTCCCTCAGATGTATGTGTGTGCAAAGGGTGTTTCCTGGGACATCCCATCTTTTGCTGGATGTTTGGATCAATCTGGTACATCTATAGGATGTTTGTGGCTATCTGGGGTACAAGCAGAGACCCATTTCCAAATCTCACCTTCACTTACAACATTACATCTTGGATCAACCTAGACGAGAACTTGGGAAACGATGATTATGTCCTTAGTGTATCCATATCATCTCCCAAGCTCCATAGAGTAGTAGGTGACACCATCCTAACGGACTGGGTCGCCTTCCGCTCCCACACCTTACCTGACCACATTTCGAGAAATGTCGAGGAATGCACTTAACACATAAAAGATGCCCACGAGCAAAATTCAAAAAAGTTCGCGCGCATGGTGGAAACACCAGCAGTAGACCACAACCTCCATTTGTGGGAGAGCCGCAAAAGCTTGCTCAGACGGTGGAAAGAACAACGCCTCAACCGTACCTTGTTACGCAGGATAGCGGCCCTCTCAGAGGAAGTCAATGCTTATGCAGCCCTGCTAGCTACCGAAGGATGGGCACAATTCTGTAGATCTTTACAAGACACTTTAGGCACAGCACAAACGTGGACAGTCCTGCGTCACACGCTGGAACCTGACAAACCCAAAACGGCTATGAGTAGAACACTCACCTCAAGGAGCAATAATGTCAGCTCTCCTATTTACCATAGCTATGCGCAGACTCGCTCATGCCCTAGAGGAAGTCCCGCAATTAGGCTACACCTTATATGCGGACGATATAACCCTTTGGGCTACATACGGCTCTCTAGCGCAGAAAGAGCAAACACTTCAGGAGGTGGCCGACATAGTCTCTAGTTTTGCTAGGAACAGGGGGCTTAGCTGCGTCCCGGAAAAATCAAACGTTATTCGAGTTCACAATCCTCGCTATAAAACGAATGGAGAAATAAATATCAATGTGTACGGCCACCCCATTGCTGAAGTCACGCAAGCCCGATTTCTAGGTTTTTGGGTAGAACGCAATGGCAAGGCTACGCACAGAATCAAAACCTTACGCACCACAACTAAATAAATCTCTAGGATGATACGCCGCACGACGTATCACCATAAAGGAATGAAAGAGAGAGACACCCTACGGCTAGTCCAAGCTATCGTCCTTAGTCGAATATCGTATGGGCTTCCCTACCACCACCTGATCAAGTCCAAAGAATACCAAGTAGAAGCTATCATTCGCAGCGTGTATAAAGCTGCCTTAGGGCTGCGTATACAAACTCCGACTGAGAGGCTTTTGGCCATGGGCCTACATAACACTTTTGCGGAGCTCCAAACTGCGGTACTGGTCTCACAGAGAGACCGCCTTAGCACTACCGCTGCAGGCAGAACTATCTTAGCCCGCATAGAAGTCCCACCCCCTATAGATACAGGAGATGCTACGGAGGATCTGACTAAAGAGTGTCGCAAGCGCATATGCACCAGACCGCTTCCCAAGCATATGCATCACGATACCCACCAATGTCGTCGGTTGGCCAGATTCAAATGGCTACGCCATCAGTTGGCACCCAAACAACATGTAATATATGTACATACATGCTGCTACATACGCAAATTCATGTTATACAGCAATAGCTGTAGACAAAAAACACCAGCCCCTCGTGGCTGCATCTTTAACCACATCTTGCATAACATTTGCGGAGACTGCAGCCATAGCCCTAGCTATGCAACATCAGGAAAGGAGAGACCACTCCTCAACCATAGTAATTGACTCTCAAGCGGCATGCCGCTTATTTATGACAGGCCGTTTACATTCTACTAGCCTTAGGTTGATAGGTCGTAACTTGCAAAACTACCGCACTGTAATATGGTGCCCAGGACACTCAGGCCTCGTAGGCAATGAACGGGCTGATACCCTAGCTCGTGATCTTTGCAACCGAACGGAGCAGCCCAGCTTACACGCCTTCTCTATGCCGAACACCCACGGGAAATGTTAGAACACCAGCGTCTGACACGCCAGAAATACGCCTCCCCGCACAGATCCTTAAACTGGGAAAAGGCCACAAACATCAGAAAAATCCAGACCGATGTTTATCCGCACATCCTAAAACTTCACGCGCCCTACTCTATACAATATCGAGCTAGATGCCCTTGGTGTGGCGGTAGACCAACCCTCTCCTCCCACATTTCGTGGACGTGTGAAATGATGCCGCCAGAGTTAGATATTCAGCCCAACACAAACAACCAACAATCATTAGCTGTGCAGTGGGAGCTACAGCTCGCGAGCTCGGACCTGAGGGTGCGGAGGACACTCCTCCAGCAAGTTCAGCGGGCGGCCAAGGCCATTGGAGCCCTGGACTGAGGGAGTCACCAATCGCTCTTTGACCCCTTTTCCTCCACTCCCTTTCTTAATAAAGTTTTACTACTACTACTTTCTCGCTCTAACCCAGTCCATCAGGTCGTGGTCTTATAAGGACGTTCCTTAAGTACTTCGCCCTATGGTAAACGTAAACACACATGTCAGTCATGGGCGTCTGCCGAGGACGTGCTAGTAGCTCTCTCCTGCAGCTGGCCTTCGGTATTTGTAGTAAAACTGAGCGGAATTCCTTGCATTGCAGGAAATAGTATCGTCAATTTTTGGTGTTTGTAGAACCGATTAAGAACTCCTCGGATGACGAGCTTCAAGTCTTGCACTAGGGTCAATCGTCTGGCTGTTTCTTTTAATAATGTAATTACTACCTCGAGTCAACTTAAAGTTCTTCCCTTTGTGGTAAGGGCAATCCCGAGAAAATAGCTTAAGTACATCACCTTCGTTTCTTTTAAGGAAGTTCGATCGCATTTGCTGTAACACACTGCATATGCGCGCTATCAACTGCGATTAATTCATGTGGTAACCATCACGCACATTTACAAAGGTATTTGATCTCCAACGGTGTCTTTGTTAGAATACCGCGGAAATTGTAATTTTATTATGACGGAACGCAAGACGAAAAGGCGCCAGGATTTGCGGAGGTCTGGTGTCGTGCGCCGGTTGTGATAATTTCTGATAATTGTGATAATTTCCGGTTGTGATAATTTCTGGTGTCATACGCCGGTTGTGAATTCAGACCCGATACCCCAATACCTACACTTTCCTTAACGTAATTCGTAACATGACAATGTTTCAGCCTGCCTCGGTCACATTCTTGTTCTCTGGCACTGCGCAGCACCCAGTATGTTGCGTCAGTCGGCTTTAGGGTAAGCTTCAAGTTTGACTTCGCGCGCTCTCGGCGAGTTGCTGAATGTTTTCGTACACCAATACGAGATGGCGCGGTGCGGCCAGTATCCTATCGCCCGGGCGCTCGGTACTTGTGCTTTGTTATTTAGAAATAATATTGCGTTTTATTATTACTATTAGTGTATGTTGCCGTAGACCACACAACCTGCAAGGACTATAATACTGTTACTAACAGTGTGCCACTTACTGGATAGGAAATCTGTTTTCCACTGCACATAATCGTTGATGAATATCTGGGAAGGGCTATTTTACTCTACACTCTAAGAAATGTTTACACCCTTTGCAGTGCCCCTTCTGCCACACAACGATAATCGTCATCTGCCTTGATGCGTTTCGTTTCTTGAAAACGCCGCGCCCGCTACTTTCCTGTCGGGAATGCTACCATGCTGATAATTTGCATGTCGTTCGTTACTAGAAAGTACCGGGCTTGCAGCGTTAAAGAAAGGAAACGCATCAAGGCAGACGACGATTATCGTTGTGTGGCAGAAGGGACACTCCAAAGGGTGTAAACATCTCTTAGAGTGTAACGAGCTTCTTCGTTCGCTATGTTAAAATTAATAAGGATCTCACGGGTTCCTCGTGTTACACCCAAATATAAAAGTTGTCTCCATTAACTAATGTCACCTTCTAGAATGCACGTGTTAGCTTCTTCTTACCGCCTGCTGCACAGAATACACCTAATGCTCGAGGATGCAAATATCTGTTTTCAAACTAAATGAGGCACTCACGAGAAGGGCACGGCGCGCCGAGGCGCTACTTGCAACTCTTGGAAGCCAATTTCACAGAATAAACTCTTATTGCCGGTGAGACAACCCTCGTCGCCTGGAGCCCATGGCTGCCTAACATGGATCCTATACGTGTTTTATGATGCCTTCACCGCAATACAGACTGTAGTACGGTGAAGTATACCCAGATCCTTGCGGTGAAGGCAAGTGAGAATTTGCACAAGCCGTAGTAAGCGTAAACAACGTGTCACTGTTTGGCATGCTTCAGCGGTGCCTCCAGGACACCAAAGAGGAAACGGCATACCAAAGCTAGGATCTAGACTGGCCCATTCTTTTAGCAGTGCATGAGATGAGACCATTCTTCGGCAGTGCATGAGATGAGACCGAGAGGAGGTAGATGAAAGGATTGAATAGGTTTAGCTTGACATTTGCTATCTGTTCCGCTCAGACCAGTGCATACGTCAGGGTGTGGTGTGCACACAGCTCCTCAGCACGGACGCTAATGCGTGCGCACACCCCTTATGGCCGCTGCTGAAGCCAGGCTGCTGCCGTGGCTTCGGCACAGCCGATTGAGCAGATTGTGACGGTGCGTCTACTTGGCTTCGTCGCTTTTGCAGCCAAATGCACTACTGTGCGTCTCTGGAGACCTCCACGCATGTGTCGCGCACATGCCGTCTCTGATACCAAGGCAGCACGAAGGCGCATTTGCCAACGCACCTCGAGTGTCCATATAATTGTTGTTGCAAAAGCAGTTGCAGAATAACTTTCAGATTGCATTCCAAGATCACGGCTTTGTTCCATTCCTCAAACAATATGACGTAAGTATAGAGGTCTTGATATTTTATTAAAGTGCGAATAATTTGCACAATGTCACGCTTATACTTTTTACTTCATTCTTGGACCTCCTGTATGAGATGGTATTTTTCGATCAGCACCATGCCGTACTGATCTTCTTTGTTCTTTTCAGGGCCATAATACGGCAAGTACTGCGAGTTATAGCTTCATTCGCAACGACAGCGCACCCCATGTTCACGCGATGCAAGCGCTAGGCGGTGATGGTGTATTTCTGGAATGCTATTCTTGACACTTTCGCCATGTTGTATAATTCGCCATCCTGACATCTCTGATTGTCTCACAAGGATGCGATGGCCATTTTGATTGGCTCAAAACCATAAGATGGTGGAATTTGACAACGCGGTGTTTTACAATGTCAGTTGCATCCTGGTCAGTTACATTGATATCAACCTCTGCGGCGCAAATCCGCGCGCTGGTTTTGAGATCGACGCCACCTTAGAATGCATTGACTCCCCGGACGGCTCGCTCAGTATTCACACGGCGCTGCTCCGACGACCGTGGAAGGCGCAGGTGTTGGAGAAGCGTGGAGATCGCTTCGGCAAGTTCACAGACAAAGACCGTGATCAGATAAGTTGTAAGATAGGGAACCGCCTTTAAGGGTGTTAATTTACCGTTAACTATTGTTTCGTAACTGCGGTCCTGCCAAGCATCGGACTCGCAGATGCTCGGAGAAGCATTCGCTCGCACTCAGTGATTGTTTTTTTTTTTTTTCATCTTGAAGGCTCGGCGAGTGACCTGTATTTCATGTACCACATTCCATGTGGCGAGGTAGTTATGCAAAGGTAATCGATTATTTATCAGTGTTCCTTTAATTCTTTCAGTCGAGCACTCTTTGGTCGCTCTAATTATTAAACAAATTTAATAAAGTATCTCTATTCCATTAGTTATTTTCTGTGAAGCGTAGGAGTCTGCAGACTAATCCCCTTCTTCGGAAAAGTTCTTTTCTGAGCTTGAAAGACGCCTGCGAATACATGCAAAGTGCCTCGAGCGGCCAGTCGCGCGGCAATTCTGCGTGTATTCGCGGGCTTCTTTCACGCTCGGAAAAACACTATTATGTAGCATGTATTGAGCAATAGAAGGCTGTATCAGGAGTTTCTAATGTTGCTCTACAATTTTCTCTTTGACACTTTTCATCTAAATATAATAATTAGGGAGTTGATTAATTAATTAAGACAATGTCTATTTAGGCGGAATGCAAAAATGATCTAGGTATCTCCAAACGATAGCAGACAACATTACCTTGGTTCTGCCCACTACGCAACGTTTGCTTATATGTTAAAGTTTGGCCCAGCTTAAGTGAAACACCCTGTATATTTATTTTGCGCACCCTGCAAACACAACGTTCGTGCAGATTGCATGGACAATTTCTCTTAAACTTCTCAAGCTCAAACTGAGCAAGAATGTTATAGCAAAAAAAGATTTTATGAATATTCATGACAGTCGGCACAGGAAAAATTCGGAGAACTGCCACCTTCGTGGCATGAGAAACCAGGGGTTTCTTGCACTTACATTGTTTAATGGCTCTGATCATGCGACAAATTCAATCCGGACTTCTCTCCAAATTTTGTTGATTTGGTTTTGATTCAATAACATACCATTTCTACTGTGGGGAATGACGGGCATTTCTCGCAACATGTTTTCATTGTGCGAAGAAGAATATCTCTTGAAGTTCCTTTTTTTTTCTTTATTTGATTTTCGCAGAGGAAACAAATACTTAACAGCCGTATTTTGGCAAATGAAATTGATTTTTACCTAAGGTGTCCCTACAAAATAAAAAAGCAATAAACAACTCTAAATTGATTTATTTATCAGCGGATGTTATAATTTAAGTGCGCAGATTTATCTCCACCCATAAATAAGATATCTCTCAAAACAAACGAGATTAGAAATGCCAACAGCTTTCCAACCACCTCTGTAATTTCGACTCTAGAAGGCACGCAGAATTGTAATTATAAGGTTGCTACAGGGTCATTTCATGATGAATGAAGCGGTGTTTTCCTGACTTCTTCAAATTTAGCTGGAAAAGTTGTCGCATATTTATGGCGGTGCGAAACAGTATAGATCTGCTTGTTGCTGTAAACAAGGAATCGCGTTCTTTTAGTGAAGGCTTTTTAGTTAAGGATCAACTTTGTTTCCAGATGAAAAAGTACATTTTTCTACAAAACTAAATACCATAAGGCTGATTTTATAAAGGCGTTTCTAGAACTTTACCACGACTCTATTACTTATTTTTGTCAAAATAAAATTCGTTTTCTCATTTGTAAGCATGGATAACTCATATATTTAGAGCTTCACGAAGAGAAGGCAATTTTGTTTTGCAGCAGGAAACAGTTATGTGCTGTTTCACACTGCCATAAATAAGTGAAAATGTTGTTAGGTAAACTTGAAGAAGTCGTAAGATCGTTGGATCACTTGGCGTGAAATGACCTGCAGTAACGAAAGCTTGCTTACTATGGAGTTGTCGATTTCAAATCTCTGGTCTCTATAGTTATAGAGTCTGGTTACACAGACACAAATCGTAGCACCTCTAAGCGACAAATTATTCTAATATTAATAGTGTCCACGACTATTCGTTGCGGTGATAAAGCTTCCAAAAGAGATATTGGGCGCTATAACGTAGAACTATTCCAAACTTTTCTATTCCATTTCTGCAATCAGCCCTCCGGGATTGGTCAAAAACCTTTTTGGGCCACCCCTACTTCACCTGCCTGTCACGCGACGTCACGAAAACCGCGATAGCTCCCCATCTGATATGACGTGTACACGCTGATTATGCATGATTTGACCGAACAAAAGAAAAATAGTTATTTCTTATTCGACGCCTTTTCGCCATTAGCCTTCGGCTATTATAAAAAGTTTTCGGGCTGCACCCACTTCACGCGACGTAACAAAACCGCAAAAACTCACCGCGTCAAGGCGACGTGTACGCTAAAGATGCATTAATATGCCGAACAAAACTGAATTTTCTTCCGAATAGCCGCAGGCTGCCGCCGATCGCTCAGGCACTGGCTACTTGCACCTGCCGGAGAGCATGAGTTTATTTGCGTATAATAATATTTTTTGCGTGGCCGTGTAACGTTTTCGAGCGCTTTCGGCACGTTTACGACCTCGTTCAGCGAGCTTTTCTTTGCTGAGGATCCTTTTTAGCGGCATTCTTAACCTTCCGTTGCATGCCGCCGCAATTTTCGACCACACTCCGCAAGATCAGTGAGGGAAAGCAGACCAATCGCAGACGCCGGCACTACCTTCTTCATCCGGTTGTCGATTTTCAGTGCAGTGCACGGTTCGGCCCCATCGAATCCCTCTACACTTGAGCGTGCTCCTCGCCTCTTGTCAGCCAATTAGATAAGGCAAGCCGCTCAGTGTAGGCAATGTTATTCGTTTTTGAAGCAAACATTAGTCACCTACGAGGAGAGCCTTTGATTGGTTTGACTGCGGTCATCCGCAGCGTTTGACAACCCTGCGGATGACCGCCCGATGCTAGCGTCGTCGGTTACGCAAACTTGACGTTAGGAGAATAGAACAAAACATATTGGAATAGTTTTACGTTATAGGGCCCATTGTCTCGTCGTAGTGACGGTGAAATACAGAGCAGCGATAACTGTGAGTCATGAAAGTGACTCTTTGTTGGGCAAACCTGTGCCCAGAAAGGCGAGTAGAGTCAAGCACGATAGCGGCGAGCACAGTCGGCGATAGTCGAAAATCTTATCTGCGGATCAGACACGCCGGCTATAAAGTCTAGTCACTGGTGCTCACGTAAGTTGTAGACTGTGCACCGCCATTCGCGTCGCGCACAGAATTTGATTACACAAGGGTCAGCGACAACGTAGGAAACAGATAGAACCATCGATAACATTTGAGAAATTTCCGTTACAGAAAGGCGGGTATTTTTTTATTTATTTATTTATTTATTTATTTATTTACATATACTGCCATCTTGAATAGCAAGATATTGCAAGAGTGAGTGCATACATATGTCAATCAATTGAAGAATACATTTGAGTGGCAAAACAAAACAAACAATATAAAAAACAATGTCAAGAAGAGCTAGTTGATTATTGAACATAATTAGGTAATAGGTTGGCAAATTCATCGCTTGATAACTCGCGCAAGGATCCCTCAATGCCATTCCAAGTCGCAATTGTATGCGGAAAAAAGGGAAACCTAAAACAATCAATCGATGCATTCAAAGGAACAATGTTAAGACGATGACTTCTTCTGGTGGGCCGGGAAGAAGGGTTAGTGAAAAAAATAGGTGCATTGACATAAGTTTTCCCATGAGCAATTTTATGTAGCAGAACAACACGGTCACGAGTACGTCTATGGGCCAGAGGCTTTAGTAGCAGCTTACCAGCATGTGATGTCGGTGAGAAATGGCGGTCATAACGATTATATATAAACCTTATATCCTTTTTCTGAATAGACTCAAGCATGTCTATGTCTTTGGAATGATGTGGCGACTACACTACCGACGCGTATTCAAGCAGAGGCCTTAATAGTGATCTGTATGCCGTTAATTTACATTCTTTAGTTGCATCTCGTAAGTTTCTTTTAAGAAAACCCAATTTTCTCAACGCCTTGTCGGTTATACAGTTAATGTGAGCATGCCATTTCAGATCAAAGGAGAAAGTAACATCAAGGTATTTGAACGTGTGGACGCTTGCAAGCTCGCGCGCTTCATTTAAATATGTAAATTGTAATGGTTGTTTTTTATTCCAAAAAGTCATTGATACGGCTTTCTTAAAATTAAGTGACATTTGCCATGTTCTGCTCCATTCGCAAAAACGGGCGAAGACTTCATTCAGCTCCAACTGATCATGATTACTACTTATAGTAGAATGAAGGACGCAGTTATCAGCATATAGTCTTATTTTGACAGAAGTGCCGGCAATTACTTCAACGACATCATTTACATAGACAACAAACAGCAAAGGGCCAAAGACAGACCCCTGTAGTACACCGGATGTAACATTGACACGAGATGAGTGAACATGGATAAATGCAACAAACTGGGTTCTTGTACTTAGGTAGCCCTGCATCCAACCTAATAGTTTATAATCATGAATTATTGCCTTGAGTTTAATTGGAAGCTTTTTATGACACACTGTGTCAAAAGCTTTACTGTAATCAATGAAAATGGCATCAAGCCGTCCTCTAAGGTTAAGTGTGGATGCAACATCATGGGAGAATTCTAGAGGTTGTGTTACCGTCGAGAATCCTGAACGGAAGCCATGTTGAGCATGCGAAAGAACATTATATTCAGATAAATACTCAATGATATATTTATGAATCATCATCATCATCATCAGCCTAGTTACGCCCACTGCAGGGCAAAGGCCTCTCCCATACTTCTCCAACTACCCCGGTCATGTACTAATTGTGGCCATGTTGTCCCTGCAAACGTCTTAATGTCATCTGCCCACCTAACTCTCTGCCGCCCCCTGCTACGCTTCCCTTCTCTTGGAATCCAGTCCGTAGCTCTTAGTGACCATCGGTTATCTTCCCTCCTCATTACATGTCCGGCCCATGCCCATTTCTTTTTCTTAATTTCAACTAAGATGTCGTTTACCCGCGTTTGTTGCCTCACCCAATCTGCTCTTTTCTTATCCCTTAACGTTACACCCATCATTCTTCTTTCCATAGCTCGTTGCGTCGTTCTCAATTTCAGCAGAACCCTTTTCGTAAGCCTCCAGGTTTCTGCCCCATATGTGAGTACTGGTAACACACAGCTGTTGTACACTTTCCTTTTGAGGGATAGTGGCAACCTACTGTTCATGATTTGAGAATGCCTGCCAAACGCACCCCAACCCATTCTTATTCTTCTGGTTATTTCAGTCTCATGATCCGGATCCGTGGTCACTACCTGCCCTAAGTAGATGTATTCCCTTACCACTTCCAGTGTTTCGCTACCTATCGTAAACTGCTGTTCTCTTCCGAGACTGTTAAACAGTACTTTAGTTTTCTGCAGATTAATTTTCAGACCCACGCTTCTGCTTTGCCTCTCCAGGTCAGTGAGCATGCATTGCAATTGGTCTCCTGAGTTACTAAGCAAGGCAATATCATCAGCGAATCGCAAGTTGCTAAGGTATTCTCCATCAACTTTTATCCCCAATTCTTCCCACTCCAGGCCTCTGAATACCTCCTGTAAACATGCTGTGAATAGCATTGGAGATATCGTATCTCCCTGTCTGACGCCTTTCTTTATAGGGATTTTGTTGCTTTCTTTGTGGAGGACTACGGTGGCTGTGGAGCCGCTATAGATATCTTCCAGTATTTTTACATATGGCTCATCTACACCCTGATTCCGTAATGCCTCCATGACTGCTGAGGTTTCGACTGAATCAAACGCTTTCTCGTAATCAATGAAAGCTATATATAAGGGTTGGTTATATTCTGCACATTTCTCTATGACTTGATTGATAGTGTGAATATGGTCTATTGTTGAGTAGCCTTTACGGAATCCTGCCTGGTCCTTTGGTTGACAGAAGTCTAAGGTGTTCCTGATTCTATTTGCGATTACCTTAGTAAATACTTTGTAGGCAACGGACAGTAAGCTGATCGGTCTATAATTTTTCAAGTCTTTGGCGTCCCCTTTCTTATGGATTAGGATTATGTTAGCGTTCTTCCAAGATTCCGGTACGCTCGAGGTTATGAGGCATTGCGTATACAGGGTGGCCAGTTTCTGTAGAACAATCTGACCACCATCCTTCAACAAATCTGCTGTTACCTGATCCTCCCCAGCTGCCTTCCCCCTTTGCATAGCTCCTAAGGCTTTCTTTACTTCTTCTGGCGTTACCTGTGGGATTTCGAATTCCTCTAGGCTATTCTCTCTTCCACTATCGTCGTGGGTGCCACTGGTACTGTATAAATCTCTATAGAACTCCTCAGCCACTTGAACTATCTCGTCCATATTAGTAACGATATTGCCGGCTTTGTCTCTTAACGCACACATCTGATTCTTGCCTATTCCTAGTTTCTTCTTCACTGTTTTTAGGCTTCCTCCGTTCCCGAGAGCCTGTTCAATTCTATCCATATTATAGTTCCTGATGTCCGCAGTCTTACGCTTGTTGATTAACTTAGAAAGTTCTGCCAGTTCTATTCTAACTGTAGGATTAGAGGCTTTCATACATTGGCGTTTCTTGATCAGATCTTTCGTCTCCTGCGATAGCTTACTGGTTTCCTGTCTAACGGCGTTACCACCGACTTCTATTGCGCACTCCTTAATGATGCCCATGAGATTGTCGTTCATTGCTTCAACACTAAGGTCCTCTTCCTGAGTTAAAGCCGAATACCTGTTCTGTAGTTTGATCTGGAATTCCTCTAGTTTCCCTCTTACCGCTAACTCATTGATTGGCTTCTTGTGTACCAGTTTCTTTCGTTCCGTCCTCAAGTCTAGGCTAATTCGAGTTCTTACCATCCTGTGGTCACTGCAGCGTACCTTGCCGAGCACGTCTACATCTTGAATGATGCCAGGGTTCGCGCAGAGTATGAAGTCGATTTCATTTCTAGTTTCACCATTCGGGCTCCTCCACGTCCACTTTCGGCTAACCCGCTTGCGGAAAAAGGTATTCATTATACGCATATTATTCTGTTCTGCAAACTCTAGTAATAATTCTCCTCTGCTATTCCTAGAGCCTATGCCATATTCCCCCACTGACTTGTCTCCAGCCTGCTTCTTGCCTACCCTCGCATTGAAGTCGCCCATCAGTATAGTGTATTTTGTTTTGACTTTACCCATCGCCGATTCTACGTCTTCATAAAAGCTTTCGACTTCCTGGTCATCATGACTAGATGTAGGAGCGTAGACCTGTACAACCTTCATTTTGTACCTCTTATTAAGTTTCACAACAAGACATGCCACCCTCTCGTTAATGCTATAGAATTCCTGTATGTTACCAGCTATTTCCTTATTAATCAGGAATCCGACTCCTAGTTCTCGTCTCTCCGCTAAGCCCCGGTAACACAGTACATGCCCGCTTTTTAGCACTGTATATGCTTCTTTTGTCCTCCTAACCTCACTGAGCCCTATTATATCCCATTTACTACCCTCTAATTCCTCCAATAACACTGCTAGACTCGCCTCACTAGATAGCGTTCTAACGTTAAACGTTGCCAGGTTCAGATTCCAATGGCGGCCTGTCCGGAGCCAGGTATTCTTAGCACCCTCTGCAGCGTCACAGATCTGACCGCCGCCGTGGTCAGTTGCTTCGCGGCTGCTGGGGACTGAGGGCCGGGGTTCGATTGTTGTATTCATATAGGAGGTTGTGGCCAAGTACTGCACCAGGGTGGCCAATCCTGCTCTGGTGAGAGAGTGCGTTACCGGTTCTGGTCACCGGGATCAGGCCGCACTCCAGGCCTGTTTGTGCAATTTTCTCAACACACGGTTTTTTTTCTTTGTATTTTCCGGTGGAGAATAGCGCGGCACCGGGATTTGAATCACGGTCCTCTTGCACTGGAGACGGATACTCTACCGTCCCCGTAGGAGTTAAATTAAAAATTAATTTATGGGGTTTTACGTGACAAAACCACTTTCTGATTATGCACGCCGTAGTGGAGGACTCCGAAAATTTCGACCACCTGGGGTTCTTTAACGTGCACCTAATTCTAAGTACACGGGTGTTTTCGCATTTCGCCCCCATCGAAATGCGGCCGCCGTGGTCGGGGTCCGATCCCGCGACCTCGTGCTCAGCAGTCTAACACCATAACCACTGAGCAACCACGGCGGGTCCATATTTATGAATAATGTGCTCCAATAGTTTCGAAGATGTTGATATTAAAGAAATAGGTCTGTAGTTAGACATTTCCTGCTTATTACCGTCTTTGTGAATGGGAACAACTTTAGCACATTTCCATAGTATTGGAACAGTGGATGATTCTAATGATTTCGAAAAAATTAGGGATATGTACCGAGAGCTCCATTCAGAATATCGCCGTAAAACATATCTGGTATATTTTCTGGCCCAGTACTTTTCATAGTATCGATCTTGAGTATAAGATTAGGTACACCAAGTGAAGTGATTACCATACTAGGAAAAGGTGATGACGAAAGAGCAGTGCAGAACATGGGGGTGCGTCCATCATCACAGGTGAATACTGATTTAAAGTAATTATTAAAGGCTTCAGTAATGCTAAGATTATCTGAGCATGATTGATTGGCAATAATGAATGAAGGAGAGCTATAACTTGGTGTACTGATGGTTCGCCAGAACTTTGATGGTTCGTTTGCAATGAAGTGTGACAAGGTGCTATTAAAATAGAAACTTTTCGCATTTTACAGCTGATTTTAAGTTGTTTTTAAGTGTGGACAATACTGAAGCCTTCATTGGATTGTTTGCATAGGGTTTGCGCAGGCGCTTGATGCGACGAATTAGGTGTGTAATTTCGCGTGTGTACCAAGGTTGCTTGGGATTACGCTTTATACACTTGGTTGGAATGTAATCAGCTATACAGTGATTGACAATTGAGCAAAAGCGGTTCACTAACACGTTAACAAAGGAGTAGTTCACGCAACTCAAAAACTCATCAAAAGAGCATGCGAGTAACTCAGTTATGGAGTTGTCATGAGCACGTTCAAAGTTCAATACCGTCTGATGTGAAGGAAGTTTAGGCATAGTTTCTAAATTCAAATAAACAATGACCCCCTTATGGTCCGACAGGCCTTGAACAATATTGCAATCGTAACCATTTTGTCTAAGTTGCTCACTTATGAAAACAAGATCTAAAATTGAGCTTTCGCGGGTTTCGGAATTCACAATTTGCGTCAGATCGAAAGAAATAGTCATGTTAATCAAGTAATCACAAATGGCTTTGTGACGGCCACTAGCAGACAGCATTGGTCAATCTATGCCAGGGGTGTTGAAATCACCAGCAAGTAACATTTTACAACAGTTAAGTTTATGTTTGGTTATATAATCGGTAAGATCTGAAAAGACACTGATATCCGTGTCAGGGGGTCGATAAACAGCACCTACAGCCAAAGTGAATCCACAAAGCCTTATTTTGCACCATACAGATTCGCAGTTAGGAACGTCAGGCAATACTGTAAACTCAATGTCTTGGTTTACAAAGAGTGCCACACCGCCACCGCGCCGGCCACTTCTATCTTTCCTGAGGACGCTGTAACCTGGTGGTAAAATTTCAGAATCTAAGATGTGTTCACCAAGCCACGTTTCAGTCACGCAAATCACAGAAGGATGATAAAATGCAACGAAGTGATGAGAGTTTTTAATTTTGTTAACAAGACTGCGGGCATTAACGTTTACCAGCGAGAAATTAGTATCGGAATGCAGTAAAGTTTCATGTACTGCAGAGGTTTGCATTTTGGTTTTATTCATTGAATCGCCTGATTCATTCAGCACATAGCATACATTGTCTGTCAGCAAGGAATCATATTGCAGACGAACCGCAGATGCATTTTTCCTTTGATTTACAGAAAGTCTCCAAAGAGGTTTGCGTATCTTTCGAACCCGTTCACAGAAGTCCTCATTTGTATATATTTCTGTACCTTTAAGCTTTCGGGCATTCTGTAATATTGCGAGCTTTGACCTGTAGTCCAAAAATTTGAAGATAGCAGGACGCGGTTTATCACATCTACGCGCCCCAAGCCTGTGCCAACGTTCAATGTCTGCACACTGAACACCAAGTTTATCAGGTATTACGTTTGTGAACGCGTGAAATAGTTGCCCGGAGGGCTCAGAATGGGGTTCAGGTAATCCACAGACAACAAGGTTATTTCTGCAGGACCTGTTTTCAAAAATCCTCAGACAGACTTTCCAGCTTCAATACCACATTTGTAAGATGAGCGACAGTTTGTCAAGTTCGTGAACGCGCGGAATCACTTCTGTGACTGGTAGTACTGACGTCTCAAGCATATTTCGCCTTTCTTCAATGGAAGCAAACTTGGCTGTCCCAGAAGATATTCCGGAAAGATTTTTTTTCCTGCCCTGCGAGCAATTGCGATAGCGTTTCTTGTAACATATCGGGACCAGGATTGGTCTCGACGTCACCAGATAACATCAACAACGTTCTACGGACAGAAAAAACAGATAACGCTGTCATCAGTGGGCCAGGCAGCAGCACTACACATCGATCATCACCTCTATAACAAGGAAAATCGTACTTCGGGCCTACCTGAAAGACAGTGCAGACAAGTTTGAACCATGTGCTCACCGTGCCGCCGCAAGACCCACTGAAGGGCATAGCGCCCGTCCTCGGCTTTATAGCACTGTAGAAACGACCAGGTGACGCTGTGGTAGTACTCCATGCACAGAAGGGCTCGCCAAAGGTCAAGCCACGCAGGTCTGATGCTTCAATCCAACGATGATGCGATGATAGTATCACATCATGCGATTTGGCGGTTCCGAGTAACGTTTTGAAGGAAGGGTCAAAGAGATCATGCGCAGAGGTAGCACATTCCTGAAGACATCTGGATTCGGTGCAAGCGGCAATCTGAAAGACAGTGCAGACAAGTTTGAACCATGGGCTCATCGTGCCGCTGCAAGACTCATTGTGCGCTGTGTTATAACGTGTAACACTTGTTAGCCAGTGAAATGCGGTCACCGGATAAAGATAAACAAGCATGCGTGTCAATATAGTCGCTGTGCTGCTTTCAATGTGTCCATTGTCGATGGTCGCTTTCTTTAAGCGATTGACTTTCCCGCACCAGCATGAATTGAAACGAAATCAGCCCTCTTCACACATTCTTCACGGAGATACAAAACCACTTCGTATCGACGAAAACCGCTACGAAATCCGACATCCTCTCGATCGATCTCCCTTTAGCTCTCGCCAAGCGCTTGATTTTATTGGAATCACCGCATTTTTGTCGCTACGTCTGGAATTTTATAGGTAAATAAGTAAAAATATTCGCGCAGAATCTCCTCTGGTAGTTGTCTAATTGTGCGTAAACATTGTGCCACTCCTCACAGCCCGTTGTCATCATCAATTTTATGGAACTTGATCCGACCATGCAGCATAAAACCTAATCAATCCTCATCGGTCGATCGCTAACCATGTTCGGTAGCGAACAAGATGAGGCAGGCTGAATTAATATAGAGTTCATTACAGCACTCGAACCCACGATCTTTGGTGTTAATTCAGCTGGAGTTAATTAGCTACATTTAATTAAGATCTAGTTAAATACGGCAGTCGAATCCTCGCCCTAAGTTGAATTAGGGTTAATTAAGCGAAGCTGTTGGAAAACTACCACTACATATGCTGATGAGGGTATGCTTTATTGGTGGTTCGGATGCTTGTTTTGAGCTTGTTCTTCATTGAAACGTGCGCTGCTTTGTGTGTTGTGAGGCTGATTTCAATGAGCGTGCGCACTGTTCCCTTCACTGTGCTGAGCGCTTGTGGCCTCTGCCTTACGTGGGTTTGAGCCATTGCATTTTTTGCTTGCTTACAGGGGTACGAGTCCTAGCTTAAGGTGGTTTGAGCCATTCATTGCCCTACGTGAGGGGCAAGTTTCTCCCTCGGCGGGCGTAGAAGTGCTTGCACATTTAAAAAAGACAAGGCCCTAGCTAAGCCTTCTGCCCATAAACTGCTCTTCTCCAACAGAAGGTCCTTTCCCGTCGATACACCCGCCGCGGCGTTCCGCTGCATGCTAAGCACGAGGTCGTGGGATCCCGGCTGCGGCGGTCGCGTTTCGATGGGCGCGAAGTGCAAAAACGCCAGTGCCTCTTCTCATAGGGGGCGCGTTAATGTTCCCCTGGTGGTCCAAATTTGATCCGGAGTCCCCCAATATACGACGTGCCTCATGATCAAATCGCGATTTTGGCACATAAAACCCCAGAATTCATTCACGTCGATACGCACAAAGCATTCAAAAAGGCTGGTGTGCCTTGAAATGTAACGATTGAGCGGATAGTGGCGGACACAATTGGAATAGACTCTGCTTTAATCTACCATTGTTGCTCCTACAAGGTTGCCAATAGCGTATCCGGATAGATAAGGCGGGTAGGTGACAGCATTCAGGCTGCATAGTTGCCAGCTGACTTTGAATGCTTGGCTAGATGTAGCGGTAGAGAAACTACGTTTGCCCCCCTGAAGAACAAATTAATGCAAGGAAAGTTCACACAGCAAAGTCTGGAAATATTCTTAGTGGTCTGCAGTATCGCGAAGGGTGCACCGCCCGTGAATTGGCACTTGGACATCGTGTCCGTCATTATCCAGTCAATCGTTACGTTTCACGACACAACCACGGCCGCGATCTTTCATTAGCGAAAAGAAGGCTCGTTTAGTCGTGTCACTAACGCGTGACTTTCATTTATGGCATGCGATTACCCGAACTCCTGCTTAACTCGTTTCAGAACATTTGAGAACGTCTCCTCTGGGGATGGTACAACTCGCATTTTGATGTATGGTGAAAGCAAAACTGTGGGTGAATGCTGACGTGATGACCCCGAGAACTGTCGTCGGAGTAATGGTATGAACGGACTCAGCAAATCCACTTTGTAGCTCATAACTGATGTCGCCGTAAAATTTGGCCCTTACCGTCTCAAATAGGTGGTATATGCGCGAACGCCAGATTGCAAACGACGCTGATATTTCGACTTGGCACTGTGTCATAATCGTACAAGGCAATAAAGTAGACTAAAAGTTATTCGTCGATTACTTCTAGCTTTCCCGCTTTCTTTCTTAAGAGGAAGCTTTAGCTGGAGCCCAACTCCGACGCCACCTTTTCAAATACATGTAAACCGCAGAAATACCTTTATTTAATTGACCCTTGGGCCGATATTAATGAAATTTGTTGCACATGAAGAGAAAGTTCAATTCTAGCGACTTTTAAAGCGAAATTTCGATTTAGTGCCTTAATGTTTTTACGCAAATTGCCGAACCCTCGGTAAGCTTTAAAAATGTAGAAGCACGAAATTTACAAATTCGTGAACCTGCACCAATTAAGAGCCGACATGGCAGTTCTGTAAACTGCATCTGTTAAGACAAGGAAAGCGCATGAATTTAACTTATTAATTTATATGTTACGTGAATTTGTTGCCATTTTTACAAGGTTCTTGCAAAAGTTGGACTCAAATATTACTGGCGTATTTACAAGCCATGTATAAAACGTCAACTTTGTCCACTTTGGATGTATCATTAGATGTAATTTACAGAACTTTAGTATCACCTATGACTGCTGAGCTGCAGAGTTGTAAACCTGATGCATTCTCTTTCTCAAAATTTGCGAATATTAACAATGTTTACACAAAAATTTCTGACCTAAATAAATAATCCGCTTCCAACGCTTACTAAATTAGGACGCTTTCTTTTAAATTCAGTAAATGTCATCAAATCTGATGCAGTGGTTGCCGATAAAAACATTTTTTCTTTCCCATTTAATTAGATAGGAGCACCCGAGCTAAAGTATTCTCTTTAGCCGCCCGTAATCTAAGGAACTAAGCATGCAAGCCACGTGCCCTTAAGCCTCGTTGAAAAATGTCTGGCATCGCTTTGTAGTAATGAAAAGCGTTCGTAGGAACCGGATATTTTGCTACATGGTCTCCCTGCATGTCCTCGGCTTCCAGAATGTACCTCGCTGGACAGCATTACACTGCCTGGATTCAATACCGTTTTCGGAAGCGAAGATCCTTGGACCAGGGCCTTGGACGTCGCTGTTGTAGAAAGCAACGCGACCGTCGCTACAATATCACAAGTCGACATATCTCTCCCACTGTATACAGACTTGGCACGTCCCTTCACGTGAGTGCGCAAATAGTGTTCTTACTATTTTCTTTATCGTCTCATTAGCGTCTTCCACCAGCGCAAGCTAGCACACCGTACGTGCGTCTGGTTAACCTGCCGGCCTTTCTTTTGCTCGCTTTCTCTCCGAATAACTTGTTTAACTACAACAAGCCCCCCTTCGCACATAACCTCTGTGAACGAGGTTGGCGTGGTAGATGAAATCATTTTCACTCTCCACTTCTTAGCGCCAACAAAACTGGGGCCGAAAGTTTCCTTCTGCAATCTCCTCGCGGAACGAAACGTGTGCACGCTGCTGCATGGCAGTGCAAGAACTAAAAAAAAAAACGAAGGGGGATTCCAACGTGCATTCTCCACACGGGCCACCGAATTTCGCCACCGCTGTAGCCCACCGGTGGCAGCATTTCTCTCTGGCAGTGACGCATGCGTTTCGTGCTTTGGTCTGCCGCTCGCTTCGATCGCCCGCTTCCTGATCGCAGGCTTTTTGCTTGTGGCGACAGACGCTGAACAGGCGTTCAGTAGCCCTGTGCACTCCAGGCAGCACGAAAGTTGCGTGCAGTGTTCGGCCGCGTAAATGCGCTTCCACACATGCACCTCAGAGGAATGGCTCCTGCGCGTGAGTGCTTCAAGTAACGGCTACGATGCTTGCGAGGTTCTCTGTGTTTCACTGTGCCTGTTGCCTGCGGCCTATCACGCGAATGAAAAGTGCGAATGAGTGAGAACTGCCTTAAACTGCCGCTCTGTTTTCTTGCTTTTACTGCACGGATCTTAACCTTCGCTTTTGAGACAGGAGGCAGACCGCTCAGCTCTTTTGATAAGTTTTTCTCTATGTATTTGTCGAACTGTTTGTGAATGCTCTGAGAGCTCGCTAGTGGAGAATTCGCATGGTTTGATAGTGAAATGTCACATATAGATGTGTAATGTGTAGATGCTTAATGTATATAGATGCTTAATGTGTAAATCATGCAGTGGACTGGTAGGAAGAGAACGTCGCCTGCCGCTGCTGCACAGAAAGGTTTTTCGGTACGTTACGTATTTTTCAACACGCCAGTTCGCCCGAATTCTTCGTGCAATAACTGACGAGCTTGACCGAACTTGAAGGTACACGAAATTTAAAGCGCGTATAAGACTAGATTATTACCCGCGGGCGTTGGTTTTAGCATTTCGAGAATACGTCAAAACGTAACACGCCCATCGGATCAGCTTCGTGCTCATTTAGCGTGCTCTTGCAAGCGTTTCTTGGCCTACACTGGGATATTCATGTCACTGATGGCGCTAGTCGCGAGAGCAAGGCCGTTTTCCGCACAAGTGTCGCTTGTGAAGAGCTTGCCACGGAACCCCGCTGCACCCAACTCGACTGCGCTTCCCGGCCAGCGCCGCGGCACTACGACCGCTCGAGTCGGCGGCGCAGCATTTACGCGCTGCAATTACGTCATCTGTCACACGCCGGGGCGACTCCCCCTTTTGCAGCTCGGGCCGCTCTGCTTCGTCGACGCGTCCACCGCGGCGATTGTCGGCCGGCCGCGGATAGGGATGACCTCTGCCGGTCCCCGCTGCGAGCGGCCAACCACCTCGGCTCGCGCATCTCGCCTGCGTGCGTGTTTGTGCGTGCTTTCGTGCATTCGCGCGTGAGCCGGCAGCGACGCGTGTGCGGAGGGTGGCCCGTACAGGACCACCCTCGGGCGAAGCCGACGGGCTGGTGCGAAGCCGGCTGCTGGCCCGGCAACTGTGTATACAGCAGGCCGAGCCGCGCGCCCCTCGCGAATCCGCGGGCTGAGAGTTTCGCTCGAGCATCGGTAATGACCTCGCGCCGTTGCACGAGCACAATTACCGCACCTTGAAATGGCTGTGACTCAAGTACTGCTCGGTTGCTGATTTCTCCTGGCTTCGGAGCATGTGTCCTTAACTTTCGGCCGCGCCAGCGGCGTCTTCTGTGCGTCTCCTACGGCGATGTTCCCTACACAGCGTACAACAGCTCCAATTTAATTAAGCTCGCGAAGAAATACAACTCTAAAGTCAAAATTAAATTAAGATCACATCTTCAGATTTGATCTGATTTTCTCGAATTTATTGATCATATTCCTCGTGCACTCGGGAGGAGGCAGGGACTGAAGGCACGTATATCGGCTGACGGAGGACCCTGCCCCCTGGATAGTTCGGCATAGGTTCACTGTGCAACATCGCGTTTGCAGCAGTGATTAGTACGTGTCTCAAAGCAAAGCGCAGTTTAAGAAAATTCCACGTAAACATTAACTGCCGTACAACAGTCATTTAACTGTTAACAAACCCGCCGTTGTGGCTAGTGGCTATGGTGTTGGGCTGCTAAGCACGAGGTCGCGGGATCGAATCCCGCCCCGGAGGCCGCATATCGATGGGGGCGCAGTGCGAAAACACCCGTGCGTTTAGATTTAGGTGAACCTTAAAGAACCCCGGGTTGTTCAGATGATTCTGGAGTCCCCCACTATACGACGTGCCCCATAATCAGATCGTGGTTTTGGCACGTAACACCCCATAATTTGAATTTAAGTCAACTGTTTACAAGGAAAATATCAACATTTAAGACTAATACACGAATACATATTACACTTTTCATTTGTACATATATGTGGAACAAAGAGATACATAGAAAAAGATTAGTTATATACTATCATATTTCAGAAGTCATTTAAAACAAACAACAAATCAGAATTTTGTCGCATATTAAGACAAAGAACATGACATCAATGTCGGCGTCATCAAAGCAAGCATATACACTCTCTTTTTTTTTTCACTTGTTTCTTAGATCTACTAAGCAACCAAGAGATTTTATTAAGTTATATTCACTCTGTTGAGAAGCTTGGTGCAATGAAATTTCAGATTTCTTCTCTGTAGTTTGTTCACGTCTTCTGTGTGTGTCTGAGGTCGTACTGGAGTGTGGTGTTCCCAACATCGGGTCTGGTTTCGCTTCTCTTCTTGTATATTTTGATAGTGTTTCTTTTGTAAGATATTTGGGCCGAATCAAAGCATAGAGTACTGGCTAAATAACTAACGTAAATGCTTGAGAAGCAAGGTAACCGAGGGGACCGATTTTTATTAATCATGTCATAAAAGGGCAACAATCAGACACTAAATACAGCATAGGGAGAGTTACTAGTACTTGCTAATTCAATTAGAGAAAATATAAATTATTGGAAATGAAAACGGATGAAAAAACAACTAATCGCAGGTGGGGAACGATCCCGCGGCATCGCATTACGCGTGCGATGCTCCTACCAATTGAAGTACCGTATATTGTGTTCTCGTGCCTATCCAGACTCGTTCATTGACGTTGCCATGGCCGCCATGATCTCGTACAGCTAGCATGGGTCAAAGACGTTACAATATAGCAGGGATGTGCAAGCAGTCAGTAGAACTTAAACATGTGGTCATTGAAATCACGTGAATGATCCATATACACTTAGCAGCGTGAGCACACTGCTTTGGAGCATAGAAGCCTTCTCGATGGGGCAGTAATTAAATCGTAGAAAACGTGGGCCAGTATAGTGCAGCGATACATTCCATTCGATTCTATGCCACGCTTATCATCCACCGTTCAAGACAGGCTGATCCCGTTGACAACGTGGTGGTAGCGCCGCTCAGACCACTGACGAAGCGCCGAAAGAATGGTATTTAAATGAATACTTTGTATTATCCCAGCCGATGTATCTTTTTTTTTGTCAACAATCATAAAAGAATATTATATATAACGGGACAGACAGGATGCACAAAAACGTCACATGTACTAGCGATTATGTTCGTGCCCTGTTATCCCCCGTTATTCGCGCCTGTTCATCATCTGTTAAAAAATGGTCGCCAGCGGTCTCCTTCTCTGAATAATGTCGAATCGAACTCGGCATCTAACAGCACATGATATACTTTTTTTACTTAACACATGCCTACACCACATGATCGGCAATACGGCATTGCTACGAATATAGCCTATTGAAATCAACTTACGTCTCAGTAAGGTTTTCCTCAACGCAATTTAAAAGAAAATATGCGGACTCAAAGTACAAGTTCGAATTCAAGGGAAGCAGCACTTTCGAGAAGCTGTTCTCTCGCGCACATGTGATACGCAAGGTAATGTATCACCAATCATCTTGAAGAGCTATGTTCGGCCTCGGCACGAGACAAGTATGAGCGCGAATGCTGGTGGTGGGCCGTACGATCTAATACTGCTTCTGGGCCTCCACAGTTTGTGGAGAACACAGGTACGGCACCCAGCTGTAAATGTGAGCCCAGGTCTAACGAGCTCTATAGATCAGATTGCGTACGTGAAAGAACTGCTCCTTGCACTTCCTGAAGAACCCCAGTGGTCTCTCTCTCTCTCTCTCGCTCTCTCTGTATGTGTGCGTGTGCATGTGTGTGTGTGATTTGGTTCTTTTGTACGAGCGTTAGTCGTTTTGCTAAATTTATAAACGACTGAAAATTTTTACATGCTTATGCTGTTTCTTGCGTTGATGCAAAGGACGACGAGGCAATAAAAGAAAAGGAGATAGAGGCCTAACTGTTAGAGCATCGGCCTGCGCTGCCGAAAGGCAGAGGCTCAATCTTTATGACCTATTCGGCAAGACGCCAACACATTGCAGCGGCGATCAGCAAAGTCCCGGGAGGATTCGCTAAGAAAACTTCGCCTTTGAGGAAGGCGCTTGGTAAGTACTTCAAATGGAAAAGCAACACGCTTCTCACGACTCCGTATCATTTTCAAGAAAAAAATTCATTCAGGCATTGAAATAATACTAGATATTCATAGATAATTAAATAAATAATGAATGAGCTGAACAAACGTGCAATGTACACTAATGCCTTGAAGGCATGTTGCCACTTAGGAAAAGGTTTTTCGTAACAACAAGAGCCGGGACGAAGATTGGTTGCCCGACAACACATGCATTATATCTTTGACCTCCTCGCAATGCGTAGTAAGAATTTTCTCAAATTTATAGTGACGTATGGCAACTTTGTTTCAGCGTCGGTACCGTGCCATTGCTTATACAAAAAACAAAGCCGAATGCATCTCCTGGCACGATGGATAACCTGATACAGACCCAGTCAGAATAACAGGGGCGGGGGAAGTAAGGCGACACTGACAAATGCCACATAGAAATCAACGTGTGTAAGTGTAAACACAGGCTCTTTTCTGCCAAACATTCCTATTTGCGCATCTCAACCTGTACCTTCATACTTTGTAATCTGCGTTTATTTTGATACGAAAGCATCAAATGGACCATTGAGCGAAAAAGGCGGCACCTGTAGCAGTGAAAGGGCACCTAAATTCTCATTGGCTGTTGACGATGACACATGCCCACAAGAGGGGACCGGCCAAGAAACGTGTCCGCGTGTTCATTACCATATCGATGATGACTTATGTGCGATGGCACGTGCCCACAACAGGGGATCGGCCAAGCAGCGTTTCCGCATGTTGATTACGATGTTGATGATAACTACCATACAATGACACATGCCCACAACAGGGGATCGATCAAGAAGCGTTTCCGCATGTTGATTACGATATTGACGATAACTTCCATGCAATGGGACATGCCCACAACAGGGGATCGGCCAAGCAGTCTTTCCGCATGTTGGTTACGATGTTGGTCATAATACAATGGCACATGCCCACAACATGGGATCGGCGAAGCAGCGTTTCCACATGTTTATTACGATGTTTATGATAACTCCCATACAATAGCACATGCCCACAACGGCGGATCGGCCAAGAAGCGTTTGCGCGTGTTGATTACGATGTTGTTAACTTCCACACAATAGCACATGCCCACAATAGGGTTTGGCCAAGCAGCGTTTCCGCGTGTTGATTACGATATTGGTGATAACTTTCATGCAATGACACACGCTTGCAACAGAGGGTGGGCCAGGAAGCGTTTCCGCGTGTTGATTACGGTGTTGACGATAACTTCCATACAATGGCACATGCCCACAACGGGGGATCGACAAAGCAGCGTTTCGGCGCGTTGATTACGATGTTGACGATAGCTTCCGTTCAATGGGCATGGTGATACAACAAGGAAAACAACGATGGGCTTACGCACGCTTTTCTTCATTGTGCAGTTCTTCAGTTTTTGGGTGCCTGCATGGCAGTGCGGCTCGGCTACGGTTTTCCAGCGCCAGGGCCCGTCCATCGGCAACGCATCCACTCTACTGGAAAGCGAGAGCGACTTCGCCTACCTTTCGCCCGTCATTCTACCGAGAGCCAAGCAGCGCATGCGCACATTCGTGCACGTGCACAATGTTCACGACTGCGCAGCTGCAACATCGTGTACAGCATTGGTGGTGAAGGATATAAAACCAAGCCCGGCTACATCGCTTGTCAGTGGGCATGGTGGTACGACAAGGAAAACAACGATGGGCTTACGCTCGCTTTTCTTCATTGTGCAGGTTAGTAGGTTCCCAAAATTACCTCACGCTTCTTTTAAACCTGATGACCTGTTCCCTGTCGTGCTTCCATGCCCAAAAGCCTTGGTTGATCCTTTCTATTCTTTGCTTTTGTTGTTATGTGGTGACGTTGAGAGCAATCCCGGTCCCGGTACAGGTTCGCAAAAAGCGCAGTCTTCGAATGCTGTGGACGAAATTTTGAAAACGGTTAAGGATCTAGACGAGCGAGCCATAAGAATGGAAACCCTACAGAAATCTATGGCTACGTCAATATCAGACCTAAAAGAACAACAGGAATCAGTTTGTCAGGTGTTATCAGATATAAAAGCCAGATTAGAAAAAGTTGAACAGGAAACTTTTACAATTGAGCAAAAGCAGACAGATCTCGACGATGCGCGGGATTCCGTAGTCCGCGTCGAAAAGCACACGCGCACACTCCACTCAAGACTAAACGACGCCGAAGACCGCGCTGGCTGGAATAACTTGTTGTTCTACGATGTGCCTGACTCCGCTGATGAAACTTATTTCAAGTCGGAAGAAAAACCACTGAAAATTTTCGCCGATACTCTAAAAGTGGATATTTCAAGTAACAACATAGCCAGAGCGCACGGAATCGGGCGATTTGCCACAGGGAAAGCACGGCCACTAATAGTAAAATTTGAGACATGCAAAAGTAAGGACTCAGTCCTTTCCAAGCGCCAAGTTCTAAAGGATGAAAAAAATAAATATCCGTAAGCGAAGATTACTGCCCGGCAACAAGACACTGCCGAAAAAAGTTGATCGAATTTGGAAAAAACACAAAAGAAAGTCATTCAAGTTGCATTACAATAAATTGATTATCGGTGGAAAAACGTATGTTTACAATGAAGCTCATAATAGTGTAACCGAAATCGAAGCTTTCGATAGCACATAAAATGACCTCAGCCCTCGTACTCTTCGCTCTGGACGCGAATTCCCATTGAAAGAAATATAGGGCAACGAATGGGGAGCCGGTTCTCAGCTGTGTTCTTGCTCAGTGCTTTTTTCGAACATGCGTAGTCTTCTGTCAAAAAGGGACGAACTATGTGCCATTATTGATGACTGTGACGCTGATATTATTGTGTTAACTGAAACCTGGCTGTCATCTAAAGTGGCCAACTCTGAGTTGTTCTTTTGCAGAAATAAATACGCTGTTTTTCGGAGCGATCGCACCGGGAAAGTAGGCGGTGGTGTGCTTCTTGCAATCAGTGACCGATTTGAGGGCTTTTGTGTGCCGGTTGTTTCAGATTTATAAATCATCTGGTGTTGCCTTACATTAATATTAAAAAAAAAACTACTAATAGGAGCTTGTTACCGATCACCTTCAAGTCCTATGTCTTTTTGCAATGACCTGTATGACAACTTGAACCAGATAACAATACGCTATCCTGGAGTGCCAATATATATAATGGGCGACTTTAATTTTCCAAACATCGTATGGTCCCACATCAGTCCGTTTTCTGACCCCTCATCTACTGAATGTAATGAGTTCATTACACTTTGTTCTGACTTCGGTTTCTCACAAATGGTCATGTCACCAACGCGAATAACTCGGCACTCAACCTCACTACTTGATCTGGTGCTCACATCTTCACCCGACAACGTCTCATCGATAACTGAATTACCTGGTCTCAGTGATCACGACATTTTGCACTTCACGCTTACATTCCCCCAGCAGTATCAATGCAAACAACTAAAGACAATCAGAAACTTCAAAAGAGCCAATTTTTTTGCCATAAACTCAAACCTATGTTCATTTCTTGACGACTTCCTACCGCAGTTTTTTGAACGATCAGTTAAAAGAAATTGGTGTATGTTCAAGAATAAATTTTTAGAATTAATCCGTCAGCATGTTCCACTCCAGCGCATTTATTCTCATAATCAAGCCCCCTGGTATAACAGGTTCCTTAATATGCTCTCAAATAGGAAGAGACGCCTTTTTCGCAACGCTAAATGGACGAAAAAGCCTGCACATTGGCTTGCATATAAAAGCGCTGCCTCTAACTACTCAATTACTGCTAAAAATACTAAGCACACATTTTTTAGCAAAACCCTGCATTACTACTAAAAACCAATCCAAAGCGCTTCTGGAGCGTAGTAAAATGCAAACGTGAAAATAAGATTGCATTAACACAGTCTGGTAGTCAGGGTTCCAGCTATATTTGCACAGACGTCTTGAACAGCGCGTTTTTGCAATCATTTTCGTATCCCGCACCTAACAAGGAACGCCCTCCGTCCTACAGGGTTGTAACTTTCCTCCTATTATATTTGATACAACAGGAATTTTAAAAAATAATCGAAAATTTGAAAATTACTTCTTCCTGCGGTGTCGATGAAATCACCACCAAATTCTTAATTAGCACAGTTTATTTATTTATATATTTATTTATTTATTTATTTATTTATTTATTTATTTATTTATTTATTAGTATACCCTCAAGACCCAGGGGGCGTTACAGAGGGGGCGGGTACAATGCAAATACAAATCAAAACAATAAAAGGAATTTACAGGAAAAAACAACAGTTTGCAGCTACACCAGTAAGTGGTGAGTAACTGCAGACTTGAACAATGCTGGGTCCTCAGTGGCAGCGATGGAGGGAGGAAGGTGATTCCACTCACTACTTGTCTTCGGAAGAAAAGAATGTAAAGAGAGATTAGTGCGGCACAAAAGGACGGCTACTTTATTTGGGTGGTCAACACGTGGTGAAAAGTAAGGAGGTTCTGAGATGAGTTCCTGTCGAAATACTTGATTATGAAAGAAAATTTTATGAAAAAGCAAGAGGCGTGAAATCGTTCTTCTAATCACTAGGTCTGGAAGGTTAAGAGTGGATTTCATCAAGGTGACACTGGCAGTACGAGCAAAATTATTGAGTATAAATCGAGCTGAACGGTTCTGGAGCGATTCTAAGGTGTCAATTAGCGTTGATTCAGCTGGATCCCAGACGGCTGAAGCGTACTCGAGCTTTGGACGGATTAATGTTTGATATAGCTGTAGTTTAAGGTGTGCTGGCGCTTGGCGAAAGTTTCGGCGAAGGTGACCAAGTGTACGACAAGCATTGTTAGTAATGTAGTTAATGTGAGAGTGCCATGATAAATCGTTCGATATGTAAACACTAAGATATTTGTAAGTACTAACCTGCTCTAATTTAGTTTCGTTCAAGGTGTACGTAAAAGGTTCAGAAGTGTTAGAACGCGAGATTGCCATACTCTTACATTTATTTGCGTTAAGGGTCATTAGCCAAGTATTACACCAGTCAGAGACGCGATTAAGGTCAGCTTGAAGAAGGTAGTTGTCGTTTTCGTTAGTTATTCTACGGTACATGACACAGTCGTCTGCAAAGAGTTTTATGGATGACGTGATGTTACGCGGAAGGTCATTGATATATTATTAAAAAGAGCAAAGGACCTAAAACTGAGCCTTGCGGAACGCCAGATTTAACTGCGCAGGAATGTGAGGAACAATCTTTAGCGGTTACGTACTGCGTGCGGTTAGTCAGAAAGCTTTCTATCCATTTGAGAATATTGGGGTCGATGTTCAGCGTGCTGAGTTTCAGTAGTAATAATTGGTGCGAAACCTTATCAAAAGCTTTTGCGCAGTCTAGAAACATACAATCAACCGGAATTCTATTATCTAGCGCGAAGATGACATCATGCGTAAAAACAGAAGCTGAGTTTCGCACGAGTCGTGCGTACGAAAGCCGTGTTGGAACCTTCTGAAGAATGAGCTGGTTTCAAGAAATGTTATAAGGTTAGAATAGATTACATGCTCAAGCATTTTACAGGGGATACTTGTTAAAGAAATTGGTCGGTAGTTTAAGGCAGAGTGTTGGTTACCGGATTTAAAGACGGGAATCACCTTCCCCACCTTCCAATCAGTCGGCAAAGTAGAGCACTGGAGAGACTGCATGAAAATGTGTGACAATATTATGGAAGAGTACACTTCAGTGTTTTCCAGAAATTTCGCGTTTATCTCATCAGTTCCGCAGGCAGACGACAGCCTAATTTTCCGGATTAAGTTAATGACTCCTTCAAATTCAATCACGAGAAAATCCATTGGAAAATACCTGCTGTCGCATAGCTGCGGCACCGCAATCGCTCGTGAATCGGAAAAACATTGCGAGAAAACGTCGTTAAAAATGGAATAGCATTCTTCGTTGAGCAGTGCACGCCCATCGGAATCAGTAAGTGTTATTACAGTGTCCTTCATTGGTTTAAAACCTTTCCAAAACTTGGATGGGTCAGTAGACACTAGCGAGAGAAACGTAATGTTGACATAGTCATTCCTGGCGTTTTTGATGGAAGAGTGATATGCGGAAAGAGCTTCGCGATAAGCGTGCCAACGACAAGCACTGCTGCCGAGCTTTGCAGAACGGAAGAGGCGCTTTTTCTTATTGTGAAGCCTTTTGAGGTTTGTTGTAAACCATGGCGCTCGCTGCTTTTTGGATATAACTTGTAGTGGTACGTGCCTGTCGATCAATGAAGCGACTTTGTTTCTAAAGAGGCTCCAATTCTGCTCGATTGACATGTCATAAAAGCCAGGCATATAATTATCAATGAACTGTTCCAGTTCCTTATTTATTGATGTATAGTCCCCTTTCTTGTAGTTTCTTATTGTCTTGGTAATAGTAGTTCGGGGTGAAATGTCGACGTTTAAGTTAAATGAAAGGCAGCAATGGTCGCTAAGACCAGGAAAATAAGTCAGTGAGTGCACTAAGTTTGGTGTCGTGGTCAGGATCAAATCCAACACGTTAGCAGACGTAAGGCCTACTCTTGTTGGTTTGGTGACTAGTTGGCTGAAATTGAAATCTGAACATAAATTAATAAATACTTCATTCTCAACGGTCGTCTCAGCGTTCGTAGGGCTGGTACCTGACCAATCAATCTTAGGAAAGTTAAAGTCTGCTAACAGAAACAAAGGAGCACGCGGGAATTGTAGAACTAATGAGTTCAACACGTCATGGAATAATTCACAAAAATCAGGTGTCGCGTTGGGCGGCCTGTAACACACACAAAAAAGAGCACTTTGATGACGGAAAGAGATGTTCGCACAAACAAGCTCTAAGGAAGAATTCAGTGGTGTCATATGTGACGCTAGGTTATCGGCTACAGCTATAAGAACACCTCCCCCTTTTCCGGTGTGACGATCACATCGATAGATGGTGTATTTTTTATCGCAGTCAAGTAGTTCACTACTGGCTACTTCGGGAGAAAGCCACGTTTCTGTAAGCGCCACAACGTCAGCAGAGCACGAGTCAATGATAGCCGATAAAATGTCTCTCTTATTGGTTATGCTTCGCACATTTGAAAGCAGCAAGGATATGTTTCGTGGAACCGGGGGCGTAACGTTTGTTGTGTTAGGACAAGGAAGTGGCACGACCTGCAGACGTAGAAGCGGACGAGAACTCGTTTGAAATTGCGCCACTGCCAGATTCTAGTTCACAAATACTATCGGTTGCTCGCGAGTAGACAAAGCACTTTTTGTGTATATATAGTTTCTTGTAACGTACCGTGAACTGCTCCTTACTAGCTTTTCCGTATTCAAAAAGCTTTTTGCGCACACTTCTTGTAGCCTTGCTGAAGTCTTCATTAACTGACACGTCACAAGCCCTCAGTTTGGCTCTTGCGGCCAGAAGGCCCTAGCGTAACTTGGAAGACGCAAGTTTGATTATGACAGGTCGGCACTTCCCCGGTGTGAATTTCCCCAGCCTGTGAGCACGAGATATGCGTTCGTCATCTGTACCCAGGTTAAGCTTTAACGCTGTGTTAAGGATTTTACAAACCTTTTCTTCACACTAGGCCCATGTTTCGGCAACACTGTCTTCAATGCCATGTAATATAATATTATCTCGGTGGGAGCGATCTTCAAGCTCGTTAAGACGATCGGTTAAACTTCCCAGTTGCGGTGACACGCCCAAGCTCGCGTTCTCTCCAGTCAAGTGCATAGTGTCTTCTACCAGAGAAAGCCTGTTGTGAATGTCGCAAATTTTTTCCTCGAGTGAATTCTGCGCTTCTTTGAGAGCGTTTAGAAATGCCATAACTTCATTGTGCTTTGCATCAACGTTCTTGTGAAGCGATTTTATCAAAGAAAGAAGTTCTTTGTGCTCTTTGCTTGGCTCCTCCCTCGGCGGCCCAGGGTTCAACTCCACATCACCGGCAAGAAACAATAACTTTGTTACATATACACTGCGGAGTGTTACATATACATGCGGAGAGTTGCCAACCGGCAGCAGGGTTTTGATGCCGGTTGCCAACTCTCCGCATGTGTCTGATGGCATTATCCGTTTTCTTGGCTAGTTTAGACACCGTCAGGTTATAGGAGCCGTTCGATTCGATCATGATACCGAAGACCCGGAGAGAGTCTACCCTGGGGATGACACCGCCCTCACTTGTCCTTAAAGTGATGTCGACGTCCTCTACCGGCCTCTAATCCTTCGGTTTGGGGCCCCTTCGTCTGGGTTTGTAAAAGAGAGCTTCTGATTTCCGTGGTGAACACCGAAGACCGGTCGGCTTGAGATATTCTTCCGTGATCTAGATGGCTTCCTGCAACACAGCCTCCGCCCGTCCGTCACTGCCTCCGGCACACCAAAAGGTGCACCTAACCTAACCTAACCTAACCTAACCTAACCAGAATATTCGAACGATGCAGCTGCGTGGACATGAAATTGAATGTGGACAAAAATTATTTTATGAGGCTAACAAAAAGAATAGCTTCCCTTTTCAGTATTCACTCAGGTTGACGAATAAGCACCTGCGTATGACAATAACCAGGAACCGAAGTTAGAACACTCATATATCTAAAATTTCTGTCTGAGCGTTACGTAAGCTTTGCCGTCTAAGGCACAAATTAAAGTACTCTCTTGCCAAAACTAAACCTTTAACTTACTTATCTATCCTCCTACCTAAATTGGAATGCGCATGCATTATTTTCAACCCTTACACAAAGATTAGCACCGACGCCCTCAATATGATACAGCGCAATGCAGTTCGTATTACTTTCTTAAATATCGACAGAGCACCAATGAAAGAACACGGTATCCAATTGCCCTTACAAAAAATTTTATAGAAAATCTATAGACAGTCTATAGACTTTCTATAAAAAATTTTGTTAGGAAAAGGCTCCAACCACGGCGAAAAGTTAACAGATTAAAGTTTCGCTTTTCACTTGACACAACCAGCTTTCCCTTAACGCTTTTTGACTCCATGCTTTTAACACCACGTTTTAACTCCGTGCAACTCCAGAACTAACACATTTAAGTACTCCTTTCCCCCGAACAATGATCGACTGGAATAAAGTGCTACCAGAGAGCACTAAAACTATTGAACTTGTTGAGTTTACACCTGTGTGGTTCCCTGCTGTCTGCTTAGGTTACGATGTTGGCGTGTGCAAATGGTGTTACTACTGTATTTATTGACCCTTGTTAATGGTTATTGTACATCTGTCTTTGCTTTCTAATGCGTGCATATTGAACCACTCATTTCTTTTTACATATGTGTACATAACTCAGATGTGCTTTTCTCTCTCCCTTGAATTGCTCCTCCTGCTTGGGCCTATCAAAGCTTGAAGTATCCTTTAAATAAATGTATATCGGCTTCCTGTCGTTTCATGCATGAAAACGTTTATAATCTTTACTATATACTATTCCTCTTCCCATCCTTCTTCGTATATCTTGCGCAATGTGTTACTTGTTCAGAAGAAATAAATCAAGGGCACGCTTCAGGAGTTTTGGACATTACCCCTTCGGTAATCTGTCGAACTTCACCGCTATACACCAGCGTACCTTAACGTCCAGCATTTTCCGAAATGAATTCAGAAGATCAGCTGAGCTTCAGGCAGTTTTAGGAACAACTTGATTTAGGCGAGTTGATTCATCTTGAGTAAAACTTGAAGCAGCGCTCGTCCTGTTGTGTGGGTTTTCGATTGTTGTCTTCGTCTTCTTGGCGCTGCTTCAAGTTTTACTCAAGCTAGCTTTAGTTAGGAAAGTACGCATTTAAGACGATTAGCAGTTGCTTAGCTGGCGCTTAGATGGCACTTAGTGTTGCTTTATAGCATTGGTTTGGTCCTGAAAAAAAAAACACTGCTATAAAGGAGTAGGAACGTTACGACGAAGTGCCGCAAACGCTTATGATATTAGAAGCAAGTGCCCTCTCGGTGTTATTAACTGAAACTTGTTGGAATTTGGTTGATCATTAGAAATAATTTTTTTTCTCAATATGCTGTTTATTGAGTTAAACGGGTGTATTGCGGCGAAGTTCAGCGAATCGCCGAAGGAGCAAGGTCCAAAATTTCTGGGCATGGAATAGGTAACCAATCATTAAAACGCGAGAACACTGACAGATTTGCGCTGCTGAGCTTGAGTTTGCGGGTTCAATCCCGGCCGCCGTGGTCGCATTCTGCTGTAAGCACAATGCAAAAACGCTTGTGTACCGTTCATTGAGTGCACGTGAAAGAGACGGAGGTGGTCAAAATCAAAGCTGTCTACGAGGCACGCCCCCCCCCCCCCCCCCCTCCCCACTACGGCGTGCCACGTAATCAGATTGAGATTCTGCGACCTAAAACACCTGAATTTAACCTAAAATTTTAATTCAAAGACATTTCTCGTAGGAATAATCTTAAACGACTCACCAAAAGTTCATACGGCGGGCCAAGGCCCCAATGTTGAGTGAAGCAAGTAAGCAAGTACTCTATTTACAGTAAGCAATTTACAAATCTCACTGCAGAGGCAAGAGCTAAAGCAATCAAGCCTGACAAAGGCCCCTGTCTCTCCGCAGCTCGTGACACTTCACATGCTTCGAGTTAAGTACATTCAAAAAGGATTGCAACACATCATATTTAGGAAAATATATTACTAGCGACTTGCAAGACTACACATAACAAATCGCACACAAACAAGAGTACAGAAGAGATCGCTCAGGACAACATTCATTTGGGCTAGATTGTGCATACTTGAATTGCACCATCTGGCGCTTGTTCTGTGTCGTTCTCCCTCTCGTGATCGTCGTAGTTGGCGCTGTTCCTTCCTAATTCAAGAAGAGGTCGCGCACGGCAAAATACACAGCTAAACAAAATAAATGCCAAAAGTGAGAAACGTAGAATGCGTGAAGATGCACTGAAAGTACATTATACGTGAAAATACTCAAAATACAAATTCGTGAATGATTTAAGCATTGGTCGAGGCAGGAAAATCCGCTAGTTAATATTGATACTGTATACATGTGGTTAACAAGTTCTTCGCTTGATTTTTTTTAACGTTGTGTGTCTGATACGCAGCACTTTATTTTCCATAATTAGTCCTTACTTTAGGTGCTCATTTCCTTTGTTCTCGTAAACAGTATAAGGTACTTCGATGCGGCTTTGTTCATATAGTTTATTTTGCTGCGTTACCTGGATCAATTTAGGATAGTACACTGATCCACCCTGAGCATGGAATGTTTTATGAATAGTGGAGCAGCTGGCAGGTCCTGTAATTTTATCCGGTAAACAGCGCCATATTTTCTTTTGCATAGTAACAAATATATGGTAATTTCCTTGCGATGTCGTTCCCCGGGCTAATATCCCATAAGTTACCTTATGATTGATTAGTGCATAATGCATTTTATGCTTAACCTTAGTTAGATCAAGTATACTGTTTTCTGGAAACAACCAGCTATTCGCGCTAATGCAGTGATCAGGAGAATCACATGTGTGTTCCCATTTAATTCCTTCTGGAACCACAGGCTAAAAAAATATTTGTTCCCTGACGTGTGCAACACAATTTTTTTTCAGATTTCACACTTCTTTTACTTATAGGCTTGTTTATAGGTCGGAATACCATATAGGTGGTGCTTTTTTTTTGCATTCAAGCGCAGCTTATTTTGGCTTAACGAATTTTAAACATGCCTTAAATAGTTATTTACACTGGCCTCAAATGATTATTAATTATGTCATGAAAATGAAGCGTTCGTATCATCAGCGTACATAATAAGTTCTGGGGCACCAGGTATTTTGACAATATTGTTACAGGAAGGAAGAAGCGTAGGGATATTCAAAGATAGCTTTTAATGGCGGAACCAACGAGCGTAGAGCAGCGACAAAAACCTAAACTCTTCTTCGTCGTCTCCAAGGCCAGCATCAGCGTCCTCTTCTTCCCACATTGCAGACTGTGACATCACCCCCGTCGGAAAAAGCACCTTATTTATTTATTTATTTGTTTGTTTATTTATTTCAGGAGTACTGCCGCCCTCTCATATGGCACCTTAGGCAGAAGTGGGTTATAACACAAAAACAGATTTGGAGACAAAGAGAAACAAATCTAGAAGCGCAGCAGAAAATGTTGCCAAAGCAAGTCCAATGCAGGTACTAGGGAGAACGTGATTCATGCACAGGTACAAGAAACAAATGCTAGAAACTCGAATACTAGAAATTATATAATTCAAGGGCACAATGACGGCAACAGACATCTCTTGACAAACATCTCTGCAACAAGTGAACATACCATAATCAGAGCAAGATAAATCTGTAAAGCAATACGCCTTGCGAACACTGAAAGATACACATGACGCTAAGGAAATATTTTTAGCACATTGAAAAAGTACTAGAAAACGTAAATTGAAACGTAGTGCGCGTTCCTTGAACGAGGCCAGATAGGGGAACGGGGAGCATGTACGATAAGGTAAGGTCAAGTGGATTGTTGCCGCAGCTTTGCCATGAACGACTCAACAGTAGTGAAGTTTGCTGTACCAACAGAAAGAGCACTCCATTCAGTAACGGTGCGCGGAAAAAAAGAATTTTAAAAGCTCGTGTCTTGCAAGAATACTCCCTCAGTTTCTTTGGGCGCTCGGATCGCGTGGATCGCCGATTAATGGATTCTACGTACGTGTCCTTGTTTATGCGCAGCTTGTCATGATAAAGTAAAAACATGTATTTCAAACGATCATATTGTCTTCTTGTCTGCAATGTATCCATCCAGGTTAGCGTTATTTAGAAGTGTGGTGGGGGATGTAGAGGAACTGTAGCGATTGTAAACAAATCTAATTCCTTTCTTTTGAATAATTTCAAGCTTTTTAATGTTTTCTTGGCTATGCGGATTCCAAACCACGGAAGAGTACTCAAGGATTGGACGGATGTAACTGTTGTACGCAATTAGATTTAATTTTGTGGTGGATTAGCGCAGAGACCCTCTTAATATCCCAATTTCTGCATAGCTTTCTTTTTGATGTAGGCAACATGCTCGTTCCACCTAAAATCAGCGCTAAGTATGACGCCCAAGTACTTGTAAGTGTCAATGAAAGGTAGTTTTTGGCCATTAATAAAATAATCGCATATTAAGGGAGACTGCTTACGCGTCACGCTCATAGCCACCGTCTTCTTTTCGTTGACCTTCATTTGCCAGACTTCACACCAAGAAGATATTTTAAGAGAGCCTGGTCGCATGAACTGCGTATTTCCTGATAAATGATGCAGTCGTCTGCAAATAACTTAATAGTAACCGGAATATCAAGGGTGATGTCATCTATGAATAATAAAAAGAACAATGGCCCAAGCACTGAACCTTGAGGGATTCCCGACTTCACCGGCCGTGCATCGGAGCACACGTTGTCGATAGTGAGATTGATTTCGATACGAGAGGTAGGCCTCGATCCATGAAATTAAGGTATTTTTCAGTATAGGTTTGAGTTTTGTCAGAAGTTTGGGATGGGACACGCGATCAAACGCTTTTCCAATGTCTAGGAAGATCCAAGTCAATTTGGCCTTGTTTATCTAGGATAGCCGCAATATCATGAACGGTTTCCAGCAGTTGTGTGACAGTTGAGAGTCCCCTATGAAAGCCGTGCTGCCGGTCGTTGATAGGTTATGTTGCTGGAGAAAAAGTGACAGGTGCTTGAATATGATGTGTTCCAAAACTTTTGCGCATGAGCACAGCAAGGAAATTGGTCTGTAAGATGAAATAAGGGTACTATTTGATGTTTTAGGTAAAGGAACAATTTTTGCAAATTTCCGATCGCTGGGAAGCTCGCACTGAAAAAACGATCTCTGAAAAATAATGCACAAGAACTTAGAGCACCATTCAGCATACCTCAACAAGAAATGCGTTAGGTATGCCATCTATACCAGACGACTTTTTGGGATCGATATTAAGTAACAGCGAGAAGATTCCTTCTTCAAATGTCGAGATGTCACTTATTGGTGGAATATCATTAGCTGTGTTGGGGCATGGCCTTCTACCATCATCGTCGGTAAACACTGAACAAAAGAATGCGTTAAATGATTCCGCAATTACTTCTTTGTTCGTAACAATAGCACCATTTATACACGTATTAAGGAAGCACTTCTTTCTAGGAGAAAAATGCTGCCAGAATTTCGCTGGGGACGAAAGTAAAAAGTTCTCTAAAGTAAGTTTATAATAATAATATTTTGCTTTTTTTATGCTGTCTTTCCATTTCTTGCGCACGACACTGAGTTTATGCATGCTGTTAAGAACGGCCCGCTGAGGTGCAAGTTTTGCCAGCCAGGTGCGACAGCGGCGTCGACTTTTCCTGAAAAGCCAAAACGGCGTCACTAAGTCTACTGTGTACCAAGGACAATACGTCGCGTCCGCCGCTCTGCGTCGCGGGATGGCCGAGATGAGTTCGACGAACCAGGCTTTGTGACGGAACACGCCACCGCCGACGTGGTCTGCTGGGAGCGAGGGAGTCCCCGAGGGACTCCCTCGAAGGGGCCTCGAACGTTGTTCGAGGCCCCTTCCCACGTACCGTTCTTGACGTCAGCCCCGAGTTCTGCGAAGACCGTCGGACCTCGGTTGGGGACCGTGAATCTGTGCTGAAGGGTGTGTGTGTAAGCCCTCGCGCAAAGAGACGGCTCGTCTACAGTGCCTGGTCGAACGTTTCCCTCACCTTGGGATCGAGGGAGGACCGAGTGTTTATAAACCGCTGTTGTGCGGCTGCTCAGTGTACTTTTCTCTCACAGTCATGCTAGACTGATGAACTGCAACGTCCTTATGTAGATGCTGTAAATAAACCCATATTCCTCGTTCTCGATGAGAAGCAGTCCTTCCCTTCAACAACGCCCTCAGCGTGGATAAGTTGGACGACGGCATGGGCCAGCTACCATCTAATTCATGCCCGACTCCAATCTTGACAACTGGTTACGAGCGGTTGGATTGACCTCCCAACCCTTACAATGCACGACGGGGATGGGTTGTGATGATGTTGTTTTCTTAACTTTTTCGCTTTTCTTCCCAAGCGAACCACTGGCATAGTAATCCACGGGCGAACATTTCTTATTAAATTTACTTTTGTTGGTACATGGTCCTGAACGCATCACAGTACAAGGTTCTTGAAAAAACACCAAAGGGCGCCAACAGTACAGGTGCTAGACTCAGAAAGCGTGGTAAATCGAGAAAAATGTAGGTCAAGTGTGTCTAGTATTTCTACGTCATTGGCACGCGAGAAGACCGAGACCACTCACTCTTCCCTCTTTGTTTTTGTCACTTCGTTCAGTGTAACGCACAGGCACACCAATTTGTGGTCTGATATTCCATCAACCACGTCGATACCTGACACACGACGCAACATGCCACTGTTAACGAAAAAAAGATCCAGGTTTGAGGCAGTAGTGTTCTGGATGCGGATGGGTAGCTTAACCAGTTGGGTTAAATCATGATGAAGGATTATGTCAACTAAGCGTTTAACTGCATTTGTAGACGGTACAAGGATATCCGTATCCCATGTGACTGAAGGGACATTGAAATCACTGCCAAGTATTATGTTGCTGGAGTAGCCATGGATGGCGCAAGGAAATTTATTAAGCTTATCAAAGAATGGTTCATCTGTGCCTGGGGGGCGGTAAAAACCACCGACTATGAACTTCAAACCACCTGAGTCTACCCTCACAATAACACATTCAAGATCTGGTATATCGGCCAGTCTTTCGATTTTTAAGGTTTTCTTAAAAAATATTGCTACTCCGCCGCCTCGAAATTCCCTGTGCTTGCGGTAGACCCGGTATCCCTGGGACATGATTTCGTCGTCCCCAGTCTCAGTGTGAAGCCAGGTTTCAGTAATTATCAATAGTTGAGGCTGATAAGTTAATATGACACTGTCTAAGTCATCGCTTTTAGCTAGAATGCTACGAGCATTAATATTTAAGCATCGGAAGTGTTTGCCATTGTTATCGTTTCATTTATTAGGAATTCCTCTGGTAGCTGGTGTGTGCGCACCGGCCATGTCGCGCTGAACTTCATGTAATGTAAGTAATCGATTGTCAATCTTAACTTTATCGTGTACGAGCTTTACCTTTGTACCGCATTTCCTAATTTTTGAGGTGCTGTTCCAGAGTAGTTTCCTCACGTGCCTAGTGGTTGCAGAAAAACCCTAGGAGATAGAGATTCCCTTAATTAGCAGCAATTTCTAGGACGTTAACTTCCTCCCTGTGATAAAAAAATTTCACGATCACTGGTCGCCCTTTACCGCGCTGCTTTCGCCCTAGCCTATGAATCCGTTCGACTGAGTTAACGTTCACGTCTATAGTATGCTTGAACACATTATCAACCATGCTATCCATGAGGTCATCAGAGGCGTCGTCTTTCTTTTCTGGTATGCCGAACACAACAGGGTTATTACCCCTACTTCGGTCCTCTAAATCAACGAGCTTACTTTCCAAGTTACAAACGGTCGTTTCAAGACTTGTAAATTTATCACTGAAGCTTTTAATCGTCACAGAAGTTTCCTCGGGAGTTTTTAATTGCGACTCAATGTCATCAAGCCTTTTTTGGATATTGTTCTGACCTTCAAGCAACTGTGATAACAATTCGGAAGTCGAGGGCCCTGGGTTGGGCTCAACGTCCCCACTTAGCATCAGCAAAGAGAGGAACACTTGTTGAATGGCACAATACAGGGTGAACAGGCTACGTGGGCACGTCAGCTGGACTAAGTAAGGATTGCTAGACTTAACAGATGATACTTCGTTACTAACCTGCACGTAGAAAAGAAATGGCTTGAACATGGTGCCACAGGAGGACCAGCCGACGTGCCCACTGAAAGATTGCGGGGATACCAGGCGTCTTATATCCACTTGAGTTGACGTTGATGGCGCTGGAACCATCGTTGCCCATCCTTCCTCGATAAAAGATGGCGCATGCGCGAAGACGTCAGTAGACTCACGCGCTGTGGTGACAATATCGGTCGTAGCTTGATGTGTGCTGGCCATTTCTGTCGCACCCAGCAGGGAAATCTGCACGTAGAAAAGGAACGACTCGAACATGGTGCCACAGGAGGACCAGCCGACGTGCCCATTCGAGCGGTCTGATTGGTGCGGCTCATTGGTCCGAGAAAGGTACGGTTTGAAACGGATAACGTGGATGATATGTGAGAGAGGTGAAGGCACGGTGCCATCCAGTGAGACACTTCATGTGTGACAGGGGTCACCTGGCGAAGGATGCGGTAAGGGCCGTAGTATCGCGAGGGGAGTTTCTCCGAAGTACCAGCATGCCGAGTTGGTGAGCACAAGAGCACCTGGTTCGTACTCCAAGTCGTGATGGCGCTGGTCGTAACGGCACTTCTGGTGTGTCTGTGAAGCAGAAGACGAATGTTAAGGATCTGGCGTGCTTGGGTCGCTGTGGCTATGACATCCCGAGTGTACTCTGTCGGCGAGTCGACTGTGGTCGAAAGGAGAGTCTCGAAAGGCAAAGTCGGCTCACGACCGAATAGGAGATGGAAGGGTGCGTAGCCAGCTGTGTCGTGGCGCGACAAATTGTAATCCAACGTGACAAATGGTAGAGCAATGTCCCAGTGGTGATTATCGGACGAAACATACACTCCTAGCATGTCAGTTAATGTGTAGTTCAGGTATTCGGTAAGACCGTTAGTTTGAGGATGGTAAGCGGTAGTAAGCTTGTGTTTAGTAGCACATGAATGAAGTAAGTCGTGTATGACTTTAGCAAGAAAGTATCTTTCGCGATCGGTGAGAAGTTGAGCTGCACCGTGGTGTAAGATAACGCCGTGCAGCAAGAAATCAGCAACGTCTGTAGCGCAACTGGTCGGTAGGGCTCTAGTAACGGCATAGCGGGTTGTATAGTCCGAAGCGGCAGCAATCCACCTATTTCCGTCTTTTGATATTGGGAATGGTCCGGGAAGATCAACGTCAACGCAAAAAAAAAAGGGTGGGTTGGTATATCCAAAGGCTGCAGCAGACCAGCAGGATGCACAGCTGGTCTTTTCCGGCGTTGACAAAACACGACTCACACGTGGCAACATAGCGCCGGACGGAGCGGTTGAGACGGGGCCAGAAAAACCGTGGCCAAATTCGGTCATAAGTCCGAGTGCCGCCAAGGTGTCCAGTGGTGGGAACGTCGTGCAGTTTCCGGAGTACAATCTGTCGAAGATGAGAAGGAATGACGGTTAGGAGCTCGGGCCCATCGAGGTGCCTGTTGCGGTGATACAGGATGCCATTTTCTAGCGCGAACGTGTGAGGGGGATGGGTCAGATGGATCGGAGAGCAGGCGTTCGATAACGTGCCCTAACGATTCATCGCGTCGTTGTTCACAACGAATGTCTTTCAAGGCGGAGAGCGAAAGAACTTAGATCGGTGCGACATCCACTAAACCGTCCTGTGCATCGTAGGTATGATGAGACAGGCAGTCGGCATCCTGATGCAGACTACCCTCCACCTCCACCGCCACCAATGATGTTACGAGAAGGAAGAGGCGTACGGCTATTAACAAATGGCTATTAATGGCGGAGCCAACAAGCGTATAGTAGCGACAAAAACCTAAACTCTTCTTCGTCGTCTCCAAGGCCACCATAAGCGTCCTCTTCTTCCCACATTACAGACTGACAGTATCATTTATATGTACAAGGTACAACAGTAGCCCCAGTATGAACCCTTGGGGGACTCCTTGGTTTAACTTTATCTTTGTAAGCATTATGCCTTTAGTTTGTAGGAACTAATAACGATATTCATGGTAACTTTTGAAAAGTTTAAGTGCGACTCCCCGCACTCTACAGCTAGACAATTTATGAATTAATAGTTGGAATTGTTTGGAGTGAAACGTTTTTTTAAGATCAAGAGAGAATCCAAGAGTGCAGTTTATGTTTTTTTCTATATGGTTGATTATCTTATCTTTGATACACAGTAGAGCTTGTTCCTTTGACAAATATTTTTTTTAAAACCCATGTTTATTCTCGTATTATTTTATGTTTGTCAAAAAAAGGATGCAAGCCTATGCTAAATTACTGCTTCAAATATTCTTGGAAGCACGGATATTGGTGAATAGTTTGCTAAACTATTGATATCACCACCTTCATGACTGCAGTGATCTTTGCCATCTTTAACTGTTCCGGAAATACGCCGGTAGTGATGTTGAGGTCTATAATGTAAGCCAACTGATCACATATCCATGCTGATATCAATTTCAACACAACAGAGCCTATTTCATCAATCCCTAATGTAACGTTACTTTTAAGCTTTCTAATTAAGCTGTCTAGTTCAACCGGATCTGTGTGTCCCAAAAAGATAGAATAAGGCACAATAGACTTAGTAGTTGAAGCATTTTCCATATTTCCATCGGTTGCTACATACGAATCAGCTTTTAGAAAAGTATTTGTTCATGACATTGGCCAACCTTTCGCCGCTGAGCGTCTCGCCATTAATTGTTATGTCCTCTGTCTTATGGCTGTAATTATTCCTGTACCTAACCCCATTTATGACCTTCCATAATTTACCTTGATCGTTGTCAATTTTTTTCTTCAAATAATGTTAGACTGATAAACTCAACCTGAGGTTTGCGGAGTCTGCATTAACTCTCACCAGGAAGAACCAGCAGCAGTTCACAATAACAAAACACTATTTGATGTACGAAGTTAACAAAATAAAATGAAATGAACCCACAGGGAAAGAATTCAACACTGCTAGAATAACCTGTCCGCGGTTCAATCGTCACTGTCCGCTGGCCGATTACCCTCGGCCCTGGCAGGGTGCCCACCCCAAGCACACGCGCTTGCAGCGAGGGCTTGAGCCGTCTCCTCCCACCCCCCTCCACTACCGGCATATTTCTCGTTGTTATGAAACCTTTGCCACGCATGCTCAGAGATGCGCAGACCATCGCTTGACCAGTCTGGCTTCGCATGAGTGCAGCATCGTCACGTGGCGGTTGCTGCTGATAGGACGTACCGATCAGACATCGATGCCGCATCGGCCATCCCCAATGATTAGATGATGGGACAGCCAGGTGTTCTTTTTTTTTCTTTGAGCTCATTACTTTCACCTCGGTAAGAAGTAATTGTCCCACGCACCACAGTGCGCGTCCCTACCGTTGTCTCGACAATCCGTGGTGTTCTCGGCGACAGCACTTCGACAATGCCCTGGAAGTGTAAAAGATATATAAAAACATAATCTGGTGTAATAGAAAGAAAAATGATGTAATGATACTTAATAGCTAAAGATCATCTCAACCGACACGTTATCCAAGCATGGGCCATGTAGATGCATGGACGTTGTCCTACTCATTAACGAAAACAGTCGATAAGACTGTTTTACTCAAGTCTCGAAGCGTATTACACTGACCACCACGGAACCTCACCGTAGTGACACACAACATAACGAAAATAATCATGATGCAGCAAGACTGTCTGAATGAACTGCACGTTGAACCACCTTTAACAAAAACAATCCCAGCGCATCCATCCTTCCGAGATGACTGGTGAGGATAATGTGATTAGCATTATTTCTCATGATCGTTGCGTAATTATTGATGATGCGAGAAGGCGATTCTTATGATGGTGCCTGAGAAAATATGTGGGCCTACCTCTCCGTCGCATATTCATTGTGCACGTGTACACGTGTCTATATCTCTGAAACATAACTTGTACATGTTGCTTTCATGGCAATGTCTATGTAAGTCTATGTATGTGCAGCTCAATTTCGTGCTTCATGATTCTCGTGCAACTACGGGTCCTATGACGGGTCCTATACCTAGTAAAAAGATCATCGAAATGTTACTTTGTCTTAATCCTGTGTGGCATAATAATTTTTGTTAGAGAGACTGGTGGCGGCGAGTCCTACACAGTGGAGTTCTTTCCGATCAAGTACAGGCCGTCCAGAAGGCCCATGATACGGCGGTAAGGTTAAACCTTACTGTCCCGACGTGGGAGCCGCCTGCGTCAACCTAAGGGTTGATCTTCAGGACATTAAATAAAGTTCATCATACCATACCATACCATACCATACCATACCATACCATACCGCGTTTTGTTTTGTATTGCGCTATTTCCTCGGTGCCAGCATGTATGTGGTGTGCCCTCTGAGCCACTTCTGTGAAGCAATACTTATCTATTGTTGGTAGACATATATTATTGGTATAACAACCTTATCGTTAACACCTTACTTACCTACTGCTTGTATCTCGGTTCCACGTGGATTTACCTATCTTACCTGTGACCATACGAAAACACTTTTCAAGTATAATCCATCTGCGTTCTCCAAGATTCAAATTAACATGCGAAGCCTCCTCAGGCAACACGATTACCACGCTGTATTTCTTTCAACAATAGAAATACCATTATTGAATCATTTTTTTGCTCAGCAGTTTCATTAAATACCGATTTCTGCTCAGACATTTCAATTCATTCTTAACAAATTGGTTAAAGAATACAAGAAAATTTATATTTCGGGTGATATCAAACTCAAGAGTGATGACCTAAACAGCCGATATTTCTAGTACTCAATGCATGCGTTGCTTTCGTGGTTGTGGTTTTTCATCACTAATACATGCTCCAACTAGGTATGATGGAAATGTTTCTAATACGTTGACCGATCATAGTTTGTTTAGTTTGACTAGCCACAATAATAATGCGTGAGTTTTAGATTATACTGTTACGGATCATTGTCCTGGATATTTACGTGTTGTCTCCAAGCGCATTTACTGCACTAAAGTTAACTTCCCTAAAGTTCATTATTTTAAAAATTTGCTGATATCATTCAAACGACTAACTGGATCTACTGAACCAGGAAAAATACGCGACAAGGGTATTTGATTCTCTTTCAGGTAAGGTAATTGGATGTATCAATCAGCGTTCTTTCGAATATACACTCAAGCACTGATTTCGTACACCGATGAAAAGTAGGACCACTAAGAGATTAATGCGTTGGAGAATGAAAACATAAATGTTCGACTGGATCTTAAGGCACAACCATTCAACAATATCTTATATGTCAGCTAAAAGCTTATACAAATACACTGGTAGCTGTCCTAAGATATGCTAAATGTGAGTGTTAAGAAAATAATATTGACACGTGTACTTGTTTGTCTTTTCCGGGTGACCGCTTTTCACCGTCTAACAAATGTTATCGCACAACGCAGGACGCGCCTGCATGTATCGGAAACCCGCCGTGGTTGCTCAGTGGCTATGGTGTTGGGCTGCTGAGCACGAGGTCGCGGGATCGAATCGCGGCCACGGCCGCCGCATTTCGATGGGGGCGAAATGCGAAAACACCCGTGTACTTAGATTTAGGTGCACGTTAAAGAACCCCAGGCGGTCGAAATTTCCGGAGTCCTCCACTACGGCGTGCCTCATAATCAGAAAGTGGTTTTGGCACGTAAAACCCCATAATTTTAATGTATCGGAAGTTTCTCGAATGTTATCAATGGTTCTTTTTGCTTTCTGGTGTCACCAAACCTTGTGTAATCTGATTTCATGTATGCGCGACGCAAATGGCGTAGAAATTTCCGGAAGACGCACGGGCGCCCAGCGATTACTCTGGAACCTTCGATGACTGATTTATAAAAGCCGATGAGCTTAACCCACAGATCAGATTTTCGACGATCGCCGACTGTGTTCGCCGCATTCGCCGTTCTAGAATTGTAGCCTGTTTTTGAGGGCACAAGTTCGCCTAATAAAACGCTACTTTCGTAACTCCCCGTTTTGATGCTTTCTTCACCGTCATTACCACGTGACATGTGGTGGAGGTGCTTTTCGTTCATGTACCGGACGTCCCCGACAAGCCGTAATCCAAGCGCGGACCGCAAAGAGAACGTGTACTAGTTTGTCTATTAGCTTCACGTTCTCTCGTCGAAACTCTATAAGGGCGCTGGCGGAGTGGTCGAGCGCACTCTTCGGTTATTATGCTATGCTTTGCGATTAGTGTTTGGCGAATCCTCGATGACGTGGTCGTGGTCGCCTCTGTTTCCAGTTTCAAACGTATTACTTGTCCAGAAGATAGCACAATCGTCCAGCAAATGGAGCAGAAAGAGAACTTTCAAGGGTAATCGGTACTCTGAGCAAATGTACTCATGGACAAACACAGAACACCAAGGAGTCGCTCAACCAACTCATGTGGTGCCGCTGCCCTAAGAAAACTTTGTCAGTGCTTACACATTAAAGACAGCAACTAACAATGCTTCAGCCTACCACAATGACGGTAATTCTGCATGAGAAACTGTTCCGGAGGCCCTTGGTCCGTTCCAGGTCTGATTTGTAATATTGCCCTCGACAGGATGGACAAAGAGTGTGTTGAGAGGACAGAATTTTATGACTGCCGAGAGCGAGGAAGGACGACGGATAAAAAGAAACACTAAGAATTGTTTTGGAGACACTTGCAAGAAAGTCAGCAGTGAAATGTATTCTCCTGGGGCATATTGAGCATCCACAAGCAGTATTCGAACATAAACTTCATTTTTCTCAAATTGCATTTTTTATGAATTTCTCAAATTCAGTGCACCGTTTCTCAGAAAGTATTCATCCCATTCCAGTGAAACTTTGTACACGTGTACTACAACCAATCATAAATATTCTGAACTAAAAAAATATCTGATGACATGACTGATAACACTAAAAAACTTTACAATGCAAGAAACACCCCTTGTAGTTTTGTGCGAGCAGAGATATATTTTTTAGGCGCAAACCACAAAGTGGATATGATAACACTTTAACTCAGATATAGCCAATGGGTATTTAGAATAACACTGTGTAATATCATCACATTCCGTGCGTGGTTGCAGAGAAAAGGTACATCAAATAATTACACAAACCTGAAATTTTGGGAGCGGGCCACAGGAAAGGCAAACCATCTAGACACAAACAAAGTGTCTTGTGTTGTACCCAAGAGCATCTTTTGTAATCGCGTGAAGTTTGATGCGAATATCTGCAGCCGTTTCTAAAATATTACGTTAAAACTAACACACAATTTACTCTACCATGCCTCCTTAAGCCGTTCTACCAGCGCTAATGGACTTTGGGACTTTACATAGCTGAACTTCGGACTTTTTTTTAACTATGTTACTTTGGACTTTGCTTCTTTGTTGCTTTCTTGGTCTTGTTTAATAAATGTCCTTTTTGTTGTTAGCTCTCCTGTTTGGGTTGCAGCATCGGGACGATGCTTTTTTAGAGCGGGGCATTGACACGCGTGCTTGTTTGTCTTTACCGGGTGACTGCTTTTCACCGTCTAATAAATGTTATCGCACAGCGCAGGACGCGCTTGCATGTATCCGAAGTTTCTCGAATGGTATCGATGATTCTTTCTGCTGTCTGGTGCCACCGAACCTTGTGTAATCTGATTTCATGTATGCGCGACGCGAATGGTGTAGAAATATCTGGAAGGCGCGCGGGCACCAGCTATTACTCTGGAACCTTCGATGACTGATTTATAAAAGCCGATGGGCTTAACCCGCAGATCAGATTTTCGACGATCGCCGACTGTGTTCGCCGCATTCGCCGTTCTAGAATTGTAGCCTGTTTTTGAGGGCACAATTTCGGCCCAACAAAACGCTACTTTCGTAACTCCCCGTTGTGCTGCTTTCATCATCACTACCACGTGACAATATTAATGAAACACATAACAATATGAGACGAAACTGGCAAGTAGCCAATGAATTCCTTAACCGCAATGAGCCTAATTCACACTGAACTAGCACAAGGCATAAAGAACAGATGCATGGATCCTGATGTCATCGCTAATGTTTTCACTTCGCACTTTAGCACCCCAGTAGATAAAGTGAACAACACTCTGTCAAAACTCTCACTGCCCAGTCTTCCGCACAGTTCTCATTCCTTCTTATTATTGCCCACGGTACCAGATTAAGTTAACATAATTATTCCATCTCTAAAGATTACTGGGCCAGGTTTCGACTCAATTTCACTTTCTCAAGTTAAACTTGTATCTAAAAACTCTCACCATTCTTATCCAGTGTAATGAACTATTTTCAGCTGCTGTGTTTACCACATGCTTGAAGGCAGAATATATATATATATATATATATATATATATATATATATATATATATATATATATATATATATATATATATATATATATATATATATATATATATATATATATAGACAGAGAGAGAGAGAGAAACTTTATTTGTCAGGACGAGATCTTAAGGAGGGGTGGTCGGAGCCCCCAATCCGGGCCCCACTGGCCCCTGCCGCCTGCCTGACCTGGCTACTTAAGGACTTTTGTCCTGCCAAGTCGGAACGGGCGAGTTGTGCCTCCCACTGCTCCATTGTATCATTGCTATTTGGCCTACGAGGGCGCTTAGAGCACTCCCAGGTTACATGTATTAGGGTGGGTATGCCACCGCACCAAGGGCAGTTGGCCCTATAGCGAGTGGGATACATGGCGTTCAGCAATTTTAGATGGGGGAATACTCCAGTCTGTATATTGCGCCAATCGGTGGCCTCTTACCCGCTAAGTTGTGGGTGAGGCGGCGGGTATTTTCTGCCCTCTCCGTACTGATGAGCAAGGATGTCTTTGGCATTTAAATTGATAGGATTTTGAGACGGTTGTTGCTAGTGGTTAGGGTTAGAAGAGGACGCAGTCGCTGTTCGTTCCCTTGCACCCCCGCGTGTCCCGGGCACCAGAGTAGGCGATGACGGTGGTTGAAAGATTTGGGAATTATAGCGAAGCCAGCCGGCAGTCAAGTGCCCTTTGAGAAACATGTGACATGTCTCCTGGGAGTCCGTGACCACAACCGAGTCCTTTTGTGAACGCTCTGAGTGAGCGAGGGTGATCGCCAGGCCTAACAGTGGTTCAAATTATCGTGTTGGCCTGCCTTTCCTCTCCCCTGTTCAGGATTTGGTAAGGCAAGCCATACGTGATTCGACTAATTACTAAGGCCTGTACGAGGGGGCCTCAGGGTGTCGTCTTCTCGCTTGCCCACCTTTCGATACGTCACTCGACGTAACATTTGGGATATGTTGTGGGTTGTGGATTTGAGGGATTTGAGTGTCTGTGCTATTCTCCCGTCACTCTGAAGCCACAAACCCAGGACCCGCATCGTGGGTACCTCTCTGACCGTATGGCCCTCAACCACAATGTTAATCGACCCTCTAGCCTTTCGCGTGTATCCGTATGACCTCGGACTTTTCGGGCGCAAACTTAAGCCCGCATCCTCGGGAAAGTTTCTCCACCGCTAGCGCTTGGGAGCGCATATTCTTTATCCCCTAGGGAACCTCTGCTCACCCACAGTGTGATGTCTACCGCGTAGGGCCTGTAACCTAGGTCAGGTATCCGATCCACATCACGTGCGAGGTGACACATCGCCATATTGAAGAGCACAGGCGATATTATCGCTCCTTGAGGTGTTCCTTTGCTGGGGATTTTAAATATCTCCGATGTGATTTGGCAAATACTGATGCGTGCCTCGCGGTTCGAAAGAAACGCCCTCATGTAATTGTAGGTACGCTCGGCACAACCCGCGAGTTCGAGTTCCTCGAGTATTGTGGCGTGAGAGACGTTGCCGAAGGCTCCTTAGAGATCTAGTGCTAGGACTAGTCTCTCGTCGCCGTACGGTATATTAGTTAAGATTTCGTCCATAAGTAGGAGAAAGGCGTCATGACTCGATAAACCCGTGCGAAATCGAATCATGGAGTCCTGGAACCAGTTCCGCTCTTCCAGGCATCGCCTGCAGACTGCCATGGATCACTCTCTCATAGAGCTTTCCCAGGCTAGACGTGAGTGATACCGGTGAAAGTGTAACGATCGAGGGATTCTTTTTTCGTTTGGGGATCATAATTATTTTAGCCAATTTCCATTCCTGATGCAAGTCACCCTTGACCAAGCACTCGCCGTTGAAAATATTTGTTATTTTCGTTAGCACCGCCGAATCCATGTTTCGAATCATTGAATTTGTGATCGAGTCTGTGCCCGGTGCCGAGTTTTTAACTGCGGCTTGTTACACATCGTACCCTTCCGCATGCATTATTTCCTCGTCTAATTTAGGGTTCGCTTCTCCCACGTATGGTCTCCTCGTGTAGGGCGATTCCGTCGCGGGTGAGAGTCCTATGTATTTGTTCTAAAGGGCATCGAGTACTGCTTCCTCTGCACCCTCGAAGATTTCTGCTATAATTTCATGCTTCTTATGCGTGCCTAGCGGTTGGAAAGAAACTCGTATTCCCCCATCTTAATTACAACGTGTAGCCCGATGCTATCGTTGACTTCCGGCGTGGGCGCTCATCCATAGATAATGCCATCGATTTGGTAACGTTTGTTCAACATCAAAAGGTCTTAAAAGACTCACTGCGACAATATTCCTTGACATAAAAGGCACCTATGATAATGTAGCACATTATGGCATTATAGAGGCTCTGATTGAAGCCGGAATCGGTGACCATACTTTTCAGTGGCTCGGCAGTTATTTGACCGACAGACATTTCTGCTGGCTCCAATGCCACTCATCATGCCGGCGTTCCCTTTCCCATACTGCCCCTCGCGCTTGTGCCACTGTTTGCGCGTTTGTCCTCATGTTCTTCCACTGCCGGCTCCCATGGCACTCATCATGCCAGCGTTCCCTTTCCCAGACTGCCCCTCGCGCTCGTGCCACTGCTTGGCTTTTGTCGTCTTCTTTCGTAGCTGACTCCGATGCCACTCATCATGCCAGCGTTCCCATACCGCCCCTCTCACTTGTGCCACTGTTTGCGCGTTTGTCGCCCTCTTCCTCCACAACTGGCTCCGATTCCACTCATTCTTCCAGCGTTCCCATATCGCCCCTCCCGCCCGTGCCACTATTCGCGCGTTTGTCGTCTTCTTCTGCAGCTGGCACCAATGCCGCTCATCATGCCAGCGTTCCCTTATCACCCGTCGTGCTCGTGCCACGGTTCGCGCGTTTATAGTCGTCGTCTTCCGCTGCCGGCTCCCATGCCACTCATCATGTCAGCGTTCCCATACCGACTCTCGCGCTTGTGCCACTGTTCGCGCATTTGTCATCGTGGTCTTTGACAGCTGGCTCCGACGCTGCTGTTCATGCCAGCGTTCACTTTCCCATACTACCCTTCGCGCTTGTGCCACCGTTCGCGCATTTGTAGTCGTTGTCTTCCACGCCGGCTCCCATGCCACCCATGCCAGTGTTCCATTTCCCATACGGCCTCTCGCGCTTGTGCCACTGTTCGCGCGTTTGTCGTCATGGTCTTCCACAGCTGGCTACGATGCCGCTCATCATGCCAGCGTTCACTTTCCCATACTGCCCCTCACGCTCGTGCGACTGTTTGAGCGTTTGTCGTCGTCTTCTTTCGGAGCTGGCCCCGATGCCGCTCACCAGCCGGAGTTCCCATACCGCCCCTCGCGCTCGTGCCACTGTTTGCGCGTTTGTCTTCGTCTTCCACTGCCGGCTCCCATGCCACTCCCCATGTCAGCGTCCGCATACCGCATCACGCGCTTGTGCCGCTGTTTGCGCGTTTTTCGTCGTGGTCTTTCCCAGCTGGCTCCGATGCCACTAATCATCCCAGCGTTTCCCTACTACCCCTCGCATTCGTGCAACTGTTGGCGCTTTTGTCGTCGTCACCTTCCACAGCTGGCTCCGACGCTGCTGTTCATGTCAGCGTTCCTATTCTGCTCCTCGTGCTCGTGCCATTGCGCGTTTGGTGTCGTCATCTTCCACTGCCGGCTCCCATGCCACCCACCACAACAGCATTCCCTTTCCCATACTGCCCTTCGCGCTCGTGCCACTGTTTGAGCGTTTGTCGTCGTCTTCCGCAGCTGGCTCCATGCCGCTCATCATGCCAGCGTTCCCATATTCCAATACCACCCCTCGCGCATGTGCCACTGTTCGCGCGTTTGTAGTTGTCCTCTTCCACTGCCGGTTCCCATGCCACTCATCATGCCAGCCTTCCCATACTACACCTCGCGCTCGTGCAAATGCTGGCGCGTTTGTCGTTTTCGTCCTCCACAGCAGGCTCCAATGCGACTCATAGTGCTAGGGGTCCCATACTGCAGCTCGCGATCGTGCCACTGCTTCCGCGTTCATCGTCGCCTTCCACAGCTGGCTCCGTTGACGCTGATTACGCCAGTTTCCATACTACCCTTCCCTTTCCGAAAGCGCTGATGGCACTGGCCCACTGCCAGTCGGTGCGGTCATAATGGTCTCAAATTGTTTGCCTCAATATATCCCGAAATAAAAACATGTATTGAGCTGCCCTCAAATTTCGCATTAGGAAGTCGTAATCGTCGGACGCATTTTTCCTCCCTATGTAGCTATCACGGACTTTATGCCTGGAAACTAAGCCAATACTTATAGCAGAACAATAATGAAAACGATGTTGTGCTGTGAAAGTATGAAACTGCCTTGTTGTTCTATGCCGTTCTGGAACAATATTAGGACTTACTTTTGTTCTTGTATTTGTAGCTGTCTGAATATGTAGGTTAGTCCATCCGTGCTTTAAGCCTTCACGGTAGCATGTATAGCTTTTTTTCTCGGTCACCATTTTTTCACCTTGTGTACTTCTTTTATGTATGTGTGGCGAAAAATAAACAACTGATTCATTGATTGAGTGATTGATTGATTGGTGCTCTATAAAAAGTCACAAGTCTCTCGAACGTGTATAGTCGATTGATCTGTGACTTTGCACCGTTATTTCGCGATTCCCTACAGGATTTCCATCGGTCAGACATAGGATAATAAATTCAGGAGCTCACTCGACAGACGCCACGCCTCTTTAAAGAGCGAAGTGCCACCGATGGTGATCCGAAGCGAGTCACTGTCAGTTGCACTAAGTATATATAAGGGTGTCCCATATATCACGCACTAAGATTTGAAAATATGCAAATGCCATGTAGCGGGCAGAACCAAGCTAATGTTTGCATCGCCTGGAGATAATCAGAATATTTTATTGCATTCCGCCTAATTACACAATGATTTTAATTATTTAAGCACCATTGCAAATATTATAATTGGATTAAAAGCGTCAATGAGAAAATTGTAGAACAACATGAAAAACTCGTGATACGGATTTCTGTTGCTCAGTGCGTGCTACACAAAAGTGCTTTTCCGAACATGAAAGGAGCCCGCGAATATACAGAAAGATGATTTCTAAAGCTCTGCTAAATCACAGTTGCACGATGTTGGGTGAGCTGGTATTTGGTGCCATATCGAGCGACGCGAAAGCTCTAGGTGGTCGTCCGTGCTTTAGGCGCTTTACAAGATGAGCTGGAAACCGTATTCATTCGTTATGCTGCACGATGAAGTATAAAGAGTAGTGCCTGAGCTCTTCCCTCTCTGTTGCTTGTCACGCATTCTAATTCATGGGGTGCGCAATCGATCACGCCCAAACTCAGCGTGACGCACCGGCAGCGAAACGTTGCCCACTTAGACCTGGCGGGATGCAAATTGAACCGAAACGGCACTGGTCTCGTAGTGTTCCGCACTCGGTCAATGTGCGAGCTGGTTATCGGGGGAACCGTTCGCGCAAGGTGACAGAAGACACGCACGGGGAAGTCCGTTGCGCCCTTTATTCGCTTTCACACTGAGCAAGTTCATCAGGCTCGAGTCGTCACGTAAACACAATCGCTTCCTCTGTTCTCGATTGCTTATCATGTACGGCAGTCCTTCTGGCAATGGGCGTCTTACGAGAGAGAAACGACGCGAGAACAATGAAGAGGATCCTTTGGCTTTGAAGCGCCACGACATTTTCTAAGGAAGGGTCTCCGCTTGCAGCACTGAACGGCCAAGCTACTGCCAGAGGAGGGCATTCGCTGAGCGAAGCCCGAGTCGTCCAGAGCATACAGACACCTGCATGGCGGTCGCCCCGCGAAAGCGCATTCTTGCGGAGCCCTCCCCGCGAGGCCACAGCGACAGGGCTTCTTCTGCTGGCTCCTAGGGGCTGCCGTAGATGAAGCGACGGAGGGGGGGGGGATGAGTTGGGGCTAAGGAGAGAAGCGGGGGTCGAAGATATGAGTCGAGGGAAGGGGGGGACTCACATGGTCCGTGCAACAGGGGCGCTGGCCGCCGTCTCTTTCCTTTTCTTTTTTTTTTTGCCTCGGAGCGGCGGCGGCACAGGACTGTCATCTCCGCCGAAACGGGCGGTTGTTGGGAGCCTCCGGGAGGAAAGAATGGAGGGGTGTCCACGCCGAAGAGGAGGGTACGGAGAGAGAGCCCCACCACTGCCACCACCATCTCCCGAATCTTCTCGGGGCCAGGCCGCTGTGCCGCGGCCTAGCCACCGGTGCCCCCGAGGCTTGCCGCTCCCCCACCCCGAGAGCCTTCTTGGCCGCCGAGATGGGGGGAGGGCGCACTTCTTTTTCTTCCGGCAGCGAGCGAGCGGCAGGAGCCTCATCTCTCGGTTCCCCGAAAGAGCCGCGGCGGCCAGCACAGCAGCAGTAGCCGCGGCTCTCCCTCGCGGCGTTACCTGCTGCAGCTCCCCCTCGCCGTCATCATTGGCTTCTTTCCCCCTGGGCCAATGCGCATTCGGTCGGCGGCACTGCTTTTCTGGGCGTTTGCTTCTTGCCCAGAGGGGGCCCAGCAGCGAGCGAGGGCGAAGGAGCCGTCCTGCAAGTTCGGCTAGCGACGACCGGCCTCCCGGCTAGACAGGGGCCGCCAGCGCGGCACTCCTCCCCCTCCTCGCCCGATCAGCGAGCGAGCAAGCTGTGCTGCTCGCGGCAACTTGAGAGCACGACTGCCGCGGCAGCCTCCGTCGGCCCCGCAAGAAAAGAAAGTCTCGTCGGGCCCTGCTCGCGTTTCTTTCGCCTCCCTGGATTTGTTCTCCGGACTCGTCGGACGTGCGCAGCCAGTGCCGCGCGTGAATGAGTTCTTCTCCCCAGCTCGACGGGGAGCATGCCGTCGTCCGAACCCGACTCAGGTCCGGACTCGGCGCCCCCGCCCGGAGATCGTGGCCGTCCACCGGCGCTCGGCTGCGCGGCTTCTGATTGCAGCGCTCTCCGTTGCGGCCGCCGGTGCTTGCGGCTCGCGCCGTCTCCTTTGTCTTCGTCGGCTTTGAGCACGCGTGGATTTGGCGTTCATCGTGGCGTCGAAGACGTGAGGTGCTGTCAGTCGCCGCCCTGCTCCCGCTGCCCCGAGGAGTCCGTTGTTGCGGCGCGTGCTGTGCCAGTGCTCGGTGTGGTGGCCTCGCCAACGGCCGGTGTCTGTGTCCCTTCGCGCGCTCCTCGCTTGCGGCGGCGACGCTGGTCGCGCCCTGACGAGGCGGCAGCTCGGCGGCGGTGCCCATCCGGCCGCCCGTCGTCATGGCAACGCTAGGCTTGTCCAAGGTGTTCATACTGGACAAGTACTTCGCCGAGTTGCAGAAGTTTTGGGAGACGGAGCGCAAACTGCAGGGTGAGTTTTTCAGTGTCACTGCTGCCCGGCCTGCCCCAGTTTTGTGTGGCTGCCCGCGAGAAACCTGTCCACGCATGCTTCGACGCGCGTTTCTTCTGGCTTCAAAATGCGCACAGTGAGACGCTTTTCCTTTCTAGCCATAGCGGGTGCAAAAAGGAGAGTGGCGTCTCATACTAAAAACAAATCGCATCTTGCTGTCATTAAACATGCAGCGAATATGTATGCGGCTGCTGTCCACATATTTATTGAGGTACTAGAACAGCGTTGTTGTACAGCGCACAAATCTGAGCTTTCGTGCTGGCACATTATACGATGTGTTAATCTGCCCCGTCTCTGACCAGCTGTGTCAACTTCATTATTAAATAGAAATTGTGCTTGCCTGATCACGAATACGTTTATGCAAGTCGAGCTGCAAGAAGTCTGTTAGCGAATATTCACGTCTTGAAAGCCACTGATCGGGATTATTCACCCGTGCTTCACGGTAGTGTTGGGCAGTGAATAAATTGCCGAAATACAAATACAAATATGCCTTTATTTTCATAAACGTACAGCGAACTCAACGAACTCTACCACGCTCAAGGAAATGGGAGGCATTGTCACTGTCCCGGGGCTTGTTTCGAAGCTCTGAGAAGCGGAGCCTGATTCGTGCAGCAAATGCATAGATATAGCCATTATTGAATAATCTGTCTTTATGCAAAGTTGAAGACATTTGTTACGAGGTCTCTGGCGCCTCATCAAAGAACGAGCATAACGTAATACAGCAGCCACCGTCGGTGTTCATTTATCTCGTATGTACGAGTTAACGTGGGCTATGTCTATCTCAATAATGCGCTGTCCACAGCCGCTGTGACATGGCGTCCTTGCGAGGGAAGACGCTCCCGTGATCGCCGCTGCCTTATCTCTTCGCGAGGGTTTATTTGAGAATGGTTCTTGCATTTCTAGACGCACCCAGTTGCGATAGTCACGGGCGCATTAAGAAGACGCACAATCCCGGGCAGTTATTGCCAGAAAGAATGTGTCCATGGGGACGCCGATTTCAAAATGCGCATACTTGCGCAGGTTCTTCCAATATGCCATAGCAAACCAGTGTCGGTGATTGCAGCGCCCCCGCAAAATTTCACGTGCATTCTTGGCATGCAGCATGCACGCATATATATACACACACATACACGGTGACATATTAACATGTGCCCAAGAAAATGTGTACTTTGTTCACTCCCAGAAACCTTAGTTCTTTTGTATGTGAACTTTAGAAGTTGTGTCATCACATTTTCTGTAATCGTTCCTTCTGTCGTTTTCATCGTAGTTTTGAGCCCCATTACCATTCCAAGAATTATCAGAGTAGTAACCGGTACCATTTAGGCACCAAAATCGCCAGAAATGCCGCAAAAGAAATATAATAATAATAACACGTGGTATCAGTGCAGGTGAAGTTTCCTTTTTTTTTCCCCTCGGTTCTAAGTGAAGCTGCGTATTGTGGCTCACGTAGACGTAGTACCAAATTTACACCTGCGTTCGCGCGCATTTTTTGAGTATATCTCTGAGTTTTGCAAATCATGACTCTCAAAATAAACTCCGCGTACGGTATGTGTATACACGAGGACATTTGTCATCTCCACAACAGATTCAATAGTTTCGTCGCACGAAGGAAGGAAAGGCAGGGAGGTTAACCAGTTTAGCTTAACCGGTTTGCTACACCACACATGAGAGAGGGATGGGGGCAATGAAAGATGGGGAAGGGGAAGAGAGACAGCACATAGCACAGCACACACACATCGTCCGTTAGAGTCCATCAATCTGGCATGGTACGTGATATCACTGTCACAGCCGCTTGTCCAATCCCGTCTCTTTCAAAAACCGAAGTAGTCCCTTCGTCACCTTCACCTGCGATGTCTTCTGTCGGCGGCATGTGAAAATCGTGTCGAGGGACAATGGTCTAGTGTCAAGGTGCGCTAGAACGGATGCCAGGGACTGTCGCTGAACATTATATTCAGGACAGTCGCACAGAATGTGTTCCAGCGTCTCCTCGCAAAGAAAGGCATTGCAGAGAGCGTTGTCGGCCATTCCAATGCGAAATGAGTACGATTTCGTGAAAGCCACCCCTAGCCATAAGCGATAAAGCAGAGTCGCCCCTCTTCCGCGGAGTCCAGTTGGCATATAGAGATGCATCAAAGAGGGCAGGTGGTATTGACGGTTGCTCTGGTTAATCTGGCTGTTTGGTGTGCACCACAGAGAGAGCGTGATCTCCTGTGCAAGCACTCGAAGTCTGCTAGCTGCGTCGGATCGTGAAAGCGGTATGGCCTCTTGTGCGTCTTCAAGAGCTGCCCGAGCGGCATTATCGGCGTGTTCGTTTCCAGTGACGCCGCAGTGACTTGGCAGCCACTGAAACGTCACGTGGTGTCCTTTCTCCTGTGATGTATTGAGTAGGCATCTAATATCGAATACGAGCTGTTCGAATGGCCCGCGACGCAGAGCTGATAGTACAGATTGTAGGGCTGCCTTTGAGTCGCTGAAGATTGACCATTGTCGAGGTGGCTCCCGATTGACGAAACAAAGTGCAGCGCGAAGAGCAGCTAGTTCAGCAGATGTCGATGTTGTAGGGTGGTCAGTCCTAAAGCTGATGGTAATAGCTCTTGCTGGGGGACAACCACAGCACCGGATGAACATTGGATGTTTATGGAGTCATCAGTATAAATGTGTTCACTGTCCGCGTACTTCTCGTGCAGAAGAAGCAGAGATAGTTGTTTCAGCACAGGCGACGACAGTTCAGACTTTTGTCCGATTCCTGGTACACCGAGATGGACTGTGGGGCTGATAAGACACCAAGGGGGTGTCGATGGTTTAGATGCAGCGGTGAAGCCCGAGGGAAGTTTGTCGTTGTACTTGATGATAGTTTTAGAGAATGATGATTGGTGCCTGTCTGAAGGTAGTGTTGCAAGGTGGTGATAGGGTTCACGTGCAAAATGTCTGATGTGCATTCTCAGGGCTTCCACCGTAATGTGAGTTCGCATTGGATGGTCCCGAGCAATCGCAAGAGTTGCCTCTGTTGACGTGCATCTGGACAAACCGAGGCAGACTCTGAGTGCTTGAGCTCGTGCAGAAGCAATGTGCAGTTACACAAGAATACTACATAGATATGTATCCCCTATTACCCTTACAGGTACTTCGTCGCACGAAGTACCTGTAAGGGTAATAGGGGATACATATCTATGTAGTATACTTGTCTAACTGCACATTGCTTCTTGCAAGTAGTTTCTTTTTCTTTTTTTAATTTGCAACCTCCCAGATTAGTATTTAAGGATATTTTCTGTGGCTTTACTAAGTTTCTTAGAGTAATTTCCCGAATGGCATTGCAATTGAACTTGTATCATAGTAAGATGGCAAAATACCTAATTTTTAACAGGCGTTATTGACCAGGCTACTGCCCACCGTCCATTAACAGTGTCGCTGGCGCGGTCAATTGGAGGTGCTGTTCTATCAAAAAAAAGAAAGAAAAATAAATAAACTGACTTAATCACGCGGACGCATCGGAGGCACTCTGTTACTACGCTAGAGAGGCAACTTATATGCCAATGTCGTAACCAACCTGTTGCAGTTTTTGGTGCTTCTACGTGGAAATTCGCTAGCCAGTACGTTATGCGGCAGTGATGTTTGAAACAACATCGTACGTCAGCACATGTCATCAAAAAAGAACATGCAAGGGAAGAACTGAACCAGCTAACCAATTGTGCTTTCGTTCCCGTCGTAACTTTTCCAGCTGGTGCACGCAGTTTGTGTGTGTGTGTGTGTGTGTGTACCAGCTATAGTTAGTCAAGCATTATAATACCTACGCTAGATTTTGTAATACCATCTTGCACCGTGGTTTCTTTCTCTCTTTTTTTCTTCCTTTTTTTTTTGCGTGGCTTGGCTAACGTTAGCCGGAGCACACAGTGTATATACAGTGCCTCGAATAAGTATAGGCCCCATTGGGACCCTGAATGATGTGACCGTAGGCATCACATTTTTCTCGAAGAAGCTGGCCTATATTTCCACTCATAGCACACATCGAAACCACGCAATGCGTTGCATTCATCGTCACATTGCCCACATTTTACGCGGCCGGTGACTCAAAACAACTGCAAACAAGTGAAAGCACAGCAAAGGCAGCCGTGTCCGCAAAATCTGCCCGCCATGGAGCTACGTAAGGTGGCACTCGGGCTGATATCGAATGAGTCATGGCGCCGGTTCGTAAAGGTGTAATGACCTGTTGAGCCAGGACGCTCTGCCTCGAGGAAAGCTTCTCGTGTATCCGTACTAACTGGAACGCGTGCATACATCGTGCAGCCAAGTATCAGCATCCGTGCTATACCTGCGTCGCGCTGTCGGTGATTGCGAGTCAACTTCATTTAATGGGCGAAAAATAACCGCGTAATGACGCGACGTGTTTCAGTTCCTTCCATATCCAGTATTGTTGAGGCTATACTGAACCAGAGTATTTGAAGCTTCACCATCCGATTTACTTGGATTGTTCTACACTCAAATCGAAAAGCAATAGATTGGGAAGCTGTTAGGGTTGGGAATGTTGGGATGCATTTATAAATATTATAACTTGGTTATAAATTGCTCTCCTGAAGTCATCGATATTATCGTCACGTCATGACACGAGGGAGAAATTCGCCGGTCTTGTAGACAACGCCGTCGAACCTAGCAATGGCGCTGGTTACGTTATGTTGCTCATAATAAATCGACTGCTCTGCGCGCTTCTTCCGGCTCTGCTGAAGCGTGAGAGCGACAGCAAGCGCAGGAACCGACCGAGCCAGTGTGTGCCGTGACGTCACGGTGTATCCGAGATACCGTGGGTACTGAAACCAAAAGTTGTTCGCAGGAACGAATATTACGTGGCACATCGCTTATGGCGCTCTCACGCTTCCTAGTATTTTTTCTAGACATTAAAGGGTTCTAGCCTTCACCTAACACAGGCAATGACAAACGTAATATTAGCTCTGGTTTATTGCAAAATGATGCTGTTGAGGAGGCTCCCGGGCGAATGTCCTATTCACATATTAGGAATACTTTTTCAGACTGATGTAACGATGCTTTTTTCTCATTTTTGCTTTATGTATTTCAGTATATGCAGACTTCAGGGTTGTGGTATTGTTTTTTTATTGCAGTTGCAAAGTTGTGAACTGGACGCACCATGTCACTTCAAACGTTACATTTTACGGCGATTTTTTCAGAAAGCTACAATGACGTAGATCAAACACCTTTTGTCCAAATTTGTTACATGAGACAATTTTTTTACTTTTTTTCATTCTGCAAATATCACCTTAATTTCTTCCTTGGCTTTTGAACGGAACGATTTGCCTGTTTTCATGTATTCGAATAGGATTTCAAGATTTTCTTCTCGAGTACCGCTCATTGGCAGTCTTGCTTAATATGTCGTCTTTTGGTCGGCAGACCACGAAATGGCGTTTTAGGTCGTCCTCGAAGGTGTGTGCTACTTCGATGAGCTACAGCTGTAATTGACGTCCATCCAATGGAATTCATTTATCTGTCGTGGGGGCTCAGTGGCTATCGCACTCTGCTGCCGAACACGACGTCCTGTGGCGGTATCCCGACCGTCGCTGCCGAATTGCTATGCGGGTGCGAAGCGCACGTATACTTAGTCTTGTGGCGACAATTTCATCGCGATTCGTTGCTACTCGTCGTCCCTCGTAGCCTTGGTACGCCGCAGTGAAGTTAGGATTGTCGCTTTGATATCGTAAACATATTTTTTTTGTAGATTTCTTGTTGCCAATACTGAGCCTCCAACGCAGTAGCCCCGCCCAGAAAGAAAGGTCATCGTGGGCCCGACAGAGGCTACCTGTGCAGCGCGAGGCCCTTCGAACAGCTTGCACCCTCAGAGGCTGCAGTCACAGCGTCTTATTGCGCGGAACACCAAGCATATTGGTTGAAAAGCAACTCGCTGATATTCCTTCAACTGAGCCAGTCCAGGTGTCGATTCTGACGGGGCCGACAACCTTTCAAAATGCAAGCTGCGGAAACAGCTAGCCCTCCGATTCAGCTTCAGAATAAGCTTTTGAAGCGCACAAGCTCATGTCCCTATAGAGCGTGAGACGTAGTTCACAGATTTAGCGTTGTCGTTACAGTTGTCCTCACGCTGGAATTATGTGCGAAGGCTAAACAAAGGCCTCTGTCGCCTGGTTACTCGGAAGGGCAATGTGTGATCGTGACGTAGTGGGGCGCTGAGGGCGCTCCGGCTCCAAATCTGCGCCTCTCTAAACTCGTCACCCCGGTGCCATGGATACTGGCGAACGTGGAAAGGGAAATTTCCCTACTACTAGTTCGTTTTCTCGTTTCATTCGGACTTTTCGCTAACAGTATATAGAAGACAGACACAATCTGCCTTATATATACTGTTATAGCGAAAAGCCAGATTAAGTATTCTACCATATATTGCAGCCTAGTCAACTATAGTGCGTGAAGTCGTGCAGACTATTTCATTGTGCAGGCACGTCTGCCATCCATCCTTCCATCCATCCATCCATATTTCTCAGTATTGGCAACAAGAAATGTTCAAAAAAATTATGTTTACGATATAAAAGCGACAATCCTAACTTCACTGCGGCATACAAAGGCTATGAGGGACGACGAGTGGCAACGAATTGCGACAATTCGTTGCCAGTCACTTTTCTCTAATAAAAGTCACATAAATGTTTCGCTTTTCTTGACTTTCTTAATAGTCAGCGTGTTCCCTGTAACACTAGACGACACTTCTGCGTATACATATGCGCCTACTAGTCAAGCTCGCGGTGACAGTAGCTCTGAAAAAAAAAAAAAGAAAAAAAAAGAGGAGTACAGGAGAATGGTCACGTGTACGCACATTAGAGCACAAACATTCATTCGTGAGTGTCGGACTTTGTATGATTTACCCGGAAACTGACATTTATAGCTTTAAACGTGCTCGTCAGCGTTGATTGAGCTCCGCGCCTATTTGTGTGCTTCTTGTGCTGCGAAATTCGATTTTTTTTTTTTTGTAGTCGCCGCCAGTGTAATTGGCGTGAAAACAGGAATGTTTGTTGTACTTTTTTGAAGTGAGAAGACAGAGACATGAACCTAGAACACGCGATTAGAGTTGGACAAGCGGCTCACTCACAACTGTAAGTTCTCAAAAGGCAAATATATGTATATATATATATATATATATATATATATATATATATATATGTACTTGAAGAATTTCAATGCATGAACATCCACGAACTACATACCGAATCGGCGTTTTGATAGCAACGTTTCTTGTAGATTATTCGGCCGTTTTGTTCATTTGCTGGTCTCCTTGGGTCATTCCTGCAATTTATTTATTTATTTACGCTACCCTCAGAGTAAGTATACATTACAGAGAAGAGATTGTTGTGCATAGAACGCAGAGGACCTTTCTCATTGGACAAGACCTTGGGACCATGATATCGCGCATCACAGATTAAGAAGGCCACCGATAACCCTGCAGCAATTCCAGAAAGCAGCCGGACTGAGCTACCATTGGGACAGAGCGCTGATAATTTTCATTACGCCGGAGACTCCAGTGCACATCAACTGTGCACTTTTCTTGGTCCTCCTGACCTTTTGCTCCCGTTTCCCCTTCCACAAAGCAGGGTAGCCAACCGGGCGCCGTTCTGGTTTGGATTTTGCCTATCCTTCTCTCTCTTTCTTTCTCAGAGGGTCGACTCAAATCAAGACAGCAGAAACGCGGCCTCGAAGGAAAATTAAGCCGCAACTGTTATTCTGTGTTACATCGGAAGTCCCCCGACTCGAATACAAAGTGGAGCGATTCCGTGTCCCTTCACGAAGCGTCCATTCGCCTGCCGCAAATAACGAGGCGGCCAAATGGTTTAGCACCCGCGCGCTAACCACGGCGTCCTCCTGTACACGACATGCTCGGCATCCGCATTCCCCGCGCAAAGGCCGATCGGTGGCGCTTGACGCCTCTCGTGTGCCTGCGTGCATGGCTGAACATGAGAGCCGTCGGCGACGGCCATGCTTCGAGCAGGTTCTTCTTTTAACGCGGCCTGCTGAGCACGCAGCGCGTCAACAATTGCCCGATTGTTTGCTGGGACGCAGTCGGGCCCGCGGCCGGTCTGCTCTCGTGACTTCGTTATTATTCACGATTTCCTTTTTTTTTTTTTTTTTGCAGGCGGCTCATGTCCGCCTAATTTAGTTTTTCTAGTCTATTATCTCGTCCTTTCCTGGCTTCACAGCGGAGTGAAGAGGGCCAGCCTGCGAGCATGACACGTATTTCTTAAACTCGAGCGAATAATTGAAAGCAGTTCCCGCTAATTGCTCTGGCACGTTTCGTTCGTCGAAGGAAGGGGAGCCACAGACACGCTCCGCGCGAGTGGGGAAAAAAAAAAAAAAAAACCGGACCGTAGCCGCTGCTCGCGTTCCCCCCGAACGGTGAGCCTAAAACGGGCACCGACGGGTTGACATCGATGCCTTGTGCCGGTGAAAAATTATCCGCACCTCTCATCTGTTGTGCATGCAATCTGTCCAATAGGCCGAAGAAGCGGCTGTAGGCCTCCCTTCCGTGGCACAGATACTTTTCTTTAAACTGTTGCAACAGTTGCCCTGATGTCACGGATTTATCAGAGTTCCGCGTTGCCAGGGTACATTACATTCCACGAGAGCCAAAGTCAGTGGCTAACAGGCTAACAGGCTAACAGCATGTGGAACGCAGAAATAAACAATAAACTGCACGTTATAATGCCACAGTTAGGTTTTCTGGCCCTCCGCAACAAAATCACGGCGAACAGATGTCCTATTCTGTCGTCTCAGAATAGGGCACACATTTGGCACCCACAATTTTCTGCTTACTGGAAAGGAACCTCCGACCTCTGGTCGATGTGGTGAGAGGCTGACCGTCCTCCACGTCCTCCTCGAGTGTCGGAAAGCCGAATCTGAGAGAAAAAAAAACATTTTCCTCTTGCATACCATTATTGCGTCCCTCTTCACCAGGCTATGTTTCTTATTAAAGAACCGTTTTTTAACACCAAAGCAGTCCTCGATTTCTTAAATGATGTTCTCCTATATGTTATAAGCCCATTAAATTCTTAGCGCATCCTCTTTCCAGAGGATGCCTCGGTGATCGTTATATTGTACAGCACATGCCTCCAGGCCCTTGTGTCTTAAGGGCTCTAACGAGGCCGTAGTTCTCTAGTCAATTTTAGCATCCTACACATTTTGTATATAGTATCATTCTTTCGCAATGCACCTTACTGCTCATAGTACACGTCATTTGTCATTCCCATAATCTTATTACACATAGACTTTATGAACTTTAGAGCGGCCATTTTTAAGGCCCCTTTACAGCCAGGTCACACCAACTTCATCAAACTCACAACTACACTGCGAACTCATTACCTCGGACATGGCGATCTTTGGCCATACCTGCCCCTTGCGCCATTAAACATCATTCATTCATTCATTCATTCATTCATTCATTCATTCACTCATTCATTCATTCATTCATTGTTCTATTTCTGCGCCGGAAACGGCTTAAATAGGAGAAACTATTTTGAAATTTATGACGTCCCACTGCTGTACCAGCGTTTTATTTACGCGCGAAGCCAACGAAACGGGGAGTTTCACCTTAATTTTCTTTGATAGTAATCAGCCTCTTTCCTCTAGATGAATGTAAATAGAATAGATGAATAAGAATTTCTGTACACTGAATTAATGCTCCTATTTCTTGCTTACTTTTTGTAAGTATACATTCTCATCTTGACTCATGGACATCCGTCTATCCACCGCACATGCACCAGCGAGAACCATTGAGAATATTCCAAGCCACAAATGCGTAGGCTTGTTGCTGTCACCAGGTTTCACCGGAGAACTGCACGCGAGGATCAAATTTAAGAAGTGTTAAAATATGTGCACCGAGTTTAGCACCGTTGCAAATTTTCTGTAAGAGCCGGAAGAATTATATATATATATGTGTGTGTGTGTGTGGGGGGGGGGGGGGGGGTGCATCGCATACGGCAGACATTGTCAGCTGCTGACTGGAAGCTTACCATTATCATTGAAAAGGAATGTGTACAATCAGTGCATTTTACCGGTGCTGACATATGGGGCAGAGGCTTAGAGATTGACAAAGAAGCTTGAGACGAAGTTAAGGGCCGCGCAAAGGGCGATGTACCGAAGAATGCTAGGCATAACGTTAAGAGACAGAAAGAGAGCGGTTTAGATCGGAGGGTAAACGGGTATAGCCGATATTTTATGTGACATTAAGAGGAACAAATGGAGCTGGGCAGGTCATGATAAGCGTTGGACCATTAGGGTTACATAATGGGTACCAAGAGAAGGAAGCGCAGTCGTGGACGGCAGAATACTAGGTGGGGCGATGAAATTAGGAAATTCGTGGGCGCTAGTTGGAATCGGTTGGCGCAGGACAGGGGTAACTGGAGATCGCAGGGAGAGGCCTTGGTGCTGCAGGAGACATCAAACAAACAGGCTGACATATATATATATATATATATATATATATATATATATATATATATCTCCGAACTTCAACTTTCTTCAACCACAACCTTCTAAATGTGCGCAAGAACACGCCATTGATTTGGAACTGCCCGTCTACAGGAAGGAGTGAGGTATTCATTTTGGTATCTTTAATAATGTATGCTATCGCAGCCACAGCGATGACCTGCAGGGGCCAGTGTGCGTTGGGAGCATTGTTATCACAGCCGTTTCGCTCATGCTACTACATGGCTTTTTATTGCAATATCAACGTGCGGCCTTCTGCTTCGAACAGACGATGTTGGAAGCGATGTCATTTTTGTTCTTGCAACGCGCTTACGTCGTTCGTGATAAACTCACTCGCTGTAGAGCGGTGCTGTGCAGTCGTACAAACGCGTTGCTTTGGATATTGTACGGGCGCATCCGGGCGTTTCTGAATATCCTCTGCATTTTTCAGAAAAAGAAAGTACCGTCCGATCAGTGACACAGAAGGGTTACAAAGTCAATTAGCGTGGTCCCTCATCATTGGTCAAGCAACTCGAGCGCGAAGTGCATTGCCCCAGGCTAGGAAGAAGGCGCTTTCAACGAAGGGAGAACTTAGAGGAATCAAACTGTTATGTCGGTGAGAGTTGGTTTGTAGGGCCACTTTAACTAAACAGCTAATCACAACATTTTCGAAATAGGCCGACACAATGAGGACGAAATGCTGTTCGCCTCATCAATGTCATCCACCTCCCATGTACGACTTTCTTTTCTTTTTTTCTACCCGAGTAATGTTCTTACCCGAGTAATGTAAGGCTGGACACAAGGCAGTGGGGGAATATGGCATAGGCACTAGGAATATCAGGGGGGAGTTATTAGTAGAGTTTGCGGAACAGAACAATATGCGGATAATGAATACCTTCTTCCGCAAGCGAGAGAGCCGGAAGTGGACGTGGAGGAGCCCGAACGGCGAGACTAGAAATGAAATAGACTTCATACTCTGCGCTAACCCTGACATCATACAAGATGTGGACGTGCTCAGCAAGGTGCGCTGCAGTGACCATAGGATGGTAAGAACTCGAATTAGCCTAGACCTGAGGAGGTAACGGAAGCAACTGGTACATAAGAAGCCGATCAATGAGTTAGCGGTAAGAGGGAAAACAGAGGACTTCCAGATCAAGCTACAGAACAGGTATTCGGCTTTGACTCAGGAAGAGGACCTTAGTATTGAAACAATGAACGACAATCTTGTGGGCATCATTAAGGAGTGTGCAATAGAAGTCGGTGGTAACTCCGTTAGACAGGATACCAGTAAGCTATCGCAGGAGGCAAAAGATCTGATCAAGAAACGCCAATGTATGAAAGCCTCTAACCCTACAGCTAGAATAGAACTGGCAGAACTTTCGAAGTTAATCAACAAGCGTAAGACAGCTGACATAAGGAAGTATAATATGGATAAAATTCAACATGCTCTCAGGAACGGAGGAAGCCTAAAAGCAGTGAAGAAGAAACTAGGAATTGGCAAGAATCAGATGTATGCGTTAAGAGACAAAGCCGGCACTATCATTACTAATATGGATGAGATAGTTCAAGTGGCTGAGGAGTTCTATAGAGATTTATACAGTACCAGTGGCACCCACGACGTAATGGAAGAGAGAATAGTCTAGAGGAATTCGAAATCCCACAGGTAACACCGGAAGAACTAAAGAAAGCCTTGGGAGCTATGCAAAGGGGGAAGGCAGCTGGGCAGGATCAGGTAACAGCAGATTTGTTGAAGGATGGTGGGCAGATTGTTCTAGAGAAACTGGCAACCCTGTATACGCAATGCCTCAGGACTTCGAGCGTACCGGAATCTTGGAAAAACGCTAACATAATCCTAATCCATAAGAAAGGGGATGCCAAAACTTGAAAAATTATAGACCGATCAGTTTACTGTCCGTTGCCTACAAAGTATTTACTAAGGTAATTGCAAATAGAATCAGGAACACCTTAGGCTTCCGTCAACCAAAGGACCAGGCAGGATTCCGTAAAGGCTACTCAACAATAGCTAGACCATATTCACACTATCAATCAGGTGATAGAAAAATGTGCGGAATATAACCAACCTTTATAAATAGCTTTCATTGATTACGAGAAAGCGTTTGATTCTGTCGAAACCTCGGCAGTCATGGAGGCATTGCGGAGTCAGGGTGTAGACGAGCCGTATGTAAAAATACTGAAAGATATCTGTAGCGGCTCCACAGCCACCGTAGTCCTCCATAAAGAAAGCAACAAAATCCCAATAAAGAAAGGCGTCAGACAGGGAGATACGATCTCTCCGATGCTATTCACAGCGTGTTTACAGGAGGTATTAAGAGACCTAGATTGGGAAGAATTGGGGATAAGAGTTAATGGAGAATACCTTAGTAACTTGCGATTCGCTGATGATATTGCCTTGCTTAGTAACTCAGGGGACCAACTGCAATGCATGCTCACTGACCTGGAGAGACAAAGCCGAAGGGTGGGTCTAAAAATTAATCTGCAGAAACCTAAAGTAATGTTTAACAGTCTCGGAAGGGAACAGCAGTTTACAATAGGTAGTGAGGCACTGGAAGTGGTAAGGGAATACATCTACTTAGGACAGGTAGTGACTGCGGATCCGGATCATGAGACTGAAATAATCAGAAGAATAAGAATGGGATGGGGTGCGTTTGGCAGGCATTCTCAGATCATGAACAGCAGGGTGCCATTATCCCTCAAGAGAAAAGTTTATAACAGCTGTGTCTTACCAGTACTCACGTACGGGGCAGAAACCTGGAGGCTTACAAAAAGGGTTCTACTTAAATTGAGGACGACGCAACGAGCTATGGAAAGAAGAATGATAGGTGTAACGTTAAGGGATAAGAAAAGAGCAGATTGGGTGAGGGAACAAACGCGAGTTAATGATATCTTAGTTGAAATCAAGAAAAAGAAATGGGCATGGGCAGGAAACGTAATGAGGAGGGAAGATAACCCATGGTCATTAAGAGTTACGGAATGGATTCCAAGGGAAGGAAAGCGTAGCAGAGGGCGGCAGAAAGTTAGGTGGGCGGGTGAGATTAAGAAGTTTGCAGGGACAACATGGTCACAATTAGTACATGACCGGGGTAGTTAGAGAAGTATGGGAGAGGCCTTTGCCCTGCAGTGGGCATAACCAGGCTGATGATGATGATGATGAATGTTCTTTTACGTCGAACACCCAGTATACATTTCTCATCGGCGTTGCGGACACCTGACATGGCTGTAGTGCAATAGCCTCGAATACCACGCCTACTACACCCGAGATGGCTCGTCAGCCTTCTCGCTCCATTAGAGACGAGCAATCCACTTGAGCGTCCCTTCTTTCTCTCGGTCGGCCAGCAGTGCAGACACCTGGGGGCGTTAAGCCGTGTGTACACACATAGCGGCTCGATTATGACTGCCAGTTCGCGCTACATCGCTCGAGCGTAACACACGCACAACCGCGCTCGGGGAAGCGAGGACGGAGGATGGTACGGTAGACGACGCGCGTGCGTGTCTCTCTCGGAGGGAGAGGTTGTTGCGTAACGAACGAGGCGCGTCGCTAAAGAATAACCTTACGCGTCGCGTGTGAATAGCGCCCCCTGCCCGGCAAAGCCGCAGTCGGCTTCTCCTCGTGGCTGGCTGTGGTAACGCGCGACTCCCGGACCATCGAGGAACGGCGCACAAGCGGACTAGGCGCTGCAAGAATTGAATCGACGGCAGAAGCGCGGGCTTCCAACTTGCGCTTTAGTGTCTCGTTGCCAAGGTGCAAAACTGTACAAAAACAGAACAGTCAGTATATATATATATATATATATATATATATATATATATATATATATATATATATATATATATATATATATACATATTTATATTTATATATATATAGATGTGGTCACGAACATAACTAACACGGGCTCGACGAAACAGAACAGCCTTCTTTTAATGATGGCCGACACCAAAAAAACCCCGGGGCCACAACTGCGCCCTTCGTCATCTTCTCTCTGGCGATCGGTGCGTGTAGTGGGCAGCTGACTGCGACAGAGGGCGCGGGAGACGGACACGTCTTCGCGGGTGTAGTACGGTTTGATCCGTACTACGTCGACAATCTCGGCTCGTGGCCGTCGTCTGCTCGAGCTCATAGTAGTACTCTGAGGGACTACCTCGTAGTTCAGGTCGCTGAGTCGCCTGACGATCTTGTACGGGCCAAAGTATCTATTCAGTAATTTTTCCGACAGCCCCTGATGACGCGTATGGGTGTCCAGACCCACACGCCGGGTTCGTACTGGATATTCCTTTGGCCACTGTTGTAATGGCGGGTGTCAGTACTCTGCGGGAGGCGGATGCGGTTGCGAGCAAGCTTTCGAGCTTATTCGGCCTTCTGGACGATGTCGTCAGCATTGTTGCTTCTTTTTTCGTTGTCGACCGGGAGCATGACGTCTAAAGGTGTTGTTACGCAGCGCCCATAAACTAGTTCAAATGGTGTGAATCAGGTGGTTTCCTGAACAGCCGTATTGTATGCGAATATCGCGTACGGTAAAACGTGGTCGCATAACTTGTGCTCTACGTCAACGTACTTCGAGATCATACCGGCGATAGTCCCATTGAGGCGCTCCGTGAGTCCGTTAGTTTGTGGGTGATAGGGCGTAGTTTTGCGATGGTTGGTGTGGGTCAGTGTGACGATCTACTGTTTTAAGTCAGCAGTAAATGCAGTCCCTCGATCGGTTATTAAGACGGAAGGGGCCCCGTGACGTAATACGATGTCATGGACAAAGAACATGGCGACTTCTGTAGATGTTCCGCGCTGTATAGCTCTTGTTTCTGCGTACCACGTTAGGTAGTCCGTTGCGACAACTATCCATTTGTTGCCTGCTGACGACGTAGGGAATGGGTCGAGAAGACCTATTCCAACCTGTTGAAACAGTGGTGGAGGAGGGTCCAGTGGTTGTAGAAGACCAGCAGGTTTCAAAGGTGAAACCTTGCACCGCTGATTCACAGTAGCTCTTCACGTGGCACTGAACGGAAGAAAACAGCTGTGGCGTGTAATACTTCTGGCGTATGCGCGCTAACGTACTGGCGAAGCCTAGGGGTCCGGCACATGGGTCATCATGACACACTTGCAACACTTTTTCGCGCAGTGAAACTGGGACGACGAGAAGGAACGTTTGTTGGCTGTTTTCGAAGTTCTTTTTGTAGAGAATGTTGTTCGGGAGGCAGCAAGAAGTCTGTCCTCGTGACATCGGTCGTGGGACAACGACGTCGGCTCCCTGGAGGTATAGGATGAGGGGAAGCGATGTACTGTCTGCACGTTGGAGGTCGGCCATCTCGACAACGTCTACACCAAGAAACGGGAAGTCTTGCTCTAAATCACTTGTCTTCAAAGGTACAGGTGCACGTGGGAGGCAGTCGGCATCGCGGTGCTTTTGTCCAGATCGATAAACCACTGTGACGTCGTACTCCTGAAGGCGGAGGCTCCAACGAGCGAGGCGGCCTGAAGGGTCCCTATGATTTGCTAGCCAGCACAGTGATTGGTGGTCACTACTCGAAAAGGTCGGCCTTACTGGCAGAGTCGGAACTTGCCGATCGCCCAAACGACGGCAAGACACCCCTTTTCAGTCGCGGAATAGTTGTCAGACTACGGCTCGTGTAGGCCGTCTTGCCACTGGACGAGTATGGCACCGAGCCCCACGTTGCTGGCGTCAGTGTGAATTTCTGTTTCAGCCTTGTCGTCGAAATGCGCGAGTGCGGGGGCTGTTTGCAGCCGCTTCCGCAATTCTGTAAATGCTGCTTGTTTCTTGTGCGTCCACTCGAAGGGTACATCTTGACGTGTTAATCGCGTTAATGGTTCAGCGATCCTTGAAAATCCTTCGACAAAACGACGATAGTAAGCGCAGAGACCTAAGAAGCGTTAACTACCTTCTTGTCAAATGGACGCGGGAACTCTGCGACGTCAGCTAGCTTCTCGTGGTCTGGCCGAACACCGCGGGGCTGACTACGTGTCCGAGAAACTTAAGCTCCTGAAAGCCAAAATGACATTTCTCAGGCTTGATAGTCAGATTTGCTTTACTGATGGCGATGAGTACGTGCTTGAGTCGTTCTAGTTGTTCATCAAACGTCCTCGAAAACACCACAACGTCGTCTAAGTAGACTAAGCACGTCTGCCATTTCAGTCCAGAAGAAAACAGTGTCCGTCATCCGCTGAGATGTGGCAGGTGCGGAACACAGGCCGAATGGGAGGACTTTAAATTCATATAATCTATCAGGCGTCACAAATGCTGTTTTTTCGCGGTCGCGCTCATCTACTTCGATCTACCATTACCCTGACTTAAGATCCAAAGAGGTAAAAATTGGGCGTGGCGTAGACGGTCCAGAGCGTCATCGATCCGTGGCAGGGGATAAACGTCGCGTTTGGTGACACGGTTAAAACGTCGATAGTCTACACAGAAACGTAGTGTATTGCCCTTTTTTTTTAATCAACACGACGGGAGACGCCCATGTACTTATGGACGGCTGAATTACGTCATCATTGATCATGTATTGAACCTGGCGCATAATCACCTCTCTTCGCGTATGCGAAACGCGATACGGATGTTGACGAACGGGGCGTGCTGACTCGTCCGTAGGAATATGATGTTTCGCAACGGAGGTGGGCCGTACTTTAGACTCGGTAAAGAAGCAGGCAGAGAAATCATTGACAAGGTCGAGTAGTTGCTGTTTCTGCCCTTCCGATAAGCCGGAGTTAATCTGAATGCGATCGCTCAGGTTGACCGCTTCCAATGAATTAGGCGAAGCTGTTCCGAGCGAGGCGACATCCGTGACGGCACCAATTTCATGGAGGAAAGCAACGACTGTGCCTTGCGGTAAGTGCCGATATTCGTTGCTGAAGTTGGTCAGCTGGACTAATGAGTATCCGTTCTGAAGCTGGAGGAGGCCCCATGCATTGCAGATGTTCCGCTCAAGCAATAACGGAAGGTTTGCCTCGGCGATGCCCTCATAGCCGTCGAATGCGTCGCACGTTGCCAGGGTCAATATATATAGGCTGCTTCTTGGCGCTACCATTATGCTGTCATCGACAATGCGCAAGGCTTTTTGGTTTGGTTCTCGTTGCCAGCGCCGCTTGCTAAGTGTTTCGTCGTAGAGAACGTCACACTCGATTTTTCCAGGTTGATTATGGCTCCATTCGCCTGTAGAAAGTCCATGCCGAGTACCGAGTCCCTCGAGCAACTGGGCAGAATGATGAAGACCCCGACGTACGTAAATCCACGAATATTTACTCCAGTGGTGCATCTGCCCACTGGAATTAGTATATGACCTCAGGCAGTATGGACATGCGCCAGTCCACTGGGTAAAAAACTTTCTTTAACTTTGACGCAAGCTTTCTGCTCATAACCGAGCTGTCAGCACCAGTGCCAATTAAAGCGGTCACTTATTCGTTGTCTATGGTAATTAGTATGTCCGACGTTACAACTCGTCGTTGATCGCCGGATTGCGCCTGAACTTCGGTTCGTTGTCGTCGTTGTCCTCGTGATGGAGGATATTAGATGCGCCCGGCATCAGTGGCCTCACCTCCGGAGGTCGCTTGACTTAGTTTTCCGGGTTTGTTGGGCTGGGCGAACGATGCCTACGAGCGTCTCGAGTAAACACGGGACTGGGCGATGTAAGAGTTAAGGAGGACGTCGGGATGAAAAACTGGAGGTTTATTTACATTATGTACAGTGGGAGTCAATTAACAGTCTTAAAGTCATTACGGGCCGGCAGCAACTCGGACGCTGCCGCCCATGGCAAGAAGCTCGAGAGAGATCAATGAAGGAATGCTCTCTTGCTGCTCCCGGTCTCTGGCTTTTAAGCCCTTCGGTGTCTCGAAGACAAGTCACGTTCGGCCAGTGGGCGAGCCCGCTCAGGTGACGCCATTTTCGGCCAATCGGCGAGCCCGCTCAGGTGTCGTCATTTTCGGCCAATGGTAGGCGCCCGTGCGATTGTGTCACACCCGGCGCACAGGGTCGCTCCTTGGGCCCCAGTTGTCCGAGTGCTTACTTCTCTCTGCGGTATTGCCTTCCCGGCTTGCAATGCGCCGTCACAATAGGCGGATGGGGGCGATGCTGCCAGGGTTTCACGGTGCATTACAGCCGTCTTGCTTCGGGACCCACTTTACCTGGAAAAGTGCCAGGCTCTCGCTTCACTTTCGAGAAGAGTCAAGCAGTGAATAGCTCCACCTGCGGCACACGAGGTGGGGGACGCCAACTCGTTTGCACGTGCCGCGCCTCGGGAATGTGGTATACGTGCTTCTGCGCTCCTTAATTCGCTGTGGCGCGATTCGATGTGGTCTGGTAAACTCGAAGGAGGCTCAGGAAAAGGTCCCGTATCTAACAGCGATCGGTATCGATCGGGCGATGAAGAACGGAGCTCGTGCCTTCACTGCTCGCATGAATTACCAGGACGCGCGATGAAGTTCTCTATAGCCACAGGGCGCTCACCAGGTCGTGGACGAGGAGCACGTGGAAGGAACCCACGGAGACCCACGAGCCGATAGGGACACATCCTGTAGAGGTGACCAGCCTCTCCGCAATGAAAGCATAGGGGCCTGAGGTCAGGAGCCCGCCAGATGTCGCTTTTCCGGGGCCGCGACTTCTCGATGGACTGAGGACTGCGACGCCTGAGTGCTACTTCCGTTTTTTTCGGTGGGGCGAATGACGTTGGAAGGGCCGTACAGCGACGGTCGTCGTACCACGTCCGCATAAGTCATTCAGACTGGCTCCCGGCCGTTGTGGTACCTTGTAACGTTCTCTAGCTTGGATGACTTACCTTATCTCGTCGCGCACTATCTCTGCCACGGAAATCGGTGCTGTCGGCGCGTCGGTCACCTGCAGTTTCTGGAGTTCTTCTCGTACCACAGCCCTGATCATTTCACGCAAGTCCTCGAGGTGGTTTCCCGAAGCCATGGTAGGGGGGCTGTTCGAAAGTTCCTTTACGTTGCGGTCGTATTGTCTGGCACGCTGTCGAAGGGCCCTTTCCATTGCTGTCGCTTCAGCAAGGAAGTCCGCAAGTGTAGTGGGTGAATTTCGAATAAACCCAGCAAAATGTCTTGCTTCACGCCCCGCATCAGATATCGGACCTTCTTGTCTTCGGCCATTGAGGCATCCGCACGTCTGAAAAGCCGAACCATGTCTTCAGTCTACGTGTTGACGCTCTCGTTCGGGGCTTGGAATCTTGCCTGTATTGCCAACTCCGCTCTCTCTTTCCTGTCCGTGTTGGGGTATACGTGGCGCTCAGCTGTCGTGGAAATTTGTGCCACGAGTACAATGCCGTTTCATGGTTATGAAACCACGTCCTCGCAGAGTCTTGGAGCGCGAAGTACACATTGCGCAGCCTGTGGTCTTCGTTCCATCCGTTGTATTCGGCCACCAGCTCGCCATGGTCTAGCCAATCTTCCACGTCTTCAGTAGCATCTCCGTGGAATACAATCGGCGCCTGCGGCTGGTTGATGATGAACTGCGCTGGCACAACAGCCACAGCAAAAGGCGGTGGACTCGGGTTCATTGTCCGGGTACGCTCTGGCAAAAGACCGTGCGCAGGTTGGAGCCCTTGCAGACGGCGGCTGGTACGTACGGGCACAGGGGTAATCTCTCCCGGACTACTCACAGGAGCCGTGTCAGTTGTACACTGCGTCTCCGGCAATGTGTAGCGTGTGCCCAGCACCTCCACCAGTAAAATGTCACGAAGGTAACTAAGACGGGCTCGCCGAAACAGAACAGCCTTCCTTTAATGATGGCCGACGCCCAAAAAAACCCCCGGGGTACAACTGCGCCTTTCGTCGTCTTCTCTATGGCGACCGGTGCCTGCAGTGGGCAGCTGACTTGTAGCGATCGGGACTCGTAGTGGGCAGCTTACTTCGCGACAATATATGTATACACATTCTACCGGGATTGTGTCTGCTCATTCTTTCTGTCCTTCGTCTGCCGATGAGCAGTGTGTTACAATGTATAGCGAGCTTTAGCAGACAGAGCGCTTAAGGTACGCTCCGCTCAGACCAGTGCGTCCCAAGTTGCTGTCCAGCGGGTACCAAAGTGCGTGTACGCAAGCGCTCACACCGGCAGCGGGACGTAGACCGCTGCCTACGTTCTGCTACGAGACCGATTGAGCGGAGCTTTCTTTATAGGGCCCGTCTACTGGTTGCCTTGTCGTTTTACAGCTGCGCTGCGGGCTCGCAGCTGGCGTCTCTGGAAGGCGCGCTTGTCATAAAAACGCAATCAACGCAGTTCATGCAGCCAGCGGCACGCGCGACACGTTAGCGGAGCGGAGCGTAAGTAACGCTCTGCTAAAACTCTCATTACAATCAAGCCCGGTCCTTGCTCCAATACGCCAACGACCCTCGATGCAAGCCGTATGACACGCGCCCTTTACCCAAGCGTGGCCGCCTGCGCAGTCCAGGTTTTCGCTACCTTCCACACCCAACACAAAGGCGTGTGCCTCTCACTACTGGTCGGAGGAGTGCATACGCACGCGTTGCCGCAGTTGCAGACGCTCTGCCGGACGATTGTCGCGCATAAAAGGATCACACGTGGCGAGTGTGAAATTCGGCAGACAGAGCAAACCGACGACACGTGTTTGGATTCGCTTCCGGCGCCGGTCGAACTCGAGGCGGACTCGACGACGACGGTTGTGGCGCAGCGAGGGAGCACACGCGCCCATTCGTGCACGGCAGTGAAACGAGAGAATAATGCGCACTGGAAATTCCAACGCCTTATGGTGTAATTCAATTGGTCGCCGGTCGAGCACTCTTGGCATGTTAAGAAGCACCCTTATTTGATTAACAACCTTGAGGAAGAATGTTTGGTTCAAGTAGAAGCGAAATGAAGGAAAAAATGTCGCCCTCTGCTTGTCATACTACACAACGGCATAACTACACAAACGGCATCAAATGACAAACGATTAATGCTTAAACTGGTAAGAAAGCAACGCACGGGGGTGGATTAGATCCCAGGAGCTTCACGTGCAAGCCAGACACCCTAACCACTGTGCCACACAGAATCCACGTTACAGCTCTTCAAATATTGATATGTATAGGCATAAATTATCTAGAAACCTTAACTGTTTTCGATTCGTAAGAAACCTTGCACAAAGTGAGATCTTGCATCAAAGAAAATGCGTTCGTTACGCTTAAAACCTAACGTTCTTATAGCTGCAAGCACATTTTTCAGCGGTAGCGAACGTGCGAACACCTTCTGTATCTGAGGGAGCAATTTCTTTTATTGCATTTCGATTTTTTTCGAACACAGCCTTCCTGTGGGGTGTTCAAATCAAATCAAACACTTATTTATTTGTTCAAAGCGTGATTACAAGAATATGCAGAAGAGGGTCCCAAGGTCACAAGACCGTACCGGGACCCTCTGTACATGATTATTTGATACAAATTACGAAATTAGCAGATAAATATAGAATTAGCCAAGCCAACAGAAGAAACGGGTACAAAAACAAAGAAGGTTCATATATACATAAATCTGTGTTGTCATGGCATAAATATTTCATAGAGAAATACAAATTCATACTAACATTGAAAATATGTATATAAAGTTAACATGAACAGTAACAGTGCATCGTTATCACGTAAAAAATTACAAGGATAAATTAGAAAGAAGAAAGAAAGAAACAAACAAGAGAACAAAGTAAATATAATAAATAAATCATAACAGAATTACTTAAAAAGATGGGTTTTAAGTGTTCTTTTATTGCAGTAGGACATGACGTTTTGATGGGGTGGGGCAGTGAATTCCACATTCTAATAGCGCAGAATGATGCTGTCATTTTATCGTAATTAGTAAGAGCTTTAGGCAGCAAGAAATTATTTCTGTGAGGGAAACGAGTAGCAAAGAATAAAGTTAATATTCTTCAAGGAATCTAAGGAAATAAAATTGTCTGTGAGATCTTTATTGATCAATCTTAAAAGCACATTAATTAAGTAGAGTGCGAATAAATCAGTAGTTGTCAGCAATTTATTCTCCATGCGTATGATATTATTATTATCTCGACTAAAGTTAGAAGTAATGCGCAGAGCTTGCTTTTGTATGTACTGAACAGATGTTAAGTGGCACTAATACGTGTTGCCATATCTGAGTCTGAGATGGTTGTGTCGTCAGCAAATAACATGCACTGTGAAGGTGAAGCGTGTTGCGGAAGGTCATTTATGTAGAGAATGTTGGTCCGAAAATGGAGGCCTGTGGCACCCCCTGATTAATTGTTTTGGTGTCTGAAAACTTGCCCGATAAATAAGCTCTTAGTTTTTTGTTAGTATAGTAGTTTCTCAAAAAGATTAACGGCTTACAATTTTTTTATTAACATGTCGTGATTAATAGCTAGTTTTCGAGAAACCTAGAAAGACAGAACCAAAGTAGATTGTGTATTGAGTAAATTGTGTATAATTAAAGGTTTAAAGTGAAAAAAAAAACGCCTGTTTGAACACCCTCAAGGGTGTTAAATTAATTGCTCACCGTGTCGCCAACCGTACCGCCGTCCATCGCGTCGTTACTTTGCTATCCATACACTTCTCGCCATAATTCTTCCCCCGACAAACAGCCAACATCGCTTACGTCCTCGTGACATGACGTGCGTTCCTTGCTAAGCGCGTTCCTGCGTAGCTTGTGAGGGTGTGGCGCGTGAACTTGGCGTGGCAATAAAATTGGTGCCTGTGCGGTGGGTAGGCAGTGTACGAGAGTAGACGTTGCATGTATGGTGAAAGGTAGCGCAGTTGTACGCATCGCGTTTAGTTGTTTAGCATTTCGTCAACCGCTTCACGAGAGCTTCGATTCGCATAGATCCCAACACGTGCGATATTATTGCATGATTTCGAGCGGCGCAGCGCAGCGCTCAACGCTTTTTCTGTGGCCTTCATTGCGCGTCGCTGCTGTTGCAACTTTCGAGACGGCCTTGACGGCCCAATATCCTCCGCCGGAATCACACGTCCAAACCACTACGTCCCATATCTCTGGTAGAGGCCTTCAGTTTAGCTCTTCTGACTTTTCTTGAGATTAGGCAGGCTGCGCAGATACGCCATTTGGTTGCATCGCTATCATGTCGTCGTTGCATGCGCATGCGGCTTCTGCGGCAGTAATTATCCTAGCCGCTAACTGTACGTGGTGGCTAGTATTGCAAACGTGCATAATTTTTCCAACACCAACCTGTCACATATTGGCGTGTCTCGCTCGGTTAGACCGCACGATGCCGCGTAATTTTTTTCTTTTCATTGCCCTCAGTAAATTTCTCTGCTCGAAAATCAGTCAAAGGGAAAAACTGTGCATGATTGTTATTGTACTGCAACGTCAATGTTTTGCACGAAAAATGTCCGTATGGGTTACTGACTGGGTGTTCCGCTATCTTTTTCCAGTGTTACGCACCACAATTACGCTAGCGATCTTGTTAAATTTGCGAGGTGTATTTAGATAGTACCAGTATTCGGCAAGCTGTGGGCTCACAAACTACAGTAAGGGAAGTGCTATAACAGTGAATATATGGCAGGTTCTGTCGCTTTCATTTTGTGGAAATGAGTCCAATCGTATAAAAGCTTAAGGAACTTAGAACTGCCAAATATTTTCAAGCGTAAGTGAATCAAATCGCTGATTCTTGTATCTTCCGCCTTCTCGTTATAGTGGCCGCCACTTCCAGTAACAAAGCCACGGCGACAAGTAAGCTGACAAGTTTTTCCACTTTCTTTTTCGCGTATGTAGTGATCCTTTCAGCAAGGGAGACCACGTTTCTTGTCATGCGCTGTCTCCTATGCGTATTGGCTGTGCGCGCCGGTGACCTTTCGTCTCCATAAACTGTGTGTCAGTCAGTCCACGAAGAAGCATCGGAGCTAGCCCAGGTGTTAGAGAGCGCAGGTCGTTGAGGTAAAAGCTCTGTGGGGTTCGGGCGTTGCAGCCATCACGTGTACAGACCTGCGGTAACCTACGAACTTTCCTAAAGCGTAGCACAGCGCACGCGCTTGCTCGGCAATTGTCCCAGGTATGGTTCCTTACCTAAGCTTCATCTGATTAGCTTTTATAATGGGCGGAGCATACGTTTCGACAAGGGATCCGTCTTCGTCGTGGAAACCTCGGCTCCGGAGTGGGTTTTCCTATATGCAATTAAAGACTCGCCTTAAGAAATTCCTGTGATATTTTGTTTCGGGTCCAATAAGCTTTACTCGTTGTTGCTGAAATTAAAGTGAAATATTTATTCCAGACTTTCTTGTAAGAAAAATACGTATTTCATTTTTCTTCGTATACGAGTCTTCCCGTAGCGCGTTTTGCAGCACCGGGGCGAAGTTAAGCAATTCATGACGTTCTGCTCCAAGAGTGCGTAAAGAGAGGAAGTAGCCGAAATAGCCGCAGAACGTCGCATAGGCAAGGGAAAATGATGCGTCATAAAATATAATACACACAAAATGCCACTGTATGAAACATAACGTAGGCCAGTATACTCCCAGAAAGGAAGTGACGTGCAGTATACTTGCAATATCATACCGACTGGTCTGGCCATTTACGTTCACTCTCTTTCCTAATTATGGTACGCAATATGACCGGCCTTCTAAAGTGCTTCTTGAGCAACGAAGGCGTGATTTTGATATGTTATTTGTAAATGTGTTGAGAAATTCCTGTTGCGGTTAGTGCTGCATCGCCAGCATTGGGCCAACGTAGTCGGGTGCGGAACGTACGTTTTACGATGTTGGCCCTATATGGGCCGTTCTTCAGGCGCAATATAACTTTGGCGCACTGTGTTACCAAATGTTGTAAAAAGTTAGAAATGTGCCAAACTTGTACAGATTTTCTCATGATTGCGCAGTACAGGTTAGTTGTTTAAGCAACGGCAGCCCTATATGCATCACAACACCTTTGCATTTACTTATCTCTATTGAAGGCTGCCACGTGTGTCTCCCCGCGATCGTGCAGTTAGTTTGAGCGTTTCGGCCCGTCGCTCACCCTCTTTTATTCTAGAGCAGTACAGGCTTGCTACGTACACACCTGCTCCCGTCTCAGTACTGGCCCCGGGTTTTGCCGCACTACTGTTCCTTACGTGTCTACCTAATTTCGCGGGTATCGCGTCCGGTGCAACACCTGCGTGGCCGACGACATTGCAAAGACACGCGGTAAATAAGCACCGCCGTGTGGTCTGGCCTGTTCCGATATCAATTCACTTGTGGTCGGATTCATCTGCCGGCTAGGGCTCGCCAGTTTTGATTTAAAAGCCCGTCTTTTTCTCTTTGGCAGGTATTATTCAGCCGCATCCGTGACCTCAGTTGTGCATTAATAGTTGCTCGAATGTCCTTCGTTTACAACAGCGGGAGACGTGACAGGAGTTCATTGCGCTTTGCTTAAGACTCGCAGCCGAGCAGGAAAAAAGGGGGAGTAAATTGCTTTATCACCGACGTCATTTTGCCGTCAGTTAATTACCAATACTTGGGAACCCTTTGTGGGTCTACCATAAAAGGTGAGCAACGACGTCATTTTACGCCTTTGCGCTACGTCGAGTCGCCTGTCTCAGTCGCTACGAACAGCGTTTTCGATGAGAAGCGTCGATGGGTCTGAGCCGTGCTCGCTTCCGCGGAGCTCGCCGCGCGCGCTTTGCAGCGCAGGTTTCGTGTGCGTGCCGCGGTCCAAGTCTTCGCTGGCGCGACCACTTGGCTCCTCCGTGTTCGACACGCGACGTCGGACGTAGTATGTACGTGGACGTAGTCCGGTCTCCTTGCACGAGATGCGCAACTCCCTATATATGCCCAGAATTGCCGTAATTTTTTGCAGGCGAGCGGGAAGGCTGCCACTTTCGGTTGCCTTGACCACCGGCACGAGTTCTGTGTTGTGGAGAGAATTACCAGCGTGGAAGCCACTCTAACTTATAGAATACGATCAGGATCAGCCTGGACTGCTGAATCGGGGGCTCAAATTTGGGCTAGCTCTTTTCCCGTTATAAAGAGAATGCAAAGAAACTGGCTACCTTGAGCACTTCATTTGGTCCCGACGGCCTTCTTTAATCTCGAAGCGAACACCTTGCTTGGTAACTTGCAAATTACCGGCTTTCTACACGCAATGTTCTGTTGCAGTATGTGCAGTGTCCCTGGGAGGACTTGGGATAGCGCGAAAGGCGGTCTCCCGCATTCTACTCGCATACCTAGCTTACGTCGCCTCGCTGCTGCCTTCCACGGCACGTGAGGCAAGTTTGGTTTACACGGCATTTCTACTCTCGATCTCAAACTTGCCAGGTCGCTTGGGGGTTCGTCAAATTCCACTCCAAAGTTAACAACTTCGAGCATTTATGTAGCTTTGACCTTTCAGCCTAACACATACAGTGAACTTGTGACCTTTAAAGGCAATCTACGTCAGTGCAGTTCGATTCAACGAGAAGGCCTGCTTGCTGTAACCCGTGGAGCAAATGCCGACTCCGAATTCCTGGCTGACTCCACCTGTAAGGAACAGCATAACCAACCAAAATATCAGCCTTTGTAGTCCCTTTTTGAATTGCATGGCAGCTGGGTCCTTGGAGGAGAATTACTTCTGAATTGAAGGAGCAAAAGGCACGAACATGAGGGAAGACCGTTGGCAGCGAAAAGGATTGGATCGACGAAGCCGCTTGTATAAGACCTGTCATCTATTCCAAACCTTGTATTGGGTGCTCATTAATCGCGATAACGTAAATAATGGCGACAAGTACGTACTCGGCCTCTGCGCAACCACAAAGCGCCGAGTTAAGGAAAGTGCTACATTGGCTCAAAAGAGAGCTTACAGCTTTGAAGCAGGGCTGCAATGAAGCAACGACTATATTCTAATTATTTTCCTTTTCGCGCTCATGCATGTAGTGTGATCCGACCGGTGGTACGCCCAGGAGATGAGCTGCATCAGGCAATTATGAGCTGCGGATTGCAAGAAGGGGATGTAGAATCGAGCAGACGAAAACCTTGCATTAGACGTCGCCCAAATCACTCGCAAATTGGGAGCAGTCATTTACGAAGAAATGAAACAAGCAAGAATGTACAGTCTTCGGCAGGACACAGACAAAGCAAGATCGTTAAATAAAGAAGCTGACATCTAACGTTAACAGAGTCGTCACTTTCCAAGAAGAAAGAAATTCGTCCATACTAACCCCGTCCTCCACTGTTGTGCACTCTTGTAATTTGAGAAAGCATCAATTGCGATAATTCTTTATTTTCTCTCGCTATATCTTAAAATTTGGAGAGGCAGACTCAGAAAGGTTAGCTATATAATGCAAGCGCCAGCTGGTTTCTGCGCGTTGAAATAAGGGGTATAAAATGAGGAAAGGGGGGTAGTGGGTTGGGGGGGGGGCGAGTTATAAAGTAGAAGAAACGAAAATGTCCGCCATTGTTCTTGACGCTGCGTATTAGTTTCGAGAAACGGCTTGTTTATGTACACCTTCGACCACACCGGCAGCACACATTGCGGCAGAAGGCTTCACGAATGCCAACGGATCTTCGGGTTCGTGCCATTGCGCGCGTCTCTTGTCCCTTCGCTCATATTTCGTTTTGGACTCTCCGGGGCACAGTTTGACGGAATGTTACGAGCTGTCGGCGGGGTCCCTCGCGATGCCCGTATCAAGCCCGTCTCTGTGCGAGTGTCCCGCGGCTAAGAGTGGTGCGCTCAGTGATGACTCTAACCGGCAACGCGGCCCCCGGTGTCAGTATGCTTTTCCGGCAGAGCCGCATCGCCCGCAGTCGTTCGGGGCAGCGCCGAGACGAAACAATGGTTGCCCCCTTTCGAGCAACCTCGTCGGAGTGAGCAACAGACGTATCTCGTCTTTGCGGCGTTTTCTTTCTTCTCTCTCTCTGCTGTGGCATCAGCGAGCGCGGGCGGGCGCGCGTCAGCGCCGAAGAGTGCAAACCGGTTCGGCTGGCTCGCTCGAGGGGAACGGCCCACCGGGTTGCCCCCGTGGCCACAGCGGAGCAACGCCGCACCCGCTCCTCGCTGTACGCACCGAGGGTGCGACTCCCCTCCGCTACCTTCTACGCGCGGGGATCCGCTTGCCCCGGAAGAGGCGTCGCTGGTCGTGCTTGCACGTGAGAGAGAGAGAGAGAGAGAGAGAGAGAGAGAGAGAGAGAGCGCAGCATTCCGTCGCTTCGAATGCGCGGGGACGCCGTTGATGCCGTATTCGGTTGCGAATCCAACTAAAACGTGCACTATGCTTTGTTGACTCTCCCGAAGTTTAACCGGATCACCACACCAAACGCGTGCATGGTAAGCCTACTAGAAGAAGGGCGCAAGTCAACAACGCACGTACAGAGAGAAGTGCAGACAGGACGAGCAAGGCGCTCGTTCTGTGTACACTCCTCTGCACACGTCTGTTAGCTTTCGCCCCTCTTCTAGTAGATAAGCTTCACCGACTAGCCCAACCATAAATACTAGCGTCTACGTGTGGTCTAAGTTGAAGTGGTTCCAGCACACTTGGTGTTGCATAAGACGTCTCCAAAACGCGGCATGAAGAGAAGCCGAGTAAGCGATCAAAACAGCGTTGTCTACTCCCGTCATTCAGTGGCGAACATGGTGTCATTGGGGCAGTGTGTACCTGGGAGGAAGACGCACTAGTCACTCCGCTATCGCGCAGCATTCGCCCTGAGCAATTAGCGAGGAGAATCACACCAACTCGCGAGTAATTGACGGAAGTGATTGATTAGTAAAACGAGCGCAATTTACAACCGCTTAGCGGCATTGGCGTCGCACTTTGTCACGGTTTGACGTGCCGTACTTGGCTCTGCTACAATAGAAGCGTTGTCGAGACACATCTGCGCCACGCTTGGCGTCGGTGGACAGTGCGCAATGGAGATGTCAATGCAGGGTTCTTACACCGAAACAAGAGCTCCTACGCTCGGCGACAACAGTGCAAACTGAGCCCACAAAGCCGCCTGCGCTGTACTCGCCCTCCCGTGTCATCCACACTACGAATTCTCCAGAGACGTCGCTATTTAAAGGAGTTCGCCTCGATCGTGACGTCACGCATATATAGGAACGTAATTGGCTGGCACATTTATTTGAGCTTTCTTCTAACTGGCCAACTTTCCGCAGTTCTTTTATTTCGTTTTTTTTTTCTTCTCGCTCCATTCCTAGGTTCTCGCTGCCTCTTCATGAGCGCCCTTTTTACGTGAGACGAGCTTCTTCGTGCGTGCTCGCCGATTCCGGCTGCAGAATTGCTAATCACTTGCCGAGCACTGCATTCCTGTTGGCCATAGACAAACCTAGAAGAGAAAACGTCCGCGCACCCTGACGGGAGCGTGTAAATGCTCAAGAGTAACAAGACGGCATCTGTGCTACAACAACGGCGCGCACGGAGACTCATTGCTGCTACAATGTTTCGCCTTGCCTACTCCTGCATGCACGTGCCCTTCCACAACGTCACGATTCTCAGCGCCGCTGCTGAAACAAATCGCTCACAGACCCATTCCAGCTTTTCGAGGGCGTGAATCTAAATGAGCCTTCCAAAAGATGCCCGTGCCTCTACCTGGGGCTTCTACAGTTTGCAGTAGCTGTTATCCTGTTATATAGGCTTTCTTTCTTTCCGACTCGCTGCGACGGCTAACACCGTTTGTTTTTCTTTATTGCTATTATTGTGCACTTTCGTAAACAAATGAGGCCGTCAAAAGAAAAGCCTACCCAGCTATGAAATCGTGAGAATGTACTTTAGGTAGGGAACATATGCTTGGCTAGAACTTCGACGTATGCGATAAGTTTCAGCATTTCAAAATCAACCAACCAAACACTTCCATCTTTTGCGTTCGTGTTTGAATCAGCACGCCATGATTGTGACTACGTGACTCACTGGATTTTCTTTATTTTTCCTTTACCAAAGCGGTTTTCGTGTTTTCTTTTTTCGAGGAAGTCTCACACACGAAATGCGTACAAACATTGTGCAGTGTACAAATGCTGCACAATATGTACGCAGTGTATGTACAATCTCTGGTTCGCTCAATACTTTCGATTGAAATACGCTTCCCGTTCTCGTTTTAAGAGCAGTGACAAGGCTCACATAACTATTATATGAGCTACTCTTCCAGTACCCCCCCATCCTTCACAAAGTTTGTCGTTCGCTTTGCCATTGGTCGGCCGAATTCGCTGACGTCGTGTTCAGCCAGCATCATCACTGGTTAGGATTCGCTCTTACGAACAGTTCGAGCTTTTTGTGAATGCGGGTCCCGATTGGCAGATGAGCTGCGATGCCTAAGGAACCACAGATGGGCTGATGACTGTTATGGTCCTTCATCTTTGTTGCAAATTATGGCGCGACGAAGACTTAATCCCGTTGTGTGCATCGTAACTGTGACATCTAAAATCGCCAGTTCTTTTTTATGATGGGCATTTTCTATCGCCGCTAATGCTACGTTAATTCATGACGGCAGTTGAAAATGTGGAAGAGGAACATAAAAAAAAAGCAGCGCAGCAGTAGTTTCCCAAGTTCTTCCAAGTTGCTTTTACACAATGTCACTAATCTCTAAATGTAACTGAAAGGCAATTTTTGTGAATGTATGCCTTCCTGTAACTAATCTGCATAACGCAGCGTATCAATGTTTGAGCTTTTGATGACAAGTGTGTTTTCTATGAAGGGAATGTCAGCAGTGCTTTAGGGAGTCGTCCGTGATGTCATTGATTAACTAGTAACTATATTTGTACCAAAAGTTATCTGCAATAAGGTAGCGCGGTCTTGTCTAGCAACGTTATGTGTGCAATGAAGCAGTGACTGTCGTTGGCAAAGGTGACAGCTTCGAGCCATTTTTCAGTTGCCTTGCTAAACGCTCATTCGTAACTGAAACTGTATGGCCACCAAGCTCTTTTTCGGCCAGCTTAATAAATAATTATGTCATATGTTTCTCAGAATTTGACACCTTCTGTGCAGGTCGTATTTCTGGCTAGGTTGCGGAGAATTTCACCCTGAACAAGTATACACCTAATCTTCTATCACTTACCTTGGTTCCTGACAATAAACTCAAGGTTTTCTACCACGTACTCCGCGCGTCACTCAAACAAAATCTATTATCTGGAAAAGTGATGTTTGGCTTATGCACCTCTCATTTGTTTTGTTCCATGCTTGTATGAAATGCTTAGCGCCTGAAATGCACAATTAGTTATTAGGTATCGGTTACTGCTGCGTGCAGTTCCGCGTGTAAATTTTCTTGCCAAATAAGTTGCTGCTTCTTATCAACGACCGGAAGAGACCTGTTCCTATCTACGGCGCTCGACATTGCGGCAGAGCGCACGAAGTTGCACCGGCCGTCCTTCGAAGGCCACAGTACGCGCAAGGCATTGGACGAAAAAACATGTACACGTGACACGGCGTGCCGGTGGTCTGGCACACTTCGTTCCCGCGCGCAGTCCGGCTCTTCCGCACCGCCTTCGGCCGGTCTCGGCCCCTCTCGAGTGCGGCTCTGCTCGTCTCGAAATGCGGAGCACGTCCTCTTTGCGAAGCGCGCTCTTTGGGGCTCGATAAGATAAAGAAGCCACCCCGCTGCTGTCCAACCTGGCCACCCTGCTACCCCAGTGCGCGCAGGTTTCACGGGGTCAGCGGGGTGCCCCCCCCCCCCCCCCCCCCACCTTCTCGCCTGAGCTCGGCAAGTTCTCGCGAAGACCGTTTTCTTTACTCTCGCTGATCTTTTCTTTTTTTTCGAATACGCGTGTGTCCATTAAATTCCGCTTTCATTATCTCTTCGCGGCGCTTGTTTTCGCTGCGCTGCGGGGCGCCCCTCTCATTCGGGCCTTCCTCGAACACGAGAAGCGATAGCAGGTGCGTACAACGTAATGCCGAATCGGGCTGTAATGAGAAAAAGCAAAAAAAAAAAAATGGCGCGGGTGAAAGGCGTTACGAGTGCGCGCCGCTTAAACAACACTGCTGCGAATGTTGCTCGCACGTGGAACAAGCGTAAGACATCGTGTAAACTTTTCCTATTGCGTCGCACAAAAGAAAAGGAAAGTTTTTGACATGTTGGATTCGATGAAGTACACGCTTGCATTAAGTGTGCAGTCCTTGTCGAAAGAAATGGTGCGAGCGACCGTACGGCCGCCGCTGACTCGCGCACATTGTTGGCCACCTGTTGCGTTCGCCCGCGGCCTTAACCACTATGTCGTTCACTCCGAAGTGCACTTTCTGTTCAAGTATGCTTCATTGATATTACTGTGCACCAGTTACCCCTATGATTAGGACGTTCCTGCAGTGTGAACTGATTCATTAAGCCGCAGTTATATCTCCTTTGGCGCGCCCTTTTCTGTAGCTTCCTTCACCTCATTAAGTAATCATTAGTCATAGGTAAGTTCGGCCACGTGCCAAGATAACACCAAAAGTGTAAACACAGTAATAAGTCGGTGCCCTCGTTATAATGAACTGCCGTGCTTTCAGCGTCCTCTTAGGTCTCAATACACAACATCTACTGCTTGCAAATCGCACAGATATATTATGTATGCGTTCTCGCCAGTCCCGAGAATACCGTCTCGCTCTTTCTCTTAATTCTGCAACAGTGGCTTGTGGTCGTTAGTATAATGTACGATGGCTGTTCCTTACGATCATTCCATTAACATTTGGGGTCAAGATGACGGGTTAATAATGGCTCACTGTTATTAGTGGCAACTGTGTGGTTATTTAGCGGAAAAATGTTAAGCATAGTAAATGAGAACTTGATATGATTAAATATTTCCAGCGAATTTATCAAATGCGCGAGAAAAAATGAAGAGAAAAGAACAGAAGGAACGTTGATATTTATTATTCGCAGCTTCACGGCATAACTACCAAACATAACGCGTCTTGACGCATCGAAGCTTTCAAGGCGCCAGCCGATGAGAACTTGGCTCTAGGAGCAGGCTGAGGCTAATTACAGTTGACTTTACGTGTGATCGGAAGATAAACGCGCAAATAATACCTGTCGGTCAGTGACCGTCAATGGGGTTAGCACACCGTACTCAGGCCCAACAAAGCCTCCACCATGCTTTCGCCCACGCCGTCAACATATCGTGGCCGCTGCATGCATAAACGTCAGCAATCTCCTCGTGACGCAGTTAAGGCGCTGCGTATACAATGATACGACAGTCGAAGCAAGCTGTGCGTCGACGTCATCGTCCTTACTGCGATGCTCAGTGCGATGTCACGACACGGGTAATGGCGAATTAGCACTGGCGCGCTGTTCGCACTCTGCAACCACTTCCTGGGCTTTCCTGTCACATTCTTCCTACTTGTAAATTATTGTAATGTCAAGCTATCGTGGAAAAAGAATAAAGAAAGAAAAAAAGGAAGCTGCTCTGACACAAAAATACACGCTCTTTTTGAACCTATAAACAACCACAAACAAAGTATGAAATCTGTACAGAAGTGTTTTTCACCTATGAAGGAACCCACGCGTCTTACAGCCACCAGATCGCGATATGAAATCCCGTGTAAAACATACGCAACCATCTAGGGTGTAGGACCCGAGATTTTTTTTCTGGGATGGGAGGGGGGCCTTCGCACATACATTTTAGAAATATTTTCGCTCGGCGATGTCAGCCTTATACCTGCCAACGAAAAGCGGTATGTTGCACTTCCACTGAGCTCCTTGGCACCGCACAGTTTTTAAGGAGTTTTCAGAAAGTCGCAGAAGTGTCGACCCGCCGTTTCGCACTGAACGCAGCTACGCGAGCGACCGCCGCAGCGGTTCCTGCCCGCTGACCTCGACAACGCGGCGAACCGCATGGAAGCAGCGGCCGTACAGTTCGCTGCCGTGCAGTGCCGACTTGCTCCCGATCGAGAAGGGCGTGTCCGCAGCTACCGTAGATCGAAGACCCTTGAAAAAGCTGCCGCCCGATCGCTGGCTTCTCGCGTGCTGCCCTTCTGTCGGCCCTTGGTGCCTTCGGGGCTGGCGACCGCAGTGGGCGGGTGCCCGCGCACATCCATGGGAGTCGAGGAGGTCGCGCCGTCGCCAGGTGTCTCTGCGTGTGACTGATCACGCTCGCGCTGCGGCTGCTAATTGAGGTCGATTGTGCTGTACACGCGAGAGCGGGGTGTGCGCGCCTCCAAGCGTTGGTGCGAGGGATTCGCGTCTGATCCCGGGAGTTTGAACGAGACGAACGAACTGCTCTGCATTGTGGCTTGTCATGTTGCGTGAGCCGTCGCCCTTGAACTGCTATAATAAAGCCGGTGCATAGAGGCGACAGTCGCATTAATGACAGGCTTTTTTCAAGTCCTCCAGTGAACAAGTCTCGGTGATACAATGTACTGCGATAGAATCGGTCAAGGGGGTCAGTGAATGCGCGAAACAACCATTCTCCACGCGCGACAACACAAATACAACGGAGCAAACCAACGAGGTGACCAATAAGAACTTTTTTTCTTCCTTTGCTCTTCGCGACAGCGTCAAGAGAGGATTAGGTCAATTTGTACAGCTGCAAGCTGGGCATCAGCGCCCGGCACATGTAAGCACGACCTTTGTCCACAATGGGAACCCAAATGGAGAGAGGGATTCCGGAGGAGTAAGCAGTACTGTTTTTTGTTTGTTTGTTTATTTATTTATTTATTTATTTATTTATTCTTTTTTTTACTTGTTGCTCCCCTACTCCTTCAAGGGAGAAGCGCTTTGTTGAAACATATGCGGCTGCGTTAAAACAATGACCTCTGATTAAGAACTCAAAGAACTTGCGGCAAACTCGTGTTCCAATTTGTTGGCGATTCCGGCAAACGGGACCGCGTTTCAACATTACGGGGCAGGTTTTCAAGGCCGCGCGGCGGATGTTGTCGCAGGGTTAAATGCCGACAGTCCTGGCCCTCATGCCTCCGTTCTCTCCCTGAACTGCGCCAGAAAACACTCTAACGATAAAGCTCGCGCGTCCTTCACTATAACATGACCGACAACTTCTTAACCGAGCAACGATACATCCCACCGCAGCGACCGTGATTGTCTCAATGGCCTTTTTAATCGCGCTGACCCATTTTCGGTTAAGGTCGTCGGCAGCCGATCGATGCCAGTAGCTCTGACAATATCCGCAAGCAATGAATGGGCGACCACGCTTGCTCGTGTTCGCGATTTGTGCCCGCCGCGTTATTAGAATTCGCGATGACACTCGGGTCCCTCCGGCAGAGTCATCAGTGGCGTGTGCACTCGGGCTATCACCGAGCCATTTTCTCTCGGCGTATCCACTTCTCCTCAAGTGCATTCGACACGCGATTTCATTAAAACAATGGTCTTTGATTCAGAACCGAAAGCGAAAGAAGATTGCTACGTTCCAACCAAGGTGCGTACGGATACGCAAAGCAGTTTCATTTGCGCAGCTCTCCACCTCTTGCTTCTGTAGGCTGACAATTTTTTTTCCCGTAACGATGCTCCGTCGACAAGCAGCGTACCTCATCGTCTCTGCGCAGCGAAATCAAAAAGCCATCTGCTCCGCCCTGTGAATACGCGATAGGTTTGCGCGGACCTGACGATCTCCCGATGCAGGCTTCCCACTGCACCGATCGCTTGTCCGCGCTCTGTAACGCTCCGTGCGTATCTTCGTCTGCCTCGAAAGTGGTGGCATCTCCGACGCGTGCCTGTGTCCGGCGTCTAGTCGAAACACAGAACCAGCGAACGAAATATAAATCTGCATACGCCGATTTAAGTTTCCTCGCACTGTTCTGTTTTTCTTTTTCTGAATTAGCCAAGTATACCAGAAAAGAAGGGTACCTTGCACGAATCAGGCAAGCCCATTTTGCAGAAATCAGCATGCTACAAGTACTCGTGTTCTTCTGTTGTAGCTTCGCGCTGCTAGTTGAAAATGTTTGCCCTAATTAAGTACCTTGCATGACGACTGTATTGTTCCAGTAATCACCTGTGGACCTTAATCTTGGAAGTTGAGACAGATAATTTAAAGGAGTGCAAATAGTGCGCAGCCAGTGTTGGAAAGCAAGCGGAAAGGCATAAATAGATGGTACCCTTTATCAGAGAAGGCTAGTGATATTTTAGGCGAAGTGGAAGCAGTCGACTTGGGCATGTTATCTTGCGTACCCCATCCTGTACCCGAGTTACAAACCAGGTTCCAAGCCTAATCTCCAAAATGTATCTGGGCTTTTTCAATTCAGGCTATAACGTGTAGAATAAGGGGCCGCTATTTTGTAGTGATGCCTTATGCCTTATTCTATGCTATTCTTATCATCCACCACACACGGCCGCCTGATCCCGTTGATAATGTGGGCAGACCGTTGCTCTGGCCAGTGGCCAAGCGCGAATAGCCTGGAAAAGCATAGAATCGGAAAAGGCATCGCTACAAAATACCGGCCCTGCTAACATTGTCTGGTTGCTACGCGTTATGGCTACACAGATTAACTACAAAGACCAGCCATTCATTCCTGCCTTTCCTTTCTTCTGTCACTACCGCGCTGCCTTATTTATCTATAAAGTGTCCACTGACATCCAGTGGGCTTCTGCTTGTATAGCCCTTCGGTTGAATAATGTCTGCAGAAGTTTAAACTGCACATCTGAACATGTGTAGACCGAAAAAGACCGAAGAAAGTAGTCGCGCTAGTGAATTTCGTCTACAGGCAGTCTGTGGACTCTGCAGTACCCTTGAAGTTTACGACACTCCGTAATCTGGCTTAGTTTACTTTTATGACGGATGCAAAAACTATTTAGACAATTTGCGGTCGCAGGATTGCTTTGGTTGACGCAGTTCTGCGTCAATGTGATATCCCTCGTAGGACTGAGCATAATTATTTCGTTGAAACCGCTGCTTTGCACCGGACTTGATTCGCGTGACGGTGCTTGTGATGATGACGACGACCACAGCCTGAGGACTCTGACGGGCGAAATTTCCATACAGTCAGCGCGCGTAGATCACTGTAGTAACCCCTCATTGTTTGTTACTATTGTTATTATTTACGTTCCTGTAGTGTTACTAAATTCAAAGAACCTGTACTCCGTTTCAGACATAGGTGCAGCGTTGTGGAAGCTACGCAAGAAGTTCGGTCATAATATTGTATCACTTCGCGCGTTCCGTCCAAGCTTTGTTGCGTGGCAACGGCGTTTCCTCGCGCGAGCATACACGCGAGACTGGCGCCACAAGCAGCAAAAAAAAAAAAAAAAACGTAAAAAAAAACAACGAAAAGCAAATTGATCTAAAACAGCATTAGCAGCCGTATACCACAGTTTGTTTGTTTCTAAGGGCTAAGACGTTTTTCATTCAATACTAAGCCCATATAAAGACCAGTTTCGCACGATTATGGTGCAAAACATGAAACTATTTCCATGTGCGAACGCAGCCACTGCAAAACGTGTCCCTATAGCCTCCACAGCGTCGCAGGTGAAGCCTGAAGCGGAGTATAGCCAACCGAAGCAGGCTGCAATGTCCACCGCCCTGCCTGGGTTTCGGTTGACTTTGACTTCGTTGCAGGGTCGATGCGAGTGAGCAGATTATAAGCGTCCGTGCTCGAATAGGCGAACACATCGTTCGCCTATGCTGTGCATGCGCGAATGTTTGCTTTCGCGCCTGTATCAAAACGTTTGCTCATGTGCACGCGAAATTCAGCAGTTTTCGATTACACTGAGAAACGCTGGGGAAAATCGCTGATTTATCGATTTCTTGAGGTTTAACGCCTCATGCCCTACAACACGGTGACTGCATGGGGGACGCCGTGTGGCGGATGTCTCCGGATTGACCTTGCATGTGATGTTCGCACACTTGCCACGGCAGCGCAGTGGCTATCGCGGTGCGCTGCTGAGGTCGCGGGTTCGACTGCCGACCGTGGAAGCCGCGTTTTGAAGGGAGTGAAACGCAAAGCAACACTTGTGTGCATGATAAATGTGCAGGTTATGATTATAAAGGGCTGCGTTAAAGAACGCCAGGAAGTCAAAATTAATCCGGAGTTCCCCAATGCCTCAAAACCAAATCGGGGTTATGGCTCGAAGAACCTGAGAATCATCATCATCATCATCATCATCCGTAAGACATTTTTGGAATCCTGATTTCAAACAAGAATATATTGCTCCCCATGCCCTACGGAAAACATGGCGTTTTATAGTCCCCTAACTGCAACACAAGATTTGGTAAAACTCGTAGGTATGCTAATGTCCCAAGGATATTCAGCGACCTGCCTGATCGTATATTTTCTGCAACCACGAAACGAAACTTGAAAAAAAAACAACTGCTGAAGGCACTATAAGCTATTTGAAATACTAAATACTGTTCTGTTTTTCTCGTTTCTTGTATTTCCGTTGTCACTGGTTTCAGCTGACCTTCTGTTTCATTTTATTGTTGTGATGAGCTTCACCAGATTTGCATTACTGTACATGTTGCCATTTTGTTCTTGTCTGCCGGCGTGCCGGGCCAAGTCACGATAGCTACTTCCATCGCTTTGACGGGCCTGCCTTCTGACGTACAAAGATTGTCAGATGGCAACTATAAATATCATTATTATTATCATCATCATCATGACCATCATCACGCGACTGCTTTTGCAATCCGCCTCCATCGGAATGCGGCAGCCGCAGCGAGGAACGAAGCCAAAGCTTGAGTATAGAACTGTTCACAGCTGGACATGGAAGTGTTCCACAATATTGAATCTTTAACAAAACACTTCTACGTGAACTCAATTTTAATCGCATGTCATTCCTTACTATTTCTTGTCTGCGCGCCGATGCCTCTTAGAACAGTTCTGCATTTGAGTATCGTACTTTTCTTATAGTGTATCTTTTTGTGAAACATAGGGCGCTATAACATAAAGCTATTCAAAACTTTTCTATTCCAATTCTGCAACCAGCCATCGATGGCTGGTCCAAAAATTTGCGGGCCACCCCCACTTCGCCTGGCTGTCACGTGACGTCACAAAACCGCGGAAAATCACCGTGTCAAAGTGACGTGTACGCATTGAAGACCCGTTAATATGTCAGACAAAGCTGACTTTTTTTTTTTTTTTTTTGAATGGCCGGCAACTGCCCCGTTCCGAAAGCAATAGAATATGGCTGCCCGCCGATCGCTCTGGCACTGGCTACTCGGAGCTGTCGAGGAGCATGTATTTATTCGCATAAAATAAAGAATTTTGCATGTAAGTATAACGTTATCGAAACCTTTCGGCATGTATACGACATCGCTGTGCCAACTCTTCCCTTTGAGCGTGGTTCTCGCCTCCTGTCAGCCATTTAGATAATAAAAACTGCTCAATGTAGGCGTTGCTATTCGCTTTGAAAGCAGGAAAAATTAGACCCTAGAAACGAGAAGCGTGTTTGATTGGGCTTTTCTAGCTACGCTGCGGCTGAAGGAGGCAGCGCTGCGTAGTCGTCGACAAAGTCAGTGGACGCTCTATACGCGCCGTGCACGCCGACGGACGCGCCACTGGTGGCGGCCTTGCGCAGAACACGCGGGAGAGGAGCCTTGCGCACGCCGTAGTTTGTTGTGTCGTTGATCGTGCTTCTCTGTCTTATTCACGTTTTCAGAGCAAGCTAGGCAGCACCATTCGCACTTGTGGGGTGGCCAAAGCTTCAGGGAATGTCGAAGAAGAATTGTTGCAGGCTGGGGGGCTCAAATACCGGTGAAAACGTGCCGGCGATACGGTTCTAATCATTCCCGGCGAAGCCTCATCAGCGGGAGCAACGGTAGCAAAAATGGATCGTCGCTTTGAAGGGAAATTTCTTGTTCTCATCCTTACCTTTGTTTCGTCGGTGTTTTTTTCCACTCGATCATAGTTAGACGCGTGAGCAACGAAGTTCGTCTGCAGTGCAGCATGAGGTTTAAAGGCAGTTCGCTAAAGTTCGGAATGCTGTTTGCCGCTTATATTGCTTTCCGCTTCTTTACCGCGTTGCGCTAGCTAGGCAGCACGACTGCACGAGCGCATTGCGTTGTGTGTTAAAGCTACTGAAGTTTGCAAGAACTGGAATTGTTGGTTTCATGTGGCGCGGTAAATCCTTGCACCATCTGTCGCGCACTTCATGTTTTTACATCTGTTTTATGCGTGGCTTTGCACATGTTTAACTGTTGCTAGTTGCTCCACGCATAACTCTTGTCGATTATTTTGAGCGGCGAAGCTTTCACCCTGCCTTGTTTGTAAAGGGTATAAATCACGCTGTGTCTTATTGGAATGATACCAAGGAAATGCTTCTTTAACAGCTTTATTCTTTTCGCCCGAGGGCATCTTATATATAGTTTGTGTTTTTGGAAATGTGTTTAGAAAATAGGTAGTTCAGAGCGAGAATTTGTTCCATTTCTCGCTGAAAAGTTCGCGTCCCGTTTGGGAAGTCATCACACCTCGATGCTGCCTGAGCAAACTTAACACGCCGAGTGATTTGTTTGTTTCACAACGTAGTCCCTTCTTGCATGTGAGTTTTGTACTCAAATGAATTATTTCTTATACTTACGCTGCAGACGAGTAAACCGGGCCTTGCCGCCAGCGCTCATCTACTTTGACTGGCGCTGCTCTGCCTTTAAATATATTGTCACGTGGTGGTGACGTAGAAGAACACAGTAGCAATACTGTGAACGAGAAAACTAACTTTTATTGGGCGAACTTGTGCCCACAAAACAGGCTACACTTATAGCACAACGAAAGCGGCGAACACAGTCGGCGATCGTCGGAAATCTGATCAGCGGGTCAAGCGCGTCGGCTTTTATACAGAATCATCGAATGTTCCAGACTAATCGTTAGGACCCGCGTGCCTTCCACAAAGTTCTACAGCATTCGCGTTAGGCGAATAAATCAGATAACACAAGGTTGGGCGACAACAGACTGCGGATAGAAGCACCGATAACTTTCCAGAAACTTCGGATACATGCAAGCGCGTCCCGCGCTGTGCGATAAGATTTGTTAGGCGGCGAAACGTGGTCGCCCGATAAAGATAAGTACACGTGTCAATATCATGTGGCACCTCTCTCTAGTAATATAAAAAAGTACTGAAAAGTTAGTCAGTCTTTAGCTTTGTACGTTTCCAAGCAGCTCTCTTGGGGAAATTAAAATTGCACAAACTGCAGCGGGAACGGTAGTTCATCGGCGTATGCAGCAGAATTGCATCGGCGGTACAGCACTAACACGCGCTTTTATTAACCCCTGTGTTTGGTGACTTCGTTGGCTAGTGTACGCGTTTCCATCAATAAATTGGCAATTACTCTTCTTGAGGCGACTTCGACTGCAGTTATTCAGCGATGTCACACGTATTCATCGGCAGAAAAATCACAATGGCATATGCAGAGATTGCACCGTGCGGATTTGTTTGATATAAGTCTGCACTAACGACGGGTGCTTATTATTCAGGTACAGAAGCAGCATTGCGGCAAGGGTAGAATAAAAAAAAACCATCGAGAGATCGCATCACTCAACAAAATTTATCGGCTAGTCAACATGAGCACCACGTCATGTAAATGAGGTTCATGGAGTTTGTCTGCGGGACACACCTTGCACCTATGTGGACCTTGTTGTCCCAAACACCGGTAACATCGTGTTCATACCCGCTCGCACAGAGGTGAGCATCTTCCCTACAGCTGTCAACGCAGAAGAAGCAGCCTGGCACCTGAACAAAGGAGAAATCGCAGCCGCGAACTTCAGCCATCCTTGCTGCAAAGGGTTGTCGTGTGCTACTGCTCCCGCGTGTACTGTTGGAAGCGTCCGCTAGGTGGCTTTCAGTGGCGCCTCTATAGGCGGTGCACGAGGCGTATTGAAAAGCGAAGCAATAGCGATTAATCCCCCTCAATCGCCCCCTACCCCCCCCCCCCCCCAAAAAAAAAAAAAGAAAGAAAGAGCAAGCATGAAAGAAGCTCTTCTAGCAAGTTTCCGAAAATCATCTCGTCTGAGCGGTCTCTTTCCGGCGCCTCCATAGGGTCATCGTCGGGGTCACCGGAAAAAAAAAAAAAAAAAGCATCGACGGAAACGCGCACCTTCGATCGCGCGAGAGAAAGACTCGCTCGGTGGCAGCTAATGGCGCTTGCCATTCGCTCGCTGCGAATACGCGATCGAGCTGCGGCAGTGCGTGGTGTTAATGACCTCTGTTTGCTTCATTTCGTCCACCAGCTGCGCTTTGATTCGGCAGCCTCGTAACGAATGCAAAAAAAAAAAAGCAAGTGGTAGGTGGAGGGAGCAAGAGAGAGAGTAGTGGCGCTCTCCACCTGTCGGCAAATTTGGCAATGTGTGTTAATGCAGCGTTAACGTTGTACACTAGCGGGCCGCAATATATAATATCCTTGTGGTAAGTTCACGCCAACCTTGTGGCTACAGTCTTTTTGCTCTGAGCTTCCGTATAATTTGCGCGTAACAAGCCGCACCTTGGCGCTTTCTTGTATGTGCTTCCTTTGTTGTTTGCTTCCCTTCCCCTTTTTTCTTTAGTTTGTTGCATGGGTGTTTTGTGTCATCTGTGGATAGCTTGCTGTCCTGAACTTTTTGTCTTCGTTAACTTATTTATTTATTATTATTAATATTTTCAATATGGACGGGAAGTGAAGGGGAAGCATTATTCTATTGACTATGTCTCCCTTTCTTTCTATCTCCCCCTTCCACTCTGTTTCTCTTTTTATCCCTCTTAACCCTGCCCCCTGCGCAGGGTAGCCAACCGGAACTACCTCTGGTTAACCTCCCTGCCTTTCTCTGCATTATTTTCTCTCTCTCTCTCTTTCCCGGGACATCAGGCTTGATGATGATGAAGGTAAACGGAGGAAAGAAAGAAGGGGCATCATATTACACGGGGTGACGCTATCAACCTTCCGCTGTAGGGTTCCGCATCAAAATGTATAACTTAATAGAACTGGTGTCTCTATGACTAACATCCGTGTTTGCTGTAACCACGACCGGCTTTATTATGCGGCTGTAACGAAGCAGAAACAGCTGATCACTTCTTTCTTTCCTGCCGCCGCTTTTCTTCCCTCCGGAGAATGTTTTTCGTACATCCTACTGGTAATCTGGGTTTACATCCGTCAACATCGAAACTATTGTCCTTTGGCACGTCACTTAGTAGAAGCCAAAGGGGTGTTGTAGCTGCTCTGCGTCAGTTTACTGTTCGGAAGGTGTGCCGATTGTACTGTTTTCCCGGTAAGTGTGTGTTAGCGTGTGTGAATAAGCCCTATTTTACTTTTATATTTACGTCACGCAAGATATCCGTTTTGATTGTTTTTTATCCATTATCTGTGTGCATTTTTCATTACCTCCAGTGTGGCCATAGTCCCCCTCGTGGATATGGGCCATGTGTCGCGGCGACAGCAATAACCACAGAGTTTCTCACTATATTACTTAGAGGGAAATCTGGCGCTGCTGCGCCGTGGTATGCATGGGAATGCCGGTATACTGTGACCTCGTATTGGCATTGTTCTCGGAGAGCCGAGACACCATGCAGACGCGCCTGGCAAGCACCATTCCGTCTGTCACAATGATTCATTTTCTACTGAAACAGCACGTAAAAAGCTGTTTTAGCTTTATTATTATACAAAAACATGTTTTGTTTAACTATGAGAACTTGTTATTGCATGTACAATTATATGAAATGCAACAAGGATCAGCGAGCCGCTAAAGTTGGAGAACAGACGACAAGATTCGCGCTCGCTTTGAAACAGTTTGTCGCCTGTTCTTGCTTTTCTTCGTTTGGTTATGCATTGTATGTGAGTAAACTTTACTGGAAGATGTAATATGCGTGAATGGAAACATTTTGTGGAAATATTACTTTAGGAACGCGTTATTTGTGTAGCCATATCCACGTTTTAGACGAAGCCTCTTGCAACACCAGACAACACAAGCCTCGCAGGCACACATACTGTCATTCGCATGACGGCACAGCGCCCCTTGGAAACTCCCATAGACGGTGACGCCAGATTTCCCTCTAGTGTTATAGTGAGAAACTCTATGGCAATAACTACACGCAGACAGAAGAGGAGCGCTGTGGACGAGGGTGAAATGCCGAGGTCTGCGAAGAAATTCTGCAACAACTTGACTACAAGGAGAACAATTGACGCTCGCCGATTCATTTTGCTTTTCCCGCCTGTGACGCGAAATTCAGCATTTCCGACGCTGCGTGCTTTTCAGCAATGCTAGAACCTTACGGTAAATAATTATTTTATTATCGGTTTGCTTTATTCACTCATACCCGTATTCGCAAAAATAAGGAAGGAAAAGAAAGCTCTTGTGCTGAAGTAATGTTTACCCGATTACGCTGTCGAACACCATTATTAAACATATCTTCACAGGTCTGGTCTGGTACCCTCCCGTGTGTGCCCAGTCTGTGCAGAAGACGAGACCATAGATCATTTTTTTTCTTACTCTTCCGCTGTATTTCTTACTTAAGGAAAAGCATTTTAGAACCAACGTTCAGGCAACTTGGTTTAACTTTTTTATTTTAACTATTGTTTCTCGAGGAGCCTCCTCTCTTGGAAACTACCGCAGTAATGTTTGCTCAGCCGTGGAGGAATTCATAGTTGTTTCAGAGCGATTCTCTCAAATTCTTCAAACACTATATTTATCCATTTCCACCTGACGCTTTTACCAATTTTTGTAATGATAACATCTTCCTAACACCATCCTAATCTTGGCCAATCCCCCGCAGCGGGTGCGCGCCATCGAAGAAGGATATCCTGTCCTATCCTTAATGTGTTCGTCACAGCGCAAGACAACCAACCGCGATGTGTCACATATTGACACGTGAACTTGTATATCTACACCTGAGCGCTTTTGACCGTCTAACAAATGTTATCGCTCAGCGCAGGACGCGCCTGCATGTATCGGAAGTTTCTGGAATGTTATCAATACTTCTATCCGCTGTCTGGTTGTCGCCGAACCTTGCGTGATCTCATTGCATGTATGCGCGGCGCGAATCGTGTATAACTTTCTGGAAGACACGCGGGCACCAGCGATTACTCTGGAACATTCGATGACTGATGTATAAAAGCTGACGCGCTTTACCCGCTGATCAATTTTCGACGATCGCCGACCGTGTTCTCCGCTATCGTTGTGCTTTGAGTGTGGCCTGTTTTTGAGGGCACATGTTCGCCCAATAAAAGATTTGTGTATCACTAGTTTCGCCATTCAGAGTTTTGCTGCTTTCTTCACAGTCACTACCACGTGACAATATCATTAGCGAAGGCGGCCGGCCAATGACGAAGAGCACTTAAGAACTAACCGCTTCGTGAATTCCGCCACGATGCCTTGGCCGATGCGCCGTAGAGCGTAAGCCATCGTACGAAAATATATCAGCAGCAACAGTAACGACAGCAGCCGGCTTTTCTATAGCCAAGTCTAGCGTTTCATCCCGCAGCAATTATAGCAAGCAAAAGCCGTAATGACGTTAGTGTAGCGCTAAAAATGAAAAAAGTGGCCGACTTCAGTCGAACTTTTATTGGGCCTTGGGCCTTGGGCTCTTGGGCCTTGGCCGGCCGCCTTTGCTAAATATATGTCAAGCATCGGGATTGGTTTAACTTTCCTCTTACGAACAATTCTAGCGCGACAGCTTTTTCTGAGTACGGGCCCGGAATGAGAGAGAGAGAGAGAGGTGAGGGCTTGGCTGATAACCATGGCACAAACCGGCACGCAGCGAAGATCGCTCACAGTGGTGATGCAAATTCCTGTTTTTTCCACGAACATTTCTGCCTTGACTCGCTTCCTTCTGCGAGGGAAGGTCAGCACGCCTTCTAAGCGTGACGTGAACACGGTATGTAGCCTCCCCAACCGCTTGCGGCCTCCCTTGGCACCATGCAACGTGATCGCGTTGCTCCCGTTCCTGTGGACGGTGCGATGGAAGGGCACGTCGTGCATCATGTAAATGAGTGATGGCTGCGCGAGCGCATTTCGTCACTTTGAGCGGCAAGAACGTGAAACAGAGCCCTGATTAGCTCGAATTCTTTCGCGAAACAGCGGAGAATGCGAGGGAGACCGCCTTTCGCTGTTCAGCGGAGAGAGAGACTGAGTCTTCATTGTAGAGCAGCCTCAAACAACAAATATAATTGCCGCGTTTCACGCGAAGCCGGAAGGCATTGACGGAGCCGTAGCATTGACCGCGGGGTTTTACTACGCACACAGAATAAACTATATGAAGCGCTGCATAAGGCAGCAAAAGTAACAAGTCAGTATTTTCTTCACGCCAGATTTTATTTAAGCCAGACCCGAAGTTTTCAGTGCATGGTACCTACATAAGAGGTGTATGTGCTCAAGCATAGGTGTCAGGGCATTTGTTAGTTGTGTTTTATTAGAGCTCTGTTAGAGCATGTGAGCTTTATCATTATTAACGCATGCGTAATATTAGATTTCATTACGTTTAGTAGGCATTACCAACTAACGCAGCGAGCCACCTTAGTTTTATCGGCATGTTTTTTCTTTAATAACTAAATTAAGACGAGTGGCTGCCGCTAGTATACACTAGCAAAGGCTTCTCTACTGACCTTATTTGCTCTAAATAGTAATATTAAGAATGACGAGACGGACACTTTGCCTATATATATAAACCCAGAGAGGATGAATGGTCCAACCAGGCGACAGTCAATGCTCGATGCGTGATTGTGGATCCTCTTTGGAGCTGCGATAAAACGACACTAAAATTGAACAAGGATCGGTTCTCTCTCCTCAATTTCCCTGGCGTATGGGACGATGTCGTTGGTCCAGTTTGGCCGCCAATTTCTGACGGCCGCATCGTGCGGGTGTGTTGCGCGTTGATTTAGCGCGCTCAGAATTATGTGTGTCATCGGCGCCGTATATGTGTGGTGTCGTGAAACTCAAGATTATACGCTGTTAAGAACGGCCCGCTGACGTGCAAGTTTTACCAGCCATTTGCGACAGCGGGAGTCAACTTTTCCTGAAACGCCATCGTAAACCTCTAGCCACGGCGTGACTAAGTCGACTGTGTGTGGAGAACAATACGCGCGTCCTTGACTCAGTCGCTGGAGCCAAGATGAGTGCGACAAAGCATGCTTTGTGCCTGAACCCGCCACCGCCAACCTGGTCTGCTGTGAACGAGGGAGTCCCCGAGGGAACGTAGTTCAAGGCCCCTTCCCACGCGCCGTTCGAGACGCAAGACAATGGGCAACCGGCCGCGCTGCGGGGGTCAGCTCAGGGAATAAAAGGCACCTTTCCTGACGTAAGCCCCGAGTTCGGCGAAGCCCGCCTGACCTCGGTTGAGGATCGTGAACCTGTGCGGAAGTGTGTGTGTGTAATCCCTCGTGCACAGAGGCGACTCGTTTACGATGACTGGTCGAACGTTTCCCTCACCTTGGGATCGAGGGAGGACCGAGTGTTTATAAACCGCTGTTGTGCGGCTGCTCGAGTGTACTTTCTCTCGCAGTCATGCTAGACTGATGAACTGCAACGTCCTTATGTAGATACTGTAAATAAACCCATATCCCTCGTTCTCGATGAGAAGCAGTTCTTCCCTTCATCAACGTCCTTGTCGTTGTATTTCGGCAGACACCACTCATGTGTCCAATTCCTTGACACCTTCTGCATTGAAGTGGTTTGCGTACAGAAGGCCGTTCCACATGCCGAAAATGGCCGACCTTTACATGTGATGGTGGGCCTTACACAAGTCGACTTGCCAAGGCGCCGAGCTTGCAGTAAGGCAACGCCATCTGTTGCAGGTTTGATTAAAATTGGCGGGTCGCTGTCGCTAATCGATGTGTCAATATGATAAACAACACCAGCCGTGGTTTCGTTGTCCTGCGGAATGAGGTAATGGACATAGATGTTGCCCAGGAGCTTTACTGCCATCAAAGCATTGATTGCGCTTCGGTTGTGGACATCAATAGCCAGGACGTTCTTTGGATTATTAATTCTGATATCCTTGATTTCTCCTGGTACGAGAGCCTTCAGAGAAACGGAAATCGCTTGTCGATTAAGGCGGTTGAGGTTGTCGGCAGGTGTGTCCGGCACAAAAAGAGTTGTGTGCGCTGATGGCCTTCGCTGTGGCATGACGGTTGACTTACTTGACGAAGACCGTCCGCTGATGTTTCTTCTCTGGGCCTTCCGATGTACCACTCTTTCGAAGCCTTCGTCATCTGAGGCGTCGTCGCTTGAGCAGGAGTACAACACAATGTCCTCGCTGTCAGCTTGACTTGGAGGGCAATTCACCTTCCTCGTGCCGGTTTCTACCGAAGAAGTCACGACGCGTCGGCATTCTGCCGACTCCACTTCCATTGCCGTGGCAATGGGAACGGCGTCTCCCAGTAAAACACGGAAAAAATCCGAAAATACTGTGTGTTTAGAAAAAGTTTATTTCGACAAGAGACGATACAAACACTGAGTCACAATCACTGCAGCGCGAAGGAACAGAAGTCTCTACGAAAATCACTTCGTCTTCAGTGTTTCCTACAAAATCACTAGAGATAACTCTGGCGCTGCGATCGTTAGGATACCGTCGAAACGATGAGGACTACATGGATTGGTCTGGCCTTTATGCGTGCGACTTGAGACTTCCTTGTGGCATTATTCATTGCGCTTTATCTTTTCCAATTCCTAAGGGACCATGGCCCGAATTCACAAACATTTTCGCTAGTAAGTGTTCTTTACCAATGAGTGGCCATGTACTCTCTACCTGCATCATTCCCGTGCTGGCTTTATGGTGCATAAGTAGCATTTTCTTAGGTGACTCAGGCAGGGAAACTGCACACATAAAGAAATACAAGCCATGCGCTCAGTGTTTACGGGCCCGTTTGTTTCACCGAAACGGTGTAGCTCGGAACGCCGAGTCATGTGCCGTACCAACTAACCCTCGTCGAAGCACTTTGTAAACTCTACGGCGGACGCAAGCCAAGCGGCTTGGAGAGAAACTCTCTTCATCGTGGTTGCGTTCGCTCTCGTCGTAGCCATGCCCCCCTCGCGGTGAAGCGCCTTGAGGAGCGGCACCGCCTGGTCCCAGCACGAACGCATGGCGTGACCGCGGTGGCGTGTTCGCGGCGTCTCCTTTTCGGACCGTTTTCTCCGAGCGCGTTGACCTCCGCCGGGGTCGTATCGGCGCTCCACGCGTGGGCCCGTCATCAGCCTCACATGCACTGCCAGTGCGCTTCCCCGCGGGGGGGCCACCCACCGAAGAGCGAGTGCGTTTCGATTACACGCCGGATTCACACGTGTCCGACTGAAAGCGCTGGGATGGACTGGGCAGTGTGGCAGCCGCCCGCGTCGTGGGATCTCGGACGGGTCTCGTCGTGCGAGCAGCGGGGAACGCGCCGCATTTCCCGCTGGTACATACACTGCAAAATCCTGGCTCTGGGGTTAATCGCAGGCGTGGTAGCGTCGAAGAAGCGTCATGTACGAGTCTTCTCCAACGCTTAACAATTAACGAGCGTAAACTTTGCATGTCTTCCTGCTTTTCACTGCGTTTACTGTTTTTCGGTGCTTTTTGTGGTTCCATTTCGTATGGCATGCGACGAAAAATTGCAGGTGCCACCAAATAAGGCCCCAACCTCGGCTTTAACATAACGCTAATAAATAAAGGAGACATTTCTCCAAGGTATGAGTACTGGGACCACTGCACTGTGAGCAGTTCTGGCGTTTTGACCTGAAGCGTTTTAACCTGACCGCAGGTTATAGGGCATGTTACGGAACCTGGGGCTCTTAAAACGCATGATGTCAAATGTATAATTTCTATAGTTTTACCTAAACTAATTCGAGAGGCCTTCCAAAACGGCTTCTCTCACAACTCGGGTTGTGTAATGGAAATCCAACCCACAAAATAATAATTAACTGACAAAGAAAAGCAAGGAAAAAAGAATAAGGCACCTACTCCTAAAATACAGAAATTTCATATCTCAAGCCGTGCTTAATACTTCTTCTACGTGATAAGTGGCCGCGCATAATGTGCTTGAATGCATAAAAGGACGTTTTATTAAGAAAGTAAATGGAACGCCAATGCACTTCTCCGCAAACATCGGAAATTAATATCTCGAAACTGGTGTCATCCAGAGATGATGTCATCCAGAGATGTCATCCAGGGCCATAATAAAAGTAATTGGTTAAAAACCTAATTAGTGAAATTCTGATAATTATTCGATTATGCATTTCAATATTTTGTGTATGTAATGTCCGCCGGTTCGAGTAGACCAGCTCATGAACTATAATTTGTGCTATCTGCCACAGAAGACCTTTAAGAATTTTAGAAAGTGTTCGCTGAACACCCTGTATGCCGAAATACAGTGCATCCAACCTGTAGTGACATCAGGTGCAAGGATGCATCGCTTATGAAAACCACTCTGTCTGGTAAATCAACTTTTGACTCGATGCAAACGCTCAGTCGTCGTCACATTTCTGAGGCTTCTTCTTCGTAGGAAACCAGCCCTAATGAAATTTGACTGAGCAACCGAGGCACATATGCGCTGGTGTCATTACACACAAAACGCACTTCGCTGTCTCCTCGGAGAGTATTTTCTTCCCATCACTGCACGGGAAATCACGTCGTCTTGAAAGGCCGTGCATTCGTAGCAGAACGGCGGCGATCGGCGTCCGGCACGTCCAGCTTCACTGCATAGCGCAGTCACCGGTGGAATCCTCGACGTTCCATAGGTGACGCACGCCGGATGGTTATTTACCAGCTGTTGGAACGCTACCGCAAGTGTGCGCTAAGCGGACGGACCGATTGCCGCCTGCTGCTGACCCCAAACACATGCGTAGTTCGCATTTCACGTTTTAGTAGCACCTAAAACGCCGATTCATTCATCTGTCGCCTAAACTCTCAAACGAACGTTTCATATTTTATCACTAAATTTCATCTATGTGAATGTTGACGCACTGTCGTGCAAGTTCTTGCAAGAAGCCCGGCTACGGCTAACGATGGGGGGAAGAAGCAACTGGTCAAGCAGATGCTCAATGTCAATTGTTGGTGCCCCCCTGCAAGCGTGCTTTTCTGCGGCAGGAGTAACGACCTGAGAAACGGCTTTGCTGGTGCATGTGACCGCAGTGGGTCGGCCCGCAGTATACTGCAGGCCGACCCACGTCGTGTAGTGGATAACAGATCTGCTACGAACATCTGAGCAGCAATTCTGGGAATGAATTTCATGCGAGGACGTGAACTTTTTTATTCCTTCTTGTTTTATTTACTTATTTCTTTTTACTTGTAAATAACGATGTATCGCATGCTAAAGCTTGAATCGAGCACGGTAATATGTTCGCTGTTTCAAACTGAATCTTGCAGACTTGCTGCTTCAATCTTAATTGTCCGACGTCTCTTTGATTTGTTCACCGTATTACTTGGTCCTATATTTATTATACACGCAAATCGGGTTATAGCAAGCAAATGCTTGCGCTGAAGAGAGTTCTTTCAAGTAATTGGATACATTCGAATCGCAGTGTAACGAACATTTATGATGACTTCGTTAGACGTTTTACAAAAAGGCTACGCGGTCGTACTGGAACACTGTATGGCGATTGGTCTGTCGCAAGTAGCGCGTGTATGAAGCGCAGCAGCACGATGGCATCTACCTTTACGTGGACTTCGTATCGCACCGTGTACCCGGTTACTTCCGAATGGGCTGTCAAGCGCGCTCACATGCGTGGTGCAAAAAGACACTGCTCGCGAAGCATATGCCGCAAAAAAAAAAAGTGGTTGAAATGCGGCTGTTCGTTTGTCTATTCAAGTTCATGCTGCCCTACGGCCTATATTCTGTCGGGAAATCACTCCGCACTCCTTTCACAAAACGCACCGTCTGCTGATCATTGAATGCAGAAGAAGGTTTCTTGGCAATCTGAGCAATATAGTCGAAAGGCACGCGACAGCTAATACTTATATTTGAGCTTTGTTGCATTAAGGTACGGTCAGGTGCATATGTAGTTTCAGGTTATGCGCTTTAATACATAGAGGCAGCACGATGTATATCGTTTCCTTTTCTTTTTCTATCTGAAAACATACCAGAACGAGCTATATATATGGGAGATGCAAACGGCTTGCGCGTCCGCAAGCAGCTTAGATCCCAGCAAAATCCAAGCATATTTTGCGTTACAGCCTTTTGCGTACCGTAATTTGACGTTCCCCCCTTGACACGAAAATTTTCAACTCCACAGCTTGCTGCTGCTCTTCAACAATAAAGTCAACTTTTTGCCGTTTGATGATGCCTGCCTGGCCGCCTCTGATTCAGAGCCTCAGCTGTGTCATCCAAACCTCACAGAAACGCAGGTGACACAACTTAGTCGCGTGGCCAGTGATACGCGTGATTCTGACAGCGAGCGCGCACTGACCACAATTACATCATCGGGAACGTGCCAGCTAGAAGCCGAGGTCTTATCGCTGTGAGGAGGTCGCGATACAAATCGCGCACACAGAGAGCCCCGCCGACGGAGATGCTATTTCGTGGCGCGGAACCACCGCGGCATTGCGTGCACTGCGCATGCGTGGGGGACTTCCCGCTAAGTGAACTCGTCGGCACAGCGCGGTCGTGCGATGCCCTAGCGCCGGCGACCTTGCCCAGGTGGCGCCCTCCCCCCCCCCCCTCCGCCGCATTCCGCCATCCATTGCGGAGAAAAGTTGCCCGAACCTATAGAGAGGGACCCCCCATCGAGCGCGTCCAATCGACTCGTTTGTGAGGCCCTGCTACCATAAAAAGACGGGCAGCGGCAGACTGTTCCTGGCGGCCACCCAGGAGCCGCCCACAATCCGCAAGCCGGCTTAGCGCTCTTTGTTTATGAAATCGTACGCTGCAGTTGTGTACTAAGTCTGTCTCACTTTATTTATTTCTCTAAAGTGTGTCTGACGCGTTCGTGAAATTGTGCAAATCGAGGCGCATCTTTCCCATACCGAGACGCACTTATATGCACTGTGTGTACTATAAACTGCCGTTAAATGCGTTGCAATATTATTTTCTTCAATCAGTTGTCAGGAATTGATGTATTCATTACGCGTGTTGTCCAGCGCAACGTGCTTCTTCGATGTATGCGTAAGCGCGTTGGGACTTTTGTTTGTTTATCATTATTTGTAGTATACTCGACTTATCTTTCCTAGGTGTTCTTTGCATAGGCGAAGTAGGCGGCATCACCCTTGATGCTAGCTTCTCCACACATAAAATTACGCTTACTTTTGGAAATGCACTGTTTTCTAGCGTAAAAGATGAAACGTAAATGCCTTAAGAGTGTTAGAGTGGAACACACTAACAGAGCGCCACTGTTAAGTGTTAATTTCTGAATATTCGGTGAAGTATTGTTGGATATGTAAGGTCGGTGCCAAGGACGTAAACAAGAAGATCAAGTAAGAGCTTAACTGCATATGTACGCATTCTTTCCGCACCCCCCCCCCCCCCACACACACACACAAAGAGTCAGGAAATCATGGTTATATATATGTGTGTTGGTTAATTACGTTCACCCCGCCGAGTCTCTTCCCTTCGCACGTAGTGTACAATTGAAGACACGTTCACGCGTTCTTCTGTGCGCGCAGTTGACGCAGCCGCTTCTTCATCAATAAACTGTTCGCTCGTACCTAGAAAAATCAATTTTGAAAATTACGGCGCACATCAGAACTGAGATCCATAAGATGCACGATTCTCTGCATTGCTTATTTACTGACAATTGCAGAACGTATCTCCTCAACGACGTAAAAGATTGGTTCCAATTGCAGCCTTCTCCGGCGGGTGCTATAGATATTGTAACGTGACGAAGAGGAGTACATAGAGGAAGAGGAAAACGACGAGCTCGGTAGCAGACAAGGCAAATGCATCACTATCCGGCCCTGTTCTTCCTATACTACCAGTGACAGCACAGATCACGGCGGCAAGATTTCGGATGTGGTCAATAAGATTAGCCTTATCAAACCCACATTTGACTGCTTCTCCAGAGTATAAGCACCTGGCATTTCCCTGGCATAGCGAATCCTGTGACACAAAGATGCTTGAGGTCTGCCTCACCAAATTACGCTGCCGCATACCCTCGCTGAATTTCTATTTACACAGGTCGGGTTTGGTTCCCTCCCCCCTCTGTTCTTTTTGTAATGAGGAAGAGACGATACACCACTTTCTTCTATCTTCTCGCCGCTTTACTGCGGTGAGAAAAAGATGGTTGGAAATACCTTTTCGAAGAATTGGCCTTGACTTGACAGAACCTGCAATTCTTTCGTTCGGAGCGTCCACTTTGGGATTCAGCCACTTTGGAATTCAGCCACAGGGATGCATGCTTCGCTGTCCGAGCATTCCTTACGGAATCTAAACGAATGCCCTGCTATAATTCCTTTCTTTTTGTTTTTACTTTTAAATTAATTATTGCTCATTCAATATGACCTTCCTGATCTTATTTAACAGGTAATTCTGCGCTATTCAATGCTATTTCAAGAGCTATTAGGAAATTTATGCTCCATAATAATTTCGAGAGCTAGGGCTTTGTTGCGAGAGGCAAAGGATCAGGAGGAACAGTCTGCGTTTGTTGACGCCGCATGGATTAATGGTAAAAATGCTTATTCGGTGGTGGTGGTAGATGGCAAAGGGAGCGTTAGAAATGCTGCTTCCATTTATACCAAAGATCCGGGGGTTGCTGAACAGGTGGCTATTGCTCTAGCACTAATTGATTCAAGAAAAGTTTTGGTATTTAGCGACTCGCGATCTGCGATCACAGCCTTCTCGAGAGGACTTGTTGCGAAACCGGCTAACAGACTGCTACAGGGTAGGGATATCACTTCGCATACAGTTACTTGGTTCCCAGCGCACATGGGGACAGTGGAGGGAGCCCCGCGTAACCTCAACGAGGTGGCGCACAGGGAGGCACGAGGATTAGTGTGCCGTGTACTCCCTGAAGGGGCTGGATCTCCCGCTCCTGAGTACAGGGACCAACTGTTAACCTACAACGACATCACCAAGCACTATTACTTAGGGCGCAGGGCATTCCCGCTGCCACATCCTAAATTAAATAGGCCGCAGGCGGTTACATTAAGGCTTCTGCAGACACGAACGTACCCTAACCCGGTCATCATGAATAAAATTAATCCGGACTGCGGGGTTTCAGTCTATTGTAGTAAGTGTGGGGGTTTGCTCGATTTACAACACATGCTGTGGCGCTGCTTGGCGTTGGCCGGTGATGGCTCTCGAGGTGAACAGTGGTGGCAGCACATGCTGCACAGTGCAGTGCTGGCGGACCAACTCAGGGCTGTCCAGAGGGCCCGTGTGATGGCAGAGGGGCTCGGCCTCTCTGTACCGACGTGGGAGCGGCCCGCATCAGTCCCAGACTGATCCCTCAGGACCAAAATAAAGTTTTTCATACCATACCATACCATACCCATTTCTTGGCCAATCCCCCATCGTGGGTAGGAGCCACACGCATCACAGGCTACAACAACAGCAACAACATTTTGGTAGCGACATCGTGGCGACCTTTTATTCATCCCGGTCTTCATCTGTAAATAAACATCGATCATCCCTAACAGTTTCATGGTGGACGTGCTGGGTACCCCTCAACCACCACGCAACACGGACAACATGGTTTCCCAACCTCCTGAGTCCCTGGATTTCCCCCATTATTTCCGGTGTTTGAGATGTCCCACTCCGAAAGCAACACTCGCACCGAACCAGCAGCATCTTCGACCCAAACGATGATTAGACCGTGGCAGCGCCAACACCTGGTAGAGCCTCGCACATTCGGAGGTAAGCCCGGCGAGGACGACGAACAATGGCTTAACCACTACGAACGGGTGAGCAAGCACTATTGTTGGGACAGCGTAACGCGACTCTCAAACGTAGTCTTCTTTCTGATGTACATTGCGCTCGTGTGGTTCGAAAGTCATGAGGAAACTGGCACCATGGGATCGTTTCACGTCCGAAATCAAGGACGCACGACGCATTCAGAAGAAAATTAAGCGTCGCATCGACACACTAGAGAGTGAGTGATGGAAGAGATTCTGTGAGTCACTGCACCCTCTGAAGCCGCTTTCACATATCTGGAGGACAGTCCGCAGTCTTCGTTCATCCCCGCAACAACGACACCCATTCGCAGCTTTGGCCCTTCATCTTGGCCAAACTTAGCTTGGTGTGGCGGAGGAATTCTGTGCGATAGTCACTGGCGAGCCTGTCAACGCCAACATTGATCTAAGTGACCTCCCTACGGCTCGGGTACCAGAAATGGACGTGTCCTTTATCATGGAAGAACTCCAAGCTGCCCTTTCTATTTCGAGACGATCATCGTCTCCAGGCCCTGACGGTGTCATTTATGCTGCCCTGGGACACCTTGGGCAAGAGTCAAAAAGCGCGCTTCTGGGCAGTTTCAACAAATCATGGCATAGTGGTACAGTTCCTCAGCAATGAAAGTTAAGTCTTCTGGTACCTTTGCTAAAGCCGGGAGAATCTCTGTTGGATTTGGCGGCATATCGCCCTATCGCTCTGGCCAGCTGCATCGGAAATATGATAGAAATGATGGTCCTTGCACGTCTAGAATGGTACCTAGAACGTTACATTATCTACCCAGCTTCAATGGCAGGCTTTCGTCGGGGTCGTTCCTCAATTGATAGCGTCATTGACCTGACAACGTTTGTGCAACAGGAGAATAGCCGTAAGCGCATATCATTTGCGCTCTTTCTCGACGTGAAATGCGCATATGATAACGTTGCACATGACGCGGTCATCAACTCCCTGTATGCTATTGTAATTGGTGGCAGCATGATTCTCTGGTTATCCGACTATATAACTCGCCGGTCGTTTTTTGTACAAACAGAAGATGGCCCCACAGCTGAATATTACACTTACTGCGGCGTGCCTCAAGGAGGAGTATTGAGTCCCACGTTGTTCAATGTGACACTCATTGGACTAGCTGAAGTTTTACCTAAAACAATCTACCTCTCGATATACGCAGATGACATCTGCCTTTGGTCGCCTGCGGTAACTCGCTTTCAGGTTTGCTCGCGATTTTAGCGGGCAGCAACTTTGACATCAGCATACCTTCAAACACAAGGCTTGACTGTATCGACCGAGAAATATGCATTGATTGCATTCACACGTAAACCTATGACACCATACCCAGTCTCCATAATGTAAACACTATCACCTATGGAAAGACCCATCGATTCTTGGGTATAATAATTGATCGAAATCTTTCCTGGAGCCCTCATTGCACGTACCTGAAGAAAAAACTGTTGTCGATTGCTCAGGTACTGATGTTCATGTGCGGGAAAACATGGGGCACATCTGTGCCCTCCATGCCTCAGTTGTACAGAGCTCTATTCCTAGGCTATTTACACTACAGCTTCCCAGTGTTGTCCAGTACGTGAAAGTCAAATATTCGCTCATTGAAGAGCTTACAGGGCCAAGCATTGCGCACGTGTTCAGGACTTCCAAGCTGTGCATCGACAGCTGCAACAATCGTTCTTGCCAAAGATCATTCCATCCAAACATACGTTGCTGTGGACTGTCTCAGGACACATATCCGTCATCTTTGCCGCGTCCCTGATCATCACTTGGTGTTCTTGCCGTCGCAGAGACCGCGTGCAACGTATTCTGAAGTTATAATCACCCATACAGATTGTCTTCCATTAGGATGCATACCAGCAGCAAGGCCTTCATTACCCTTGTTGTTTCTCCAGCAGCCTCAGGTGCGTCTAAGTATTCCGGGTGTAAAGAAGAAGGCCAATCACCCAACAATAGCTCTGAAACAGATGACGCTGCTATTAATCAATAAGACATACGGCGACCGAATACACACCTATACTGATGGTTCGGTCTCACCTACCAGCTCTTCAGGTGCCGTTGTCATTCCGGCTACGAAAACCACGCTCAAATTCAAACTGTCTGACATGACAACATCAACAGCGGCAGAGCTTGCTGCCCTGCGTGCTACTGTCAAATATGTCCTGCAAGAGGCACCTCAGAAATGGGTCGTTTTTTTGCGACTCTAAGGTAGCACTTCAGAGTCTGCATTTTGTCAAATATTATAGGACTCCAGAGCAGCTGACATATGAAATAAGAGAAGATCACCATCAAGCTATCGTTAAAGGGCATGAAATTATATTCCAGTGGCTACCTGGACATACCAGTATTGCTGGTAATGACCTCGCCGACGAAGCCGCCCGGTCTGCCCATCTGGATGCCCGACCAGTTCCAATCCCCTTATCAAGAACCGACGCTGCAAGACAGCTTCATATTGTGGCTAAAGCTATGACCCAGAAATACTGCTCTTCTCCCAACAATACTGGTCTTCTCCCAACATCCCGAAGCGTCATCTTCATAGGCTGCATCCATCCTTAAAACTACAAGTGCCATCAAAAATATCCCGCTCTGAGGCGACAGTACTGTGCAGCCTCTGGCTTGGGATAACATTCACGGAGGGCTAATCGTTCCGCATTGGAATGGGGGATACGCCAACGTGCGACTCTTGCGGAACCACAGAAACTATTCACCACATCTTATGTATCTGTCCCCAATACGACGTCAAGTGCGAAGTTCTCCGGACAGCAATGAACCAGCTGGACTGTAGAGTGCAGGCCATTTTCCGTAATGAAGATCCTTGGACCCCGGCCGTTCGCATCGATTGCACAGACGGCCACGAAAGCGCTCATTAAATACCTCAAGCCCACAGGTATAGAGAGCTGTGTGTAGACTGAGTGCAAACCTTCCACTGTGCGCGAAACTGTGCTCTCTCTCATCTCTCTGTCTTCATCCCCATGCCCCCTTCCCCCAGTGCAGGGTAACAAACCGGACGTGCGTCTAGTTAATCTCCCTGCCTTTCCTGTCTTCTATTTCTTTCTCTCTCTCTCTCTCTTTCTTTCAAGAACCGTCTTCGACGCAAAGCGATGTTTTCCCTCGACACGCATGCTAAATTCTGTGGAGTAACCGGTGAAATATTGCGTCCCCTTGTTGTTTGTGCTGTGAATGTGCTATTGGCGGACAAATGTTATTTAACCGAGTTTGTGATTTTGGAACGCTGCACTCACGATGTTACATTAGGGATAAACTTCCTGCAGAACTGCGAGGCTTCAGTCAATTGTGGCGCCGGCGAGCTTTCGATAAATAGCGGAGAACCTGGAGTCGATGCCTGTCAGGTTCCCTTATTATCAGCACTCATGGATCAACGACCCGCTGGACAAAAGACATTTGCCGTTGCTGAGGCAGTGACGCTGCCTCCGTGGTATTTAGCACCGGTATTCGTCATCGCATTTTGTACAGCCGCTTCATTTACGCCGTGGTGCAACCCTTTGCCGATTACTGTAAGAAGAAAAATCTACTGGTACGTAATAGTATTGTATCTGTGAACTATGGTAGCACGTTTTTGTGAGCGTTAAATTGCCCTGCCGTCTCTGTGCGTGTTCCCGAACACATGACGATTGCTGTCTTCGACGACGTCACGGGCAGTTCATGGATATTCGTCAGGGATGAGGGTTCCACTGAAGGACGAGCTGCCTGTTTTTACGAGCAGAAAATTCTGCGCATGGTCAGGAAGTCTTTGTCTTCACGTGAACGGGACGCACAACTGCAACTGCTATCCCTGTATGTTTCTGTGTTCGACTTCTCTCAAGATGAGCACCGTACAACTATCCCATCCTCGCATGCTCGTCATCGCATTGACACAGGATCGGCACATCCTCTTCGGCAGAAGCCTTACCGAGTGTCTTCATCAGAGCGCAAAATTATTGTGGACCATGTACAAGAGATGCTGAGGAAAAATGTCATTCAAAATCATCAAGCCCGTGGGCCACACCTGTCATCCTGGTGAAGAAAAAAGATGGCTTGTGGTGATTTTGTGTTGATTATATACGACTAAATACGATTACCAAGAAGAAAGTGTACCCGCTCCCGCGAATTGACGACGTAATAGACTGCCTACATTCTGCCTCCTACTTTTCGTCCCTTGATCTATGTTCAGGTTATTGGCAGATACCAGTGGGTCACGTCGATAAAGAGAAGACCGCCTTTGTTACACCGGACGGTTTATTAGAATTTATCGTTATGGGGCCGTTCGGGCTCTGTAATGTGCCCGCCACGGTCAAGAGATTCATGGATACAATTCTCCGCGAACTAAAGGGCGAAATATGTCTTTGCTACCTGGATGATGATGTTACTTTCGGCCGCACTTTTGAAGAGCATAACCAGCGCCTTAGCCTGGTTCTGAAATGCATGGAGAAAGTAGATTTGATTCTCACCTGTAGGTTTGGGGAGCGACAGACATTGGTCCTCGGTCATCTAGTCGACGAAGATGGAGTCAGACTTTACCTCCGCAAGATACCCTTATGAAAATGAACCATGAGTTTCTGTAGAGGACGTTATGTGTTCCTAAGGTGACATCAGACATTCATAAGAAATGCATCGTCTAATGTTTTTTGGCATCACAAGTACATCAGAGACTCAAATGACAATGCACCTTAGGATTTCTGATGAGAGGAGTATACAGCTTTTTTGTGTTATTGCTAATGTCAAAGTACATCATATATGAATGTGTACGATGCCAAGTCGTGAAAAATTCTTTGTAATGCGATAGCGTTAAATAGCTCATGAGCCGGAAAATCCGGCATTGTCGGCGTGAGCACTCGATGTACAAAGAGGTTACAAACTCTCAACCTTTCATGGGAGTCGAACCCACTACCTTTGGCGGTAATTAAGGCTACGAACCCACGACCTTTGGTGTTGATTAAGACACCGTTAATTAAGACAGTTATTGAAGATATAGTTAATTAACACACTCGAACGCACGTACGACCCTTAGTGGAAGTCGAAGCCTGTTAATTATTATGTTAATTAATGTGCAGCTGATTATTATGTCGTTAATTAAGACACTCGTACCCACGACCTTTGGTGTTAATGAAGGCGCTGTTAATTAAGGCGTAGTTAAGATAGTTGTTTGAGGCACTCCAACCCACGACCTTTGTTAATGATGATGATGCTAATTAAGGCACGGTTAATTACGACCTAGAAATTAAGTCACTCGAACACATTACCTTGTGTGGGAATCGAACCAACGACCATTGTTGTTAATGAAGGCGATATTAATTGAGGTATTGCTCATTAAGATATAGTCAATTAAGACACTCGAACCCACGATCTTCGGTGTTAATGAAGGCGATGTTAATTAGGGCACAGTTAAGATACAGTTATTTGAGGCACTCGAACCCACGACCTTTGTTAATGAAGATGGTGCTAATTAATGCACTGTTAATTAATATCTAGCAATTAAGTCACTCACACCCAGTACCTTGGGTGGGTGAATGAAGAAATGAAGAAAACGATATAGCACAGCGTGAGCGCCGAGTACTCTGGAAACGCTTCCGATATATCAGGGCTAGGCACAAAACAACGACGTCATTTTCTTTCCTTTTTAAAGAGCACTGTAAGTTCGTGTTACCCCGTTATCACATTTGGTAAACAGTGCAAACCTATAGCGTATGCCTTGTTCTGAGCAGTTTGATTTCTCGGATGTGTTACTAGTCTTTAAGTGGCAAACCGACAATTGTGCAGATTGACATGATCATGACATGGAAAACTGCGCGTAAAAAATTATGGGGTTTTACGTGCCAAAACCACTTTCTGATTATGAGGCACGCCGTAGTGGATCGAGGACTCCGGAAATTTCGACCACCTGGGGTTCTTTAACGTGCACCTAAATCTAAGTACACGGGTGTTTTCGCATTTCGCCCCTATTGAAATGCGGCCGCCGAAGCCGGGATTCGATCCCGCGACCTCGTGCTCAGCAGCCCAACACCACCATAGCCACTGAGAAACCACGAGGGAAAAAAAAAAAAAACTGCGCGTAAGCGGCAGCGTCTATTTGCTGGAACGCACTGTAGTACTTGGTTGCAAGCACATCGTACGCCAGCGCACACATCTGGCATATACCACATAGGACAAATGCACGCTGCCGAGACATGTGGGTTTTTCGAGGAATCTTCGTGGGTAGCACGATCAACACAGAAGGCACGATCGACAGGAGTGCGACCCGCGCACATTAAACACACTAATACGAAAGCAAGATACAGACGACAGGGTTTTAAGCTGCGCCACACGAGCAGATTTGATGCTTTCCGACTGACACTGTTGCAACGGGCACTAAAACATCGCACACTGCACATGTGTCTCTCGGAGATCGCGTCAACGATGTCTGAGGCTATATAGTTGATGTTAACGACAGCAGGAAGTTATTTAAATTGAAGTGACGGCGCAGGCAGCACAGGGAGCAGCGAAATGCGTAATTCACGGGTTTTATGAGAGGTAACCGAAGTGAAAATCGTTCGAATAACGTCACCGCAACGGTTTTCTATAGGGTTAACATTTTCAGATCTCGAAGGCCATGCTTTTGCTGGCTGCAGATAGCAGAAGCGATTCAAATTGAAAATGCGTTATAGAATTTCTTTCTATGCCAAGCTATAGCCTACAATATAGACTTAACTGTGGTTCTGTTTGTCTTGCAACAGCTATGCGCAATTAGGCAGCCGCACAAATCCTCAGATGACGCTAGCCGAGACATTGGCTGGCCCCAACCGACCTGTTGGTGGCGCCACCCACCGTCCCGTTTCCAATCCAATCCAATCCAATCAGCCTGTCGCTCTGTTTACGAGTCGGTCGGGTGTGCGAGCTGCAACGATGTGCTTGTTTGATCGTGTGTTTTTGTGTTTGCTGTAACGAAATGTGACTTAGTTCGCGTGCGAATAAGTGCCACCGACAGCTTGTGTCTCGCTGCAATCTCGCCGTGTGCGTGGCGCGCCAGCCAAATATGGACCAACGATGTTCATGCCGTGGAGTGCGTTCCCTTTGTCTCTGGTTGTCGTGGAAAGTTGGGTGGACGTCGCGAAGAATTAATGCGTGTTGTTAGCGTGCCACTGCTCGTCCACTATGCACCGGCATGTCTGCTGGAAGTAACATCGAAGCACCGGCAACTTGGAGGGCGCTTTCCGACCGCGTCGTGCCATTCAAAAGGTGAGTAACCGTGCTTGCTGACTACACACGTGTTGTGCGTGCTTCTCGTGTGGGCATAGGGTGCCTTGCGAACGTAGGAAAGAGAACTCCCACGACAACAGTGAAACCTATGCCGATGCTTGCTGGGTGTCAGAGTTTAGTTGCGCGAATTTATTGCCATAATGCAGAATTGAAAATCTTGATAAGCGTTTTCTTCTGATGAGAAAGATTACGTTCGGAAATAATCGTATTCATCATGCGCGCTTGTGCGTGAGCTCCCGCTTTTCTGCTGAAGTCGCATGATAACGACTCATCTACCTCTTGAGCGATTCTTACTGCTACGACGTTTCCTCGCTTATAAATGATTCGACGTTGTAGATAATCTCTGCTTACAAGGTTTCCGATTTACGAGCAGTATTAGGAAAAAAAAATGTAAGCAATCACAGCGTGCTACTGGTACAGGTTTGTTTTGAAGGGGTGTTGCCATAACTTTGACGTAAGTAAACATTACAAGGGATAGTTACTTAAAGTCACGAAAGAAACTATAGAATCGTTATGTAAACAAATATTCATGTAATGCGCTGCTGCTGCTGCGTGTGAAATTTTGTCTTGTTGAAGGGGTCCTTGTTATCGTGACATTCATCAGTGACTTCGACTTTGTGCTCTGTTGCCACCCTGCACCAGTGCAGGCATTGTTTTCGTGACTGTTTTTACATGCTCCTTGCATGTGTTCACGATGTGATAGTCTTATTGTGCCACAGCTGTAAGCTAACACAGAATTCTCTTTGTAGTGGTGAAGCCGTGACCCACAACAGTGTCCACATAACCCGTGGCAATGGCTGCAGCAGCACGGCGTGTAATCTGGATGGACATGTCAGGTATGCTTTAAGTGTACGTGTTCACAAAAGTAGGATCTCGGTATCATTAGTGGATAAGTGTATCGACATATTACTTAATGCATCTTGCTAAATAGGCTAAATATTTGTGCAACTTTATTCCACTTGCTGCTTATTTGTGTTTGTAGACATTATGCACACGTTATCTTGTTCTGTTAAAACTACACCTCGCATGTCCTGACATTTAGTATTTTTCTCGCATAAATTGCTTGGCTGCAAGTCCATTTTATTTTTGCCTATTACACAGTATGTTTCTTTTTTATTTTGGTTTTATTTGTTTGGAACTGTTTCTTATGCTGTAGCATATATTTCCCTGTTTTCCTTTCTGCTTATGATACACACATGTGCTGTTTTTGTCCATGTAAGAATTTGAAGTGTAGTGTGCCATATATCTCAAAGGTCTAAGCACGCAGTGTGCATACCATTGTTTAACATTGATGTTTACAATTATGTCTGTCTTGTTCTCAGAATAACTGTCACTGGCAAATACACATTTGATGAACTCGAATTTCTTGAAATGAAATAGGAAGGCCAGTATTCATTGTGCTGCAGTTACTTAAGTAGTGAGGTTTTTTCTGGTAAGCTTTCCATTTTTTCTCTCACTTTCTTCGTATTCTTTTCTTTGCAAGCTGCCCCTATTCATGCTGGTAAGCATTGTAGCAGTTGTGAGTGTGTCTACTGCAGCAATGTCACAGCTAGTTTGCACACACTCCAGGATGCCAACAGATACCCGTCGCTGTTTTTGTGCATTTCTGAGAACCAGCTGTGTCCACTCGGCGAAACTTGTAGTGTCCATTTGAATTTGCCAATCAGTTCATGTAACTTTTCAGGGCAAAATTTACGCAGCGAGGGAAGGGAGACTATGCAACATGACCTTGGCTAACAACTGACTGTTTAAGTTGTTGGAAGAACTAACAAAAATAGCACTGGATGTGCACTTGTGTTGTGCTCCAGTTAATTTGAGAGGGATGGCAGAAGTTATAATACAAAGGCATAAAATCATGATAAATGGTGTTTGCATAAAAAGAAGTAAGTAAATATGCACAGACTAATTTCTATCCCTTGTAATCTACAAAGGATGCCTGTCTTCATGCATTGATAATGGGGGCTGGCTCACACTTATTGTTATTTATGTGGTGTGCCTGACTGATTTCTCTTGCCAATTTTCAGCCATGGGTGAAAACAGATAAACAATCCTAATCCGGCCTGAAGCCCCATTGCGGATATGTGTGGCCAAGTAGGACGAGCATACTGGTCTTTTGAGTGAAATATGTTGATCTCATAGGTACATATTTAGGCACCAGCCAGTCTGCGCTGTGTACATTTGACTACCTGTGAAAGGAATACAGTACAGTGCCTCTGACACGCGCTGGACAAATTTGGTGCTACCTTTAACCAAGCAAGCCTCGCTTGCCTCCTTGCCTTTCTCGATTCAATTTTCAATTCAATCAGTTCATGCAACTTTTCAGGACAAAATTTGCACAGCGAGGGTAGGGAGACCATACAACATGACTGTTGTGCATATGCTGCCTAATTTATTTTTGCTGGAAATATATGTGCATTGCAGTCCACAAGTGAATTGACAAAGGCACCCAGGCATTGGAGGCTTGCTTAGTTAAGGGTACCCAAAATTTGTCTCGTATCTTTCAGGGTTAATGTAGGCTATTCTTTTGATCACATGCATATTTGGTCCAATGTACATCGGGCACGCTGACTAGCCAGTGCCTCAGCATGCGCCTAGGAGAGCACCATAATTCACTCAAAGGACCAGTGTGCTCGTCCCATTTGACCATGCATTGACATGACAAGCTGTGCACTGGATTTAGATTGTTCATCTGTTTCGTTCGCCTATGGCAACCGATTGATACAACAAAATCAGTGAGGAATACCACATCCAAAAATGGGACGTGTGTCAGTCAACGCTCATTATGATTCCATGACAAAGAGGAATACTCTCTAATGACGTGGGATAGCAACCACCATGCTTATTTATTAAATTATTTTTATGCAAGCTTGTTTATCATGCTTCTACGCATTTGTTTTTCAACTTGTGCCCTCCCTCTGAAAGCAGTGCTCGGGTGTAAATGAAAAAAAAACCCAGACATGGTGTGGTGTATTTCTTGAATGGGATATATGCCATCATTCAGGAGGCCAACACATGCATGACATAGTAGGCTTGGAATGTGTGAGAACTGTGACCGTAGCTGATGCAAATATTCTATAACGACTGGCACTTGGATGTCTCTGGGATGCATTGGGTTGCCCGTACACAAACACTCCTACGCTCATTTCCATGCCAAGTAATTAGTGAGATTTTGTCATTCACAGACACTGCTGTCCTTTGTCAAGTGGAAACCGATATAGCCGAAGTTGTTCACGACATGTACACATGCCACAGCTGATCCATGTTGCACATTTGTACAGCCAAGAGCAATTTCTGCTTACTGTAGTTACTGCTGCACCCAAAGGCCACACACTGGTTCCTCAACTTTGTGTGAACCGACACCACATAAATTTTTCGCAGAACTAGCTATAACATCTCCAGATCGTTCTGCAGCAAGTGACACAGCGTGTATTTCTGTGGTTGATTGCCAAGTTTTGTTAATTTTCTGTCCTTTCTACCATGCAGGGTACACGTGCACTTACTTCAAGATGACGACACTCCACCTCAAGAACAGCCTCTCCTCAATGATAAGTAGCGAGATTAAATGAAAGGAAGATATCACATCCGTAACCAGACTGATACTGTGTTTTCCTTTCATTTAACCTCCTTCTGCATTTAAGGAAGCATTGATATGCCCAATAAATGTTTTTGTTAAATTTCTTTCGTTGAGTAATGTCTTACATGCAGCATATGTAGGGCCCATGTACATGTCAAAAGTGCTGCATCTTCGCTAGACATACATACATGCATACATGCTGCATATATATAGCACCAAAGACAGTCACGCACAGGTAACAGCTTTAAATAAGGTCGGACTGCCATTGGGACACATGAGAAAATGTTACCACACGTGGTGGCCAATTTTGTTATAGCAATATGAGCACCAGCAGTCTAATGTATAAGCTCATTAGAGATTCGTTAGGAAGACGTGAGAAAGTCACAAGAAAACTGCTTTGGAGCTCACATTAGGAAGACATTTCATGCTCACAAGAAAAACACTCGTCAAGAATTCTACAGAAAGACGGTGGCCAATATGTTTTAGAATGACATTAGGAATACATCAGAAAATTCCAAAGAAACTCATCAGAAAGTCTATTGGCTGTGATGTCAAAACTCGCCAGACTTTCATGTGAAACTCATCTCATATTTTCATAAGGGTATAAGCGGTCTGTGCCTTCAAACCTCTGTAATCTGCAGCGCCACAACTGCGCAGTTTCGTGGGACTCTTCTTATTTCCGTCGTTTTGTTCAGAAATTCGCCCACGTTGTGCACCCGTTGACGCGTCTGTTGCAAAAGGATGTATCGTTGGACTGGACACCAGATGTGAGTCATCGTTCCGTCAACTTAAGTTCTTACTTTCGTCAGACCCCATCCTGCGTCACTTTGATCCGTCTTCCCCTACCGAAATTCATGCTGACGCCAGCGGAATAGGCATCGGAGCAGTGCTTGTTCAACGCTGAAACGACGCCGAACACGTTGTTGTCTCTGCCAGTCGTTGCTTAAGCAATGCTGAGCGAAACTACACAGTCACTGGGCAGGAGTGCCCTGCAGCTGTTTTTACTGTTCAGAAATTTCGCTGTTACATCTGTGGTCGCCCAGTCAGCATAGTGACTAATCACCATTCGTTATGCTGGCTGATCAGGCTTCGGGATCCGTCTGGTCGTCAAGCGCGATGGGCCTCACGACTGCAAGAGTAAGACTTTGTAGTGAAATACAGAAGCGGCCGCCGTCATGCTGATGTCCATTGTCTTTCCCGCTTACCACTGCCAACGGCAAATTCCGAAGAAGACACTTTCGATGACTGTCTGGCCGCTATTGCACTTGAATTTCCGGACGCGACCGTCTTCCAGGAGGATCAACGCGACCACGTCAGTCTGGAACCTCTTTTCGTCATGTCCCCGAATCCGAAAGCCAGTGGTGGTGTTTGTATACGAGACAACTTGTTGTATAAAACCAACCACTCTGCCAGTGGCGCCCGTTTTCTCCTTGTCGTCCCGGAGAGTCTCCGTAGTGCTATGCTACATGCCATGCATGATGATCCAACATCAGGTCATCTTTAATTCGCCCGTACGCTACAGCGTGTGCAAGAGCGCTTTTACTGGCCTCACATGCGTCAAACAGCAAAGCAATATGTGGCTTGTTGTGACCAGTGCCAACGGCGGAAACGATCTTCGACCGCCCAACCTGGTCTTCTGCAGCCGTTGATTCCCCCTCACGCACCTTTTGAACAAGTTGGCGTGGACCTCCTGGGCCCATTCCTACGGTCACTGAATAACAATCGATGGATCATCGTTTGTGTGGACCATCTTACACGCTACACAGAGACCGCAGCAGTACCGTCATGTACCGCCGTTTGCGTCGCAGCTTTCTTGTTGCGTTATGTCGTCCTACGCCATGGCCCACCTCGCGTGATCATAAGTGATCGCGGTCGTCAATTCGTGGCCGACACTGTTGAAGAGCTGCTTCAGCTATGTGGAACACAATTTCGTCACTCAACGCCGTACCGTTCGAACGCACGAATCGAACCTTGATGAACATGCTATTCATGTATGTGTCCTCTAACCACAAGAACTGGCATGATGTGTTGCCATTCATAACATACGCCTACAACACTGCGAAGCATGAGACAATGAATTACAGCCCTTTCTATCTGCTTTATGCTCGATCGCAGCGGAGCTTCCTCGACATGATTCTGCCGTTTTCTATGGATGCTGAGGATTCCTTCGCCAAGACACTTTGCCTCGCCGAGGAAGCCCGTCGAATAGCACGCGTCCGCACACTGGCATCGCAAAACTGCTTGAAGGATCGGTACGATAGTTCCCTTCAAGCCATTTATATTGAAAAAGGTGGCCTAGTGCTACTATGGACCCCACAACGCAAGCGTGGCTTGTGCATCAAGCTCTTGTCACATTGCGTGGGCCCATTCGTTGTTTTAGGTCGCCTGAGTGACCTAACCTACGTGGTTGCACGGGTTTTGTCTGCAGTTAGGGGTTCCAATAACACCCAGCTTGCTCATGTTGCGCGCTTTAAGCGCTACTACCCCGCCACAGAACAGTGACTCTCCCAGTGTTCTTCGTCTGCGAAAGGGGGATTGTAACGTGGCGAAGAGGAGAACGACGAGCTCAATGCCAGATAAGGCAACATTTCGGTGGCGACATCGTGGCGACCTCTCATGCATCCTGGTCTTCATCTGTATGTTCATCGGCATAGGGTTGCCGACCTGCAAGGTGCCAATTTCACATACTAATCTGCAGTGGAAAGCAGGTGTGCGAGCGCTTCTCTTCTTTTTTGTTTATTGATAAGCAATAACGTTTGTAGTCGCCTAATTAAGTCTTCACGCATATATTTTTTTCTTGTTACGTAGTTCACCGATTAAATGTGTGGACGTTTTATGGGTGGCTGAGTGTCCGCATATGTCTATATATGACATGCGTCTGTCTGCAGCATGCGTTTCCTTCCTAGCTTGTACTTACCGGCTTAACCGCTGTGAATGGATACATTCGTAGGTCGTCAGTGTCACGCGATTTTGTGAAGGCTGGCAACGCGAGTGATCCTCCTTCCCTGTTGCGCGACATTGCGGCGGCCGCATTTGCCGGCCGCTTGGTGCGCACGCGTCGGCCGGTCTGCTCCCCTGGCGGCTCAGCGACATCCAAGGCGAACCGCCGCCGCGCAGCCCAGCTTTTGTCGAGCGATGATGGAACAAGACGCGGTCGCCGCCGCTGTGGAAGCCGTTGCACGTGCTCGCTAAGCGGACGCGAGCCAGGAAGGAAAGTGACGCGGTCGCTGCCCGGGCAGAAAGCACGACAACACGAATAGGGGGGAGGTCAAGGGAATGACGGATCGCGTGCAAATCGCCGCGTACTCGGTTGCGCGCGCGGTGGGTCGTAATCGGCCCGGTGGTGGCGTTACGCATGCGCGAAGCGTCGCCGCCAAGGAAAGGCGTAAATACGAGAAAAAAAGGTGGCGAGGGAAATTAAGGTAGCGGGGAATGAGGGCACTTACACGGGAGCTTTTATGGGGTGCGTTCATTGATTGTGCAATCTTCGGGTGGGCCGAAAAGATAACATGGCCGGGACTACAGCGTCTGCAATCTATCGGCTGTGAAAGTGCGGAGCCTCCGTGCTTCGTTCGCGCTTCCGGACTGAGCACAAAGCAGGGGCCTTATAACGCAAAACTATTCCAGTGTGTTTGTATTCCAATCTCCTGACGTCAAATTTACGTAACCGCCGACGTAAGCATCGGGCGGTAACCCGCAGTGTTGCCTCAACAGCCCAATCAAACGCCCTCTTAGCTTATAGGAGGTCACTTTGTTTCAAAACATATAACATTGTCTACATTGAGCGGTTTTTCGTTTGTAATTGGCTGTCAGGAGGCGAGGAGCACGCTCAAGGGGAGAGGGTTTCGATAAGGCCGAGTCAGAGCAATGAAAGCAGACAACCGCATGAGAAGCGTGGTGCCGGCGTCTTTGATTGGTGCGTTTTCCCTACTTAGGTTGCGGTGTCTGGTAGAAATTTGCGGCGGCGTGCAACGGAAGGTTAAGAATTTCGCTAAAACGAATCCTCAGCAAGGAAGAGTTGGCAGAGCGAGGTCGTAAACGTGCTGAAAGTGCTCGAAAACTCTACACGACCACGCAAAAAGATTTATTGTATGCAAATAAACCCATGCTCTCCGGCGGGTGCGAGTAGCCAGCGCCTGAGCGATCGGCAGCAGCCATCTTTTATTCCTTATGGAACGGACAGCCTGCTGCTATTCAGAAAAAAATTCAGTTTTGTTCGGCATATTAATGCATCTTTAACGCCTACACGTCACTTTGACGCGGTGCGTTTTCGTCGTTTTGTGACGTCGCGCGAGAGGCAGGTGAAGTGGGTGCAGCCCGAAATCTTTTGACCAATAGCTGAGGGCTAATGACGAAAAGGCGTCGAATGAGAAATGACTATTTTTCTTTTGTTCGGTGCAATCATGCATAATCAGTGTGTGCACGCCGTATCAGATGGGCAGCTATCGCGGTTTTCGTGACGTCGCGTGACAGGCAGGCGAAATGGGGGTGCTCCGAAAATGTTTTTGACCAATCGCTTAAGGCTGATTGCAGAAGTGGAATGGAAAAGTTTGGAATAGCTTTACGCTATAGCGCCCCAGCTCGAACGGTAGACACCGTTCGCCTACGTTTACGAGTTAGTCACGGTAGCAAAAACTTTGCGAAAACTGTCGGTCAGTGAAGCAGAGGCCTGAAATCGCAAAGTTTTTCGATCGTAAGTGCTCTGTTCATTGGCTGGCCGCCTTCGCCAACGATATGTCGAGAGTCATAATTGTCTGAAAGTTTGCTTTGTCGAACAATTCTAGCGTGCTATAGCTTTCAGCGAACACTACTTAGATTTAGGTGCACGTTAAAGATCCCCAGGTGGTCAAAATTTCCGGAGGCCTCCACTACGGCGTGCCTCATAATCAGAAAGTGGTTTTGGCACATAAAACCCCATAATTTAATTTGTTTTTCAGCGAACACGGGTCCAGTCAAAACTAAAAGCTCAGCAAGCCGGGCCATCGCATCCCTTGCTTTGCAGATATCAGTTCGAATGAAAATAACACTGAGAAAGGAGGGGGGGGGGGGGGGGGGGGGCAAATGCCGCCTCGCGCAGCATTCACAAACTTCAATCCAAGTGTACGAGCAGCCTGCGTAGTAATCGGGGCCTGCATTCACAGGAATGTTCTCACGTCGTTCCTAAGAGCGAATGCCGGCAAGTCGACGGGCATAGTGAAGGCGGCCGCCCAGTCGCAGCAGCACGGATGGATTGTGGCTGCCTAATGCGGCCGCCATGGCGGCGGTGCTTTTCATTCGTGTTAGCACTGTCGCCATTGACTACCGCTTTTCGCTAATAATACGTTAGTCATATCACGACTGGCCGGCATTTGCTCTTACGAACAGTTCCAGCGCAAGGGCCCTGAAACGTGCAACGCGTCTGCTCCTGACTATATTTCTCGACCATTTTGCCAGGACAGGTGTTCAGTCCTTCCTGGTTCTCGATCTTCGCCGCATTTCGATTGGGGGCAAAATGCAAAAACACCCATGTGCAACGCATTGGGCGCACGTTAAAGAAATCCAGGTGGTCAGGAAATAACCCGTAGTCTCCGGCTATATGGCGTACCTCATAGGAATGTCGTGGTTATGGCACGTAAAAGCCCTGAATTTAATTATTTAAATAATTTCCTTATATTGCCGGCGGTCCCTTGGAAGCACGCACACACGTCTTTTTTTTCTTTTCGTAGTATATTTTTATATAGCTAGCGTTATGCGAGGCAGCCGCACGCTGAATACATTCTTACAATTCTACCTGTTCATTCATGACCATACTCGGGAATGTTTTCGTTCGTCAGTCTTTTCTTCGTCATTGACCGACCGCGTTCGCTAATACGTGCATCATCACGAAAGTTAGGCGCCTGCGCTCACGATGAACAGCTCTAGCGCAAGAACAGTTTACTGAAGTCGGGCACTGATTATCAATTATATTGTCCGAGTTAGGGGTGTGTATGTCAGTGAAGGTTAAAACGACGTTAGTGGATGTATGTGTGGTCATCATCTTGCCCAAAATGCTAGATCAATGCTCAACACTTTGACGCACCTATAAAACAAATGAAGCGTAAAGTTCGTAGCGCTCTTCCTGATGGCCGCAGTGCCTTTGATAAAGACACTTCAGTCCAAAACGCGGAAAGAAGTCGATGCTTGGCGGCTGAATTGCAGCGAAGCTCGAAATTTCCAAGGAAGCGGTTCGGCGTGGGGGGGGGGGGGGGGGGGGGGTAGGTAGGTAGTAAGGAATGGGGTAATCTCGTGCGCTGCTCTTAAGTCTGTGGGCTACCATTTCGCGCTTTGCCTTCAGCTCCATAAACAGCCAATATACGGAGCTTTACGCCAAGCTCACCTTTTTTCTGTTGTCGCCCCAAAAGGCGCGCTTCAAAAGAGCGGAGTGGAAAGGCCATAGGTGCGAACCGTTAAATGGGAACGAAAGTGGCGAAAACTTTAGTGCGTATATCGTATTGTTGTTTATTACTTTATAGATCAGGCGTGCCCCCTTTTCCCGTTCCTCAGCTGTGCGCGTACGCAACAGAGTAACGGTGAAGTAGAAATCCCCGCTCGCACACCGACCGAACCAGGAAGCGAGAACCAGCGGCCAGCGTTTTACACTTTACGCGGCCAGTTCCCTGCAACGTTGTTAGAAGAGAAAAGGAGGTAGCGCCTTCTCTTTTACGCCAAGAAGTGTATATATACTTCATCTGGCAGCAGCTCGAGCGTTATCTCGACCGTTCGCAGCCATGACCTTGCGCGAGGTCAGATATTCCGGCCCGCAGTCACCGAATAGCGCTGTGTAAATAAGCGAGGCAGGATACACCGCCGAATGGCGATCTGCCGCTCTAAAGTCTTTCGGTGTCCTTATTGGTTATAGGCTCGTGTCTCCTTCGCACTGCACGGTACTTCCCAAGGAAAGGCGCGCGTCGCCAGACGCCGTGGAAGAAAAACCGCAGCTCCTCGAGCGGTCGCATTTTTATAGCCGCGCGCGCTGCCATTTTTATAAAACCTCTCCGCCTGCAAAGACAGCGGCGAGGCGGGTCAGCATTGTAGCGCGCCGCGCACCTCGATCGAAACGAGTTTGAATGAGCCCCGTGTGCGGAGTGCGGCCTGCAGAGCGTTGTCGCTCGACTCGACGCGGCCGGAGAGTCCGACACTCGGCACGTGTTCGGCCCCGAAGTATGAACGCCGTCCGCACCGTGATATTGAACTCGCCGTAGACTTCGCGGTGCACGGACGAACTCGGGCACTTGGTGCTCTTGGGGGAACGCAGCGCTTACGGCTTCGGACCGGTCTTCGGGCACTCGTCCGGAAGGATTCCTCGACAGCAACGGGTTCCTGCGAACTTTGGCAGGACGGTGTGTCGTGTACGAGGACGTGTTTCGCACCTCTTGTCACCTCTTCGCGCAAGACCTCTTTTTGTATGAGTATTCCTTCGGCACTGGATGAAATTCTGGTACCGAGGTGCATGCCTGACGTCGTTCAACAGGCGCGGATACCAGACGCCGGCGTCGACAGCAGGACGTCCCCGAAGAGCGCACCGCAAACCAGCGCAGCTTTCCTCCCCAGTTCGCATTTATTACGAATAGCTGCGTGCAGAGGCTGCTATCACTATTGCCGCAAGATGGCTGGTGGAGCTGCCGAACCCAACAAAGCCCGGAACCAACGCCTGCTCGTCTGAATGCGTCTTTGAAGCTCTAATTTCTGGTGTGCCGCACGAACACGAACAGTGTAAGGTACCAACGCAGCTCGACCCTGACGGAGCTTCCCATAGTTGGAACCACACGAGCGTGCAGCAAGCGTGCACCATCGTGGAACAGTGCGCGTGGCTGGTGCAACTCCTCCTCGTCCCGGCATTGATCGAAGTCTCGTCCCGAGGCCCTTCACTCCACCAGAGCTTGCGCCAACGCCCGCCGAGTGTCGTGTTCGTCGCTGTACATCGCGGCGCCGCCCGCATGTCGGAAGTGACTCGCGCCCTGGCGGGCTGCGTTCTCTCCTTGTTCCACTCGCGGTCCTCGCACGGAACCTTCGAGGTTGGACACGGTAAGCGGCGCAGCAACGAATCACAGCTCACCTTTAATTGCCGCGCTTCTGACTCGGAGAGTATGAAAGCACGGTACAGGGTGTGCCCATTGACATCGTTCCGGCCGCCATGTTTGGGCATCTAGCACGTCGAGAAGAGCTGAGTAAACTAGAAACGTGACTGCTCAATAAGTGCGTTTGCGCCGAGCGACGAATCGATAACAACGATAATCCGGTGAACAAACGGTCACCGTCAAAAAGAGGAAAGCAATTTTAATAGATAAGGAAGTTGAGGGATAACAGATAAGAACGCATAGAGAAAGAAACGGGTAGCACAGACACGCGGCCATGACCTGTCACCATCAGCACAGACTATCGCAGCACAGTATATCACTGATGCACAAGGAACACTAGTTCAGAATGCAGCCGTTTTTTGCATGTCTGTTGTCCTTAAAATTGACCGTTGCACTCAGCTACGATGACGTATAAGATCGGCATTCCAAAATTATTTGCTCTAGTAATCATATGGGATTAAAGCGAGGTAGCACGATTGCGAGCGATCGTCCCTGTGCGCTGTGGGTTGTGTTTGCGGTGTTAAAGGTTCGCTCATTCTGAGGACATCCAGCACAAGCGTTTTTCCATGTCACCTGTGCAAACGCTAGACATCATTTCGCATGGGCTAAAACTATCAACTGGAAGGAAAATGTAGCTAGCCATGCCAATGTCAGTGCCTTCTGGGAAAATGGCGTTATTCCCAGGATTCTAGGAATCTTACCTTCATAAAGAGCTGTATACGGAGCCAGTCTTTCTTAATTCTTTCAAATATGATTATCGCGTAGCACCTTAACGTCAGGCACTGAGAATTATTTGTTCAAAAGAAGATCGTCTCGCCAGTGTGCTGTGCCGTGTTAAATCATCACTTAATGTCTTCGCCTAATTAAGTTTACTGCTACTACTACTCGATTGTAAATGCATGTCCTCTCAGGAACTAACGCCACTCGCATAAAAAAACCCGTTTAGAGATGTGAACTATCACTCTCCTTTTATACAATCTTTTCTTTGTGGCCTTGTCCATATGGCAACCTCGCGGTTGTAGTCACGTCGAGGCATAACAGTTGCGAAGAGATCTTTGTTGGTCTCATTGCCGTTGATTAATATATTGATGTCCTCGGCGCCAGGAGGCGCAAAATTACAGTTGTCATGTTTTGTCGCGCTGAATAGAAAAATGTTGTTATCAACGTATCCCGCACGACCGCGACCTTTTTATTTTCTTCTTAGATTCGGAAAGATTTAGCTTCGGCCGATAGGACCAGAGTGCCGTAGCGAAGACGTTGGCAACAACACTCGACTGGCGTTATATGTATGTCTCCGAAGGATTGCAGATCCCGTTATGCGAAAACCCGCCATTGTAGTGTAGCTTGTGCCTCATGCAGAGGTCTTGCTACACAGCAAATATTCTGTGCATAGTCGTCATTACCCTAATTTTCTTTTTCTCTTCTTTTCTTCCTTTACTTGTGTCCTATTTCATGCGCAGACGTCTTCATTATCTATGAACGACACGTTATATCGCCGATCGCGCCATATATGCAGATATATGTCATATTACGTAGCGTAGACAGTGGCCTTTAACAAGCGTTGATTTAACAAGCGTTGGGATTTTTAATTCGTCACGCGAAGAATGTAGCTGGGCAAAGAAGTCTGGTTTTTCACTGTTGCGCAGTGACAGCACTAGCCTGCAAAGTCAGACTCAGCCTGCTATTTGCATTCTCCTGCTATTCTGGGCCCGTATTCACGAAAACCTTTATAACTGTTCGAGAGCGAATGCAAGCCGATCTTCATGCTGGACATATCATTGGCGAAGGTCACCGGTGAACGGCAGATAGCTCTTACGAACAAAAGGCTTCGTGAATTCAGCCCTTGCTACTTGGACGGAACCGACGGAACCGCCGTGGTAGAATGGTTAGGACACGTGACTCGCAACCGACGGTCACGCGTTTGATCCCCACTGGGTTTTATTGGCAGAGAGCAACATTTTAGTAACCGCAAACGAAGCAACGCGACTACGCGTGACAGATCTATACGATATTGCCGTTACAATTATCAGCACTTGTCAAGATCGGGCCCCGTTAGTGCGACCTACGGGAAACTCGTGCACGACCGTATACCTCCGCGGTTATCAAACTAGCCGCGAGAAATCGGAGCTGCGAGAAAAAGAAGGCTACGTGCGCAGTAAAACGCAATCTCGCGCGTTTTCTCGCTCCGGTGCTGTAGTTTCTTTTGCTGGTCCCCCGACAACGCTACACTCGTGCTGTTCGCAGCGCGTCCTAAGTGCACGAAGACGCGCCAAGCAGCGATATCCGTCGCGAAACCAGTTTCCGCCGCACACCGGGCTTTCTCGATCCGCCGAAACGCGCCGGGCCAATCGTCGCGCAAAATCTGATGCCGCGCACATCCGCGCGTGCGGCTTCTTTTTTACGAGCAACGAAAAGAAGAAGCCGGGCATTTGTGTCGAGATTGCGCGCGAGGAGGAGAGGAACCGTGCGAGCGTTTGTCATTAGACGCGCGGCGCGCTCTGCATAAGGCCGACGCCGACGTGCGCGCACATTTCAGGTGCAATTTGTAAGCACTATAGCGGCGCAGATTGGCGATGCAGATCGGAGCACGGGATGCGATAAGCATCGTACAGCGACGTGCCGCGGGAAGTGATTCCGCGCGCAGTGACGCCAGCCTGGCGCGTGTGCGTCGGTGCGATTAGTCTGTCTCTTTGGAGAGGGCGTAAATTAGGTGTCTGTGCACGTGTAAACACTCGGGCCCGCATTCACAAAAAGCTCTTGCGCTAGAATTCATCGCAAAAGAGAAAACCAGCCAATCCTGATACTGCGCATATTGCAAGCGAAGGCGGTCTGCCAATGGCAAAGGGCACTTACGAACGAAATGTTTTGTGAATTCGGCTCCCGAGGCCGAATGCTCAAATATTCCTTAATGTACAACGGTTCGTAAGAGGAGATGCCAGCTATTCGCACTGATAGACATTTAAGGAGTAGCAAAGACAGCGAGCCCGTAGCAACGAACGCAGCAGAGTACTAACGAACGAAAAAATATGTAGAGGGGGCCGCTGAGCTGTTTTTTTCTAACGACTTGCCAAGCCTTGACACCACCCTTCTTACAGAAAATTCTCCTACTATAGCATTTCGTAGCGAACTGCGTGATGTGCTATTTACCTGCGCAGAACCTGCGAACATTCTTACGCGTGTTTCGATTTCGTCGCTAACAAGCTCGTTGCTGAGGCGCCGGTACCGTGCCTTCATCAGAGCTCGATTCGCGACATTCCATTTTGCTACCTGTGAAATATCACTGGCCGTGTCGTGTCAGGGGGCTAATCACGTTCTTTTGTCTTGGTCCCCGGGCAATGTGCGAAAAATATGAACAAATAAGTAACAATAATTTTGACATTCGAGCTTACATCATGTCGCCGCAAGACAGCCGGCAGTTTTCGTTCGTTCGTGTAGCAGCTTTCGCCAATTGGGACAGAGCAAAAATGTTCTCTTCAGAGAGGGGTTTCTTACCTACTTTGGCGAGGTAAACCTCACTGAGGCACTACGCGCTTACATGTTATTATGATCTTTTTGCAAGATTGCTCACATTAACTATTCAGGGCGTGTATTCTTGTCTTTTTTCTTCTTAAGCAGGTTCGTTGCGTTCTTCTGTCATTTGCCACAGTAATGGCCTTGGCGGCCATATGGTAAATGTTGAACACATGCCAGTAAAGCTTTAACTTCTTCCATTACGAACGACGACCTTCTGCTCATCTACAATTACTTTTCAACCATTTACTTCTTCGGGCCTAATCTGTCACCTTTGGCCTTACCATTTCGTGTCTTGTAGTTACTGCATATTCAGCCAGCTTTAGTGTATGTGTGTGGCTCGCTACTATAGTCTTATTTTCTTAATTGTTGTGCTCGCATTTTTCTTCGAATGGCTGTCGAAAAGTGTCCTTAAACGTTAGAGCAAGTATAATTTGCGCCGATTATGTATGCTTGCAGTTAGAACGCGCGACCACCTTTTGCATTCCCTGAAAATGCTAATCATATCTACTGTAGCAGCCGCTAAGCTCCAACAACTGACGACGCTTTTTTCACGCTCGCTTACGAAGCTAGCTTGGATTTTTTGTACCCGACGTGCGTAAAGTACTTTCCGTCGCCCCCGTCGCTCTTGCGTCATGTCCCGTGCCCTCACCCTTTGGTCCAGCAAACTGGCTAATTAGCGAGAGCACGCAAGCGTTGAACGTTTGTCAGATTAGGCAAACGACGACGCTGTCTACGCCCAACGCAGCACGCGCTGCAGACGATTACGCAGACAAGCGAACGAGTTCAGCGCACATGGTGGCGCCGCGGTGGGAACATCGCGTTATAGTTGTTCCACACCTGCCTTTTTGCTTCCCGTCTGTGTTTTGTCCTTGCGTACGCGAACGGCAAGAGTGCGTGTACGCAGAAACCGCTTCGCACTGTGGAAGTCATTGTCCTAGACCCTCGGCCCGGAAGAGCTACAGCAACCAGCTTCAGTTCGATCGACACTTGTATTCTTTTTGTAATCGTCTTCGGACAAAGGTGTGCCTATAAGCGAGGGATTCGAGTACTTCCTCTGTACCGTTGCCGATTTGCTCCGCTAGCTGGCATTCGACTGGTGAAAACCTAAACGTAGACGCGTAATCGCGCGATGTTCGCACATTAGATGACAGAGCGTGTGCATTTCCGCTTTGTGGATACGTCCCAGAACGTCAGTGAGGAATGCCTTGATTGACTCATTTGTGCCTGTGCAGGTACCATGTATTGTGTGGCGTCTTCGATCTGATGGGAGTACGTGCCACCGCACGTATGCATGCAGCGATGTGTTTGCAGTGCCTGCCCCGAACTGGAAGTCGCTTTGGTGCGTCAAAGTAACGCTGTCACTAGAGCGGTCAGCAAGCAGTAATTGGTCAACACTGGGGCTACACTCCTTGCACGGTGGTTCTTTCATTCCCTTAGTTTTTCTCCTTCTCGAGTTGGCTGCTTCCTCGCTGGTGCCTTTAGCAAGCGTCATGGCAAGGGGCGTCTTCCACGAGCGCGTACTCTTTTACACGCGTTAACGAAGAGTAAAACTGCATTATACGCTGTTAATAGCGCGCACGTTAACGCCCTCGTAGTCCAGCTGCCGCGCTTCGGGGCGTATTGTCTCTCGCCCCCCTCTGGCCTGTACCGCCTAATCTCGGCGCCCGCACCGATCGGCACGTCGCGCGACATAAAAGCCGGCCATGGCTCGCGTGCCGTCGCAGGCTGCGGCCGACCCGCTCACCTCTGCGCGAAATCGCCCCCGGGCACTCGACGGCGGCGCGAGACCAGCCGCGCCGGCTGTCGAGGCCGACAGGCGCGTGGCGGGAACGCGCCACTTGTGCTGCTGGCGCAGTCGCTGCTGTGGCGGCGAACAGATTTTGCGAAATCGTCGGCTTCCGGCCGCCTCTTCACTCGACTGCCATCCGGCCACAGCAGACGCGCGACGAGCATTTCTGCGCCTCCCGTGCTCCTGTGACTCGCCGTCGTGGCCCAGCCGCGGTCGGGTCGCACTTTTTTGCATCGCCTTCAAGTCCTGCTGGCCTCGCATCGCCGATTACACTTCTCGGGCATCCTTTGTCTGCCGCCATCTGCTTGTCCTTTCGTGTGTGTGTGCTGCCACCACCAGGCTGCCCTCTACTTCGGGAGAAGCGTCCGGTAGCCTCGTTGTCCTCGTCGTGTCTTATGTCCAACATTCTGGCAGCGGAACAAAGTATCACTCGCGCGTGTGTGTGTGCGTTGTGTGCGTGCGGGTCGGTGTTAAACTCGGGAGAGTTCGCGTCTCCGCGGTGATCGTCCCTGTGTCCGACGGTGCCACGCCGTGCTTCGTTCGTTAAACGGTCAGCCCGCGCGTTGTGGACAACGGGCGAAGCCTGCGACCAAGTGAGATGAATTATTTCCGTACTGCGTGGAGATGCATTGCATCTGTACTTGCGATGGTGAAATGGCGAATGCAACCACCTCGAGTTCTACCAGAGCAACGGCTGAAAAGGCCATGAGGCGCACGTGTGATCGTCTGTACACGTTCTGTTGCTGTGCCGTTCCCATTTCAAAATCGACGTCGCTTACTGCACGCGTACGAAGCTTCCACCTGAAACTTAGCAAGAAATGAACAATTAATCGTCCACAGTCGCTAATAATCGGTTCAGGTTGCTGTGCACTTAGAGCCGGGAGCTAGCAGCGCATCAGATATGGTGATATTGTCTCGAACGTGGCAACTAGGCTGTGTGTAGATTCAGAAGGGCTCAAGGATGATTTTCTCTCACAAACCGTTACATGTCGTGGCTTTTTCTTTTCTTTTTTCTTTTTTTCGTAGAGCTCTCGCGCTTTAACTTGGGCTGACCTACACGGCTAATGTAGTGTCGCCTATTTTTGTTAACACTGTAAACTTGTATGCAGACGCTGCAAAGCTTTTCATTTGTCGCTTCCCGACTTTCCCGTGACAAACCGTCAGAGTTTGCCACCTGTATAAAGCGGGCTCTAGTGCAAATAAGTCGCTCACCAGTAATTGAATGCTGAGTGCGCTAAATCTTACGCAACTTCCTTTGTACTCCACAAAAAGAGCTGTTTAATTAGATTATTCATATATGGTAGCGCTAACCGGGATATGCTGGTTGAATTACGCTCAGAACTTTAATCGTGCCTGTTCGAAAAGAGCTCGAAGAGGCATCTAAAATAGCCACGAATTCTACAAGATTAATCGTGTTGGTGGTTGCGCTTTATTCTATTTTACTGCCTTAGTAAAGGGGGACCTCTTTTTCTATTGTTTAGGAAAGTACACAAGGTAGTAATCTCAAACAATGCGACCATAAGGTTGTTCCGGCTTTTCTATATAAACAGTCTGCGACTTCCTTGAGGCTCTGTTACATCTGCCGCAACCTTTGGCACAGTGTATATCGAGAGTGCGCTGGAAGCGACTTGGCCGGCCGACGTTCGCGATGACGTCGTTTTACAGCTCGCCCAAGGTAACCGCAAAGACGGGAATATCTGAGATGCTCGACAGCCGCCAGGAAGCCGCGTAGGACGTCGCCAGACTTTGCGATACAAGTTCATTAGGACACGGCGTCCTTGTCTCTTCGCATCGGACGCTCGCCGACTCCCGCTGCGACGAATTTGTAGCGCGTCGACTCGTCGACCCCGCCGCGAACGAACGCCGTACGTGAACGGCGTGCGGTATCGACGGAGGTGCCAGCTTATTTTCTCCTCCGAATGCGAGTGCTGACAGCGGAGTGCTTCACGAACATTCCGTTTCTCGAGTGTGAGGACGTTCAAGTCGACGGAGAAGGATCGAGGTGCGGAAGCAGACGACACGAGGCACGTCGTCTGCTCGCGAACATGTCCTTGCAACAGTGGAGACATTCGATCGCGGCCTGCCAGCCGCAGAAGTACTACTCCTCCGAACGCTGCGGCGCCTTTCAACGCCGGAAGAGCTGTCGCTCTGCTCGTGAGTACATACGTAACGCGGCGGAGTCTTCATTGACTTCGTGCTATCGTCCGCGATCATGCGCGCGGATGGAGCTGGAACGAAAGTGTTTACGCGGTCCGTCCTTGCTAGCTCTTCTGAGCGGCTGCGTCGACCCTTTTTAGCCGGTGGGCTTGTCTGCGTTTTCGCGAAACAGAAAGGTCGAGTGCGAGAGGTGGGCGGGTCGAGGACTTCGCTCGTAGTAATCCGTGATCGATGCACGCGCGCGGCGAATCTTTGCAAAGCGCGCAACAGCGAAAAAATAAGAATAAGATTGCGAGAAAAGTCGAGGCAAACTCGGTGGAGAGCAGAAACATTATTCGAGGCAAAATTTGCTTTACACTTCAACGCATCTAAGCTGACGAGGACCTCGTGGATTAAAATACAAAAGACACCCTCGTTTGCTTACGACGCTTTTTTGAAGGGAAACCGACGTTGTATCTGGCGTAGCACTCCGAGGAAAAGTGAGTCGGAGGTGAGTTGTTATCGGCTATACCTAAACCAAGCGGAAAAAGATAATGTTTTGTCCCGGACCGTTCGTGTTTACGTGTTCTGCGTCTGATGATTATTTGCTTTAGCCAAGGCACTGCTTAGTGCGCGTTCATTCACGTTACATCGGACGGTTGCGTTCAAGCAGATTCGTGTTTCTGGTGTTCTTGCGTCGTCTGCAGCAGTTCCACGCGAACTATGCTTCAAACACAAATCACTGTCAAGTGCGCGGGCGTAGAATGTCATTCTGACTAGTCGGCAAATACTGGCGTGTCTACCGATTGTTTTATTTCTACACTTCAAAATGAACGAAAAAGAAGAAAACAAAAATCAGGAAACGTAAGCGATTTCTAGCTTTCTAGCGAAAACTAGCGAGTCGGCATGAGCAAAGTTTAGTTTTTCTTTGCCGTGTCGTGAGAAAATGTGGTTATTATGCATTGTTGTCACAGCATGCACTATCTTGGCATAACGGCAGTTGATTATGGTAAAGTTCGCAATATTACTGACTGAACAAGGCGGTCGCTGTTACTAATGGGTCTCAGCTACCAATTCCATAGGTAATTAGCCTCACCGGATACACAGATTAGCAGCGTATAACGCATTCATCGAACCCACTATGGATTGCTCCGGAGTGGGTCCGAGCTAGAAACTTAATATGGGGCGGTGCTAACTGTGTTTGGGATCGGTAGCTGAGACCCATTAGTAACAGTGATTGCCTTGTTTGTCTGCCATTACCTTCTTTGCCGAAGTCCTTGTCTGTTTAGCGCTGTTATGCCCCAACCACTGGCACGCGCCGAAAGCTTCGGCGCGCGCTGGCAAGCGAATGCGTCGCTTCGCTTCGGCTGGAGGGAAAGGGCGCGCAACCACTGGAGACAAGCTCCGACGCGCGCCGAAGCTCGCTCCTCGGCTGCGGCGCACTGTTGCTGGACTATTCCGTCTTCATCCGTCAAAGTCCGGCCTAAAACAGCTTCCTGTAAACTAAGCTTGAAACAATAAGTTAGTGATCTGTATGTGCTTTTAGATATAAAAAACACGTTTGAATAATGAATATACACCTGCCGCAACAGTTTTTTTATTTCTGAAGTAACAATAGTGTACAAAATATCGACATCAGCGCTCGCGCGTCGTCTGTCTGCAAGATCGCTTTCCAAACACCTGCACGACGATGCCATATATCAAAAACTGTTGCACCATTTCATTTTTTGGTAGCTTATTGCACAGCCAATTATGTAAGAATTAGGCGTGCAATGTATAACTGAAAAAAATCTGTGTTGGAAATATTGCCACGTAGTAGTGACGGTAAATAAATAGTGCCGGCTCAATCGCAACGATAGCGGCGAGCATTGTCGGCAATCGTAGAAAATCTCATCTGCGGGTCAAGCGCGCCGGTTTGCATACGGCAGTCGTCGAAAGTTACAGCCTATTCGCTGGTGCCCGCGCGCCTTCCAGAAACTACAACACAATTCGTGTCGCGTATGCAATCAGATTAGCAAGGTTCGTCGACAACAGACAGAACCATCGATAACATTCGCGAAACTTCCGATACGTTCAGGCGCATCGTGCAGCGAGCGATAACGTTTAACATTTTTTAGCCGGTGAAATACGGTAACCGGACACAGATAAAGCATCCGTGTCAATATAATTATGCTTGTTGGTACATGAAAGAACCGTGAAAAAGTGGGTTCTGAGAAAATCAGCACAAACGAATTGAAACACCTGTAGCACTCACAGAAAAAAAAAAAAAAAAAACTAGAATAGCTAAAATGTATGTAATTCGTATCTTGTCTCCCCCCAATTCTTGATTCTGCCAAATCTAGCCCATGGAGCACCTCTATTATTCTAGGTTGTTTTGATGCATCAACACCGCATCCAGAGGCCTTCACATTGAGTGTGTTGCTACAAAACATTTTCACAGTGTAAGGGCCATGTTCCATTGTAACTGGTTTCCACATATCAAGTTTGCCTTTCTTTACATTAATGAAATGACATACTGTCAGATAAAAAAAGCTTGAGAATTAGAGGGTTTTAATAGGAGTCTTTCGTTGCCCTTTGCCAAGTCGTACTATTGAAGCACTTATTCGAATGTATGGGAGCAGCTCATTTGCATAGTATAAGAAATATATAAACAGGTTATTTTCACAATTTATACACTTCGTCAACACAAAAAGAAAAATTGCAGTTTATTGTTTTCAGCCTGCTATGATGTTTTGACTGAGAAAGATATATTCAATTTGTTCTGCGAGGCACGCAATAATTGCTGTGGCATACTATTTTTTTGCACAACACTGCATACAGTAGCCAGCCATTATTAAAACTCAGAAGAAATTAATAGCACAATGCATATGATCAGGCACATAGCATATTATTGCACTTTCTTAATTCATGCCAGAACGACGACCACAGGCGTCCTTCTCCAACAAGGTCAGCATCCATTGTGCCTCCTTACCATCGGGCTTCACACCCTCAGCACGTTCAACCTCAGCTTTGTGGTGTTTAAAGCAACCTCAAGTGCGTCTTACGGTTCCAGGGATAAGAAAGAAGACCGTCCTGCCTACCTTGGCCTTGAAGCAAGCAGCTCTGGATTATTTGCACACTTTCTACTTTGATCGAGTCCACATATATACGGATGGTTCTTCCACTCAGACCAGCTCCACCAGCGCAGTGGTTATACCATCATGATCACTAAGCATCCAATACAAGATTTCTCACTTGACAACATCGACCAGTTTGGAGCTTGTTGCCCTCCGAGGTGCCGTTGATTATATTAATAACCAACCGGCTAATCGGTGGGCAATATTCTGCGATTCAAAGGCGGCCTTACAATGTCTTCGTCGCGGGTCATGTGAACAACTCGTGTCGAAGATAGGAGAAATGCACCATCACGTGATCAAGAAAGGACACGACGTCGTGTTTCAGTGGCTGCCTGGTCATTGCGGTATCTCCGGCAATGACCTCGCTGACGAAGCTGCTAGGAAAGCCCACGAAGGAGCAACCCTTGTTTCTATACCTTTATCGCGGACCGCCGCAGCCCAACACTTAGGCAAGCTAGCGAACTCTTTTGACATTGGAAAAGTGGCACACACGTGAATTCACTCAACATCGATTGCATTCCCTCGATCTCTCTATGCAACTGCGGCTGTTACCAGGTCTTCTGCGAAATGAGGAAACAGTGCTGTGCCGCTTACGTTTCTCACTCTCTTCTTAATTCATGCCCTTTTTTTAATTGCACGAAAGCTACTGCACAAAAATAGTATACTAGCACATACTTAAAAAGCACAGTTTTATACTACGATAATAATCAATCATTCAAATTTTTATTGTAGTGCCCAGGAACAGCTAGAGAGCTTTTGTACTAGTGCACTTAACGTGAGACAAAATGTAGAGAAAACATGAATGTAGTAGAAAAAAAATGGAAGATAGAGAAACAAATTGGGAAAAACGGAAATGCGGAAAAGTAAAAGGGAGTTAATCCTATGTGATTATCTACAGATACACAATACACAGGAAATGAACTCTGAAGTATGTTTTGGAGTCGAGTCTTATTAGCACCATCTTGTAACAAACCCAGGCAACGAATGTGGAATGCTACCTGTTATACTGTTGCGGCACAAACAAATGCATATAATCAAGAAGCTTTAAGGAATGTATAATGTCATGGACCACCTTATACAGGAACAAAAGGTGCGATTAATTAAGACTTGAATCTAGAGGTGCGAGTTGAAGTATATTTGAGAAGGCTCAACTGTGGTCGCCATAATGGCAAAAGTGGTGCTTTAAAATAGATATCAATTTATTCTGGATGCGTTCAATGAGGTCAGAATTAGATTTGCTCATTGCACCCCCCTCCTACAGAGGCATACTCTAGTAGTTGGAGGCACACAGCAGAATTTCAGAAACACAACAGGTGAGTGGAAATCATGCAATATACGGCATGCAATTCCAAGAACGTGAAGGGCATATTGTGTAATTATCTATGTGAAGAGAAGCTTAGCATTTTGTCGAATTGCACACCAAGATCTTTCATTTCATCGACCCTAAGGAGTGGAGCATCACGTAGGGTGTATCAAAATTTCACATGGTGCGTTTTGTGCATATAACTTAATGCCATAGTGTTGGAAGCATTTAAGAGTACTTATTGCTTCTGCACCAGTTTGAGAGTGAAAAAATGTCTTTTTGGAAGTCGATGCAGTGGTGAACACTGTTGACAGTCTGAAATAATCTGAAAGTCTGAAATGTCGGCACACAAAGTCATGCTGTTCATTTATTAAAATGCTCTTAGCACTAACAGAAAGCGAGGAATCCCATATCGATTCGAACACCTGACGCACTGAAGAGGATAGATATAGGTCGGCAGTTAGTAACTGCACATCTAGCACCTGATTTGTGCATGGGCAATGTTCATGCTACCTTCCGAGTGCTAGAAAAGGTACTAGACTTTAGGGAACTATTGAAGATGCTTGTGAGAACGAGGAACAAGTATGCTTCCATACGTCTTAACCCTTTCAGACACTACTTTATCCCGTTGATTGAAAAGTTGCTTTCACCACATCTCTTGCATCCTCAGAATCGTAGAAAGTGTACAGCTGCAGCAAATATTAAGAATTTTCAATTGTTTAGCGAGTTTTGTTAAGTTTACAAAATTTTGACTCCATGCGAAAACTCACTACAGGAACACAAAATATGAAAACATGTACTATTTCGTGTTTTGAAAAGCTTGAAAAGCACTTATCCAGCCACTTGACAATTATGCCTGGTGCACGACATTGTAAAAAACAATGAAAGAAGTGAACCCGCTACATACAACATACTGCCACAGAGTAACAACACCCAGCCGTCTGTCTACCTTCCCACTCATTTTGTTAAAACATTCTGCACATTATTCAAAATTGCAGCACAGTTCCAATAATAAGTGTTTCAAGATGTATGAAACACATTTTAAATACCATTACTTTCATCAGTGCTTTTGCTATTGATGCACGCTCCTGCTGTGCCCAATTGTGTAGACAGCGTCTCAAAGGGTTAAGCTCTGTGGAGGAAATACCATCAACACCACAAGAAAGGGAAAGTTTAAGGCACTTCATATACTTGGAAACGAGCTTGTCATTGACTGTTAGCATACACTGCGCCAGACTGAGAAGGAAGGTTATTTAAGCAGATTTCACACCATATAGCAAACAGAAATGTTCTGCAAAGGCATCAGCAGTGTTCGATACAACACCACTATGTTCATGAAGAAGACGTACATCTTTGGCACTCCTTTTAGAAGAGAGAGCCCACAAAGCTCCAGAAATATTTTGAATTATGTGTCACGCTGGCTTCAACACAATCAATGTGGTCAAAGTGATGATTCTAATAATAATAATAATAATAATAATAATAATAATAATAATAATAATAATAATCTTAGTGGTAACTTGGCACACTAGACTAAAAAGAAGGCTGATGCCTGTATGTTAAAGCATCTGATAATCAGCCATCTAAAGCAGGAATTTGCAGGATGCAGAAGACACTTCCTTCCCCTCCACGTGCACACACACTTGCTCAATAACACAGCACGGCACACACGCACACATTCGACAGGTGCACAACACACAGGAGTGCCAATGAAGTCTGGTTCCAAGGAAGGAGAATCCAAATCGCCAGTGGGGTGGAGAGAAAGCTCTGCATGCCAGATATAATCATGGAGTTGTGGTGTCGGGCCATAGAGGCGTGATGAGGGCTTGGGATGTGCTGACCACTTGTTCAGACGAACTGAAGAAAGATTAGTGCTGTCCAGAGAGACGTCAAACACCCTGCAGTATAGACTAGTGCAATGTTGCGTTGGTATTGCAGGGTGTGCTACTTGAGGGGTTTGAGGCAATCCTCGAAGGCTGGGATGAGCTTGTGACAACCAAAAAGACGGGTGTAAAGGGTGCGTATTGTCCGGCGCTGAACAAGCTTAAGCTTGTTAGCGTCGCGAGTTTGGTACGGGAACTATACTGATGAGCAGTACTCAAGTCATGACAGAATGATAGAAGTGTAGAGTGCTCGGAAAACCTTAGGTCATCAGGGAAGGGAGACACGGGACACAAACCCAAGAAAGGGCTGGTGCTTACATACAGTGCTGGTGACATATGCGGAAAAGTTGAGAGAACAGCTAAATGCTACACCCAGAACGGGAAGGGCCCGAACAGTCTTTATAGAAGTGCCTCCAAGGAAGAAGGTTGGACGTGCAGCAGTTTCGTTGTAGCTGATACGCATGGCAGCACTTTTTACGGTGCTACTACAAAGTTTGATATTGTAGGCCCAGTCGTTCACCTTTACAGAATGTATTTATTGTAAGCACGTATGCTGTGCATCGGCATATTGTTGTTGTGGAAGCGTTAACTTGTTAATCAAACACATTCTGCGCAGATGCATTAGTAACTTGGTTTTGAGTAGTTCTTTGTCCTGACTGCAATTTATAGTATCGCAGCAAGAAACATTTTAGTAGAGGCTGAAGGCATTCCAGCAGTTTAAGCATACTGACTGCACAAAACACTGATGACACCTTTTCACGTTCCCCACAATGCACTCACACCATCTACACTTTCCATAAGCAAAAAGTGAGATAAAAAATCAATTACAGTTTCATTGACTCAGTACTTGCTGCTTCTGAAGCGGGCATCGAAGCAATCGTGGTATACGCTGCTACATGCATAGGTCTTGCATGATGCAGGTCCTGCTATGCACTGCACACAGGGCACACGTTGCAAACAGATAATTTCTCTTTGCAGTGCTCAACTATAACGACACACTGACTCAAACATGACTGCGTTGTCACGTATGCTTCAGTGCGTCAGTGTTCTTGATTGCTTCACGAGCGATTTTTGCCCAACTAGTCCAAAAGACGGACGCACTAGAAAGAAGTGAGTGAATGAGTACAGTGAACTTGTACTGAACTGGATTCACATGCCGAATAGAAGAGCGCAGTGTCAGCTGAAACAGGCGGCACGGCTGATTATGTAAGTACTTCCAATAGTTCGGCTACTAGTGTATTTCGCTTTCGGAAGTTATCTTTACCACTGGAAACAGCGCAGAGCTTGCCCGTTTAACTTGAGTCAACCGACACCACACGAAACACGCCGCGGTTGACCAACCCAACTTCCACACGGTTCATTCACCACATCACAGGTCACACGAAGTCAAGAGTGCCATATTTTAAATCACTGCAGCACCAAACGGACCTGAAAATTCATTTCCTTCGACAGAGTTTCTCAGGTGAGTTCGTTCACTCGCCAGTTACGAACTCGATGGACGCGCTAGGCCTACGCGTAACGAAAACAACATCGGCGATAGGCGAGTGTTGATTATCCAGACTTCGGAGCTCGTAAACGTGTTTCCATTCGTTTTGAGCAGAACAATATGCACATACAACAAGCACAGACGTTGCGGCAATCGTGATTCGGTTGGCTGTTTTAGCAGACGATCGTACCGAGCCCGGCGGAACCCAGTGGGCAGGTTGGATTAGTCGGCGTCGTTCGAAGTCGCTTCGGATCCACGTCGCACTGCCACAACCCACGGTCGTCGGTCGGTTGATCGTGTCGTTGTCGGCCTACTATTACAACACTGTCTTTCAGGAACACTGTCGCGCGCGTCGTGCGTCCAAAAAACTCGCACGATCGTCGGTGCCGGCGCCTTCGCACGGTCGGCCATTACAGCCCTAGCAGCCGGAGCCTCCGCAGCCTCCGATTGGTTGACGCCTGCGAGGCGTCGCAGCCTCTCATTGGTGCACGCCGGCGCAGCTTCGCCGCGCGCCGGCAAACTTCTAGCATCGGCAGTAGACATAATCGCTGCGCGACGTTCCGCTTCAGCGAGTTCCCGACCGACGCTTTGACGCATTTGACCCTTCGGCGCGCGCCGAAGCTTTCCAGCGCGTGCCAGTGGTTGGGGCATTACTTTCCAAAACTTTCCAAGTGGCCCTTCTGCCATTACCGGCTGCAGCTATACCTAGGTAGTGAATGCTGTGACAACCAGGGGCGGTAATCACGACGACATTTTTTTGCCCCCTCTTTTCTTTCTCTCTTTTTTGTAAGAGTGGCAACAACTGATCGATAATGACGCCATAGCGTGAAGGACGGCTGGACGGACACAACAATGTCAACTTCGAGACTTTGAGTGCTTTCACGCTAATATTTCTTGACCTTTGGGCCTTTGGCATTCCTAAAAGTCAACGGCTTCACCTTGTGTTACTGCGGCGTGTGTCCTCTTCCTTGGCAGCTAACTTCCTCGGCGCATGGCGCAGTTTCCTGCTGACCTGCTCGAAGACGTTTTATGCGCGAGTTTATCGGCGGGAACGTGTATATAGGAGCGTAGTTAGTGGAACCCTATGGCACCACGGCTACGTTACAGCCTCGAACGTGCGCCAAATAGACCTGGAGCCGCGTCTAAAGACGTCGTTGGTCGGGACGCGCTCAAAGAGGCCAAGGAGGACCGTGCAGCCGAAACGGCTGATACTGAGCACTCCCTGCGAGCGAACCAGACTCGTTGCTCGCGCACGCGGTTCGAGCCGTACGACGGTCCCGTCGCCACGTGATGACGTGCAAGGCAAGAGCGTTCTCGCGGCCGTGTGCTTCCCACGCGAAGGCCGCTCCAGCGCCGCCAGAAGTGAGCGTCTTCACTGCCGAGCACGCCGACTCTCGCACGCGCCTCGCTCCCACAGCAGCGGTCGGGTTGCGTCAGACCGTTTAGGTAATGGCCTCGCGGAGGGGGCCGTGTGTTTTTGTTGCGTCCAGCGCCGGCGAGGCCAGTCTTGCGGTGTTACCTGACGGCCTACTTTCAGAGACCCAGCCCAATTTTCCTTCGGCCGGCGCTGTTTTTTTCTTTCTTACTTTGTTCTTCCTCTCCGCCTGATCTTCCCAGCTTGGTTTTCCTTCCATCGCGAGAATCTCGCGCGTTTCGCTTCTGCCGAACAATAATCGATCGCCAGTGGCCCGATATAACGTAGCTGGAAACGGTCGACGGCAAAGTGGTGGTGGCAGTTTAATACGAACCGCGTTCGCAGCGCGCAGGCTGTGGGCCGTCTGGTGCGCGAGGTATATACGCTTTGCTTTGCTCCCCAGCTGTTGCGACAAGAACTGTTCCATCTCAGAGCGCGCCGTTCTTTTATAACGCGCGACATTAGGGGAATGTGGTAGAAGTAGCTGGTGCCGAAGCGGCGCCGCCTACCTTTTATGACGTACGATTCCACACAACAGAAGCCCACGTGATTAGAAGAAAAGGATCCCATAGAACGCACCAACACTTAAATGGAACTCACCTTAATAAATCAAACACATTCCAACTTCAAATCAGATAAGTCAACAGCTCGCAATAGGTGTCACAAAGGCACTGACACGAAACGTCACTCACTTTTCTCTAAGAACGCATGGTAATGAGCGTAATTTCGACGTCAGGCGGTGATTGTTGTGCACGGTTTGACGACGTGCAGAATCCTCACCGGTGCTGCCGCGTCCCCGATTTCCCGTGCTTCCCGCGTAGTTCGAGTTGGCGAACGCATTGCATTGGACCCGTCGTGTCATCAGCTAGGGCGTACTGAATGCGCAGAATCTCGTCAGGTCACCTAAGTTGAGCAGCATAAAGCTTTAGGAAGACCGCGTAGAAAAATCAAGGGGTGTGATGTCTTACGTGTACAGTATTCCAAATGTTGGGCTTTGGTCGTTGTTTTGTGCGCGGCCTTCGTTTTGATTTTCGCGGGGTCACTTTGCAGGTTGTTGCCGTTCTGGTATACGCACGCTGTGGCGCAGTGACAGTAGACATATTACTATAGCAAGGTGTGCCCGAGTGATGCACTGCTTTCTTCCTCCCCTGTTTTTCCTTGCTCCCGTTGTTTCTTTTTCGTACGTTTCCTTTTCTTTCTTCTTTTTTGACGTTCCTATTTCGCTGGAGTTTATTTTCGAGGACTGGCATAGCCGGCCCTTCGTTGACCTATTTTCTCGGGATCTGATATTCGACAAACAACAGCAGCCAGTGGTGGCTGGGCGCATTCTGAAGCGGGCTCATTATGGCCTCCAGCTCCATTCACCCGCAGGGCGAGAAATATGAACGACGGTGTGGGTGACGTTTCGGCTGAAGCTTGTGCCCGACACAGTCTATAGCGGTGCCGGATGCGCGACAGTGCATCGGGCGCCGTCTTTAAGCGCTTCGCACAATACTTACGTTTCGCGTCATGGGCGCCGTCATCTTGCCGGCCTGCTCGCGCCGACGTCTTCTTGCAGCTGAGCACCGTCGCGACTCTTCACCCTCGTGCGTTGCGTAGCGTGACCAGTTGCTGAAGATGAGCGTGGTTTGCGGACGAAGCGAAAGAAAAAAAGACTCTTATTACAAGCGCTGAATTTTCAATATGCACCGATGCCAAGTGCTGTACTCGAAAGCATAATGACTGGGTGGCTCTTTCGCCATCTGGAGGTTTGTCATAGCGTTCCAGTGCCACTGTTCCAAATCATTCGCCTCTGCATCGCCAGGCGACGAAGATTGTGGCCTGTGGCGAAAACTGCTAATAGTGGCCTGGAATCAGGCAGGAACGAGTCGGTCGTCGTGCATTGCGCCTGCTCGTCGGGGGATTTGTGCTGTCGGTGGCTGCTGCCGCTTCAGAGCCCGGCGGTCCGCATCGCAACACGGGAACTTGTCGTATACCTCGTGCAAGCCAGTGGGTGATTTTCAGAGAGTACGTACGCCATACAACATCGTTTCAGAGGAGCACCTCTGTCGAGACTGCGAGGCAAACATCCGCTTTTTTCTAGCCCCGCGATCCTTCTACGCTTTCGATCCCCTGCCGGTTTAAAACGAAGCTTTGTTTGCCTGTATCCGCCCGGCTTTGGCGTGATTCCTGCGGCTGCGTTGTTCAGCATTTTGGCTAATATATTCGTGAATTTATATACACATATGCGCGGAATGCAAGTACACTCAAACTGCCTTATATAACACCTGTATACCCAAGGACGAAATAGCGCCGGTAAGCGCACCTCTATTCTGTGAGGAATTTCCTCCATAATACATGAACGTGTAATGTCGGCTCATAGGTATCTCTAAAACACATTGACCTTTTAATGGAATGGCGCCATTATATTCAGCGGATTTTTTTTATTTACTTGGCCTTCGATGATTCAGTATGTGCCTACTCTCCGCCAATCCTCCGGAATCGCCATGTGCTCCTGTGGTACAATAATCCTTTAAATGTAGCAAAATTTTTGTCATCCTATTCGCGATTCCAAAGCGTCACCAAACTGAAAGACACCCTCAGAATGCAATGCGTAGAACATTTACCCGATTGTCTTTTTTTCACACCCGATGCCATAGTACCGTGTCATTTTAACGCTCACATATATTTCTCTAGCACATAACATATCAACTAGGTTAGATCACACGTACAAAGTCAAACCAATTGTTGCTCAAACTGAAAAATACGGGACTTCACCTCTCGTACTCTCAATACATCGATGGAATTCATTGCCATTTAGCATTTAGCAAGTTTAGTAGCGTTGTTCATGGCGCTCTTTATACGTGGCGGCCCCCATAGAAATCCCTGCGTCATCCCTTTTTAACGCCAATTTCGTGCTGTTTTGCTGAACAGAGCTGCACTTACGTTACGCAAGCTTTGAGCCAAAATTATCGCAACAGAATCAGCTGAAAAAGTTCATCGAGCCGTTCCATGCCTGCCTGTGCTCTCACCCTGTTCACATCGCCAAATCGGAAAAAGCCAGAGTGCCACGTATTTATTAGCGGGAATAAAGTTAAAATGCAAAAAAAAGTTCTTCGTTTGCTATATCCTTTAGGTTTCTAATTGCTCAGGTTAATCTTATTTATTTATTTATTTATTTATTTATTTATTTATTTATTTATTTGTAAACTGATACTACGGACTGCAAAATTGAGTTCGCATTCATTATTGCGTGTGACCCTATTACGACAGAAAGCTGAGCTAGTTGGTAAGGATGCATTATCCAAAAAAGGGGTGAGGCGTGCAGACAGGACACAAGAGTAGAGAAGTGGACAACACGAACGCGGCGTTCGTTTTGTCCACTTCTCTACTCTCGTGTCCTGTCTGCACGCCTCACCCCTCTTTTGCATAATGACCCTATTAGGTGAGTTGTCGAGAAAATGCGTGACATTATCCTGCGTGCAGAGAGGTAGTTAAGTGAGAAGTTAAGCCGCTTCGCAGACGGTCTGCGTGAAAAAAAAAAAAAGAAACGGGGAATGCAGAACGGCACAAGTGTTCGAAGGTGGGAAACGCTAAAAGGTCGCAAAACACAAATTCAGCAGATGACGGTACTGCTTCCCTAGGCGTAAAGCTGTTTTATTTTTACGTATACTTTGTTTATCATTTATTATTTTGTCATTTATTATCCTTCCGCCCGCGAAGCCATCCGTTCACCTATGCGTGTTTCGTGTCGTGTCACGTCCCCCGAATTCAGCAGTCTGCTCGGTCCGCCCACGTTTGATGGATTCTTGCCGCCGTTTGTTTTTCGACAGTTCGCATAAGTCGACCAAATCCAGCGCTCCCGCAAGGGTTGACTGGCGCTGTAGCACACTCTGGCAAGGCGCCGTTTAATCGCAGCACGGCGCCGCATTCACCGCACGAAGAAGCGGCCGAGCTTCGGTGTGGTTCACGTGTGGTTCACTGCGCGCTGGCGATGAACGCAGTTTCACCGAAGTCGCGTTTACTTTTGTCCGGTGGAAACGAACGCCGCGTAAGCAACACAGGCGTGCAGAAAGGCTGCGGATGGTCGTTTATATTGAACCGACTAACCTGAGAGCAAGTGTACTGCTGGTTCTGACCTTGGTGCACGTTTAAACGCCGTAAGATCTTGCCCCTTTCACTGCCAGCTTGACAAGGTGGCCGGGGACCGAGGGATCAGTGAACCGGACATGTGACTCTGGGAAGTGTTTCCCGTGTTTTTCTTTCATTCGTGCGCCTCTTCACTTCTCTCCTTGCCATATATGATCGGCATGGTCACTTTTCTTCCCTCGCCTTTTGTTTCCCCTACCCCAAAGCAGTGGGACGGGCAAGAAGACAGTAGTTGGGGCTGACCTTTCGGCATTCCCCTTATGATACAACTCTCTCTCTCATCCTGGCGCATTCTCTACGCTCAGGTGTCACAAGTATTTCACACCTGTAGCATGCGCATAACGCGCTTCGGCCTAATCTAAGAGAAGCAAAACACGCCACTGCAGAAAGCCGCCTCTAAATGCGAAGCATTCTGTTTCTTTATTTCTGATTTCTTTTTGCGTTCCTTCTGGAGGAGTCTGAAGATAAAGTATAAAAAAGTTTGGACTGATAAAGTATTCTTTCATAACTACATTTTCATTAATGCTGCGGTAATTGGTAATTATTGAAAATGCAAATGAATGTCAATGTTTCGTGGTTATTGCTTTTTTTTTTCTGTGCCGGATGGCCCAGCGCCGGTAGGTCAGTGTGACATCACGAATTGCAAACTTTTTTTTTTTTCATATTTGGCCCGTTGTATCGTGGTATGCGTTTTTGAAACGTGCTACGTTTATGCTTTCGCGGTTTCACAATACAGTGCTTTCAGTTTTTATCCATAAGAAATTACCTTGGCAGACTCCGTCAAAAGCTATGACGTCACGCCGCGTTCTCGTGCGCGAAATTCAAGGCGCCAGCGCCAGCGGTCTTTCGTTCCTACGTCTTTCCTGCAGCTGCTTGCTGAGCCTCTGCTCGTCGGTCAGAGTGTTCTTTTTTTTTTCCCCCTTCGGTGCTGTAGGAAGGTAGTTTACTACTACAGCCCAAATTATTTCCTTTTTTTTTCTGTTTCGTTACTCTTTATTGTGTCAAGTGCTAACCAACCGGCTGCATATGTAGCCCCGTGGGCGCCGACACGGCCTCGTTGACGCTTCCCTCTCTCTCTGTCCTCAGATGCGTCCTCGTCCAACGAGGCGGTGCACCTGCAGCAGAGGCTCAAGAGCCTCAGCTGCGAGCTCGTGACCCTGCGCAACCGCCTGCACGTCACCGAGGCCGGTGGGGGAGGGGCCGGCGCGCAGCAGCATCAGCCGCCGCCGGTCGCGCCGCCCGCCGCATCGGTGGCGACGTCGCCGCCGGCCTCCTCGGTGGCGCAGGATGCCGCAGCGGCGCGGGTCGGAGCCTCGGCGGCACCGGCGTCGCAGGCGACCGCGGGCCTGGCGCCCGGAGTCGGGCCCGTCGGCGCGCCACCCGCATCGGCCACCGCCGGCGGGGGCTCTCCTGGTGCCGCCATCGCGGTAAGTGGCAGCGGCGGCGACGGCAGCGCGGTGATCGCGACCGCCCACGTACACCGGCTAAGTGATATATGCGTTTGCGACTGGGGTTCACTCCGGCTGTGCATGACATCGTGTGGTAATCGCGGCGGTGGCGTAGTTCGTGGACTTCCGGCAAAGAGGCTAACGGTAGCAGGCACCCGACTCACCGAGGGGCTTCGCGTGCGTGGCTTCCGTACAGTGAGCGCAGCCCGATCTCCCTTGGGCCCTTCCCCGATCAGGCCTACGCGCCACTAGGCGCCTGTTCGATTCGGTATCATCTCAATCGCTTAACCAACCATCGTCCTTGTGTGAATAACTTCTATTCCGTCGTGGAAAAAGATTGTAAGACAAGACCTTTATTTTGCTGTTTCGGCCGTTGTCGTACGTGGTGGTTGATGACCACGGGTCGCGGCAAGAAAAACGTTCGTTCGTTTTCTTGCTCTCTCTGTAGCTCATCTCGATCGCTCGCCGACTCGTTCGTCCGTCCGTTCATTCTCTTCGCCTACATGCACAATCATCGTTGATGGTTTTTTCTGTATATTAATAAGCTTCATCGTTTTGAATTTGTATCGCAAGCTCAGAGAGCCAACGACCATTTTTACGTTGACGGTGCCACGCCGTTGCATGTTCGAATGCAGCGCCCCGTTCCGCAGAGCTCACGCGAGTGGCGCGTGCCCCACGGCAACGCTCCTGCTCGCGCAGCATTGAGCGTGCAGCGCTTCCTGACAATAGCGAGATGACAACGCTACCTCGCTCTGGTCACTGCCAGTAGAAAAGCCCCTCGCGACGTCCAAAAGTGAAACGAGACTCTAAAGAAAGAACAGTTATAAACAGTAGATAAAGCGGTGGGACGAGTCCCTGGCTTTTCAGGAAGAGTACAGTGAAAGTACATGTTTACAGTTTCGGAATGTCGCACAAAATACACGAATTGTAGCAACCACAATTCTCGTTGCTTTTGGGTCTCCCCTCGTACATTAGAGAGTTTTAGTTTAGGGGACGCAAGCGACTTGCGTACGCAAGAACTAGGGGCGACGGTACTGCGCATGCGCAGACTCAGACGTAAGGTTATGCGCATGCGCAGTACCGTGTCCCCTAGTTCTTGCGTACGCAAGCCGCTTGCGTCCCCTAAACTAAAGCTCTCTATTATTCTCTCTCTCTCTCGATCCCTGTGCAGTTTTCGTTCCATGGCGTTACGGGCCTTGATTATCTCACAAAATAGACCCTAAGGAACATGATTGAGTTAGTCTAGTGTGGCGAAGTGTTTTGTCAGGACTTTATTCCGATTTATTTAGCGGAAATAAGGGCGCTTATTAGCCGGTGAAATGTGCGCTTAAAATACTTGGCGATACAACGCGGAAGGCGAGTGACTGCGCACGACGACATAAACTGCATACACGTGTGGCCAGTTTAGTTGCTGCGCCCCATCGGTCTTATGTGCTGTATCGTGAAACCATGGTATATCAACTCAGCCAAACGTACACCGTGCTCTGCTAAGAAAAAGAAAGAAAAAAATAGAAAGAGAAAAAAAAAGGGAGAAACTAACTGCGACGTCACGCCGAGTTATTCGCGACATTCATGAAAAGGGAAAGCAGTGATTCTTTTGCGATAATAATCGAGATTTCTCCTCTGGATGAATGACAATGGCGTTTTGAAAGAGTACCCATCCGTTATGGAAGCATTTTAGACCCCATCACTGAAACTGCAGTTGTGCCGCTTTCCGGTAAGCATGAAATGCGAGACGGCAAATCCGCATGGGACCGCATACGCGCTGACATTTTGCGTTTCTTCGTATCAACCGGGAGACGCAAAGAATTTTGCGAAGGTCACTTCACCAGGTGGCTGCCGTTCCTCGGGCCCGCGGGTATCACCTCAAGGAGACAAGACGTGTGCTCACGGGCTTCAACAGAATTCCTCCACTGGCATGCCACAATCGGTGCATTACAGCCGCATTTACTAACGCCTCTCTGATCGGCAAGGCTAGCAAGCATGCATGCGATACACGAAACTGTGACGAGACATTCACGCACTTTCCTCGTGTCTGCCCGTGGCACAGGGCTAGAAGGCAAGTGATGCGCGCAGCTGCAGGATATGTTGGACAATTGTCCGCGAGCTGTCAAGGGGAAAAAAGTCAGTATTCTCAAAGCAACCGCATCCAGGAGGCTATACCAACGTTGCAGACGATTCTCAGGTCCACAGACCTGTACATACTCGACTTTGCACGAACACTGCCTGCTGCTGCTGTATTGTATGCTCAGTTTACTTCGTTTGTGCAAAGCAAACCTTTTTCTTTGTATGCACTTGCCTCCACGCAGGGTAGTCAACCGTAACCACATCTGCTTAACTTCCCTGCCATTCTACTCATAATTTCCCCCTGTCTCATTCCGCAGTCACATGTATGTACACGTTTATCTTGGGCTGCGTCTTGGGCTGCTGAGCACGAGGTCGCGGGATCGAATCCCGGCCACGGCGGCCGCATTTCGATGGAGGCGAAATGCAAAAACACCCGTCTACTTAGATTTAGGTGCACGTTAAAGGACCCCAGGTGGTCAAAATTTACGGAGTCCTCCACTACGGCGTGCCTCATAATCAGAAAGTCGTTTTGGCACGTAAAACCCCATAATATTATCTTTCTTTAACGTTTATCTAAACAGTCATAGTCCGTATACGTTTTCCGAGTTTGCTCTGTCAGTGCACGTCCCGCGCTATACACTACGGCTCATTAGTGTCTATGCTTTTACGGAAACCTTGCTGACAACGAAGTATACTTCTTGTCCTGGTGACTTCGTTATAACGAGCGTTTGCAGTTATCTGCTAGTGTAAGGTGATTTATTCTGAGTCTTCAGTGTTCCTTTCACCGTGTGTGTCAAACCTGGGCACAATTGGCCACTGCCGCTGGCTGTCGGGCTAATAGGTTGTGCCACGACCCCCGCGCAGGACCCCGGCCTGGGACCCGTGGGGGACGGTGGCCCCATGTCCCACCCACCGCAGCCACCAGCCGCGCCCCACCCTGCGCTCAAGGACTCCAAGCACGCCCTTCAGCAGGGAACAGCGGCGCATCCTTACGTGCAAGGTGAGGCCGCTGGAAAACAGCGTCTAGTGTGGCGTGCATGTAAAATCACAATACGAGGAAATAAAACGGATCGACGACCAGAAAGGTAAGGGTACATTGTGGAAAGCGACGTTTCGGCTTCAGGTCGGGCGCCGCGTGCAGAAGCGGAAACGTAAAAAGAAGTGGTAGCGCACATCTTGCAAGTTGTATAGGAGCATCCGTTTCTTGCACGGAAGACAGGATCACACTTAGCAAAACGCATGAAAGTTAGAATCCAGGTAAAACACGGGGAACGTGGGAGATGAAAATTCACGACGAAGAGCAAAACGAGAACAAGATAAAAAAAAGCAGGAGCCAATATTCCGACAAGTGTACTCGTGTTTTTCAAGGGTTTTTCAACGTCAAGTCTACTTGTCAAGTCAAGTCTACTTGTCTAAACGTTGTCTCCCGCTTTTACGTTGTTCGACTTCGGGAGCCGACATCATAGTTACCAACATAGCTAACCTTTCGCTAAAGTTCCTGCCTTTGTTTTTGCATTTAAATATGTGTGTACGGTAGCACCAGTAAACTGAAGAGAAAGAAAGGTCGTTTTCGCACTCGTACGTGCGCTCTACTTAAGCACCAACTCCCAATACCAATAATGCTGACGTCGATTGAATGTTCCTGAAGGAACAGTGCTTTTCACTGTGTTCGTGACAAATGAATTGACACCACTCCAATTCTCCTACAGTTAGCAGACATTCGTTCATCTCTACGTAAACTTTTTCGTCACGAGGGAAGGCACTCTGCCAGCTTCTATCATCATCATCAACTTATTTCCATTAGCCTGTCCCAAGGTTCTCTTACTATCTTTGCTTATGTGGCTAGTCTTATAATAATAATAATAATAATAATAATGATTGGTTATAGTCTAATCACACCCCTGATTTCTCTGCCATCCTTGACTGCGCCTCCCGTCTCTTGGCATTCATTTTGTTACTCAAATCCCCCACCGGTTCTATTTCTCCAATTCGTTAACTGGAAAGGTTTACAGGTATGTGACGCAGTAAAAAGCCCGACTGTTTAGAATGCGTTCTATTCAAAGATCATTTGATCGTGCGAGACAGCGTTTGTCACTTTGCTCGTTTCCTGTTGCTTGTAGTGCCGCGCTGCATTCGAGTAACGATCACAATCATAGAGTCACGGTCATTGTCATTATTCTCAATATGCTGTTCTCGCCTATAGTTACATGCAGAAGAACGTCCCGGAATCATTGATAAAAATCGAGCACCTCGGTTTCATTTCTTCTCGTTCTGTACCTATAGTAGGCGTTCAAAGCACTTAACATGACTTAAAACAATCAATAACAGAACAACGAAATAATGCTTATACAGACAGACAGACAGAGAGAGAGAGAGAGAGAGAAACTTTATTTAGGTCCTGAGGTACGCTACCGTTCAAGGCGGTAGAGCAGTGGGCCGCTCCTACGTCGGGACTGGTAGTCCGAGCCTCACCGCCGCGTCGCGGGCCCTCCAGACGGCCCCGAGTTGATGTATAAGGCCTGATTCAGAACATGGAGCTCCATTCCTCTTCGGTCGCGCGTTGAGGACCCTGTAATGAGGGGCACTGCCCGCATGTGATCTGACGTACAAGCGGCGCCACTATCTGGGCATGTTGGATCAAGGCCTTCGATGAACTGGCTGTGGGAATGAAGACTAGGGTATGACCGGCTACGAAGCATGCGGAGGGTAGATGCCTGTGCTCTAGAGAGCTTCTCCTGAGGAAGGGGGAAGAACCTCCTGCCCAACTGATAATGTTTGATGGTGTCATTAAAAGTGCAGGAGAAAGGCCCTAAAGAGCGCTAGATCGGAGTCCGAAGATCCCCCAGGCTGACCAGCGTGGTGATCCGGACGGAAAGGCCCTGACTGCTGCTTCACAATACACAATGAGCAGCAGGGAAATCAATAGCAAAAAAAAAAAAAGGAATAATCACCGATGATTACGATACTCCCTAATGCGAAATTTGAGCGCAGCTCTACACGCGTTTTCATTTCGCAATATACTGATGCAAAGAGCTTGAGAGAGACATGTAGCAGGGGTGGCAATCGTCGAAAATCTTATCTGCAGGTCAAGCGCTTCGGCTTTTATACATGGCTTGTCGAAGGTTCCAGTCTATTGCTGGTACCGCTTGGCTTCCAGAAGATACTACCCAATTCGCGTCGCGCATACAATCAGCTTAAAAAAAACGCAAACTGTGACAATCGAAATAAGCGCGAACGAGACCAAAGCAAGCGAACCAAACAAGCGCGAGGGAGAGCTGACGCGAGCAGACGATAGTACGAAACTAGCGGTCCGGCTGAGACCAGATACGAGCACGCATAGAGCAGTCGGGTGGGCCTGCATGAAAGTGCTTCCCGGCCGCACGTCACTGAAGCAGCCGCTCTCATTGGTGTCCGCCGTTCGCGGCTCGTGTCTTTTTTCATCTGCCGCTCCGCGTTCGCTCTTTCATCCTTCGCTGTCGTGCTCGTTCGCTCGGTTACACCGAGACCGTCGCCGACGCTTAACACAGGAACGGGTGCCTTAGAACTGCGTTCTAAAAAGTCTCAGTTTCGCCCGAGAGGCGAAGCATCGACTGTGATAGCAAATTAATAGACAGACATAATAAACGAAGGATAGTTGTTTTATCGATCGTATAAGCTTGTAATAACTCGCTTACTAATTAAAGTAACAAGCATGGTGTCAGCACGCACAGGCAAACATCACACTCAATGACCGCGGACACTCGCTGTCGAAACGCTGGTGGGTGGAAGCGTGGCAGCAACAGCGAGGGAAGTGGCCTTGTGTTGTCTATCGCTTCAACGCAAACTGAGCGGCGAGAACACAGCAACAGCAAAGCTAGGAGCCGTCGGCCCATCTAGACTCGGCCCCCAAAGCAGATCACTTTCAAGGTAAAGCCCGCGCGACCGTGCAAGGCCGCGTGTTGCTGCCGAAGTACAACCCCTCCCCTATCTTCCTCTCCCCGCTGTTACGTGCGCGCGACGGAAGACGGCGCGCTTGCTCGTCGCTTTTCAGTTATGGAGTTTTACGTTCCAAAACCACTTTCTGATTATGAGGTACGCCGTAGTGGAGGACTCCGGCAATTTCGACCACCTGGGGTTCTTTAATTAACGTGCACCTAAATCAAAGTACACGGGTGTTTTTCGCATTTCGCCCCCATCGAAATGCGGCCGCCGTGGCCGGAATTCGATCCCGCGACCTCGTGCTCAGCAGCCCAACACCATAGCCACTGAGCAACCACGGCGCGCTTGCTCCTCGCCTTTCCGCGTTGGTGCGGGCGAGATTGACCCGCGATCGCCAAATCAGCCTCGCACGCTTTCACTAGCGCATACAGCATACGGTGCGCGGCGACGGTGTTATCGCCAATGGAATTCATACGTGACATCACGGCGACGGCGCAAATGCGCCTGGAGTGTGCATATAGTTTCTATCGCAACAAAGAAAACTAAATTTGGACCATTGGCCAAAATTTGGAGCACGCCTAAGTTTAGCCCTTAAGAATTGAACGCGATAGCATACAAAGATCCCTGACTGCTTCTGACCCTTCCCAGCAACTGCACCCTATGTAACCGTAATGTTTACGGGGAAACGGTGGCTGCGAACGCTATGCACGAAGTCGAGCTTCCTGGTAGAAACGCGACATCTTGCGTGAGCCGATCGCGGAGGTAGTGCGCAGCCGCGGGAAAGAAAGGTTACATCATTTCCAGGTCTTTTTTTATGTTTCGAACTTTTAATATTTCAGTCTGAGAAGATTTAACATAAAAGGGATGCGCTCTCGGTGTTTTGTTTCGTGACATTTGTTTGTAGGCTGTCATTTTCAAAATTCCGAGGAATAACTTTGTCGAGAATGTGAGACAAGGTATGAACAAGTTTAGTGATGGAATGGTGTGGCAGCATAACCGCCATATACCGCATATCATACAGCAAGGCGTGGCATGTACATATGCCTAAATACATACGGGCATTTTCGCTCACGAAGACGCTGCCTCCGGACGCCGACACCGGATTTGCTACGATACTGGGCCGTAACCGATGTCGCGGTCAAATTTCGAAGCGACATCAAATGAAATTCGGACCAAACACGCGCAACAACATTTCCGTCGTTATAATTACCCTCTTCATTTTGCTCAACTGGATGTGATGCTTGCCCGGTGCATTCCCATCCTCGGTTTACTTGAGCTGCAGGGCGCGTGACCGAGCCACGTCGCAGAGGTGAGAGGCGAGCGGTGGGTGCGCGCACCCGCCAGTGCACCCACGTGGCCCCAGGACGCTTCGCTTTCTTCCGGCTCGTCGGCGGCGCTAATGCCAGGGCGGGAACCAAGCGCACGCGGCCTTTTATCTCCTAAACGCTTTGTCGTGAGCTCTGGGCGCCACGGACCGCGGGGCGAGCTGGGCCGGCGTTGCCGGAGTACGGTGCCGACGCCAGTCGAGCCGGTTACCCCGGGTACAAGCTTTGCCGTCCAGCTGCTGGAAGCCGCATTTTGATGCCGGTGGTGTAGGGGAGGCCGATAGCGGCGTCGATATTCCAGGCCGCTTCGGTGCGCTTATTATTAATGCGTGCATTCTTTGCCGCCTACCAGACACTTTGAGAACGGTAGGTTCCTGTCTCGTTTCGGGCCTTCTCAAAAAAAAAAAAAAAAAAAATATGCGTGTCCGAGAGCGGGGTACAGCCAGGCTCCTCTCCCAGCACAAGGTGCCCATGCTCTGCCGTTGAGACCACAGAGGCATGCACATTTCTTGCGGCGTGCATCACTTGGCATATACAGCGACAACTTACAGACAAATTGATTTTCGAAGCGAGAGCCAATCCACGTATTGTACCGCCTTCGGGATCTGCCCGGGCCGTAACGGAACAGGTTGCAACGTTTCCTCGCCGCAGTGCGATCAAGGAGTGGCCATTCCCGTCGCTATACCGTCGCCGCCTTGCTGCTGTCATCGCGCACACGCAATCGCTCGCCCTACGCAAACACGTTGGTCCACCTGGTAACCCTTTGCGAAGCGATGCTGCATAGCCAGTTCCTGTGAATGCTTCGCGCAACATCGATTGCCGCAGTTCGCTGGATCTGCATGATTATTTCGTAGTGCGATTACAGATGAAAGAATCGCTATGATTCTTGGGGCGTCCCGAGTCAACGCTGAGGCTTGCGACAGACGGCGGCGCGAAAGGGTCCGGGCCAATCTTCGTCACCTGGAGTTCTTTGGCGTGCTCGGCGCACGAGTGTTCCTGCATTGTGCGCTCTATTGGAACGGGAGCCGTACCCGTGACGCCGTGCTCGGCAGCGGAACGTCACTGCCGCGGTGCCACACCGCAGGGAATTCATGACGCGCACAACGCCTGCAATTACATGATCCACTATCCCTTCGTTTTGCCCACGCAAGTGTACCGCTGCTGTGACGTTAACGTAGGACTTACGTTTTATTTGGCATGTGTAACGGCTAGTTCGCCTTTACACTGCACGCGAAGAAATCGAGGCACTACGAGTTAAAGTTGAAGGGCCACTACATTTCTCTCGTTCTACTTACTCATACTTTTAGTCTAACCACGCTAAATGTGCTTTAAATTACTTAAAAAAGGGTGGTGCACGGGGGTCATATATATATATACATATATATATATATATATATATATATATATATATATATATATATATATTAGGTGGCACCGAGAGTTTGCCGAGGCTGGCTGAGACAAGATCTCTGGTTGATTTTGGCTTCGGAAGCAGCTGGTATTACCTCGGTCATCTTTCCAGTTAGTAGCCTCGTCTCCTATAGCGTCGTCTCCGTCCTCACTATAGTGGTAACCGTGCCTTGCCTCTTCTTTCTTACGGCGTTCCAAGCTTCTCCGTGAGCTCCTGTCATCTCAGTGTCCCAATCAGGCAGCTCTCTCACACTCTGGCACTGTATTTTAGTCTGTGCTCCTCTACAGATGACCGGTTGCAAACTTTCTGCACTCTCGCCCAACTGAACAGCACTTCAAGTTTTTACTACTCGGCCACGTCAACAGGCCTTCGACACAACCGCCGCTCTGTCGACTCCACTCCATCACGTTGCTCTCCGCAGACACCACTCGTTCATGTCGTCTGATTGCCAGACACCAAAGGAGGCTGCATCGTTGCAGACTTCGATGCTGTCTCCACGGAGCTGTCTGCCGTTTGTGTCAGGATTGGAACACGACTTAAGGTGGCGGCTGTCCTGCGAGGACGGCAGAGTAGTAGACTATGTCTAGATTTCAGACCGCATCCCTCAGCAGGACATACTAAACAAGAAGAGTCGGTCGAAGGAAGCGTTTAAATGCACGCCGGAGTCATTCGACTTCGGCCTTGTCTCGGCTGAGAACGCGCTTCGGCTTTTTCTTATTTCTTTCATGGTCCTTTAGGTTTATGCTTACTCTAGGTTAACGTGACAGACCTTATTTGCGCCGTTCAACTCTAAGGAGCAGTTTAAAGCACTGAAACTGAAGCTGGATAAATAATTAAATGACCACCATTTCGCCGCGCACGTCAAAGATGCCGACTTGGATCAGAAGCTGGAGCCTGGTATTTTGCTACTCCATGCGCTTGGTGAGGATTGTGGTTTGCACATTCATCACACAAAACAGCACACACATCCACAGGCCCGCACATTCGGGATAAAGTTACTCGCTAAACTACGTTATTGGTAAATCTGAGTAATTCATTACAGCTCATATTCATGACTGTTCAACAACAAAAAGCAGGGCAGCTTCAATAAAAGAAGTATAAGCTCAGTATAAGATCCTTCTATCGCTATTTCTTTAAATAATAGGACCAGAAATGTCGGCGAGTTATGGTTGGTTCACAATTGAAGATGTCAAAGAACGTAGGCGTCATGCAGCAGCCCGTGGTCCCTTTGTTCGCGCTGTCGATGAATTTTACCAGCCCACATGCTTAACTGCCTGCCTAGTCGCCATTTACCGTTTGATTAAGTCGTGAGGTTTAACGTCCCGAAAGTGCCCGGTATCATTTACTGATTGCCTTTACATTAGCGCCAGACTTTGCATCGAGCGCTCACTGCACGGAACTGGCGCCTTCATCCGCGCACCGTGGTTCTCACTTTCGGCGCGGAGTGCGAGAGAGGGAGTAGCGCCGAAACACGGCGAATGGCCCATAATGGCGGCGGCAGTCCCGACGACGACGAGCACGCTCTTAGTTCGACGCCGTCCGGCAACGTCGCCTGCTCCTTCGCTTTTATTTTTTTGCCGCGCTTTTCTAATTGCCCCCTTGCTGCACGCAAACTTGAGACTGCACAGAAAGGAGCACTGCGCATCGGGCGAAGAGAGAGAGAGGGGGGGGGGGGGACGTCTGCGACGGAAGGAGCACGATTCAGCCGGACGGCGAGCCGCGTGCGCGCACAATACGGCACGACCTCTCCTTATGCGCATCGCGAGACCAGCGTGCGTGTGCACCTTGCGCGCGCATCGCCTCCGCTTTGATTCTCGCGGGGCGGCCATCATTACGCGCGTGTGTGTACGCGCCGGAAAGAGCGTTCCCACCGCCGCTCTCCCGCCCCACCGCGTGGCGCGCGCGCGGTTTACTGGCAGCTTGCTTTTCTTTTCATTCGTTCCCGATCGTCGCGTGGGTTTCGGCGCGAAATTGACCGCCGTCACGACCGCGACCGCTGTGGAGAAGAGCCGTGCGCATGTACAGGGGCCGAAGCGAGGGCGAAGGGGTCAAATGGGTGAGAAGAGCAGGGGGTCGCTCCTTTTGAACAATTTCATTTCGTCTCCCTCAAGGTATTCCGTGGTTCTCCAGGGAACCGAGAGGGCGATGCGATGGAAGATTGCACGGATTCAGTGGGTGGGCACATTCGTGAGTCGCAGCTCCGGCGCTTCCGTCGTTTCTTTCTTTTTTTTTCTTTTTTTGAGAATTGTCAAGTTGCTAAGCGCTTGAATTGAGTGTGAGAGCTATTCCAGAGCGCAGGCTATTAAAGTACAACTCCTCTGATTATTATTATTATTATTATTATTATTATTAAGAGTTTGTACTACTATTACTACTAGTAGTTGATCCCGTCTTGTATTCAATTCAGGTAATTCCAAATTAAACTGGGCATTACGATAACGTGCACCAAACGCGGCGGCTGAAAATTGTGTAGCGTTTCCTTGTGTATTTGTGGGTGATGGCGGGGGGGGGGGGGGGTTGCGGGCAGGGGACGTTGGCTTGCGCACTACCCGTTCCCTCAAAATTGTGACTTCTGCTGGCCATCACCAGCTGCTTGCGGTTCGGGACCTGAATACTATATAACCTCAAGTGCGTTGAGTCACCTTGTTAAGTTGCCTTTAGGTGAAGCCCGCTAGACCATCGTTACCCTTACCGAATATATTCAGCTTATTCGCTCCTGAGTATGCTTCGCCGACAACGCACACCTGCCGTTAACCTTAACCCGAACTTTTCGATGTCCATCTCGAACTATTTATTTCTAGCAATCTCAGGCTGCGTGTAACAAACATCCAACATGGTGCAAGAAAGACGCATTAAGCTAACAATTTTAAGGGGCCCAAACCAAAAATATCGAGCACCATTCCAACAGAAACAAGAAGATGCTTGAAGTGTGTGCGGGTATAGTATGACGGACTTTACGTAACATTCGTAGCGTATCATTTATGTTTTGTCTTTTCTGTGGGGAAATATAGTCTGAGGTAAGCGTGTTTTATCACTGATAGTTGAATAAATATTGCTCGAAGCTGTCGCTACTCTCTTCGCGCTGCATGCCCGCCCTGGTGTCACCAAAGACGTCACGGGAATCAGCTCCCTGGGTTGCGACATCCAGTTTCGATTTCAATGCGGCATTCTTTATTTTTCGTCTTTTTTATTGCTTCTGTAATTTTACATCTTTGTTCTTATGCCTACTGTACCACCTTCGTCCATAGCAAGAGACGCAGAGAAAGAAAGAAATAATTGCCAGCCGGCGTGGTCAGTAAATTGCCGAAGTTAACTTACCTAAGTTTTGGAGCTCAGACCACGGCACGGATGCTTTGCTGCAAATGCCTTGCACGATCTTGTAACTCACAGAGTGGCGTTTAAATTTTTGAGCAAGACTGTACGCTCGCCGTTCTACCTAACCTTAACACGCCTTAAGATCCATTTTTGCTTCTCTTGTGGAGGGTACCGGACATTTCTAGTTAGGGTGCCTCGAATGGGTGCTAGCGTAATGCGTCTTCCGAATAATGAGATCTCGGCTCTTACCTTCTGTGTTGTTTCAGAACTTAATTGTTCCAGTTTTACTTACCAATTTAATGTTACAAAAACGTCTTGAAAACAGTTAGCTAACGAGGTGTTGAAGTAGCAACTATCGGAACACCTGCAAAACTAGTATGTAATATTAGTAATAAAAATATACACTTGGAAAATACAAAGCAAATATCTAACAAGGGCATCAGACGTTATGTACAAAAGTACGCTTACAAGAAAATGAAAACATTCAGACTAACTGTAAAAAAAGGGCGAAGTGAATTACTCACAGGCGACCCTGACCATGAGAAAAAAATTTACAAACGAATAAAAATTGGTTGGAGTGCATACGGCAAGCATTACTAAATTGCGATTGGAGCTTACCGCTGTCGTTGAAAAGAAAAGTGTACAATCATTTCATTCTACCGGTGCTAACATATGGGGCAGAAACTTGGAGGCTAACAAGGAAGCTCAAGAACATGTTAAGGACCGCCAAAGGAGCGATGGAAAGAAAGGAAATCGCGGTTTCGCCCTAAAGGCGGAGCGCCGATTGCGATAGCAACTTAGTCGACAGCTATACGAAGTGAGGATAGTAGTTTTGTCGGCCGTATAAGCTTGTAAGTATAGGCATACTAACTTAATTAACAAGCATGGTGTCACGCGCGTGCTAGCAAACATGAACACTTCTCACTCGACGACTGCGGAAACTTGCTATCGAAACGCTGGAGTGATGAAGCGCGCAGCAGCAGCGAGCGAATTGACCTTCGTGCTGTCTATTGCTTCAACGCAAACTGAGCGGCGAAAACACAGCGCACGGCGAACTCTGATCCCGTCGCAGACGGCTTTCAAAATACAGCGGCCCGGCGGGCGGGCCGTCCGGAGTAGAACGCGTCCCCATCCCCTCCTTACCCTCCCCCCGGAGCCTCGCGCCCGATGGGAGACGGCGCGCCCCCTCCCCCTTTCCTCCCTTGCGTGTGAGAGATTTAGCGGCGATCGCCGACTCACTCTCGCACGCTTTCACTCGCACACAGCGCGCGGCGACGACGTTATCGCCCTTGGGCTCTATGCCGAACATCACGGCGACGCTGACGCCGGCTGCAGAAATGCGCCTTGAGTGTCCATATCATTGCTATCGTAACAAAATGAAAAACGTTAGGCGTAACGCTAAGAGAATTCGTGTGCAGAACTCCCTTGAGCGGTGTGGTGCATGCTACGTGGCCAGCCTAGCAGGTCATCAAAGGGGCTCTAAAGAAAAATACAAAGTCAACGTGGACCGTTTAAATATCATTCCAGAAACCTCTGAACGCTTGTTTCATGCCAAGAAAAGACTTAGTTTACGAGAAGATTGCTTATGAAGGGCCCGAATACCTTTTTCGAAATTCAAATCTCCCGCCACGATACCGGGGGAGCGGTGACGTTGCCTACGCAACGTCACCACTCTGCCTTTGTACTGCCGGCACTGCCTTTGCTGCCGTCGGTCAGTAAAACGGCGCCCGACAGACGGCAGTAGCGAGTCAAGACAGAGCGGTGGATTAGCCGCTGCAGCTGCTTTTGGTCAAGTGGCGTAGACCATTCGGGCGTCCCGCAACTTCACATGGAAGTTGAATTCTCTGCTACTTGCAGTTTGTGCGACTTTCGCGACCAGTAAAACCAACGCAGCACTACGCGATAACGAAACAACTGAAACGCGAAAGCGTGGGCGGCGCGGAGTTGAGCAAAAATGAAACATTTCGGCCACCTTCGTTGCTGTCAAGGGTGATTTCAATTACTTCTTTTTTCTAAAAATGAAATAAAGCTGGACAAGTAGTATTTTATTTCGTGTTAATGTAACATACAAGTATGTCTTTCTGCAACGAGTAGTTGAGTACTAGTGACAGAATTTAGCTGAGGACTGCTTTCGTCATCGTGCAAGCACTCGAATCTCCCGGCGGAATCTCTAATCATGTCCTGCATTTATCTCAATTACTCGATTATTAAGGCTCTCTTCGCGATAATATTGACGCCTTAGAGATTGTCCAGCACTAATCTATCACTTTATCTTGACTTAATATTTGCCTTTAGTGTCCCTTTAAACATCGCCTGCGAGAGTATGCCAACAATGTTAGGAACGGAAGGGAAGATTTGTATGTTTTCTAAGCCCTGCATTGTAGCGCATGCGCATGCGCCCCCGCGTTCGAGCAAACAAAAGTCGTTTTTAACGCACGTGGAAAAAAAAAATTAAATTACGGGGTTTTACGTGCCGAAACCACTTTCTGATTATGAGGCACGCCGTAGTGGAGCACTCCGGAAATTTCGACCGCCTGGGGTTCTTTAACGTGCAGCTAAATTTAAGCACACGGGTGTTTTCGCATTTCGCCCCCATCGGAATGCGGCCGCCGTGGCCGGGATTCGATCCCGCGACCTCGGGCTCAGCAGCCCAACACCATAGCCGCTGAGCAACCACGGCGGGTCAACGGACGTGGACGACTGGACGCGTATCATTGTCGAGGTAGCTACCGTGGCACTTGAAGGATGCCCATGTATAATAAGTCAGTCATCCCCGGTATTATCACAAAGAGAGTTGGCATCCGTAGACAACATCGGTGATGACGGTATCTCTGTGTTAAGTCGCATTTGGCATATTTCTTTCTGTTTACTTTTTTTATAAACTTGTGTGTTCGAAAAATAAAATTTCGCTTGGTAGCAAGCACTCGTCCTCGTCTTTTCTATGTCCTTTTCTCCTGCTTCGCGCTGCACCACCTAACGTTAATAGAAAACCAACTAGCCCAAACCACCACGCTTCTAAGTAAAGAGACAGGAAGGATCAGAGAACAAACGGGGATAGCCGATATCCTAGTTGGCATTAAGGAAAAAAAATAGAGTAACTGGGCTGGCCATGTAATGCGTAGGGTAGATAACCGGAAGGTAACTTTCATAAGAATAAAGGTCAATTGGAGTGCATACGGCAGGCATTACCAAATCCCGACTAGGAACTTACCACTGTCGTTGAAAAGAAAAGAGTTCTATCATTGCATTCTACCGGTGCTAACATATGGGACAGGAACTTGGAGGTTAAAAAAGAACAAGTTAAGAACCGCGAAAGAGAGATGGAACGGAAAATGTCAGGCGTAACTTTAAGAGATAGGAAGAGAGCGGTGAGGATCAGAGATCAAAGAGGGATAGCCGATAGCAGATAACCGGTAGACTATGAAAGTTACAGAATGGGGGCCAAGGGAAGAGAAGGGCTGTCGAGGGCGGCAAAAAATTAAGTGGGGTGAAGCAATGAGGAAATTTGCAAGCACAACTTGGTATCGGCTAGCGCGAGACAGGGATAATTGGAAATCGCCGGGAGAGTCCTTCGTCCTGCAGCGGACATAAAAATAGGCTGATGAGAAAGTGGAGGAGGAGGATGATGACCCAATATGACTCAAGGAAATTATTAAATTCCCCCGCCCCGCTTAGCAACGCCCTAACGTGCTCTTAGGGTAAAAATATAAAAGATGCTACAGTTGGAAGTGAGTGTAAATGTTTGCTAAAGTCTAGCCGGTGTAGATCGGCCTTTGTTGTTCGGCTTAATTATGGCGACGGCTGTAGATTCGGCACGGGGACTATATCGAACGGCAACGGAACAAAAAAAGTACGTCACGACACGCGCGGACCCTTGTCACGTTAAAGTTTGCGTTTCGTCGCTCGGCTTCGTCCGTGACCGTGGTCAGGCGGCCTCCGGAAACGCCCTTCCGGCCTTCGCGTTCGTCCACAAGGGGCTTTACCACGCGACCTACTTGCGCAGGCCGCTGCGACGCGTGTGATCCTTTGTTTTGTTTTTTGTTTGTGTTGGTTTAACCTATCGACACGAGTACACGACATGTGCGCCGGCAGTGTGCCCCCGCCTTTCGTATCGCTGTGAATTGCGCGGTTAATTTCTTTTCGTCCTTCTTGTCGCACTTTTCTTTTGTTAGGTATCGAGTCCTACTAGGGCCGAATCCACAAAGCTTTCCGTTCATAAGTGCTATTTGCCGTTGGCTCGTCGATTTCTTTAATAATATGTCCAGCATCATGGTTGGGTGGAAATGGCCCTCTCGAACAATTCTGTCTTGAGAGCTACTTGTGAATACTGGCCGTGTTTTGTTAGCGTACTGTTTTCTCATTTTCTTCTTTTTCTCTCTTTATATTACAGCGTATCGTCTTTGCTGAGCTAACTTTTTTACATGTCCGGCTAATCAACATATGCCGAGTGTAGCTGTGCTATTGTATATCAGCCCATGAACTGCGACGACCTTCCTGTTGCGAGCCCTGCCCGCGTATCAGTGCCCTTCCGCTTTTCCGCCCGCAGCGAATTTCCCTTGAACGACGAACGATCAATTTCCGATAAAAACCGGACGCGCTTTTCTCTAATGAGCTCCGACGTCCGAGCGGAATATAGCGAACTGGTAATTGAAAAATCTCATTTGGGTATGGGGGTCTTGCGCTGGAGTTTGAGGTATAGTAGCGGCGCCTGGTGGCGGCGCGCGAAACGTTGTCTGGGTAGTACCGGCTTGGGTAGTATTGAGCCCTGGCTGTGGCCAAGCACGTTTCTAGCCCGAGTTTTGCGTCGATTCGCACTTTTTTCTGCCCTGTTGCGAGTGCGAAAATGCTCGTCACTTCTCACAGACCACACCGACCACGCTGCGAGCTAGCCGCAGCGCAGAGTTTAACGAAAACGGACTCTCCGTGAGACGTAATGCTGGAAGCAGACGGAATCGGCGACGCCGATCCGGAGAGACCTAGTTCAGCCTCGAAAAAGCGTCACCGTCGTTACTTCTGCGTCGTGGGCTGCCATGAACAAGAAGGCCTGAATCCCAACATCAGATTCTACCGTTTTCCTTCAAGGCCTCACGAAGCGGAGCGTCGGGCGCGCAGTTGGTCGCGCTGGGTCGCGAAACTTCGCGCCATGCTGACTGCTTCGGCGGCCTGTATTGAAGCTTGCTTGATTATCTGCGTTCTGAAATTCGGTCTTTTGCACCTACAGTCCCGACGGCAGACCGACATAGAAGCAGACATGGCTGGTGATTCACGATTGGAGACCCGGCCATAGCGACAATTAACAATTGATTCGACCGGTGCGAAGGGGTGCAGTGACCAGGTGTGTGCAAATGACCACAATTATGGTCGGGCTGATTCGGTGACAATTCACTGCCCCACTACGAGCAGCACAGGTTAGAGAGTTAAATGTGCTCATCCTTGACCTTAAGCCAGCACGTTGAGGCAGCGCAGCAAGGCAGTATTGATTACAGCACATCGATGTTCGAGCGCTGTCATTAAAAGCTACATCAAGCGAACAGCGCGCTTTGCACGTACGTTACTGCGAGCTCATATGCATTGCGTCAGTTATTTATCAGTTGCTAAAGGGACAGATGGCCGCTACTACAGCGCAGGCATAACTACTTGTCTAGCGGCAGGCAGTCAACAAAGATTGCAGGAGGACCGCGCCGTTTCGCGGCATGTCGAAAGACCGCTGCCGTCGCGGCGCGTACCGTCGTGCGCTGGAGCAGTTCCGTACACACGATGTCTGCTTATGGTTGCTGTGAATTCATTTACAGCAAGCATTTCCTCGCGTTTATGCGCCTGAATCTAGCAGCGTGCAAAGCTTACCTGAACTTCAACTTCGTACGCGACGCGCTTCACTTGTGATCGACACCGCGCTAAAACTTCGCCGCTTATTTCTCGAACGGCGTACACGTATTCGGCGTTGCATAATTTATTGCCTTTGCGCAGCATGCCTCCCCTGAATAAATCTTCAGCGTCCGATACTCGCTGCAAACTGTGGTACAACAAAACCGAAAGTGGCGGGTCCATATTGTAAACGTGCTCTCCAAAGCAGACTGACCGAGCTTGGTACTACCCAGTTCAGGACAGAGGGCGCTTTTTAGCACCATTTCCGCAGAGCCCCCTGGGTAATACAAAAGCCCCATCGACCTAATTGGCTCCGTTTATTTTCCTTCGTGCGGTCTGGCAACGTTGTTTCACCGTAGAACGCCGGAAAAGGTGACTTGGGGGACTTAACGAACTGCAGGGTGCAGGTGCTTACACGTGACGCTGCTGTGGCTGGTAGTTAATGGGGCCCGCAGGTGTCACCGACTTTTAGCACTTACAATAAAGGGCGCCTGAAACGGTGCGAACAAATTTTGTAGATGCGTAGGGTACAGCTAAAGTTAATCATTTCCACCACTATTTGTGTCAGACGTCTCATATTATGAGAGCTACGGATCATTACAAGTTACCCTCCTCCATAGTCATGCATTTTCTCCTCAACTCGTTCGCCGAGGGATCGGGGCAAAGCTCCGACTTCACGTCATGATGGCACGTCGTGTCGTCGACTTCCGCTTCTCGAGGAGCGAGTGCGCGAAGCCTTTCCAAACTCTGCTCCAGCTGCTTCGCAGTCGACCCCAAGCGAGAGCTATCGAAGCAGCATGCGTTGCGAGCATTGTGTCGCAATGCCGAACGTATCTGGTATTCCGGTAACCACAGGCGAGCTGGGCGTTTCGACGGATGGCTGGAGGCATAAACTCAAGTTCATGAAGGAACATAAGCGTAGACGTACGGGAGCGGCCTGATCGGTCTGCACAGTCCAGCCACCGCACAGCTTAACCAGCCAAACAAAGCTTTGATATTGCTGTAACCAAGTGTAAAACATTTTAAACATTTACAAAAACAGCGTGTTAGCGTTTACCCTCCTGCAAAAAATTTACACCAGCAGCAAAGAAGAATACATTTCGTTACTGCTACTGTGTGTGGTTGAGCTCCGTGCCACCAGGTGGCTGCACCGTGCAGACCATTCACATTTGCGCTTCTGGGGCCGTATTCTGTAGCGGTTCGCTTTGGAACCGGTTCGGTCTGGCTGTTACTTCTGAATTACGTCACTCGGAGAAAAAGTGGAACGGGGCGACGCTTGCTGTGTGCCGGAAGTGCTTAAGTGTAGTGAGAAATTGTTCTTCTGCATTCTCTTTCTATTACTTTCTTTTTATAGAAAGCAATTATCTAACATTCCAAATGTTACGAACGTCATGTGTTCACCTTAAAGGTGGAAGAATTATCGATGATGCGCCCTGGGCAGCCAATCGGATAGCTCGCCCTACTGATGTCAGTTGGGTGATTTACGTCATATGGGTAGGATCGTTTCAGGGTCCCTTTAACTCCCCAAAACAAAAAAAAAAGATAACGTTCGGGGCGTAAAGATGACAACTTTTTTTTCATAAACGTATAAAAGAAAACACGAAAAGAAATAAACGATAAGGAACGTTTTCTAACGTTGTATGCAGTAGTGGCTTTTATGTTCAGCGCTGTTGAGGGCGTCCGAACTAGGCTTAGCATTTGGGCCTTCCCATCCATGTTAGCACATGAAGGACTCATTCACAAAAGGTTGAAAGCTGTCTTGAGTGCCGCATTTGTATATAGTGGCGGAATTGTTTGAGACATTATTTGAAGGTTGATTTAGTGCTATATTTCTTATCGCGTTGCGGAGGACAGCATAATACCACCGACTGTGATGTGTCTTCCTTTAGATGTCCCAACTGTACTGGCTCTCACGAAGCGACTTCGAAGGAATGCTCGAAGATGCAACAATGAAGAAGCTCGTATTCCTCGAAAAATGGCGAGACCAATCTTCAAGAGGCTGCTAAATCTGTGCGCCAAAGCGGCCAACGTTCCCTAGGGAAGCGCCACAAAGCCATTTCAGAGGAACTGCGTGGCGGGGCGCTGGCGCCACGTGTGTGCATCGAGGACACCAATCACCCTTGCAGCGAATTCAAGGTCGGCGAGAGCACGCGGCGAACATTCGCCTCCACCGGCTGACACACGGACACGGAATGGCCTCTAGACCCGCGGCCGTAACAGCGGGCCCCAGTGGTCCTCCGCGCCAGGAAGCCAAGAATGATAGGGCCAATGAAACCGGTAACACTGCGGGCAAGCAAGCACATGGACACAATGAGAAGGAAAGCGTTCAGAAAATGCTCAAGCACCTCGTAGAGTCGATGCGCGTGGTTCTCGGTGCTCTCCAGGATCCGGCCGCTAAAGGTGCCCTGCGCGTGCTCGCCGTACTGGAGTCGCTTATCGCAGCTCTGTACATGCTGTAAAGCTTTTGCTTGGCGCCTGCTGCTCACGCAGGGCAGGCCCACACACCAGCTTCGTCTTAGCGCCTTTGTCTGAAGGTTCACTTCAACTAGTGACTACAGACAAGATAATGGAACCCGGCAGTGGCTTCATAGATGACGTTTCTGAATGTTTATCAACAGAATATTCAACTTGCTTTCACTGTTGTGCATCCTTTTTTCTATGTTATCATCATCATCCCTGATCACACCTTTATATCCCCGTTCTCCCTCCTCATGTGCAGAGTAGAAGGCTAGAGAGGCTAGGCACATCTCTCGGCCTTCTTTCAAATAAATGCTTTCTCTATTACATTCTTTCTTGTTGTGAACAAAATAATACAGTATCGGAAGTATATTAGTCTTGATTCCTTTCACAGCTACGCATTTATAAAGAGAAAACCACCCAGTTATTCTCCCTATCCTTAAATAATTCAAATTTTTGCGTGCCAAAACCACGCTATGATTATACGCCACGCCGTAATGCGAGACTCTGGTGGGTTAATGTTGACCATCTGGAGTTCTTTAACGTTCGGTGAAATAAAGGTACACGAGTGTTCTTTCTTTTTTTTCGCACCCATTGGGAGGCGTAGTTTACAATGGATTAGAACCGTATCATCAGTCAGTTAATTGCTAAATCTGAGGAGCACAATCAATCTCTCTGTATGGATTTCATAGATTATGAAAAGGCGTTTGATTCAATGAAGATACCTGCAGTCATTGAGGCATTCGGTAATCGAGGAGTACAGGAGGCATGCGTGAATATGTTGGGACGTATCTACAAATATTCCACAGCTACCTTGCTTCTTTACAAGAAAAGTAGAAAACTAACTATAAGGAAAGGGGTCAGGCAAGGAGACACAATCTCTCCAATACTGTTCACTGCGTGATTAGAATAAGTATTCAAACTATTAGACTGGGAGGGCTTAGGCGGGAGGATCAACGGCGAATTTCGCAACAACCTTCCGTTTGCAGATGAAATTGTCCGGTTCAGCAACACTGGGGACTAGTTACAACAAATCATTGAGGACCTTAACTGAAGAAGTGTAAGAGCGGGATTGAATATTAGTATGCAGAAGACAAAGATAATGTTCCACATCCCGGAGAGGGAACCAGAATTCAGGATCGCCAGTCAGCCTCTAAGTTATGTGCAGGAGCACGTTTATCGAGGTCAGTTACTCACAAGGGGATCATGAAAAGGCAGTTTGCAGAAGAATAAAAATGGGTTGGATTGCCTACGGCAGGCATTACCGAATCCTGACATGGAGCTTACCACTGTCCTTGAAAAGAAAAGTGTGCAATCATTGCATTCTACCGGTGCTAACATATGGGGCAGAAACTTGGAGGTTAACAAACAGGCTCGAAGACAAGTTAAGGACCGCGCAAAAAGCGATGGAACGAGAAATGTCAGGCGTAACGTTGAGCGACAGGAAGAGAGCGGTGAGTATCAGAGAGCAAGGGGCTATAGCCGATGTTCTTCTAGTTGACATTAAGAGAAAAAAAATGGAGCTAGGCAGGCCATGTAATACGTGAAGCAGATAACCGGTGGGCCATTAGTTACAGAATGACTGCCAAGGGAAAGGAAGCGCCAGTCGAAGGTGGCAGAAAATTAAGTGCGGTGATGAAACTAGAAAATTTGCAGGCACAAGCTGGAATGAGCTAGCGCAAGACAGGGGTAATTGGAGATGGCTGGAAGAGGCCTTCATCCAGGCAGCGGACATAAAGATGGGCTGCTGCTGCTGATGATGATGATATAGAATAAATGATTCGGAAATCTCGTCACTCGCAAACAAATGAATAAAAAAATGCTACATGCAAGAAGCCAAGGCAGTATCTTTTCAAAAAAGCGAGTACGGCGCGATGAGCCTGCATGGTCGCGTCGAGACGCATAATTACTGCGCACTCGTGGAGAGTCGTAAGACGACAGCCGCTCCGTAGCAATGTGCGCTGCGCAAGGAAAGCAGGACACTAGCATATGAGACTCAAGTTTATAGAAAAAAAAACCACAAACGCATATGAGGGACTATCCACAAGTGCTTGTCGGTGTAAACATCCGCACACGAAAACGCATCCAAACCTTAGCTTAAGTAGTGGTGCTCTATAGCGCGACGAGGTAAGCGTCCACCAGGAACACGGAGCGAAAAGATCCATTTGCAATACGCTGGTATAGGCGATATCGAGGAGTCAGGTGGCTAGCGTCATCAAGTGCGCGCAAGATTTCCGGGGCAGTCACAGTCAAAATGAAATTCCAGGGTTTTATGCACCAAAAACCACGATGTAATCGAGTCACAGTCGTCGTGAGCACAAGTAGAAGCTGGTCGATCAGCCTCTTCATTTCCGGCGATCCCTATCTAGGAAAAGTATATCCACTCGCCGACGAGGGATACCCCACAATATGTATTATTTCAGCCGAATCTCTAATGTGTCTTTAAACACACTTCACAGGTGCCAGCCGAAATATATGGATACGTGACTACACCAGCTACACCGCTCGCACTGAAATGGAATCGTCCTTGTCTTATCCACCCTCGTCACCGCATTACAGACGCATGTCGTCCGCGCTTCGTAGTAAGGTGATTCTAGGCTTTGTTTTAGCACCAGTTTAATGTTCTGTTTTCAAGTGAAAAGCTTCCTTGGCTCTTTCGGCTGTTTTCGTGCTTGGCCGGTGGTCATTCGATGGCCGGTGGTCGGACTCGGCATGGAAAATGTTCTCTCTCTCTCGCATTCGCTCGCCAGTTCGTTCGTGCTATTCGCATACATTGACAATCGTCGTCGATGACTTGTGCACACATTTTTATGTCACTCCTGCGCCCTACCGTTCGCGAGGAATGACGGGTCAATGTGTGCATCGCAGGCGACGTGAACACCGCCAAGCTAGCGGCCTGCAAAGCGGGCGTCGTTGCACCGGCCGGAGCAGCCACGGTGCCCGCGGTGCACCACCAGGGTGCCAAATCGAGCGCAGAGGTGCGCGACCTCATTCACCTGCCCGGTCCGCTGACTGAGGACGCTGTGCTCAGGACGCTCCACGCGAGGTTCTTCAGCCGAGAGTACTTCGTAAGTATTGGACGAGCGTGCTCTGTCTCACGTTACGTGGCCTCCGTGGAGGAATGCTAGGCGCCAAGGAAATCTCGGGCCGCACGAAATCCTTAGTTTAAGAGCGTATAGATACACTAAAACGAGAACAAACAAACACTCGCCAAATTCAGGAAAAAATAAGGTTTCTCTTTATTTTTCCCGAATTTGGCGAGCGTTTGTTTCGTCTTGCTTCAGCGTGTATCCTCCTCGCCGGACGGTACTGCGTACAACTCCCGGCGTAGCGAGAGACAAGGCAGCCCTCGCGCAAGATTTTTCGCTTGAAATAAGATTAGATGCGTATTTAGAATAGACGTACTTAATGCCGAAGCTACGAAAAAAAAAAAAAAAAACGAGAAACAACGCCAGGACGGCGGGAATGACACATGACGTTGAGAGCAAGCGTCATGGGCATACGACCTCCGAGGCTGGGTGGGCCCGGCGGCGCGCTGAAAATCTCGAAGGTCATGACCTGCGGTGACCGCCAGATTAAAAGGGATACTAAAGGGAAACAATAGATACACTTAGAGTAATTAAGTAGTCCTTAAAAATTCAATTTTCCCCTACTTCGCAGTATCAGTTGTTAGAAGAAAAAGCTAAACTTTCTTTTTTCATTTTAGCGGCGATACATCACGGTGACGTCATGAATTTCAGCCCATTGTTTTTTTATTCAAGCTATTGTGGCTCACTACGGGTTATTGGATCTTGACAAAGCCCGGTTTTCTTTATAATACAGTGTAGCCCATAGTACTGACAATGAATGAGCTACGTTTGAGCAGACAGGTTGAAAATTCATGACATCACGAAGAACTAGTGCGGGAAGAAGGCGGCGTTGACACCCGTGTTTCGTGCGTGCGTCCTTCCCGATTTCTCGCGTCACACCTTAAGGGCGGCTGTGCGTGTTATGGCGGAGTAGTTTACTAAGGCAGCTCAACTTATCTTTCTCTTTAGTGCCTTTCTTAATAGGTCAGTACGACCGCACATTTACCAGTCCTGCAGTTTCGTCAGGATTCCTTTGATACCACTCATTCGTGACCATTTTGTGGAAGACGAAATATCGCGGGCCTTTATTTCGGGCTGGTGCATGACATGTCCGCGGTGCATACAAGCGCGCCTCGTGCGCAGACCAACGTGGGTCCCATCCTGGTGTCGGTGAACGCGTACCAGGACACGGGCAACCCGCTGACGCTGCGCAGTGCCCACGCGGCCTCCCGGTGTCCCCAGCTGCTGCAGGTGGTGCACGAGGCGGCCAGGCAGCAGGCCGAGACCGGCTACCCGCAGGCCATCATCCTCAGGTGGGTCTCCTTCCTTTTCGACGCGCATGCAGGTCGGGGGGTGTCGCAAGCGTAGTGCTGTTAGGCGGGCTAAGTTGGTTGCTGGATTGTTCGTTTGTGCTGTCACCTCAAAATCGAGCGGGATACAAAGAGTACTTAAGTGGGGGGCGGGGGCGGGGGCGTAATTCCGGGACGGACGACTTTAAAGTTTTTTTGTGAATATCTCTACCTGCACTTGCTCCAAACAATTCAAAATTTGCGCAGCTATTTAAATGCGTTTCTACTTCTACCAGAAGAAAATTTGAGCAAGAAATGTCGGACAGTATGGAATTTATAAAAACATAAATGAAATAGATGTGTTACGGTGATAAAAGAATATTTAAAAAATAACGATTTCTTCTAGAGCTACGAAAGTGCTCTCACGTCTTCCCTACAACGCGGGGATTTGACTGAACTAAACGAAATACATTTCATAATTGCAGTCTTGAAATACATTTATTTACATTCCAACTACGCGGTTTTCGGATGAAGAAAGTTGTAAAGAAAAAAAAAGGTATTTATTAAAAAATATTTTCAGTTCACTCTGTGCAATGACCACTTAGCAATTATTGATCGAAATTTCAGAGAAAAGCGTTCATGCGTTGCAGACAAAATGTTCCTTAAACAAGTCACAACAGCTTTTCCAGAAATCTTAAGTTTTACCTGTTCGACCATCCTGGTATGCACTTGGGGCATATTCTGCAGCATCATCAGCATCAGATTTGATTGCGAAACCTTTTCTGCCCCTCACCCGCTCTTCCTCGCGCCTGCGCAGAAACGTCGAGCGCCCCGAGAGACGCCGCGCCCCACTGTACCTACTAGCGATTGTAAAAATGCAGCCCGTCAACGGTTGCCTTGCGTGCTCCGTCGCGCCAACACGTCGCAACCGCGTATAGTTTGAGCACCGTAAGAGGAGTTCGAGCGCTAGCTTAATTGTTGTTCTCGCTGTCTTCGTGCGACATTGCCAAAATTGTATCCTTAATCGTTCCACGGTTATAACTAATCGTTATTTTCTGTTTGTACGTCGAGTTCAACATTGTAGCAGATTCACCCTGAATTCTAGGCTTAAACGATTCTTAGGATCTGTTTTCTTTATTTTCTTTTGTTCTTCATTTTTTTCTTTTCTTTCCTTATTTCTTTTTCTCCCCCTCCCCTTTTTTTTGTGACACGTCTTTTAAGCTTTTTTTTTTTTTTGACAACGTGAAGCATTTGAACAATCTTGAAGGTGGCAGCACTGTCACGTGGTGGAGGGCTATTTCTCTTTCCACTGCCTCTTCTGTAGAACCATGGGGAAAGGGGTGGGGGAGGAGGATACAGAAGGCCGGAGCGCGTTATTATTTCTGAGGGAGCGAGATTTTATTTTAGAAGAGGCAGAAATGTCGGTCTGAGCTGTCGCCTGCTGTAGCTATATAGCTTAACTCCTCTCTCTCTGCCCGCTCCCCCCGGCCTAGAGCTTTCACTTGCTGTAGCCTGCTATACTAAAAAAGCAAGACGGAAATTGCAATGTTTCTGCGGCGTTTCCATGCCCTTTGCGGTGGCCGAGCCTGGCGCGTTTTGTTGCCGACGTCCATTTCCCGCTTTCGCGCCGCAGTATCGAGATGAACTACCTCGAACTCGCATAAACGTCGACCTTGCTTTGTGGTTTACCCCCTCCAAGCGATCCACGACTCACGGGCTCGGCTGACAGCAGTATTCTTCGCGCCAGTGATTTCCGCTTAATACGGGAAGTGCGCCTAAATTCGACAGTTCCACTTCGCTGCTGCTCGTGAATGAGCGCGATGCACGTGTATATGGCATAGGGTGCAGTCGGCAGTGGAGTGCTTTTCTGGCGTCTCGTAGGAAGGCTTCTTTGCGCACGTGTTAAATAACCATTAGCGACTGGTGAAAAGGAAAAATAAAGGTTGAAAAATAAAATGTATTGAGTTAGGAAAAGCGATGAGGAAATAGATGTTGCAGACGGACGCAGCTTTATGAATCTTATGTGCCGCCTTTTTGGGCACTCTAATGTGTCTTTTCAGGCACAGAAAATTTGAAATAAGGAAACCTGTAAAGGACCACGCGATGCCGATATATATATTTCTCTTTCATTGCCCGTTTCTATTGCCTCCGCATTTAAACCCCGAAGAAACGTCTCGTTGGGTGTTCGCTAACGAGTTTCGCTCCCTCTCTCCCTCGCAGCGGCGAGAACGGCAGCGGCAAGACGTACGCGTCGATGGTTCTCCTGCGCCAGCTGTTCGACGTGGCCGGCGGCGGATGCGAGACGGACGCCTTCAAGCACCTGGCAGCCGCCTTCACCGTGTTGCGCTCGCTCGGCTGCGCCAAGACGCAGCAGAACGCGCAGTCTAGTCGCATCGTGAGTTCACACCTGCTGCCGTTGACGTTCTGCGTCTCAGCGCCTGCTTGGTCACCCATCGAAATTTGCGACCGAGTCGCATTTCTGACTTGTTGCTCACGAAAACACTTGGCGTCCTCGCATGGCGGATTAGTCGGCGCGTTGATTTGTCGGCGCTTGCTTCTTTCAAATAATTCTTTTGTTTGCGGGCGTGTGTGTGTGTATGTTTCTGCGTCTCCCAAACCAATGATAAATAGTGTTTTACAGGCAGTGAGGCCAGCCCAGACTCGCGACTCTCACTGCGAGGTGTGCACACGATGGTTGCCCCCCCCCCCCCTTTCCTTTTTGTGTACGTGTTTGTGTGGAGGATCGAGCAAATATCCTGTCATTTTGTATTGAACGATGCGCTGACAAAAAAAAAAAGAAAAATAAAACATCGCAAACACGTTTAACAACGAAAAATCGTTAAAAGCGTCAAACGCAAAATTTTAAAGTTGTTAGAATAATGACTCGGCACTTCGTACATATCCGCGGGTGATATTATCGTCATCCATACCACGTTATGTTCAAACACTTATCGTAAGCTACGCTGCTGAAAAAAAAAATGAAAAAATAATTCTGATAAAAACAAAAGCATTCGCGTTTTGCGAAATGCGCGTTTGTTGCTTCGCGACGACGACTCTGTGTTCTTCTACAGACTCGTAGCAACATCAGGCATCCCATATATACCTTCGTTGCTCGATATTACCTTACTACACTTGTGATTCCCGTTGACTGCGGTCACGTTCAAAAAAACTTTCAGGCTTCTGGAATTATGCGGAAGTATATTTCACCGATCCAGCTTGACTTTACGTGCCCCTTTAAATGGCTACTGCACGTGACGGTTGAATACGCCGTGCCGCGTGTCAACCAACCAGAACGAATCTCTGGCTAGGACTGCGAAGATTGAATATTTCAGTCGGCGTTCATTTTCTACGTCATTGCACCGACTACAAAAAAAAAAAGAAAAGACTGCAACTCATTTTCTCACTGCAGTGCAGTTTCGTGTCGAGGATGCGAGGAGGCTCTGTTGGGAAAACTGGATTTTCTTTCGGCCCCGTCTCTCCCGAAAGCAATTAAGCAGCCGCGCACTCGTATATGGAGCGGCGCAGTCGCATTGAATGCAGTGCGAAAGTATTATACGAGCACGCGCATCCGCTAAACCCCGCATAGTACACGAGTCACCGCAGCAAGCGTTCAACTCTGAAAAAGCTGGACGAGGCGTGCCCCGTTTATCCCGTGATGCGGGCGGCTCATTAAACCGGTCGTTTACGCTGCGAGCCTCATAAACGATTGCAACCTTGCCGAAATGTCTGTCTGGCTACGCTCGTGTCGGAACGTCTGGCGCGGGCTGCCGTTACTAAATTGCAGTCCTCCTTAAATAATCGACTTGGAAAAAAAAAAAAAAAACAAGGGGGGAGGAGGGTACGTGCCGAAATGTGTACACACACAAAGACCTGCAGGTCGCCTCTTCGGCGTATACCGCCGAGATTGTGCTCAGTAGCCACGACGTTCGGCTGCTGAGCGGCAGGCTGCGGGTTGGACTCCCGGCAGCCGTGGCTGCATTTCATTGGACGGCGTAGCCTCGGGCAAAGCCACTCGTACGAGGCGCTTCGGGCGCACGCACACCACCAGGGAAGCTGGTCTGGAGCGCCCAAGTGCGCCGTTTCCCGTAGCCCCGTTGTTCCATTGGTGCGTTAAAAGAAAGAGAATCTAAGCAGCCAATCACTCAAACGCTCTTTGAAATATCAATTCGATGTCAATTTGTGCCAGACCATACGAAACAGTTGGCCTCGTTTGTTTGTTTTTGCTAGTTAAAGCGCTGTAAAGCATAGCGGAATAACACGTAGCAGCGTGGTCACGAACCGAACGCTAGCAGCTTATTGCACGAACTGATAAGTAGAGGTTTACCGTACGTCTGTTCGCTGCTGTCACTTGCACGATAGTAACGGATGTTTGTCTCTCGTTTTTTTTTTTCTTGAGCTGGTGTATTTTTCTGATTTATAATTCTTTAAGCGAGTAAATGAAATCCTCGAATATGAACGTGCCAAATCCGCCATCTATCGTGGAGACACGTCGAATACCTAGAGGGGGGCACTTCGGAATAACTCTTTGCCCCTCGCTCCCGTCGAGATGGGACCGGGATCCAACCCTCGAGCTCAGCTGCCCCGGCGGATCGAGTGCCTCGCCCAAAATACGGCAAGTGCCGCGCGTGGGCTTCTTTGGCGACCGCGCCTGCCTCGCAGTGCTCTCACGTGCGTTGAGAACGGCACAGCGTCTGCCCTGCACCAGCCATCGACTGATTTGGAAGTAGCGTTTCCTTATCATCGGCTTGTTCGGAGACGTTGAATAATAGCGCCAAGTCGAGTCAACGACATTCCGACGGTAATGCAGCTGCCCAGACATGCGCGGCCAATATACCTTGTTCAGCTGATGATGGCTCAGCGGTGGGACTCCGCAGATGTGCAATCAGTACTGAAGGAGGATACGGAGCCAACGATTTCATGTCAGCCTGTTTATTCGACAACTCTCACACGATACCGATGCACCTAATCTTTATCTCCATCTGTCCCCCACATCGCTTTCCCAAGTGAAGAAAATAGTTAAAAGCCCACTGACAGAACTTGCTCCACCACCTCCTGTTTGAGCAGTTCCGTGCACGCTTGTCTGCACGCGTCACGGTCGGAGCAGCGCGTTGTGTGACGGAGCGTTCGCGCCGATAAAAGTTGAGTCAACCGCACAAGGATGGCTCGGAGGAACGAGACGCCCTCTTTTAGATGCTTCACGAGTGCGACTTTTACTTCTTCAACGTCAGGTAGCGTGGGACATTAGTAAGCTCCACCGAGTTCAGTGACTCTCTTTCTTGCAAGTGCGTACGGGCCCCTCGTTGTGAAATGCATCGCGCTGTACGCGCGTGTTAGACGTTCCTCTTAGCAGGCACGTCTACGCCACCTCGTTAAATTCGTGCACTGTTGCGAACGCCGGCTGTGGCGTAAGCCAATCAGCACGCACAACCGGGGCCCGTAAGAATGATTTTCGTCCGGTTTTCTTCATCTCTTATCGTCCGTCCCGCGACGATAAGAGATATCTCGCCGATATTTCGCCGATAGCGGGGCCGCAACATTGTGCGAACCAGTGACAAAAGGCAAGAAAGAATGGAATACGAAAGACAACCTCGAGTGCCCGAGGCTTCGCCTTCCCGTCACTGCGCGGAATTGTGGAGGCGGAACGCAACTAGACCCTGGCGGGCAATCGCCCCCCGGGGGATGGTCGCTCGCGCCGGCGACCAGGACCCAGTGGCCCCGTTACCCGGAAAGAAGGCCCCGTCATCATCGCCACCGCCACAACGCGCGATTTTGGGAGCGCCGCCCGGCGCTCCGCCGCTGCCCCGCACACGCCTCCCCCTGGTCGAACCGCGCTCTTCCTCCCGGCACCGAGCAACCCGATCGCTCAGGGTTGTCGCACTCAGCGGCTGCGCTTAGCAGACGACCGACCCGCACACGGTTGCTGACGTCGTTTGTGCCCGGTGGAGAATGTTGCCGCAGCACAAGCGCACTCAATCAGCTGTTCCCCGTCTATTGTTTTCTTTTCTTTAACTCGCCCAGCCGTGTAGTTAACCACACTTTTGTTATTCCCGCGGATAAACATTAAAAAAAAAAACACGAATTCACTTAGGCATTCCTTGGCGTCATGATCTGTTGCATAGCTGCGGACTTAACGAAATTATCCGGAAGTGCCTTATTTTCAGGGCACGTTACTATCGTTGTGATGACAGCGATAATGTTGCTATTTGTGATTTGCGTCCACTGTAGGGGAAAACTAATTTGAAGGAAAACAAATGCAGTCACCGACCGATTTTTCGGAGCCCGTTGTACCGTACCACCTGTGTTTCGTTAACGTGCAGCTAAGCACGGTAGCGTTTCTAAAATTCGCCCCAGTCGAATGCGGCCGCGCCGCGCTTGGAATCGCACCCGCTACCTCAAGTTTAGCAGCGCAGCGCCATAGCTTCTGGTCTGTACCACATCCGGCAGTGACATAGCGCGTTGTTCGGAGAATATGGAGCGGTCTGCGCGCGAAATAAAACAGAAACTCGAAGAAGAATGAACAAGAGTACGGCGACGACGACCTTATATATACGCAGACATGGAGAGATGTCTGCTTGAAGCGCGTGCTACGGTATAATCGATTGCGTGTTCTTACCGGGGGCCACGCATAATTAGGTGAATCTGTGCCTTCTCTAAGAGGGAGAGGAGGCGTTGCAATCAACTCCCCCCCTACGTGTGCCCGTGCCAAGCGGCGACACTCGAAGTAACAGCGCCGTACATCGGCGTCTTCGTCACCAGCCTGGTGCAGCCGCTCTAACGCGGCCCCGATGCGTTAACCCACTTTCTCGGACGCTGCGCTAAATACTGGTCGGGCAAATAGGCTCTAAATGCGACGCGCCCTGGAAAGAGGTTCGCTGCAAAGGGAACGTGAAGCCGCTTTCGCTTCGGGCGTCGTTGGCTCGCGACCACCGGAGGCTCAACGGATTCTCTGAGCGGTTCGCGAGTTCGATCCCTCGTCGTTTTGAGGACGCACGCGAAGCGTATGCGAATTCCGACATTTTGGTGTACCGCGCGTGGAACATCTGGCACTGTCCGCATTGTTCTCGTGTCGCCTCGCGTACCGAGTAGCCTTGAGCCTTTTCTCTCGCATCCTTGAAGCCACGCTTATATTATTACAAACTCCGATCATGCAATTGCAGTCACATTTTCTGTTGTCCTTCGTGAGAGGTTCCTTGCGTCGCAATTGCACCTCCGTCACTATACGGCGCTGCTTGCGCAATCGCTATTTAGAGGAGAACACTCGCAACACTACATATATGCCTCCGAATTTAGCTAACGCATGCTCTGCACCAGAAAGCATGTGTACTTTACTATCATTTTCTTTTTCAACGGTTGACATTTTGCTTTATAATGATAATGCCGTCGCTCGATGTTGTATGGCAGTCGCGTCTTCTCCCGGCTTTGCACTAATTGTGCAGTGCACGGCGAACGTGCCCGGCAGCCAGCACAAATTGAACGCCGCACGTGTCGTTCGAGACCCACGCGGTGCGCACCAGTCGGGCCATTTCAGTTCGTGCCGATGCCGTGGTTTCTGGACTGCCGCCTTCCTGCCGAGCACAAGGTCGGGGATTCCATCTCCGGCCGCGTGTGTTCCACCAGCAGACAATGCGCTCTGAGCTTCGATGTAGCTGCGCAACAAAACCCGAGATGACCTAAATTATTCTGCCGTTCGTTGGCACGCTTATTTTTGTTATATTTATCTAATTGACGTTTATTCTCTGTAAAAAAAAATTGAGAAGCTACACATTTCGTTCCAGCGCGATATATATATATATATATATATATATATTTATTTATTTATTTATTTACATGTGTGTGTGTGTGTGTTTGTGTGTGTGTGTGTGTGTGTGTGTGTGTGTGTGTGTGTGTGTGTGTGTGTTTGAAGAAACGAAGGGCCCACTTACGAAAATTGAACGTTTAATCGTTTGTAACGTTTCGGCCGTGGCACGGCCGGCCTTCGTCAGAATAAACGCACGCAGTCTGTCGCAGGCTGTGCAGACGTATTTACACGCTGCGACGTTTGCGCGCGGTAGTCCATTTCCGAAACTGCAGGATTTGCGGTTGTGGGAGGCTGGACTTGGAAGCGCTCTGATCTTTAGTTGGCGATACGGGTGAGCTCTTCGCGACCGCGGCGCACTGCTGCGGCCGAGAGAGAGAGAGAAAAGCTTTATTGTCATGCTGGGTGGCGTGGTGGAAACAGTCCAGAGCCTCGCTTGCGGCATTGTTCAGTGCAGCACTGATAAACGCCGCAAGGTACCGTTGGTCGTCGGCGCTGGTTGCTTCTGTCAACCACCCGCAATGCAGTTTAAGGGAAGTACTTGTAGGGGCAGGCAGGGGAGGTGGGGGTGGTCCACAGGACCAGAGGATAGGATGTGTTCGTGTGTTTGCCACAGTATCGGCATGGTGGGGGATCTCCAGGTAAGAGTCCGCGGGGCAGTTGCATTTGCGCTGGTGTAGGAGGTGTTTCGGTCTGGGCCTGGCGAATCAGTACACCCTGTTCACGGGTGAGCACTTTGCTGAGCTTGGGGAACTTGCGCCTTGCCTCTTGATAAGGCCACAGAAGCAGGCGAGCCCACCTTTTCGTCTGGGCTGGTCGTAGAATGCAGGATACCTGGTTTAAAGTCTCGCAGGCGAGCTGATTAGCTCTTTCATTTCCCGGCAGCCCGTCATGACCAGGTATCCAGATGATTTCCAAAGGTCGCTGAAGGTGATCTTGAATAAATGTCGAAATGTGGGCCAAGAAATCGTTGTGCAACAATTTCCTGCAAGCCGCCATAGAGTCGGTGAATATGATTCTTGGGTAGGCTGAGTTACTAGGGGGCATGTGTTTGATCGCGATTGCGATGGCTGTCAGCTCCGCTAAGGTCCGATCTGTCTCTGGGAGTACCTCCGTATGTACAGTTTGGAGGTCGTTATTCGCGACTGCTACAGCGGAGCCCCGTGCACCAACGCTAGCATCAGCGTAGAAGTATATGCCGTCAGGGTGTCTTGCCGTGTGCCTCTTGAAGTAGGCAACTCGCTGGCGTCGCCTCTCCTTGCCTCGTTCTGGATTCATGTGGCGTGGCAGTGGAGCTATGGTTAGGAGTTCGCATTCTTTCGGGGGTAGTGGGCGCGTATCCAAAAGAGGTGCAGCTTCTGGATGATGACCGATGCTATGGAGAATGTGCGTGCCTTGACACGCGCGCTGCAAACGCAGTTCTTGGCGACGACGATGAACACTGACCAGTTCCGCCACTGTGTTATGGCAACCGATGTCAAGGAAGAGCTTAGTGCTGGCGCTAAACGGAATGCCGATGGTCATGCAGCTTTGTCGCCTTCCGGATGAGCGCATCAAGGCGATTGATATCTTGCTGACGGAGACTGGTATAGGGTAGGTGATAGCGCAGGTGCGACATAATTAGTGCATTTCTTAGTTGAAGCACATCCGCCTCTTTCACTCCATTGTTTCGGTTGGAGACCATACGCATCATGTGCAGCACCTGTTCTCCTTGCCTGAGCAGGTGATGCACCGTCGCAGTGGGACCTCCATCTTTCTGGATATGAAGACCGAGTATATTAATACATTTTGGTTGGGAAATCGGCACGTCTACATTTACAATTTGTATGGTGGGCGGTCGCCATCTTTTGTGGTGGACCAGTAGCAACTCAGATTTTTCCGGCAAACATCTGAGGCCAATAGTTTGAGCAGCCTCGTGCACCCTGTTCATAGCCTGTTGGAGAGTTTCTTGGATGTGTCCTGGCGAATCCATGTTTATCCTGATGGTGAAATCATCTGCGTAGATCGCATATTTGATGTCGGGGATGTCTCGTAGCGCTCTATGGACTACGCACATGGCAAGGTTAAAGAGTGCGGGCGAGATCACTGAACCCTGCGGGATACCTCTTTGCGGATGGGGATACTGTGGGGAGGTAATGTCGCCTACTCGTAGCGTGTACGTGCGACTTCGTAAGAAGTCCTTGATATTGTTATAAAGCTTGGTTCCGCAGCCAGCACCTTCGAGCTCTTGCAGCATAGCATCGTGGTTAACGTAATCAAAAGTTTGTGATCCGGAGACTGACTGAGACATCCGGTCCGGTTGCGGTCCCCGGACTGGCCGCGGCTCCCAGACTGGCCACGGATGCCGGGCTGGCTTTGGCTCCCCGTCTGGCTATGGCTCCCGGACTGGCTATGGCCCCCGAAGTGGCCGTGGCCTCTGGATCGGCTGCGGCCCCTAGACTGTTGACGGCTTCTGGAGCTACTTCTTTCTCTCGATGTGTTGTCGGAGTTGCCTTTTGGGCTTCGGCTTCAGCTTGCGATGGTGACTGTTTTCGTTCGCTTGTCATCCTTTCGTTGTTGCAAACGCTTCAGGTAGGCTGTAAGATTCGTCGGACGATCTCGCCGCTGCCACCATTTGTTAGAGTTGTCGGACGATCTACGAGCTGTAGGCCGATCTCACCGCTGCCATTCAGATGTAAGATTTGGCAGTCGTAGCTGTAGGAAGGAGCTTGACCAGGCACGTACCCAGGGGGGGGCCCGGGGGGCCCGGGCCCCCCCCGAAATCAAGTGGCATACCCCCCCCCCCCCCCCTCCCCACCCACGCCACCACTCCTCACACATTCCTAAAGCGCCGCCAGATCAATGTTGAGACTTGGCAGCTAATCATCAGTCAGCATTATGCTGCCTTTTTCACTCCTTTTAGATGGCGGTAGTTATCGGCATCTCTTGTAATGTGAAGGACAGTTTTCTCATAGATTCCGCACCCGCGCGATTAACTCGAGATGCGTTCAGTTGTCACCATCTATTCAACCATCACGCGCATAGCTGTTGCTTTTGTTAGTTCAACCTTCTTTGTTTAGGCTGATCCTGGGACCAGGAAAGGGATGCGGCTGTTACTTAGCTGGTCTGTACTCTCATGGAACGAGTTGCGGCCGGAGAAAACGCCCATTGCGTTTAACTTGTTTCTTTGCTTCATTATTTCCTTGAGTTACGGCTCGCCGCGACGCTGGCAGATGCCCGGAACCATATACACGTGATATGGGTTAGATAAGGTCGGAAATAAGATAATGTGAAAGAGCGTCCGTCATGAAACCCTGCAATAACCCTTAAACCCATAAGCAAGATGACTGTCGCCCGTTACCTCGTCTGTATTTCCCTAATTGTATAGCACTTTTCATGCAAAATTGGCAACTGGAAACAAAAATCGCAAGGAGTTGAGAAATTAAGCGATCTACTAAGGGAGAGAGCCAAGGCAACAACCAAATTGCAAGGAAAAGCGAACAATAAAAAAGTTAACCGTTGTTTATGAGAATATTTATGGATCAACATCTTTGTGTTTAAAAAGGAAGTAGAGAAAACGCCGCCGGAAGTGGAGAACAATTACTTGTTTTGAATGAGGCTTCTACAGTTATCGGTCGAACCGCCTCACGTAGCCACTTCTCTGCTGTGCTTATGTGGGTGTTTTTCTAACCTTTTGCGGTGGGCGCAGTACGTCTAGAATCGCAGTGTCCTGCGCTCTACGCGGTTGTATGGGACTGGCGGCCGCACAGCGTTACGCAATTCACGGAACTGTCAGAACTGATCAACAAGGCGAAAATAACTGATATTCGAAGCTATAATATGAGAAAGACTGAAGAAACCGTAAAAAATGAACGCAGCCTGAAATCAGTAAAAAGAAACCTGGCATAGGACAAACCTTGATGTATGCACTAAAAGATAAGAAGGATAATATCATCATAATCTCGAAGATATAGTAAAAGCAGCGGAAAAATTTTAAGCTGACCTGTATACAGTACCCAGAGGAGTCACGATACCTCACTTAGAAATAGTAATGAACAGGATACAGAAACTCGCCTATAACTAGCGATGAGGTCAGAAGGGCCCTGCAAGACATGAAACGATGAAGAGCGGGAGGAGAAGGTGGAATAAAAGTCGATTTAATCAAAGATGGAGGTGACATAATGCTTGGAAAACTGGCGGCTCTTTATACGAAGTGTCTATCGACTGCAAGGGTCCCAGAAAACTGGAAGAATGCAGACGTTATACTAATCCACAAAAAAGGAGACGTTAAAGAATTGAAAAATTATAGGACCATTAGCTTGCTCCCAGTATTATATAAAATATTTACCAAAATAATCTCCAATAGAATAAGGGCAACACTGCATTTTGTCAACCAAGGGAACAAGCTGGCTTCAGGAAGAGACACTTTACAATGGATCACATCCATGTCATCAATCAGGTTATCGCGAAATCCGCAGAGTACAATAAGCCTCTCTATGTGGCTTAGATAGATTACGAAAAGGCATTTGATTCAGTAGAGATACCAGCAGTCATAGAGGCACTGCGTAATCCAGGAGTACAGAACGCTTACGTAAAAAGCTTGGAAACTATTGCTACATGCGTGTGGTATTTGTTTGTTTGAACGAGGCGCGTGGGTGCCATCACTCCAGAAAAGAGGAGGAAGAACGAACTGGGCTCGCGCTGTGATACTAAGCGGTCAGCGCTGCAAACGTTGTTGTAAATATAATCTGTAAATAGTTTCTCGTCTTACTGACTCGTCCTTCGCGTAAGAATATCTACAGAGGTTCTACAGCTACCTTAATTCTACACAAGAAAAGCAGGGAGATACCTACAGAGAAAGGGGTCAGACAGGGAGACACAATTTCTCCAAAGCTATTCACTCAGTGCTTAGAATAATTCAAGCTATTAAACTGGGAAGGCTTAGGAGTAGCGATCGACGGCAAATAGCTCAGCAACCTTCGGTTTCTCGATGACATTGTTCTATTCAACAACAATGCAGACGAGTTACAACAAATGATTGGAGACCTTAAAAGAGAGAGTGTAAGAGTGGGGTTGAATATTAATATGCAGAAGATGAAGATAATGACAAATAGTCGGGCAAAGGAATAAGAGATCAGGATCGCCAGTCGGCCACTAGAGACTGGGAAGGAGTACGGTTACCTAGGTCAATTAATCACAGGGATCCCTGATCATGAGAAGGAAATTCACAGAAGAATAAAAATAGGTTGGATCGCATACGGCAGACATTGCCAGCTCCTGACTGGAAGCTTACCATTATTATTGAAAAGTAAGGTGTGCAATCAGTGCATTTTGCCAGCGCTGACATATGGAGCAGAGACTTGAGAGCAAGTTAAGGACCGCGCAAAGAGCGATCGAACGAAGATTGCAAGGCATAACGTTAAGAGAGAGAAAGAGAGCGGTTTGGATCAGAGAGCGAACAGGTATAGATGATATTCTAATTGACATCAAGAAGAAAAAATGTAGCTGGGCCGGTCATGTAATGAGCCGTTTAGATAACCGTTGGACCATTAGGGTTGCAGAATGGGTACCAAGAGAAGGAAAACGCAATCGAGGACGACAAAACACTAGGTAGCGCGATGAAATTAGGAAATTCGCGGGCGCTAGTTGGAATCGTTTGGCGCAGGACAGGGGTAATTACAGATCGCAGGGAGACGCCGTCGTCCTGCAGTGGGCACAAAACAGGATGATGAATGATGATGACGATGATGATAGAGGTGGTGGCCCCCCCCCGAAAAAAAATCCTGGGTACGTGCCTGAGCTTGACTCTTCGTCGGGACTTAGGAGAGCAGGATTTATTTACATGTTATTTACAGTTGAACATGAGATACATCGACAGTCTAGCGTGACTCCCAAATGGGGCACGCAAGACGAACATACAGCGACGGAGCACACAGCTCACGAGTACATTTCGAGCACGACAACGAGCACGACGACGAGCACACACTAGCAGCCGACAGTCGCTGCTTATAAGCACTCTGCTCGACGTCATAGTTCGACGTCATTCAAGATGACCCGCCCTTTTGGAGGAGGCGGGCTCTCGACTTGGAGGAGGATGAGGGCTCACACACACGCACACACACACACACGCACACACATAGGTGCAATGGTCCGGAGCCGACGTCAGCGGGGCTTCGTAGAACTCTGAGCCGACACGGGTAGCGTAGCCGGGTAGCACATTGTCTTGCGTCCTGGTCGGCGCGTGGGAAGGAGCCCCCGTCGGCGTTCCCGCGGCAACTCCCCCACTCATAGCAGAACAGGGCGGCGTTGTCGTGTTGCGCACAAAGCCTGCTTCGTCGAACTCGGAGCCGACCCGGGTGGCGCGCCCGAGTAGCACATTGTCTGGTGTCTCGAAAAGCGCATGGGGAGGTTCCGCCAATTACCTCCCCTCGAGAACTCACCTGAGCTGACCCCTCGTCACGTGGCTGCCCCGGTTATCCGCAGTTTTCTTAAGTGCGCCACCGTCCCGGTTGGATCGGAACACGTGCAGCGGGCTGAAATAGCTGCAGGCCGATCCTAACAAAGCCGCCTCTCTGACCGCTTTATCAGCTGCTCATCGCGCTTCACAAGTTGGGTCATTGGCCTTGTGGTTCTTGCCACAATTAGGGCAGCCTAGCTTGCAGTAATGATCCTCTACAGTATCCCCGACAGATTCCATTGTCGCGACAAACGTCTGATCGGTGACCTATAGCAAAGCATGTTGAGCAAAACTGCGCCTTGGGTCGGTGAGAGACGCAGTGGTATACACCTCCGCCGAAGATGACCTGGCGAGATACATGCGATCCCTTGAAAGTTATGATCGCAGTGGCTGTTTTACCCATCATACGAGCCAGAATAATTTCATAATTTGAGGCTCGGAGTTCTCGCATCAATTCATCGGTTGGGGTGTTCAGTTCCACGTTGTGAATCACACCTCTACACGATTTGTGGGGCGATGCGGTATAGATGTGGACAGGGTAAGTTCTTCCATTAAGAGTGGTTTCGTTAATGCGCTAGATCATTTCTGTCGCCAAAGGGTCATCACTGGCAATTATAGCCAGGTTCTTTCCTTTTTTTATGCCTACTGTAGCGGCGCGAGCCTCTGTAGTGGTCAGGGCCGCTGATACGCTTAGCGCGTCGTGAAGCGTTCATGAGCTCCACTGAGGTAGGAAAAGGCCAGTTGGCGGACGAAAAATGAGCGTTGCAACGTGCTGTGTATCTTGGGAATGTTTTGATACGGATGGTCCATCCATGACCGTCGGTGACGAATTTCGGGGCCATTGCTGTCGCAGGAGTGCTGGTCTTTGGCGTACTTGACGGTACGCCTACTCTTCCAGCCGTTAGGGCTACCTGGGCGCCCTGCCAGGTCCTTGACAAAAGCACAGAGTACGTTGGTCCGATCCACGTGGTCCGATCACAACAGAAGTTGGCCAGAATATTCGGACAATGTTCCAGACGAGCAGAGCCGTGTCTGAGGAGTGGTCCTTGTCGAATAAGTTGGCATTCGGATCTTTCCTCTGGAGCGATGCGAAGGAACGTATGCTCGGACAGGAGCGACTCTCGCCTATCGCTGCGGCCGACAAAGTTCAACGACCCTGTAATCCGCTGTTTCGGAGTGAACCCTGCAAGGGATTTCTAAGTTCGATCGATACAGTAGACGTGTGGAACCGTTGAGGTTGCGCGCAGTGCGAGATATGGGCTGAGCCAAGAAAAACGGGCTCAAGCGCTGTTGGAAGTCACGTCCTTTTCTGTCTCCTAGAGAGTTCTGTTATTGCTCTTGCTCATTTTATTATTGCGTGACCCTCTCTCATCGCCAGAATAATTAGAACATCTCAGCATGTTTGTAGCTTAGCATTGGCACATGTTTTTGGGTGAGTGGAAAACAGTTCCTCGCCGACGTTATCCGTCCTCCGAAGGGCATCCCCTGATGTTCGAGTAGATGCTTTGGGATAAAATATTGTCCCGAGCAAGACAGTCGGACGAGGAATTTAGCTTAGCCAGCGACGCGGGTTTTGGGAATAATCCGTGACGAACCTCATCATTCGCAACACACAATCCACAGCGACGCCAGTTTGCGCCGGCCGTTGCCGAGTCGTGCTCTCTTTCCAAACGCCCATATTACAGGTTCCGCACGAAACGTCAGATCAGCATAATAAGGTAAGAATCAAACGCACTGGCAACGTGGCAACGCCCGTCATCAGAAACGCGTCCCTAACGCAGCCCAGACCATCTCCTGTTTGGTGGCCTCTGCGGCCGTTCAAGTTGTTCGTGCTGCAGGTTACGTATCGCCGTTGAAGGCCACATAAAAAGAGAAGCGAATACGAACATAGCTGCAACAAGCGAGCTACCCGTGTGCGGCTGCTGCGCCCCCAAATGCCACCGGTTATCCTCCTCGCCTTTTTCTGGTCTCTGTCTCTCTCTTTCCCTTTACGCGAGTGACCCTCACTATCGGCGTCCCTGCTGCCACAATCAGCGGCTTGCTTCCGTCGTTGTCGTTACGCCCAGATTACGCGCACTGCGGCGTGTGTCCACGCCTCCATCGCCGATGTGCAGCGACGCTACCGCCGCTCGACGCTACGTGCACACCTATCGCCCTCGCTTCTGCGCGCGCACACACAGCCCTGCTCGACCATCGTTGCAAAGTACTGTGCCTACTGCTCTGGTGGTGTGCGCCGATTATTGCCTCTCTTCGAAAATTGGCTGCTCCACGCGGGGCGCTCCCCCACCCCCTCCGCTTCCTCTTTCCACATCTCCCTCGCCACTGGCCGAAGAAAGAATAACGCGGCGCAGTGAACGGTGTGTGTGTCTGGGCAAAGAACCAAAGAGATGCGCCTCTGCACCGAGAATATGCCGCGGTGCTCGATGGTGCATTTTGCGTGTGTGACTCCCGCTTGCTTGCGTTAGCGCGGACGAACACGCAACGATGGAAGCTGCCGCTCTACGCACAAGCACGCAACGTCCCCCCCACTTGTGCCTAACCGTGGTTGCTCGCATCCGGGAGTCTTTCGAGGTGCCACCCCTCCTCGGGTACAAGAGAGGGCAAGATGGGCACCTTATTACAGCCTCTGCCGGGCCTCGCTATTACGAAATGGCAGCGTCCTCGGCCTGCCTCGCTCCGGCACGTCCGATAGTTTCCCATCCATTCCGTTCTCCGTGTTTTCACTTCTTTTCTTAGGTGCTCTTTCTTTCTCGTCGACGCTGGCGGCGTCGTGTGCTCCAGGGTACGTACGCGCCAGTGCTGCGTTGTGCTCGCCCAGCGCGTAACGCCGACGTGGCTCGCAGGTGTAAACGCTACGTGGGTCATGTAGGCTGCATCCCATCGGTGGCGCCGCTGTGACCGCAAGCATAGCTGTTGCACCTTTATTTGCGCGATTTCTTGGGATGCAGCAATGATGTCAACACATGCCCCGCGTTAATTGTGGACGCGATGCGGAAACACATAACCAATGTCGACCGCTAGGTAATGTCGCAGCTCCATTTGAATTTCGTTCGACCAAAGAGGTCAAGAATTGGCAGATAGAATTCAAGGCCGCACTTTCTTTCTTCCTCTCTTCTTTCGTGCTACTTTCGCTTCGGTTACCCCAGTTTGACGCCGCTGATTTCACGGCATTTTCGACAGTTTGTGTGCGCGCAGAAGGTGACCGAAAGCTGGCGGCGGAGTTTCCATGTACTACGAATTGTAAGGTTATCATTGTTCCTACTCAACCCTACCCAACCCACCCAACCCGATTTCTTCCTGTCAGTATCATCTACCCCCCACTTTCACCCTCATCCACGGTGCGGTCTTCCCGTCTGTTAAGTTAGCGCCGATCATTTCGTTGCATCGCTTGTTGCGCGGCATTTACAAAATTTATTTCTGGCTTCTTTGTTATCCTCCAAGTTTCAGCTACAACTACTTATATATTACGCTGCGGAAGTGCAAAATACGTACCCGGCAGCCTACATTCTTTTAATGTTCGCGCTGCCTTTTCTTCTCGTCACCTCGGCGTTGAAGCGTGAAGGTTTCGAGAGCATAGCCAGCTTTCACTGCATCAGCCAGCGCCTTAGATGCCCTTCGATCTCTGCTCAGCGTCATCTTTCGGGGCTCGTAACGCGACACCGGATGAGCGGCGACGCAAAATGGCGCTGCCGCGGCTCGGCAAGCGCGGGTGCCTAGAACTGTGGCCACCCCATAAGGGAGCGACGCGACCGGAAGCGAGCCCCCGATCCATCGTGTTGGACCTGTTGTCGAGAAAAACCTCTCTCCGCTGCGAAGCGAGCTTTCGTGCCCTACGGCGACACATTGTCAACGGGGCCGATCGGAAGCAAATGGCGATTCGAGCGCGCCGCCTCATTGAACTCCGCTACTTCACCTCGCTTCGTTTGCTCGACGATCGACCGTTGTCGAACAGAATACTCGCGCACTGGCCCGCACCGGGCTCGACACAGAAGGACGCGTCGCTCTGCTACTCGAGGACGTGCAGACTGTGCGATAGACTGAGTCGTAGGGGCTGTAGCGCGCTTCGTTGCGTGCAGGCACGTGTTTAAGTCGACGTTTCTCTTTTTTTTTTTTTTTTTTTGTGGGAAGGATGAAGGAAGGTGGGGTTCTTTCGCTCGTTTTCGTGGTTGCTGGTTCGATTGCCACGGCCAGTGCAATGGGCGCGTGCTCTCGCGCAATCGAGTGTTCGTCGCCGACGGCCAACTATTACGTAGTTAATCGAGACGCACTCGCTACCGACCCATACACTATCTGCATATGTACTGATTAACGGCTCTGCTCGCCACGGAATTGCGCAGTTAAGCAACGAGCGCTGCTTAAATATCCCGACTGCAGCGAATATGAGCCTTCCATAAAGCGCATCCCTCGTTTAACCAAGCGAATAGATTTCCGGAAGCGTTCGGCTACTGGCTTACACCGACAATCACCGACGATGGTTTTCTGCACATTCCCCCCCCCCCTCTTTTTGCCTCTTCGTTTATCTCGTCTCTCTGACCACATTTCATTCCGCGTATCCCCTCTCAATCCATAGCACAAGGTAACCAGTCGGTGTTTGCAGCGGTTGTAGCTTCCCTACTTTTCCCTCCCTCCGCCCCACATATACGTACCAGCCGTCGTATGTAGCCCTGTCAGTCCCGTATTGTTGGTGAAGAAGTCTCGAACCACTGAGCTCGGAACTCGTTGCTCAAGCCCCGCAATTCGCTCACAGTATATATACCGTGCACTTCCATATTTGCTAACGTGTTCTCGGCCTGGAAGTGGGGCGTGCAAGCGTATTCGAACGCAAGCTGCAGCTAGTGCCGCATGCGGCTGCACGCTTTCTTCTCATATGCTTGCCGCAACGTTTCTTGGCGCTCCAAGCGTTTACTCTTCGAGTTTTTCGGCGATCCGAGAGTGTCGCTACGAACGCCAGGGCACTCGGTTGATTGATTGATTGATTGATTGATTGATTGATTGATTGATTGATTGATTGATTGATTGATTGATTGATTGATTGATTGAAACTTTTATTAGAAGGGATGGCCTGTGGCCTAAGATAGGGGTAAGAAGACCCTTTGCGGAATGCTGGGTGCCTCTAACGTGACGAGGGCTGTGCTGGTTTTGCCTAGCATCCTCGCCGAAAGAACTGTGCCATGCGCGGAGAAAATGTTTTCCATAAGATCCCGGTTTGTGCTACCAGGCTCAACCTGGTGTATAACAAACCGTACGGTGTTCTTTGGAGGTGCCAAGTAGGTAGTGACGTTGACAGTACCCCACTTCGGATCGGATAGCGTCTTCACTTGCCTCGAAATGTTCACAGCATGCAGCTGTTCTTTCACAATAGCCGTGATCGTCTTGCTTCGGCTGTCAGGTTTGTAGACCGCTAGCTTAGCTAAATGTGCGTCACCCACAAGTTTGTTCAGTGCAGTGGCTAGTGTGGCGCGGGAAAATGACGAAATGTTGCGCCTCTCCGTGGGCCTAATGACGACTGCATGGTATGGTAACTCTTTAAGGTACTTGAAAAACTTCAAGCAAGGACGCTACCGGGTTCGCTTGGCGACAGGTCCACTTGTTGACAGTGCGGCTTCAAAACGAGCACTCGCGGCGTTTCGTGGTTGCGCTGCTAGCATTCCGCACAAGATGGTGCAGTTCGCAGTGCGGCGCTGTTGTTACTTTCACTCGGACGCCGTGCGCTCGTTCCATGCGTCTGCTTTATCGCGGAAATGGCAATTCGGAACTTCGTAGGAGAGGCATTCCTTTTTTTGTCCTTTCTTTTTCATCAGCGAATTCAGTTTAAAACCGCTTACGTTTGCGAACTTTCTATTACGGCTTATTTCACCAAAACGGTGCTTTTTTATTCATGTTGAGTGTCAGTGAAAACGCAGCGACAGAAGTCAATTTGCGCTTGGTCGGGAGCGGGTACGCGGAGAGTGGGTTTAACACAACACGACACACGCACTTGCGGAGCAGGCGCAACGTCCGGTACGTCCTCTCTCTCTCTCTCTCTGTGTATTTTTTTTCTTCCTTTCTTTTTTCTTTTTTTTTTTTTACAGCGAAGCTGTATACCTCTACCGTCCAAGGAAATTTTCGTGTCGTAAGCAGAAAACTCGTCATACGTGGGCCGATCTCGAAGATAGTGAAATACGGCCCGAACCGCGGCCGAGGTGAAGCAGGCGTTAAGCACTCCCCACAGGTGGACCGATCCCGAAGAGAGTGCAATGCCGACCTGACCCGCGGCGGAAGTCCAGTTCGCCATTAAGGGGCCCACATACACAGCTTCTCTGGTCATCCTTCTTCACTGAGTGGAAAGGCACTGAGTTTTTCTTTCGGGCCTGGGCTGCCTGTTGCCTCTTGGAGAGCCGTAAAGCGTCGTCGACGGCTGCTGCAAAGCGGCGCCGAAACAGAGAGTGACAGATTGACGACGGGCCCTCGCAAGTGAGGCGAGAACCCCGCCGGGAGAGGGGCCGCTCCTCGCTGGAGCCCACCCCGATGGTCGCCCGGGCGCAGCGATAACAGCCGCGGGCAGGCGCCGGTGGCGGAAGTGGGCTGCTTTCGCTCGAAAACCGCGATCGAGGCCGCGCGGTGTGCCACGGCTCGGCCCTCTTCCAGGAACCGCGCACGTCCGCGGCGTGTCCGTTCGCACATCCGACGACGCTTCGGACCCACCGGGGGGCCGTCGAGAGGAGCTGTTTTGGAAGCGCGGGCGCACTGAAAGAAAGGGAGTGGCTGCGAGGTCGTGTTTCGACGGGTACGCAAGGAAGGCACGTCGTTCACGCTCTTGCCGACTCGAGCCACGCGCGTGTCGCGCTGCTTGCGCTTCAAACGCGGCGAAAAGGGGGCCGGACACACCGCTGCGAGCCTCGGACAAACAAATGCGCGCACCGGAGCCCGTTCGTCTCTCGACGGGAGGCTGGTCTCGCGTTTCAAACGCGCCCTTCACTCGCCTGTCCTTCGGTTCCTCCGCAGGCGCGGCGTACCGTGAAATCTGGGTGTTGTGCATACAGTGAAAAGTCCAGCCGAAAGTAACCATTGTCTCTGTGTCTTTCTTGGCCGTGTCACGGCTGCCACGTTAATTATGGGCCACGAAAAGTAAGACGATATGTGCACGTGGAGAGCTCCAGCCAAAAAAACGGCGCTGGTTTTTGTTTCAGTATGAGCAAGAACAAATGACGCACTTAATTACTAAAATGGCAGGTCCCTTTATTTGACTAAGCATTCGTTCTTCTTTAATCGACATCGTTCGACAAACTTAATATCTGCTTACACTTAGGAGGAACCAAAATTGTATTAATTGTTTATCATTTTACTTACCTTCTTGTGTGCTCATTGTTCTCTATTCATTCGCGCAACAATACGCCGCAGTTCACTCGTACTACATTCTTCCTTATAGTATTAAATCTTTTAGTTTAATGACAGCATTTTAAATCGTGCTAGTTCATGTATCTTGTGTAAACTACTGTGCACCGTTGGTCATGTGTCTGTATACATTTTCTGTATTTCTGGATCCGTGCTTTGTGTAAAGTTAGGCACACTTCACAGCCAGCCAAGTCGGGCACATTTCTTCCAGTTAGCTCCAACTCTCTGACAATCGCCAAGTGTCGTGGGAAATCGTTAAGCGCCATAATCTCAAGCGGGAGAGTACCGTCGCTCCGGCCCGTCGTTCGTTGTCTTAATTTTCAAAGGTTACATCCGTCCGTCCGTACATCCATCCATCGGATGGATGTACGGACAGCCCGTGGAACGCAAGCCTAGCCCTAAACTCTAATCAATCGCTGGCCGGAGCCTCATCCGGGCTCTGTAGTCTGCATAAATTGTCTGTGCAGGCGGCTGGGCACGGATGGCCCGTGGACACATTTCTCTTCCGGGTGCCGCCATTATTCGCGCTCGAGTGGTCGCCAGAGCGGGCTTGGAAGCGCCACTGCGGCGCTTTCTTCTTCGTTCACCTGTTTGCAACGTTTAAACAAAGATCGGTTGTTTTGACTCTCGAACGTAAGCAGTATAATTATAAACGTTTTGTCGCGATCGGTTAACCTGATCGATCGTTTAGTCTCTCCGATCGCCTACATATAGAATCAACGTCTACCATTTCGTTTTTCATTCACGTGGTCGCTACGCTAACTGCACCGTGACATTCGCCGCGGTGACTCACTGTCTGTGGCGTTCAGCTGCTAAACACGAGGCAGCGGATTCGACTTCCGCGTGCTGTGGCCGCTTTTGTGTGCCTGGCCGAAATTCCAAAACGCTCTGGTACCGCGCGTCAGCACCTCGCTTTTGTAAGGAAACCGGGGTGATCGCACCGGACATCGTCTGAGAATGCGAGAGAGAAAGGGCGTTCGGACAAAAAATACAGGCCTTGGGAGCTGACATGTCGTTTGAGGACTGGGTGCGACCACGGGCTCAGTTCAAAGGGACACTGCATTTGCGGGCTTCAAATCCGGGCTCGCCATAGAACCTTCGCACGCTTTTATAGTGAGCCCGCACGTAGCCCGCGATCTGCCGTCCCCTTACTCATTTCTCAAAATAGTCCTGAGCCATTCTTTAAATGCATCATTCGGATCTGACGTGCTGAAAATTAATCCGTGTCTGCCGAGCACGGCGTCTCTCGCAGACAGATTTTGCCTTGCGCTAGGAATGCCCCATGATTTTCGGCCGTGCCGTTACGCATTCGTTTAAAGGGCCCCTCACCAGGTCTAGCCATAATGAGCTGACAAGCGCAGAGCATACATTGCACGATAACAATCGTGTATGCAAAGTATTACATCGCTGCGCGCCGCGGAAAGATCTGAAATTTCAATCCGAACGTCGCTTCCCTCTTCACTCGCGGCCGCCGCGCTCCAAGCCGGAGGGTGACGTAATCGTGCCCTGCGCCTACGTAATCGTGTCCGCAGTGTGACGTCCCTCGTGGTGACACGTGACTTCGAGGATTATTCGAGACATCTGTTATCGGTGGGATCTGTTGCTTGAATTGACGAATTGAAGTTTAGAGAAATAATCAAGCACAAGAACGGAATGCCTGCGTGTTTTTTTTTGTTTTACTTCGCACCGAAGCAAGAGAGATGTACTTCCGCATCGTCTGTTTGTTCCAAAGGTCGTGCGGTCACGTGCGCAGGTACCGAATCTATAATTTTCTACCGTGTTCCAGCGCGTGATCGCGCTCTCCGATCCGCTTGTTCTGCCTCAGTATTTGTGTAGCACTGAAGTATGCCGCTAATCATGTTTCCTTGTGCACAGCGCGCAAAATTGTGCGCTGCGCGAACGAGACAAACAGCTCGCGCGCGACGCCGTTAGCGCAAGTGCGTAGCGCGCGCAATAAAAAAAAACAGAGTAAGCGAGGAGCAAAAAAAAAAAAAAAAAGACGGCGGGGCCTGTGACGTATTTGTCACGCGATACTCGAGGTCCGGTAGTGGAGAACGCAGGGAAGGAATTTCGCTTGCGTAGGCTAGACGGGGCGAGTGGAGAGAACGTCTTGCTTGACAGTGGAGCCCGCCTGCTGAAATCATGGGTTCGCGGCACTTAAATATTTCTATCTCTGCTATTAATGAGCCGATTTAAAAATTTTTCCGGCAGAATGCTCCCCAGAGGACACGTAACAACTTCCATCGTATAACCAAAATTTGCTATGGGGCCTGGTCAGGGGCCCTTAATGCGAAGTATTCTTTCTGAACTTGATGCGTTTTGAGTGCATCCATCGCATAGCAGTGCATCCATCGCATAGATATAGCATCCTTGCTCCGTCCTGATGCCGTTGTGTTTGTTTCTTCAACTCAATATATATCAGAATAGCCATGGGGCGGCATGACATCCATGCATACATAACATGAATTACATGTCATGACATCAGTGACATGACATATTTATCATGGCATGTATGTATGACATAAATGGTATGTATGACATTTAGAAATGTCATGTGCGTCATGACATGAATGACAAGACATACAAGCGCATGTCATATGCCATGACTTCACATACTTATCGTGGCATGTATGTCATAAGTGGTAGAAAGACATGATGCTGTCACTGTCGATCCATTAACTCGATATATATTTGGTTGAATGACATGACATAAACGTCATCACATGAGTGACATGCGTTTCATGACGTGAATGCCATGATTTACATGACAAGACATGCATGCGCATGTAATTCTTGTCATGTCATGCACGCATGTCTCGTCGCACATATCCCGATACATATCGACTTAAAGAAATGACCACGATGCCATCACCTCATGCCATTTGTAATGCATCACAACCAGGTCACGAAACGCATCTTATGTCATTCATGTGAAACATGTCGTATCATTTCATTCAAGTCAGGGATATACTGATATATAGTTTTTCATTATCATTTTCTTACCTTAAAGACGCCTCCCGGGGCTGTTACATGAGGGGTGGGGAATACGCAAGCACGTTAGAAATGCTTGTTAGAAAAATATATAACTTATTAAAGAATGAACGTGTCATGAGTGTCAATCACGTAACGAATGTCATAAATGAGATTACTATTGAATGACACGCATTTGTGACGTTAATGACATGTCATGTCATGTACGTCATAAAATTATTGGCATGAATGCCGTGGCCGTATGTCAAGCCATGACACGAGTCCCATGAATGCCATGACATACGTGCATGCATGCACGACATGACATTACCATGACAAGTACTACTGCCGGCCCTGTGGACCAAGTTGTCTACAAACCTGAGCCGACGCCTGGCGTGCTCGTGACGGCGCGATGGTTGTTGCATCGTCATTCCGGCTTCCTAATCCGACTCTCGCGCCTGATTCTCTCCTTACTAGCCGCGCTCGAGTCCGGTGGCACGCGTAAGAAGATCCCGGCAGCCGAACACCGGCTGGTGGTTGCATCCGTTCAAACAGAGTTTGAAAAGCAAGTTTCCCACGAGCGTTCATTTCCGAGCAGACGTTCACGGCCTTTCTCCTCGTTAGCCGGCCGCGTGCTCGTTCCTGGCGCACACACTGTCCGAGTACGACAGCACTGCATCGGATTCCACTATGCCAGCGTCACGACGGCTCGGCCAAGGCGGTCTGTGCACCACGCCGCTGCTCCGGATGTTTACAAGAGGACACTTTGGCGCACTGGTTGTGCCAAAGTTTCGCCGCCCGGTCACCCGTTTCTGTCCTCCAAGTGATACCGCGTGCTGCCGTCATTGGGCATTTAGTTCCTGCGTTTCTTGCCCATCTCGCACTTGCCTGCCTCTATTCTACATGAATTCGATCGTTCGTAGAAAACAGGAAGTAGTCGTTACCGTAGTCATCGTCTCGCTGCTGTCGTCACCCACGCGTACTCGCGTTAATTCGAGTTCACTGTACACGAGTCGCACACACAAATAGTGGATTTTCACAAACACGTTCGTCAAACTGGTAGCGATTTTCGGAACGCTAAACACTACACGGCCAGCTGCCTGCAAAATGCTTCGCATAACGTCGATTCCCACGGTGGGTGGGATCTGCAGAATTCTTTTTTCATCGCTTCGTAACGAAGCGACTTTCGCAATATTTTAAGGCTTTCGACTGCCAGCGGGGTTCTCGTTCGAACGGGTCACGCCTGCCGGGAGTTTCACAACGGGGCGCCACAGAATACGGCTAAATGTTCTCTTTGTTCCGAGAAAAGGCTTTCAGTCATTCGCGACGTAATTCAGTGGCGCCGGTTTCACCCGTCCGCCCTCAGGTTCAAGGACGCGTCGCCGCCCCTTGTGTGACACGCGGGCGCTGCTGCGCCAATGTACGTGGCCCAAGCAGGTGTCGCGGACACCTGTCTCCGTGCTGGGACGGCGGGCGAGAACGGTACAAGATTTCGTCTAATATTGATTTGTCGTTTATGTATGCCTAAGTTGTCTCGGATCGAGGAAGCTACAGGTCAACTGCGCGGCGAGGGCGTCCCGCCACCCGTGCGCTGCTCGGCAAGCGACAAGTGTGCGCACAGAGAAGGGCTGCAAGGAAAGCGAACAACAGTTACGCACTTGTTAATCACCACGTACCGACGGCTACAGCTTGTGGGCAGTTAGATGCTTTGTATCAGCCTTCCTGGAAACCCGTCGCGGTAACTCGGCCGCCACTGCCGGCCACCGCTCTTTCGATGACGACGAAATGCAAAAAAAGCTCGGGCAGTTAGGTGCAGCGTTTGACCGCGTGGACAAATTTATGCCCAGGTCCTCCTCTAACATAGGGTGGCCCTTATACCCTACCGTGTGCTTTCTGGGCGTTAATTAAACCCCGCAACAGAAAGAAGAAGAAATCTTGCTGCGATCTAGAACGTTTTTGGAGCTTCATGTTAACACATCGTACTCGCGGTTTTGACTGAATTCAGATTTTGGCTGCCGTTGTTGTTTTCTTCGAGGGCTTTTCGACCCAACAGGTCGCGGGTTTTAAGATATGCCGATTGAATGTGTTTAGTGTCATAAATCGATGTCAATAATCTTGCTCACTTCATTGTGCTTTTTGCGTTCCTTCTCCAATATGATCACTAATCTTCGTATGGTAACTTGCTTTGCTGCTACAGCGGGCCGCGCGACGAGTCGCAGCATTGTAGAGCACCGAGCGAGCCGCAGCGAGAGCCAAAACGACACGATGTCCTGCCCCCACGTGACCACACTCTCCACCATGACGTCACAACGCACATACCCTTTGTGAAGCGAAACTGAAACTGGTTTATTTCGAAAGCTATATAGTAATTTGTGTAGGGCGCTTTGACGCTTCCAGTGATTTTTCTAGTGTTTCTAGTATGAGCCAATTTGAGTAAAAAAAAAGGAGAAATTCAGAATTTAATTTCATTAGTGCTCTAAAACCCAGACAGGCCCTGTAGTAACGCCTCCCACGATGATAGTACTTCTTTTCGAAAGTAATGGCCTCCTCACCGGCTACTAAGATAACGGCGAGCTGCGATAACGTCTGTCTCTAAAAAACAATAAAGGCTGCTGTAGACGCTTACTTCGAGAAGCTGTTCGCCACAGCTGGTTTTGTAGTGTCCGATGCATCGGGTCTTTCTCCTTTCTTTTTTAGAAGTGAGATGGAAGCGGGGAGGGCGTCGCATTTTGCCGAATTTCTGCGTCAACCTCGGGCACCTTTCGGAACCTAACTCACGCATCTTCGAGGCGGAAAACAACTCGTTCCATGAGTGCTCGGCTCGCTCTGACCAAGAAGCAAAAGGCGCATTTACCGCGTCTTTTCCATCGCATCTTCCTGTGATTTCGCCTTAGTGTCTGGTTTCTGCTTGTAGCGTAGGTAATGACCCGCCAGGCCCTAAGATTCCACCCTGCAGCCCCTCGAAGAAAATAAAAAGGGGTCTAAATGAGAAAAATTAGGAGTCACAACTCGTAATCCTAGAGTCGGGGACGCTGCAGGAGCAGTAGAGGGCATCCAGCGGGTACCCACTCAGAAAAAGAGCCACTGCTGCGAGCCACCACCCGGCACCGTTAGCTTTTACGGTCTTGCGTAAGAGGCCTGGCAGTGTCCACGGGGCCGAAACAAAACGAGCATCAGCAACTGGTCCTCGTGACGAAACGGCGGCGATGATTAAACGATCGCCTGCGGGCGCCTCTCGCACTTCGATGCTCCGTCCGTTTGCGCGTCAATACTTTTTCCTGCGGCCGCACGTTTCGCCCGGCCTCGACGCGCTCGGCCGCCTTCCCTGCACGTGCGCCCCGAACAGTGCCTTTCAGAGAGAGCTTGGTGGCGCCCTCTACCGCCGGCTTCTTGCGAGCGGCCACACCGCGGGCACTCCTCGAAAACCGGATTCCCGGTGGCTTCTGCCGCCGTCCCGAACACCGGCTCCGCCGTCGGGGCTTTCAGCCTGTGACCCTTGCATTCTGTATTTCTGGGCCTCTCACCTTTTCTTTCTTTTGGCATTTTTTCTTTTTGGCTGTAACATTGGAGTCCGCTACTTCACCTTTTTGCTCTCTTTCACTTCTTTTTATCCTCGCTACATTGATCATTGTTGCCTGTGCTTTTCTTTTGAAGTATGTGCCTTTCTTAGATCCTTCCATCGTGTTCGGTTCCCCCTCTCCTCCGGTAGAGCTCGTGCGGCCCCCTACTGGTCCCCTCTCCGGCTTCTGCCTCAGCCATGACGGCATAGGTTGGTTCAGATCAAAGCTTCTCTGACCAGAGAGTCGATTCATAAAGGGCTCCTTCGCTTTCGGCTTTCTCCTCGCCCTTCAACGCCGCCCTCCGCAGTGGTGCGCCAACGTAACTGCTCCGAGAGCCCATCTCAACCTTCTCGGTGCCCCTTGCTCCCACCGTGTCGGCACGGGTGGTGGTGCCTTTGGCAGGTTGACCTTTCAACTCCCTCTCTCTACTCCCACGAACGCACGCGCACGCACTCACCGATACACAAAAGCCCACATCATTCCCAACAGAGCTCTTCTTGCCGGCCGGTTTGGTTGTTCTGTTAAGCCAATGTCGCCTTCAACACCGCTTTTCTTTTTTTCTTTTTCGTTTCGCCCCAGAAGGGCATTGCGCTCCCACTAGCGCTCGGGGTGGTCATGGTCGGAGCTTGAATGGAGACGGCGGTCTGCCACAACACACCTTCGTGGTCCAGGTGTGGCTACGGCGCGACGCTTCAAAGCGTAAAACATAGAACTGTTCCTTGACAGGAGCCGTGGCTCGGACCACCAGGACGCCGGCGCGTGGCCGCACGTGTGGCATGCTCTACGTTTATCCTGTGTGGATCGAAACGCGATCCCGTTCGCAAACGCCGCAACCGGCCACTCTCTATTGGCCACTACACTTTACTCGTCAAGAGATTGCCGTTGTAACTCCATCGCAATGTCATTCGGCAGCTGCGATGTCCCGCGATCGCGCTTTCTACAGCGCCACTGGCTTCGTTTACTCCATCTCGACACGAGCGAGTCGAGCTTACTCAGTTAGACCGAGGAGCCGAATGGGCTCCGAAACGTCGGGCTAATAAAATTCAGTTATTTGGTTGGAATCAGTCTGAAAGACCTAATCACATTTCCCAACCAGACAGGCAATTCTGTCGAAATGTTTAGCTTCAGTTCAACCCGAACGCGTTTTTTGCCAGGTGGGTTGATCGCTTGGCAAGGTCATTGCAGGCGGGCTGCCAGACCTCGCCTCGACGCAAGCTTGTTAGCTTTTACATGAACCCGGCGAACCGTTTTCGACCCGACACGATCACTCTTCCCTACTTAGTCGGGCTCATCGTGGACTCTGTTCCACATAACGTACTGTGGCTTCTTACGCATTGACACGTTATTTTCTCCCTCTTCCGAAATGCCGTTGGCGCTGTGTTGTGGTGGAAATAGCACAAGTCAATCCTTGTCAATCCCTTCCCTTAATTTTTAAAAATTTATTTGTGATCATTTAACAGTTAAAAATAATGATGACTGTCTTACTTTGTGTCCCGCATGAGCACTTAATTACATCTGACGCTACTTTCCCTGCTGGAGACGCGAGCCTGATCATTGCCCTTCCCCCGTTACATATTGCACAGAACTTTATGCAGGCTAACCTTAAAAGCGGTGTACTTTCCTACGCATTTCAAGAGAACAATGACGGCTCTCGTTTTGGACTGTCCACATAGTGGGACTTTGGTACAGGCCTCCCCAAGAAAACGGCACGCCTATAATCATGATCTGTCAAAGAAAGTTATGTTTGGTAAGTGTTTGGTTCTCTGAGCCTATACCGTGGGCGATTCCCCTTCCTGCTGACGGGTGATTTAGAATTCGATTGCATGAGCGCCAATGCCGTGAACTTCGTACGCGTCAAAATGACACTCGAACGAGCCCAGAGTACGACGATGCAGCAGCAAGCCTTCACGCAGCTCTTATGCCGAGCTTGACAGCGTCAAGAAACGCTCGTATTTTCCCGCTTCGCGACGAAGTGCTGTCTTTCGACCAAATAGCGATGGCTCGCAACGCTTCGTATTTCGGCGTCCCAATTTCGCCCCAATTTCGGCGTCCAGATGTTCGAGGCAGTCATTTCGCGCAGTTTCTTCCGACAATGGACGTCCGGGCACGAGACGCGCCTTCTTCCAATCTGAGGAGAAGCGTGGATTCGGTTTCCACAAAAGCGGGCAGGATTAATGAATCTCGGAGCGCGCGCGTGCTCTCTGGCCCGCGTCGAGTGGGGAGGGGATTAGCAGCCAGCCAACACTCCGGCAGCGCCGACAGCTCCTCGAGGAGCGAGTGCGGGATGCGTAACCGAGGCGGCATTCCTGGGCCCCTTCCTTCTCGGGGAGGCAAACCGCCGCCGCCAATCTGCCGAATATACGCCGCCGCATTCTCGGCGCTCCTTTATACATTCCCCCCACCGAATCGCGTACACTGATCCTTGGGCCGTTGTTCGCACGCACCGTTTATTTCTTTCTTTTTTGTCGTCGGTTGCTTCCAGTGGTGGGTGTCTTGCAAAGGTGCCCTCCGGCGTGTTCCTTCTCGCCTCTTTGCGCTCGGGGGCCCTCGAGGAAACACCGAAGAAGCGAGCTAGCTCGACCTGGGCTGGATTGTGCGAGGTATGTGTAATTTGTTGAGGCGTACCCTCTCCCCTTCGGCTGCTGCCGGTGGTGCTCGTAAGCCAGGAGCGTTGCCCCTGGTGGAAGCCAGGCAGACTACCGGCGCCGCCTTCGCCGCCTCGTGGCGAACGAGCGGCCGTGTTCCACGTTCGGTTCAAGGTTTCCGGCTTCAGTTTGGTGGAGGTTCGTTTGGTTCGTAAGCACCTGAGGACACCCAGCAAAGCCGCAATAACATTGAAGGGTCGTTATAAGTAGAGAACAACGGAGGACGTAAACGTCGATGGCAATAGCGGAGAGACTACGCGAAGGATATGTATTCAAATCTGCTCTAGTGCAACTACGTGTGCGTGTCTACGTGCTGGATTATGCGTCTATGCAGCGTCGCATTAAATGCCTCGTTGAACTTTCCTCATTTACTGCGCAAGCATGACGTGAGAGTTCTTTTAACGCTGGTGATTATCCATGTCATTCTTTTTGCAAACTGTCTCACGTTCGATTTAGACAGGTCAAAAGATTTAAGCATATTGCCATGACCATTCGACCTTGATCCGGGACCCCACAGTGATCGAGAAATCACGGCTTGCGGCCAGTTACAGCGCTGCCTTCAAGCCGCCTAGCAACACCATGTCTGTCACTATGTGAACTATGATGCTGCCAGGCAGACTTTCTATGTATGGCAACCTATTTCTATGGAGGCTGCATGCAAACCTGCCGGCTTTCCTAGCATTGGGTACCCGTTAAGTAATTCCGTGTACAGCGTGTCTATGGCCACTTCTCCAAAAGGACTTCTTGGGCAAGTTGGTGCTTAGATTTACTAGGTATACTTGATTGTGGCACCTGATTGGCACTTCACTGTCGCCTTTCTTTCTCTCCCTTTTCCATGAAAGGTATTTCGCGCCACAATCAAGTATACCTAGGAAATGGCCACTGCCGTCGTTTAGCACGTTAAATGCTACGAAAGCCCTCTCGAAAATTAAAACGTGTCAGATAACAGAGCAGCTTGGCAGTGCCGCTAAGTATTTAAAAAAAATTTCGTTCTCAGAGCCTTGGCGTTATGGGCTAACTGGCTCGTGTGTCCTTTGCAAAGCGCGCTGTGTGGTAAATGGGAACTTGACGAGGATACCGCTTCTCGTTTTAATGTATGGGGTGCGAGGCCACAATCGTGACGTGAGCTGTCCGATTTCCAAGGCCTGCGATGATGGTGTGAGCTCTGCACATCGCGTGCGACGGTGTACAAGGACACGCATAGCTGTTGCAACGCGTAGTAGTATGTACAACTCGATTTCGCTGTGATGGGACACTTGAGGGGAAGCTCCAGACAGAGCAAGCTCACGCTACGCGAACCGTCAGCTTGTAGCGCTTCAATTAATCAATGAATCAATCGATCAAATCAGTGTTGTTCTCCAGTGTGCAGGCTGGGTGGTCGTTCTGGGTGGGTCACATTGCTGTGCCGCATTTTTGAGAAACTCTGTATGGTGTATAGCTCTCTCTCTCTCTCTTTGATTTACGCGTGAACATATATTCCGCACTTTTGCTCAAGACAACCCAATACTGGTGGCTTACGTTTTCTGTAACGCGTTCGTGTGCACCAGCCGAACGGCAAGAGACGACGGCACGACGACGACCTGGCAATGGTTATTATCGGTCAATGCCCCATAGTAGGTATTGTCGCGTTGCCGCGTGCTTCGGCAGCCACTGAGGTCTACAGCCAGTTCTTGAAGGCACGCAGGAAGCCCCCGGCGTTTGTTCACAGCCTTTTACGTAATGTAAGCCCCGTTCGTGCGTGGAAGCCCCTTGACCCGCAGTGGTGGCGTAGTGGCCTTGGCGTTGCGCTGCCAAGCCTGAGGGCGCGGGATCTATTCTCAGCCGCGGCGGCCGCATTTCGATGGGGGCCAGTCGCAAAAACCCCCGCGTGGTCTGTCCTGAGTCCCCGACTACGCCGTGCCTCATAAACAGATCGTGTTTTTTGGCACGTAAAACCCCCGAATTTAATTTAACATAAGGCCCATGTCGTCATGCCACGTAGCTCCCGCGGACACGGATACAGGAGACGCATTGCAATACGTGCGCGCGTTGCGAACAGTGCGTAAGCAATTGTGAGTCGAGGTATGAGCCACGAGCTCAGAGGACGACAGCAACGACACAACAAAGACGATAACGTCGTTACGGAGACAGCGGCACAACGACGACACGTGTAATGCTCAATCGTTAAGTGATCAACGGTGGTGGAACAGGAGAGCCTCCATCATCTGCGTGTACCCTTCTATTGTTTTAACTGGTTCAGTTTTACGCAACTGCGTCGCGCTGATACTCGGCTCCCTAGGGCGTCACTGCTTTACGCTGTGAAAGCGAATAGTGACGAAACGAACTGAGAAGAACCTTCTGACCGCGTGCCGAACCGACGATCCCTACATGTTGATGCCCTCCTGGTCGTGCTGGTTGACTCGGCGGCCATGCGAGCTGCCGTGCCTTTCTCCAGCCATGGTGTTGCAGCGCTGCCCTCCACCATTGTCCACACGTCGAGCGACACGTGACGGCCTCCGCTGCGCGCTCGGGCGGATGATCCGGAAGCTGTCGGCGTCGCAGGCACGAGAGCCTCATTGCACGTCCGCTTGCTGGCGCGGCAGCACGCCTGAACTTGCGAGCTTTGCTGCTTTCTTTCGCAGCTTGGCCTATCTCTTATCAGGCCGGCTGTCTCCCGCGGAGACCGTGACGGCCGTGATTGACGCGCCAAAGCGTGGCCCCATCTCGTTTGGCGAGATGAGGGCGCCTCTCGGAGTTGCGCCAACTTGACCGCAGAGGCCTCCCATCAAAGAGCCCGACGGGCGTCCGCGCAATCTCGGCGGATTGCTAAACAGTGCCATCGCGAGGGCCCTTCCCGAGACTCGTGAAAGGTCTGCGCACCTCCCATTTCTCCACCGCACACACAGATGGCGACAGGAGGGCTCGATTCCTGCCACAGCGCCTGTTGGTGACCAGGCCTGTCACCTGGGTGGGCCGTTTCCTCTTAGCGGTGATCTGTTTACTATATTGCTGTTACACTACTTAGCTATTTCAGTGGTCGTCGCTGCAGTGTACGAAAAGTGCATACATACATACATATATATATATATATATATATATATATATATATATATATATATATATATATATAGTGAAGAAGAACGTGCGGTCTGGCAGCTACCGCAGCATAAGTTAGCGGAGCAGCCGCAAGAGGCTGCGGAGGAGCCTCTTGCGGCAGCTCCGGTAGTCCGTGAGCGACTTCTCCTTGAATGACGTTGCGCAGAGCAACTGGCAAAGGACTATAGCAGGCATCTGGGTGAAGGGTACCAGGGACAGCCGTCGTGCGACTTCTTCGCGGACAAAGGCCTTGATCTGCGTGATCAACGACGCCTGGTCGGAACCAATGGCCAGGCTGGAGATCGACGCATCGGTTGTAGGAGTAGGCCTCTTCAAAGCTCGCTGTTTGCTTAGCTCGTCGTAGCTCTGACAGAGGGTGATAACGTCGGCAACAGTGTTCGGGTTCTTGGCCAGTAGCATTTGCGAAGCATCATCATCAATTCCTTTCACGATGTGCTTAATCCGGTCCGCTTCCGACATGGTGGCATTGGCGCGTTTACATAGATCGACATCCTCTATGTAACTGGTGAATGTTTCTCACCCGTGTCCTGTGCGCGAGTGTGCAAACGCTGCTCGGCTCGGAGTTTGCGGACGGCGAGACGGTTAAAAAAATCCGCCTTGAACGTAGACCACGTACGGAAATCCGCCTCATGGTTCTTGAACCAGAGGTTGGTCACGCCCGCGAGATAGAAAACGACGTTTGTTAGCTTGGTCGAGCCATCCCATTTGTTATAAGCGCTCACCCGCTCGTAGGACGCAAGCCAATCTTCAACGTCGTTGTCGTCCGTCCCGCTGAATATGGTAGGATCCCGCTGGCGAATAGCGCCAGCGCAGAGAACAGGCGGCGATGGGAGCGTCTGCTGGTCGGCGTCTGGCATGGCGGAAGGTAGCGTCCGAGTGCGGAGTTCCAGGATGGTACAGGTGAAACGTACCCAGGACCTCCACCAATTATAAAGGAGTCTTACTACACGACGGGCCGATGACGGGTAGAGCGCTTCACCGAGCACAGTCTCTGCTGCACGCGATGCTGTTGGCAATCCTGCTGCCTACGTCCACGCGTTCTTCTTCATTATACAACACACACACACACACACACACACACACACACACACACACACACACACACACACACACACACACACACACACACACACACACACACACACACACACACACACACACACACACACACACACACACACACACACACACACACACGCACACACACACACACACACGCACACACACAAACACACACACACACGCGCACACACGCACACACACACGCACGCACGCACGCACGCACGCACACACACACACACACACACACACATCGAAGTAGGACTGCCTTTCAATTGCTCGACATTTGACAAAAGAAGCAATGCGTTAATGTTCGACTTAGCATGAATTAACTACCTCTGAAGGGGTTTGGGGCGATGTGGCTGAGTTGCCCCCTAAAAAACAGAAAAGCAAAATACAGCTATAATCTGCAAGCATCCAAGCCACTTGACACGATAGAAAGCCAAAGCTCACAACATGAGAATCGGGATGACTCATGCATAAGTGAACCGTCGCTGATTTTTCACGAAAAGAATTTCACTACACTTGCGTCTATCTTGACTGTGGCATTTTACTGCGTCATTCGTGTTTGCCCTGTGTCCTATACACGTATGTGCGGTTTCTGCTTTTTCTTGTTTTCCACCATTATTTTCTTTATATGTGCGTGATATTTTCTTTCAAAAAGCATTTGAGAGACAGCCCCGCGTCGTCGATTTTGCTTTGGACACGGTTAGTTTGCCCTGTGTCACACATTCAAAATGAACACTAACCAACTCGGATACCTCGCCATCTCGCTCCACATTTGCCCTATGCATCGCGGTTCCTGCGCGTCAGAGCCGAGTATTTCTAATATAATAATATTTATAATATTTCTAATATCCGCATCCTCGGCAAAAACAAAGATGCCTTGGCGCGTGAGGTAGCGTAGGCATATTACATCGCCAGCAGAGGAGATATTTGCATCAGCGATGCGGTTCTGAGCAAGCAGTGAACAACAAGTATTAGCGTGTGTGCTACGATAAGTGTGCATTTGCCTATTCATGTTCCACTGCTATCAATAGTCTGTCTGCGCACGCTGGTACCATCCTTAAAAAGTTGGGCCTGCTTGTCTGAATAAATTTATAATTGTGAGTGACGCACTTTCTTGTCCCATCGCTCCTTTTTCATCTTTTCGCGTCTTTTCCATCCCCAAATTTTGTCTAATAATTAGTAGGAAGAGTGTCTTCTTTTTTTTATGTGTATGCTGGAGAGCTAGCCTAGCATCAAGCTTGATGCCAACGGAACAGCGGGCGTCACCCTATAGGGTGACGCCCGCTGCTCCTTTTCCTTTAGGCAAACAGTACTTATAAACCGAAAAATTGGCCGCTACAGCAAAAAACAGAAAAGAACGAGAAAAATAAAAATGGACAGTACGTAACAAAGATAGGCCGGCTAAAATTGGTGGTCTTGTTGTGTCCGGCGTTGGTCATCAAAATTGAGTAACCACCATAACTCATCAAATGCAACCAGCCAGCGTCCTGTCCCGAGACGCGCAGGTGTTCGTTGTGGACTGTATCCTGGCTTAGTGTATTTCTGCGCCGGCTTAAGTAATTAATTCTTGAACGTACCATGCTGGCTTCCGAGCTTCCGTTAGTCCCTTCGTCGCAAAACAATTCGATCGCGTCTCTTCCCCTTTGTTTACTCAGGTACGTGTTCCAGCTCGCGACTCGCGTTGCATTGATACCTTATTTGTGCGTACCGGCGGATTAATGTGCAGAAATGTCCGTAGTGTTTCTGGTTTACTCGCCCGTTCACTTCAGTACAGCGACCTGTAACAAATCTCTAACAGCGTAATCAGGTTCCATAAACCTGTCCTGCGAACATGCTATCAACAGCGTTGCACACTAGATGCGAAGCAGCGAACCACTTCTGACAAAACTACCGGCGTCAGCACGGATGCATGACCGAATTGTAACGCGATAGCGTTAAGGAGCCCGTGCCGCGTTTGTTTATTTCAACAAGAGACGATATAAACACGGCGTCACAATCACGGCACAATTCCACCAGGACGATAACATATGCAAAAAAAAAAACGAAGCGTTGTACACACGGCACGTTTTCAAAGTATTGTCCGAGTCCTCACTGTCATATAACCACATAGACCCATGGAACGCACAAAATTCGGTGTTGGCGTCCCGTGACGTCGGACGTCTTTTCGGCAAAAACATTTTCGACCGACCCATACCCAGGCCTTAAATGCGACGCAAGGAATTGACTGAACTAATTGAATTTCTCAAGCTAAAATACGGCGAAAAATCGTGAAGTACGACTTACACACAACCTACAGACATTGTATACAGCTCTCAGATTCTAATTTGAGTATAGGAGAAAACATAACTCTGTTGAGCGAAAACTCAAACCCGTTTCCAGCGTTTCTACAATACATAGACCGGAGACGGCGTCCGCCATTTGCGCTCGCCGGCGCGTAAATATCTCGAAGTCCACGGAGCGGCGCGCCCGCTTCCTTGAAGCACTTCCAGATGGCGCACGCCTCCGTCGCATCGCGGCCCATGCAAGAGGCTGCGTTTCTGCCAGAAAGCCTGTCTTCGTGCATAGCGTTCGCCGCGAGCGTTTCCCGGTATAAACATTACGGTTACATACGGTGCAGTTGCCGGTAAGCTTAAGAATCAGTCAGGGATCTTTGAATGCTCTCGCGTTCCACTCTTAAAGGCGAAGCTTAAGCGTCCTCCAATTTTTTTTTTACCTTTGTGCACCAAGGATCTGTATTGGTAATGACGCACGTTCCAATCGAACTGCGTGCTTTGGACAATACTTGCTTTCAAACAGGCTACCTGTAGAACCTGCTGTCGAAGGGTCAACTGCGTATATAAGCGGGCTCACTTTGTGTTTATTGCGCAGGCGTTATCAGTGCTCACAAAGAAAATAAAAACTGGAGCGTTTTCAGTGTGCAGTCCCTGAGTTTACGTGCTTGATGTCGGTTTGATGTTTGCACCTTGTGCAGGGTCACTTCATCGAGGTGCAAGTGACCGACGGTGCCCTGTACAGGACCAAGATTCATTGCTACTTCCTAGATCAGGTGGGTATATATAATGCGTCGCTTAGCTCGTGTCCGCAAGCATCGCGTATCTGAGAGCATTATACATCCTGTGTATATTCTCTCTCGCTTCTCTACCTCGCTTCTCTACCTCGCTTCTCGTTTGTAGGTCATCTGTATGTGTTTTCGAGGTGACGAGACTCCGGACACTATTTCTTGTATTTTTTTTTCACATTCTTCTGTAGCAGTGGGAACAGCAGTGAATGGTCGTGTTCTATTTGTGTCATTGTTGCGCCTTGTTATTTGAGATTTGCCTTATTGTTCTTGGCTTCCCCTTTCCTTATTCTCTTCTTCCTATGTTTCCTTTCCATGTTTCTGCATCCCTCTTTTCTGAAGAGCAAGGAGGCTGTATGCCCTTTCCGGTGGCAGTTGCCAGCCTGCTTCTTCTTTTCTTTTGCAGTTTTTCAAGTGTATACACACGTTTTCAAACTAAATAAGAATAACAGTAACAGTTACTCGCGTGATCTCTGTAACCGCAGACGCGGGTGGTGCGGCCGCTTCCCAACGAGAAGAACTACCACATCTTCTACCAGATGCTCGCCGGCCTCAACCAGGAGGAGAGGGGTACGTGTCGGCGCTCTGCGCGACGTTCGCGACTCGACCCTCTGCGTTTTCTTTCTTTTGTTTTCTTTTTTTTTATAGGGGGGGGGGGGAGCGTCAGCATGGTTATTGGGTCTGTCGACGTGCCTGTTTAAAACGTGCTGGAGGTATTAATCATCACCACGTCGGGGCAGAAAAAGCCACCAAGGAAGGTAAATCCATTTGTCCTGACTAGCGGTGACCTCGCAATAGGGTCTCGGGTCTGGCACATTTGTGGAAAGACTCTGTAGTGATTTAGAGACGGCACGTGTCAATTGGAGTTAGCTGGGGGGGGGGGGGGGGGGCTCTGTCTTGCTGTATGATAATGATCATGACTAACAGCTAGCAGAAGCAAACTTTCCGTTCTTCGTGGGTCGCACTTGAGTTTCTCTTTTAAGGTCACCACAGAAAAAAACGTCCACTCGATTTGATAGGTTAGCGTGTAGAAAGAGTGAATGCGCCGCCACTGCTGGGAATGAAGCTTCTGGAAATTAGGAAACAACACAAGCGTAAGCGCATTGGGTGCTATATACCGCTTTGAAAATGCAGTACCCGCAGCGCCCCCCAGTTTATAACACCATGACATCGATTTGTTGAGGCTAGATAACCGTATTGTTTGTTAGCAAACTACACGGTCATTTGAATAATGAAAAGGAAGTCATGTACAACCCGACCGCCATTCTTCCGCAGGGGAACTCATTTGATGCTAACCCTTAATAATATCGTGTCGTTCCCAACGCTCTTTGCACTTGGTACCGCCCTCGAATTCACCACGATTCGCAGCCGATGATGAACCTGTTTTATTAATCACAACGGATCGACGGTCTTGGGACGGATCGACGGTCTTGAGTGGCCACTGGTTTAAGACTGCAAGCACTGACCTTTCTTGTGGAAAAGAAGTGCCAGAATCGTTCGTATTCCTGTAGAATACATTGTGCAGCTCCTTGGGTAAATTTTTCATTGTTGCCTCGCCTTGTGCTTTTGCTTTCCTACCGTGCTCGTCGTGGTCATTTTCGTCTTCTGGTGTAAGCCTGTATACTGCTTAGGAATACACTGCGGAGAGGTTCGTACAAGATTCCCCCATTCACTGTCGCCTACCCGTCTTTCACGTGCCTCACTGCAGGCAAGTTGCACCTGGACGGGTACTCGGTGCAGAACCTGCGCTACCTGAGCCGCGGTGACGTCAGCCAGAACGAGGCGCAGGACGCGACGCGCTTTGAAGCCTGGAAGGTGAGAGACACCAGGCGGAACGCGCGCTCGCTTGCGTTATCGTTCACCTTCTGGGTTGTGTTCAAATTCTGGGTATCCAATTAGCTTGCCTAGTCCTCCACTGCGAGTCTCTAAACGCAATATTTTCATAATTTCCAAAGTAACCATTCTGCATTGCACTTGTTGAGATGCCCATCATCACTTGCGATGAATGACGGCAAATCTACACATTGAGACTTTTGCAACAGCGCTACGCGACAGGACAGCATACCCGTTGTCTGTCTTGTTCCGTCATTATAGCGCTGTTCCAAAGTCGCAATGTACCTACAAGGTCAGCTTTCAACCCTTATCGAATCGACACATGCTGGAACATGTCAAAATGGTTGAACAAGGTATGCCCAGACTGGAACAAAAGTTTCGACCAAGGGACGTGTCTTCGCCAGGGTGCCATGACGAAGACAAGTTCGCTTTTCGAAATGCTGGCCTTCACCGGAGGCTTCCTTTGTCTTCCTGTAAACCCTTCGATCCTTTCCGAATTAGTGCTGTGCTCGAGGAAACGTCGCAGCAGCAGCAGACGAGTAAGCGCTTCACAACGCGCAGACGTGCCTGTCGGTTCTGGGCATCCCGTTCCTGGATGTGGTCCGCGTGCTGGCGGCCGTGCTGCTGCTGGGCAACGTGCAGTTCTCGGACTCGGACCACCACCACCAGCTGGAGCCCAAGGGCGGCGAGGTCAAGGCGGTCGCCTCTCTGCTCGGCGTCGCCAGCGGGGCGCTCTTCCAGGGACTGACGTCGCGGACGCGGTCTGTGCGCGGTCAGCTCGTCAAGACCGCCTCGGACTCCGGCACGGTCAGTCCCCGCGGCCTCCGTAGCGGTAGTTTGCCGAGGATTAGCCGGCGGGGCGGACTTGTTAGCAGCTGGTTTTGTACAAAAGTGGGTTCCAAGCTTTGGAACGCGCCAGTTTTTGCACCATCCAGTCGCACTACGAACAGTGCTAGGAAACCCGAAGCCGATATTCTAGTTGAAATTGAGCGAAAGAAATTGTTTGTGGCAGGTCATTCAGATAACGAATGTAACCTGTGCACTACTGAAGTTGAAGAATGGGTACCAAGGGAAGCAAAACACAGTCTAGTGAAGCAGATGATTAGATGATGAGATCAGATTAGAATATTAGCAACCATAATATTAGCATGTAGTCAGTAAACAGGAATTAGTAGACATCGCCGGGAGGCCAGGAGGGGACGTGAAATAGCATAATGATGATGATAGCATAACTTAAGAGCATAAAAGATTCACGATCAGTAAAAATATGAAATTACAAGTTCTTCTCTTCTCTAACCTTATCGCACAACTTACCGACTACGCAACACGAAGTAGTGCCTTTGATGCACGAGGTGAGCTATAAGTTTGAAATGCCGATTTTCAATTTCTTCGTTAAGCGCGCACCGCTAACGCTCATCGTGTAGCCACATTGCTGGCTCAGCGCAAGCATCAGGTCTAGCAGTTCCCGACTCAGCCTAATGACGTTTCCTTCTACACGCTCGGTTCTCAGGCGAGCCAGGTTCGCGACGCACTGGCCAAGGCCCTGTACTGCCGCACCGTGGCTACCATCGTGCGGCGTGCCAACAGCCTCAAGCGCATGGGATCCACCTCGGGAACGCTCAGCTCGGACTCTAACGAGTCGGTCCACAACCACACGGGTACGTTAACGCTGTCTCGCACTTCGCTGTAATCTCTTTGAGGAAGGCTCGAAGGCACGCGATCGACAGTGGTCGAATAGTGGAAGTTCGAGCCAGCGTTCCGACAAGAGGATTTGTCTTGGTCAGGACAACAACCACTTCATGCAACAACAAATAAAACAAAAAATTGAAGGATTCGACGTACCGAAGCTGCACAGTGGGTTATGAGGGACGCCATAGTGGAGGGCATTGGATTAATTGTGACCACTGGGGGGGTTCTTCAACGTGCACCCAAAGCACGGTAAGCGAGCGTTCTTGCATTCCGCCTTCATCGGAATGCGGCCGCCGCTGCTGGTAATGGGACACACCACCCTGTGCTCAGCAGCCCGACGAGATGTCCACTGAGCCACTGCGGCTGGTAAGAACAAGCGCGTCAACAACAACTACTTGTAGAAGACAGGTCCCCTTGACGGAACGTTGGTTCGAGGAGAAGACATCCCTCGTTCGATCGCTGTTGATGACGTCAAGTCTCTAAGCCTCAGTAAACGCCTTTTTCTCTTTGGAGAGTACATGCATCGTTGGCTCGAGACTAACGCGCAGCGATTGCCGCTCGTCTTGCCTTCACAGACACCGGTAGCCAGCACGCGTCGACGATCGGCTCGAGCGGCGCCAAGTCGTCCAAGTCGATGAGCGTGCTCAACTCGGCAGTGCGTCACGCTACGGACGGATTCATCGGCATCCTCGACATGTTCGGTTTCGAGGACGTCAAGGTAAGCTTCGCCGCGTTAGGATTTTACGAATTATTTTACACTTCCACTGCTTTTCAACGCCCTGGAGTGTAGGGAGACGCTCCTTCTGTAGCACGTTCACTAAATGAAATACGTTTTATACTTAGGGCACACGGGTGACATTGTAGCTGTCATGCCGTAATCGCACTGTTCTGCCTGAACGTATGAGGGTATAGAATCTTCAGAAACGCACCAGCGCCGCTCGAGAGGTGTGGCGGAGCCACAACGCCTCTCGAAATTTGCATAGTCTCCCCAATTACACACTCCTGCTATATTGACACGTGGACTTGTTTATCTTTTTCGGGTGAGCGCTTTTCACCGTCTAACAAATGTTATCGCTCAGCGCGGGACGCGCCTGCATGTATCGGAAGCTTAGGGAATGTTTTCGATGGTTCTATCCGCTGTCTCTAGTCACTGAACCTTGTGTAATCTGATTGCATGTATGCGCGACGCGAACGGTGTAGTACTTTCTGAAAGACACGCGGGCACCAGCGATGAGGAAGAGGTCCTCAAACTCTTTAGACTCGTGGATTCTAGTATGTCCGATGAAGATAAGGTGGGTCATCTGCTTAAGGGCATAGCTGAAGATGTATACCAGTTCTTGATAGCCAAGGAAAACTTGACATCTGTGGCCGACGTAATCCAACATTGCCGTACGTTTGAAGCACTGAAGATGCGTGGCGTGGCACCGAAATTTGGCTGTTTGGCTAATGTGCCGACATTGGCCTGCGTTGACGCGAGCACACCATCCGATCTGTCGTCGGCGATACGAGAGATAGTCCGGGAAGAGCTCCTCCCGGTGCCACGAAATCGGCCGTTGTGGTAGCGGCGACTCTCGAGGCAACGAGCTTGGACTACCACCTGCTTCGTGGTAATTCTCTGTTAATGCAGTGAACGTGGACAATTATAGAGCTGTGCTTCCGTCTAAACCTACGAGCCGGCCTCGCTTCACCAACGAGCAGAAGCGCCGCACTTCTTAACCGGCGCAGCGGTACCGCACCACTTATTCAGGGTACAGAGAATACCGACGATCATGACAGATACCCCATGCTCGCTGGCGGAAATGAAGGCTTTGAGCAGTACCGTGAACTTCGCCCTCCTCGTATGTGGTATAGTTGCGGTGTTCCTGGCCACATCGCCAGGTCTTGCGACCGTCGCCGACCTCTCCGAGATGAACCTCCACGAGCGACGTACCAGTCGAATTATCGACCCTATTCCACGTCATGGCCTCCACGCCCGCCAACCAATCATTGACTTTGTCAAGGTAGCTTGCGGAACCCATCACCAGCCTCCGATCGCAGCTTAAGAGGAAGCTTTAGCTCGAGCCCAGCTCCGACGCGGCCTATTCAAATACATGTAAAACGCGAAAACACTTTTCTGAGATAACCCCTAGACCGATCGTGATGAAATTTTTCGCAACTGAGAGAGAAAGGTAAATTCTAGTGACTGTTGGAAGCATAATTTCGATTTGGGGCCTGAATTTCATTACAAGAATGTTCAAAATTCGAAAGTACGAAAAAAATAGAATCACAAAGTTTACAAACTCATAACTCGGCATCAGGAACAGATATTGCAGTTCTGTAAACGACATCCTTTAGATCTCGCAAAGCGGAAGAAATTGTATATGTAAGTTTATATATTACGTGAATTTCTTACGTTGTGTACAAGGGTTCTGCAAAAGCTCTATTCCCATATTGCTGAATTTTTGCAGATTTTAGTGTAACATAACAATTTTGTCTGCTTTAAATGTACTATGAGATGCAATTCACAGAATTGTGCTATCATTTTTCCTTGCTGAGTTACAGAGTTGTAAACTTGATAGTTTCGTTCTCCGAAAATTTTTGATTTTTGCCAATTTTTAATAAACAATTGACAACTAGATCAAGAATTCGAAACCAGCATTCACTAGATCTTGTGCTTTTAAATGCAACAAACCTCGTCAAATTTGGTGCAGTGGTTGCCGAGAAAAACGAGTTCTCCTTTTACATGTATTGGAGCATAGCATGTATTTTCATAGGAGCACCCGAGCTAAAGCTTCCTCTTAACGCCACCGCCTGCTCCACGTGCTCCGCGGTCTCCATCGCCGCGACGTCGCCTACTATCCCCACCACCGGAAAACTAGGTAGTGCGGTCGATGGGGGTGAGGTCGCTGGATACCGGTCGCTGTCAACCGACGTTTCTCCGCCAGTTTTTATGCTGATGAACAAAGTTCACGTGCTAGTGCACGATATACCTACAATGGCTATTGTTGATACTGGGGCAACAATTCCCGTGATGAGTGTGAATTTTAAAGCCCGACTGGGACAAAAAGTGATGTTTTCTTGGAACAATATTTCTTCGTTTCGTAGTGTTAGTGGTGACACGTTGTGCCCGGTCGGCGTATGTACTGCGGATATGTGTTTGTGTGGGAAAGTATTTCCACTGAATTCGCCGTTGTTCCTCGATCCACGCACGATGTTATTTTAGGCATAGATTTTTTTGCAGGAGTGTGGTGCACCGTTGACTGTCGAAGTGGGGAGCTACCGGTACAACACGAGGTTATGACAGGACTTATGGAGAACTCGCTACGCCAAGACAGTGTCTTTTGTGTTTTTGAGAATATCCTCATTCCCCCACTATGCGCGGTATGCGTTTTAGTCGTTTGCTTTGGTACCGACCCCGCCACATTTGATGCCGCAATTCATTCATTCGGCCTGTGCAAAGAAGAACGTTCTGGTTCCGCATTGTTTAGTGTTGGTAGCTGAAGGACACTCTGGATTATGGGCAATGAACTACGCGGCCCAGCCCATACTTCTCCCTTCTGGCATGAGGCTCGCTATCTTCGGAGTAGAGACACCGGCGTTCCTGGCTGTGATTGAAGCTGCAGACAAGTCCCTCCATCCCCGCCCATCGGACTCGAAACTACTTCGGATGGTGAGCAAGTCACTCAGCACGAGTGAGCGCTACACGTTATTGGATGTTCTATCCAAGCATTCGCAAGTGTTTGACTTTTCACAGATTGACAAGACGTCCCAAATGCCGATGTCTCGAATACTCCATCGTATAAATACCGGATCAGCGCACCCTATACGACAGAAGCCGTACAGAGTATGCCCGACTGAGCGCAAGTGGCGAGCAAGTTCAGCAAATGCTGCGCAAAGGGATAACTTAGAAGTTCGCAAGTCCCTGGGCTGCACCTGTCATTCTCGTGAAAAGGAAAGATAGCAGTTGGAGAATATGTGGTGATTATCGGGGGCTAAACAAGGTTACCAAGAAAGATGTCTACCCACTTCCGCGTATAGATGATGCTTATTCGGCTTCTTACTTCTCTTCTGTAGACTTGAGGTCTGGCTACTGGCAAATCCCGATGCATGCTGAGGATAAAGAAAAAAATAGCGTTCGTAACACCCGATGGACTTTTTGAATTGAATGTCATGCCGTTCGGCTTGCGCAACGCAACCGCCACCTTTGAACGATTCATGGATACTAGTCTGCGAGGTTTAAAGTGGGAGATATGCCTGTGCTGCCTCGACGATGTTATTATCTTCGGGCGCACATTTCACGAGCACAACACGCGTCTCGGCATTGTCCTCAGCTGCATACAGAAGGCTTGTCTAGTGCGCAACTCTAAAAAGTGCCATTTTGGTGAGCGCCAAGCCTTGGTGTTGGGACATCTCGTGGACAAAGACGGCGTCAAGCCTGACCCTGCGAAGACAGGGGCTGTTGAAACATTTGAACCACCTCAGTCTGTAAAATAATTTCGCAGCTTTCTAGGTCTCTGCTCCTATTTTAAGTGGTTCATTCCTTGATTTTCTGACGTCGCTTATCCCTTGACAAGCCTCCTGCACAAGAACGCCGCTTTCGAGTGGACGCCTGATTGTTCTGCTTCCTTTCGACAGCTGAAGTTTCTGCTGACGTCGCCACCGATCCTCCGACACTTCAATCCTTCCGCACCAACAGAAGTCCACACAGATGCGAGTAGTGTAGGTCTTTGTGCTGTTCTGGTTCAACGCTTGGATGACAAAGAACACGTCATTGCCTACGCAAGTCGGTCATTAAGCAAACCGGAGCGTAACTTACACGGTGACTGAGCAGGAATGTATTGGTGTTATTTTTGCGGTGCAGCAATTTCGATCGTACCTGTATGGGTGTCACTTTACGATCGTCACCGATCATCATCCTTTGCGTTGACTCGTGAATCTTCGCGATCCATCTGGACGCCTTGCACGATGGACCCTGCGTCTGCAAGAGTACAGCTTCACTGCATCCTACAAGAGCGGTCGACGACATGCTGATGACGATTGTCTTTCCCAGATGCCTCTTAGTACAACAGAATGCGACGCCGACAGTTTTGACCACCTCATCGCATCCGTACACCGTGATTTCCTACATGCCACACCCTCGCAAGAGAGCAACGGGATGATCCGAGTTTAGAGCCACTTTTCTCCGCCGCGAAAGAGTCGACATCATGTAGTTTTTGCGTTCGGGATGGACTTCTGTATAAGAAGAATTTCTCCGCGACAGGTGCACGGTTTCTTCTGGTGGTGCCGGAAGCCATCCGCTCTTTTGTTTTGCGCGACGTGCATGATGATCCAACTTCAGGTCATTTAGGGTCCGCGCGGACAGTCCATCGTGCCAAAGAAAGATTTTATTGGCCTCAAATGCGCAAGACAACGGAGACATACGTAGCCACTTGCGCCGAGTGTCAAAGTCACAAGTGACCTTCTGTAGCTCCAATCGGTTTCTCGCAGCCTGTGGTGCCACCCAATTCCCCCTTTGAGCAAGTAGGCATCGACCTCATAGGACCGTTCCTACGTTCTTCCAAAGGCAACCGCTGGATCATAGTATGTGCCGACTACCTGACTTGGTTCCGCGAGACGGCAGCACTACCCTCTGCAACTGCAGGCGGGGTTTCAAAGTTTATGCTGCATTGCAGTATACTTCGTCATGGTCCCCCTTGAGTGATCATTAGTGACTGTGGCCGTCAATTCACAGCTGATGTTGAAAATGTTGTACGTTTGTGCGCCTCCCACTGCGACACTCAACGCCTTATCACCCGCAGGCCAATGGTCTGACAGAACGTTCGAACAGAACACTTGTGAACATGATTTCCATGTACGTAAGCTCGGACCACAAGAATTGGGACGAAGTATTGCCGTTCGTCACTTACGCATACAACACCGCGCAACATGAAACCACTGAATACTGTCCGTTTTTCCTTCTTTACGCTCGCCCGCCTAGGTGCACATTGAACACTTTTTTTTTTGGTAATCGAGAGGACGCTATAGTATCGCGGAAACCCTCTGCCGAGCGGAGGAGGCTCGGCGCCTCGCTCGATTGCGTACTCTAGCTTCACAAAAGCAGTACAAATCCCGATACGATAGTCGACACTGGCAAGTCACTTACGATCCGGGTGACCTAGTGTGGATTCTAGAAGCGGAGCCTACAATCTGCTGAGAAGCGTCAAAGACCTAGCGCCGTCCAGTATTGCCTGGGCCGCCTAGCCGCGTCTGAACTGCGAGTTACTAGTTGGCGTAAGAGACGATAAACCAACGTTTGCAACGAAGCTCACGGTAGTTCCCCTCAAGTTATCTCAGCCTGCTCGAGGGAAGACGTCAGACCTAGACTCCCCGGAAACCCAGCCCAGCAATCGCATCCACCGCAACGAGATCGGCTTGCCAGCCTTCTTCGGGAAAGCTCTGCCGTCGACTCCATGCTTTATGGACTTGCTGCTGCTACCCGGCCATGCGTATTCCATAATTTATTTTCTTTTGAACTCTGTTTAGTTGACCACCGTCAAGTTTGTTTTGTGTAGTGTTAATTTCTATGTCTACTGTTAACTGATCGTTGTATTGCTCTTTTATTCATCATTGATCTAGATTAAGTGCATGTGTGTTAGTGTTCTTGTGTGTTTTTCGTTTCTTTTAATCTTTGTGTCATTGTCAGTAGATAAATATTTTTTTTCTCCCCTTCTGCTTACTCTGACTCCTTCGCTGTGTTCGCTTGAGTACGGAAAGACCAACCGGCTTGTATACCCCGTCGACGAGTTCACGCCGACGGCGAACGGGTGACAAGCCGTGACAGCGGTCTGTGTCAAAAACTGCTCGCCGACTATGTTGGACAGTTCAGTGTGCTTGAGCGTCTCAGCGAGGTGAATTATAGAATTGCGCGCCTCACTCCCAGTGGAAGACGGTCATCCAAGACCGACATCACGCATGTCGCCCGCCTGAAGCCGTTTACTCAACGAAAACCCCACTGACTTCTCGGCCGGAGGGCTTCGTCTGCGAGAGGAGCCATGTTACAGTGCATCAAAGGTAGTGGAGCAGCAGCAACAACATTAAGAGGGCAGCGAGGAAGAGAAGGACGACGTACAGTACCAGCACCCAATTGCCCTGCTGCTCTCTAAAATAAACGCCTTCTACACACCACATAACAATATGAACATCCCATATTAAGAGCCTAATAACACCCCCTGCGGACCTGGCAGCGCTGCTGTAAAAAATTCGCAGTTCCGCGAATTCTATTCAAACCAACTAGCCCGTCAACGTGTTTTAACTAAATTAACCAGCACGGTGTCACGCGCGCACAGGTAAACATGAACACATCTCGCTTGATGAGCGCGGAAACTCGCTGTGAAAATACCGTAGGGAGGAATCGCGGCAGCAGCAAGGCGAATTGACCTTCATGCATATATCACTTCAGCGCGAACGAAACGTCGAAAGCACAGCGCATTCGAAGCTACCGGCACTACGCGCGCTCTGGAAACATGGCAGATCGCTTTGAAGACGAGGCACCCTAGCAGCCGCCGGAGAAGAACGCCCCTGCTCCCTAAAGGGCGGCAGAAAATAGCGCCTCTTCCTCTTCACAATCACACACTCACTTCTCCCTCGCCTGACCTCCATGCCTCGTGCGCCATTGGACGGGGCACGCATCCGGGCCGCGTTCCTACCTCGCGCACGCGAAATGGAATCGCGTTCGCCGGCTCACCCTCACGCGATTTCACTCATGTGGAACGTCATGGCGACGGTGACGGCACAAATGTGCCTAGAGTGTCCATATAATTGCTATCGCAATAATAGGGAGGGAGCGGTCGCCCACCTATATGCTGCCGCTTCCCCGGTTGGACTTTGTAGGGACGTAAATAAGAAAAACTAAGCTTGTGGGGATTCCCGATATCCCTTCTCGCCGCAACAATTGGTAAGCGGCCACCACTACACGTCGCAACAGCTGTTACTGTGGCAAAATGGTCACGTGGTGATTTGCGCGACTTGGAGCATGTGCCGCCAAGGCTAGGTAAGTTGGCGGAACTCAAGGGTGCGCTTCGGGCCAGCGTGGCGCGTTGGTGCGCCGAGCACCCTGAGCCCCGCTGGGGGCAAGGTTAACTGCGCAGTGCTTGAGGAGATTGCCCAGTCTGTGGAACGGCATTCGTCGAGGTTACTTCTAATGTCGCGTGGTTCTTGTTCTGAAAGTTGAATTGCTGTATAACGCTTCGTTCCTGTGCCAACGGCTTCCGCCTGTTCTTGGTGAGGATTACTCGCGACCGCAACCAGGAAGCCAAGTCGCTTCAAGCTAATTCAGCGGAAAACAATTTTGTGATTTCAAATAGGTGGGTATTCATGTAACCATCTGTGTGTAAGGAAGGACGCAGAAGCGAAAGACTAGTTGCAACGCATCACTTTTCACGACGTCATAGATTTTGTCTGTGTCTACCACGGTGCAGTTAATTCCTTACTCCCGAAAATGCATTGTTCCCTAACGTCAAAAAAAAAAAAATCAATCTTGGCATATTTTGGAACCAATCGTCACTTACAGCGCATATATAGACGGGGGACAAGAAAGGACGACGAAGACAAGGACGACGGAGAAGGCAGCGCTTGTCTTCGTCCTTTTTTGTCCCTCTTCTATGTATGAGCTGTAAGTGTCGATTGATACCATGGAATACCAACTAGCCCGTACCCAAAACCTTGCTTCAGCATATTTTGGAGCTTTTCTTGCAAGAGAAAAAGACTGAAACATGCGAAACCACTGCAAAAGTTCGCGATGTGACAACGACGTCGTCAGTGTCGTGGTTAGTGCGCTAAATTTAGAAAAGAAAACAAAAGAAAGAAAATGGGTACCGTTTAAAAATGTTTTAGCGTTTGTATTTATTGTCCCCGTAAATGTACGCAAATTACGCTGGTACGGTGAGCATCTGCCACCAGCGTATATCTTAAAAAAAAAAAAGACGCTTCGTCGTGCTTGGCTGTTCGGCGCATGCAGCTGAGCCAGCTGGAGCACCTGTGCATCAACCTGTGCGCCGAGACGATGCAGCACTTCTACAACACCCACGTGTTCAAGAGCAGCATGGAGGCCTGTCGCGAGGAAGGCGTCCTGGCCGACCTCGAGATCGAGTACGCCGACAACGTGCCCTGCATCGACCTCATCTCCTCGCTGGTACGTCACAGCTCACGTGTTTAATTGTTCCGGGACCGGGACATCTTCCTAGGTCTCTTTTTTCTTTCTTTCTCTCTTTTCTTTTTAGTTAGACGCTATTCCTTCTGTATGTAAACATGCGCTTTTCTTTTGAATGTGAGTGTTTAAATTCAAAAAAGGAAATTCACTGTTTAATGGTTTTTACTAAAAAGCGTGGGTCATACCACAGTCCTTACATTTTAGGGACTCTGGTCATACCCATGACGCTTAAAAATATTCAACGCACCGCGCTATGATGTCTGCCCCGTTTCTTGCAGCTCCGCGATTCTGATCTTCGTTATTACGTGGAGTATTTTACGAACTGGCGACATTGAGTTCGTCCGACAGCGAATCGTTGTATTTTGTTTGTCATTATGTTCCTCGAAGTTATTCTTTAATTAAAAGGTCCTAAAGACAACGGGCTGCTGCTACAGGGCAAAATTTCAAATATATTCCCTCCACAACAATATTAACGCTGGTTAAAAATGGTGTTAAAAACGGCATGCCTAAAAACGGAATAGTTCTCTATTAGTGACAAGACGCTGTGCTGCAGATGTCATGAAAAATTGCGTCAGCAGCGAGCTGTAACACACTCACCGCCTAGCTATGTCCTGCGCAAATCTAGCACGTCGTTACATTTCGCGACCGCGCGTCAGTAGAGGTGTATACCTGTGGCAACTATCCTTTCAGTCTCTTGCCACTCACATGGCCAGTCAGCTGGGGCAACTACCGTGAACGACGCCCTGTAATGCCGTACTACCCACGAGACCATATCTATACTTGGCGGCAACCCAGAAAGGCAGCGTCAGAAACAGCGCTGTTCATTTCAAAGATAGTTTGTATAAATGCGCCAGCCAATTACGTTCGCTCATTTCCGTGACGTCATGGCTGAGGCCAACTTGTCGGGAATGATGTTTCGGAGCGCCGAGGCACAGAGAACAGGTGTAGTACGTTTCTGTGGGCTGAGATCATACTGAATGTGTAGCTTTTCGCCGACAAACCGCATTTCGAACTCGTGAGTTTCTTGGGCAGCCGCTACAGGGATAAAAAAAGGCGCAGTTTCGCCAGAAAGTGATAGCGATAGCAAGGTATTAGACAAAGTACACAAAGCAAGGTTTATAGCTTTATTGGCCGTATAATATAAAGTAAACATTAGCTTACTAATTAAGTTAAAAAGCATGGTGTCACGAGGGCACGGGCAAGCATGAACAAATCTCACTCTATATCATGACATCAAAAAGTCGCTGTCACAAAGCTGGCGTGATGAAGAAGCGCACCAGCGGCGAGCGATTTTCCTTCTGTGATGCTTCTCGCTTCAACGCGAACTAGGCATGCGAGAACACAGCGCACACGAAGTCATCGCCATCTCGGCTCGCCTAAGCTTTATACCCACCGCACGTTACCTCCAAGATACGAAACGCGCGGCCGCTCCATGCGCAGCCACGGTCGAGCTAGACGAGAAGGCGCACTCAACTATCCCCCCTTGCGCGTGAGAGAAGATGGCGCGCATCTTTCCCGCTCCTCTCTTGCGCGCTCGAGAAGACGCCGCGCACCAAGCCAACCAAGCCTGTTTAACATGCAAGCGATTGAGCGAACGGAGCGAACAGCGGCGCGGCGCTGCGAAGCTTCTCGCGAGTTTTCGTTTCACATGCATTGCGCCGCGTGTTTTCCGCCGCCGCGAATAGCAATCTTGCTGGCAAAGAAGGCGGGACTTTCAGCCAGTTTCGGTAGTTTGCGACTACCAACATAAGCATTGCTTTGCACCTGCCTCTCAAATTTTTATTTTGTAAGTACATATCCTGCACTTAGCAATTAGCAATTCGTTGAAGAGCTCTCTTGGCATGTTGCCCGTACTACGTGTAGCAAGTAAATAAACACCGTCCTATGCGCAGGCTTTTCCGCACTAGTCCTCTACTGGTCACGTGGAGAGGCGGGCCGCTCGGAAGCGGAGCTGCCGCGATGAAATTCCAACTTGCCCGAACCTCGCCGCTAGTGCCGCCGCCGCCGCCGCTCGAAACAGATTTCTGCGGCGAGGCGGCAGGATTCGCGCGCATTTTCGCTTGCATATGAAATAGGCTTAAAGCGCACGGCGCGCGGCCGCGCTCTTATCGCATTTAGACTTTATACGGATCCAATAACGTATCACAATAACATGTCTGTGAGCGGACGCTGCAAGCTTCCTTATGTGCTCTGAGCACCGCGTCTTCTGCTTCGCAGCGCACGGGTTTGCTCAGCATGGTGGACGTGGAGTGCTCGCTACGTGGTACGCCCGAGACCTACGTACAGAAGGTCCGCATGCAGCACAAGACTAGTCCCAGGTGAGCGACAACACCCGTCCTGGTTGCACGGCTGTACGCAGTGAAGACGTGTTCTGTTTGGATCAGAATTTGTGCTCACGATCTTTAACATACAGTATATTCTTGTTTCTAGTGCTAGAATCGAGAAGTATTGGCGTATTCTTGAAAACAACAAGTGTACTCGAATAAGTACCGGCAAACGACGTTCTCGTTCGTGCTTCTGCGGTCCAGTTGACTGTTGCTATTCATGTTGGACTCCTCCGTGCTCTGCGTCCTGTACGCATGACCTTCCTGATCCCACCGTTTAATCGACCGGCAGGTTCTTCGAGGCCAAGTGTGGTAGCGCTGCGTTCGGCATCCGGCACTATGCGGGCAACGTGACCTACGAGGCGTCCGGATTCCTCGAGACCAACCGAGACGTGGTTCCCGACGACGTTGTGGCCGTCTTCCACCGCAGTTCCTGCGCGTTCGGCTTCGCCACGCACCTCTTCGGCAGCGAGCTCAAGGCGCTGTTCGCCGATGGTGCGTGCTTTCACTGCTTTCGTGAGCATCGTGGATGATACTTTAGAACAGCCACGACAGTTGGCCATGCGTGCGTGCGTTCGCCAGAGTTGGTTTCATTGCAATGAGGGTTTGTCGGAGGAGAAGCCTGACTCAGTCATTCGGCTCGATTCATATGCAAATGGGCATTTGGAAGCTTTTACGTATGTGTTAGTGTGTATGTGTTAGTGTAGTGTTAGCGTGTGTTCATAAATTATTGAATCAAGTCTCCTCACCGAAAGCAGACCCGGATGGTCTCTATTTTGAGGCATATGCACACTAAATTGCCCCATTAGGACATCGGGCGCGAACCTTTGATCATTCGATGCAGTGACGCAGGGGCTACGCATCACAAACTTGGCGACGCTACTGTGTTCCCTGCACATGAATTGAGCCAAACAGAGGTCACGTATTACGGCTAGCTAAATGAATAGTATTGCATAAATAGAGCGTTTAGGTGCAACGCTCAAGGGTAGTGCAAATTACTTGTCTATTGAAATAAATTTTCGGGCTAAATGATTTGAAACAGCAAGTGCGGGAGGACTGAGACGTCTTAGGTTTCAGTTCTGCTCCATCGTAAGCAAAAATTTCAATGCGTCCTTCACATTGAGTTTAGCACCGAAACTTTCTTTTCGTCGTATCATGTTGGTGCTTCTTCCTTTGCAGGTGTCGCTCCTCGCGGTGTCTCCTTCAGGGTGTCTCCGACAGCGCACACAGAGCTGTGAGTGTTATGTGAATACAAAACGTTTTTCCTTTCTTTTTCACAACGAAGCTGTATATGGCTAGCGCATTTCCGTCCGCGAACAGCTGGCGAACTGGCTCGTTGGCGCCCTTCGGCGCAACCGTGCCAACGCGCTCGTCGTCTTCTTCCACAGCTGGCTCCATTGCCGCTCATTGCTTGAGGGAGCAGGATTGGCCAGAGGAAACTATCGTCGTCTTCATCAACTATCATAATCAGCAATGGCTCGAGCGTCGTCGTCTTCGTCCCCAGCTGGCTCTGCTGCCCGTTATCATTGCAGCGTAGAATTTCATTTCTGTTGTGTCGTCGTAATGAGGATGCAGCATTAATCTTTTTTAATATTATTATTTACGGTGGAATGAACCATTGCTTAAGGAGGTATGAGCCGTTCACTGTCTTACGTGAAGGAGGCATTTCATAACACAGGTGATACGAGAGTGCGTGTGCATACCTGTCGTGACGATGACCACCGATGCGGAGGCAATAAATATGTTCGTACCTTTGTGCAAAATTATGTGTCGTGTGCTAACTAGCTTCGCTGGTCATCCACCCTCACAGAGTGGAATGGCTCGTATTTTTGTATTTTCTTTTATTTTTTTTATTATCTTTTTCCGGGGCGAGCTCATGTTGCCAGAACATGTGTTCTATAGATGAGTTAACACGAGCTTCGAAGGCGACTATTATCGTGACAGCTCACTTGATTGTAACTAAAATTAAAATTTATGCACTTAAATTAATAGACAGCTGTTTACTTGCAGCCGATAATTAAAAATAATTATGTGTCTACCCCTTGTGCCGACCACTTCAACAGTGAAAATGGCAGTAAAGGGAGGTGAAACCAAATGAAAAAAAAATGCAATCAGCGATATCCCAGGGATTGGGCACGAGTAGCTGGAGTAGTCTGCTTACCATAGATACAATGAAACAAAAATGAAGAAAACTAACGAAAAGGTACACTTTCTCACGGCCTGGCCGCTGGAGGAGTTGAGAGACGCATTGCAGTGATCGCACATGGGAGTTCAAAATGCGCCTTTGAATTCCACGGTACACGCGTTCGTAGAAAAAGCAGCTAGTTCTAAACAGCTGCCGCGTTCCCCGAACATTTACGCCCACTTTTTGTGAAAGCTTATTGCTTCCTAATTGCAATGGCAGGCACACTTACATGCGCCTCATGCAGCGGTAAGGAGGCGCTCGAACACATCCTGTGCTTTTCTCGAAGCTATGATGTCGAGCGTGACCAATTTTTGAGAGCTAAACCGGCTAGGCCCCAGACTGTTTTAAGACAAAAGTCCATAGGCCCATGCATCTCAGGCTGACAGAGCAACACACGGATTGCAACAACTTCTAAAATCGTCTGTCTGTCTGTCTGTCTGTCTGTCTGTCTGTCTGTCTGTCTGTCTGTCTGTTTATTTCATTTCATTCATTCATTCATTCATTCATTCATTCCTTCATCCATCCATCCATCCATCGCTTTTGTCTACTCAGCCCTCTTCCCCCTGTACACAGTAACAAAACGGATGCGTGTCTGTTTGACGAGTGTCTTTTCTCTCTCGCATTCTCTTTGTGGCCAGTGCACTTTTGTCTATGGCGCTGGTGTGATCTGACGCGTTTCTCCTCCTCTTCCTCCTGGCGACAGGCAAAACGGCGACGAGCCCGTGTCCACGCTAACCCAGGACTTCCACACGCGACTGGACAACCTGCTGCGGACCCTGGTCCACGCCAAGCCGCACTTTGTCCGCTGCATACGGGTACGCGTGCTGCCGCCTTCCACGCCTGCAGTGCCGCGTCACTCGAACACACTTCCATGTAGCCAGCGCTGTTCGTACAGGACATTCGTATACACCTGTGGGCGAAATTTTAGACGGCATCTCTGCAGTGCACCACCCAGTAGTCGATTCGCGTTTCATTGCCTGCAGATCCGATACAGTAATCACTGGTTACGCGACGAGTTTCTTTTTCTCGAAATCATCGCGTGTCCTGTAACATCAGAGAATAAAGAAAAGTCCTTTCCTGGCAATTGCAGGAAGCAGATATCCTAAACGGTTTATCTCAGAAAGTGCAATTATATTATTATTCCACCTTCCCCTCTCTCTTTTTTCTTTATTTGTCGTGTAATTCCAGACCGGGTTTTAATGCACGGCGTAATGGCGGTAAAGTTGCAGTATCCATGTAAACGACGTTACTTTTTTTGAAGAACCAAGTAGCGCATTCAAAAAAGACAACCACAGGAAAATATTTTGAATGCGCGACTTGGATCTTCAAAACAATGCACCAACTAGCCCAGCAAGAAGTTCTTCTAAACGACGTTATCTTGGACAAAACGGATAGCCGCCGTAGTGTCGTTTTGGAAGCGACGATCTTCGCTATATCAGAGGAAATAAGGATATCCGGGCGTTTGCAGAAGACAGTGAGCAGCATTGATGCTCTCCTTCCTCATCGATTCTCTTCGTGACGCAGGCCAACAAGCACGAGCAGCCAGGCCACTTCGAGCGCACTGTGGTGATGAAGCAGCTCAGGGCGCTGCAGGTACTTGAGACAGTCAACCTCATGGCTGGAGGTGAGGCTCGATCCAGCGCAGCTCGTTGCTTCTGTGTGTGTTGCGCCATTATTTCGAGAGGCTGTTCGCGCGGCAAGAGTCTGTCAGGATTTCCAAAGTACAAGATACAAGGCGTGCGCGAAATTGAAACTTGTCTGCGCAATAACCATTCATATAAACGCTCCAGCAGCGACATATTGTGGAAACATTTATTTGCATGCCACATTTTGACGCGTACGAACGTACAAGTGAAGTTACATTCCATGACTGTGGCACCAGACGCGTCCGCATTTACACGGCCGGGTGACGGCGTTCCCAAAATGCCAAGACAGCGTGTTTGGCATTTTGTGTGCCAAGAATGCTGTCGCTCCTGGGCGGGCGCTGGCACGTCTGACGCTAGTCATGCGAAACTCGCAAAAGTGAAAGATCTCCGAAACTGACTGGCCGATAATACGGCCTCTGCCGACCCGCGTCGCTGCGCGCCTTATTTTTCGCGGAGTCGAAGTAGCGGTGGGCGCATTTTGATGCGGGTGGAATGAAAATAAGGACGGGCATGGCACGTCACTTCCGCAAAGGTGTCGACGACAAACCTTGAGGTCGCGTCATTCTCGTAACATGAATCAGATGCTTGAGTCAAACGGTCTACTTCCACGATCTCGTTGTCGTTACCTCGCGAGGCTGCAATGAAGGAACGCTTCACCACATTGCCGTGGAAGCATTTGTGTAAAGTGCGCTTCACTACTCGAAATGAGTTTCAGCAGAAAAACCTGTTTTAAAGGGGCGTTTTCGGGTGTGCTGTTCAAATGCAAGCACCAAACCAATAAAGTTATTTCACTTAATAAAGTTATTTCACTCACTCGCCAAACCGTAGCGTAAGCAGCGCTTCAAAGTACTGTGTAGTCAGTGACAGGCCAAGAATGCAGGAGAAGCTCCTCCCACAACAGCACGCTGAACCTGCTCTCTGGGCTAAGGTTTTCCCAGAAAATAGCCTCGAATGGGAAGCGTGCCATTGGTTAATGAACAACAAACGAGTACCGGTCAAGGTGGGCAAACATGAAACGTTGAAGGCAACTCACCACATAAAGAGCTCTGAGAACTCTTGCGAATGCTTCCAAAATTCATCCTATAGTACAATGAATCAACCAAAAATAATTAAGTTTTGTTTTGAATCGAGTGTTAGACACTGAAATAGGTCTTCAATTTTGCGTGTATTGCTTCATTTTTTTTTCATATTTTTCGATAATATCTCGCCTTATAGTGTTCCTCTTCTCATTCAGTGGTCTGTAGCTTACACAACAAACATGACCACTAAGGTCTGTTTTCCCTGAGTATTTGAGGAGCTCCCTCTGTTCTCCCCAAGCAATTGGCATAAAAATGTGGCTTGGCTTGTCTTTTGGAGTAAAGGCGTGGAACATTCATACCTGCCAACTATTGCGATGTTATCATGAAATGTCTGATATATAGCGCTTGCTTACGATTCATGTAGTGACACAAATATTTTAAAATTTTACTTTTGCATATAGTTTAGGGCAAAAACAACTTCCAGTGAAAGATGTTATGGCCCAATTTTTCGTACCCATTGACTACTCGGGCGTACCCGTTCGGCATCGACATTAACTCGTAGAGCCAATGTAAAACGGCAACCGACTCTTCAACAGCAGTTACATGAATATTGCATTCATGAAATTCATAAACATTTCTGCTCGACTTCAGCACGGATCATTGTTGCGAATTACATAGAGCAGTGTGCCTGTTCGTATCATCTCTACAGACGAAAGCCTGCATATCTGTAATAAACAGTAAACATTAAATATTTTTTAAATGTTTACTGTTTTTCAACTAAGTTTATATTTTTTGCTTTCTGCTGTAGCTGTTTTTTAATCCTAAGGTTGGCAGGTCTGAACATTGATTATACTAACACTATTTGCATTTACTCAGGCATTAGCGTGACATCGTCGTGCGAACAAGTCTTAAAATGTTTTCATTACGTCCCAAGGTGGCAGGAGTCTCCCATACCAAGAGCCGCTGTAGTATCTTGAGCATAATTGGCGCAGTCTAGGCACGCAATAGATCCTCTCTCTTGCTCTAGAGAGGCTTCAACTGTCGCCACTTGTGCAACGTAGGTCTGCCACATCGGATGCGCTTCAAGGCCTTCAACGTGCGCTACCGCCTCCTGGCACCTTTCAAGATACTCAAGAAGACGGAGGACAAGGCAGTTGGAGATTGCAAGGTAGATACCATGCTCCCAGCCGCAAGCTCTTACTTAATAGCTCTTTCAAGGTTAGGCAAAGGTAACTTAGTATGCAGCCAAAGGACAACAAATAGCTTTTTTTTATCTACATTTAGTGAACGGTATTGTGTTTCTTACGTCTTTGTATTGCTTGGCTCATTCGCATTAAATATTAGCTGCATTGGAAAATCAGTTTTCATTAGAACATAAGGTGCATCTTCTATGTATACCACACATACAGTCGAAGCTCAACATAACGAATTATCATAACATAACATAACAAAGTAAACCTAAAATGTTCCTCTCTGATATCAGTAAGTAATGATGTGCTTATAACAAATACCAGATATAACAGGTGTTCTTGTGTCAGGTACGACTTTGCTATAACAAGGTTCGACTGTGTAATGTAATATGTATGCATGTGACTGCTGATACTAATGCAGGTAGCTTTGTTCATTGCAGCTCATTCTGGAGTACTTCAGTCAGGCAATTGAGAACGTCAAGCTATCCAACGCTGCTGTCAACTGGGCTCTGGGCAAGAGACACATCTTTCTCAGGTAATTCTTGCTCTTCTGTGGTGTTCACGAAGCATAAATGTTTCACTGAGAATGCGCAACTGGTTGTTATCCATGACGTATCCACCAATCTTAGAGGAAGTGCTTGCTTTCTGGATTTTTTCAGGATATTTTCACGTACATACTGAACACCTCTACTGTTCTTTTACCCCTTACAGCTATTGTCAGGTTATTGCTTACATTTTGTACTGAAGGTCTCGTAAGGTCATGGGGTAAGTTCATTTGGGTGTTGTCAACTGCTGACTGTTGTACTAGATATGTAGAATGTAGGATCAGAGGGCGGAATAAAACATAAATAAGTTCTTGGGTTTTACATTGCAAAATCACAATCTGATTATGAAGCGTGCTCTAATCAGGGACTCTGAATTAATTTTGGCTAACGGGCATTTAATTCTAATTACATAAGCATTTTTGCACTTCGCCTTATCGAAATGCAGCCATCGCGGCCATGGTCAGACCAGCAACCTTGAGCTCAGCAGCACAACGCAATAGCTGCTATGCTACCGCAGTAAGTGCGAGGCTGGTATGTTGAGCTTTTCATGGCTACACGAACCCGCGCAGTCTATTTGTAGGAGACTCCTTGTCGGGAAGGAGGGCCGTTACTGCGGTAAACTAAATGACATGACTGAAGAATGTAAGAAAGAAGACATGCTAGAACACCATTTCTGTGCCTTGCACTGCTACACACTTAGATCTAGCACCACGGAGGAAGAATATTTAGGAGTTAAACTCCCATCAGTGCGGGCAGCCAGATAACGTCACAAAAATAGCATGCGCCGACAGAGGCACATGCAGTGCCTTGTGGCACGTCATGCAAGCCACAGCGGAAAAAAAAAAAAAGCAGATGCCTTAGTGGGCAGCTAGGGCGCGTTCGGGCACACTCTCTTTGGTGGCACTCATGCCTTCCACTCAAAGCAGACGACAAGCAGACGACAAGCAGACGACACGGACGTTCGCTTCAGCTGGCATGCCGTAACATTGTGTTTGTGGGCCCTTAAGTCAAACAAACAGTTCTTGTCAGTGTCTGTTAGAGGACCATAATACTAAAAGCACTGCGACATGCAAATGCCCTTCTTTGGAATTTGCTAGCCTAAGATGGGACGCAGGTATTTTGTTGAAAACTGCAAAAGCGGCTACAAGTATTGCTGAGAAAAGGTGAGCATTTTCAAGGCTCCGAATGATCCTGAACGTCTGCAAGCATGGGCTGTGGCGATTCCTGGGGATGGCTGTCAGCTCACATTGAGAGAGTAGGTCTGTGAGAAGCACTTCACGAACAACATGATGAGACGGGATAAATACTACGGCGAGTTTAGAGGCGAGGTAATCCTGGACCACCCGAAAAAAAAAAAAAAAAAAAAAAAAACCTGGACTGCATGCAGAGGCTGTTCCCTGCTTCTTTCTTCCGTCTCCAGCATCTTTGACATCCCTGAAAAAGAAGTGGACTCCCCGGAAAGCATCATCAAATATCACTCATGCTACTGTTAAAAGATCAAGAATGAGTGTATACGACAAGCCAGGAACATCAGCAGCAGTGAACGTCAGTGATGTTCATTCAGCGTGTGAGACCCATGGCCTTGTGGAAAATCAGCTTGGTCATATACTCGAAGAAATTGAAGGCATGTTTGCCTTCCACTAATGCCAGCAGCACTTACACCCATCCAATCAAATTCATCACATGGGTGTGAAACGATAGCGCGTACAACCAAAGCTACAGATCATCTTATTATAGCGGTCATGGAAAAGAATGCGTGTTATTTTTTACTGTGCTCAAATGGTTGAAGCATAGCACCAATCCAGGCTACCAGCGCTAAAGAAGCATGTGTGAGTGCCCTCAGCAGAACTTGTGCCAGGCTCGCGGCCGAATGCGAGCAACACACGCAACCGGTTGGTTACCTTGGCAACCAAAACGGCGGTAATTTCTCGGCCGCCAGGTACCGCCAGCATGATAGTGGCTCTGCGGGCTTGTGACCTTTTCTGGTTGCCGTAAACAACAGAGTTTCCACTCCTAAATGTTTCTTGCTCCACACCCGACACACCGCTCAACGACCGGCGAGGAGGCGAGCGATGCGTGGGGAAGTAAATTAGATGTTCGGCCCCAGTCCTAACTCGACAGTGCACAAGAGAGGAATGTTGCAAATAGCCATGTAACTTAGTCCAAAATAAATCTGGGTAATTTCCAGTTCAATCCAGGACCCTGCAATTAATTGAGTGCATTTCAGTTGCGTTGTCCTCTTTAGATTGCTTGGTAAGACCGGTTTCAGGGGAAACATACACATACACGTGACTGGAATAGGCAGTGGCTACTCAAGGACAAATGCCACAGCCCCCTCCCAACATTGGTACTGAGATGCCTTGGTGTATGCAGTCGAACATTGTTGTAACAACATTTGTTATAATCGTATATTTGTTACAGTGTAATATCGGTGAAAAGTGAAACATGTGCGAGTTGGTATGAAAGCATGGCTAAATTCAGAGCGCAAACTACTGGGACACAAGCTGAGGAATAAGAAAAGATAGGACACGGCGCTACTTGCGACTGAAAGTTTATTCAGAAGGTTAGAGGTTATATAAACCTGACAGGTCCTAATTCATTAAGCGTTATTAAATGGCATGAAAGCAAAAACAAAAAAAAATACAAAAGAAAAGACTATTAATCAGTGTTAGTTCGCCAAAAAATTTCCATGTGTTAGGTCATATCTAGAAAAGATATTTCAGTGTCATGAAGCACTATAGAAGCATGACGGACATGCCCTAGCCCCTTTTTGTTTATCTCGTGGGCCTCCACAACTTCTCTTGTTGTTCTATCTTTCTGCTTACATAGGACTGTAGTGTTATCAAACTTAGGTGTGCATTTACCTTGTGAATTGCAATGCGTGTAAGAGACTGCTATTCACAAGGTAAACGCACACCCAAGTTTGATAATGCCGTTGTCCTTAGTAAGCACGAAGATCAAACAACAAGGGAAGCTGTAGAGGCCCACAAGGTAAAGAAAAAGGGGGTAGGGCATGTTCATCATGCTTCTATAGTGCTTCATGACACTGAAATATCTTTTCTAGATATGACCTAACACATGGAAATTTTTTGGCGAACTGACACCAATTAACAGTATTTTTTGTCTTTCTGTTTATTTTTGCTTTTATGACGCTTGATGACATCGGACATGTCGGGTTTATATGAGCTCTAGCCTTCCGAATAAACTTTCATTTGCAAGTAGTGCCGTGTCCTGTCTGTTCTTGTGCATTAGCTTGGGTCCCAGTAGTTCGCGCTCTGAATTTACCCATGCAATATCGGCAAGAGACATTTTAGATATGCTTCATTATATCTAATATTGTAATTCATTTATCAGTGATCGTTATACTGAGGTTCGGCTGTATAGTATATCACTTTACGCTCATGGTGTTAGAATATGCAGAGGATAAGGCTACGCAGCACCTTGCATGCATGGCTCATCAGGTTTCCAATGCCGACTGACCCCGCCCATCTTGCAGTGAGAATGCTCGGCAGCAACTGGAGCACCTCCGCGAGGGGCGGCGGCATGCGGCTGCCGTGCTCATCCAGGCAGTGTGGCGTGGCTGGCACCAGCGGATACGGTGGCCCAGCCTACGCCGGAGCCTGCAGCTGCACGGAAGGACGCCACGGGTGGCCAACATGAGGCACGTGCCTGCGCATTCTTTCTTGTGACCTCACGGTGCAATTTTTACAGTGACAGCTGTTGTGAGCTTGCTCCCATGATTGTTTGGATGTCTGTCAGTGTCCATCGCTCTCCATTGCTAGAATGCTACTATCTTTCACAAGAAAAAAGAAATTCTCATTGTGCCAAGAGAATTCAAACTGACGACCAACAGATTGGCAGTTTCAAGATTGTGCCTCTCAGCCACTCTGCCGGTGCTACAGCAGAGAGGAGAATACTGATCCTGGAGAGCGCTATTGTGCCAGCAGCAGCTATGATTGGCTATGCCCGCCCAACATCTGCATACCGGATAGAGCTGGCATTGGTGCCTTCTTCATGCTCTTGCTCGCTGCCTTCTCATTTGTGGAGGCGATCCTAAATTATGTTTTCTTCTTCTTCATATAATGACAATGGTTGAATGCGTGCACTTCATCTTTGTTAGACTTCTTTGTTTAGTGCTCGGCTTCTTCTCGTGTTTATTGAATGGCACTCACATTGTCTTCTTGTCGTCAAGGGTAATGTGATGCCTATTGTTGGGGTAGGCCAAATATAAATTTGAGGAAAGCCATACGAAGGCAGCAGTAAGAAGTTAAAAGTATAGCTCGAGTGGAGACCAGTAGCTAAGTTTTCATAAGTAAGAGAAGGAAGAAAAGCTCTGCCATTCCACTTCAACGCTGGGAGGCACAAATTCCATAAACGAATGGTACTCACACTTCTCTTACTTTTCGGAAGGAGATTGCTCACCCGCACCTGTCAATGTTCACTTCAACAAATATCACAAGAAACAGTGTAAGGCTTGTTAAGCTGATTATATTTCACCAACTATCGTGTCACTGCTTCGCTACGAGTGAAACAGTGTTCTTTTTTCTTTGCTACGACTGGACACAACTGGTAAAAGCAATCAAGTACACAAAATTGTGCACCCTAAATACAGGGGTTATGCCCACTGTACCTGTATTCAGCTCAGCATGTATCTGGTATGTAGAGCTCACATTGTTTCCTTCTCTCGCATTTGAAGTTATTCAACACATCTTTCTCGCCTTGAGGAAGGAGGTGATGAGCGTAGGAGTCCCACCAACGTCGCTTAAGCAGACGCTTTCGGTCCTCTAACATTAGACTTCCATTACAGTGCACATTATGGCCACAGGTACAAAAAGATATAATCCATGACCGAAGGCATTGCACACAAATTAGGAGACAACACATGAAGACACAAGTGCAAGTGTCTTCACATGTTCTTGTCTCGTATCATCATCATCATCATCATCAGCCTGGTTACGCCCACTGCAGGGCAAAGGCCTCTCCCATACTTCTCCAACTGCCCCGGTCATGTACTAATTGTGGCCATGTTGACCCTCCAAACTTCCTAATCTCATCCGCCCACCTAACTTTCTGTCGCCCTCTGCTACGCTTCCCTTTGCTCGCTTCCCATTGCAGCTGGTCCCCTGAGTTACTAAGCAAGGCAATATCATCAGCGAAGCGCAAGTTACTAAGGTATTCTCCATTTACTCTTATCCCCAATTCTTCCCAATCCAGGTCTCTCAATACCGCCTGTAAACACGCTGTGAATAGCATTGGAGAGATCGTATCTCCCTGTCTGACGCCTTTCTTTATTGGGATTTTGTTGCTTTCTTTATGGAGGACTACGGTGGCTGTGGAGCCGCTATAGATATCTTTCAGTATATTTACATACGGCTCGTCTACACCCTGATTCCGCAATGCCTTCATGACTGCTGAGGTTTCGACTGAATCAAACACTTTCTCGTAATCAATGAAGGCTATATATAATGGTTGGTTATATTCCGCACATTTCTCTATCACCTGATTGATAGTGTGAATATGATCTATTGTCGAGTAGCCTTTACGGAATCCTGCCTGGTCCTTTGGTTGACAGAAATCTAAGGTGTTCCTGATTCTATTTGCAATTACCATAGTAAATACTTTGTAGGCAACGGACAGTAAGCTGATCGGTCTATAATTTTTCAAGTCTTTGGCGTCCCCTTTCTTATGGATTAGGATTATGTTAGCGTTCTTCCAAGATTCCGGTACGCTCGAAGTCATAAGGAATTGCGTATAGGGGGTGGCCAGTTTTTCTAGAAGAATCTGCCCACCATCCTTCAACAAATCTGCTGTTACCTGATCCTCCCCAGCTGCCTTCCCCCTTTGCATAGCTCCCAAGGCTTTCCTTACTTCCTCCGGCGTTACTTGCGGGATTTCGAATTCCTCTAGACTATTCTCTCTTCCATTATCATCGTGGGTGCCACTCGTACTGTATAAATCTCTATAGAACTCCTCAGCCACTTGAACTAGCTCATTCATATTAGTAATGATATTGCCGGCTTTGTCTCTTAACGCATACATCTGATTCTTGCCAATTCCTAGTTTCTTCTTCACTGCTTTTAGGCTTCCTCCGTTCCTGAGAGCTTGTTCAATTCTATCCATATTATACTTCCTTACGTCAGCTGTCTTACGCTTGTCGATTAACTTCGAAAGTTCTGCCAGTTCTATTCTAGCTCTAGGGTTAGAGGCTTTCATACATTGGCGTTTCTTGATCACATCTTTCGTCTCCTGCGATAGCTTACTGGTATCCTGTCTAACTGAGTTACCGCCGACTTCTATTGCACACTCCTTAATGATGCCCACAGGATTGTCGTTCATTGCTTCAACACTAAGGTCCTCTTCCTGAGCTAAGGCCGAATACCTGTTCTGTAGCTTGATCTGGAATTCCTCTATTTTCCCTCTTACCGCTAACTCATTGATCGACCTCTTATGTACCAGTTTCTTCCGTTCCCTCCTCAAGTCTAGGCTAATTCGAGTTCTTACCATCCTGTGGTCACTGCAGCGCACCTTACCGAACACGTCCACATCTTGTATGATGCCAGGGTTAGCGCAGAGTATGAAGTCTATTTGATTTCTAGTCTCGCCGTTCGGGCTCCTCCACGTCCACTTTCGGCTATCCCCCTTGTGGAAGAAGGTATTCATTGTCCGTATATTATTCTGTTCCGCAAACTCTACTAATAACTCTCCCCTGCTATTCCTAGTGCCTATGCCATATTCCCCCACTGCCTTGTCTCCAGCCTGCTTCTTGCCTACCATGGCATTGAAATCGCCCATCAGTATAGTGTATTTTGTTTTCACTCTACCCATCGCCGATTCCACGTCTTCATAGAAGCTTTCGACTTCCTGGTCATCATGACTGGATGTAGGGGCGTAGACCTGTACAACCTTCATTTTGTACCTCTTATTAAGTTTCAGAACAAGACATGCCACCCTCTCGTTAATGCTATAGAATTCATGTATGTTACCAGCTATATTCTTATTAATCAGAAATCCTAATCCTAGTTCTCGTCTCTTCGCTAAGCCCGGTAGCACAGGACGTGCCCGCTTCTGAGCATTGTATATGCTTCTTTTGGCCTCCTAACTTCACTGAGTCCTATTATATCCCATTTACTGCCCTCTAATTCTTCCAATAGCACTGCTAGACTCGCCTCACTAGATAACGTTCTAGCGTTAAAGGCTGCCAGGTTCATACTCCAATGGCGGACAGGCCGCCATTGGAATATGAACCTGGCAACTTGTCTCATAGTCACTGCGTAAAACCTGTCATCATGAGTTATAAATACCAACTCGCTCGAACCAGCACCCAACTCAACATTGTGCCGACATTCCTCTTGCCATTGAGTAAACTGTACTCTTTCCTAATGCAGGTCACAGCCAGCAGTACCACCGGTGGGGGTCGGAATTCAAGGCCGACCGCGACCACAGCCAATCTCGGGAACACCCCCACCAGAGATGGAGCGGTGTGACAACAAAACCATCCAGCAGACCTGCTCCCTGTTTGGCCTGGATTTGGTATGAGAACTCTCACTGCTGAAATGCCTCGGCAGTAGCACTTTGCTGGTAGCATTTCACAACAAGCCACAGTCACTGACTGTATCACAAGTTGAAGGGACCTTAAAGAGGAGGATATTAAGCTGAGCTGTAAGCCAAACCTTGATTACTATAATGAGCATGGATGTTTAATTATTTATTGATTAATTTGTGTACTTTAAGGCAATACATCAATATAGTGAGAAGTAGTGGTCGTATTAAACTTTAAGATAAATATAAACAGAATACAGTGAGTCTCGTTATTACACGACGAAATTGCACCTAGTTAGCTAAGGCTTTGCAAAAATGTTTATGGTTGGAGATGGCCACAATTTCTGCGGGATAGTGGTTCCAATCCAGGGATATACGTGGAATTAAAGACTGAAAAAAAGAATGCTTACTATTGCACGATTCAGGTTTGACTGATGATCGATGCGGAGTGACACGTATTGTGGATGACTGTGGATGACATCGTGAAGGGTGGTATGACAGTGCTATATTTATGAAATAAGCATAGTCGTGCAAATTTACAGCGATGTGTTAGAGAAGGAAGGGAATGGTTAGCTTTCATGGAAGTTACACTAGTGGTTTGATTATAGTTAGAATTTTATGTTAGTATCGTATAGTTAGAAAAGATAAAAGTGAATGGAATTGTTTTGCACTAAGTCTAATGACATAATTTCTTAAGTTTTCTTAATGGGGGTCCCAAACAGGTGACGCGGATTCTAGTCTAGAGCTGACTAATGTTTTATATGGCATTAACTTGAGAGAAGATGATGCTTTGAAAAATTTAGGACACATGTAGCTGGACATGCAGTTAGGATTGCTAATAATATATTCTGTATGCATTGCCCAAGTTAGGTTAGAAGCGATGTGAAATCCTAGATATTTGTACGAACTAGCAACATCCAAAGGTGTACTGCTGAGGTAATATTTAAATGGGTCGTTGTTGGTTCGAGATACATGCATAACTTTACATTTGCTAATATTTAAGTTCATTAGCCAAATGTTACACTTTTCAGATACCACATATAGATAAGTTTAAGGGCAACAATGCCAGTTGCATTTTTAATTTCTTGAAATATAACACAATCGTCAGTGAACAAGTGGATATTATAAGACAACAAAGAGGGAAGGTCATTGATGTAAATCAAGAATAAAAGTGGTCCTAGAAATGGATCCTTGTGGTAACCCTGATTCTACTTTGATAAGCAGAAAGATGCAACAATTAGCACTTACAAATTGTAAACGATTATAAGAAAAAACTCAATCCATTTTAAAACTTTACAGTCGAGGTTCAGAAAAGTAAGCCTGTGCAGATGCAGTCTGTCACATACCTTGTCTTGTCAAATACCTTGCTAAAATGTGTGAAGATGGAGTTGGCACAAGTTGATTATTCAAGAATACAATGCAGGTGGTGAGTAAAAGACACTGGTTGTGTATCACATGAGAATGTTTCTTTAAAACCATGTTGTGCACTTGTGAAGAAAGAGTGTGCATTGTTGACTAATTATCCAGTATAATGCGGTAAACCTAAAATGTGCAATGAAACATGTAATGCAAGTATGCTTATAAGGAATATTGGATATTACAAACGTACGTTTAGGTAGGACGTGACTTCGTTACTATGAGATTCAACTATCATCATCATCAGCCTGGTTGTGCCCACTGCAGGGCAAAGGCCTCTCCCATACTTCTCCAACTACCCCGGTCATGTACTAATTGTGGCCATGTTGTCCCTGCAAACTTCTTGATCTCATCCGCCCACCTAACTTTCTGCCACCCCCTGCTACGCTTCCCTTCCCTTGGAATCCAGTCCGTAACCCTTAATGACCATCGGTTATGTTCCCTCCTCATTACATGTTCTGCCCATGCCCATTTCTTTTTCTTGATTTCAAATAAGATGTCATTAACTCGCATTTGTTCCCTCACCCGATCTGCTCTCTTCTTATCCCTTAACGTTACACTCATCATTCTTCTTTCCATAGCTTGTTGCGTCGTTCTCAATTTAAGTAGAACCCTTTTCGTAAGCCTCCAGGTTTCTGCCCCGTACGTGAGTACTGGTAAGACACAGCTGTTATACACTTTTCTCTTGAGGGATAATGGCAACCTGCTCTTCGTGATCTGAGAACGCCTGCCAAACGCACTTCAGCCCATTCTTATTCTTCTGGTTATTTCACTCTCATGATCCGGATCCGCATACACTACCTGCCCTAAGTAGATGGATTCCCTTACCACTTCCAGTGCCTCGCTACCTATCGTAAACTGCTGTTCTCTTCCGAGACTGTTAAACATTACTTTAGTTTTCTGCAGATTAATTTTTAGTCCCACCCTTCTGCTCTGCCTCTCCAGGTCAGTGAGCATGCATTGCAGCTGGTCCCCTGAGTTACTAAGCAAGGCAATATCATCAGCGAATCACAAGTTACTGAGGTATTCTTCATTAACTCTTATCCCCAATTCTTCCCAACCCAGGCTTCTATTGCATGCCTCCTGTACACACGCTGTGAATAGCATTGGAGAGATCGTATCTTCCTGCCTGACGCCTTTCTTTATTGGGATTTTGTTGCTTTCTTTATGTAGGACTACGGTGGCTGTGGAGCCGCTATAGATATCTTTCAGTATTTTGACATACGGCTCGTCTACACCCTGATTCCATAATGCCTCCATGACTGCTGAGGTTTCGACTGAATCAAGCGCTTTCTCGTAATCAATGAAAGCTATATATAACGGTTGGTTATATTCCGCACATTTCTCTATCACCTGATTGATAGTGTGAATATGGTCTATTGTTGAGTAGCCTTTGCGAAATCTTGCCTGATCCTTTGCTTTACAGAAGTCTAAGGTGTTCCTGATTCTATTTGCGATTACCTTAGTAAATAGCGTGTAGGTAACTGACAGTAAGCTGATCGGTCTATAATTTTTCAAGTCTTTGGCGTCCCCTTTCTTATGATTAGGATTATGTTGGCGTTCTTCCAGGAGTCCGGTAGGCTCGAGGTCATGAGGCATTGCTTATGCAGGGTGGCCAGTTTTTTCTAGAACAATCTGCCCACCATCCTTCAACAAATCTGCTGTTACCTGATCTTCCTTAGCTGTTTTCCCCCTTTGCATATCTCCCAAGGCTTTCTTTACTTCTTCCGGTGTTAATTGTGGGATGTCAAATTCCTCTAGACTATTCTCTCTTCCATTATCGTCATGGGTGCCACTGGTACTGTATAAATCTCTATAGAACTCCTCAGTCACTAGAACTATCTCATCCATATTAGTAATGATATTGCCGGCTTTGTCTCTTAACGCATACATCTGATTGTTGCCAATTCCTAGTTTATTCTTCACTGCTTTTAGGCTTCCTCCGTTCCTGAGAGCATGCTCAATTCAATCCATATTATACTTCCTTAAGTCAGCTGTCTTACGCTTGTTGATTAACTTCGAAAGTTCTGCCAGTTCTATTCTAGCTGTAGGGTTAGCGGCTTTTATACGTTTGCGTTTCTTGATCAGATCTTTTACCTCCTGCGATAGCTTACTGGTATTATGTCCAACGGAGTTACCACCGACTTCTATTGCACACTTCTTAATGATGCCCATAACGTTGTCGTTCATTGCTTCAACACTAAGGTCCTCTTCCTGAGTTAAAGCCGAATATCTGTTCTGTAGCTTGATCTGGAATTCCTCTGTTTCGCCTCTTACCGCTAACTCATTGATCGGCTTCTTATGTACCAGTTTCTTCCGTTCCCTCCTCAAGTCTAGGCTAATTCGAGTTCTTACCATCCTATGGTCACTGCAGCGCACCTTGCTAAGCACGTCCACATCTTGTATGATGCCAGGGTTAGTGTAGAGTATGAGGTCTATTTCATTTCCAGTCTCACCATTCGGGCTCCTCCATGTCCACTTTCGGCTATCCCGCTTGTGGAAGAAGGTATTCATTATCTGAATATTATTCTGTTGTGCAAGCTCTACTAATAACTCTCCCCTGCTATTCCTAGTGCCTATGCCATATTCCCCCAATGCCTTGTCTCCAGCCTGCTTTTTGCCTACCCTGGCATTGAAGTCGCCCATCAGTGTAGTGTATTTTGTTTTGACTTTGCCCATCGCTGATTGCACATCTTCATAGAAGCTTTTGATTTCCTGGTCATCATGACTGGATGTAGGTGCCTAGGCCTGTACGACCTTCAATTTGAACCTCTTATAAGTTTCACAACAAGACCTGCTACCCTCTTGTCAATGCTATAGAATTCCTGTATGTTACCAGCTATATCCTTATTGATCAGGAATCCGACTCCTAGTTCTTGTCTCTTCGCTAAGCCCTGGTAGCACAGGGCATGCCCGCTTTTTAGCACTGTATATGCTTCTTTTGTCCTTCTAACCTCACTGAGCCCTATTATATCCCATTTAATGCCCGCTAATTCCTCCAATAGCACTTCACTTCTAGACCTGCCTCACTAGATAACATCGTAGCGTTAAACGTTGCCAGGATCTGATTCCAATGGCGGCCTGTCCGGACCCAGGTATTCTTAGTACCCTCTGCTGCATCACAGGTCTGACCGCTGCCGTGGTCAGTTGCTTCGCAGCTGCTGGGGACTGAGGGCCGGGGCTTGATTGTTGTATTCATATAGGAGGTTGTGGCCAAGTACTGCACCAAGGTGGCCAATCCTGCTCTGGTGAGGGAGTGCGTTACCAGTTATGGTCACCGGGATCAGGCCGCACTCCAGACCTGGTGATGCAATTTTATCATCACGTGGATCTCTCTCTTTTTTTTTTTTTTATCCAGTGGAGAATTTCACGGCACCGATATTCGAACCACGGTCCTCTTGGATGCGAGTCGGATGCCCTACTTGTACGCCACCGCGTAGTAAATGAGTAAATTACACATATGCAATAGTGAAAACAGCCAGACTCCAGTGACTCTTTGGTTGCTTTAACTAAATTACTATGAACTGCAATTATAGCCTCCAATAGATAAGTTCCAAGAAGTTCTGGTGGCATGTGTGGCTCCCTCTGTCACGTATCATGCAACTGCTTATACGTACTTACTATTTAGAGGTGTAGCTGGCAAATGCTGTATGTGTACGCCTTTGTTGCTACCTTTCTTCCATCCCCTGACTCTGTCAGATGACCTGGTGTACATAGTCTCTGTATTTATCACCATCATCTCTTCCACTTTGCTTTCCTCTTTTCCACTGATCCCTCTACAGAGAACAGAAGGCTAAGGACAGCTTGTGCGGTCGGCCTCTTTGTCTCTCTTTCGTTGAAGCTCTCACTCAGTGTTGCACTGTTATTGTTAAACTGGCGCCTTGGTTTGCGGTGTGTGTTTTATGAATGTGCTAAAGTGATGTGAAATGAACAAGGACAGTGGTTCACCTGACAAAACAACTGCATTTTTCTCTTCTTCTCTTCAGGAGAGACCACCGCCTGTACCACCAAGCCGTCCATACACTGTCAGCGGCAACACCAAGCTGGGCTACCCCCAGACCCGAGTGATGAAGATGAACTACCCTGGCAAGTGCTTCACTTCACTAAGCAGTGCGTTAGCACCATGCCTTAGGAAGCTTTAGCTTAGGCCTTTTTTGTTCAAGCAAATGTGTAACTTGCTGTGGCAGCTGATCAGCTAGTATGTTGTTCTGATGGGAAAGAAGTCATGGGGTTTGATTGCCAGTCATGGCTGGAATGCCCAGCCACTGTTCCAACATAATGTGGTGTGAACCCAGACATTTAAGCCAAGAATTGTAGTTTGGAATAGGTACGCAATGAAAGTACGCCTGTTTAAAAGACGAACACATTGCACTGCACACATGTGCCAACAGACAGACAAACACTGTGCATGCACACTAGTCAATGTAAATGTTGTGTTATCAAATACGTTCCATTTCTATCCTGCAGATGTTTTCCATAATGGGTATAAAATTAAATATTTGGTCCAGCGCTAATTCCTCGACAGCGTAGTTTATCTCGATCACATAGTTAAGCCCACATGTTGCCCTGACGAAGACAAGACCATGTACTGCTTGTTGAAACATTGGCTCCAGTTTAGGTTTCCTTTGTTTACCCGGTGTCAATCAGTTCAGGTCTCCACATTACTGTGACTTTTTTTCTTTTTTGGCCTTGAACTCTTTTGTATTTATATCTGCAAAAGGGTGTGACATTAGACTAGTTGGCATTGCATTTGTAGTGGAAGAAAGCACGAGAAACAATGACTGGGATGTATTCTGTATGCCTGTCCTTATTTCTTGTGCTGTTTTTCACTACAAGGTAATTATATCACTGTGCATTTCTTTTAAATGTTCTCTACTTAATAGAAAGTTCTGCTGCAGCACTGTAATGGCATAGAATTTTTAAACCACTGAAATTTTGACCTATCAAAGTTGGAATTATTTCTGCTTGACCGCACTTTGTCATCACAGACTTAAACATGTAGACAGGTGCTGATATTGAATCTGAGATGTCTTCTCTTGATTCACTCTTTTCAGAAGAGTCGGCGGGCGAGGTGAAGCTGCCCAAAAGTGAGACCGTGGTGGTTGTGGGCGCCTCGCCACGGCGCGGTCACCTGCTCGTCGAATACAAAGGGCAGACATACCATGTGCCATACCAGTTCCTCGAGCTCAAACCATCGCATCCTAGCAATCCAGCCAGCACCAGTGGCCCACCCACATCTGGAGTCAACATATGATTCACTGTTCTTTTTATTTGTGCAAGAACTGCCTGGTGTCGTGTCGCTCGCTTCGATTCAGTCCTTCAACGCAGTGCGAACTGACAGCTTTTGTGCTGGAACATTCTGGTCTCAACAGGGCCGAAGGGAACCGCTGTCTGCTCTTGACTTGCTCACGAAAGCCTGCGACCTGAATCAGGCTCAGGTTGATGCTTACAAGTCATATCAGTTTCTAAATGACTGGCATTATGACCTGGTTAACTGTAGGAGGCTCATTTGTGACCGGTGCATTTACACTGATGCTAACCGTAGGGAAGGTTACTGCAGCTGTTGCTTGTGCCAGCCTAGAAGCTGCGGCTATCCGGTGTTTCCAAGACGTTGGTGATATGGGGTCCTCTTGGACCAGCAGCCTCAAGTGCCTTCAAAGTCCAGCCAATGTGAAGGCCACGGTCCATGTGCAGCAACACTCTGAGACCTTTCAGAACGTCAAGGTTGATGGGAGCCCCAAGCCACCTCTCAGTTCTGCAGCATCACACTGCTGGCAATAATGTCTCAGTGAACAAACTGCTCAGTGCCGCTTTTGCTGAAGACTATAAGAGTGGTAGCCTTGAGAGTGTCACTGGTAACCCAACCAGCACTGTGCAGTCCTGCCTCAATTGGATTTGGTGAAAGCACCCAGCAGGCTTGGTTGAAGCAGTTGTTTACTGGGATGTCAATTGCATCCTGGTGGACGCTCTTGGAGTCCTTAGCTAGCATAAATGGTATGCAAGCAGCAAGTTCAGTGCATTTATCAACCCTGGAAGTGGTGCTCTGATCATCTGTGACTGCGCTTGCCAAACACACCAAAACACTTGCCAAAACACACCAAAACACTCTTGTCAGATGACAGCCCAAACATCAGCATGGTGAGCGAGACAGCACAGAGGCTGACCATTGCACCTTGCTGTGGGAAAGAGCATGGCCATCTTGTGAACTGAAGTGCCTTGAAAACTTCTGTGAACTGTCAACTCAACGCCAAAATGTGCAGGGTGAAGAATGCAGGATTGCTGCTTAGCCAGGAAGCTGCGAGTGTTCACTTATAAAACAGAAGCAAAGGCTTTGAATGGCCACCATGCTTGAACTGTCATTTCAGTGAGTGTCTACATCACGCCACAAAAAGTGGCCGCTGTCTTGAGGTGGTCCGTATCCAAATGGCATTAATCCATTGGCAGTATCCATTAATTAGTTACTGAACAAGCTCAGTAAAAACGAAACGAAGCAAGACAGTGTTGCTCCTACTGTATGTATATTACTGCTGATATTGAAATGGTACTGAGTTTGCCCATGTCAAGCGTGTTTCAGTGCAATTTCCTAGCACACTGGAATGCTCTGACCACTAATTCCAGGTGAACTGAATTTTATGTCTCACAAGTTTCAAGGAGCAGGCCATAGCACTGCCATTGATGAAAGTAGCATGTACATAGTTTTTCTGTCAGGAGCATGAGCACTGACTTCATTCACATTCACTTTAGTGGTGTGCTTGAGAACATCTTGTTTTGCCTGCGCAGAGCTGTACAGACGATTCTGCTTGGTAACTGGATTAACATTGTTTTGTTTTTTTTGCTCACAGTATGTTATCTTAATTGCAACACAGACCGCAATCACTTGAAGGGCTGCAGGTGTTCCCATATGTCTTATACTATTAGAGGAACAAACTGCAGAACCATGCCACAGTGATGTTGTTCCCTAATGAGTCAGTTGTCAAGAGTGATGGTAGCAGTTGCGGGCAACTACTTATGCGAAGGGTGCTGCCTATTTAAGTGCTATCCACGCAGCATCTTTCTAGCAGGTGCGCAGGTGTGTTAACATGCTCATAACCCATCGTGTTATTGTGTGCATGCAGTTTTGTTCTATAATTGTGACAAACAAATACTCAGGTTCTTCTGTCCCAATGGGAGTCTTAACGTGATGCCATCTACTCCATTTTTGTCTACAAGATGTGAATTTCTCTAATTGAAAAGCCATGATTGGGTGGGTGATAGCCACCACACAAAGACACTTCACAAATGTCGCACGAAGTCGGCTGTAACAAGTTTGACAATGAACATTGGTTTCACACTATCTTGTTTGTGTTTCGAGCACATGTGCTAAAATGCAGTGCAACTAACCGGTTGCAAACAATCGTCCACCGTCACTGGCAATATGAGAGTACGTGCAAGCGTGTTGTCAACTACTCAAAATGGTTGTTAACAGTTAGTGGCAACACCTAATTAGCATTCAAGTGCCCAGAGTGCTTTAAGTTTAAAAATGAAAACCTGCATGCTGAAGATACCTCAACAGATTCCTCCCTAACAAATCACGTTGGCCGCCCTTTTGCCTGTAATGTATAATAACTGTCAAAGTTGCATTGACTTTAAAAGAGATTTTCCCACTAAATGAGAGTGACTCTGCAAGTGCACAGAGAGGGCTGCACAGTCTGCTGCCCTAGCAGTGCCTTAGTTTGATGCAGATGAGGCGATATCGGCTAGCAGAAGACAGGCATGATTGAAGGCTGCGGGGAGAGGCCTTTGTCCTGCAGTGGACATAGATAAGCTGAAGATGATGATGATTTTGATGCAGTAGAGCCCAACATTAACTATCCTAGGATAAAGCACTTGACAAATCAGACATGGTTTGACACTTCTAATTACAGTAGCAGGTTTCTCCTTGAGTGGTAATCAGATTCTCTCGATAGATCACTTTTGGGGCTACTTAAAATTCTGTGTAGTGTGATGTCTAGTGCAACACCTTACTGGAGCGATGGTTATTCCACCTCCAGTATCACTTTAAAATAAATATCCATGAAAGTGATAAATCCAGGCTAGAGCCCCTGGTTATTCAGCAAAATATGTTGAACAATACAACGTATGAAAATTACGGGGGGTAGGCTAGTCTTTAACCCAAAACAAACATTTCCCAGCAGGCTGTGCTAAAGTCCATCTCCACACCTGTATGTTGGCAGCCGGGAGAAGAATCTGTACATTGTTGGCCACGTGCTTTTATTGTTCAATCTAAGAGTGGACAACTGCATACATACACAGAAAAGGAAGAGGTGCTTTTGACAAGTGCACCAAGTGAGGCAATTTTCTAGGGTTAACTTGCGAGTAAACAAGAAGCCAGAAAACAAGTGCTTACACAAGAGAACTGAACAGAACGAGCCCTAGAGTGGCAAGTGAGAACAGTTGCATGTCCAGTGCTCATCCTGTCCATTTCTTCCCTTGTGTCAACATCTATTTGCTTGTTTCCTGTTCATTCACAAGTATGTACCAACATGCTAAGCAAAACATTCTGCAGGTTTCTCAGAAAGAAACCTAAAAAAACTTCATTCTGGTCTAAGGGGTCATTTCTGGGGTGGTTGCTCTACCAAATTTCCAAGGAGTTTCTACTTTACGGGGTGTTAGAGCAAAAGCTATGCCTGTCAACACTTAATAGCTTACCAGCAGCCGTTTTGCACAGTTCTGTGCAATGTCAACCACGTTGCATGAGTTAAGTCAATGTAATTCATGTGCCCATTGCTTGAAATTCACTTGCAGCAGTAAGTGCGCAGAGCAGCTGCTCAGGTTTCTGCACATATGTCTGCCAGCATGTCTACCATTTGCTGCAATCAGAAGAGATGCCACGCACACTTGTCACCTTTTACGCTGGACTGTACTGTACAGTGCTCACGGAATGAAGCACGACAGGGAGCATTTAGTAGGATCGTGCATATATGCAAAGTACTCGAGAGTACCATGTATGTCGCTAGAAATCTGGTAACCAAAGGTGATGTGCACTCCGCTTTAAGTGTACGCACCAAAATTACATCAATATGACATGAACTGCAGCCTGTGGAAACGAAAGTATGCGCATTACTTAGCCCTAAATTGATGCGCTTCCTTCCGTGGGCACTGTACCTGTGGCACTCAAAGAGACGCAGTAAGAAGTTTTCGAAAGCACAGGTTCTGCAGAAGGGTTCATTTCTGTTCAGTTATGGCATGAAGCCTGAAATGAAAAAAAAAATACTGTATAGGTTACAAGCACAATTGCTGACAGCAACTCTCAGTTCCAGGCCTGTGCTTTGCCAAAACTGTTTCTTCTGGAGGTCCTGTGGCTCCATAATCTTTCGATGCCAGCAGTACATTGCCAACCCACACCTATTTTCAGAACATTCACCTGGTTCATAGCTTTTCATAGCCAGGTCCAACTGATCGGCTTTGTGTCAACAATGTGTCTACCGTACAGTGTTGAAGTAGGGTGCACCCAATATGACAGACAAGTTGTGCGTTAACAGCAACATGCAGAATGTTTAATGAAATTGATAATTGTCATTTACTGATGGTAGATGACAGTACCATAAAGCTACAAAAGAAACCGAATACAGTTTTCTCAGAAAGCTTTGCAGTTGAAGAAAAATTCGTTCTGTACTGGAGACCTGACGCCGGACTGATGCCTTTTCAGAGTGGTCACTCCAAGACTCTGGAAAGTAGAAACCATCCGAAAAGTTGGTAGAGCAGCCACCTTGGAAAGGGAACATTTTCAGCTGTCAAGCTTTCTTTTTGATGAGCCCGTATTGAGTTTTCTTTGCAGCTTCGAATTACTTTTGAGAAGATGCCAATTATTCCTTTCATAAGATGCACCATGCAAGCATTTGGCTAACAATGGCTGTTAAAATCAATGTATCGATATCAGATGTTGGGAGCTACAATTTGCAGGTCATTTTGTGCAAGTGTAGTTTCACAAAGAATTCTATTTTGTGTGCTTTTTTATTTGCATGGTTGCATATCTTGTTCCTTTCTGCAATCTATACGTATAGAAATATTCGCATGCGAAATATGTGATGGGAGTGCCAAAATATCTGTTGAATATCACAAGAAGAGAAACCATGTTCCTGTTCACTAATGCGGTACTGTATGTATATCACTGGCACACTACCTATTAACCGTCCACTGTCTGTGATGTCATGTCCTGTCGCTGCTCACATATTGTTGGTGTCATCATAACTGCACTTTCTGTCATATGTGTCGTGTCTCTTCATGAAACCATCGTTCCGTCCACACAGCTTCTAACAGTGTGTTAATTAGTGAAATTTGAAGACGCTTCAGATCAAAATAACATTTTCAAAACTTTTGTGCATTTAGACCACTTTGACTTGTGGAAAAAAATAAGAACAATGTTTTTTTTTTCTATATTTATATTGCTGGGGTTTCTAGCAAAAGACACTCTATGCACTATATTGGTTTCTTTCCACGATGCAGTTGAATCAATACAAGTGAACTGAAACAAATGAAGATCAGCTGTGTTCTTATTACCTGTGCTTTGGGATGTAATAACAGCATTTAAAATTATGGGGTTTTACGTGCCAAAGCCACTTTCTGATTACGAGGCACGCCATAGAGGAGGACTCCGGAAATTTCGACCACCTGGGGTTCTTTAACGTGCACGGGTGTTTTTGCATTTCGATTCCATCGAAATGCGGCCGCTGTGGCTGGGATTCGAACCCACGACCTCGTGCTCAGCAGCCCAACAGCATAGCTGCTGAGCAACCACACGGCGGGTGTAACAATAGAGTTTAGGACCATGAATTGTGTACGTAGTTTTTTTAATGGGACGTTTATCGAACCCTCTGATGTTGCTTGAGAAGAATGCTCTTGTGAAAACTTCAGGCTGTGCAGTGTGAAAGTGCAGCAGTTTCTCTCACATGTGTGACAAGGACTGCGTACTGGCAACATCTTTACAAGTAGACTGCAAGTGAACTGTGTAGGGCATGGGCACATTTGCCTGTAAGGATGTTGTCCCACATAATTAACTTCTTCACTTGCTATTCCTGTGTTTGCCGTGGCTTTCTCTATGAAGTCTAGATATCTGTTTCGGTTTAGGCTCTGACCTACTTTGTTTGTTCTTTAGGATAATTTTCTTATGGAAATAATTTTCACGTTATATGAAAATTATTGTGCTGCCCACAAGTAAAGCCTCAAGACTGCACTGGACTCTGGTTTATCCAGTCATTACCCCTTTTTTTTTTTGCTTAATGGCTGATAATGAAGTACGAAAACCGACTGCACTCACTTCTTTTTCTATTTATGAGTATTACAGCGCACTTTTACATTTGGCAATTAACTCCTTCAACAAAATATGACAAGCACATCAATGGTAGAGTGTATAAGCGCGACTGAACAAAGACGTAGAAAGAAACAGATACATAAACACAGCGCTTCACTTTCAACTATATATTTTATTTTTTATTGTATGGCTCATCGAAATGCACCACTGAATGTTCTTTTTTGCTGTTACGTTTGTTTCCGCTCGCACGGTATATATTTATCGATGCGTGCGAAAATAAAATTTATAGTTGAAAGTGAAGCGGTGTGTCTGTGTTTCTGTTTCTTTCTACGTCCTCGTTCAGTCGCATTTATACACTCTACCATGGATTCTAACCAACTAGCCCGCCAATGTGTTTTAACCAAGCGCATCAAGTAGTCCCTGATGTCTGTCTTGTTCATCTGAGGAGGTGAATATAATGCGGTCATTGGTAAACCTTGGCAAATTAGCAGGAGGAGGAGGAGGAATAAACTTTATTTGTGCACAGCAGATTTGAGACCTAGGCCTCTACCTAAATGACGGCCTCGAGCTCTTGGGCCCTGGCGGCATCTTCGGCCTGCTGGATTGCCTTGAGTTGGTCTTCCGGTGCACAGCTGAGCAACGCGGTCTCCCACTGCTCTCTGGTCTTAATTATTTTATTCTGTATGGGTGTACGAGGACAAGCCCAAACCATATGTTGTAGGTCCGCCCTTTCTTCACAGAATCTACATCTATCCGTGTAACGGTCCGGGTAGTAGCGGTGGTAGGCCACCGGGTTCGGATATGTATCTGTTTGTAAGAGGCGCCATGCCGTCGCTTGCCGTCTATTTAACGAGGAGTGTGCCGGGGGGAAATGGGCCCTTCCCAATTGATAGTGTTTGGTGATCTCGTTAAAGCTGGTCATCCGGTCTCTCTCCATTCCCAGTATTTGTTGAGTGTCACCTGCTCGGCCTGTCAGTTCTCGAGCCAGGTTGTGCGCTATTTCGTTCCCGGGAAGGGAGGAGTGTGCGGGTGCCCATATAATGTGAATGTCGCTATCTTCATGAAAGTTGTTTAAAATTCTCAGTACTTCCGGCGAGATTCTTCCTTTTGCATAGTTCTTGACGACCGTCTTGCAGTTGCTTACTACAATGTTAGCTTCCGTGGAGGCTATTGCCAGTGCTAAGGCAGCTTCCTCCGCCACCTCTGCCTTCCATGTTTTTACCGTCCCACTAACTCTGCAGTCACCCTCTATACTTGTAGCAACTATCGACATACTCTGTCCATTTGCGTACTCCGCCGCGTCCACATAGACCACGTCCCTGGCACTACGGAATCTTTTGTAGAGAGCTCTCGCTCGTGCGTTTCTTCGATTTTGGTGAAACTCCGGGTGCATGTTTCTGGGGATTGGGGGTATAGCTAAATTTTATTGCAACAGCTTTGATTCATCCGAAGTGCCATGGTATAACCGAACCCTGTTCGCACGCTCTTTTAGTACCAAAAGTGACGGCTGTATAATCGGCAAACTCTATGACAGGCGATACACTACTGTCACAGTAAGCTGCGTCAAAGTTCCTCGGCAGGTAATCAACGCGTAGAAAGCCTGCCTGAAGACAGTGGGAATGCATGGTGTAGCAACTCCCCAGTGCGAAAGACACATTTTTCCCTTCTGCCATTTGTACATATGCTGTTTGTCTCGTCTGACTGAATGAACGGGTATAGCTATCATACATTGCGGTTTGTGTGTCTATGTTCACCTTCAAAGAGGAAGGGTGACCTTGCTGATGTTAAGCGTATGTGTTTCAATAAACTGCCAATAAATGTTGTACCAAGACCCTTTCTTCCACGATTTTTTGCAGTGGAGACTTTATCAGAAAGTCACAACAAATGCTGCTATATTTACAAGAGCTTCCCATGAAAGATACACTCTTCGCCATAATGAAGCTGCAGCGGACATGAAAATACCTTCGTTACATCCTATACCGTATTTACACACATAATGTTTGCATCCATTAGACTGACCTTTAAAAATTTAAATTCTTTTTTTCCTTGCATAACCATAGCACTGTCAGAAATTGCTGCAGCTACTGTATTCTACTCCTTCCAGCCAGTGCCGGTTACGAACCTGGGTTATTACAAAGGAAAATGTTGTTTGGAATATTTGGTTTGAGCTCACAGTGGCTGATGCGAGAACCCCCACTCACAACCACTTTACTTTTTTATTTAGCACCTAGAACGTTCTCCAAGCAACTTTTCGCCATGAAATTATTACACCCTCCAACATTACAGCAATTTTCCACACACAAAAAAGTGTGAGCATTATTTCGAGTAAATATTGTACTCTTTGAAAGCGCAGCATATTTACTTGTGTACGATCTTCACTTCTTTCTTTCCTGAATCTGGGCAGAGTGCAGCTCTTATGCAAGATGAGCATGTGACTACCCGCTTAAGCCCCAGGTGATGTCATGAATTATGCAAAATAATGCAAGCACTTGCTCTGCAGTACATGCATATTTATGCAAGATTCAGCTCCACTGATCCAAGTTTCATTTCATTCTTCAATGCCCCTATTCGCGATGCCGCTTCTGTCATTACCAAAGCTTACTACCTCACATCGTGCTCCCAAAGATGGTCATTGCGCAGATGCATGTATTGTGGCAGGTTGGCAGGTAACTAGAGCAAGACTGTTTCTTTTTCAATATTCTAACCTCGTAAGTAGAGGATGTGGGTATCACACAAATGAATACAGTCCATTTCATGTTAAAATCGGCAAGAAACATTTATATTAACTTTGTTATATGATAATTCGTTAGATCCATTCTTCAACTGCGAAGCTTTTTCAGAGAAACTCGTATGGGTTTCTTTTGTTGCTTCGTGCTGCAGTCGGGTGGATGATATTCACAGTTCCCATTCAAGACTGGAAGGATGTCTTTGAAATCTTTCTTCTTCATAAAATAAAAATGATGGATTACTGTGGGCAAGAGCACACAGAACTTAAACAAGTGGAGCTTGTTTTTTAATAGAAGCGTCTGCTATGGACTCGTTTTTGAAGTGTCCGCTATCTCCGCCACACAGTAAAGTTAGCTTCGTTACACAATTCCTGCAGTTGCTTCAATTAACAGAGCAGAGGATCCCCAAGTGCACTTTCTCCAATACTTATGAGAGGGCCGGCAAAAGTATGACAAAAATGCAACTTTGTTAATCGCTATCTAAAGTGCATATTCTTTACTGAACAAAAATTTGTACCTCATTTACATTGGTGCAACGTTCTGGGGGAAATAACTGAGTATATCGAAACCTATGTGGCAACTGCCTAGGTCCTCTTATTTAAAACCTACTGCTATTTGTAGCTGCGCTCAGTACCTGTAGCACATACATTTTACACATTTAAGGCTACTTTCAGTCTTTGCTGGACAACAACAAGCTATTGCAAGCCAAGTCAGTGACCCTATGCTGCTTAACTGCTATTGGACCACAATGTTCGGACAAGCACTCCTTCGGCATAATTTTAATAGGGTGACAAATTTCTTTCTGGTTTGGAAACTAGAACTCGAAACCTACTCTAAAGGCTTATGAAGATGAAGTTGTTTCAGAAGTGCTACTTCCATGGGAATCGATATTATCGACTTGTCATACTGGCCAACTGCTGCACAACAGGTGAAGCCCAGAAGGCAAGCCCCCGAAGCTAACTAAAGAATTTTATCCTGGTGATAAGTATCAAATTGTGCTTTATAAGGCATCAGGCTGCCTTTTGTACATAACACTTGCTTAAAAAGCTAACTAAAGAATTTTATCCTGGTGATAAGTATCAAATTGTGCTTTATAAGACATCAGCCTGCCTGTTGTACATAATACTAGCTTGAAAAGCTAACTAAAGAGTTTTATTCTGGTGATAAGTATCAAATTGTGCTTTATAAGACATCAGGCTGCCTATTGTACATAATACTTGCTTAAAAAGCTAACTAAAGAATTTTATCCTGGTGATAAGTATCAAATTGTGCTTTAGAAGACACCAGGCTGCCTTTTGTACATAATACTAGCTTAAAAAGCTAACTAAAGAATTTTATCCTGGTGATAAGTATCAAATTGTGCTTTATAAGACATCAGGCTGCCTTTGTACATAATACTAGCTTTAAAAAAATTTTTTTTTTCATTTCAAGATAAATGTTTTTTTTTCAGGGGTTAGTGAAGAGATTAGGGACTTTACTGAACCAGGATATTGAAACTTCACTGAACCATTCTTGAATTGTAATGTTCAGCATTCCAAAACTACAGTGGCTTCCAAGCACACTGTAGTGGAGGGCTTTGAATTCATTTAGACCACCTGGCGTTTCTTTAACGAGTACACAAGGCATGATACACATTTTTGAATTGTGCCTCTATCGTAATGCAGCCACGGTGACCAGGAATTGAACCCAGAACCTTGTGCTCAGCAGTGCAATGCCACTGATCTACCACAGCAGGTGAAAAAATTTTTTATTCTGCAAGACACGCAGCATTTTTGCTTGAAAATTTGGCACACTGCATAAAAAGAAATGTAGAAATAGCAAGGAATTTTGTAAACTGTAGTAACAATATATTTATTTTAACCCCACAAGTTCGTGGAAGAACAGAGATTGCAGCTATAGGGTCCACCCTGTCCCTTTAACACATTAAGTGTCGTGCCCGAGTGTACTTGTCTCAATGCCGATGCACACTTGGCCGTGCCTGAGATAGCTGTTGAATCTGAAACATCCGGGAACTGGCTGCATCATCTACTCAAAAGCTCGTTAAACTAAAATTCTATGGTAGGTTTTGATATTATATGACAGACAACGTGTCAAAGCTTATCAACTGTTGATGTTGCTCACGTCTTGAATTTTCCGCCATTGAAGAAAACTAGAGCTAAATGCCTGCAAGTTTTTTGAGCAAGGCAAAAGTTTAAGAACTTATTATTACTCTGATTCAGAACTGTGATAACGAAGTGATGTGACTGAATTGGCTATCTTGTGCACATGTCTTCCGTGTTTAAACCCATCGCAAGTGTGCCGATAAGCGATGCACCGTGCCTACATAATGCCTTGTTTTTTGTGCATTAAAGGAATCTTGCAAAAGCTGCTGCTGCATCCACATCGGTTATTACACTGGTGACGAGGCACGGTTGCGCCCGTGCGGGGAGGGCATTGTCGGCAAGATGGCCTTTGGCATTCGTATCGGCAAATTTCACTTAAATGGTAATTCTTCACGGGAGGATTACGTTGAGCGTATAGAGCTATGCTGCACTGCAAACAAGCTCAAGGAAGACGCCAACAAGAGGGCAGGATTGCTGAGGTGCTGTGGGGAGGATACATACTCCCTGATACCTACCCTCGTAAAGCCTCTTCGACCACTGAACGCTGACTACCAGTCCATCGTAAAAGCCAAGAAGAACCATATCAACCCGAAGCCATCCGAGCTATATTCAAGGTACGTGCTCTCGAAACGAGGGCAGCACGACATCGAATCTGTCGCAGACTACGTCACAGCTTTATGTAAGCTAGCCGAGAACTGTGGGTTCAACGACAACCAGCTTTCCCTTGACGTAATGCTGAGGGAAGGGTTGGTTTTTGGAATCTCCGACAGCATTGTGCAGCAACGTTTGTTGGCCGTGAAAGACCTGACTTTTAAGACAGCCTACGATCTAGCAGTCACGGCAGAGGCTGCTGCAAAGCATCAAAGGGTTACATTGCGGCCTGCATCAGGACGTCCCAGATTTGACAGCCAATGTGGAAAGGCAACACATGAAGCAGCATAAGAATGGGCAAGATGAAATAACTCCCAGCAAGCATTTGAAACGGCACTGTTTCCGGTGTTTGGGCAACCACGCTGCATACCGCTGCAGGTTTAAAACTGCAGTATGCTTCAACTGTTCCGTGAAAGGACACTTGGCCAAAGCGTGTCAGAAGAAACAAAGAGGTTAGGTTAACCACCAGTTGAAAAATATGCCAAACTTGGTACAAACTGAGTATGATGACATGCTAAATATTAGTCAAGTGACTAGCGGTTGCCCCAAGTTTATGGTGGCCATAAGTACAGGCGGTGAAATAGTGCCCATGCAAGTCGACTCAGGAGCAGCTAGATCGATTATCAGTCAAAATATGTTCAGCAAACTGAAAGTGGCAAGGCACATTAAGCTTGAAGAAACGGACAGCAAGCTCGTAACTTGGACTAAAGAAGGATTGGACGTCATCGGAAAAGCCACACTTCCAGTCAAATTTAAAGAACAAGACTTCCAGTTGCCGATACTCGTAAGAAACCAAGGTAGCACGCTTTTGGGTTGTGATTGGTTCAAGGTCTTGAACATTAATGTCACTGGGCTTCACAGCATCGAACAAAATGCAGAAGCCCTTACCAAAACATTTCCGGATGTTTTTGGCGAAACATTTCCAGGTGCCGCTCTGCCACCACTACACATCAAGTTGAAGCAGGACACCCGGCCCAAGTTTCTAAAATGCTGCAGCATTCCAGTCGCACTCAACGATGACGTCATCACAGAACTGGAAAAACTGGAATGTCAAGGTGTTCTGCAACCGATGCAGTACTCCAAATGGGCCACCCCTGTGGTCATCGTCCGTAAAAAGGATGGGTCATTGAGAATATATGGCGACTATCGAAGTACAGTCAACCAAGCGGTAAGGAACAATGCTTATCCTTTACCTACTAGCAAGGAACTTCTCGCAAAGTTGGGGAATGACTGTATTTTTCTAAAATTGACTTGATGCAAGCGTACCAGCAACTTGCAGTTGACGCTTCAGCAGAAGTGCTCACGATAAATACAGCAAAGGGCCTGTACAAAGTGCGATGTTTCCTGTTTGGTGTGTAGGTGGCACCCGGATTATTTCAAAGAGCAATTGATACAGTGTTTGCAGGTCTATGCCAGGTAGCGGCATATCTTGATGATATCCTTGTGGTCAGCGAAATGGCAGAGGAGCACCACGAAGTTCTCATGGAGGTTCTTAACCGTCTGTCAAAAGCGGGACTGTGTATACAAGGTGCCAAGTGTCAGTTCTTCAAAGAGAGCCTGGAGTACTTGGGACACCGGATAGATACATATGGCATCTACCCATCAAAGGCTAAAGTTGAGGTGATTCACAAAGCACCTGCACCAGAGATCAAGAAGGAGCTCCAAGCTTTTCTAGGTATGGTGAATCTCTACAATCGCTTCCTAAAGGGTCGGTCTGAAGTTGCCGAAGTGCTCTACTGCCTACTGGACAGCGACAGTACGTGGAAGTGGGGTGAAGAGCAGCAACTAGCTTTCGAAAGACTAAAGACGTTGCTGAAGTCCGAGTCATCTTTAGTGCATTTCAACCCTGATGCACCCTTAATTCTGTCTTGTGGCGCATCACCCGTGGGTGTGGGAGATGTATTAGCTCACAGTGATGCTCAAGGTGATCATGAACAGCAGGTTGCCATTATCCCTCAAGAGAAATGTGTATAACAGCTGTGTCTTACCAGTACTCACGTACGGGGCAGAAACCTGTAGGCTTACGAAAAGGGTTCTACTTAAATTGAGGACGACACAACGAGCTATGGAAAGAAGAATGATAGGTGGAACGTTAAGGGATAAGAAAAGAGCAGATTGGGTGAGGGAACAAACGCGAGTTAATGACATCTTAGTTGAAATCAAGAACAAAATGGGCATGGGCAGGACATGTAATGAGGAGGGAAGATAACCGATGGTCATTAAGGGTTACGGACTGGATTCCAAGGGAAGGGAAGCGTAGCAGGGGGCGGCAGAAAATTAGGTGGGCGGATGAGATAAAGAAGTTTGCAGGGACAACATGGCCACAATTAGTACATGACAGGGGTTGTTAGAGAAGTATGGGAGGTTCCTTTGCCCTGCAGTGGACGTAACCACGCTGCTGCTGATGATGATGCTCAAGGATGCGAGCAACCTGTTGCTTATGCATCAATACACTCACTAACGTGGAACGTAATTACGCCCAGATTGACTGTGAGGCTCTAGCTATTGTCTATGACATCCGTCAATTTCACCAGTACCTCTGTGGGCGAGAATTCCGCACCTTGACAGATCATAAGCCACTACTCGGTATCTTTCAATGAGACAAGCAGATTCCCATTGTTTTGTCACCGCGCATGTTGCAGTGGTCCTTGATATCTGCTTGCGAATACAAACTGGAGTATAGAAGGACGCAAGATCACGCAAACACTGACTGTCTAAGGAGGCTACCGATACCCGGTGACAGGAGAGACATCGAGCCTCCTGGCGACGTCCTTTTGTTGGAAGCAGTGGAGTACTACCCTCCTGTGAGCGCAGCAGACATCGGATCAGCCACTCTGCGTGATCCTTGCCTGTCGAGTGTGAAGAAATGGGTCGCAACTGGCTGGCCAGAACAAGGTGCGCCCCCAGAATATGCCGCCTATCAGGTGAGGTGCGAAGAGTTGTCTTTTCACCGTGACTGCCTTCTGTGGGGTAACATGGTCATACTGCCAGAAGAACTGAGAGAAAATGTCCTCGCTATTCTGCAGGCAAATCATCCTGGCATAACGGCCCTGAAAGCTCTGGCAAGGTCATGTGTGTGGTGGCCGAAGATTGATGCCCAGATTGAAGATTTCGTGCGTGATTACAAACTCTGTCAAGAGAACAGGCAAAGTGTACCTAAGACGCCTGTGCATCTCTGGACGAAACCCGAAAGCCTACGGAGCAGAATTCACATGAATTTTGCAGGGCCCGTTAAGGGCGTTTTCTTTCTTGTTGTCGTGGACGTGCTATCAAACTGGGCCGAGGTCGAGATAATGTCATCACTTCACTCCTCAGCTATGATCGAAAAACTGCGAAGAATGTTTGCTTCATACGGATTGCCAGAGTTAGTTGTTTCTAATAACGGCACAGCCTTCTTGAGCAACAAAATGCAATCTTTCTTGAACAAAAATGGCGTGCGCTACATGTACACAGCGCCATACCATCCCACAAGCAACGGAAGGGCTGAACGCATGGTTCGCGAGCTAAAGTGTTCACTCCGAAAGCAGAGCCAGGGCACAGTGGAGAGTAACGTTTCTCATTTTTCATTCAAGCAGCACTCCACGCCCCACTCGGAAACCGGGAGGACGCCAGCAGAACTCATGCTGGGCAGGAGCTTCCGCTGTGTCTTGTCGAGACTGCACCTTGACGTGGAAGGCCCTGGATGTACCAATCCGACATCCTCGAGGGAGTTTCTACATGGTGACCCCGTGTACGTGCGGAACTTCTCTCGTGGTCCGAAGTGGCTGGCCACACAGATACTGTGTCGCTTGGGCCACGTCATGTGCAAAGTACAGACTTCAGATGGTTCAGTACACCGACGTCATCGCAACCACGTGCGGAGAGCATGAGATGCTGTACCGATAGTCTCTCACGCAAACCCCTGCTTCAAGCTTCCAGCGACACAAACTGCAGTGCAGAGATTGCCTATGCCAGAAGTTCTGCAAGCATGCCGTGGGTCTACTTATGTGCATCAACCAGTGCTTCGTTATGGCACTGACTACTAGGTGGGACGGGATGTGATAACAGAGTGATGTGATTGAATTGGCTATCTTGTGCGCATGTCTTCCGTGTTTAAACCCATCGCACGTGTGCCGATAAGCGATGCACCGTGCCTACATAAAGCCTTGTTTTTTGTGCAATAAAGGAATCTTGCAAAAGCTGCTGCTGCGTCCACATCAGTTATTACAAGAAGAGTTCAGTATTTATTACGAAGTGTCCTCAAGGGACAATGACAGTGTCTAAGAAACAATTATTAAAATTGTTAATTAGCAAGAAGCCTGAACCCTTGCTTCAACCTCGAGATTAAAAATCTCATAAAATGTTCAGCGATATATCGCCAATAAATAGTGTTTGAATATAAAGCTGGCTAATGTGTAACTTGTACATTGAATTTATTCTGCTTTAGAAGAACACCAGGCACTGTAAGAATGTTAAAAGCTCCGAGTGTAACAATAAAATGTAGTGCAAGTGTATTTCTTTCGACCTTAATTTATTTTACTATGTTTATTACATTGAACTTTGAATACACTAGTACAACACTTACTAAAATAAAGGATGTCTAATTAAAATTTAGATTTTCTTTGTTCTATCCCAAAATTTGTAATGTGTGTTTAAAAATTTGACATACACCATTCCCTACTTACCGTCATGAACACTGAATCATCTAATCTACAGAACACCAGAATCACCCTCAGTGTCGTAAGTGCAGTCGGAATAAATACATATATGTATGCCTTGTATAAAATGAATTGTGTGACTATGTACCACGACACAGAAATGCTACATGCAGATAGACATAGTCAGGACTTATGCGAATATACATTTTAGTAGACTAACTTGTTCACATGCATGAGTCTGATATTGAAATCCTGTAAATGAACTAACTCGCATGCAACGCTACGAGCCATTGGCCCCCCTAGGTTGTGCCCCCAGAGCAGATCGCTTTCAAGATAAAGACAGTGCGACTGAGGTACAACACACACACCCTTGCCTCCCCTCCCCCGGTGCCATGCGTGGTATGGAATACGGCGCACTTCCTGTCCTTGCGCATGCGAGATTGGGCCACCATCTTCGGCTCACTGTCATCTGCTTTCACTCGCACAAACAGTGTACATTGTGCATGGATGATGTTACCATGAGACGAACCCACTATGCATGCATCACAAAGAAAACCAGTAGCAGCTGCCAGAGGAGGTCAACCCAGTGTGCATCCATCTACTTTCCTCCTCTGCAATGCTTAGCCTCATTTCTCCATCCCCACTTCACTCAACATTACCTTCACATTCCTCTAGATAGTGGTACGTTGCCGCGTGAGCGCACTCCTTCATACTTTCCCCAGCGCGCACTTTTCTTCAGCTCCAGGCATCTTACTCATTTGCTTGCTTTGTGGCCTCACACGTCTACGGCTGATTTGAAAAGCTGGCCAGTTACGCTTCTACATAAAGCAAGTTAGTGCGTGTGCCATGTTTTCCATTATATCTTCCTACCAACATAACACAATGGGTTAATAAGTAGAGCTGCTTGCTTAACAAGATGTCAATTTGAGCATGATAAGGCAGCCAAGAAATTATACTATAACAGTAAAGCCCACACTGGAGCAATTTTCATTCTCTCAAGTTTCCAGAACACACTGCACATACCGTATTTACTCGCATAATGATCACACTTTTCTGTCACAAAAATTGATGCAAATTCAGGGGTGCGATCATTACGCGAGTTAAATTTCCCGCGAAAAGGAAACATTTTTTTTTCATCCCACATTTGCTGCAGGATGACAATAGGTCAACGAATAGGCGGCTGCCTCTGCAACAGTGCAGGACACCAAAACAAAAATGGCAGCCAGTAAAGCAAGCCGAACGCGCCGAGCGCGATCTTTTTCTTCTTCTCGTGAGTGCATTACGCGCATTGAAACAGTTTCTTCGGTATCAGTAATGAATAATATTGTTACTATCGGCAAGCTTAAGGCAATAACGTAGCCAAGACCACTTTGAGGGGACATAAACAGAGATGGACGCGCTTAGCTGCCAGTGACAGAAACCCATGGCGGGCATGCTAAGAAAACTGCTGCATTTGTCTTCACTATTATCTTAATATGGCACGCTTCCGCTATGGGTGGGCGAATATCTTAGCTGTGTTACAAGCGTCGATGTATGAATAGGGTACACTTCTAACGTATCAGTGTAAACGTGGCTACTATCGTTGCCGCTCGCGATTTGTTGCGTGCCCACGAGTGCAGACGAGATGAAACGAAAAGCACCTTTTTTATTGTTGTTGACCACAACCATTATAAAGCCTACAAATAATAAAGCCAAGGCAAGTTTGGTTGTACCTTTTTTTTTACATGGAAGTATGGAAAGTGATAAAAGGAATAAATTGGAGCATCTGCTTAAGAATGTTCGGTGCGTGCAGACCGCTTGGTATGTCTTGAAGAGTTTTTCGCGTAGCGTTCGACAGATGGTAAGCGCAATCATCATTAGCTAGACTTGGCACACGACATATCGCTGTGGCAAGTTCGGGGTGCGATCATTACACGGGAAAGGAAAAAAGTCGAATTTTGACGACAAAATTCAGGGGTGCCATCTATACGCGAGTGCAATCATTATGCAAGTAAATACAGTATTTCCCCAAGCCACCAGAAGTTGCACGTGATGTACATCAGGTGCGCATCCTCAAGCCTCCATGCCGGTAGGTAAAAAATGAATCACAACTTCAACAAGCTAATTTATTACCGTCCCTTATGTACACTACACTCGGCAATGCTGTCATGATGTCTTTGAAGTCTCGGCAGGTCCACCAGCTTCACAATTTTGCATTGATTCAGCAGATACTCTTGAACCTGCTTCGGCACCAGATTCACTCTTATCGTATGTTGAGTTCTCATCCTCGGCGACGCCTTCAAACTCTTCCTGCGGGTGATTAGCAGTCACCAATGACTTGCTAGGTGCCCTCAACATGAAAACTACCGGAATCTCTTTGAGTTTGGCATTGTGAACCTGCAATATCCTGAGCCAGGATAGGAGAGAGTCCCTAGTGGAAGTACCAGTTGCAGCCATGGCGAGGATGATACCATCCGTCTGTTCGTGAACTGTGGATGGCTTCACCAGATCTGAGGTTGGCTTCTCCCCAAGAACAGTGATGGGGATGTTGGACACATCTGAAAAGAAGCAAAAGGAGCACGAACCAAATTGCCTGAGCTCAGATGTCTCGAAAAAGAAAAAGACCAGCGTAAACCGTACACACAAAGACACAAACAAGACAGCAGAGGAATGCACAGTGTATCCATCAACATGTAATCCAAACAATCTGACTTCCTATGCACAGCTGAGCTTCCTTCGCGTACCCAAAGCCCCACACCCGGTTCGCATTTTGTACTTTGTTTTGCATTCTCTCGTATACCTTTTTGCATTCTTTTGTATGCCTGTGGTTTGCATCCCCTAGCTATAGATGAGCAAAAGCTAACAACTCCCTAATGTCTGACTATGAACATAAGTTTAAAAGTGAAAGGTAACACGTTCCAAGTCACTAGTGCTCAAACAAGCGACGCCTCTAGAATCAACGTTAGGCCTACGGTGACAACATGCAGTCAGACAATGGTGTCAGTGCTAAAAATCATCACTACAAACAGCCATAAACACAGCATGCACTGCAGCCTTAAAGTGGCCATATGACCAGGCCAGTGGAACATGCTGCTGGCATCGGTAGAGCTGGTGCAGAATACAGAAACGTGTTGCTTATCCTCTTGAGACCCGAAAACAGCTAAGAACGCAATCGTTTTTAACCCCACAAAGCCCAAGGTATTGGCCGGGAATAGTTGGTTCCCAGAAATTTTTAACCAATGCGGACTTGTAGGCTGTGTTTATTCAGTTGCCCTGGTGTAGCTCTGGAAGCACTACAATCTACCGCAGGCTTTGACTGACATGACAATCACATGTTGGACTTCAAATGTGTTGCACAATGCTCTGTCCTAATTTTTTTTCCTTCCACCATGCTGGTCAGAGTGCATGTAAAAATTAGCTGCAAAGCAGCGAAAGGACGTTTAATTTGTGACCAACACTCCTTTGTCACCAAATGCACACAAAGCTGAGATGTGGTGCAAGCCTGGTGGTGGTGCCTGGGTCACTCATCCGCAATGATCTCCACAGTGCTGCGTACGCATATGGGCCAAAGCCCATGTCAGCAGCAAAGCGCCTTAGCTACCGCCACAAAGCAGGGTCGCATAAACGCGATCGAGCCCACACGGCCACTAGCGCTGCGCAGCATGCGTCGACTGTGGAAAAAAAATCTACTCAGTTTCTTTGAAATAGGGTCGCCAACCAATAAATTCAGACACTGATAATTTGGATACACTTTATTATTCAGACAGCCATGCAACACCGCCACTAGCCCCATAGGCAGCCAAAATTTAGAAACCTTACAGCGTGTTCTGTTGTAAGGTTTATTGTAACGTTATATGTAAGATTAGCGTGCTGTCATGCTTATTCAGACTCTGACTGTACAACCGTGTGCTAATTGGGTCACTAAGTTGAGCAGAAATAGCAATATTTTCATTTCAGTATGTCACTGGCATGGTTGTAGGCCATGTCGCAGGTGCCTCCTTGAAACCAAAACTAGCGAAGCCTAGTTGATCTTGTAGTCGCCAATGAGAAGTGGGAGCATGCCTTTACCGTACTTTCGCCTATCTGTAGTGATAGCATGAACATGGTCTAGATGAGGGCTGTGATTTTGTAGGGATGCATTCCACTTGATTTTACGCCATTCTCATCATCCATTACTCATGGCCAGCTCATATCGTTGATAATGTGCACAGCGAATCACTCTGACCACTGATGAAGTGCCAGAAGTGTGAAAAAGAACAGCATAAGAGGCACTGCTACAAAACAGTAGCCCAGAAACGTTTAAGCCTAAGGCAAGCATATGTGCAAGCAGCAACTGTTGACAAACTTGGGCCGTTTTCTGGGACAATAGCTTTTGAAGATAATTTTGATTTCCCTATATTTTATGTGACTAGCACGAGACATACCAGCGGGCAGTGCTAGCGTTTCGGCACAGTGAATAAGATAGCGTGCTTGGTAATGTGTAAAGAAAACCGTCACACGTAGACACTGACGCATCTTGCGCTAGTTAGGCAAAATTGAAGATATCTCCGAAAATGACGATACGAGAATACGGTGTTACGTATCAACGCCACAAAAGGCCCCCACCCCACCATTACCCGACAGCCTGAACTAAGGATGAAGTGGGGGGGGGCAATCCAATGCAACCGAACAACGAAGGCGACTTGGGATTAGCAGTTGATTAGACATTTGCCACGAGTCACCACCACCCATCCATCAGCGTCTATCTAGAGGTCAACGCAGCATGGACACCGACTCTAGACGGGTCCACAAAAGCCACAGCCTGAACTAAAGATGAAGGGGGGGGGGGGGGGGGGCATCCAATGCTACCGAATAATGACGGCGACCTTGGATTCGCAGGAAGCTGTCCTGCCACTTCTTCCATACTATCAGGCTTTGGAGGTGGGGTTACTGCGGAGTGTTGCGAGCATGGCCATGGCATTGCAACGGATTCAACGATTGTGATTTGCTGCTGGACAGTCCTCAGATTCCCTAGTCGACTTGCCTAGGGAAGATGACGGTATTAAAAGCAGAGACTTTTCAAGCAGTGGGACAGAGGGTCCTGATATGAACTCAGATGTTTAACTTGCTCCTGCATGGAGTGGGCTTCATCAACTGGAGCCGAGTGACTAAACCAATAAACCCTTTTTCCTTCATTCCTACAACCTGATGTAGCCGTCGATGGATTTGGTGGATTCTGTGCCCAAATGCCACCCTAAGCCGCAAGAATGCCAAGCCTTTTGCAGTCACTTGTGGAAAAAAAGTCACTTATCTTCCAGGATTTTGGACTCGCGAATATTCACACTTGTTTGCAGTCCCCGTGGAGTCTGAATTATCGGTTGGCGACTGTACTTTAAAGCGGCCCTGAACCACATTTGATGGAAAAGGTGAAACACATTTGAAGTTAAAATAGGCTATTTCAGAAATAATTTTCCGCAACAAGGGCTTCTATGCGTTCAACATAAGAGGAGTTATTGGCAACCAAACACCCTCTTCGCTGTGCTCCCGTTCTTCGTTCAATGCCTTGCACTGCGAAGGCTACGGCAAAGCGGGTTGTGCCCACAACGCTCTGCCTTCTATATGTCACCGTGGTGCACAGTTCAAATTTGCTTCTGGATGTTAATGTAGACACCACAACTTCTGATTTTGGTACCTACAATGTGCCAAAGCTAAGCCAAATGCTGTTGCCTCAGCGAGCCACAGTGCGCTTAGCCAGCAGACTCGTGGCGGCACACTACGGCGACCATGGTAGCTATGCTATGTAAAAGACCACAGCTACATGCACCTGTAGTGCATATGCACAGCGTCTGCTTTGTGCCTGACAGGGCTTGAGTGCGCACTTGTGCTCATATACTCCAGTCTGGCCATGCTACATGGTGCGGACTCGCTTTGTCCCTCACCAGTTTGATTGGCACATAGGAGCCACACCCAACTTGCGCATTGTTCAAGCACCATCAATTAGGCTACCAAGGCATCTAACCAGGAGCGGCCAGGAGTGAGTGCGCACTGGCAAGCGTGCGTGCAGTCTAACCTAAAGTTTTGCATGGTTCGAGACTAGTTGAGCATTCAACACTAGTCAAAATTAGTGAGGCCTACCGGCTACGACAGCGATAAGCAGGGTGGCAACAGTTTAATTCCTATGTGGGCGGCCACGGCCGAGCGTATGTGAGCAGACTATAGTCAGCTTCTTAAGGAAGCACATGATTATTGCTGAAATTCAAAGGCACAGTTTCGCTTACTTCAGCCTGTTTATTGAACTTCGTCAATAAATATACACAGTAACAGTAGGAAGAAGCACACTGATCCAAACACCCTTCTTGATTGACATGAGCTACGGGCCAATAGCAGCCGTGTATGGGAATCCACTTTATTACGAAATAAATCGTCCAGAAGAGAATGAGGAGTAGGCTTCTGTTGAAAAGAGAGTGGTTGAGAAAAAGGTGACTTCGTGCTTCACTTGCGAGCTTCCGGCACCGCATACAACAGCAAAACTTGGCTGCGATTCTCCTCGCAGTGTATGCTATCCACAGACCATGTTTTTTTACCAGGCCCGAGGAGTAGTTCAGGACCCCTTTAAAGATTTTGAATGCCACAGGGGCCGTCGTTGCAGCACGGAAACTCAATGTCAACTGAAACGTAAGTAGGAGGACAGTCTCTGAGTTTAGCGTGTCATAGGCACCAAAAATGGTAGTAGCATCTACATAAACATCCAAAACCAAATTTAAACTCTGCGCCACCATAAAATTCAGTGGCTGGAGTGTTGCCAGCACCACCCTGCTCTGCCATAGCCTTCACAGTGCAAGCTGCTGAAGAAGTAGCGGAAGCACTTCAGAGGGGATGAAGGATGACCTTTGATTGCCAATAACACAATTGCTGCAGAATGCATTCGAGATGAGCAAAGCGAGAACAAGGTAAAAGCGGGAGCCAATGTTTCGACAAGTGGACTTGTCTTTTTCAAAGGAAGTCCACTTGTCGAAACATTGGCTCCCGCTTTTGTCTTGTTCTCGCTTTACTCATCGTCTTGAATTTCCATCTCCTGCCTTTCCTGCGTTTTCCAAGAACGCATTCAAATACCTTTTATTGCAAAATATTTCTAACAATGTGTCCTTTCACGTGAAACACTTTTTCAACTTGGATGAAAAGTATTGTTGGACCTCTTTAACACATGCATTATGAGTTTCGGAACATAGAAAGAGCCATGAAAATGCCTAAATAATCCAATGGCAAAATCAATTTTTTTTTTTTTTTTTTACAGTTGAATCATTACCAAGAATTTGTTTTCAGAGCTTCACTATACATTGCATTACATTGAACACCTACTTGAAATTTTGTGATGGTCATTACGTTGACATTTATTCTTCAATTACCTCATTTTTATGTTTCGTTATGTTGACAATCTGCCTTTTTCATGGCGCGACGACACATGTGCTGTGTCCTAGCGGATTAGTCGTGAATTGTTTTGGAAGGGTCACGTAAAGCCCCTCAATTTTTCAAATGTAGTGCCATTCTTAGATCTTTCCGTCACCCCGCTCACCCTGGCGCGTCCTCCTCCATGCTTCCTGTCGCCCCAGCCTCCTCCGCTTTCCCATTGGCCAATCTGTGTCACGTGGGAGGAGGCGCCGCGCTTTTGTATATTTTTTCTTTCCAGCGTGCACCGACCTCCATTGTTGGGCCTGCGCGACGAAAGTACGGCAGGCGGACTGACGGAGTGTGTTAGCGTAATAGAATGTGTAGGGCTGAGAACATAATTGCAATGCCATGCTGCTACGCCTTCGGTTGCCGCAACAGACACAGCGAGGGCAAAAAGCTTCTAGCTTTGCCGTCCGGCGGGCGCAACGCAAAAAGAAGTGTGGATTCGCAGGATCGGGCGGGCTGACTTCGAGGAAGTGGCAAAGAACGCACGGCTTAGTGAAGTAAGGGCCACGGCTACTCAAAACCTCTTATTTCGAGCCTAGTTCACGCCTTCCGCTTCGAAAAAGTGTTTGTTCATGCTCTGCGTGGTTTTCAGCGCGTTGTTTGACTTCTTTTTTTTTCGAATGTGCTGTCTTTGTTTCGTGTAGTTTCGTCTTGCGGTGAAATGCACGCATCTGCAGCTGGCCTGTGACATAAAAGCGACGTTATTCAGGGTGTGTTTCGAGCTCCACCAGAAGTTGGCACATTCTCGACGCTTTTGCAAGGCTCAATATGACTAACGATGCAGTCTTTTAGCTTCGAATGTACGCCCGCATGTATTGTTTTGGTTTGTGGTGATTAACGTTTTTAACGTTCCGAAGCGACTAAAGCTAGGATGCAGGTCATAGTGGATGGCTCGCCTGGGGATCTAGCTCATGTTTAACGTGCACGTTGATCGTAGAGTCGTACGTGGGCCGGTAAATTCCTTGTTGGCGTTTCATAATACTCGCGCGGGCTCGCTAGCGCTGCTTTAGAAGTTGGCGCCTCGGCGCGATTGTATTTCTTCAATAAATTTTATTTATTAGTTGTAACACCTTGTCATTATTTCGTATTATTGACGGCGCCTCCAGGGCACCAAAGCGGCAACGGGAACACCAAAGCTAGAACCAGGGCTGGATGGGGCTCGCCGAAGCCTGTGCATGCCAAGGGGGTATGAAATCGCGGACAGCCAATTTTGTATGCGAACACTCTCTGCGACGCCTGCATTATTGTAATGTCACATGCTCTTCAGAGGCCTCCGTTAACCATTACATGTGCCCTCCTGGAGCAGTACTTGTAAAAAAAAAAACAATATATCGTCACGATTACCAAAGCACCCCGCAATGAAAAAAAAAACGGCCCTGTTGCCAGGCATTGCTGAGCGCACACAGCCATTCCGGCTGTGAGCGGTCAGCAATCTCTCACGCGCCGGCTGAACAAAAGTATCCTGCAGGTACATAAATGAACCTACGAAACCACGTACACATACTTTCACGCTGTCAACACCTGAAACTTTAGTAATTACGCGCGTGTTTGAGTACACCGCGTGCTTGCGTCGTGTTTCAGCAACATGAACTCTCAACGTCTTGCGCTTTACGCCTTAAATACGCCTTGAATAATGGTCCTTTTCTCTATTTCTTCCGCAATTCCAACACGAAATTCTAAAGGCCAGTTACCGACTGACGAAGAAGGATCTCGATTGAAAAAACTGCTCCTCAGGGCTCGAACGAACTTTTCTGCACATTTCCTCCCGTAGCCGTCGCCTGCTGCGGCAGGCCCACCACCGGCGGCGCCACCGTCGAGGCCGCGCCGAGCGGAGGAGGAGGGAAGTGAATGGCGCTACTTTGGGAGATTGAGGGGCTTTAGGGTCACGCACTTCACCACACACTGGAAAGCCCCTTGGAAAAAAAATTGAAAATTAAGTGCTCGGACACACACCGCTGCAAGCACTTGTGCCATGTACTGCATTGAAACTCCACTGGTAGCTCGACATCATTGCGGTGCTGAAAACGTGCATAGCGTAAGACTGCAACTCCACTTTAAAACAGAAAGCAGCCAGGGCTTCGTCTGAGTGGTTCAGACTGCACAGTGAGCCAGGAAGTTGCTGGCTTTCATTGATGGCTAGCAAATTTAACGAAAAACCCATGCGTTGCACTTCGGCGGCACTTAAAAACATTACGCAGTCTTCTTGCAGCATTGGTCCTCACTTGCTGGTGGTGGCAGCGTGTGCCTGACTTCATGTACTCGTTTAAAAGGCCTCACTATGTCTGCCTATTTTCAGCTGACAAGCGCAGAGCATACATTGCGTGATAACCATCGTCTCTGCAAAGTATTACATCGCTACGCGCCCTGGAAAGACCAGAAATTTCAAACCGAACGCCATTATCCCTTCTGCTCGCAGCTGCCACACTCCAAGCTGGAGTATGACGTACACATGCTAGTGTGCCTACGTACACGTGTTTGCACTGTGACGTCGCTCGTGGTGACACGTGACTGAGAATTATCCAAGGCAACATCTGTTATTTGTGTAATATGTTGCTTAAATAGATGAATTAAAGCTTAGAGAAATAATAAAACACACAAACTGAATGTCTGCATGCTTTTGTTTTACTCGCACCACAGCAAGAAAGATATACTTCCGTTTCGTCTGCTTGTTCCCATGTCGTGCAATCGTGCGCGCTGACACCGTAACTGTCATTTTCTACCGTGTTCCAGCACGGGATTATGCTCTGTGATCCACTGGTGTCTGCCTCAGTATTTGTGTAGCATTGACTTATTCAGCTAGTCAGATGTCCTCGTGCACAGCGTGCAAAATCGTGCGCTGTGCAATACGAGACAATCACAACAGCTCGTGTGAGACACTGTCAGTGGAAGTGCACCACGCCACAAAAAAGCGAGGAGAAAAAGAAAATGAAGGCGGGGCCCGTGACGTACGCGTCACGCAATTTTCGAGGTCCGGTATGGGAGAATGCAAAGAAGGAATTTCGCTTGTGGAGGCTAAATGGGGCAAGTGGAGAGAGTTGTCTCACTTGGCAGTGGAGCTTGCCTCCTGAAGTCATGGGTTCACGGCAATGAAATATTTCTATATCGGCTATTAATGAGCCGATTCGAAAAATTCTATTAATGAGCCGATTCGAAAACTTTCTGTGGCAGAACGCTCCCTAGAGGATATGTAACTTCCAGCATATAACCAAAATTTGTTATGGGGCCTGGTGCCCTTTAAAGCACGGTAGCACTGGGTCGATACGAGACCGACAAGACGCTCATGGCAACGACTCACTGACTATTCAGTACTGTGCATGACTGAAAGCATTTTATCATACCAGGCCAACAACAATGCAATCGACGAGAGCAAGTTGTTGCACTGCGACGAGCTTTCTTGTCAACGGCATTGACAAAATAGGTGTTCCGACCATTGTTCAGCCAAACCCTGCACGATCGGCCATCGAACTGACAACACGATATAGCGACAGCGCCTTCGCTTGCATATATAATCAATCGCGCTCAAAGTGAATCAAAACATGCCTACGAAGTTGAAACCTTCTCAAGCCATGCACTTCAACTCTGAGCCAATGTTGATCCTGTTCAGCGAGGGTAAGTTGTTATGCTGACACATTTATCAATTCCAGAGATGTACTGTTTACCTCTGCATCAAACAGGAAGCAAGACACGGTGCACATTCGGTATACAGCAGCATAAACAACCGTTTCGCTCTGTTATACGAACAGTGTCAATGAAGGCATCCACGTTTTTGCAGAAGAGCAACACCGCCTATAAATAAGCACTTAATTTATGCAAGCACAGTTTTCTCTAATAATGTTTTATGGCACGGGCAAACTGTAAGTATGAGGAAGTTAAAGAAAAATGAGAATCAGAATTAAATTAGCAGCCCATAATATATGTATCTAGATTACAGTTGTGGTTGTTTAAGTGGTTCGGCTGCCCGTACTGACTCGTCTCTGGCTGGAACAACACGGCACATATACGTAAATATTTATGTTTTGCTATGTTTAGACATCATTTCATATTAGCAATACACCTTTTCCACAATATTTGATGCTAACAGTGATCTGTATCTGTAGTTGTTGATGTAAACAAGTGCACCGCTTTGATAAATCCGACATAGAAAGCTGTGCTCGTAGATTTCTTGAATATGCGAAATGCCAAATAATGTTTAAAATAAATACAAAATGTGAGCTCCAAATGCAGAAATCAGCGGCAACAAACTCCAAAGCAGCCGTGACGGCAAACGAAACTTGGCATGCCTTTATTGGCTGCACTGTTTGCATAATACAGCAAAACCTTGTTAAACCATACCTGCTTAAACAGTAGTTTCATTTTAAAAGTAGTAGTCAAATCCCCGACTCAGCGGCCATTGAACATAATGTGTTTTGCATCTGCATAAACCGTACGAGCTTATTGCGTACGTATCGGTTAACAAGTAGTGTTCCAACTTTTCGTCGTGCAAACACGGCGGTGCATTGTCTCCATCGGGCGGCCCGGCAGAACAACGAGCCTCAGAGATCGGAACAACGGCCTCCAAGCGCCCTGTGCGTTTGCGCGTGAAGCCACATCAACATCAACATCATTTCGGCGGCATGCTGGAGCATTGTGGCATCGTGCATGCGAGGACTCGTGTCACGCCGAAGCTCGGATAAAAAAAGATGCCGCATGCTCAGCATAGAAGAAAAATTATGGCGTCTTTTACTCGTCGATCTGGAGTGGCCGCCGAAATCTTCGAGCAAATGCTCGGGTTTCACAAATCCGAATCGGCCAGCGGAGCGCAAAACGCTCCACGGGGGATCACACAGGATGCCTGTGTACACATGACAGAAACCTGTTCCGGAAACCATGCCTGACTTCCGCTCCGTACATTTCCACGGCAACCAAAGTCGCTGTCCCCTGTGCTTAATTCGACCGTGGCAGTCGCGAAGTCCATCATTTCCATGTCACAGCCGCAAGGATTGTACGTGGACAACGTGCATAGATTGCTTCGTACAGCACCTGCGTCACCTTGTAATCGTTGTCGTCCGAGCTCTCATCGCTAAACGTGAGCTCTGCAGCAGCACCGAACGCAGCCATTTTGCGAAGCCTACTGATTTAGCTTGAAGACGGAAGTGGCGCGGGATATTTCCGCCCGAATCCGCGCCTCAGTGGCGGAGCAAGTGAGAGCGATCCTGCATGGAGCGAGTTGATCCAAAACGACCAGTGGAAAGCACGAACCCGCTCCAGATTGACCAGTGAAATTCGGATTCGTTGCCACGGAGCGAGAAATCCTGCTCCGCAAAGACCAGTGAAAAACGCCATTAGACATTGTTCGTGCTATCGAACGTGACACGAAGTTGGCGCTAGCATGCCACAGGGATCTGCTGTTCACTACGGTGGGTGGCATTTGGAATGCGAAGAAGTTGCTCGGCAGCACTGTTGCGACTCCAAAGGAATGTCGGCTACGAGGTTTGACTTTTCGCCATCGTTGCCTCTGTTGTTGCCGAAGTGTCGGCTAGCGACAGTGATGAGGATGACATGGAAAGCAACAGCACGGGCTATACAGGCCCGACAGTGGCAGAAGCTGCGCGACATCAGCCTCATAAATGCAATCATCGCGACAAGAACAGCACCCCGCAATGAAAAAGGTGCCCGGCGACTTCTGCAGCGCTACCGCGCGCGTCATTGGAGAATACGTAATGCCAACAAGGAATCTGCCATGTGAGTGTTTGGCGAGAAGAGAGGGCTGGCTGAAAAGCTGGCTCACAGCTTCAGTAAGTTTGAGGCCGCTGTCGTCACTGCTAGGCCGCCGCAGCAGCAAACGAAAATAACACTTTTGTCGCACGAAGTGAATAAATACTGCATGTTTTCTTTTCCCTTTCATCGCACTCTCTCTGAGTTCCGTTTTTGACAGGTAAGTGGTGGATCTCATGCTATTTCGGTGAAACAGTACTACCGTTTAGTACATACATTTTCCGAGCTCTGGCCAACTATGGTTTAGTGAGGTTTCACTGTAGTGCACTCAGGCCTGATCACCCAGTGGTCGGCGAGTGCTACATGGCTTCCAAGAACAACATACTGCCCTGGAGAAGCCATTAACAATGATTCGCAATCCACAAAACACACAACCAACACGCACTCAACGTGGGTACAGGTACACAAATCAAACGGCGAAAGCCCGGCGCCCTTTCAAAACGTCTCACGCAGCTTGTGGCAGAAGGCAGCACAGGAAAATGAAAAAGACAAACTATCCGGCCTTTGTTTACAAAGACAACTACAACCAATAGGCCATTAACATTTTAAAGTTTTCGAAGGGTGCTGGTTTGGTTTAACTCTTTCCGTACCTCGCCCACTGGGCATCGTTAGCCAGCTAACGACAGTCTGTAATGTCGCCTTTTCCACCACTCACGGACACACTACGCCATAGGACATGAAGGAGAACTACCGTATTTACTCGAATCTAGGCTGGCCCGGATTCTAAGCTGACCCTTGAATGCCCGAAACTAGAAAAATAAAAAAACTTGCCTCACATGTAGGCCAAGCAAGAAAGTGAGGACAGGGTTCCCAAAATGAAAAGAGCATTTATTTAATGTGAACATGCCGAGCTCACTCTACATCATCATCGCTGCTAGACTCGTACGCTTGCGGATTTGCGCAAGCTCGTGTCCGCATGCCCACAGTTGCCATACAGTCAGGCGAGGCTTGCACGCGTCGAAACGCTGCGCGATCTCGGTGAACAGCTCCTCTCTGTTATCACGCGCTTATCTTCCTTATCGCTGTCATCTCTTCGTTGCGGCACACACAAAAAGCGCCTCCCGTTGCCCCCTCCACAGTCGGATGTTTTTTTCATCAATGCTGAAGTCCCGCCTGGCTTGTACATTTGACGTTGCCTTTGCGGCTAGCACGACTTTTCGATTGAAAGCAGCACTATAGTGGTTACATTAACGCCACACTTCACATCGATATGACAAATGTCAAAAGGACGATGTCGCTCGTGTGCTTCAGTTGGCTACTGGCGCGGCTAGTAGTGGCTGCAATACTGACTTTTCCAGATGGCGTTAGCTATGCACCATACTTATCAATTTTAATTACAAACTGGTGCGTTTTTTAATATCCTCAAATCTAAGCTGACCCTAGAGTTTGGTATATGATTAATTGAAAAAAACTATCGGCCTAATTTCAAATAAATACGGTATACTCTTGTTTTCTAAGCAATTGCCTTTTTCCCTGCCAGGCACCAATTTTTTAACGCACTCCGAAGTTTCGCTATGGTAGCTATAGCAGGATACAACTTAAAGAAACAGCAGTTGGCAACCAAACCACATGGACAACGCGGGGTTGTTACTCCGCCAGGCAATCACAGAAGCAAACAAAATCGTCATCATGCAACCATTCCAAATGGCGTCGTGCTTGATACCTCCAGAGCGTCTGCTGTTCTTGAAGAGCCTTTTCATCGGCGGAAGCAATGTAGTGCAACAGACATGGACAAAGTGTATGGAGTCTGAGCATTTCACTCTTCGAAAGCTTGCGGTACAGTTCATTTCACTGCTGACCCCATTTTACTCATGGAACTTCACTGCCAACTGAAGTGAAACTTGACAATAGTTGCAGCAAAGCAAGTGTTTTATTTCAGTTGAATAAAGTGTTATGCTTTCATTGTTCCACTATAATAGACAAATGAAAACATACAAAATTACGTGTTTATAATTTTACTTTTGTGGCTACCGCCTTAGTTAAGCAACAGGGAAAGTTTGAAGTATGAACTGTTTGCAGCCTCGTGGAGGAACAGTGGCTGGCGGTTATGAAGGCGTGGGTGGGGCTTCACTGCAGACTGGCACCGTATCACTATAATAGATGAATGAAAACGTACAAAATTATGTGCTTATAATTTTATTTTTGTGGTTACCACCTGGTTGTATCTGACTATTAGCGGTGAGAATTTGGAGTGGCACCCTCTTGTGAGCGACATCACGACAAGGATGCCACTCGGCTGCCATGCGCGTTTGTACCATTCGTGTATGCTTGGGGTATGGGTGGCTCGAGCTGTACTTATTGAAGGATATGTCAGCTTCTTTCTGTTGCCATACTTGAATCACAGTTCCTTTTTCAAAAGCGCATGAGTAGAGAAAATTTGAGGATTGGATATCGCAAGCTATGTAGTGTTAAAGGGGCCTACAGGTTTTGCAATGCATATATACGTCGTGTCTGTCCATAAATTTTGCGTAAAAATAATGCCTACAGATATAACATGCAAAGTTGTGTCTCATGCTTCGCTAAACACTTAACATTCCTTTAGTACTTAGCTATGATAGACATTGCATTTCACACGGAAGAAATATCTTGGTATTTGGTGTAAACATGTTATCCATGTTATAAATACACTGCCCAACGAAGCTGCCATCATGATTCCTATTACTCTGGCGAGTTGTTCTACTCAAATATGGCCACTTTATTATTGCGTAAAAGAAAGAGTTAGGCATGCATTTCATATGAAAAAGTTAGCTGGTACTTTTACTGCTCTAAGAAACAGGCCCCCATAAAACGAATTGCTCACAGCTACTAACACGATGGCGTGTCATATGTAGAGTATTTACATATATAGTTAATTCACAAATACCACAATGGCAATCACCTGAACGAAAAGTATCGTAGTTAAGATCGGGAGCCAACCAATTGCAAGTGATGAAATGCTTCATGGTGGCCCTCAGTAGCCTTTATCAACAATATGGCACATTGCTCACTCAACGGTAGCAACCGACTATCATTATGGCGAAGCACGCATTGTTCGCGAAGCCCATCAGTAACTACAACTTCGAACTGAAACCATGAAGCAGTTTTTTTACAGCGCCAAATGCAATGCCTTAAGTATGCTCGAGGTACTACATGCAGTGCAGATTAGGCTGCGTAGAAAAGGAAAATTCAAGCGCCTTCTTCCTCACCCTGGTTCGATCTAGCGTTGTTTACTTATAGAAACAAAGTACTACTCGTTTCGTCAGTACATAAAAGAGAACCTCGCAAACCTTCATAAGGAAGACACCAGAAGCCTTGCATACTTCACTTGATTTTTGACTCTCCACCGGGGAGGTATGATACACCTTCAATATGTCCCATACTAATAATGAATGACGTTTCGGCTTCTTTCTGGCTGTAGCCATACAGCCCAAAAGGCATACTTCACTAAAAAATTTGGGCCGAGCAGCCTGTGTCAGCTCACCAAACAGATTTGTCATGTATATTCCTCAAGCAACAAACCCCAGTAAATCGCTCAAGTGAGTTGAACGTGTAGCACGAAAAAGGGAATATATATTGGTACATTCCTTTTCGTATTCTGTAAAGAGCTGTAAACTTCAATTAGCTGTACTTCAAATTACTGCCACTTAATATAAACACGTGAAGAACAGCCTAATTTCGAGAGGCAGTTAAAGAAGCAAGTGGTGCTGGTCAAGTCTAAACTGCAGCAGTAGTTAAGTTCTCGTGTTACTGCTGAGCGTTTCTGTGAAGAAATGCAAAAATTCGATATTATACCATGAACCATATTACCATATTATACCATACCCTTGTGGGCACAACAGCAGCAAAGAAGGCAACATGCTCAGTAACCCGCTTTGCCTTATGATACAGGTTATGTCACTTCTTCTCGGAGCTAGGCCTGCAGAGTGCAAGACCTTTCCGGAGCTAGCCCGAGGCGATGACATCGTTTGGACCAGCTGGCCTCTCCCTGGCCTGCTATCATTGGCACCCTACAACCACTGCTTGATCGAGGAAACGATGTCCCCTTTCATCATAATGTCAGCATTGGATTATCATCGAGTGACGTTGATTCCCGTGACCACTTCACAGCCTTTAAATGTACCTTTCGCACCGATTCATGGCAGTGGGCAGGCAGCAGCAAAGAAGGCAACATGCTCAGTAACCCGCTTTGCCTTACGATACAGGTTAGTAGGTACCTTCCTGCTCCATGTTATTGTGATGATAACCATTTCTTGCTGCTGCTGCCTTGCCCACTATGTCTTAAAGTTCTTATTGCTTGTGTCACACCCATCCCTGCCGATCTGTTGGCTTGTGGTGATGTTGAAGCTAATCCTTATCCTCTTACGGAGAACGAAATGCTATCCGAGTGACTTGTGGGCCAAAAGACAATGAAAGCAGCTATTCAGGACGGGCAGGGCAATCAGAGAAACATTGCAGAGAAATTCAGCACACTAACTGAACATGTTGATGCCACTGAGCCTCACATGAATAAATTTAGCCTGTTGCCTAAGCTAGTAAAACAAATGGAGGAGGTGCTGACTCAAATGCAATCCCAAATATCATCCTTTGAGGACAAAGTATATGATTTTGAAAATTGTACCCACAGAAATAACCATCATTTATGGCTCGTAAAAGCCAAACAAGGAAACCCCGCAGATGCTCCAAGAAAGTCACAAAGAAATTCTAGAAAATAAGTCAGGTATAACAAAGATCGCTGTTGAAAGATGTCACAGGCTTGGCCAGGTAATTGAAAACAAAGACAGCCCCGTGATCCTTAAGTTCATTGATTATCGCGGGAAGATGTCTATCTTAAAGGTTTCCTACAAGTTAAAGGGCTCTGCATTGTCCATATCTGAAGATTTTTCATTCAAGGTTCGTGAAACACACTAGAAGCTTTGGAAAAGTTCTGAAGAAGAAAGGGAGAATGGTGCTAAAGTAAAACTTCTTTACAATCAACTGAGAGTGGATGGCAACTTGTTTGGTTGGGATGAAATGAAAAATGCCTGTGTTAAACTAAAGAAGAATGAAAAATGACGAAACAAGTGCAGCCCTCAATCACTAAAAATTTTTAATTTAAACTGTGGGACTGTGATTAGTAAAACTCCTGAATTGGAAGGGATCTTGTTGGCTTACGATCCTCATATTACTGTCCTAACAGAAACTTGGTTGCATGATGACTGTGAATTTGTTCCACTGGGCTACTGCGTGTACAGGAATGATCGTGGTAGTAGAGGTGGTGAAGTGACTATTCTCTTTCGACGATCGCTACAAATAATAAAAATGCCAGACATACTTAATGTTCAAGGTATATTCTGCAAAGCTTATTATGGAAAGACGAGGTATGTCATCAGGGCTATTTATCGGCCATCTACAACTTCCACTGATGTTCTTGACGAATTAAATAACTATCTTGCTGCACATGTAGAACCTGGAAACCAGATTGTTTTGGCCGGAAATTTTAATTTGCCACATATTATTGGCCCTCTTTTTCTTTGAAACAGCCTGATGACAAAAGCGGTGAAAAAATTATCGATATCGCATTGTCTTTTGACTTGTTGCAAATTGTCAATGAATTTACCAGAATTCAGGGAACCTCTTGTTCAACGCTAAATCTTTTTTTTATAAGTGGGGCAGTTGCTGCTCAAGCTAGCTGTGATGTTCTCCCAGGAATATCTGATCATCGGGCTGTGATATTAGCTCTTTCCGATGTTGTTTTAAATAAAAGTTCCAAGAGGGTCTCTTTCCCTAACTTTTCACATGCAGATGATACTTCAATATTGGACTTGCTTTCATTTGCATACGATTCGTGTTCAAGTAGTACTGCGGATATTCATGGTTTATGGAATAGTTTTAAGGACCTCATAAATGAGTGTATTGAAAGATTTGTTCCACGTATTGCAAAGAAATCGAAAGGAAAGAACCCCTGGACTCCTCGGGAGACATTGCAGTTACAAAGACAACTAAATGGTTAAAAAATAAAGCACATAATTTTAATGACATGGGTGCTCTCCAGCAGCGAATAACGGAACTTTTTTCTCAAGTCAAGACAAATGTATCAGCTGACAAGGAACGCTATTTCAGGGAACAGCTTCCCAACTTCATACTGTCGCCTCCTGAGAGGTCCTGGAGTCGGATAGCCCTAAATACTGTGACCAGTGATGTTTTTGAAATTAGTGGCGTTAGTATGTGTCGTGTCCACCTATATCTGATATTACGATTAGTGAGCAGGGTGTTCTTAAATTACTTTTATAACTTGATGTAAAAAAATCTCCTGGGCTGGATGAAATACTGAATGAGTTTTTAAAACGTTATGCAGAGTGGGTTTCAAAGTATTTAACTATTCTATTCTCTAAATCTTTGAATGAGAGCTGAGTTCCAGATGACTGGGTAACTGCCAAAGCCAAGCCCCTTCATAAGAGTGGAAGCACACATTATGTTACTAATTATCCCCCAATCTCTTTAATTCCCACTTCATGTAAAATTCTTGAACATATAATACATAAGCATATTTTGAAATTTTTAGATAAGTCTAATATTTTGTCAAGTTTTGAACATGGATTCAGGAAAGGGTTTTCTACTTGCACTCAATTAGTAACTACCGTACATAATTTCGCTCAAGCTATAAATTCCAGAAAACAGATTGATGCAATGTTTATGGATTTCGCTAAAGCTTTTCATAAAGTCTTTTGCAATAAACTACTCTTTAAACTAGATATAATGCTTCAAAACACTCAGCTTGTAAATTGGATTTCTGCTTATCTCTCAAATAAAAAACAGTATGTTTCCTTTAATGATCAGTGTTCTCACACAGCATCAGTCGACTCTGGTGTCTCTCAGGGCTCTGGGCTAGGGCCCCTTTTGTTTCTTTTATCTATAAATGATATAATACAAGACATACCCATAAAAGTTAAGTTATATGCAGATGACTGCATCCTTTACTCTGAAATTGAAAGCAAGCAAGATCAAATCCATTTGAACGAAGCACTTCAAAGAGTTGTTCGTTGGTGTGATAAATGGCAAATGTCTATTAATTTTGAAAAGACCATTTTCATGAAAATTACTCATAAACATAGTCCTCTTCATTACACATATTCAGCTTGCAACGTCTTTCTGTCAAAAGTGGAGCACTACAAGTATCTTGGTCTTTGAATTTCACATGACCTTAGCTGGACGAAACACATAAATGCTGTAATTAGCTCACCTAACTATAAACTCTTTTATCTAAGACGAGCTCTCAAACGTTCTACTCCAGCTGTTCGCCTTACTGCGTTTAAGGCAATTGTTGAGCCAGCTTCAGATTACGCATCTATAATTTGGTACCCGTACACTCAGAAACATGTTGACCAAATTGAAAAAATGCAAAACAGAGCAGTGAGGTTTATTTATAACAGCTTTGGGCAAACTTCGATCACATCAGTATTAGCAAAAACCAACCTCTCAATGCTAATGCAAAGAAATTGTGTTTTGAGATTGAAATTTTTGTTTCAGTTAGTTAAAGGTTATCATAAGGTAGACATATCGCAGGTACTTTTTTTTTCTACAGGGTATGCCACAAGGCAGAGACACGTCTTGGCCATAACTCCTTTTTCCACTCGAAATAACACTTTTGGGTATTTGTTTTTTTTCTAGGACAATAACTGAATGCAATAAACTTACTAATGAAGTCGTTTCACAACCATCCTTAAACCTTTTTGCTGTACACCCACAGCAGTGACTTGTCTGGCAGGTCACGCTAAGCTTTTTATATGCTCTTGTGCTTGGTTCTGATACATCAATGTGTTTTCATTGGCAAATTATGTACTTCCTTCCCGTTATTTCTTTTATTGTTAGCCGTTTGCCAATTCGCAAACCCCAACAAATGTAACTCTACCCTGCTAACACCCCAACTCAGGGTTGCAGTATTTATAAATAAATAAATAAATAAATAAATAAATAAATAAATAAACTACTGGTGGTGAGCAAACCTGTTTTAGTGGATTAAAATCAAGGTAACTGTTGTAGAAGTCATATATATATACTAGTCAGCATTTCTGACATACTTCTTGCACTGCAGCAGATATGGTATCATAACTGGATTATTATGTGCTACGTTATTGTGACTGCCGATCCCCGCATGAAAAACCCGCACTTGGCTGGTCTGCACTCCTTCGGCTGGTGCTGTAGCATTGCTTTTGATAACTGTATTGTCGTCTAAGAAATAAGCTCTTTGAATAAATTTTCGCAAGATAAGACGCTGTAATATTATATTTGAGATGACTGCCATAAGTATACAATAGAGGGAACGAGAGCGAACAAACGAAAACACTGCATGTGCAGAAGGTGCCTGGACACCGCTCGAACTGCAGCAGACGACAGGCACGAGTCTGTGCCCTAACGTCATGCAAGTGGCGCTCGCAGCGCCCCTGTAGTTCATTCTCGCGGCTAATAGAAGACTTCTAGGCCACCATAGTTTCATGATCGTCACAGCAGAAAGCAAGAATGGCTGCCTCCAGGAGCAGCGCTCACTTCAAAAGATAGCAGATCTCGCGATTCCACAGCGTCTGCGATTGATTTTATCGATGGAGTGAGCAGCAGCAACTCTTAAGATGCTGCCTTTTCATCAGACTGACTCTGAGAGCAACGACAAAGCAAGCCAGCACAAAACATTGGCAGCCGCAGCCCGGCACGCCAAACTGTAGTGTTCGCACTTAAATTTCTGTAGTCGAATATTCAATGAAAAATTTTGATTTTTTTTCGGAGATAGTGCCTATTAGACGGCAATACACTTTGTATATCTCAAAATTTTTTTTACATGCTTTTCTTGGCAGACAAAAGCGTGCCTTTACAAACTTTGTTCAATTTTATCCCACAATCTTGATTCTGCCAATTTATATCTTTTTTGTTACATTTCGTTAATAAAACTTTTATGCATGAAAAGTGCATTCATTTGCTTTTTGTTTATGTATTACACAAAATATTGAGTGAAAATGTTCTTTGTGAAAAAAAAAACACAAGTCTAGTGTAACCTGCAAGAAACAGCTATTTTCCTCATGATAGGGAAATAGTTAAGGGACATAGTGGAGCTGGCTTAGGATAACGCACACGAGTTTTCTGACTCTGGATGGTGTTCCTGGTGCAATGCGGATGTATCAGTAAAACCTTCACTCACAGTCATTGAGAAGTATGGGAAGTCCTGTTGCGTCAAACGAGAACGTCGCTTGCGATGTGTTTACAGGCACACAAAAAGCCTTAGGTGACAGCCGCCAAGTTCTAGGAATTCCTTTCTCTGCTTGACTGAAGGATGTTGAGCAAGAATAGGAAGATTATTTTGGTCCTTGACCAGTGCACCAGTCACCTGAAGCAGGTGACTCTTCAGAACGTCAAGCTGCTGCCAGCACATATCTGCCAGCCAACACAATAATGTACCTGCAAACACTGGATGCCGGAATCATCTGGAATGCCAAGTACCATTTCAAAGGGCTCCTGGTCCGCTGCCTTCTTATAAAATTAAATGCAATGGCAACAACTTACAGACAGGCTTGTTGACACAGCCATGGCTTGGGACCAGGCAACACTGGCAACCGTACATAGCCAACTGCTTCCACAAGTGTGGCTTTTTCAGTCTTGTGGTTGCCCCTCTAGAACCGGGCGAGATGATGATCGAGGAATGGGACCGCTGAATTACAAGTGCTGCCTGCAAGACTTCATCACTGACAACAACCTTGCCACTTGCTGTGTGCGTACACTTGAGGACATTGCGGATGAAGTTGCTCCAGGGCTTGCAGTGTCCAGTGGTGATGGAAACGACAATAAAGACATGACAAGCAACCACCACCAATAGCTGAGATGCTACATTTGCTCGACGTTTTAAGGCATGCTATGCTTGCGGACAAGGTCAGCAATAACACCTGCGGCCATTTTTCTGCTTTTGAAAGATGTATTCTGCAAAACCTTGTAAAAAAGAAAATGCAAGAAAGACATATGGGGTTTCTTTTGCCATGAATACCACATTTGCTTGCATAATGATCTCACTTTTTTTTTCAAACAATTGACACAAAATTAGGGGTGCGATCATTATGCAGGGTAAATTTCCCACAAAAAATTGGTCACAAAAAAAATTTGGTGTCCATGGGAATGCGTCAGAATGCATTTGCTGCGGGATGGAAACAGGTCAACCAACAGGTGGCTGCCGCTGTAACAGTGCGGGACATCCAACCAAAAATGCCGGCTGGAGCTGACGGAGCAAGCTGAGTGCGTTTTTTTGTCTTCTCGTGAGTACATTATGTGCACTGAAACAATTCCTTCCATATCATTATTGAGTAATATCATTAATATTGTCAAGTCTGCGGCAATAACATAGCCATGTCCACTTCGAGGGGAAAGAAATGTAGATGGGCGTACTCAGCTGCCACTGACATAGAAACACATGGTGGGCATGCTGCGAAAAACTGCGGCACTTGTCCTCACTACAATCCTAATACGGCACATTTCTGCTAAGGGTGGGCGAATATCTTAGCTGCATTACAAGCGTTGGCGTGTGAATAAGGTATACTTATATATATAAGGTATACCATATCACATATATACCATAGCGTATACCATAGTATACCGGTATACCATAGCATATATAAGGTACGCCATATCAATGTAAACATAGCTACTGTCGTGGCCCCTCACGATTTGATGCGTGCCCTCGAGTGCAGATGAGAAGAATCGAAAGGCACCTCTGTTTTTTTTTTTGTTTTTTTTTTTGCCACAGCCATTGTAAGGTCAACAAATAATAAAGCCAAGGCAAGTTTTGATGTAGATTCTTTTTCTTGAAGTGCAGAAAGTGATGCCAGAAATGAAATGGGGCATCTGCATAAGAATCTGTTTGGTGCATGCAGTTCGCTTGGTTCGAAGAGTCGTTTGCGTAGCATTCGGCAGATGGTAAGCACGATCATCATCAGCTAGACCTGGCACATAACATATTGCTGCAGCAAGTTCAAGCTGCTGCGATCATTACATAAGAATGATCGTTATGCAAATAAATATGGTAAAACCTTTTAGGTGTGGTTGGTTTTCGTCACTTTCCAATTTTTGTACAATTTTGGGTGATGCAAATGTTGTACGATACAAATTTATTGTACCATATCAAGTAATTCGTATCATTGAGAATCTACTACTTTGAGTTTAACATCCAAAAGGTGGGGCGTTTTACCCAAAGGGAAAGCACGGAAAGAAATAGCAATGTTTAGCATTGCAGCGAAGCTCCTCAGACAGTGTTCCAAGAATATGCAGGAGCAACACGGTACAAACGAGCATGGAAGGTAACTGCTGCCGTGCAATAGAAACAGCACCCTGGAAGCTACTAGGCATCTTACAAAGCTGGTGTCATAAGGAGTGCCGCCACCAACGTGTTGCTGCCATCACACCTCAATGGTGGCACAAGATGACAGAAGGAAAAATGTCAGCATTTATAACTTTAGGTGCTCAGACCACCGTATGCGTCACGGTGTCGTATGCACACAGCTGCACGGCAGAAACAACAGGGCTTGTGACATCACTCCTGCCAGCAGTGGGTGGCAGAATCCCCTGCAGTGCCGATTGAGCGGAGTGTGAGGGTGCGTCCACTTGGCTTCATCATTTTTGCAGCTCAACGCATCTCTAGAGACATTCTAATTCTCCAAATGCATGCTGCACACGCGCTGTTGATGCTGTTACAGCATGGCGGCAATGGCGGTGCCAACAAGGCGAAAGCGTCCCAAGTGTCTCTATATAAAGTGCTATGGCAATGAAACAACAGTTGAACTGAGAGATTCTCAGTGCAAGGCTTCGAATTCGTTTTGGCCTCATAACGTGCACTTGAATTTCGGTACGAAAGAGTTTTTTGCATTCTGCAAATGACACAATTACCACGGCAGGGAATCGAACCTGCCCCCTTATGCTCAGCAGCAGGACACTAAGCCGCAATGGAGGATTACCTAACTTTCCAATGCACACAGATAACACAGTAACTGCGGCTCACGTGCAACTTAACGGTTGACATGGCCCAACATAAGAGCTAACAATCAAGACCCAATAGGCCTCAAAGTGTTCTCTCACCGTCAGAGTCTATCTCGACAACCCGGATTGGTACTGGCTCGGCTCGCAAAAGAAAGTAGGAGATAGAGCTGCTCCGGAGGTATATGGAGAAGGGGCCTTCAATTCGGATCGGCTTGTCTGTTGGATGTTCATCAATCAGCGCCTGCTGCTGTGGCGACTGGCCACTCACAATCCACGTGTCGTCCACTGCATCTGGCACCTCTTCTCTTGCCTGCAGAGGCAGAAACAAAACACTTCTTTCAACAATATTACAAATATAGACCGCTGTTGTAGCTGATCTCTTTTAATGACTAATTAAGGTTGCTTGTTTTCATTTTGTTTCGAGTACATGCTCTGCAATATTATAGGTGCCCTTGTTTGTTTTGTACCAATGCTAAATCAGCATATGTACGTACTTGAGGTAACGTGTTACCATTCTTTATTTTGATATTGCCACTCTTAAACATAGCAGGCCATAGCATAACATAAACATAACATAAGATAGGCCATAGCACACAGAAGTAGCTATTGTCTTCATAGTTACCTTTGTTTCTTGCTATTGTGAACACATGTCTGTATTACTACTACTTGTTTGCGACCCTTTAAGATTTTGTTTACATAGAATTACCAAAGTTTTGTAGATGGGCCTTCAGACACTCTCAGGTGGCCCAAGTCTGCTTTTTAGCGATAGGATTCCCAAAGCAGTTTGGAGGAATACAATTTATTTATTTATTTACTTATTAACATTTTTATGTACTCAAAAAGCAAACCTCAAGCTAAATAAAGCCTAATGCTGGCTCAGGGATTAAATGTGAGATTTCTGCCTTTCCAGTGCAGCTGCTGTACCATTTGGGCTAACCAGAATGCAAGCATGGCAACGTCATGACAAATTAACTCAAAAAAAGAACTGCAAGCTTTATAACATAATTTAATTAAATAATTTGTGCAAGGCAACGGAGCGGGAAGGATATTTCTTTTTTTTTTCGGAAGCACAGTTTGCTTCCTCAAGAACGCCACTGCAGGTCCTTTGGGTGCGTGCGCACTCGGTCACAGTCAGCAAACTTTTCCTTGCACGAAACTTCTTTCATCTTGCAGATTTTTAACAACTCATTTGAAGAATGGAGCACTTTGGCATGCCCAAGTTTGTATGTCTATTTTCTTGAGCGGCTCGCTGTATGTGCTCCCATCACGACAAAGATTTTCCCTTTTCAAGCTAGTTGCAAGGTTACACCACTTTCCATGTTTCATGACATCCATGTAAAGTTTAGAGTACCAAACAAAGCCATGGTGTGAATTTGCTTCTAGTGGATTCTTCCTAGACTACAGCATTTTCTACTTTCATTTGTTCAAGTGTGTAAGTGCTTGCTTAACATTTACACTCAAGCTGTTAAGAGGAAGCTTTAGCTCAGGGTGAACTCCGATGCCACCTATCCAAATACATGTAAAATGCAGAAATGATTTCATGAAAGACACTGCTGGACCGATTTGAATGAAGCTTGTTGCTTTTCAGCGATAAAGCTTAATTCCAGTGACTTCAGGAAGCAGAATTTTGATATAGGGCCCTCCTAGAAGCTCTTAAATAAATTCTCAAAAATTCAAAAGATTAAAAGAAACTGAAGCATGCAGTTTACAAATCTGTAAATATGCAGAAAAAAAAACAGCTACAGTATTCTGTAAACTGAACCCAATAGCCCATCTAAAGCAGATGAATCTGCTATGTTAATGTACAGCTTATGTGAAATCGTTGCAATATTTAAGAGGGTTTTCTAAAAGTCCTACTCGCAAATTATTGGTATATTTCGGAGTTGTACATATAAATTTTGCTTGCTTTATATGTATAATTAGGTGCAGCTTAAAGAATTTTGCTATAGCTTTTAATTGCGAACTTACAAAGGTTGCAGTCTTGATAATTGAGCTTTTGTTTTTCTTTTAATTTTGCAATCTTCAAAAATGTCTTGTAAGGAAAATTTACAGCTTAAATAAAAAATTTCCTTCCTACAGTCAATAAATTTTAACTTTTTTTTTGAATGCAAGCGTCATAAAATCACTGCAGTGGTTGCCAAGAAAAGCGACTCTGCCGTACCCATGTACCATTTAGATAGGAGCTCCCAAGCTTGGAGCTAACTCCAATGCTGCCTATTCAAATACACACAAAATGCAGTAACACTTTTATGAGACAATCTGTGGACTGATTTGAAGAAAACTTGTTGTATGTGCGAGAGGAGCCTAAATCCTAGTGACTATAGTATGCATAATTTTGATTCATAACTTAGTATTGTAAGAAAAATTTCCAAAATATGTGTAAAAAAATATAATAAAAGCAGAAAGTTTACAAATCCACAAGTCTGCACCAAAAATAGACATCGCAGCTCTGCGAACTGTATCTGTAAAAGCATTGGGAAAGGACAAAGTGGGCAAATTCTATAAGTGGACAAATTTGACATACAAGTTGACAGCTTCAACAATATTGTTACAATGTTTGTAATGGTACTGCAAAAGTCTGACTTACAAATTAGTGGTATATTTAAGAGAGATGTGTAATACATAAATTTTGCCAGCTTTAGATGTATTATTAGATGCACTTTACATAACTGTGATATCATTCTTCATTGATGAGTTCAGAGCAGCAAACATGATAGTTTCACTCTTTGTTATAAAAATTTTCAATTTCCAACAATTTTTATTAAAAAATTGGCAACCTAAATAAAGAATCTGCTTCCTGCAGTCCCTAGATTGCAGCATATCCATTGTGGAATGGCAAGTGTCAACTGTGAGCAGTGGCATGCATTGATCACATAACTTATCTATTGAAATGTACTAGCCTGGCATTGATCATGCAAACTGCATTGCATGGGCAAGTTCTGTACACCCAATGGAACTATCACATCTTATGTAGCTTTGAATTAAAATTAATTTAAATTCTGGAGTTTTAGGTTACAAAACCACAATGTCATTATGAGGCACACCGTAGTGAGGGACTCCGGATCAATTTTGACCACCTGGGATTTTTTAACATGCATCTAAATCTAAGCACTCGAGTGTTTCTGAATTTTGCTGCCATCGTAATGAGGTCGTTGTGACCGGGATCAAACTCGCACCCAAGAGCTCAGCAGAGCTTCACTATAGCCACTAAGCTAAAGTGGCAGGTGGTATGCAGCTTTAACTGGTTCAACATTGAACATAAATTTCTGGCATGTGTTAAAACAATGCACCGTATGTGACGAAGTTATGGTAACTTCTTGGACACTGGACATGAGTATTCTACTGACTCGTGTAAGGGCCACACTTTTTTTTTCACAATTTTGGCCAGGTGCAGCTCTCACATGGGACCGGGCCTGTTGGCCAAAATGGTGCTGGTGCAGCCGGTGACTGCTACACACCGTGGGTCTCTGGAGGTACCATTGCATCAGAGGTCAACGTGCAGCTTTCGACATCTAGTAGGGGCACATGGAAGTATGCAGCATGAAAAAATTCGCCAATGCACACGCATGGCATTGCGGCACTGAACGAGATTCTTTCGTCAATGGAACTAAAACAAAATATTTGGGGCTGCCATGTTGGGGCTGTGGCCCTTACACAAATCTATACGGTATGACATGCTTTGCCATATTCAATCCTATTCTCTCTTATTCAGAGTCTATAGGGGCCTGCCCAGCCCCTTGCACCTGCAAAAGTTAGCCATTTCCAGAGAGTACAACAAACCTATGCAAATAATGATGGGCTATGCAACAACAAGGGTCTTTACATGATCAGTTGATTGACAAAATTTTGAAAGTGGCATATTTATTATTCCCTTTGCTCACTAACATATGACGCAAGTATACAAACACACATTTATACATGCAATGAAACACCTTTGTATCTAAGTGGTTGGGACCTACACTATCCTTTCTCGTAAAGGTCATTTTGCTGTAAAGGTCATGCACTATGTGTACCCATACCGCTTAATATAGGGCATGTGAGCACATTCGGCAAAAGAAAACTTTTATTTAGTACAAACTCAAGGAAATACTTCGTGAATTAAGTCAATAATTTTCTTCTCCACACTTGATGTGGTGGAATGTGCCGCTGCAGCTGACGCTATGGCATCTAGGTTCGCAACATGCTCAGCAGCGAAATCTGGGAGTGAAGCAAATTACAGCTGCAGAGCATCGAACACTGATGTTGCCTGCCAAGTCAAAATTCTTCGTGAGCCTGCAGGCTCTTCATCACTGCTGCCTTCATCGACCTTCGCTTTCATCCCATCCTTCCAGCTCATCCCAAGCAGGTCTTCACGTAAGTTCCAGGTAGGGATAAGGGGGAAGGGAGAGTGTATATATATACTGCACCTTCCAGACCCTCTCAAAATTATCTTTGTTGCGGTGTCGACCGGCACATTCTATGTGTGCCACTGCTCTCTTCTGGTTATGGAGGGTAGTGGCGATGCCACCGTGTGCGTTCACAGTGAACCAAGAAATCAGCTCTCGTGGATGCCTATATTCCTTTGTCGTACAGGCAATTTCATTGCAGTGGTCTTTACTGTAGAGGTTCTCAAAATACACATGAATAGTAAGAATTCAGCAAGGACATACAAAGTCCTTTGTTATACAGGTCATTTTGTTATAGAGGCATTCATTCTAGAGGTGTTTGACTGTAAATCATACGTGCATACATATGTACATACACACAAACGAGCAGCCCACATTAAAAAAAAATCTGACCCTTCATAAATTTTTATTTCCAAAATATGTTTACTCCTGTACCCAAATTTTGAAGTTCTCGAAACAGGTGACCACTTGTAAAAAGTGAAAAGCAAAGATTTTCGTTTTATGAGGTTAGCAAACGAGAGATGTGGGGCTCACGTTATGGACGGTCACGTTGGTCTGGATGTCAACACACATGCGCTTGATGGCCAGCTGGGCCAGCTCGTAGGGATCCCGAGGCACTGGGTTGGGCAGCGGGTAGGGACTCATGTGCTTGAACTTGGGCATCCAGTACATCATGCGTGCAAGCTTCTTGAACACCTCGCTGTAGAAGCCAAACGTGTCCAGCACCATCTGCCGCAGTTCCCGGTCTGGTATGACACCTGCAACAACCAAACTTCCACCGTTAGACAGGAACACCAAGCTACACAAGACGTGTGTACCAAGCGTCTCACAAATACGAGCACCAGGCATGCATGACCTTTCCAGCTAAACTGCAAACTGATTTCCGGTCAAATTCAGCGCAAGGGTAGCATTTTGTAGTGGGCTCAGCTTAATGCATGACACCAAATTCTCAGAATTACGCAATGCATGTTAAACTGTATGTACCCCACAACAAGCTAGCTAAATTTGAGTGCATTCAGTGCGATATAAAATTTGTATCTGAATTCTTTTTATATTACACTTGAAGCATATCACAGTCTGGTAGCACTAAGGGGGATGAAACGATGTGTGCTCTGCAGCGTCAATTTTTGCGATGCAGGCGTGGTCTAGTTTTGACAGGTGCGTCTTGCCATTCAGCCTGAGGCGGCGTCGCAGTTATGGACATGCCCTCTTGACACAGCATGCACATGGTTTCGCAACGTTTTGGAGCAGACAACACAGCAGTAGTTTTACACTTCCTTATGTAACATAAGCCATGCCGAAATTAATTCTGGGGTTTTAATTGCCCAAACTACAGTATAATTACAAGACATGCTATAGTGGAAAACTTAGGGTTCATTTTGTCCAACTGGCGTTTCTTAATGCTTACCTACACCTAAGCACAAGAGCATTTTTGTACTTCACCCCCCATCGCAATGCAGCCACTGTAGCCAGGATTGAACCCATGACCTAAAGTACAGCGGCACAATTCCATAGCCACTAAGCTAACGCAGCACAGGCACATACCCAAAGGGGGGTTCGAGGGGGCCCGGGCCCCCCTGAAATTAAGCGGTATACCCACCCCCTCCGCCCACGCCACCACTCCTCACACATATTCCTAAAGCGCCGCTAATTCAATCTACTCGGCAGTCAATATTTTGCTGCCTTTTACAGTGAAAGCAGTATATAGTCACGTGGTAGTGACGTTAAAGACCACTTAAAGCACAACGATAGCGGCGAACACATTCGGCGATCGGCGAAAATCTGATCAACGGGTCAAGCACGTCGGCGACCAATCGTCGAATGTTCCAGACTAATCGCTGGGACCCGCGCGCCTTCCACAAAGTTCTACATTATTCGCATCGCGCACACATGCAATCAGATTACACAAGGTTCGGTCACAGACAGTGGATGGAACCATCGATAACATTCCAGAAGCTTCTGACACATGCAAGCGCGTCCTGCGCTGTGCAATAACATTTGTTAGGCGGTGAAACGTGTCGCCCGATGAAGGCAAGTACACGTGTCAATATGACTAACTTCTGTAGTTGTTGCGGTGTTCGTCATCAGAAAAATCATCATGTGGGCCAATCTTGGTGATAGTGCAGAAAAGGTCCAAGCTCAATGGCACATACTCCTGTGGGCTCAGAAACATATAACGCGCCCTTCAAGATCTCCAGGATGGGCCCACGTATGGGGAGTGCTTAACACCTGCTTCACCTCCGGCACGGGTGGGGCCGGTATTGCACTACCTTTGGTATCAACCCACGTATGGGGAGTGCTTAAAGCCTGCTTCACCTCCACCGGGAGGTCAGCCCGGTGTTGCAATATATCTTCGAGATCGGCCTACGTAGGGGAAATACTTAATGCCTGCTTTGCCGCGGGTCGACCCGGCATTTCACTACCGTTAGGATCGGCCCACGTATGGGGAGTGCTTAACGCCTGCTTCACCTTTGCCATGGGTCGGCCCGGTGTTGCGCAATCTATAGGCCGGCCCGCGGCGGAGGTGAAACACTTTGCTTTTCGTTTGAGAGCTTTGACTGTCATCAGTTTTCGCTGCCATTCTATCTTCACAGAGTGGAATGGTTGTCAATCTTCTCACTCCTTTTGAATGGCGGTATTTACCGACATTTCCTGGGGTGTGAAGACCAGTTTTCTCATCGATTCGGTGCCTGCCCGATTAACTCAAGATGAGTTCAGTTGTCACCATCTATTGCAGTAGGTAATGCCCAACACAATTTTTATATCACCATCTATTCAGCAATCACGCGCATTGCTGTTGCTTCGTTAGTTCAACCTTCTTTGCTTATATTGATCCAGTGGCAGGAAAGGGATTCAGTTCGTAGTCAGCTGGTCTGTATGCTCGCGGAACGAGTTGTGGCCGTAGAAAACGCCAGTTGTGTTAAAAATTTTCTTTTGCTTCATTATTTCCGCGAGCCACTACCGTGGCAGATCCTCGGAGCCATATAGCCGCGATATGGGTTAGATAAGGTGGAAAATAATGCGAGACTGCGTCCATCATCAGACCCTGCAATAACCGTTAAACCCATAAGAAATATGACTGTCACCCGTTAACTCGTCTGGCTTTCCCTAATTATACAACACTTTTCGTGCAAAATTAGCAACTGCAAACAAGAGTCGCAAGGAGTTGAGAAATTAAGCAATCTACTAAAGGAGAGAGCCAAGGCAACTGCCAAACAGGAAGGAAAAGAGAAAATGAACAAATTTAACAGTTTGTGAAAAATATTTATAGACCAACATCTTTTGATTTAAAAAGGAAGTAGAGAAAATGCCACCGGAAGTGGAGAATAATTCCGTGTGTTTTGAATTACGCTTCTACAGTTATCAATCAAGCTTCCTGACGTGGCCACTTCTATGCTGTGCTAATCTGGGTGTTTTTGTAACCTTCCTCGGTGGGCGCAGTACATCTAGAACCACTGCAGCCTGTGCATTACACGGTTGTGTACGGGACTGGCGACTATGCATCGTTATGCAACTTCCCAAATAACAACACGAGGCGGTTTTGGCACCTAAATTGGTAGAACAGTAAAGGACGGATCCAAAAGAATCTGCGATTGTTTCACAAATATATATTTCTCTATAATTGGTCCAGAGGTAATTCAAAAAAACGCTATTAGGAATCTTTAGTTTATACTTCCGCTTGTTTACTTGTTCTTGGCAGTGTTCTTCTGTGCATCCTTCATGCGCGAGTCCATTTCATGTGGTTTTTTGTTTGCCAAGTGAAGGAGAGAACCCCCCCTCATTTGCATAGAAAAGTTACCTTAGGTTGCCCCCCCCCCCCGGAAAAAAATCCTGGGTACGTGCCTGCCGCAGCGGATGCCACACCGACATGGCTGTCGCTGTCGATGGGAAGGGCTTAGAGGCAGCAATTTCAAATTGCACTTCCACCTTTCACACCTCATTTGCGAGCATTACTTGCCTTGATTGCCTGCTTGCCTACTTGATTCATAATACAGCTGAAGTGAACCTCAGGCATGGCAACACCAATAGGAAAATATGGGTTTTCGAACAGTGCTCCATCTGTCGCTACTATGGTGAAAGGTGCAAGGAAAGCAGTCATTGTGCTTAAAACAGCCAATATGTTCCTCTGAAAGGCTCTATCAATGCAACACTTCAAGAATAAGCCAGCTCCTTTAATTAACAGCCATTGTCATCCTTTACCAAATTCGATAGACATATAAATGCTGACATTCACTCCATGTCATCTGCTACACCCACTATCTTGGTGGCTCTAATTTCACGTCATGCCAGCATCACGGACATGAAAAGAGCTTTAACTTTACCGAACCTTTCAGTGTGTCATAAGTGTTCTTGCCTCTGCCTTTTTCGCAGAGTATACCACTATAATCCAGTTTTGAAAGCCACTCTTTTCTTTTGCAAAACATAGATTTCATTTAGTCCAAGCCATAGTTCCAATGCTAAAATACCAGCCTGCCACACGAACCTGTTCGTCCACTATTGTAGCCCTACGGCATGCATCGACTGGAACCACCTTCTTGCCTCCACTGCTCACATCCTAACTACTTCAAGGCTGCCGTGTACTGTGACTTTGTTGCGTTTTTCAGCAAACATTGTAGCATTTCATTTAGACAACTCCTTCCTGTAATGCCTTCAGGCCTTGAGAATACTTGAAATAAATAAATAAATTGTGCACAAAATGTATCCTGTAGAAGAACTTTCTCAAATGCTAGAGTTAATTTCCTCTGCGTTTATCCTCTGGTAGCTTCAACACTAGTTAAGGAGGGAAGGTGTTTAAGGTCCAAAGTCGGCGCCTTTCGATGATTCCAGTGCACGGTGGCAGTGCGAAGGAAGAGCCGTTGTCCGATAAGGTGACGCTTTATTCAAACGCCGAGGCGTCTGTCTGAGTCCAAGCCCAAAACTTGGCTCTCTACACACAACCAAACATAATTTTTTAAGCCCTCAGTTGTACAAAGGAGTCGCAAACCAGCCAATCACACATGCGAGTTCACATCATTGTAACCAAAAGCACAACCACCTACATGCCGCACACAGCATTGGTGGAAACAGTGGCATACTTTACAACACTCCATGGGATAGGATTGCTCAAAGACATGTCATCTCCCTCTGCCCTACGTTAGACTCTGAGTATCAGCCTTTGATGTCCCCCTCTTTTCTCCTGCAAGTGGCCCCCACGCAAGCACAAAGAGCAATCACAAAGAGCAATCACAAAGAGGACCGCGCACACGCAAGCAAAAAGAGGACCGCACAAAGAGCAATGGAATGAAGAATGACAGGCGTAACATTAAGAGACAGCAGGAGAGCTGTGTGGATCAGAGAGCAAACGGGCATAGCCGATATTCTAATCGATACTTACTACACCATAAATTGACTTTTCCTACACCATAAATAGCTCAGCTTTGACTAAAGTACAGAAACATAAATATCCAGGCTTAATTTAATTAATTATGGGGTTTTACGTGCCAAAACTACTGTCTGATTATGAGGCACGCCGTAGTGGAGGTCTCCGTAAATTTGGACCACCTGGGGTTCTTTAACGTGCACCTAAATCTAAGTACACGGGTGTTCTTGCATTTCGCCCCCATCAAAATGCGGCCGCCGTGGCCGGGATTCGATCTAGGCTTAACAATAACGTCAGACCTAAGGTGGGACGAGCATATTCACCACATTACTTCATGTGCTATGCAAAAATTATTTTTTCTTCGCAGATTACTTCAACTGGCACCCTTGTCAACAAAACTCCCAACATACAAAACATTTGTTAGGCCAATCCTAGAATACGGAAACATTGTATGGTGTCCTCATACGCAGACCAACATAAGAAAATAGAAACAGTACAAAGGAAGGCCATTCGATTCATCCACAACAAATTTAAACATGAAGACTTTCCAACTAGACTTCTAGCTATTTCTGGGCTCCTTACGTTAGAACCACAAGCAAAACAGGCACATTTAAAATTTCTTTACCAACTCCTGCATACTTATTTCAAAATTGACAATTCAAATTATATTTCTTATACATAAACACGACCTACTAGACACAAACGTACAAACATTTTAGTAGAGTATAAATGTAACATGTTAGTGCCTCTCACCACTAATGTTAGTCACTATCTGAGTTTGAATTAAAAATTGAAAAAAAGAATCTCCTAGCATGTTAAAATTACTAGTGCTATTATATGATTATGCAAACCAGCATGTACCTGTACCTTGTGTATGTAGTCATGCATGCAGCATAGAATGTTTAAAATGCTGTTTTATTCTATCATAAAAATTAGCTTGTACTTGGATTTGGTGTATATTATGTAGTGTAAATTGCCTATGAGCAAAGTGCAAGTTGTTACACAGTTGTTACATGTGCTACACACTTTTGTATCATTTTTTTTTATTGCGATAAAGACTTGCCCTTAAGGCATAATTCTTGGTGCGTGTATGTGTATTATATGTGTGCTGTGAGGCCTGTGTTTGTATGAATTGAAGCAGTGTTTTGTGGAATCTGTTGTCATGTATCCAGCGGTCATAGCTGGTTGTCACACTGTAGCGGAGGCCGGCTTGCAGTAGGAGATGCGAGCCTTCCAATTTTAAACCAGTACATGTCTATATTAGGTGGTATGCATCTGCTTCCATCACAGGAACGGAGCAGTATGGACATGTAGCACCCAGTGGTAAATGCGACCAGTTCCACCTTGAGATAACAGCTGGTGTAAGGGTCATCCCGGCCCGAAGCCTCCTAAGCACAACTTCCTCCGCCCTAGTAAGGTGAAGGGGGAGGGAGCAGACACACGGTGGGATAACAGCGTGTGTGTCCTGCCGGAGAAAGTTTTTACGGGCTCGGGGCGAGTTAAGGTGTTGAGGTGGGAGGGGAATAGGCGGAAGATCAGGATTAGGAGGGCAGTGTGCCTGCTGGTCAGCAGCAATGTTGTGAGGGTTCACTGAATGGCCTTGAATCCGGTGTACCTTGATGCAAGTAGCTGTTTTACTATTCATAGTGTGTATTGTCTCACAGATTTCCATCGCCTTATCAACCTTCTTGAGTTCCTTAATAGCCGCTAAAGAATCAGTGAAGATATCTAGTTGCTTGATGGTAGGCAGCTTAGATGTCGCATCTTGCACGGCGTCGTGGATGGCTTGAAGTTCCATTACTAGAGCGCTGGCTTCCATAGATAAATAGCGCTGGTGGCCGCTGATGAAATTATGCGTAGTACTCAGGAATTGTGTCCTTCCGCCATCTGGGAGAATGGCAGCATCCATATAGACTTTGCAGGTGTTAGCGCATGATGCATCGACGATATTGTGTTCGTCAATAATACCTGTGGTATCGCTGCGTCGTAACTTCGTTGGCTTATTAGTTGTGATGCTAGTGAATTCCCAGGGAGGCATTGGATAGGGCTGATTGTCAATCCGAGAGCCGTGTTGAAAATGAGCATGCAACGCAGCGACAGCCGGAACAAGTTGCTTTTTTATTTCACGTGCTTTTTCACGTAGCAAAATTAGCTCTGCAATTGTGCTGAGCTGGGCATGTTCCTGTAAGGTTGGTATCGGAGTGATGCGGGGCAGTGCTGTGATTGTGAACATAGCATCACGATTAATCGTCTCCAACTGTGCCAGCTGTGCCAAAGTCAGCCGTTGAGATTGTGCCTGATATAAAATTCGTGGCTGCAAGACCGCACGCACCAACCATCGAGCTACGTCAGTACGAGCTCCAGCTGCTTTTGCTGCAATGCGACGAATAAGGTGAAGTGTATTTGTCGAACTCTGTCTGGTTTTATGGAGCCAGTGTGCACCACTGCCGGAGTGGTGAATACAAAACTTTTGTATCTGTACATGTATACAGTGCCCACCTGCTATGGTCTCAGTAGAGGCTAACAGTACTGTAAATAAAATAAAAATAAATAAATTAAGAGAACGAAATGGAGCTGGGCAGGTCATGTAATGCATAGCTTAGATAACCGGTGGTCCGTTAGAGTTACAGAAGGGGTGCCAAAAGAAGGGAAATGCAGTCGAGGATGGCAAAAGATTAGGTGGCGTGATGAAATCCGCAGGGAAAAGTTGGAATCGGTTGGCACAGCACAGGGGTAATTGGAGATCGGAGGGAGAGGCCTTTGTCCAGCAGTGGACTTAGAGTAGGATGATGATGATGATTATACCACATCACTGTGCATTTGTAACTTCTACAACGCTTTTATTTCCTTTGATTTGCAGCAGAACTAACAGTTGGGCGAGTTGGTACCAATTCATAGTGTCACTCTGTCCTTGTCAATTGTGTGCGCTAAATATTTTACTATGAATCCTTTGATTTGGTTTTTGCTGTATGATTGAACATGTTTTTCTAGTACTATTTTGCTTATAAGTTTTTTTCTTTATGGATCATCTTGTTCTCACTTATATATATTGTTACGTCCAAGCGCGTCAAAGGGACGCGGGGATCAAGAAGAGAGGGGAAGAGGAGAACGAAGACTGTGCAGCGGCCATTCCTGTTGTTCGTAGCCTGCCGTTCCTGCTCTCACACGCCTGAATAAACCCCTTTTCCCCGTGCTTGTAACAAATTGGTGGACGGTGCGGGGTACACCTCGTAACCACGGAGCCTACGCTGCTACAACTTCGCCGAAGCCGTCGACTTGCCGGACTTCCGCCACCATCACCTGACATGACTGAATACGCCTGCCAGATTCCCGAAGGTTCTGACGCGGCTTCAAGGCCAGCACCTGGCGTTCCGTGGCAATACTACCGGGTGCCACTCACTTTCGGAGGAAAAGCCGGAGAAGATGTCGACGAGTGGCTCACAAACTACCGAAGGGTGAGCCGATCTAATGGTTGGAACTCGACCGCACAGTTGTTAAATGTTGTGTTTTCCCTTACCGACACAGCACTCGTCTGGTATGAGAATCACGAAGACACGCTCACTTCATGGGAGCTTTTCGTAGAGGAGCTCAGAGCGTGTTTTGGAGACTCTAGCGCAAAAAAGAAACGCGCCGAACAGACGCTTTCGCAAAGAGAGAGAGAGAGAAACTTTACTGGTCTATTATGAAATGAAACGCGTTAAGCGTCTGATGGGGTGGCTCCCTCTTCGCGGGCTCCATATGCTTCCAGGGCCGCCTGGCCCCTGTGGATCAGTCTGAGCTGGTCTTCCAGGGCGGGGCTGGACAGCATGATCTCCCATCGCTCGTAAAGGGTGGGGATAGCAGGGGGGTTAGTTATGGGTATAGGTGGGGGGTGGTGTATGGAAAAATTGCACTCTCCTATGACGTGCTGAAGGGTTCCTAATGCATTGCAGTGAGGACATGTGTTCTTATATCTCTCTGGGTATATCTTGTTCTGGAGGCAGGGGTGGGGAAAGGATCCTGCCTGGATTTGCCTGTATATTGTTTGTTCGGCTCTGGTCAAGGAGTGGTGGGGGTGCGGGAATGTCTTCCTGCCGTCCCTGTAATATTTGACTATATCTCTATAATTTGTGATGGGTTGCCATCCCCTTGCCTCCTCCTCGTTGGCCCGGGAGTTTAGCGCTCGGGCCTGTTGATGAGCATATTCATTGCCCTCAACTGAGGAGTGAGCCGGGACCCAAACTAATTCGATCGCTTGTTTAGGAGGCGTAGCTTTACCAAGAATTTTTAGTGCCGCAAGGGACACCCAGCCAGATCTGTAGTTCTTGTATGCAGCTTGTGAGTCCGTGACGATCTTGGTGACGTTTGGTTGTAGGAGTGCGAGAGCTATCGCTGCTTCTTCTGCTTCCTCCGAAGACGGAGTGTAGATTGATGCGCAGGTGACCAGCTTTTCTAGCCCGGTGACCACGACTGTTGCCCTCGTGGAGCGTTTCGATAGAGAGGCGTCTGTATATAAAACAGTGTCGTCTTCCTCCAGGGTCCTGGAGATGGCTCTTGCCCGGGCGTCGCGTCGTCCGACATGCCTTGTGGGGTTCATGTTGCGTGGTAGCGGTTTGCATTCCAACTTCTCACTGAACTTTTCGGGTAACTGGTCGTGGCGGGTGTAGTGCGATTCTTGCCATCCTAGCTTGCGGAGGACGCTTCTGCCCGCCTTGGTCTGGCTAAGGCGTACCCTTTGATTGGATAGGTGGGCTTCTACGAGCTCGGCTACTGTGTTGTGGACTCCCATTTGAAGTAATTTTGTCGTGGATGAATTTATGGGAATACCCAGGGCCTGCTTCGTGGCTTTCCTGATTATTGCGTCAAGTTGTAAGACGTCCTTCTTGAGGAGCTGCAGGTACGGCGCTGCGTAGACGATTCGTGAGATAACAAAGAGCTCAGATTCCCGGCGAGACCTGTACGACTTATATCGAAGAAGTGCTGAAACTGTGCAAAATAGTGAACTCTCAAATGTCTGAAGAGGACAAAGTTGGACATTTGTTGAAAGGGATAGCCGAAGACGTCTACAATTTTTTGATCGGCAAAGAAAGCTTGGATTCCGTGTCTGACGTCATTCGCCACTGCAGGACCTTTGAGACGCTGAAGATGCGACGGATAATACCGAAGTTTGGTCGCCTGGCTAATGTCACAACGGTGGCAAGTGTAGACCCGAGTTCGTGTGTTGACCTTCCATCAACAATACGGCAGATTGTTCGCGAAGAGTTGCTCCATCGGGAAGAGATGTACCGTTGCACACCCGGCATCGCTGGTGCGTACTTACCACAAGAGATGCGAAACACGGCCGTTTCGACCGCATGGCAACCCACGGTTCACTCAGCGACCGTCGAGTATAGGTCTACCCCACAAACGAGAGGGACCCTGAGCTATCAAGATCATGACTACGACCAACGCCCTCGCCGCACGCACGCCTCCGGGCGGCCGATGCCTGGCCATGATGAATGGGACCCACCTGCTGGCTATGCAGTCGACAGCAACATGCGTGACTACGTGCAAGAACATCGAAATTTGCGGCATCTGCCGGTGTGTTTCCAATGCGGTGTCGCGGGCCACATAGCGAGATTTTGCAATCGTCGCCCAACAACGTGGAATCGTCGATCGGGGTCTTCAACAAGGACCACACCTCCTACGAGGACAACTCAACAGCCATGCGCCACCTCTTGGTCAGCTGGCGTCCCTCCTGGCAACGATTACTGGCAGAGAAGCTTCCGGAGCCGCTCACCGGCATCTGACAGGAGTTTGACGCCACCGCCAACTTCTCGTGCACAGCGTTTACGTCAATCTCCATCGCCAGTGCGCCGCTCAACCTCGCCTTCACGACCGGAAAACTAGCTAGCGCGGCCGATGGGGGTGAGGTCGCTCGACACGTGCTATCGACAGAAATGCCCCCTGCAGTTGCTATGATTAAGAACAAAGTGCATGTACTTGTGGATGGTGTTCCTACAATGGCTTTAGTGGATACCGGGGCAACTGTATCCGTAATGAGTCTCGGTTTTAAAGGTCGGTTGGGGCGCAAAGTTGTATTTCCGTGGGACCAGGCTGCAACATTTTGTGGAGTGAGCGGCGAGTCGTTGCGCCCTGTTTGTGTGTGCACTGCTGAAGTGTCCTTGGCTGGTGGAGTTTTCGCGACGGAGTTTGTAGTTATTCCCCGATCGACGCACGAAGTGATTTTGGGCATCGACTTTTTGCGGCAGTGTGGTGCGACTGTTGATTGTCGCACGGGGGAAGTTTGCGTCGATGGCCATGTTTCGTCCGGGCTCTTAGAGGAGACTTGCAGTCAAGGTGAACTTTGTGTGTCTGCAGATACTGTTGTGCCTGCGTCCACCTCGGTGTGCGTGCCGGTTGTGTGTCGCGGTGCAGTTCCAGACAGTTTCGATGCCTCCGTAGAGCCAGTGCATCTAAATTGTGTGAAGAAGAACGTTTTTGTCCCTCATTGTGTGGTATCCATCGGCAACGGGCGTGCTGGCTTGTGGACGGCCAACTGCTCGGCAGAACCCGTCCTGCTTCCAGACGGCTTGAAACTCACCTACTTTACAGAATACACGTCTTCGTCCGTAGCCGTACTAACAGACTCGCCGTGTGAACCTGCTGACCTTCGCCAAGTCTCAGACAAAAAGCTTCGGTCTATGATAAACAAGTCGCTCAGCACAAGGGAGCGCCATACTGTGGTGGATACGCTTTCTAAGCATCTGTCAGTGTTTGACTTTGCGCAGCCGGACAAAGCGTTCTCGATTCCCGAGTCACGAACGCGCCATACTATCGATACGGGATCTGCGCGCCCGATCAGGCAAAAGCCTTATCGCGTGTCACCTAACGAGCGCAAGATAATCGGGGAACAAGTGAGCGACATGATGAAAAATGGGATAATACAAGAGTCCTCGAGTCCTTGGGCAGCTCCGGTCATACTCGTCAGAAAAAAAGACGGTAACTGGAGATTTTGCGTCGATTATCGAAGATTAAACGCCGTGACTAAGAAGGATGTCTACCCGCTGCCCCGGATTGATGATGCAATCGATTGCCTTCATTCGGCCTCTTATTTTTCTTCAGTGGACCTGCGCTCAGGATATTGGCAAATCCCGATACACCCGACAGACAGAGAGAAAACAGCCTTCATAACCCCGGATGGATTATTCGAATTCAATGTGATGCCATTTGGGTTGTGCAACGCTCCAGCAACCTTTGAAAGGTTCATGGACACCATTCTGCGTGGGTTAAAATGGAACATCTGTATGTGCTATCTTGACGACGTTGTTATATTCGGGCGCACATTCAATGAGCACAATACGCGCCTGGATATTGTCCTCGACTGCATCAAAAACGCCGGCCTGGTTCTGAACTCCAAGAAATGTAAATTTGGTGACCGTCAAACCCTTGTGCTGGGTCATCTTGTTGACAAAGACGGTATCCGACCTGATCCCCTCAAGACGGCAGCTGTCGAGGCATTCAGTGCACCGCAGTCCGTGAAGCAACTTCGTAGTTTTCTGGGTCTTTGCTCTTACTTTCGCCGATTTATTCCTGGTTTTGCTGACGTCGCTTATCCTCTGACAAATCTGCTACATAAAGACGCACGGTTTGAGTGGACACCCGAGTGCGATTCTGCATTTCGTCAGCTGAAGTTCCTGTTAACCTCTCGACCTATCCTTCGCCACTTCAATCCTACTGCGCCGACAGAAATCCACACAGATGCTAGTGGCGTTGGTCTGGGTGCCGTATTGGTCCAACGCTATGACGACCGTCAGCACGTGATTGCTTATGCAAGCCGCTCATTAAGCAAACCTGAACGGAATTACACGGTGACAGAGCAAGAATGCCTCGCTGTAATCTTTGCGGTTCAGCGATTTCGCTCGTACTTGTACGGACGCCCATTCCAAGTCGTCACAGACCACCATTCCCTGTGCTGGCTCGTGAACCTTCGCGACCCTTGTGGTCGCCTTGCGCGCTGGGCTTTGAGGTTGCAGGAATATAACTTCACTGTTTCCTACAAGAGTGGCCGAAAACACGCGGACGCAGACTGCCTTTCCCGTATGCCGCTTGCCACGACGGACTGCGACGCAGACGATTTTGATCATCTCGTCGCTTCTGTGACACCCGCTTTTCCAGATATCGATGCGTTCAAAACAGAACAAAGGACAGACACTAAATTGGAGCCACTCTTTACTTCTGCCCATTCAAGTGCAACAAGCAGCTACTGTGTACGTGACGGGCTCCTGAACAAAAGGAACTACTCAAGCACGGGTGCACGTTTCCTTCTAGTGGTGCCGGAGCGTCTCCGGCCAGCAATCCTTCAGGCTATGCACGATGACCCTACCTCCGGGCACTTAGGCACTGTGCGCACACTTTATCGCATTCAAGAACGCTTTTACTGGCCCCGGATGCGACATTCGGTTGAGTTTTATGTCGCCAGCTGCATACAGTGCAAACGTCGGAAATATATATTTTTTCTACAGATTCTGTATACCAGAAAATGTGGTGTAACTTGCCATATTCTTACATTGCATTGCATTTACACTGTTCTTCAGAATCTATAACTCATTATCGTCTACAATGATTTGAATTGGGAATTACACTGAATAAATAAATAATTCAGTGTATTCACTCGCTGCTCGTGTTTCAGCCAACTTTCCCAATGGGTGCTGCCATTTTAGTTTTCACGTCCTGGGGGTGATGTTCCACACTACGATATAGAACAGTTATTACATCCTGCTAAAACTAGTCAGATGTGTGTTCATTTTGATGTCTATTATGTATTTCTGTTCCAAATTTATAGTATTGATCATACAAACTTTATGAATGGCGCTCGTACGATGGACCTCATAACTTGCCAGTGATGAGGAGTGAACGATAGGCACAGAATAGAATCCTGCTGAAGGAATTGTTACATTGCAGTACCAGCCTAGATGTTCCATTCCTCCTTTCAAGATCCAAAAACACTTTCATCTGAGGTGTGCTGATGGTCTGCTGAAGCTTTTGTTGTCATGTAACCTTTTCTGAGAGAGGTAGTAAGTGAACTCCAAGAGAAAGACACTGTGCATAGCATGCTCGATAACAATATGGATCTTATATTGATACACTGGTATGGTTCTGGGCCTTGGTATATTTGGAATGTCAAACAAGTGCTCAGGTAGGATAATGATGTCCTCCGTTAGACTAATCTCGGGACTGGATAACCCAACAGACTGAAAGTGTCCTAGTGGCTTCCATTTGTTCTCAATGAGAAATCTGACTGGTTGTTCACATACAATCTTTTTCTTCGGAAATGGTCTGCTCATTTTCTTAGCTACCCTGTTGACCACACACTATACCAGTTTCTTTTTAACAAAGCTTTCTCTGCCTCTCCCTCCAACATTGCGGGTGATGGCTGCTGTCTTGCTGAGTAGCCAACCAGTTGGGAGACTGGGTATGTGCCCGTTCTTGGTCAATCTCCCAGAATGGGCATGTGCCACTACGACACGAGGCTTATAGGAGCCTTAAATGCATCCAGATATGTGTTGTACATCTTTGAGCATGTAATTCTCACCAACATTCTTCCCTCGACAACCATCATACATTGCATTCATCTTCATGACACAGCCAGCTCACAGCTAAAGGCAACGAGGCTGTGCTCATGTATCCAATACCACTGCTACTTCGCTAACTCAAACAGGCTTCAGATCACTTAGATTCTAACCTCCTGCTGGATCTGCATGGTATTTTAAAGCAAAGCTTTCCATGCCTTATTCCGCAAGATTTGGCACGGCTGCTGTTCACAATTTCATGCCGAGCAAACTTGGCCAATCTCCGAGATGGCGTAATCAAAACTGAGCAGGTCCCGGATACGGTGTGATCTGCTGTTGCCTGTGTTGTGTGATGGGGGCTTTCATGCCATGCCAGGAAGGCACATAATAGCTATGCTGCAAAACGCAGTGCAGATGAGCAGTTACATGTGCATCACTGCAAAGTGAAATGATGCATATCTTCTGCAACAGGTGGATAACATGAAAAGTACCTTGCACATACTTTGACATAAAGTTGCATGCATCGGGAGTCCTTTACCATGGTTGAAATGTTTCAGAAAATTTTTGTTTAACAGTCATTCCAAAAAGTGTACTAGATTTGCTACCATTTTTTCCCTGAGAAAGAAAACCTTCACAAGGGCACATAAGTGACGTCCATGGATACAAAGCAAAGTGAGGATGGTGAAAACAAACACTGAGATGAAGACGACGAAGTGTAACATCTACAAACTGATGTTGCACACCGCCATGAGAGCAGTTATTTCAAGATCATGAGAGAGGTGTTCGTAGACTGAAAAAAAGGTTTGGCGGCGTGGAAGATGTATCTGAGAATTCAGTCCCGAAAGGCTCCCACGTAAGCATAAAAATGTCTTTAGCATGTTCTCCTGTTGGTGCAATCAAGGAAGTCGAGCGTCTCCACAGCAAAAACAATGCTATGCCCATCATATGCTGCCTGTGCCACGGATGACGTTGTGTCAACATCCACTGTCAACACATGCAACACAACTTGCGCCTGGACATTACACATAGCATCGGCAATAATAGCCCTCATCAATTCTTAGTGCTCACTGCGTCACCTTAGAGTTCAAATTATAATTTCGGTTTTCTATATAGAAACATTCCTCATATATCCCGACACCGTACACACTGAAGCCGTATTATGCCTTAACATTGCACAGCTCGACGCCCATGTGAAACTTACCCGACATGTTGCTAAATGCTACAGCCTGTTTTTAATCGGGAGCGTGTTCCTTTTTTCTTTTTTTTCCCCCGACCTCGAAGTTCAAACTGGTGGCCAGTGGAAGGGAACTAACTAATCTAGTTTCCAGCTTTGCATTTCCACAGTTGTGCATTTGTGTGCTGCGATTCTGCGGGCATATTGGCCGCGCCATGCAGGAAGAAGTCCGCTCGGTTGCAGGCGCTCGCGCAGATCGAATGCAAAAGCCCGTCTGCATCGCAACGCCAAACTTACCATGCGACTCCATGGTGTCGAGCAAGCGCACACCGCAGTGCTGGTGATAGGGAAAGTGGAAGAACTCCGCCTGTATGATAGTTCGCGGCGTGTACTTCCCCTTGGGGAACAGGTCGAACAGCATCTTGTACATTTCTAGGTCCTTCTCGACATTGAACTCGGTAACGAACCGCGTGGCCACGTTGATGAACTCGACGTGTCCCCGGCGGTTCTCGTTTCCCAACTTGAAACGTTCGATGACCTCAATGAAGCCCTCGCGGTTTCGCTGATCCTCGCTCTTGAATACACTCTCGCGCAGCGCTATCGCCGCCTCCGAAGGCGGCGGAGGCTTTCGCCGGCCGAAGAACAGCCGCACTCGGGATGTCGACAAATGTCGAATGAGTTCGGCGCTGCGCAGGCATTGTTGCCTCGTTGTTAGCAACGCAAGGGATGAACCTGCAGCATTGCCCGCCGACAGGAGAGTGCCGGCGATCGAGGCACACGGGCGCAGAATCATCTTGAGACGTGACTAGTTAACCTAAGCGTGTTCACGCATGATGTACTGGGCGTCTAAGATTCAAAGCTAGTCGTGAATGTCAATGGTCACACATCTAGGCGGCAAATTGACGGGTGATTGCAGCGCTGACCTCCACACACACATGTCCAAGAGCAGCCGCCATGGCCCGGACGGCCAGTGTTTGCGGACGAAACGAGCATTGTTCGCCATATGTGGCGAAAGTGCCACAGGCGCCTTCCGCGTCGTCTGCTGTTTTCTTCCTACGCATCGTATGCTGTTTCCAGCACCGAGAGTCGAAAGATTGTGACAGAGGAACCCATTTGACGTTCAGCACGCGTGTAGCGCCTGTAGTGCTTAGCACTTTTGACAATGTGTTCACAATCTGCTGACGTTCTCCCGGACACATAACTTCGAAATCAAACAAGCGGGTCAACTACATCGGCAGCGAGCGTTATCGCGCTATCAAAGCGCCACGTGGTCGCTGTCACGAGTGGGCTCACAAATTTCCGATACGGCACCGGCGCAGGCCATCGCGTCCATCGGCGAAAGCCGTAATCAGTAAAGGCCAGCGTCCGTCAGCTGGCGATACGAGAAGGAAAGCGAAGTGCGGCCTCTGCGCTCTCGGAGAGCCATATGGCGGTCTCGCCCGTTCCTGCGACCGCGATGGCTGCGACGTTTGCGACGGCGCAGAATGGTCCCAGCGGCGAGAGTTCCATCTACGAGCCGTTCCGCAACGGCGACATCTCATATGTGGGCCATGACTGCCGTTCCATACCCGACAGGCTGGTGCACGCGTATGCATTCGCTGCGTACCGCCTCGACTTGAGCTACAACCAGCTCACCACCGTACAGGGCATCGAGCATTTTATCCAGGCAAGATCACCTAGTTTACCTAAACACTGTGTGCATTAATGGATACGTGAAATGTTTGCACGCTATCGGATGAAAACAGCTATAAGCACATGAGCCCTTGATGTCTGCTTACGTCATTTTTCTTTGAAACTTTGAAACGAGGTCTCGCAATGTTTGACTGAATTTAAGATCACGTCTGGAATCACTGGAATCCGAGAAACAGTAGAATATTATACGAGTGCTGCTTCATAAAGCAATTCTCAAGGCAAAGCAAAACACGTCTTTTTGGTCAATTGCTTACGTAGACAGATAGATATACAAGTAGAGTTGAACCGTGAAATTTGATAGTTGTCATTCGATGGATTTTATAATGAATCTAGAAAAAGAAACAGTCACAGGCATAACGAAAACATATCCTTTGCGTCATTTTTTTCTTGAACTTGTACCGCGGATATTTAGAGTATGAAGAGATGTTCAAATGACGACTCGCCTATGCTTTGGTTAACCGCGTTCTCTGCGAGCACACCACGGGATTGCAGAGTGTTAACGTAGGCGAGTTAATAATTCGTACTATGCGTGGATGCGCAAAATACACGCGGACAAAGAATTAAATTACGGGCACATTTGATTTCAATTGAACGAGATTGGCATCGTTCGCGTTTATTTTGAAGGTGCCCTATGCATGTAACCGGGGTATCATAGGCACACGTATGTGTGTTTGTGTGCCTTATTCATTGTCCACGAGCAAATCCCTGCGTAGTACAGATTCTAGACGTTCGTTTACGACGTCATCTTGCAATAAACAAAGAACGCCAAGAACTGCTGCAGTGGAACACAGTGTTGCTCTTTGAGAATGCGAAGGAAGAAAACATGCACCCGATAAGTTGTACGGGCTAGGACAAAAACAGGGTGATAACGATAGGAAAATTAAGTCGACAGCGAGAAGAATGGTTCAAGTATTGGGCATCGTCAAATTAGTCATGTCCGGCTGACCCCATATTATGCCTGCAAATTCCTTTAAACCACCTGCCGACCTCGACTGCGCTTCCGTTTTATCCGCCTTATACTCATCACGCGGCCCGCTCAAATCCATTTTTTTTTTCTCTTCAGGTCAGCGTAGAATAGCAGCTAACGCCGTTTGTTTTCTAATCTCACCGCTGTCTTCCTGTCTCCCATGCAAGTACATCTCAGTGGCTCCTAAGTTAGTTTGGCGAGATTAGTGCATTCATGGCATCGGCGCAATTTCATAAGCACGTCGATCTGTGCCGTACCGTGGACGGAGGCAATGACGTCACTCGGCTTGTCAGAAATCGGTGCACCGGCTGCTGAGCGTGTCACCATCCTCTCCTTCCGCATCCTCTTATTCGAATGAAACTTTTAGGGGTTCGAGCGTTCGCTCCAAGACTAAATGTTTATTTTGCAGGAGATGTCGGATGACGGCGCAGTACACATTTCAAAATGCAACACCGGGCAAGCACTTCTCCTCTGTACAGGCGCGGTGCATCAGTCATCAGCTTCTCGCCCCACGTATGTCTTATAAAGCTTGCACCACGCTCGCTGTCCCATCAGCACTTCCCTGCTTCAGCCCATTCGCATCGTCGGCTCATTCAGCTGCCCCATGCGCAGAAGTGACCTCACTGTACCCTGTTCTTTGTAAGCCATGTAGGAAGCAAAAGACGGTAGGTGACTGCACTTCAAAGTTCCCGCGTTAGTTATTCGTGGCGTTGTTGCCTTTTAGAACATGACGTCATTGCCTACGAAGGTGGGAACCAAATCTCTGTCAGGCAATACTATGGCGTGTCAAATACGCTGTACGTGATGCGAAAAGGAGGTGAAAAGAAAACCAAGGGGCCTAAGCTTTAGTCCTCTTGGCGAAAATCTTTGGTATAATTTATGCCATACTCTGAAGAAAACATACAAGGCATAAATGAATAAGCTCAGTTGCAAATTAAAGGCCCTGAGCTTTGGGCTAGTTGGTCTTGCATTTTAATATTATAGGAGAACTTTGCGCAACGTGGTGGACAGATGTAAATACAGAACGCTCATCAGTGTTCATGTTGTGTTTGTGCCTGTTGCAACGTTTCGTGGCGTAGGCAGAGAGTGGCACACCGGGCAGCGTTTTTACAATTGCTCGTAGGTGCAGCGGGGCGTGGCGCTTTTCACGGCGCTTGACGTTTCTGCGCAGGCGCGAGTAAGAGCGGGTGTGAGAGAGAAAATCTGGGGGCCTTTGCTCCTTGAATATGTGACTCGGCCTAGGCACTTCGGTGGAGAAGTTTCTTCGCGCGTGTAGCGTGCGTTTGTCCCTAGGCGTGCCGGCATGGCGGAAGGGGGGGGGGTCGAGTTTGTTTACGCTTCGCCGCTGACTGCCCGCGCGGTGAGGCAGTGGGCACGGATGCCCCATTTGGTGATCACTTTCTCTGAAGGAGCAAGGTTCTGACTGGTGTTGTATAAGTCGCGGGTCTCTTTGTTAGTCGCGACGATAGATTGCATTTTTTACAAGCACTGCTCCTGGAGGGCACATGTAACCGGCAAACGGAGGCGGCGCAGGATCTCCGGGGCACCCAAGCGGTAGCGGGGGGGTCAAAGCTGGAAGCAGCAGGGCGGCCCGTGGGTTGGGGCCGCGGAGGCCGAAGCGTGCAGCTTCTGAGGAGGAGAGGCAAGAGGCGATGTGAGAATGCGTGGGAGGGTTGGGACGTTCCCAGGAGGTGTAAGTGGCGAGGATGGCCGCAGAAAGGGCAGCCGGACGTATAATAGTCAGATTATCTTTGTATTTCGTCTAATTATACCTAATCACATTTCTTTTATTTCACTTAATTGCATAAATTGTGCCGCGCGACTTTAGCCACGCGACACATTTTTATTTTGTGGGTTTTCTTTCAAGCTTGAAAAAACTTTTCTGCCGCACGTATTGAGAAGCAGAGAGCTGGACCGGGAATTTTTCAGGATGATGTACAATTTTCTCATTGTCACTTTTACTCTGAATATAATCTTTAGTGAAGTTGATTAATTAATTATGACTAATTATGTGATTCGGCGAAATACAATAAAATATATTGTGACTTGCTCCAAGCGACGGCAAACAACGTTGTCTTGGTTCTGTCAAGCTACGTGGCACTTCCATACGCTCAAAATGTGGCACAAGTTTCGTGGGACACGTGATATGTGTCATGTAAGTCTAAGCTTGTTCTAAGTGGCTATGTGGTATGTTGCAATTATGGGCACTATCGTTCTTCCACTTGTCTACAAAAATGTCAACTCCTGTGCATGTTCTCTTGGGAATTTCAAGAATTTTTATTTATTTATGGAACTGTTCGTGCTTACGCATGTTTTGTGCGTGTTCACGCACTTTCTTCCGGGGCTTCCTGGACTCGTGTGCAGCTCGTCGACTGTGTCCTCGGCTTCTCAGGTGCTTTTTTGTGATTTCACTTTGTATGCCGTGGGACGAGGAACAGCTGGCACCGCCTGAATTTCAAACAACCTTTTCATTAAAAATTAATTTTATAAAATACAGCAGAAGTAAACAAATCGGGAGCAGTAATTAAAAAGCACAGTAAAGACTGCTGACACGAACTTAGCTGGTCGGGTTCAATAAATAAATCGGGGGGGGGGGGGGGGGGGTGGAGTAAGCGTCCCTGTGGCCGAATCTCAGTGTTGAGGCTCCAGACCAACAAACACGAAGATACGGGAAGTGTCAGGTCCGCGTCAAGTCGGCGAATGGGAGCTTGTTAAAATTAGTTTCCTTAATGCAATGTAGCGGTGACAGAAGGAACTGTGAATAATTGTTTAGTCTTCACTACAGAAAGGGCACAGGTAGATGGGAAACCCTCGAGACCTCTGCAAGTAACAAAAATAGCTTGCGTGAACGTAGCACAATGAAGAAGTTTGTGAGGAAGTTTTCGAGCCTCCCTGTATCGCAGAATTTATTACGTGAGAGAAATAGCAGTGGGCCCGTAATCTACAGCAGGGTCTGATGACGCTTGCACAACGGCACACCTCCGGAATTCAGCCGCAGAGATACGCGGCGAGAGGGGCCCAACGGGAAGCACAGAGGGATATACCTCGGCCTGTGTGTGCGCAGTATCGTACCTTGGTGGCCAAGCACCCGAATTAAACGAATACAATGAATTGGGATCTAGCGCTTGAAAACTAAAGAGAAACATTGAATAAGTCCAGACTCATTAAGCAATATTTCTAAACTCTAGTTAAAGCCAAATTTTTTTTGCTTACCCTCCCAGATTCGGTGTGGCTGCTGTTTACTGCTAGCTCGATCCATTGGCATAGCCATGGGGAGGGGGTCGAACCCTTCCTCTGCTCCCCTTTCCCAGGAAACAGAAAGTTTCAGGAAATGATGAAAGGGAAAGCCTGAATGCGAAAGCAAGGCGAGGGCTAGGAGCTGTCCGAAGGGGGAGGAGGGTTTGATGGGGGCGATCCCCTCTCCCATGAACAGAACATTGCGGCCCCACTCATGGCGCGCCTCTACATCATTGCGGATCGTGTTAACCATAACTGCTAAGAGGGGATCAGCGCTAAGGAAATTATGCGGGTCCCCCGCACTGTGGGAATCGATGTAAACCAAGCTTTCCGCGCTGGATGCTTTGATTGACGATAATTAGCGGCAATGTTGACGGCTAAAGCTTAATTTCTTCAGCGTCTAGTTCAACGCGAGCGTGGTGAGTTGATGTTAAACGTTACGTTGCGTGCACCACTGCTGTTTGTCTGCGTAGTACACGCAACACACAGAGAGAGGTGTTTGCTTGACGCGTTGTTGTGCGCCATACTTCATAACTTCTAAGACGGTTGAACATACTTATTGCCTCACATATCGTGAGAAGCCAACAAACAAAGACACCAGAGAAACCATAGGGGAAGTTACTTGTACTTGCTAATTGAATTAAACAAATGATGAATTAATGGCAATGAAAGTGGATGAAAAAACAACTTGCCGCAGGTGGGGAACGATCCCACGTCCTCGCATTACGCGTGCGATGCTCTACGATGCATTACGATTACGATGCGAGCATCGCACGCGTAATGCGAAGACGTGGGATCGTTCCCCACTTGCGGCAAGTTGTTTTTTCATCCACTTTCATTGCCATTAATTTATCATTTGTTTAATTCAATTAGTAATTACAAGTAATTTTTCCTATGTTTTTCTTGTTGTCTGGTTGTTGGCTTCTCATGATATGATTAATAAAAATCGGGCCCCTCGGTTAACCCCCTTTCTTCTCGTTATTGCCTCACATGGCACATCGCATCGTGGCAATAGTATCAAACATTAATTGAATTCTGGGGCTGTACGCGCCAAAATTGTGAGCATGCCGTAGTGGCGGATTATATTTAACACAGTGGCATTCTTTAACGTGTCCCTAAATGTAAGTGCACGAACGTGTTTTTATTTCGCCCCTGTCAAAATGCAGCTGCCGTGGTCGGGATCAAAACCGCTACCACGGCGGGCACGGAAATGTTGATTTGACGTGTGACCGCTTCCATAGTGCATCTATACGGCGCGCTTTATTGCGGCTCTGCTCCTGCGCGCTCTGCGGAACTTTTCCGCCTGACAAATTTACATGGTGTTTATTTTTCACAAGTTGCAGAAACGTACCGTACCTTTAACTCAATTTTACCCCGTTTGCGCGCAATCGCTGCCGTATCCACAGTAGTAGCGTTTTCTTGCCTATTCAAGTCACCTTTTCCCGATACACCCCCCCCCCCTCCCCCCACACACACTTCGCATGGGAACTGCGAGCAAAGAGCGGCAGGGCTGTTATTTACTCGTTTCGTGACGGCGTCGGTTCCACACATCATCAGCCTCCCTCCTCTCTACCATTATACCTAGATTGCCTCCGGACTTGCACGCTAGTAGGAAGCTAAGCACTGTAATTCCTGCAATGCTTTTGAGGGGGTCGCGAAAAATTGCTTTCTTTTTACTTTTATTTACACATACCTAACAGGCTCCATGTTGAAGTTTTATGTGAGGGGGACTAGAGAATAATTTTTCACAAGAACACAAAAACAAACAAAAGAAATTCAAGAATCAGGTATGGTAAAATGCAGTAGATATGGTGTAACATTGAACAATAGAATACTTACTAGGTATTACACAAAATTGAGTGGGCCTACATGATATCCTTGTTAACAAGTTATTACATGATTAGCAAGAACAGTCAAAGATGGTTAGTATTTTATTTCTTAATGCCATATGATCATGACTACAGACGACATCGTCAGGGAGGACATTTCATTGGCCAATTGCACGTGGAAGCGTAGATGCGTTAGAGGCTTGGTTGCGGCTGAAAAGACGAGTAAAACTATGTTGATTATGAAGCCTGCGAGATATGCGATGTTTTGATAGTGGCAAGGTATTTTCATGCGCGCTGTAGATTGTTTTATGCAATAAACAGAGAGTGGATATCTTCCTACGTGATTCCAAGGACGATAGTGATAATGAAGTCTTCACGTAAGTCACACTAGGGTGTCGGTTATAGTCTCGAGCGATGAAACGTGCAGCGCGGTTTTGCACAGATTGCAGTAAGTTGATTAGACAGACTTGGTGAGGAGACAAGATGGCTTATGCATATTCGAGTTATGAGCGAACACATGTCTGGTATGCTTGTTTCGGTGTTATATGGAAGGTGCCGCATGAAGAATTACGTTTCATGTATCCTATTGTTCGTGATGCCGTGACAGCAACCTGTGTCCTACCTGCCAGGAACCCGAAAACGTTGATCACTTTCTAATAGCATGCCGTCGATTTAGAAATCAGAGGAAGAAATGAGAATTTTCATTCCGAAAATTAGGCATTTCTTTAACTCCTCAAGATATCCTCCCTTTCGGGGCTTCTTCATTGGACTTTAGTCACAGGAACATGTGCGTGGCCATTTGTGACTATCTCTGTGGCACGAGAAGGCTACCGTGTTACTTCTGAAATCAATAATTGGATAGATAGTTTAATCGCTGATTATGTGTTCCAAGTTATTGTAATAGCACCCAAAAAGACAGAAACTTGTTGTTTATATTTAAGTACAAACAATTTCATTTTTGTATCTGCCACGCAAATGTATTTCTTAATTAACATGACTATTATACTTCACCTTATTTACTTTTCTATTTAGGTTTTTCTCGCTCCCCTTACCTTTAACCGCCGGCTTGTTGGCCAATCGGCTTGTGGGTAAGCGCCACAAGTGAGCAAGCTTTCCCGTCGCCTGCTGATTTTCAGTCTTTCCGGCGTTTATCTGCGGGACGTCGGTCCCCCGCCGGCAGTAATGGAATTGGACACTGCCCGGCTTGCTCCAGACGTCGCCTCGCGTTCCGCGCCATCGTGGAAGCGTAACAGTGAACAGAACGATACCGCCAGTGACAGCACGGAATTCTACTTGGCCAGCAGAGTAGACTCCGAAGACGGCTTCGAATCCGTGCGAAGCCGCAATACGAAGCGGAGGAGCCTCAGAACGCCTTCGCCAGCAAGTATGTCCGCAGTACAGAACACAAGTTACCTTCGAGCCCCCCCCTCCCTCCCCCCTATACTCTTCCTGCCGGTGGTTCCCTCGGACAACTTGTGTCACCTGAACAGGCAAGCTGCCTCGACTTTCCTTGAACGACTAGTACCAAATGAGATAACCGATATAAGAATTCACACTCGCAAGAACATAATCGCCGTAGATGTGCATTCATAGGTGCCGACTACGGGGGGCTCCGGAGCTCGAACCTCCACCGGAGTCTTCAGGGGGGGGGTGCGGTGTCCCCCCCCCCGGCGATACCGAAGCCTACCCCCTCCCCCTCCACCTAACATGTCAATGCCAGAGTTTTGTCACCGACATAATTTGAGGTTCCGTTGACTCGCCTCGACCTTTTCACTTAAAGTTGTATTGTAGCTAATAGCTTACTGCATCATTGTTGGAGCGGATCTGCGCGGATTTTAATTTACTCTTCGCTTTATTTCTGCAAATCCTGACAACAGAAGAACAAGTGTATTATAGAAGTACCCGCGCCGGCTGCCTCATCCGTATTTTCTCACTTCAACATTGTTTTAAATTTCCGCTCTAAACAGCAGACACATATACAGTATACTTAAATATATACAAAGGACAAAGTTCACTATATATTTAAGCAGAAGGAGGTAGCCAATTTAATTATTTCTAAAGGTGTGGATTGCCTATGCCTAGAGAATGAATATGTTGCTGTATGTTCACCCCGCTTCAAAATGATTTGCCTGATTTTTTGACCCTGGAAAAAAACAAAAAAAAACATGTAGACTTTAGTGACTCCCTTCTGCGGAGTCTTATCAACGGCGTGTGAAATGCACGTGAATAATATTTCATTTCATTTATTTTCACCTTAAAGGCCCGGAGGCATTAAATAAGGGAGGGCTTTAATCACTGTGACAATGTTAGAACAAATGTACAGAACAGTAAAGAAACAACAATAAAAACAAGCCAGGAACAATCGTGAAAAAAGGGGAATATCGTGTTAGAGTAAGGGTAGGTGGGGTTGGTAATTAAGCAATGTGGTTATTTAACATTTCGCGGAACGTTTTACGGTCAGCGCATGACACGATATCTTCTGGTAGATGGTTCCAATGGGTTATTGCGTCGGGGAAGAATGAAGTGTTCATGGCAGATGATCGGGTGTTAATGTTTGCTATGGGACGACAGTGGCTTAAGCGAGAGGATGTACGTAAGGGTGGATTTATTAGGGAATGCTTGGAATGTGGGTGGTAATAAAAGGTGTGAAGCAAGCAGAGACGAGAGATGATCCGACGGGAAGCAAGTGATGGTAGTTCAAGTGTACGTTTTAGTGTGGTTATGCTGGTTTCACGAGAGTAATTGGAAGTTATAAACCGAGCAGCGCGATATTGTATTGCTTCTGTGTCATAGGTAAGATATGATTGGGAAGGGTGCCAAACAGATGACGCATATTCTAACTGAGGACGTACGAATGTTAGATATGCTAGCTTTTTGATTTCTGGTGATGCGGCTTTCAGGTTGCGTTTTAGATATTCAAGGGTGCGTAAAACATTAAAACAGATGGTGTCGATATGAGTTGCCCATGATAGTGTCGATGTCATGTGAACGCCGACATATTTGTAAGACGGGGCGTGATTGATAGGAGCTGAATTTATTGTGTAGGTGTGACTTGTTAAGCTGTGGTTGCGGGTGAATGACAGAGCTTTGCATTTAGTAAGGTTAAGCGGCATGAACCATTTCTCGCATCATACTGCGATGGAATCGAGATCCTGTTGTAGGGCGGCGATGTCATTCGAGCCTTTGATGAGGGAATATAGGACACAGGAAGTTGCAGCGGTGGCGTAGAGGTAGAACACCCGCCTCGCGTGCAAGAGGTCCGTGGTTCGAATCCCGGTGCCGCGCAATTTTCCACCGGATTAAAAAAAAATCCACGTGTTGATAAAATTGCATAAACAGGCCTGGAGTGTGGCCTGATCCCGGTTACCAGAACCGGTAACGCACTCCCTCACCAGAGCAGGGTTGGCCACCCTGGTGCAGTACTTGGCCACAACCTCCTATATGAACACAATCAAACCCCGGCCCTCAGTCCCCAGCAGCTGCGAAGCAACTGACCACGGCGGCGGTCAGACCTGCGACGCAGCAGAGGGTGCTAAGAATCCCTGGCTCCGGACAGGCCGCCATTGGAATATGAACCTGGCAACGTTTAACGATAGAACGTTATCTAGTGAGGCGAGTCTAGCAGTGCGATTGGAGGAATTAGAGGGCAGTAAATAGGATATAATAGGGCTCAGTCAAGCTAGGAGGCCAAAAGAAACATATACAGCGCTAAAAAGCGGGCACGTCCTGTGCTACCGGGGCTTAGCGGAGAGACGAGAACTAGGAGTCGGATTCCTGATTAATAAGAATATAGCTGGTAACATACAGGAATTCTATAGCATTACCGAGAGGGTGGCAGGTCTTGTTGTGAAACGTAATAAGAGGTACAAAATGAAGGTTGTACAGGTCTACGCCCCTACATCCCGTCATGATGACCAGGAAGTCGAAAGCTTCTATGAAGACGTGGAATCGGCGATGGGTACAGTGAAAACAAAATATACTATACTGATGGGCGACTTCAATGCCAAGGTAGGCAAGAAGCAGGCTGGAGACAAGGCAGTGGGGGAATATGGCATAGGCACTAGGAATAGCAGGGGAAAGTTATTAGTAGAGTTTGCGGAACAGAATAATATGCGGATAATGAATACCTTCTTCCGCAAGCGGGATAGCTGAAAGTGGACGTGGAGGAGCCCGAACGGCGAGACTAGAAATGAAATAGACCTCATACTGAGCGCTAACCCCGGCATCATACAAGATGTGGACGTGCTCAGCAAGGTGCGCTGCAGTGACCATAGGATGGTAAGAACTCGAATTAGCCTAGACCTGAGGAGGGAACGGAAGAAACTGGCACATAAAAAGTCGATCAATGAGTTAGCGGTAAGAGGGAAAATAGAGGAATTCCAGATCAAGCTACAGAACAGGTATTCGGCTTTAACTCAGGAAGAGGACCTTAGTGTTGAAGCAATGAACCCCAATCTTACGGGCATCATTAAGGAGTGTGCAATAGAAGTCGGCGGTAACTCCGTTAGACAGGATACCAGTAAGCTATAGCAGGAGACGAAAGATCTGATCAAGAAACGCCAATGTATGAAAGCCTCTAACCCTACAGCTAGAATAGAACTGGCAGAATTTCCGAAGTTAATCAACAAGCGTAAGACAGCTGACATAAGAAAGTATAATATGGATAGAATTGAACAAGCTCTCAGGAACGGAGGAAGCCTAAAAGTAGTGAAGAATAAACTAGGAATTGGCAACAGTCATATGTATGCGTTAAGAGACAAAGCCGGCAATATCATTACTAATATGGATGAGATAGTTCAAGTGGCAGAGGAGTTTTATAGAGATTTATACAGTACGAGTGGCACCCACGACGATAATGGAAGAGAGAATAGCCTAGAGGAATTCGAAATCCCGCAAGTAACGCCGGAAGAAGTAAGGAAAGCCTTGGGAGCTATGCAAATGGGGAAGGAAGCTGGGGAGGATCAGGTAACAGCAGATTTGTTGAAGGATGGCCGGCAGATTGTTCTAGGAAAACTGGGCCACCCTGTATATGCAATGCCTCATGACCTCGAGCGTACCGGAATCTTGGAGGAACGCTAACATAATCTTAATCCATAAAAAAGGGGACGCCAAAGACTTGAAAAATTATAGACCGATCAGCTTACTGTCCGTTGCCTACAAAGTATTTACTAAGGTAATTGCAAATAGAATCAGGAACACTTTAGACTTCCGTCAACCAAAGGACCAGGCAGGATTCCGTAAAGGCTACTCAACAATAGACCATATTCACACTATCAATCAGGTGATAGAGAAATGTGCGGAGTATAACCAACCGTTACATATAGCTTTCATTGATTACGAGAAAGCGTTTCATTCAGTCGAAACCTCAGCAGTCATGGAGGCACTGCGGAATCAGGGTGTATACGAGCCATATGTAAAGATACTGAAAGATATCTGTAGCGGCTCCACAGCCACTGTAATCCGGCTCCATAAAGAAAGCAACAAAATCCCAATAAAGAAAGACGTCAGGCAGGGAGATACGATCTCTCCAATGTTATTGACAGCGTGTTTACAGGAGGTATTCAGAGACCTGTATTGGGAAGAATTGGGGATAAGAGTAAACGGAGAATACCTTAGTAACTTGCGCTTCGCTGATGATATTGCCTTGCTTAGTAACTCAGGGGACCAACTGCAATGCATGCTCACTGACCTGGAGAGGCAAAGCAGAAGGGTGGGACTAAAAATTAATCTGCAGAAAACTAAAGTAATGTTTAACAGTCTCGGAAGGGAACAGGCTGATGATGATGATGATAGGACACAGTCATCCGCGAAAAGTCGTAATTTATTCTTAATGTTAGCATGTAAGTCATTGATGTGATGAGGAAAAGTAGAGGCGATAAACCAGCGCCCTGTGGCACACCCGATGTTACGCTGCTAAGAGATGAATTGTGGTTATTTGCAGAGGTAAACTGTGAGCGCCCTTTTAAGAAGTGTTCAAGCCAGGTAAGCAAGCTATTTGGGATTCCGAAAGATGCGAGTTTTTGATTAAGTGATTGTGGGAAACGCGGTCGAATGCTTTCGAGTAACCCAAGAAAATGGCATCAAACTGCAAATGAAGGTCATGTCTCGGTATCGCTTTTCATTCCAGTGCGCAAAGCTATAACGGCTCATTAAAGACATTTCTAGTAACTTACAACGTTTGTTATGAATCGAAACATCGTCACTTGCATGCAGAGGTCATAAATATATGCCGGTTGTCCCAATTAACTATCATGCACCAAAATTTTTAAAAAAGCAATGCGTTAGTCGAAGAAAACCTAGTGCATATAGTTTCCTGTATAGTGGAGTAGATGCCAATAATTGTTAGTTATTGAGATTTAATTAGACGATTGTAATTAATTACCTAACTCGGGACGTACTATCCTAATATCAAAGGGTCAATGAGGCATTTGTAGGCACAGCCAAGGGACATCTAACTGCGGTATTTTCAGCGAGGTACTAATTGCGTACTAATTTTTTTCCGACCGATAAATAAACCGTGCGAAATATGGTGCCGACCACGTGACTGCGCTCCATGCTCCCCTCCGCCACCGTGCAGGGTGAAGACAACCGCGTCGTCTGCTACGGCGTCCGCCATTATGATGCCCGCTCCGTAGGCAGTCAACGGGCGTCGCGCAGCTGCATGTATGCATGTACAGTTAGCTTTGATAGCGTGTGCTGCTTTAATGATATGTCGAGAACACGAAATTTTCGCATCATCAGTGTGAAGGTATTAATTTAATATTCTGTCATTTTTATTTTGAAAGCGGAATTTCCAACTTGACTTGCTGGCAGCAGAAAACTGCCGTCCACGCCAGCCGCGCAGACCATCAAAGAACGTCTTGTTGGGCTAGCGGGTGACTGTTCACCTTCGTTAAAGGCACGAAACATACGCAGGCACGAGTCCCGCCATCTTTCGCTGTGTCGGTTTCGCGCCTTTAACCAAAGCGTGAAGACCATTTGGCTGCCAGCTGAAGCCCGAATTTGTTTAACAAACCGCGTGCCGCCACAGGACGAAAGAATAATTGTCATCGCACACCCCACTTTGATATCTTGTTTTCGAATCAGTAATCAGTTAGCCCATTTACGCGCTAAATGCTGCAACGCTGAATAGAAAGCAATGATCGTAATAGTCAAATAACCATTCTGCGGTTGAAACGAGGCCGTGTGTAAGTGATGTTCTACCAATAATGAATGGTTGTTTCGGGGTCACGGAAACTGCAGTGGATGTGGCAGCTTTTCATGTGTCTGTCTTGCCTGTTCGTGTCTGTGTTACCTGTGCTGACATTTGCGAATTTTTTACCGTCGCATATTTCAACCAATATCACATCCACGGCCTTTCTTTGTGATTTCGTAGCATCGGGTGTGATGGCTTTGTTTGTCCCCATAAAGAAAAAGAAAGAAAAATAAAGTGGGGAAGCCCGCACCACCAACTAGGTATGGCAGGCGTAAGCCAATCAAAATAAATGAATAGGGGAAGGCTATGCCTTCCCAAAGAAAATTTATAGAAAAGCCAATTATTAAAAGAATAATACGGAGGCAAGCCTGTAGATATTTAGAAGAAAATATTTAGCACGATGAAGAAGAGAAGTAGTCAGGCGCATGTTGTAAATTGTGCTCCTGATAAGAATCCAACAAACCCCCCCAACCACCCACCCACCGCTCCGGCTGCCATGCGCAGCACGGGCGAGATTTATTGAATACAGCGAATAAGCTTCAGCATGTCGACTGCCCAGTTGGCCCAGTTGTCGATGTGGCATGGCGGTGATGCTGCAGGTAGTAGCGGTTGGTACTCGGGGAGGCCGGAGTCAAACAGGTGTGCATCTGGAGTCAGCAAGATGGCCACACGATGGGGCAGGAGCAGTAGGTCTCGCAGATGACAGAACAGGAACATCAGGCACCCAGCAATGCAAAGGCTGTCGCCTGGGGTTCAGGTATGTTGGTGAGGGCAGCATGGCACGAACAGCTCAGACGTCGAGGAATGAAGGCCAGGCAGGTGGAGCTGATGCCATATTCTGCACATGTGGCTAATGATAGAGAGTGAGACAGGGGAAAGGGCATACAAGGAACCAGAGATGATTATGTAGGCAGGGAAAGGAAAAGGCGGTGCCACGAAATGTTGAAATAAAAGTATACAAAAAGAATGATGACGCATGTAGCTAGAGCCAGCTGGCACGGGGACGCCCCGCCAATAGTAGGCTTAAGCAGTGCATTTGGCAGAAGCAAACATGCAAAAGCAACATGATTAAACAAAAGAAATAGAGTGAAGAAATGAAGTAGTGGAGTTATGAACCGTCAGGAGTACGAGGAGGAGGAGGAGAGGAAGGGGAAACCGAAAGAACTGCTAGGCGCGCGAGACGCAGAAGTAATGCTCGTGAGCGTCGAGAGAGTAATAAGCCAGCATAAGTGGCTGGAGTCAACGAGTCCACGTGAGCGTCGTTGCACAATGCCCGAACGATGTGGGCAGTGTTCGGGCAGGAGGTAAAGTAATGGGATACGTCGGCGCACACAGCGCCACACGTACACACGTTGGAAGCGTGGAGATTGAATCGATATAGGTACGAGACGAAGTGACCATGGCCAGTAAATAAATGGCTCAGAAGTTTATTTGGTGGAAACCAACGAGGTATATCGGCTATATCCGGAACCCAGGGGTATAGTGGAGTGTCAGTACCCTCGCGGTGCCAGTAGGAATTCCATTGTGACCGCGCGATGCGGCGAAAGCGCGCGCGCACCGTATTGATGGACGCCGTCGCAACGCGGAGGAGTCCCGTGCGAGCCGCTGACGTTGCAGCGGTATCTGCCAACTCGTTGCCTACGACGCCCCTGTGTCCAGGGACATGGTGTAGGTATGTCCGCCGGCCCTGACGATCGAGCAAGGTGAGGGTCTGTTTGCATGCCCATATGCAAGTGTTGGTGTCTCGATGATGCGCTATGGCGGACAATAAGGAGAGGCAGTCGGTATAAAGATGGACTGGAGCGCAGGTTGGTAATGTGACTATGTACGCTAGCGCCTCGGCTAAGGCGACAGCCTCAACGCTATACGCACATGTTGCGTTGATGACTCTGAATTTACGGACGGCTGACAAGCGACCGGTCGGGTTAAATACAACAAATGCCGCCCCCGCCGAAATACTCGTGTACGCGCCATCAGTATAGACGTGGAAAGCAGAGCGGGTGGCGATGCGAGCAGCTCCTGCGGGGGAGAGCCGCGTGAACATGAACCGGCAAACGTCGCGCGGATGGTGGGTCCAACGAGTGAACGAAGAGTCGACCTCGCTAGGGTGAAACGTGACACACCCATAATGCGTGACCTGGCGGAGTGTGAATAAAGAAAACTCCGCGTTAAGGCGTTCTAGGTCAATTGTAAGAGGCGGACAGCGGGCTAATATCTGTAGGGCGGAGGTCCTGGTGGTATGGTAGGCGCCGGTTAATGCAATTAACAACGAGCGTTGCACCGATAGGACACGCGTTTGCAGATGTGTTGTCGGGAAAGGCGGCCACCATACAGGGGACGCGTATGCAATCGCAGGCAGCAGAACCTGTCTATATAAACGGCGTAAAAGTACAGGGCGCAGCATAAAATGCATGCGAACAAAAGTTAGTAATCGAGTAACCAATACCTCGGCTTTTGTCTTAAGAAAATCAACGTGGGCGTGAAAGTTTAGTTTGTTATCAAAGACCACGCCAAGAAGTTTAATGTGGTCCTGATGTTTTAGAAAAGCGCCATCCAATCGGATAGACGGACGGCGCTTTGATGTACCAATGTGCCCGTTGTTGAAGAAGACAAAGAAAGATTTTGACTCGCTAATTTTGACCTTGTTTTGCCGGGCCCAATCGCAAATCAAGGTAAAGACAGATTCCGCTAAAGCCTGCAATTGCAAGCGCGACGAGCCAGAGAGCAATACAACTGTATCATCAGCGTAAGCCTGTATGTGGACGCCCTGTGGTAACGGGAGACTGAGTAGTGAATGAATTATTAAGTTCCAGAGTAGAGGGCTTAGTGGCGAACCCTGTGGACTGCCGATGGAAGGGCGAGCCGTTATGTCCCCAGTCTTACAGCGGAGTACGACCGTCCGATCCGTAAGGAAGGACTGGAGGAGGCGATATAGGTTCGTCGGGCAACGGTGCTTACGAAGAAAAAACAATACGCCATCATGCCATACACTGTCAAAGGCGCCTGTAAAATCCAAGGAAATCAGTACTGCAGGTGTCTTGGCGGCCTTTAGGGTACTAAGTCGGTGCTTGAGGGCGTATAGGGCCAGCGGGGCACTTCGGGCATGAGTGAAGCCAAACTGGTTTTCGTGAATGAGGTTGGAAGAATGAAGAAAGTAATAAAGGCGAGAATAAAGAAGACGTTCCAGTACTTTACCGAATAGTGAGTTCATTACGAGTGGACGATAGGATGACGGAAGACGGGCGGGGCGGCCAGGCTTAAGAATAAAAATAATTCGGCCTTTCTTCCAGTGAGAGGGAAAGTGCCCCAGTCGGAGAGCGGCGTTGAAGATGTGGAAAAAGAAGGAAGGATGTATCCGAAAGAGATTGTGGACAAACATGCCCGTCAGCCCATCTAGCCCCGGCGCCGCGCACATGTTGCCTAGAAGAAGGGAGTGCTCAATCTCTGGGAGTGTAAAAGGGTGATCGTTGGGCACCTCGGGATAAGGAGATCCCGTGATCGCGCGAATGCGGCTATGGTATGCGCTGTCCGCTGCTAAATCATCAACAGCAACATGTGTACTGAGTAAAAGGGTAGCGGACGCTTGGACCGAGGTGGTAAGGGCGCCGTCTGAGGTCTCAAGCGGGGGAATGCAAGTTGTAGGGCGGAGCTTCGCAAACGCCGACTGGAAAGGCCGGCCGAAGAGGGTGCGCGACGTGATGTCCGAGCACAGGGCGCGATCGGCGGCCGACCTTGCGGAACGAAGGCTGCGCTTATACGCCGCGAACGCCTGTGCGTACTGTGAACGAAACACCTCGCGCAAGGCGGGGTCACGTACGCGCTGATATCGCCTGCGCATCGCGCGCACCTGCGACCGTTCCGCAGTCAACTGAGGCGTCCACCACGTCTTGGCACCCCCACTATGTGGCCGTGGCCTGCGCGCGTACCGCTGGCATAAGGTGGTATATGTACCATAAGAACGCTCAATCGCGGCATCGAGCGCCCAAGCCGACGAAAAGTGGCAGCGACAAATGCGATGGAACCAGGACTCGCGGCTAAGAAGCTCCAAGATCTGCGCCCGAGCGTAGTTAGTGAGGCGCTTCTCAGGCGCACACGCGGCAGCGCTGAACGTGAACTCAATGTAGCGGTGGTCGGATAGTGTGTCCGTGTCCAAGACGGACCAGCTGTACCCACCGCCCACTAGCGAGACAGACGCCAAGGTCACGTCTATCCAGGAATGGGCATAGGGCGTCTCAAAAGTCGGGAGTGAGTCGGGAAGATTTAGAATGTGCAGGTGGTTGGCGCACGCAAATTGACCAAGTTGCGCGCCGCGCTCATCTCCTGCGACGGGTCCCCATAACGCGTGCTTCGCATTGAAATCGCCCCCCAAGACAAAACTGTAGGATTGATATTTCACGAATATTTGGTTTAGTTCATCTAGTATAGGCTCAAGGGGACGATGAGGCGGCGCATATACAGCAACGACGATAAAAGAAACTCCCACACCCTCGCAGTGTATAGCCACAACCAGTTGTGATACGTAGATTGGGAAGAACTGGAGTCGCGAATCGCGTGCCAACAGGACCACACGGGGATGGTCGTTGGCATGAAAAGTGTAGAGAGTGTGGGACACATTGGTTACTCTGTTGCCGCGCGTGTGAGGGTCCGAGATCAAAGCAAACGTGATGTCATGCTCGAGCATGCGGTGAATTAATAACTTGTTGGCGTCGCAGCTGCTGGCGAGGTTAGCCTGGATGAATTTGAATGGCTGCAAATCAGCCATGTTCAATAAAAGTATTGCGGAGCAACAGCCCCAGTGCAGCCAGACGGAACCAAGGTCTGAGATACGGTAAGTGCAAACCGCAAAGCGTGCGTGCAACCAGAGGCCTGCACACGCCGAAGACTCGAGGACATGGCTTTCCATTGGCAAAATTCAGAGGCGGACGCCAAACACACAACAGGTCCCCGCCCATCTCCGCAATCACCCGCGCAAGCGGACACATGGCGAACAGGAAAAACGGATAAGGTAAAGAGGCTCCCAAAAAACAATGAATATGAAGAATGAAAAGCAAAGCAAAAAACGAAGAAGGTAGTCGAAAGACACATGGCGATCCCACGCCAGCCCGCGACGCCGAAGGCCGCACGCTCGAAGAGGGCGCACAGCAGCAAACGCAGTAGGCGAGTGCGAGCGACAGGGGACCGCCAAGCAGTGACGCAAAGATGGATATAGAGCGCTCAGCCATAGTCGGTACGAGCCCGCAAACGGGCTATCCTGTCCTGAAGAAGCGGGCACGCCTGAGAGCCTGTAGGGTGAGCGCTCGGTCTTCCTGCACGCTTGCACTCGCTGCAGCAGACGGCCGCGTCCCCCAAGCGAACGGTGCACCGCTCGCCGAGGTGCGGCCCCGCGCAGCGCGTGCACACCGCGCGCTCAGGCTGTGAACGTATGGGACACGCGCGCCGGGGGTGACCATAAGTGGAGCAAAAAGTGCACGTAGGCACGTGGAGGTCTTCCACCACGGTCGCTGAGGTCCACCCCACAGCGACACGCCCGCGGCTCATAAGCGTCCGAAACGTCGAAGGATCGACTGCAATTACGTGGGAGAAATTTCCCGAACGCTCCCGGAACGAGACGCGCACCTCACATGACGAAGGGTCAAGCTTAAGTTCTGTGTTGCGCAGGTTGATCTGATCAATGAGCGCATGAGCCGGAATGTCAGGGTCGACCCCCGTAAGTTTGACCTGTGGTTTGCGACGATTTATCAGGCGAACAGACATTGCTATCTTGGTTGTGATGTTATTTTCGATAGCCTGTTGTAATCGTTGCATGGTATCGAGGTCGTCTGATAAAACCGTGACGCCGCGAGGTGTTCGACGGAGCGTCAAATCAGTTAACTTCGCCTGGATAGGGTCAATGTTGCTCTTAAGGAGACGGAATACGTCCTGCGCAGCAGTAGGCGATGGAACGAGCGGGGTTAGAAACATTATGTGAGCATGCTCACGTTTGGGTGCCGGAGCCTGCGAAGGAGCCAGTGCAGAAGCGATCGCCTGGGCAGGCGCCAGCCCCGCATGGACGAGGCCTGAAGCACCGGCAGCTGGTGTCAGAGTACTAGGTGGCACCCCGGTCCGAGCAACCGCCGCATAAGTCAACCCCGGAGGTACCAGGGAGGCTGCCTCCTGGCGTAGCACCGGGCCGGTACCGCGCATACGTCCCAACAGGTCGCCGAGCTCATCAGCGCGGCCACACTGCCGCGCCGCCACCGCTCTCAAATCAGCACATTCCCGCATCAGCTGCCTCAGCAGCCCCAGGATTTGCGACCTGTGGCAGTTGGTCACCTTGCAATTACTGTCGAACAGGACATCTGTAATTTCCTGCTGGAAGCCCACCGCGCGGTGGTAGGCAGCAGTGAGCGTAGCATCGACAGAGCCACGCTCCGAACCAGGCGCCGCAGCCCCGAGCAACCCATCAGATCCAGCTGCAGGACCGCGCCCCACTGCCGCGGGAGCACCTGCTTCCTGCGAGCTGATTTGGATATCTGCGATTAAGTGATCGCCGTCAACGTCAAAAACAGAACCATCCGATCGCGTGGAGTCTCCTGTGGAGGATGCATTACTGCCATTTCCAGGCGGCACGCCCGCGGCAGGCACCTTCGTATCAGCCATACGCCGCTAGTGGGTATGAGCCATGATCCTAAGGGCCCGATCCGCTAGCCGCCACGAAGGGTGAAAAAACCGAAATAAAGGGCTCTCTCGCCCAGCTGTCGTGCCTAGCGAAGGCACGAGGCCTTTAACCAGTGCCTGAATAGCGAAAACGGCAAAAAGAAGCGAAGGAACCGACCTTTCAGCGGGATTTCCGAGGAGCGATGGATCCGTGGTAGAGGGTATCGGAAATTTCGACCACCTGAGGTTTTATTTACATGCACCGATACCGAACTAGTACACAGCACCATGCGCTTAACCTCTATAGAAACTCGGCCGCCGCGGCTGGGTGGCTCCCATGTCATCAGAGTACGTGTTCCTTCTTCTGCCGCAAGTGCCCCCAGTGGTAAAAGCCTTTCTTTTGGCGGCTTCCTGTGCTGAGGCATCACTGAAAAAAGAGAGAAGAGATCATTTAATAACATACAATGACATTACGAAACACTACTATTTAGGACGCAGGCAATTCCCATTGCCACATTCAAAACTGAACAGGGCTCAGTCAGTCTCGCTGCGCTTATTGCAAACAGGTACATATCCCAGACCGTACACCATTAATAAAATATATCCAGAGAGGGAGATTAAAATGGACTGCAATGATTGTAATGGCATCATTGGAATCAGACATATGTTGGAGGGGTGTCCCGCGATTCTCTCCAACCTCGTTGAAGAATGGACACAGTGGGAGAAAAGGATTCAAAGCCCATTCTTTCAGGACCAACTAAGGGCCGTCCAGAGGGCCCATGATGTCGTTGAAAGGCTTGGCCTGACAGTGCCAACGTGGGAGCGGCCCGCCTTGGCTTAAGAAGTCGAGCCTCCGGACCTCATTACAATAAAGGTTTACACACACACACGCACACACGCACACGCACGCGCACACACACACACGCGCGCGCACACACACACGCGCGCACACACACACACGCGCGCACACGCACACACGCACACACACGCACACGCACACACACGCACACACACACACACACACACACGTTGCATCTCAGCGGGTATATTCTTTTATCATTATGAACGAACATGCTCCGAGTTATGCTACATATAGAATGAAAATTAAACAAAATCCGAAATTATCAGTAGCATGTCTCTGGATGGCAGGCGCAGTTGATTCATCTCTCCATAAAAATATAGGAAACGAGCTATTTCATTGACCGATGGTATGAAGAGCATCTTGGTGTAATGTGCGTCTTTTCTGTCTCTGAAGAAACACCTGGAAATCGCTCCATGTGACTAAGGATGGCCGGTCATAAGAGTGTTAAGCTAGAGCAACAAATCGGCAAAGACTGCAAGAAGGAACAGGATTAAGAAACAAGCTCCGCAAGCTTTAGTTAGTGCGAAAATATGTGGCTTCTTACCTCTGAATGAGAAGAGCGTTGGCACAGCATTGGGCTTCAATTTTTTCCAGCCGCCCGCCCGGTTCTGCTCAAAGGCGTTTTCTTCAAAATGTGCCTGCAGCACGGAAACACGCAATGGTGACACCAGCTTATCACTGTTTAAATTGAAAAGGCTTCACGTTAACCTTCCAAACAGCCCAAAATAACTGACACACACAGGGACTTTCACAAACAGTAATAAGTGATATTTAGGGGCTCGCTAAAATATAATCAGGAAGAAGCCAATGACTGTCGGCTTTCTCTGAACAAACAGGGAGAGTGTGATTAAATTCTACAATATGAACTGAAGGCGTGTGCGCTTTCCAAATTAAAATATTAAAGCTTACCTATACTGGTAGGTGGAACAATGGTAGTGAGCTAAGAAATCATTTTAAATACGTGGCTTCTATACATAGCAGTAACCACCAATTAACTGTCTCTAAATCAGTCATGATGAGTCGTGACATGACATGCTTGTCATGACCATACATGCGTCATGCGTGGTCATAGGTTTCATCCCCCCACACACAAATACGCATAAACACACACACGCATGGACACCAAGTACCGCCCGAGTTGGACAGCGGCACAAGAATAACGCCGGGAAAACACGTCAACACGATCCGTATGTCATTACATGAAAGGGAAGCTTAAAGCTCACCTTACCTTCTACTGCGCCATGCGTGTGCCCTTCCAGCTAAGTACAATATCAAATTGTACGAGGCGCCAGTCACAAAGAGCGCCCAACGTACGCGTACTGTACATCTTGATGCTCTTGCAGCCGGTGTGCAACAAGCGATTAAAAGCAAAGCATTTTGTGTTATCCAGAAATAAACGAGTTACACGAATGCACATGTGCCAGATATCAAGAATACAAGACGAACACGCTACGGGAAAAAGCACACAAATGAACGAATAACTACGAATGCAGAAATGGCATAACTTACGCTGCACACACACGACCGGTCCGTGGGTTGCCACTTGTCGCGCTTGACCTTAACCAGCCAGAGGAGTCGTCTTTTCGGTTCTTTAGGAAATCGGAACATCTTCCAGTCATTCCGTGAGTGGTTCGTGCACTGGGGCACGGACCAGAAAACGCCGTGCACGTGTCTCTCTCGACCGACCGTAACGAAATGTGGGGAGCGCAAAGGCGGCCGGCGGTCGGAAGGTGGCACTGACCCCTTCAGAGAATGACTCCACCCTCCGAGAGGGCGCGTGCATCGAGGCACCCTAACCCACATCATAAAGCAGCGCCCTCGAACAGGCTCCTTCTCAGTCAGAATGAAATGAAGGAAATAAAGAACAAAAGAAAATCACCGCCCAAGCACTCCGTACAGATGGTTAACCAGCGAAGCCGAAACGTGCGACTCCGTTGTTCATCACTGGGTTAATTCTGACGGTTCAAGAAACGAAGGCTTGGTAGGCTACCGGATCCTCGGTACGCACTTGTTGCTTGCGCTCGGCTCCACGAGCCTGTTCTTGTACCCAGGCTGCAGCATCGGGATGGCGTAGACGAGCTCGTTCCCGCTTCTGCTCGCGGCGTTGCTGATCGAAAGCTGCCTGCTACTCAGGAGTACATATGACCCGTGGCCTACTCATTTCGGAGCCGGAGAGAAATTGCTGCGCGCTCGCTCGGCTGCGACGAAGAGCAACGACGTCACTAGTGGCGCAGCCAATCACGCGCCTCTCTTTCGCTTTTCTTTTTGTGCATTCGCGTGGGGTTGCGCCGGAGGAGTTTTCGGCGTACAGGCGACTGATGGACGGAAGGACGAATCGCCTAGCCGTATACAGCTTCACTGTAAAACATTGTGATCCAGTTAGTGCCTTATCTGCCACGCCTCGGCCGAAGTAAGACGTCGCGATTGGTGTTAGTTGGAAACATGCTTTGATTGCTGTTGTATTAGCGTAGGTAAAGTGCTCGGACGGTTCTTTTCTTTTTTCGCCACAATACTTATCACCCCATAAGCGAATTAACAACGTCAGTGCAAATTCTTAAAGGTGCGTTTTGTTTCATCCCAGTCGCCATGTCTTTCTCTAAATTTACGCGGGTGCTATGATCGGTCCCATCTTCTTCGATCACACACTGAACTGGACAGCATTAGGTGGACGAAATCCTTGAACGAGTGGTCGATGACTTTCTCAACGAAGTCCCGCTATCATGTCTTCCACTTCTATGGTATCAGCAAAGCGAGGCACAAGCACACAACAGCAGCCGAGCACGAAATTGGCTGGACGCGACTTTTCATGCGCAACAGAATGGAAGGCACGTGCGTGTAATTTGGCCGGCCGGATCACCTGACGTCTCCACTCGATTTCTTTGAGGCTATGTGAAAGAATATGCTTACATGATCGAGACAGACGTCAGATTAGTCCAAGGCATGGATAACGGATGTCTGCCGCCGAATTCCAGCGTCGGTCATCAAGAAAGCCACTGACGATGTGATAAAGCGGACTCAGTACTGCGTAGCTGCAGAAGGAGACACCTATTTTACCATGTCCTCTATGTGGCAGCTGGTGTTCAACGGCGCTTACGAATTCATAGATAATAAGGACACACGGAGAGCTGATGTATTTTTTTAGTTTTCTTTTTTGTGCAGGCGTCCAGATTGCCGATTCGGCTCATTTAGAAGTGCTATATTTACTTTCTTGAACGCATCGGTTTTGCTTTTTCTCTACGCGTGGGTAGCTTCCCAGTCTCTTTATTTCGCTTTAATTTTTTCCCACGACCCTGTTTTTGCAGCACCGTATACACCCTCATGAAAAATAAAACCGTCACTTTAATTTGGCTTTGGTCCGAAGCAAATTTCTGGCGCGAAATATAGCTGCGCGCGCACTCTGCCTATTCGGTGCGAGCAAAGCCGGGATTTTCAAACATGCTATGCGAATAACATTAATTGCTTTTCGCGTTTCGTGCGCGGTCAGAGCGGCGCTTCGACCGCGTTATCAAGGGGCTTTTGTTATCAATGTGATCAGTCGGCCTTGAGAGGCAAATAAGTGTGAAGTAGACAGGAAGGAATAGTTGCAAAGCCGCGAAACCTGCTGTTGGGGCTCCTTCGGTACTGTTGTAATCGTACCGCTGGCACGAGTTGTTGGGGTCTCGGTGCTGACGCCCGTTATTGCCAATGGGTCGCAAGCCCCAAGGGTAGCGTTGGCCTGGCGGCCTGGGGCACTGGAAGCATCCGAAGGTCCCGGCAAAGCATGAGAAGACTGGTAACAGAACAACTTGTTTATTCTAACATAGCAAAAGAGCGGCCGGTCAGGTTGACCGAAGTGGAGAGACGGGAGAGCACGTAACTCAACAGTACAAATCGGAGCCTCTCCCCTGGCGTCCGGGGGCAGCTGCTCTTATACTCTCGGCGTCGCGGTCCAAAAGGGAAGGAGGGAAGGTCACGGGATGAAGGTCACGGGACGGCGCAGCAGGGGCCCACGACGGCGCGAGCGGTTGAGCCGAGAGACCTCCAGGCCCCTCATTCGGGGAACTCCGCTCCCCGGCTGCCGCGCTTTGACAAGCGAGGGCACACACACACACACGCACACACGAAGACACGTGGCACTGAAACACGCCTGGACACGCTTGGCGGGTAGGCGTTGCGGCGTCGTTGAACGGGCCAAAATGTCCGCCGCTTTGAACAAAGCCCCGGCGTCCGTTGCATCCGCGCCGGCATTACCGCGCGTTGTAGGCGAAACGTAACAGACCGCCCCGCCGGGGGAAGGAGATCCCGATGGTCAGGGGACTGCATCCGCTGTCCGGAGGGATGTCGCTCGATGATGCCCATAACCGAAGTCGGGCGTCCTTTGGCGTTTCTTGAGCGCAGTGCACAGAGAAGGCCTCGTTCTCACGTTCAGGTGCACACAGGACACTGCAAAGTGACTTCGGGAGAGTTGACATTTTGTTCTCGTTTCCGGCAAGCGTTAGAACTACGCCGAAAGTCAACCGCTCAGTCAGCAAGCACGGCACAACCCTCACTAAGCCCTGCCAGGCTCTTTCCCCTTTTATACTGCTGCCTAGTTCCTTACAGTAGTTTAGCAGCACTCAGAACGCGTCCACAAATCGGAAAATTGCACTAGAAAGCACATCATCACTTTGAAACACTATACAAAAGCAATAAGTTAAAAATCCTGCCTCAGGAAGAAAAACATCAGTAACAAGCAATTTTGAGGCTGATTCTCACGTTAGGGGCTTCGACTTAAGCCATCGGCGTTACCGTTGAGACTCCCCTTTTTGTAACGCACCTCAAAGGAATATTGTTGCAAAGCGAGGCTCCAGCGCAGGAGGCGGCCATTTTTGGGAGAGATGGTCTGCAGCCATTGGAGAGGGCAGTGATCCGTCTCAATGATAAACCTCGAGCCAGCTAGGTAACATGACAATTTCTGAACGGCCCACACGATACACGCACACTCTTTCTCGGTGGCGCTATACGCCTGCTCACGACTCGTCAGCTTACGACTAGCATACAGGACGGGGTGTTCTACTTCTCCATTTTCCCGTTGGCACAGTACAACGCCCATGCCTCGCTCACTAGCATCACACTGAACAACGAACCCTTTTGTGTAGTCGGGCGATCGTAGCACAGGCTGGCTTGTTAGGGCGCTCTTTAGGGCGCTAAAGGCTCTTTCCTTCGTCTCATCCCAGACGACTGTTTGCGGCTCTGTCTTTCTTAGAGCATCCGTCAAGGGAGCCGCGATATCAGAGTACCTGGGGATGTACCTCTGATAGTAGCCGGCGACACCTAAGAACGACCGAATATCGGTCTTCGTAACGCGGTTGCGGGAAGTCTCGCACAGCGGCTACCTTTATTTCAGAGGGGCGGCGACGACCCCGACCAATCACGTGTCCGAGGTAGACAACCTCGGCCTGTGCTAACTGGCACTTGGGAGCCTTGACTGTCAAGCCCGCATCGCGCAGGCGGGTTAGCACTGCCCGCAAGTGCGCCATATGCTCAGGCCAGGATGCGGAGAATATCGCTACGTCGTCTAGATACGGTAAAGCGAATTCTTGCTGTCCCCGCAACACTTTATCCATGAGGCTTGAAAAGCAGTATGGCGCGTTCTTCAAACCAAAACTCAAAACTTTAGGACGGAATGTCCCCATTGGTGAAATGAACGCCGCATACCTACTAGCCTCTTCTGTAAGTGGAACCTGCCAATAACCCCTGACAAGATCTAGGGTGGAAATAAACTGAGCGCTACTCACTCTCTCAAGGCGCTCCTCGATGTTAGGGATCGGATAAATTTGATCCTTAGTGATGGAATTAAGCCTGCGGTAGTCGACGCAAGGACGAGGTTCCTTGCCCGGTACCTCAACTAAAATCAAAGGGGAGGTATAATCACTCTCACCCGCTTCAATAACACCGAGCTGTAGCATTTTCTTTACCTCAGCCTCCATAATATCGCTCTGGCGGGGTGACACCCGGTACGCCTTGGATCGTACTGGCTCTGGGGAGGTAAGTTCTATGTCATGAGTAAGGACAGAAGTCCTACCAGGCCTCTCAGAGAACAGACCTTGAAACTCTTGTAAGAGCTGGTGTAGTTCGGTTTTCTGCTCAGGCGACAGCGATGCTTTACTTACTAAGTCACTAATGACTTGATCGGTGTCTTTCCTGTTCGTCACTGAGCCTAGTCCCGGAAGCTCGACCGGAAGCTCTTCTAACTTTCCCGCATCGGGAATTCCCTCTCCAGTATCTGGTGCCTTTAACGCTACAGGCTCAATTTTATCCCGTTCGGGCGTGCCCTGAATACTAGCTTGCTGCGCCTCTGACCCTTTCTCATCGTTCAACAACGTCGGCCCCGCAACTACCGCCTTTGCAGCGAGCTCCCGAACCTTCGATCTGGTTAAGGCCTGAACGCTAGCCTCACCAAACAAAAGCCCCTTCTCGCGCAGGAGGTGATCGGACCTGTTCGAAAATAAGTACGGGTACTGGGGGGGCAGCATAGATGACACTGCGGCCTCCGTCTCCAGTGCTCGGAAAGTCCTTCAATAAGCACTTTTGCTACCGGCAGACACACGCTATGAGCTTCCACTGCTTGCTTGATCCATGCGCACTCGCCCGTGAACATATCGGGTTCTACGTAAGAGGGGTGAACTACATCCATCGTAGCTGCGGTATCGCGAAGCACTCGGCACTCTTTCCCGTTCACGAGGAGGTCTCGCATGTAAGGCTCGAGAAGCTTGATGTTCTCGTCAGTGCTGCCTAATGAAAAAAAACACGACTTTTGGTTTTGTTTCTGGGCACTGCGCCGAAAAGTGACCCGGCTTCTGGCACGTATAACACAGGCGCGCTTGCCTCGCCTCGAACCGCTTTCTGCGTTCGGCTTCGGTTGCCGCCGTCTCCTTACGTTCGGTCGGACACTGCGCCGAAAAGTGACCCGGCTTCTGGCACGTATAACAAACGCGCGCTTGCCTCATCTCGAACCGCTTTCTGCGTTCGGCTTCGGTTGCCGCCGTCTCCTTACGTTCGGTCGGACTGCTTTCACTCGCATCCGAACTACGTGTATCCCCCTTTGCTCTCATGGGTGTGAACTTCGGCCTCTCAAACTTGGAGCCAAATTCACCCTTTTGACCGTCCTTAGCTCCGCGAGCCCGACGCGTCACAAACTCCTCGGCTAGCTCAGCGGCTCTAGCCACCGTACTAACGTCTGGCCTATCCAAGACCCAATACCGCACGTTCTCAGGTAACCGACTATAAAACTGTTCTAGCCCGAAACACTGCAGAACTTTCTCGTGGTCACCAAACGCTTTCTCTTCTTTGAGCCACTCCTGCATGTTTGACATAAGCCTGTACGCAAACTCTGTATATGACTCACTTTTGCCTTTCTCATTTTCCCGAAACTTCCGACGGAACGCCTCCGCTGACAGCCGGTACTTTTTTAGCAGACTCGATTTCACTTTGTCGAAATCCTCTGCCTCCTCTTTCTCCAAGCGAGCGACTACGTCGGCCGCCTCGCCGGGTAGCAAAGTGAGCAAGCGCTGTGGCCACGTTTCCCGAGAGAACCCCTGCTTCTCGCACGTTCGCTCAAAGTTAACCAGGAACAAACCAATGTCCTCTCCAAGCTTAAACGGCCGCATCAGGTCAGTCATTTTGAACAATACTCGTTCTCCTGCACCGTGTGCCTGACTTCCATTACGAGCGCGTTCCATCTCTACCTCGAGACGCTTCATTTCCAAAGCGTGTTCGCGCTCTTCTTTTTCTTTCTGTTCTTTTCGTTCACGCTCATCTTTCTCTTTCTGTTCTTTAAGTTCGAGCTCCCTCTCCTCAATGGTCTCAAGGCATTCCGACAGCTCGTCATCCTCAGCTTCTAACTCAAGAATAGCTCTTAGCAGTTCTGGTTTTCTGAGTTTGTCTGAGACATCCAGACCCAACTCTCTTGCAAGCTCCAGCAATATCGGTTTGCGCAACGACTTCAAATCCATGGCTGCTCTGAATGCTGCTTTCTCTACTGCCTACTATTGTCTTGCCGCAAACTAACCCGGTAGCAACGACAACCACAATTACCAGCTCTGTTTCTAACACTAACAAAAGCCTGGCAAAACTCAGAAGAAGAAAGTCCCGCACTCACCAAACCTCGCAGCCAAGACTTCAGCGCAATCGTTCCGCTGCAGGCAACCAGTCATCACACAGGGCTCGTTGCACTGCTCCCGGATGGTCGTTGTGCTGCTCAGCATACAGTCAACCGCATCTCTTCGCTGCTGGCCTCCGTTGTCGCGATCTCACCGCTGGCAACCAGATGTTGTAATCGTACCGCTGGCACGAGTTGTTGGGGTCTCGGTGCTGACGCCCGTTATTGCCAATGGGTCGCAAGCCCCAAGGGTAGCGTTGGCCTGGCGGCCTGGGGCACTGGAAGCATCCGAAGGTCCCGGCAAAGCATGAGAAGACTGGTAACAGAACAACTTGTTTATTCTAACATAGCAAAAGAGCGGCCGGTCAGGTTGACCGAAGTGGAGAGACGGGAGAGCACGTAACTCAACAGTACAAATCGGAGCCTCTCCCCTGGCGTCCGGGGGCAGCTGCTCTTATACTCTCGGCGTCGCGGTCCAAAAGGGAAGGAGGGAAGGTCACGGGATGAAGGTCACGGGACGGCGCAGCAGGGGCCCACGACGGCGCGAGCGGTTGAGCCGAGAGACCTCCAGGCCCCTCATTCGGGGAACTCCGCTCCCCGGCTGCCGCGCTTTGACAAGCGAGGGCACACACACACACACGCACACACGAAGACACGTGGCACTGAAACACGCCTGGACACGCTTGGCGGGTAGGCGTTGCGGCGTCGTTGAACGGGCCAAAATGTCCGCCGCTTTGAACAAAGCCCCGGCGTCCGTTGCATCCGCGCCGGCATTACCGCGCGTTGTAGGCGAAACGTAACAGTACCATTATTAAAGGGGATGCGCTGCCTCGTCTGGTTAGCGACAGGCAGTGCAGTTGCTTTCAATAAGCTTATTTGAGAGCGCTGCTTTATGATGCGGGTGGGAGCGCAGTCACATGGTATTTTTCATATTTCGTGAGGTTTGTTTGCCAGTCGGAAAAAACTGCGCACAATTAGTACATCGCTGAAAACACAACAGTTAGATGTCTTTTTGGAGTACCTGGGGGTGCCTACAAATGCCTCATTGACACTTTGATAATTAGGACAGTACTTCAATATCAACAGTAGTCATGCGCAGGAGCGCTTATATATCGAATCCCGGCCACGGCTGCCGCATTTCGAAGGGGGCTAAATGCGAAAACACCCGTGTACTTAGATTTAGGTGCACGTTAAAGAACCCCAGGTGGTCAATATTTCTGGAGCCATCCACTACGGCGTGCCGCATAATCAGAAAGTGGTTTTGGCGCCGAATACCCCATAATTTAATTTTTTAGGAGCGCTTATGCTCGGGCTCACACAAAAAGAAAAACAAAAGACAGAGAGAGCCTGCAGTATCGCCGGAAAGGCGAAGCAGTGTTAGTGATAGCGAAGTGTAGGAGAATTACACGAAGGAAGATTAGGCCACCGAGAGACGCCAGATTCTTGGTGGTGGGAGAGGACTCAGGCTGTGAAACTGAACTGTCTCCTAGTATGAGGAATTGTAAATTTTCATATAAGGCCGTCACTTCAGTGAACAATTCTTCGAGGTCACATGAAGTTTGTTCAAGTGCAAGAAATATATATACAGGGTCCTGAATATTTGGCTGCGCGTGTTCAAAAACAGATTTTGCCCTCACCGCTGCACTGTTCTTGCTCACATTTTGCAGAACGATCGCATTTTGTCGTCGACTTCGTTTAGTGTAACACTTCGCACGATTAGTCGCCTGTTTTTTAAGACAAAATGAGAAACTGTATTCGCCTATGGGAAAAATGACCTTTGACAAGCTGGCCCTGCAATGGAATGGAATGGATGTTATAAGCGTCTCCTATCGAACGGGGCGGTGGGTTGCGCCACCAAGATCTTGCTATTATACCGCCTAATGTCCTACCTAGGTTAAACAATAAAAAAATAAAGAAAAAAGCACTATGAACTCTCACAACCAAATTTTCTGATCCCGTATTGCGAACTGTGCTTTTGTACGTCTCCGTTTTTTGTCGTTTCCCTACCCTTATTCCACCAATCCTCCAATTGCCTCTTACTAATCCCTATTGCGGACATGTTTATTTTTGCACTGCTCTCGCTGAACCCAAGGGCTTCAAGGAGGCCAGTGGTGCCTAAATCGACCGCTGGGTAGACGTCTTCACATTCTAATAAAACATGCTCTATAGTTTCCCTATCTTTACCGCAGCAAGCACATGCTTCTTCTTCCCTCTTATATCTCGCTTTATAGGTGCGTGTTCTAAGGCATCCCGATCTCGCTTCGAAAAGTAATGAGCTTCTCTGTGAGTTGTCATAAATGGTTTCTCTCCTGATTTAGTTTTTTCCTCTTAAGTAGTTACTCATGGCAGGTTTATTTTCCATTGCCGCCACCCATAGGTTATTTCAGCCTCTCTGACTTTCCGCTTGACCTTCTATGTTGCTGTGTTGCCCACCCTACAGGCCGCATACTTGTTGGTAAGCTTCCTAGTTCTTTTCCTCCACTGTGAATCAATGTTTTTCCTGTACAGATACCTGAACACTCTCCCAGCCCAGTTACTTTCTTCCATATTGCTCAGCCGTTCTTCATACTCAGTTTTACTGCGAGCTTCCCTCACTTCAAAACTAGTCCAGCCCATATCACCATGCACAGCTTCAGTTGTACAGACTGGCACAGACTTGCATTGCCGGCAGCAGGAGGAAGGAGCTGCTTAGCAGACGAAACGGCATCTTGAAATAGGCCATTTATACGCCTGCAGCTCCTTCCTGCTGCTGCCGGCAGGCGGCGACACAAGGCGGCTGCCAGCAGGTGGCAACACAAGTCTGTGCGAAAGCCGGCTTTTCAGACACTATTTTTCTCATAGGCGAAAACAGTTTCTGGCTTTTGTCTTAAAAAGCAGGCGACTAACCGTGCCAAATTATATACTAAATGAAGTCGGCGACAAAATGCGATCGTTCTGCAAAATGTGAGCAAGAACAGTGCAGCGGTGGGCGCAAAATCTTTTTTTGAGCACGCGCAGCCAAATATTCGGAACCATATATATATATATATATATATATATATATATATATATATATATATATATAAACGAGAAGAAAGGGAGTTAACCGGGGGCCAGATTTGTATTAGTCATGTCTTAAGCAGCCAACACACAGTGGCACAAGGACAACATAGGGGACATTATTTGTGCTTAATAAATGAAATAAAAAACATGATAGATAGATAGATAGATAGATAGATAGATAGATAGATAGATAGATAGATAGATAGATAGATAGATAGATAGATAGATAGATAGATAGATAGATAGATAGATAGATAGATAGATAGATAGATAGATAGATGGATATGGGGTTCGGAAGGGTAGTCGGGCCACCTCCCCCCCCCCTCCCCCGGGAATATGAAAACTTTCCGCCTATGCATGTATCCAAGCGCTTTTGACATCTTGCGTACAGTAACCGATTTGAACGGGATAAGGGTGCGTTCTCTCATACTAGTCGACAAGGATACAGAGTCATCTACGACGGAGATGTTGCAATACCAAATGAAATTAAGACTTGCCTGTCCCAGTCAAGGCATGCAGCCACTCCTTATGCTATGGTCATGCAGGTATCTCGGATTGGCAATTTACGGCCTGTGAAGATAGTCTTCAACGGCAACACCGTACCATCTAATGTCATAGTGCGCCATTTTCGCCACCCCGTGACACCGTTCATTCCAAAAGCTCTGCTGTGCCACAAGTGCCTTCGGTTAGGTCACGTGAGAGACGTTTGTAGTAACGCGGCAGTATGTGCGCGCTGCGCTCAGTGCCACACCACGGAATACCGCCAAGCAAATGCATTCAAGTGCAGAAACTGCAAAGGATCGCATGAAGCCACGTCGAGCAATTACCCCCAAATCAAAGAGTGGAGTATATATATACTTAAGGAGATGGTAAGAGAACGCTCTACGCACTGGGAAGCAGCCGTTTCTGTGAAAAAACGGCGATCCCGCCGCCACTGCCGACGTTCGCCAAAGAACGCGAAGGGCTCTCCACAGAGCCCACCTAGTCCAGCGGCGTCATCACCTCGAATTGTGGAGCAGCAGTCATTGCGCGAGACCGGACGCAACGTTATGAATGACAAAGTCCAGAAAAGTGCTTATGACGTTGCCTGGCCTGCACTGCCAAATGCACGCCCACCTGCTGAGTTTGAGCGGCGTACATCGCCTTCATCGAACGTGCTTCCTGCTTCTGACAAGTTGCCTGGACAGGATGTGCAGGTGGTTATGCTGCTGAAGTCGCTAATGGCTGCGATTCGCACACTTTTGGGAAATGAACAAACTTCGACTACACGATGCGCTTTACAAGTACTGGATGCTCTCGCTCCTGTGCTTCAAAGCTTGGATTACAAACATGCGTCGCCCAGGTTTGCAGAAGCGGCCCTTTCAAAAGTCAAGAATGCCTCAATTCTTCACTGGAATGAGAGAGGCCTGAAATTACGTATTCTCGATTTTCGCCTATTTGTAGATAGGTTACCGGTGCTAGTAGTCTGTGAACCAAACGTGACAAACATCCTCAGACTATCAGGATACTTATCTTTTGTTTCCCCCATGTGTGACAAAAGCAGTGAGGTCCTCGTTTATGTTTGCAAGGAGCTCACCTACGTGGCCCAGGTCGTGGATCCCCATGACGACAACCAGTATATGTGCCTTAGCATAAAGAAGAAGAGGCTCTCCTTCGCACTCATCGCAAGCTACATTTCCCCATCAAGTCTTTTAGACTGCAAAATGCTTGAAGACGTTTTGATGGCAACGTGCAGTCCTTGGATAATCACAAGATATTTTAATGCTCACCACCTAATTTGGCGAAGTACAAGAATTAATTTAAGAGGCAGGACTCTTGTATCTTTTGCTTCGGACCATGATCTCTGCCTTTTGAACGACGACAGAACAACATCATTGAAAGGGTCGTTGTGCAGCAGCTGCCTAGATCTTACTTTGATGTCACCATGCCTTACTTCGAACGTCTACTGGTTTACTGACTTGCAAACACGTGGAAGTGACCATATTCCTACTTACGTTGCCATCAAAGGTCTAAGCCGCATGTCTTCCCCTGTGGTCGTCTCTCGAGCATTCGATTGGCCCACATTTCAAGCCTTTGTGAACCCTGAATGCAAGGACGGCCTTGTACCTAGCATAGAGCTTGCGAATGTGAACGCGACGCATGCTGCAACGCGCTGCTTCTCATGGTCATCTACTCGCAAGCACTTTGACATTGAATTATAAAGGATTCGTGCAGTACGTCGGCGCACCGAGACGAGATATATAGACGCACAAAGTCGATTCTAGAACTTAGAGAGATCAGGCGCACGCAGAAGAAAATACGTCGTCGCATGGACAAATTAGACAACGAACGATGGAAATAATTTTGTAACTCGTTAGACCCACACAAAGCTCTCTATTACGTATAGTGAACTCTCCAAAGCCTTCGCTCTTATCCTCTGCAACGCCACCCCTTTAAGGCACTGGCTCTCCACCAAGACTGTCGAGAAGTGGATGTTGGAGAAGGCTTTTGTGAGGCAATTTCAGGTGACAGAGAGCCACCAAAGGATCTTGAACTCTACGGAGTTTCCATGATGCAAGTTTCGGCAATGGACGAACCTTTCTCCATGGAAGAACTGGAGGCTGCTATAGCCACTTGTAGGCGTTCCTCTTCACCTGAAGCCGAAACCATCACGTACGCTGCTATTTGCCACGTTAACCACGAAACACGAGAGATTCTGCTGAGGATTTCGAGGAGTTGAAAGGAGTTGAATTAAGAGGGTTCCCGCTCTACGGAAAAGAGTGGGAACGGAATGTATTGCCCCACTCCACAACTCTGGTGGAAAGTACGTCGTTCCGAACTCGCACATTCTCAAGCAACATATGAAGAAAAAAAATAATTTCGTGTATATGGAACTGAGACCAATGAACACGCAAGGAAATATAAAATTGGATTTCCGATGAAAATTATTCGCGGCTGATGTATACATATCATCCATAGGGGAGGTCGGGAGACTGACAAGGCGAAACCGACAAAAATGGTTTGAATTATCTCTTTCGAACACAATACACCATCTGTAACCAATTTTGGAAAACCTTAGCACAGACGTAATGTTTCGTACTACAGTAGAATCAGCAGTCGAAGCATGTACGCTGAAGCATCACCAGAGAATAAAATACGCAGCCAAGATATGGCACCCGGCTATGTATATGCCCATTTTTAGACCGACATATGCACACAAGATTAGGCTTAAGTCCACTTTAGCAAGGACTGAACTTCGTTTTTGTTCCATAAATGTTGTATGCCCATGGCAAACCCTTTCAATAGACCTTATTACATTAGAAATAAAAGCAATGGACTTTATATTCTCTGGTACATAATGAGAGTAACAAAACAGGCACTTGCAATAAGATTTCATTATGTAATGTACAAGTGATGCTGGACTGTACTATAAAAATATATACTGCCGCAGTGGCGTTTCAACGGGCAAGTCACCTCTCTCTCTCCCCTCTCTCTCTCTCTCTCTCTCTCTATATATATATACATATATATATATATATATATATATATATATATATATTGGTAAGTGATCTTCGCAGTACGTGGCACCTGGGATCGCTCTGCCGCCCCGCTATTCTGTCCGCATTGACGCCTCGCGCCAGCAACGGCAGCTACCCTGCATGTAATTTCCCATTTGACTTGTGCAGTACATATTCGTTTTTCGTACGCTTTACCACAAAGGCCGACACGGCGGAGGGTTCCTTCCAAGGGGAGCGGAGCTTAGGTTAGCGGCACCTATCTAACATCCGTCTCACCCGATTCCTTCCGGGTGGGAAGGAGCCGGCGTGCCCCATATAATCAGATCGTGATTTTGGCACGTAAAACCCAATAATTTAATTTTTTTGTTGGTTTTGCGGTGGAAGTCTTGCGTGGTTAACACTCCTTGGGTTAGATCTTGTATACATACATAAATACCCAGCACTGCATGGACGTTGGAACTGTCGTCGTCGCCGCAGCAAAATTTGTAGTGCAACGCGCACGTAATGCAGATGTTGTGCATTCGGCTCTCACCGTCAGCCAAGTTGAGTTTTCCCCCATTTCCCACTAGCTTCTCATTTTTGCACTTCTATTAGAAAATACAAAGAATTTATCCTATGCTTTCCGTTTCTTCATTATCTGTTATTTTTATACGGTTCTCACTAACAAATATGTGCGAGCGTTCTTATAAACCGTGCCCCTCGGTTCCCTTTCGTTTCGTCCATTACTTGACGACTGCTAATTGTGCTCATGCCATACCAATTAATCTATCTTGCAGCCAGTCATGCAGGAGTGTTAATTAATTAATTTAATTATGGGGTTTTACGTGCCAAAACCACTTTCTGATTATGAGGCATGCCGTAGTGGAGGACTCCGGAAATTTCGACCACCTGGGGTTCTTTAACGTGCACCTAAATCTAAGCACACGGGTGTTTTCGCATTTCGCCCCCATTGAAATGCGGCCGCCGTGGCCGGGATTCGATCCCGCGACCTCGTGCTCAGCAGCCAAACACCATACCCACTGAGCAACCATGGCGGGTTGCAGGAGTTTTGTCTCTTACGTTACACCCAGTGATGTTTTTTTCTTGTAAAAGGCTCTGTATTCTTTCTAGGGAACACAAAACCTCCTTAGCGTTTTATTTTTCTTTTCCATAACTTCTGATATTTTTTCAACAACTATTTATTATGCGTTTTTGAAAAGTTGGTCAGTTTCAAATGCCTGTCATTCTTGAAATGCTTGTTTGCCACCCAGCTTAAAGGTGTCAAGCGGCTATGCGGGTAATTCTTTTGATGACATTTGTTATATTGTGTTTAAAGCGATCTCAATTGTGCTTGATAGTCGATTGTCTATTCAGTGCAAGCGTATTCCTAATTATACTGAAACACATACTCCTGCTGTAAATATGTGCGTCTGTGAACGTCTATTCGATATTTATATACTAGATTATGAAAGCCTAAATTTTTCATTGTTTTGAGATTGGAAGGTTCCAAATACACTACGATTCAAAAGAGCACAGGCAACGTAGATTTCCTAGCATGAAAATGCCTTTAGTGTGCATATTATCTCTAAATTTTTGTGTGCTTGTCGACATTCGTGATAGCAGAACTAGATTCTGTGGAATGCGCTTAGCCTCATGTTGTTACGATGGCAATGATAATTACCAGAGCTTCGTACAGGTTAAATGCCATATTGTCGCCCTTGATCTAGCTGAAAGCCGCCGTTAAGTACTGACCGGCCGAATGGCGTGAGAAACGGAAGCGATTTGTTCAGTCGCGGATGAACGAGCTAAGCCATTCCGATATTTACGCTTTTATGCAGTCGATATGTCTTATTCATCCAGTCTGTTCTAAATCTGAACAGAAAATTTATTCCACTTGGTTTTGGTAAATTAGTTCTCTGACACGCTTGCTAAGCGTCGATCAATCCGATGGATTTAGTGACACCGCTGAACCCGCAGCGTTCAAACTCTGCGGGATCACATAGTTTTTGTAATATTCAATTATATGTACATTCAGTAGGTTTTGTAAATAATAAACTTCAACTTTGTGACCACAATGTCAAGGCTGCGGGGACCACTGTGCTATGAGGCACTATCACAATGTGAAGGCTATCAGTGTGAAGGCAACCGTTGGTTCATCATGGTCAAGGAGCCTATGCATAGTACAGCGAGTTGAGGCCACTTGCGTGTGGCTTTTGAATATCACAGCGCGTTCTTGAAGGCCATTTTCCAAGCAATCTTTCTAACTTATAAGGCGTTAAAATATATCCAACTGTTTATTCAAGTCACTAAGAATGTCACCGATTACTTGATAGCAAACTTTGCCGTAAACAGAGAAAGAAGTCGCAAAATCTAGCGTCAAAATCGCTAAAATGGCAACACGGATAGAATACCGGTAAATTATAAAAGCAAATTTGATTTTGTGTTTTCAAAGACGGTTGTGTTGGACGGCCCCAACAAACACGGGACGGTGCAAGTGATGGTAGATTACAGTTGTTGTGGACAGCCTAGCGATAGCTTTCTCAGCAGTGCAGGCTTGCAAGGCACGTCCCGCAGGCGCCTCGCACCGCAGAGTACGGAGTAACGCGTCGTCGGCTGCAGCACGTGAAGGCGACGCCCGAAATCAGGGGATGCGTAAGAAATAAATCGTACCTATGCGAGCCCACTTGTGAGGGAAAACTTGGCCTCAGCTGTTGTTTTCTTGCATTTGTGCAGTGTGCAGCCGACAGTTCGCGCTTTCACAAGTGTGTGCGCGTAGGGGGGCGGATAAATGGGCTACTTTTCGTTTTCAGTTCCGACTGTGGGGGGAGGGGCACACCTCCCCCGGAACCGGTAGATGCACCTGTGACAAGCATGGTGTCACGCACGCACACGCATATATAAACACGTATCACTCGATGGCCACGAGCACTCGCTGTCACAACGCTTACGTGACGAGGACCGCGGGCAGCGAGAAGCTTCGTGCTGCCTCAATTTCACCGCGAGAACACCTTTCACGACCAAATAAGGGAAAACAGTCTTGAAATTTCTGGGAACCTCAATTGCACTATTGAGGGTCAATTGCACTATTGACGGGCCAACGAGTCCGAATCAATGTCCAGATTAAGACTTGAAAGACTACTGCAGACTTGCAGAGGTAGAGAAATTTACGAACTGTTACCGAGTAGACTCAGTGTGCTATATAAGTGCCAGTGATGAGTGCGCTGAAGAACTAATAAGGCCGAGACTCCACGTGCAGCTGGTGGAGAGGCCAGACCCCCATTAGCAGTGCTTCAAGCCGCTTTTTGTACACCTGAGGGATCTTGATTGGGACTCTAGGCGCATATATTCCCGGGTTTCAAAAGTGGGGGGGGGGGGCGCAAATGACCTACTTTGCCGCCCCCCCCAGTCCTGAAAGTGTCGGGGGGCAAGTGCTCCCCCCCCCCCCCCCCCCGGTAGATACGCCTATGTACTGCCGCGCAGCATAAGGATGGCACGCACATGGGGATAGAAAAAAGGACACGAAGAAACAGTCTGTTCACCATATCTTCAGCGCTCCTATCTGTTGTGCACGCTGTCTTTGTTTGTGACTTAGTACTAGTGATATGCCAAGCAATTGTATGTTTCCATATACTTACCTTTTCGACTGAGTTTTGTTCAATATTTATCAGTTCACATTAGTTCAACATTAAAAAGTTCCGGTACTCAAATATACGGGCAAAGTAAAATTTGGGAGGCTGAACATCACGAATCTGCACTTAGTTTTTATTTATTGATTTGTTTATTACATACTGCAGACCCTTGGGTCCAAGCAGGTGGGCAGTTTCAAAATTACAGCCATAATACAAAGCGTGGCAATGGAAAGTGTTTCGACATTGGTGTAATAACAGAAATAATAAAACACAAAATAACAACAATGCAATCTGTTTCGAGATTAGTGTAATAGAATGTAATACACTATAAATGAATACAAAACAACAACGGTATTTGTTTCTAGATTAGTGCAATAATAGAGCTACAATAACAGAGATGTGATATTGTGCAACCGCACTACTTTTGTGCGGTCGGAGATATTAAGAAGACGGCTGGATAAATTTGTTCCAATCTAAGACCGCGAGGAAAATAGGAATACTTATAAGTGTCATCTATAGCAAAATAAGGTGTGAGAGAGTTAGCCTGATGGTGCCTTGTTGGTCTGGTTAGTAAGCATAGATACAGTGATGGATCCATCGCAAGTTCGTGGTTAAAAGGCAGTGAAAGGAAGTCGATTCCGAACTTTTTTCGACGAGATTAAGAAGGGTAATTTCATTGGCTATCATTACTTCCAAAGCAGAGACAGATGATGAGAATTTGTTGTAAATAAACCGGACGGCATTCCTCTGTGTTCTTTCAAGGCACTTAATGTGTATATGAGTTTACGGGTCCCATACTGTACTGGCGTGTTCTAATTTGGGTCTTATGAAGGAATAATAGCAGAGTAATTTAACATTGCTTGGGGTGGTCTGAAATTTGTTTTAGAAAGCAGAGCTTTCGCAAGGCAGAAGAGCAAATGTTATTAACATGTATAGTTAATGTAGCAACTAAGTATTTGTAATTATGAACTTTTTCACTGGCGATGGACGAAGTCTAAGCAAAAGACAAAAGTGTTTTTTTTACGTGTGATAGGGATTAATAGAGTTTTTTCAGTGTTAACAATCATCCTCCAGTCATTGCACCTTTTCATTGGGTTATTCAAGTTGTTATTTAGCTCAGTTTGATGATCGGGACAAAATTTTTCTTTGAACAAAACGGAGTCACCTACAAACAGTCGGATTTACACACCAAAAGTTATTACATATATAATATCGTTAATTTAGCCCAAGAAAAGCAGGGGGCCCAGGACACTAACCCTGTGGCACCCCTGACGTGACTGGGACACTGTCAGAAAGTTGTCCTACAACGTCGGTGTGTTGCTTCCTATAAGTCAGGCACGCGGAATTCCAGTTGATAAAAATTTCAGTGATGTCAAAGATTCTAAACGTTAAAATTAGTCTATCATGTGGGACTTTGTAAAAAAAATGACTAAAATCAAGAAATATTACATCTATTTGGCCGTTACGATCATGAGATAAAGTGAACGAGTGAACTACCGCTATTAGTTGGGTTATTGTTGGATACCATTTTCGAAAGCCGTGTTGGTATTCTTTTAATTTTCAAAAATTTGGTTATACAATTAACAATAATACGTTCTACAAGTTTGCAGCATTCTGAAGTTTATGATATTGGACGATAATTCTGTGTAAGTAACCGGTCACCTTTCTCGAACACAGGGACAACCCGAGCAGTCTTCCGGTCATTTGTTAATTGTGCTGTCATTAGTGAAACACGGAATAATATGACAAAATATCTGGCAAGAAGTTCAGCATATCGCTTGAGAAATACGTTAGGGATTTTGTCGGGACCACAATAGCTCTTCCTTTTCAACTTAAGCACCAGAATAAAATATAAAATCCACGTCTGTTAAAGGGGGCAATGTGACGTCGCATGTGCACACCGTTGCGCCAGAGAACACACTTTGAAAGTAATTGTTAAAGTGGTGCGCTATGGCACTCCGATCTGTCACTGCCTTCCCGTCAACTGCATGTTTGCGAAACTGGTCTCATTTTTCTTCCTCTCCTACGTACTGCTAAAACTTATCAGGGTCGTTTTTTACGAAGTTAGGGAGCGATATCTTGGAATAATTATGTTTCGCGGTGTGAACTGCACGTGCCAGGTTGTCTTGCATCTCTCTCATTTTGTTGCAGTGCGCATGCTTCTTTTTGAATCTTCTCATCCTACGTTTCAGTTAAATGGCGTTCTCATTCATCCAAGGCGTTTGTTTATGAACTTCATTCAGTCTGTTCGAGACGAAGTTAACCAGACAATGGTGACACATTTCTTTGAACTTGCTCCAAAGTAATCGAAAATTAGTGATATCGAAATCAACCAAACATGTTTGCATGTACTCGACCATGCTTGGGTCAATGGCACGAGTAAAATCTTTAATGTATAGCGCAGAGGAGTGTTTAAACTTACCAAGTGGTACTAGTGGTAGCGATACGCCTACGAGATGGTGATCGGAGAGCCCTTGCTCGACTTTCACAGTGTAAGCGGAGAAATCTCTACAGAGGAATACCAAATCTAACACCGAGCTGGATGCATTTTGCACACGAGTTGGTTCATGTACTATCTGCATAAAGTTGTATCGTAACATAATTTCAAACATACTGTTCACATGTTTGTTATGTTGACTACTGGCAATAAAACACTCCCAATATACTCCTGGCAGGTTAAAATCACCAAGCAGAACAATTTTATTTCGTTCATGCATAGACATCTCTATATTTAGTCTCTAATATATTTGGCGGGGCATCCGAAGGTTTATAAAAAGCGTATAAAACTGTGACCCCAGCAAGAGATTTTAACACGCAGGAATTCGAGGTCAAAGTCGTCCAGCAAAACAGCCTGAATGCTATCTTTAATTAAAATCGCTACACCACCGACCCTAGTGTGCCGATTCTTACGATAAACTTCATAGGAAAGAGGAAAAAAAATATCGCATATTTCCTTGTTCAGCCAGGTTTCTGTTAAAACAGTTACGTGATGATCGTACTGTAGTAGTAAGATCTCTAAGGTCTCGGTTTTGTTCTTGACACTGCAACCGTTTATATTCAATATTCGAAGACGTTGATGAGCTTCACAGGCATCGCGTCAGTCGCGAGATAAAGCGGATGCATTATCTTGCTCGCCTTCCACAGGCGTGAATGATACATTTTTTTACAGCTTTCACACATTTGTTGAGCGATTCATCCCAAAAGAAGAATTCTTTGTTAATTCTTAGTCTTTCGTAGATAAGCAAGACCCTCTTTCTGAGCTGCTTTTCATTTTTCGCACTCTCCCAGAGCAGTTTCCGTTTTTTAACGTGGATGCTGAATAGTCATTCTGAATAAACGTTGTTCTGCATTTTAACTTTTTGACATTTGCGAAGATTGTTTTCGTTTGATTGAAATCTTGAAGGCGAATGATTAGTGGGCGTTTGCCTTTCCGCTGTGCTAGTCAATGGATGCGGTCATTGGATTTACATTTCACGTCAAGTTTTGCTTCAAATATCTCCTTGAGCACTTTGTCTTTAAGTGAAGTTCTGCTTCATCGGATGATTCGGGTATTCCGCGAATTATCATATTAGATCATCTACTTCATTCCTCCAGATCTGCTAGTTTGTTTTTCTTAGAGGTTTATCATATGCTCTACCGAGTGCAATGCCACCTGCACTTTATCAGCTTGTGCTGAAGGGAGGGAGGACTAAGAGCTGTTTTCGTACATATTATCGTGCATCTTCTTTGTCTTTTTCATGTCAGCCATCTCGGCTTTTAATTCGCTTACGTCACATCGCATGGCCATCTGGCCCTCAAGTATATAGCTTTTCAAAAGAGTTCTTTTTGTGTAGGTCCGGGTTTTAGTTCAACACTGCCACATAACAATTTCAGCATCAATAAACGATCATAGGAAATGCTATAACACCGTTCGGGGCCTACCCGAAACGGTGTTACCCAAAACGGCTATGGCCCAAGTTGGGGCACAGCCGCCGTGCCCACAATGGCTTTACGAGGGGCGCTGCAGTAGGGGACGCCGGGTAAATTTCGACCACGCTGGATTCTTCAACGTGCGCCTGAATCTAGGAATACACGTGCGTTCTCGCATTTTTTTTACCAGCTTCGAAATCGACGCCGTGATCTCGTGTTCAGCTGCTGTACGCCACTGAACCAGCGAGGCAGGTTAGGCGGGGAAAGCATATGCGGCTAAGAATGTTCAGCTCAACCCTAAATCAATCAATATATGAACAGACAATCAACTTTGCGTGCCGTGGTGGCTTACGGGCTATGGCGTTGCGCTAGTAAGCTCGGGGTCGCGGCTTCACTTCCCGACCCTGGCAACCGCATTTCAAGGGAGCAAAATGCGCTCGCGTGCCGTGCATCGGCTGCACGTTAAAGAACCCCAGGTGGTCAAAATTAACCCGGAGTTTCCCACTACGGCCTGCATCGCAATCAGATCGCGGTTTTGGCATCTAACACAGCACAATGCAATTTTAGTTTATTTTTTTTATCACTGCAGACCTCATCTCACAATGTCTGTCCACTGTAGTGCAAATAGCAATCGAACAATGTAGCGACAGACCTTCCCTGAAGTCGCGTTTATTTACCTCGTGTAGCTGCAATTCTGGGACTTTGTTTGCTTCGGCTAAATGGCACACACTCCTATTCGTCCCATTGTGCTGTGGCACTCGCTTGCCAAGGTCATCCATAGGCATCGAGGCGTGACGCTGACTGTACGACGACGACAATCACAAGGAAGGAATGATAGCAATCTAACGACAAAGGCGTATGACGACAACGCCATGACGAGAATGATATGCCGATTTTTTTATGACGGTGGTATTACGACGACAACATGATGACGATGAAATCACGACCGCATGACGACGGTGGTATCATGACGACGGTATGACGACAGCCGGAAAAAAAGCGGCAATCACGACCACAGCAGAACCAAGACGGCATGACGATAGTGTTATTGCAACGAATGCGTGATAGCGTCTGTGTGACGACGACGCAATGACGAAGACTGCATGACAACGGCGACATAATCAGGATTGAATGACGACAGCACCGTTACCATAAAATGACGCACAAGGAGTGACGTTGATGCATCAAGGAAGGTGGTATGACGACATTGGGATGACGATGGTGAAACGACAGCGTGACGACGATGGCATGACGAGAGTCGTATGTCGCAGCTACAATGATGACATTAGAACAACCACGACGTCATCTCGGTGACAGTATGACAACTAGTGCATGACGACGGCTGTATGACGACGATGCCGTGACGACAATGTCACGACAACGGCACGACGGGAGTCGGAGGACGAAGCTGGAGTGACGGTGATGGCACGACTACGACAGCATTACGACGACGGCGTGACAAGGGCTGCTTATTCACAACTGAATGACGACATTATGATTACAATGCAACGGCGAAGAAAAATTGGCGTCGATAGAACGGGGAAGGCGGCATGAGGACGGCGGCATAATGACAACGGGCTGACGGTACCGAAGTGACATCAAATTTCGGCTTAAGTATCCCGGTTACATGGCGGGAAAAAAGCCTCCATGTACATGGACAAAGTGGTCATCTCATGTTTTCTTTATGGTACAAACTGCTTTTCGTTGCATAAAACCACAGGTGAAGTGGCAGTATCGCGGAGTGTATTGCCATGTTTGCGCTGCATTCAAAATTTTCGTGTCATTTCGCGGCAGTCAAAAGACATTTCATGGTTGCTTTTCGTCGCCTGGACGACCCAACGGCCTATGTCAAATTGTAATGTAGAATATTGTCTCGAAAGCTGGCGACCATAATATAACTAAACAACTTCAATACACTTAGCAGACATCTTACTTCATATTCGGGATGGATATCTTGCGTAATCGTTTCCGAATTAACTTCGGAAGGGATTGAAGCCAATGTACAATATGCGTACAAGGGGTCTCAGGAGCTTGATTGTCCATTGATAATGCATCTCAATATGAAATGCTTAGCCATTGTTTAAACTATTGCTTCCAAGTACTATGCTTCTTGAAGTGCTGCTGTGCAGAGGCACCGGTTTCTTGCGTGATGTGTGCAGTAGATAATTCTTTTTTGTTCCTTATCCGATACCTCATGAAGAAATAACAGTACTACGAGTAAAATTATCTAGGGCAGAACTTACAAAGCTTTTCTTTAGTACGTGCTATTTGCCATTGGCCAGCTGCCTTCGTTAACGATGTGTCCAACATCAGAATTGGCCGAAATTTTACCAACAGTTCTAGCGTAAAACCCTAATGTGAATACGGGCTCTCTGACGTATCGCAGCTGCGCGAGCTGGTTCTGGACAATAACCAGCTCCGGGACGCGTCCGAGTTCCGCTTCAACGCGCAGCTGACGACGCTGTCGCTGAACAAGAACTGCTTCGACAACCTCGACTACCTGGTGTCATGCATCGAGCAGTGCTACCCATCCCTGACCTTCCTGAGCCTTCTGGGCAACCCTGCATGTCCCGACCAGATCAGCAACCCGGACAGGGACGACGACGACGACTACCAGAGGTGAGGCTTCGGTGACTCTTGTACGAGCATAGTACAACGACATATGTTTAATCCCCATCACATCAACAGCTGCCTGGTTATGTCCACTGCAGCTTGTTTACTGCTTCGAAAGGGGTGTATACGTATATAACAGTGTTGCTATACAGAAATGGCAGGACGAAGGCCTCTCCCACCGATGTCCACATACCTTTATTTTGCGGGAGCCGAAACAATCTCATGCTTCCGAATTCCCTAATATCGCCATTTTATCATATCATTTGCTTCCCTCGACTCGTCATTGTGTTTTTTTAGATGTAGAAACATGGGAAGGTAGGCTATGGCACAGTAAGCTATACCAAAATTCCGAATCCGGTATTCAAGTAAAACAAAGAAAGGAAAAGAGAGAAGAAAATATCAAAAAGTACAATACATACAAGCCCGCAAAGATAGTCTTATCTATACGTGCCACAGCACGGAAAGCACAGTCCAGTAAACTTAGGATGGTTGCCCAATACAAAGGAGTGCTCACAAGGGTCCACACAAGTCTCTTCGTATACGCATAAAGACAGCACGACCGCGAAAACAAGCTGGTTAGAGAAAGAACCACAATGTAGAAGACAAAACAGTAGCGTAATTTGTAGGCAGTCCCTGCAATTAGTCTCCACTAAAAAGTCGCGAAGGGCACTTACAGTACGCCTGTGCTTATCAAGGCATTGTTGTTTTCCTCTTGAATGTCTGTGGTGCTCACTCAAAGATGGGGCTTTGTCATCGGGCGGTCGGTAGAAACAGACGGTGATGAAGAGAATTAAAAATTTTGAATTTGTCAACGACAGATAAAAGTCGAGGAGCCACTTCACTCTGTGCAGTTGGATGACCAGCGAAGTTGTAGCACACCCCACAGGGTTAGACAAGGCTACATGTATTTATTTTCATAATTTTGTAATGCTAGTGACGGTAGCTTTGTGATTACTGTGATATACATTGATTGGTTCAGGTACAACTTTAGACAGAATCTTGGCCAAAGTTAAATTTATACATGGCCGTTGTCGAGTGGTTGAGTGACTTGGATAGGTGTGCCACTTCGAACCAAATTGTTCTAGCACAAACTGAGTGAACAATTTCTTGTCTGGTTTTGAAATGTGCCATCACGGCTAACCCAAGCAAATGTGGTCATGAACATCTCGATATAACACTTGGGTTGGCTTGGAGACATATTTACACTGGATATCACAATTCCGTCTTTAGTTTGTATGGCGCAGACATCCGCACAGTCGGTGGCATTGTCTTCTTGCGAGTCAAGGGTGTATGGTTCTACGTACGTTTTGTCCTTTTCTCTCCTTGTCTTTTGTTCCCTTTTCCTCCTCCGCAAATGTAGGGTAGTCAACCGTGCACGTCGTGGGTTAACCTCCCTACCTTTCCCTCTTCGTTTATCTCTCTCTCTCTTGTCCTTTGCATATATGGCAATGCCTCCTGCTCGTGAGTCCAAGTGCTGTTCTCAAACGATTTCAGTATACCCATCAACTTGAAACAATCTATTGATTTATTTCATCATCATCATCATCATCATCATCATCATCATCATCATCATCATCATCATCATCATTATTATTATTATTATTATTATTATTATTATTATTATTATTATTATTATTATTATGGTCAGAGTGCTTGACGCCTGCTTCACCGCCGCCGCGGGTCGGCCCGGTATTGCACAACCTGCATGATGGGCCCACATTTTTGTCCATGAACATGAAAATTAATTGAGGGGAAGGTAACGGTATACAGCTGCGCTGTAAATCTTCTAGTTTGCGGGGTAAAATAGGAAATAAAACATCCGTGGATACCTAAGCGCATCATACGAGTTGTGAATGCGAAAGCATTAATGTCCAATTGAACGCCGCTGAGCGGTCTTTCGAGTTTTGCGCTGCGAGTAACGTACCACAGCGGTGCGCGCTGGCTGATGCAGCCAGCAAGCAGCAGCAGCAGCCTGCGCTGCCAATGCCGCATGCCACCGACGTCCTGCGCGACGAGAGACCGAGGAAGCAGAAGGGCGGCCACCGAGGCCGGCAGGCGATGGCGGCACGTACTCTCCGAGCCAGCAGGGAGCCACAGCCTGCGCTGCTCGCTTGGGCACAACGCGCCGGCTTCCGAGAGCCAGGTTGACGCGGCGTCGCGGCGATGACCTCTTCCCTTCACGCAACACCTGACGTGCTATTGCAGCAGCAGGTGCACCCTTTCGCCCGCTATGCTCTGTCGAGGCGCAGGCTCGTGACGTGGCGTCGCTGCCAATGAAACTTTAGGCGCCATTTCGCAGCTACAGACTCCAGACGCCGGCTTTTTTGCTGAATGGGCCCCTTGACGCTTTCCCATAAAAAAAAACAAAGAGATACGAAGAACCAACTCCGGTTGCTGTCCAAGAACGCGTTAAATTTAGACGCTTTGTGAGGTGGTTCTTTGTGCGACTGTGTTGCACTACGTGTTAAGTGTGGTACTCCCCTTACCGCCGAGCCTTGCCCATGCACATGCATCTCGTGCACCATCGATATACACTCCTCGTCACCGACAGCGTTAATTCTGACAAGCCTTTGTCTTAACCTGCCAAGGTGCTGTTTCTGCTGCGTATACAGCATGCAGTTACCTCGGTTAGATCACTCTAACGCCGCACTTCGTGTCGTCACCACGTGTCGTTATAGAACACCGGTCAGTGAGCTCGAGCGCACCGTTAAACATTGCTGTCGCTGACAATGCTTCGCCCTTCGTGCTCAACTGCCAATTTTAAAGCGTTTAGCTTTCTTGGGAAACTAACCGCTGGGTGCAAGAATTCGGTGTCCGAAAGAAAAAAAGTCCATCCGAGTTTCGGAATGTATGTATGTATGTATGTATGTATGTATGTATGTATGTATGTATGTATGTATGTATGTATGTATGTATGTATGTATGTATGTATGTATGTATGTATGTATGTATGTATGTATGTATGTATGTATACCAATGCCTGAGTTTGCTTTACACTGTGAAGCAAAGCATTATCGCCTCTGTCGAGAAAAAAAAAAAGACACCGCCGGGGAGAGGAAGCGTACTTCTTTTTTTTTGGGGGGGGGGTGGAGGGCAGTAAGTATCGAATGCAAAGATACAAACAAAACTACAGCCAAGTGGCGATGCGTCGACTATATACTTTTGCGTGATTGAAATTTATTGAAATGCACTATAAAATTTGGCGTACATTTCAGATTTTTAAGATGACCAGCGGTATAGGGGCGTACAGCTTCCTGCATAATAACTAGATGAAACCCCGGTGCTGCGATCGTTCAACCACAACGATAATGATGGCTAGTACATGAATTTATCTTACATCTTCGTGATTGGGGCTTCAGGCGTCCTCATGGCCTCGTTTATTATGCTTTGTCTGCCTTCATTTGCCTAAATTTCAAAGCAACCTATACGTTTTCATAATGCAGAAGGCAATAAGACTCTATGAACGTGCAAAATCACTGCTATTAGCAGCGGCTCCGCTTGTCCATCCGTTTGAGGCGGAATGGTCTCAATTTTGAGTTTTTGTGCTAGAGGTCCTTTGTTCGAATCCTGCCGTCGGACAACTTTAATAATGCTTATTTAATTATTTGTAATGCAGTACTTTCATGAAAAGAACGAGTTTGCAAAGTCAAGACGCCGTTTAAAGTGAGAAGAATGAAGTTTAGGCAAATAACACCTACTAACCATCATTCCCACGCTGGGTAAACCACTCCCGTATTATAGCGCCATATTTTCCTCTAATAATTGAACGAAACCCTATCGGTAAACTCTATCGGTAGGGGCATCAACCCACTGAGCGTCATATCCGTAGCTCATGCGTGTGTGAGGGCAGCAAGAGAATGTGCGTCCATTCGGCTCGTGGTCCAAGCTGCTGGTCGTGCCCAGTTGACGCGAGAAGCGCCTGCAGTGGGTGTACCAGCAGAGAAGGCATAGTTGGAGAGAAGTTGTGCTTGCAACCACAGGTCGGAAGAAAATAAAAACGGTGAAAAGATGGACCACTTGGTCTCGCAACTTCGGACAGCACGACAGTTCCACGACTGCGAACAGCAGTCTGCCAAACGTCCCCCCCCCCCCCCCCCACACCCCCATCTTTTCAAGTGCCCCTAAAATCTCCAATATGCCAAAAGTGGAGCGAATGCGTGGCGATAAAAGTTGGCCACAGCGTAACTGCAATATACCTGGGAACTGCAGTATTGAAAAATCGGAGGTTAGCACTGATGCCACGATTTCAACACTTCAAAACGTACGGGATAAACTCAAGCGACAGCTTCGTGAGATTTTATGAACAGTTGAATCATAGTTTACATTGACTGTGTTCGCATGAACGCGACCGTTAGCCTATATCGTACCAACTTTCAAGCTTACTCCAGGTACTTCGCAAGGGAGCATGGGTAGTACGGCGACAATCTGTTTCACCATGATTCAGCAGAGAAAGGATAAGGCAGAACACTTGTTCTACTGGGTCATCACATATTTGCAAAGAGCAGCACCTTCAACGACTACTGCTGCTTGAAGAGCATGCATCTACAGCAAGCATTGCGCCTCTTCAGCGTGCCCAGCCTCGGGCGTGTTTTGTGAGTCGCTTTGCAGTGATAAGATTTTTGCCACGTTAACCAAGAACAAAAACCGGTTCCCCTTCGCCTGTGGGGGCGACGCCATGGAATCTCATAGATAAGACTCGCCCTGCAACGCCTTCCTGTAGAGAAACGATTGCTTGCACAGATGGGAATAGCAATGAGGACGTGTTGACACAGTTTTGTTTCCAGCGCTTCACATCATAGATATTTGCCTTTTTAATTCGAATGACAGCCAAATAGGTTTTTTTTTTTTCGCCCAGCCTATCGTCCTCTGAGCTTAAGCTCTGAAGCTGACTATCACGCACTGAACTGTGGTGCGGCGAAGTTTACAGCTCTGCGTTTTACTATTTAGGATTGACAATATCCGTTCTGAAGGAGTACTGACGCGTCATTTAAAGTTGTCATTTTTTATACAGTAAATGAAATTACAAACCTATTAAACCTTTAAAAAATACTGGCAAGCGCCAAACTGGACTAAGGAATTTACGGTGACATCACTTGTTTCTACAAACCAGTTCCGGTGTCACTCCCCCTGCAAGCCATGGATGAAGGCAATCATTAGGAGAGAGCATCGCGCTACGCGATTGAAGCCAAACGTATCGGCACAACACGTGATCGTGACGTCAGAGCGTTATACCACAGAACACCTATGGTTCTACTCCGGCGGCAGCTGCGTGTTGCCGTATGGCGCGACTGAGTACTACCGCGCGGGCCTTATATTCAAAGCGATCTGCGATGGGGAGAAAGTCTAGGTTCGCGGAGCGCTGATAGCTTCGTCGTATGTGCTGCGTTCGCGCCGCTTAGTGGACGTCGAAGCGAGACGCAGGTCAATTCGATCGCTGCTGCTGCCGTGCTTGTTCACGTCAGCGTTTTGACAGCGTGCCTCCGCTTTCATCGAGTGAGACGTGCTCACGTTTGCCTGTGCGTGCGTGACAGCATGCTTGCTAATTAAGTTAGTAAGCGAATGTTTACAAAGTTATACGGCCGATAAAACTATTATTCTATAGCTGTGTAATAATTTGCTTCGCAATCCATGCTTCGTCTTTCGTGCAAAACTGCGAGAATTTTTTTGTCTGAGCAACACCATCCCACCTATAACGTTATTGTTACACGATGTCAGCAAATTTAGCTTTGTGTAATGGCGTCACGATAATGTCGATGGCGCCATGCCCTGCATTGGAGACCCATTTTAGCATCAAATTGAAATATTTTATGAGTGTTCTTGCAATCATCATTATTTGCTCAATGTGATTATTCCATGTGCGAGAAGCATGCGTTAGAATTTCTACAACTTGAAGTACTCCTGTAAACATGCATTGCACGATGCAGAGGTGCGCTTTAGTATGGCTACCCACCGTAGGAGCTGAGTGGCTATGGCGTTGAGCTGCTGACCTCGAGGTCGCAGGTTCGGTCCCGGTAGTGGCGGCGGCATTGTTACGGGAGTGAAATGCGAGAACGTTCGTGCACTTAGATTTAGGTGTACGTTGAAGAACCCCACGTGGTCAAAATTAATCCTATTTCTTGTTCAAGGGGCAGCGCCGTGTCCTGTCTTTTCTTGTGCCTTAGATTGTGTCCCAGTAGCTCGCGCTGTGAATTTAGCGATTAATCTGTAGTTCCCCCACTGCGGCGTATACTTCAAATCATTGCTCTGGCAGTAAAGCCCGAGGATTTATGTTACAGCGCGCAGCTCTTGCGAGCCAGTTCCTGCGCTGAACGTCGGTGTGTCTCGGTGTTAATGGGGGGCGATGAGTTACGGAGTTGCCATCTGTCGGAAGCGCCTCCCTTGCGTAGTATGAGGGATCACGCGGCGCGCTCCTCATAGGTTTGGCTTACGGCGCTTTGTAGGAAAACCACGCGGCAGCCCTCCTGTACATTTCTTTAAGTACTCTCAAAACGAGGAAACTTTATTACTGCCGAAATAATCTTGGGCAGACTGAAAGCACACAATCGTTTACAGACGCTATCTCTTTACCGAATACGTATACAGTGAAAGGCGCTGCGCGCAGTCGCTGCGATGGAGTCTCCCGAACCGGCTTCTTGCGTGAAAGGTCGGCAATCGCTGAGCGCAAACTATGTGAAATATGTTCTTATAGTGGGAGGTCTGTATAACGAAATGGTGCATAACAGAACGAAGCCTCAATGCATGCAGCGATCCACGGGTTCGCAGCGACCGACTGCGCGTCTGCATCCATGTCCGCGCACAATGTTTCGCTTTCACTGAGAGTGTTCTCGCGCCGTGCTGTGAACTTTAGGCCGCAGCATATGAGCATTTGACAATCCACAAGCAACCATTGTGGCGTGGACGTTATCAGAGCTGTTGAAAGACAATTTTGTTTTAACAACGGACTGCGTCGCCTACGGCGACTATGATATGCCGTCCCGACGATTTAATATTTTTTTTCTTCTAAATTCTTGGACGTTTCAATATTAATTCTAAAGTTGCCTCACACTGTATGCAGTCAGCGGGCCATTTCGTGCTGCTTATTTTTCGTAATCCAGTGCGTTAATTCATAACACAAACATGACCTTATGCTATGCATTTATTTAATGTGCTTCTTACCACTCCCTTTCCATTCCAGTGAACTTGCCAGTGTTTATAGCATCAACAAGTTCATAGTTGTCCTGCGGCTATGTGTGACTAAAGCTGACACCGGGCTCCGTTGCGTACGTCCGGCACTGCGGCACCCAGCAGTAGCCTACCATGCTGCACACCTCCAAAGACAGCCCTACCCATTATAGTGATTTCAAATGTTGTCAAGCAGACGCCCAAGGCGGGAAAGCCTCACCACTTAATTAGAAACGCAGCGCAGGTCGTGACATTAGCCGGGCAGGGAGCGCGGGCGAACGTGTCAGTGCGCGTTTTCTGCTACTCACCGAGCATCGCAGTCCCGGCGCCGTAGCAGAAATATTCCTCACGTTTGTGCTTGCTGCATACCCGAGTTGTAGCCGATGACTGTTTGCCGGTTCTAAGTTTCGCGAAGCTCCTTGTCCTGCAGCTACGTGTGACTAAAGCTGACACCGGGCTCCGTTGCGTACGTCCGGCACTGCGGCACCGAGCAGTAGCCTACCATGCTGCATGCCTCCAAAGACAGCCCTACCCATTATAGTGATTTCAAATGTTGTCAAGCAGACACCCAAGGCGGGAAAGCCTCACCACTTAATCAGAACCGCAGTGCAGGTGGGACTTTAAACTTTCGTTTTCACCTCACTTCGCCGTGTCCGAAGCAGCCAGCCCACGCGGCCGCTGTGTCCACGTGATCCCTCATGCCACGTCACGCCGATGGTGGCGCCAGCTTTTCCAGTGGTGGATCTCGCCCCCAATACCTCGTAACCGAGCAAATGTAAAGCCCCTTAAACTTCGTAAAGTAACCACACTCTCCTCCTCCGCCTTGATTCCTCGTTTCCCCTCTCTTTCACGCTCCCTCCTCGACCCTGGCGCCCTCTACACTGCTCGAGCGTAGCAACGGCGCCAAGATGCGCTCCTCGCCACTCCGTAGACGCTTTTCGAGCAAAAATGGCGCTGAAGCAAGGCGCGAGGGCCCACGTGATGCTATAAGGCCAATAGCGACGCGGCGGCGGCCTCGGCCAGAGCGCGCGAGGAGGAAAGTGGAGGAGGAGCGGAGGGGAGACGGCCTGCGCATGCGCTGAGTTGCCAGCGGCCACGGCAACTTCAGCCACATGGGCGATTTCATCTGCGCTTCCGAGGAGGGGGACATGCAGAGTTGCGTGAAGGGGGGAGGATGGGTGTTCTGTGGGGAAGGGCTACGCTCGCCCGCGGTGTGTACTGCTGAGCTCAGTACAGGGTACCAGCGTTTGACGTAAGATTTCTGCGGAAACCCGCAAGGTGGAGAGAAGTAATTAATGAAGGTGGAGAGAAGTAATTAATGAGGGAAAATCAGACATCCACCCGTTCGTAGCAATTGCTACAAAGGAAACCCATACGGGTTCCTCGAAAGAAAGGCCTCACAGTTGATGAAAAATTTGTCCTGGTCCGGGACTCGAACCCGGGACCACCGCCTTTCCGGGGCAGCCGCTCTACCATCTGAGCTAACCAGGCGGCTAGACGACAGGGCGAAGTCGAATTTGTCGACAACACGAAGCAAAGGCAAGAGTTCGACGTAATAGATTTTTTTTTCTTTAGCTGTGAGGTTTTTCTTTTGAGGAACCCGTATGGGTTTCCTTTGTAGCAATTGCTACGAACGGGTGGATGTCTGATTTTCCCTCATTTATTACTTCTCTCCACCTTGCGGGTTTCCGCAGAATTATTACATCAAACTCTTGTCTTTGCTTCGTATTGTCGACAAATTCGACTCCGCCCTGCCATCTGCTAGCCGCCTGGTTAGCTCAGATGGCAGAGCGGCTGCCCCGGAAAGGCGGTGGTCCCGGGTTCGAGTCCCGGACCAGGAGGAATTTTATTCAGCTGTGAGGCCTTTCTTTCGAGGAACCCGTATGGGCTTCCTTCGTAGCAATTGCTACGAACGGGTGGATGTCTGATTTTCCCTCATTAGGTACCAGCGTGTGTGACGGGGTCACTGCTCCCGCAAGGGGCGACGGCGAGCGGCTACGAGCAAGTCTCGAAGTGGCACTCTCTGGGGTGTTGTCGTCGCTAACACTGGTGGCACGATTTCCCCGCGACGAATTAAGGGCCACTCTTGTCGTTGGTAGAACGAAAGCGCGAGAAGAAAAGCGTAGCGCCGCGCAAGACGGACTGTGCGACGACGATGGCTGCGACATGGCGCCAGAATAGCGCGCGTCGTCCGTATGGCTACATCGCGCTGCATGAGCTCTATGACGGGCTGCTGGAAATCGCGTCCTCGCGTCATCTACGCGCTGCCTCTCGCGATTTCCCGATTAGCGAGGCACTTAGCTCCGTTTGCAATGTGCCGCACGAGCCAGATTATCCGCGCCAGCTACGCTACTGGCAGCGTTCTCTTCCTAATATCAACAGTCATCATCACCAGCCTGTTTTATGTCTACTGCAGGACTAAGGCCTGTACCTGCGATCTCCAATTACCTCTGTCCTGCGCCAACCAATCCCAACCAGCGCCCGCGAATTTCTTAATTTCATCGCTCCACGTAGTCTTCTGCCGTCCTCGACTGCGTTTTCCTTCTCTTGGTATCCATTCTGTAACCCTAATGGTCCAAGGGTTATCTAACTGGCGCATTACATGACCTGCCCAGCTCCACTTTTTTCTCTTGATGTCAATTAGAATAGCGTCTATACCCGTTTGCTCTCTGATCCAAACCGCTCTCTTTTTGTCTCTTAACGTTATGCCTAGCAATCTTCTTTCCATGGCTCTTTGCGCAGTCCTTAACTTCTTCTCAAGCTTCTTTGTCAGTCTCCAAGTCTCTGCCCCATATGTCAGCACTGGTAAAATGCCCTGATTGTACACCTTTCTTTTCAATGATAATGGTAAGCTTCCACTCAGGAGCGGACAATGTCTGCCATATGCGTTCCAACCCATTTTTATTCTTTTATGAATTTGCTTCTCATGATCAGGGTTCCCTGTGATTAATTGACCTAGGTAAACGTACTCCTTCACAGACTATAGAGGCTGACTGGCGATCCGGGATTCTTGTTCCTTTGCCCGACTATTCATCATTATCTTTGTCTTCTGCATATTAATCTTCAACCCCACTCTTACACTCGATTTGTTAAGGACCTCAATCATTCATTGTAACTCGTCTGCATCGTTGCTGAATAGAACAATGTCATCGGAAAGGCGAAGGTTGCTGAGATATTCGCCGTCGATCCTTACTCCTAAGCCTTCCCAGTTAAATAGCTTTAATAGTTTTTCCAAGCACGCAGTGAATAGCATTGGAGAGATTGTGTTTGCCTGTCTGACCCCTTTCTTTATAGGTGTCTTCATGCTTTTCTTGAGTAGAATTATGGTAGCTGTAGAACCTCTGTAGATATTTTCGAAGGTATTTACGTAAGCGTTCTGTACTCCTTGATTACGTAATGCCTCTATGACTGCTGGTATCTCTACAGAATCAAATGCCTTTTCGTAATCTATGAAAGCTATATAGAGAGGCTTATTGTACCCTGCGGATTTCTCGATAACCTGATTAATGACATGGATGTGATCCATTGTAGAGTATCCCTTCCTGAAACCTGCCTGTTCCCTTGGTTGACTAAAGTGCAGTGTTGCTCTTATTCTATTGGAGGTAATTTTGGTAAATATTTTATATAATACTGGGAGTAAGCTAATCGGCCTATAATTTTTCAATTCTTTAACGTATCCCTTATTGTCGATTAGCATAATGTCTGCATTCTTCCAGTTTTCTGGGATCCTTGCAGTCGATAGACACTTCGTATAAAGAGCCACCAGTTTTCCGCGCAGTATGTCTCCTCCATCTTTGATTAAATCGACTGTTACTCCATCTTCTCCTGCCGCTCTTCCTCGTTTCGTGTCTTGCAAGGCCCTTCTGACTTCATACTGTACCCTGTTCATACTGGTTTCTGTACCCTGTTCATTACTGGTTCTAATGTAGGTATCCTGACTCCTTTGGGTATTGTACAGGTCAGTATTGAATTCTTCTGCTTCTTTTACTAAATATTCGAGACTGCTGTTGATATTACTCTGCTTATCTTTCAATGCATAAATCTTGGCTCGTCCTACGCGAAGTTAGTTTCTCACTGATTTCAGGCTGCAACCATTTTTTACTGCTCCCTCAGTGTTTCTCACATTATAGTTTCGAATATTCCTTATTTTCTTCTTGTTGATAAGTTTTGACAGTTCCGCGAATTCTACCTGATCTTTTGAGTTGGGCACTCATTCTTTGTCGTTTCTGTATTAGGTCCTTTGTTACTTGGGAGAGCTTGCCTACTGGTTGTTTTAGTTTGGTGCTTTGCTTCCCACTTCAATTGCTGCCTCTGAAGCTAGCCTAGTTACGGTTTCATTCATTAGCTCTATGTCATCATCATCTCTCTGTTCTAAGGCTGCATATTTGTTTGCAAGTACCAGCCTGAATATGTATAATTTTACCCTTTCTGCCTCTATAGGTTGACCTGTTTCTTCTTGACCAATTTTGCTCTTTCTCTGTTCAAATTGACGTGAATCTTAGCCCTCACTAACCTATGATCACTGCACTTTACCCTACCTATCACTTCTACATCCTGCACTATGCTGGGATCAGCAGAAAGTATGAAGTCAATTTCATTTCTTGTTTCATTACCACAGCTTTTCCAGGTCCACTTTCTGTTGCTACGCTTCCTCAAAAAGCTGTCCATTATTGGAACCTTATTCCTTTCTGCGAATTCTCCCAGCATCTCTCCTCTAGTGTTTCTAGAACCGAATCCGTAGATGCCAATTGCTTGTTCACCAGCCCCTTTTCCCCCTAGTTTTGCATTGAAGTTGCCCATTACTACAGTACCCTGAGTTTGCCCTTTTGTCATCGCTAATTCAACATCTTCATAAAACTGATCTACTTTCTCATCATCGTGACTTGATGTTGGAGCGTAGGCTTGCAGTACATTTAATCTATATTTCTTATTAAGTTTGATTACGACTACAGCTACCCTATGATTAATGCTGTAGAATTCGTCAGTGTTGCCCGCTATGTCCTATGGATTAGGAATCCTACCCCGTATCGCTTCTTATCTGAGAGACCTCTATAGCAGAGGACATGTCCGTTATTCAGCGATGTATAAGCCTCACCAGTTCTTCTAATCTCACTAAGGCCGATGATATCCCAAACAATCTCTGATAGTTCATCAAAGAGTCTTGCTAAGCTCGCCTCACTCGAGAGGGTTCAGGTGTTAAACGTTGCAAGGGTCAATTTCTAATGGCGGCCTGTCGGGACCAAGAGATTCTTAGCACCCTCTGCTGCGTTACAGGTCTGACCGCCGCCTTGGTCAGATGCTCCGTAGCTGCTGGGGACTGAGGGCCATTGGGTAATTGAGTGATTTATTTGGGAGGGAGGGGCCGAATACTGCACCAGGGAGGCCGATTCCTGTTCTGGTGAGGGAGTGTCTTGTTGAAGGTCAATGGGCCTTCCTCATTTGGTTGTACCTGGATTAGTCTAGCTCCTCTCGCTCTAGGCGTCTTTTGCCTGTGACAGGCGTCACTCCAAGCTTGCAGATGTGCATTGGAGGAGGTGGATTTCAAACTCACCATCGTAAAGTAAAAAAGAAATCGTATAGAGGGATTCAAACTTCCGACTATGGAAACTGAGCATTCGACATAGGTCAGCAAGGTATCAACAATGTGTCTATGTAATCATAATGCAAAATATTGACCCGCGAAATGAAAACACCTATAGAGCTGCGTTCAAATTTCGCATTAGGGAGTATCGTAATCGTCGGTGAATATTTTTAGTAGTGTAGCTGGCTTTTGGGGCATGATATCTTGCCATTTTCGACAAAACAGTGAACGGTCAAATCCTTTGGTGGGGAAATTAAAAGTCTTAATGCCGAAAGGAAGTCGCGCTGATCTGAAAATTAGGCCAAGTCTATTAGAGGATCGCGCGATTCTAGTGCCAGCTCCTGAACGGAGCAAATTTATCGTCGCCAGTTGCAACGAAAATTGAGTGAGGTAATGTAGTATCAGGGGTTGTTTAAAAGACTCGAATAGTTTAACCTCCGACTGTTGTCTTTGTCGAGGACCTCGATTTCACTTTGTCTGTCCAGCTTGATGTTCCTGCAGAATCGTTAACACAGTGTAGTCAGAATTAAGGGCGGCAACGGGAACTGATGAGATCCGGTCATTAAGCTGGCCGTCTTTCGATCCGTCCGGGACAGTTGACAATCAACGCCGCAGCAGCGAAACCGGGTCACAGTTTTCTCAGTGATGGCGCCCGGCGGTGCTTTTGCCACAAAGTTTGGTGCCTTCTACCACGAACGCTTTTTTCCCACTTCCCTTACATGTATAGTGTAGTGATGTACCCCTGCGGGCGAACATAGCTAGAGTACGACTAGAAAAGAGCTAGGGTATTTAAAGGTCTCACGTACGTAACTTTGACGTCTCTTGTAAATGATGCTACTGTTATCTTTAGCTATGTTTGGGTGCGATTTTGCGTTGGTATGTCTTGTTTTGTATTTTCATCACCGAGTCTGGAATTCTCGTGCAAGTCCTTAATTGTATCAAAGGCGCATTGCTTTCAGTCTTTTTCAAGGTTAACTCGCAAGTGATTACGTCATGTATTAATCTTGGATGCAAAGTCGTATGCACGCGAGACGATATTAGAGGGGTGTTTAGCACATTTTAGAACGCAGCTCTCAACGGCCCGTTCCTGCTGCGAGCGGCGGCGTAACCGCTGCGAACGAGCACAACAGCGAAGGATGAAAGAGCGAACGCGGAGCGGCAGATGAAAGCCGTGAGTCGCGAACGGCGCGGACCAACGAGAGCACCCCATTCAGTGGCATGCGCGCGGGAAGCTGGTTTCAAGCGGACCCACCCGACCGTTCGATGCGTACTCGTATTTGGTCTCAGCCGGACCGCTGGTTTCGTGCTATCGTCTGCTGCGTCAGCTCTCGCTCACGCCTGTTTGGTTTGCTTGGTTTGGCCTCGTTCACGCTTGTTTCGATTGTAATGGTTTGCGATTGTTTTGTAATCTGATTGCATGGGCAACACGAATTGTGTAGTACTTTCTGGAAGCCAAGAGGCACCGGCGAATACTCTAGAACCTTCGACGAGTCACGTATAAAAGCCGACGCGCGTGACCCGCAGATAAGATTTTCGACGATTGCCGACTCTGCCTACATGTCTCTCTCAAATTCATTGCCTCAGTATATCGCGAAATGAAAACACGTATAGAGCTGCGCTCAAAATTCGCATTAGGGAGTATCGTAATTGTCGGTGAATTTTTTTCAGTCATATATTGTGAAAATTGACACCAATTTGGTACAGACTGTTGTCTCGTTACAGCAGCAGTGAACTGCTTTCGAATACCGATAGTTGACATGACAGTCCTGAATGCAGAATCAACACGCCAACATATGCCACACGATGTTGCACCTTCGTTTCTGTGTTCAGGACAAGAAAAGCTTACTTTACAAGGAACATGGGGAGTCGTTACTTTCTCTGTTTACTCTCTGGGCAAAGTCTGCGTACGGGGAATTCCGCGATTAAGACGACTTTATTCTCCGCCTATATTACTTGAAACTGAGGAATGTAGTCCAAACTTAAACTTTGCAGTGCAGTCACCAATTTAATGTATAGGAAAAAGATATTTAGCGCAAGAAATAAAACATGGACTAATTCAATACGACATACGTTTTGAAAGGAACCATGATTTCTTTCGTGCACTAAATTTTTAAATTTTTTTTATTGCAATATTAACTCGTCCATGATACACCCTCATATACTTCCTTTGGAGTTTGTGTGCCTGGTTTACGAATACGTAAAGTCTTTTTTTCTCGGTTCGGCTAGGCTGTGATTCGCATATTCTTGCTCACGGGTGTACATACGCGTACCTTGAATGGCGATGCTGTCTTCAGTATCTAACACAAAAAATAGGTTTTTCACGTTCGTAAGGTCTAGGCAATAGACGACTTGAAAAGCGAACATGTGCTTGAGCTGAGGTTAGGAATAAAACTTGACCACATCTCACGTAAGCTGTCATCAGACGGGTTCACGACCGGCTGCGAGCTTTTTGTGCAGCAACCTACAGAATGTACCTTCCTGCACATGCCTCGAACGTTCGCAAAGCCAAGGATTGACAAAGCTTCTCATTCGTAAGACTTCTTTGTCACTGGCCAGCTGGCAACGTCTCCAGCATCGGTATTTGTTTGAATTTGCTTTTATGACATATAAGAGCTTTTTGCGACTGCGGACCCAGTCGTCCTCCGACTACGTGGAGCGTCCGCGCTGCTGTACCGCGAGCCGTCAAAACGCCTTTTGCTCTCGGGCAAATTCTAGCCTTATTTGCTCCAAACAATCAGTCGTTTCATTGTTCTCTTATCCCAGTATCTATTGCCGAGGCCCCATGGGCCGCTTCCGCAGTCACCAAGGCCGTCGCAGAAACTCACGGGCCTTCATATCTTTCAGCGCATTTGAATAAATAAATAAACACAGAAATAAAAACATGCCTCGAACAAGTGTGCTCCTTTTTTTCCCCACATTTTCTAATATTACACATGCTCAGCATTTCATTCCTTCATAATTCCTAGTATTTTGGGTATAGTTGTTATTCGTGCTACCGGCTATCTACGACTACACTAGAGCACTCTCCCCCGTTTGGAAATCGCAATATTCGATTGGAACGCAGAGAATAATACGTGAGCTATTTTCTTTTTCTTTTCTTTAACGAATGCAGGGGGGCTTGCTGGTGAAAGAGACAGGCGAAAAGCTTCTAAAGGTTCAGCAGGTTCTTCTGGCACGTGCGCGGCCGTGCACGCGTCTCATCGACCAGCGGGCAACCTCTGTACGCTTCGTCTCACAGGGCGCGGTGCTGTGCCCGGTTTCATTAGCGAGCCTATATACTTGCCATTGCAGCGATGCGCACTCGTCTCGTATTTAGGCCCGGTGATTATCGGATCAGAATATTTACCAAAAAATCCCATCGGATTGCTCTGTGCATGATAGAGCTGCAGCATCATGCCAGAGTTACTGACGTACGGATGAGTACCCGAAAGGTAACGGGAAGAAATTACTCGAATACGTTTTCGAACATTAAAAAAACCTCCATCGATAACTTTCAAATTACTTTACCTGGCACCCAATGTACTCAACGCTCCGCGTTATTCATTGTTCATAGGTGTTAATCAACTCTTGTAAGCTGATGACCCTCAGTTAGCGGCATAGCCGGGGCGTGGGGGGGGGGGGGGGGAGCACATCGGACACGTGACCCTCTCTCTCTTACTCTCCCCGGTCAAGTAAACATTTTCTGGCTAAGCCACTTCCCTCAGCCCTTCCTTCATTGTCTTCTTTATCTCCTCCATGTCTTGAAAACCTTTAAGCTCTCGTTTAAGTCTTTGAGATAAACAACCGCACCGGACAAAGTAGGGGAATTAGAGAGGACTAGGTAAGTCGGCTTTTGTCATCCTATTGGTGTGCCGCAAGTGTTATATATATGCTCACTGCTGTGTGGGCCACAGCGCTGCGATTGCCATAGGTTCCGAAGATTGTGGAGTTTTCTTCGAACTGCATCACGCAACCACTTGGGCACTCCCACATACAAAGTCTGACTGGCTACCTGATGTTGTAGGGCTAATTAAATGTAACATGGTCTTTAATATAAAAAATGGTTGTCCCAAGTTGAGAAGGTGACTTGATGATTCACGTTGTTTTTTGACGTCCACCATCGCAAAACCGATGCAGACGGCGACGGAGCTATAGGCCCAGAAGAAAGCAATGCAGCGAGCAAACAAAATTTCACGCAAGGATGATGATGATGATGATGAAAAACTTTATTTATCCCTCTTTAAAGGGAAGGGGGCAATGGAATAGAGAGTGGGGGGAGGAACTACTTGAAGTAGGCCTCCTTTATCCTCTCAGCCCACTCCAGGATGGCCTCCTGAAGATCGGGCCTGGAGCTGCGCAAGGCAGCCTCCCACTGCTCCTCACTAGATATTAATTGCTTGAGGAAAGGGGGAAGGGTTGCTTAGGGCACCCCCACATGATGTGGTTTATGTCTGCTTTGGGAGAGACACAGAATTTACAAGAGGGAGAAAGGTAAATGGCGGGATGAATGCGGTGGAGGAGGTAAGGGTACGGAAAGGTGCGAGTCTGCAGCTTTCGCCACAGAACTTCACACCTACGCGGGGTTGTGCCCATAAGTGGCGGAAAGGTAAAGCGGGCTAATCGGTAGTGTGTGCAGATGTCGTGGTAAGTAATAAGTCGATCCCGCGCTGTAAACGGCGCCTCCCCCGTGGCGAGGTCCGACACATGTGATGCCTGAGCCCGGACTGTAAATCCTCGGGCACTGGCATGAGCCGCCTCATTTCCGGCAAGGCCCGCATGCGCGGGAGTCTAGATTAATGCCACAGTTTGATGGAAAGGATGGGCCAAGAGGAGAGAAAAGGCTGGCTTAGAGACCCTACCCGCTCCGAAGTTATGTATGGCTGCTTTGGAGTCGCTAACGATAACTGATGAATTTGGGATTGTGAGGGCCAGGGCTATGGCCGCTTGCTCCGCCTCCTCCGAGAAAGAGCCAGGAATGGAGGCGGCCGCAGCGACCTGGCCGTGAGAGTTAATGACTGATATTGCGTAATGATTTCTGTTCCCATATTCGGCGGCATCAACATAGAGCACGTCTTTAGAGGTGGAGAATTGTTTTTGGAGAGCCTTTGCTCGCTGCCTCCTGCGCTGTTTGTCATGCACAGGGTGCATGTTTTTAGGAAGTGGGGGGATGCAGAGGTTCTCGTGTATGTGATGTGGAATGGTATATTTAGTCTTGATGATGGGTGCCGGAGTGATAGAAAGAGCTTGTAGAATGTGTCGACCTGTTGCAGTGTTAGAAAGTCTGCTATATTGGGATGTGAGGTGGGTTTCTGTGAGTTCAGTAAATGTGTTGAAAGTTCCAGTAAGCATTAACCTTTCAGTGGAGGTACGTATGGGGACCCCCAGAGCGAATTTATATATTTTGCGTAAAAGAGTGTCGATCTCATCTGATTCTGATTTGAGGAAATGTAGATATGGTGTTGCGAATGTAATCTTACTGATAACGAAGGCCTGGATCAAGCGGAGAAGTTCGGCCTCCTTTAGTCTGCCATGTTTATTGGAGACTCGCCCTAGAAGGCGCAAGGTGTGATCGACTGTGGTGTGGAGTGTATGTAGGTGTATATGTGTTGAGCCGGTTGCTTTGAATGTGCAAACCGAGCACCCGGAGCCTGTCCACTCTAGTAACGGGGATGTGGTTTAGGATGACCTGTATACTAGACGTGTTTTCGGCCCCCCGGTGGGATGGCAGAAGAAGTAGCTCGGATTTTTGAGGGGAGCATGTGAGATTCATAGCCCCGGCATGAGCCACGACGGCGTCTGCTGCGGCCTGTAAAGTGTCTTGAATCTCTCCATCGGAGCCGCAAGTTGTCCAAAGAGTGATGTCATCGGCGTAGAGTTAAAACTTGAGATCGGGAATAGACCGCAATGCTTGCGCCATCGGCATCATAGAAAGATTAAAAAGAAAAGGGGACAGCACTGAGCCTTGGGGCGTGCCGTAGCTACCTAAAGCGTACGAAAGGGATTGCTCTGTGCCTATGTGTATCGTTGCGGTACGGTTGGATAAGAAGGTACAGATGTAGTCATATGTCTTTCCGCCAACCCCAATGAGATTAAGCTCTCGGAGGATGGCGGAATGTGAAACGTTATTGAAGGCTCCGTGGAGGTCCAGACTGAGAATTGGTTGCGTATCTAGACTGCTATTGGGTGTAATGATGTCATGCTTCATTCGAAGCATGATATCTTGGCATGAGAGAGATATTGAAAACCTACCATTTCTGATGGATAAAGATTGTTGTCCTTAATGTATTTACTGAGTCGGTTGAGGAATACGTGTTCGAGTGTTTTACCCAGACAAGAGGTTAGTGATATAGGCCTGATATTAGAAGTGTTGTCGGTATTAATTACCCTTTCACCTAAGTAAAAAAAAAACTGATTACTTTTGGGTCCCCCATGATAGGTTCCTTTTCTGTGGCTAGTAATACCCTGGTAACGAGAACCTTCTGTATAATGAAAAACCGGCGATGATACAAGATAAGAATGTTGAAGCTCAATCTGGCAACGCTTGTGGGGGAAGGTTAACTGCTGCGTATAATAATGTGCGCCTTCCTCGTTGGAATTCGCTGACAGCCATGCATGCGACACCTGCAGCTGTGACAGGACGCTCACACGCCTTTGTTTCGGCCCGCCACACATTGTCGAGAAGCAAGTGTTGTGCGCAGTGCAGAAAGACTGGACAATCGCCCATTATGAGAACAAAAACAAATTATAGGGCCAATACTTCCAACGGAACAGGTGGCATCGCTGAAGCTTCTGATGCCCACGGGCCTGCACATAATATCCTTTTCTATACCTGCCGCCGTTTGTGCTGCTGACTTGCTTACGCGGTTTACTTCTTTTGTGCTTCTCTCTCTTTCTGTGTCTTTCCTCGCGTGCAGGGCAGCCAATCAGAACTAGCTCTGGCTAACTTCCCCGATTTCTGCACATACTCTCTCTCTCTCTCTCTCTCGTGCCCTGCAGTGAGCAAGTGCGCTCTTAGAAAGGCGGCAGAAAAATAGTTACAAATATATGTCTTACCTGGCATGGATTTAGCGCTTTTTTCGGTGAAGGAATCTTGTTCTCGCGCGCGAATAGTATGAGAACTGTAGACTAGCCATCTATCTAGCTATGTGTTTTCTATTACTTGAAATCTGGTTTGTTGCCTAACTTGATATTCTTATTTCTTTTTGGTGCAGTTCCATAACTTTGACGTCGTTGTTTTAATTTCCTTCCTAGTTTTCTATTCCTATACTTCCTGTTGCTTTCTTGTACATATTATGTTTATGCGTGTATTCACAAGCGGTTATCTGCGCACAGTACCACCAAGAAACTTCCTACTCTACATTAAGCTGTATTTGCATGAAATAAACTGCAGATGGGCACTACAGGTGGTAAGAACTTAGGAATCGATAATGCTTCCCGGCACTTATTGCGAAAAGATGTAACTGGTGCTATTTACAGACGCCAAAATGTCTTGACTAAAGTTCTAAAAAAACTTTCGTGGTGGAAATTAATTAAAAGCAACTCGAGCACTACGGCGATTCATACCTATCCGGGGTACATGGATTTCGGAAGTATATAAGTTTGCGTAAATCCTACAACATCTGGCAACCAATTCTATGCGAAGCTTACTGCCCATAATGCCGTTATGCTGCATTATTCCTGCGTCGCTGTCGGTACCCGTCGACGCCGAACTCGACGTCTTCGTCTCAACTCGGTGTCGCTCTCTGCCGGTGCTTGTCGCAGGAAGAGTCAACGCGTTTTTTGTGCCGCGGTTGCATGGCTGCACCTCGGCGTACAGCGAAGGCATAAAAAGAGCGATACGCGCGAAGCTATGCGTACATTGATTTGAAGCGCTGCTGCTTGTCACGTGTGCCTCGCTTTTGCTGTGTACAGTGCGCACGACGCACCGTGGGCATGTCCGCCGCCGACTTGGGCTTATCACGCAGGCGGTACTGCAGCATGTGTAGCGGCAGGCCGCGCTGCGGCTCCGTGTTCCTCTGGTTTTCTTTTTTTTTGTCTGCTCGCGGTGGTAGCCCCCCCCCCCCCCCCCCCCTTCCCGCGCTGTTTAGGTTTCGCGCGCTCTGATAAAAGAAATTATCGTGTCCCTGTTAATCATGTTCTTGCAGATCCAAAGGTTGATATGGCTTGTACAGAAAGTCTGCTTCAATTTTCCAATTATGATGAGCCCGCTGAAATTAAAAGTTCGAAAGTTAATGCATCATCATCAGCCTATCTTATGTCCACTGCAGGATGAAGGCCTCTCCCTGCGATCTCCAATTACCCCTGTCCTGCTCCAACCGATTCCAGCAAGCGCCTGAGAATTTCTTAATTTCATCACCCCACCTAGTCTTCTGCCGTCATCGAATGCGCTTCCCTTCTCTTGGCACCCGTTCTGTAACCGTAATGGTCCACCGGTTATCTAACCTACGCATTACATGACCTGCCCAGCTACATTTCTGTCTCTTAATGTCAATTAGAATATCGGCTATTCCTGTTTGCTCTCTGACCTACACCACTCTCGTCTTGTCTCTTAACGTTACGCTTAACTTTCTTCGTTCCATCGCTCTTTGCTCGGTCCTTAACTTGTTTTCGAGTTTCTAGAACTGCCAGTCTCCAAGTTTCTGCCCCATATGTCAGCACCAGCAGAATGCATTGATTGTACACCTTTCTTTTAGTGATAATGGTAAGCTTCCAGTCAGGACCTGACAATGTCTGCCGATCGCGCTCCAACCAATTTTTATTCTTCTGTAGATTTCCTTCTCATGATCAGGAACCCCTGTGAGTAATTGACTGAGGTTAACGTACTACTTCGCGGACTCTAGAGGCTGACTGGCGATCCTGAACTCTTGTTCCCTATTCCGGCTATTGATCGTTATTTTGTCAGATGCATATTAATCCTCAACCCCACTCTTCTACTCTCTCTTTTAAGGTCCTCAATCATTTGTTGTAACTCGTCCCCAGTATTGCTGAACAGGACAATGTCATCTGCAGATCGAAGGTTCCTAAGCTCCTAAGCCTTCCCTGTTTAATAGCTTGATTACTTCTTCCAAGCACGCAGTGAATAGCATTGTAGAGATTGCGTCTCCTTGTATGACCCCTTTCTTCATGGGTATCTTCCTACGTATGGAAAATTAAGGTAGCCTTGGAATCTCTGTAGACACTTTCCAAGATATTTACTTAAGCGTCTGTACTCCTTGGTTACGTAGTGCCTATGTGACTGTTGGTATCTCTACTGGATCGAATGCCTTTTCGTAATGTATGAAAGCCATATAGAGAGGCTGATTGTACTCTGCGTACTAGTGAATTACCTAATTGATGACGATGTAATCCATTGTAGAGCATCCCTTCCTGAAACCTGCCTGTTGCCTTGTTACGCATTACATGACCTGCCCAGCTACATTTCTGTCTCTTAATGTCAATTAGAATATCGGCTATCCCTGTTTGCTCTCTGATCCACACCACTCTCTTCTTGTCTCTTAACGTTCCGAATACACCCAGATATATACACGACTGACAAGTGCAGACATTGCAGCCACCCTGGAGCATATCCTATGGGAATGTACGGCTATAATACAGGATAACGGTGATGCAGCCTTAAACAGCGACAGCCTCCGCGCGCGCTGGGAGTCTGCGTTGCTCAGTTCGGACCTGCAGCACCAACTCTGGGCCGTCTAGCGAGCCGAGGAAGCCACCAAGGGCCAACAACCATTGGCCGAAACCTAGGCGGGGTCCAGGCCCACCCCACCAAATCGCACGACACTGCATAAAGTTATTTGAATAAATGAAGGTGTGCGTAAATTTTGTTACGGACACGTGTGTCTCGCTTTTGCTCTGTACAGTGCCCACGTTAATTAATACCGTGTTAATCAGCGAATAATTACCACGTATCATCCATCACCACGTGGTCGCCACCGCTGACGGCATGTCCCTGAAGGGACCATGCTCTTATTTCAAAACGACTATATTTAAATATTACTGAAGGCTTTCGTAGAAACACTCTGCATACGATGCATAGTGCCAGAAAGCGCACCTCTGTTCTGCATAATCAAGCAATAGATCACGACATCACAGCTGTATACGTAGTATGACTCAGAGATATGAATCTTTCTACCTCCAATTGCAACAGCGCATGATGTTCAGTGGCTTCTTAGATTTTCGTAGCTTTCCTATGTTTGGACCGGCAGCGGTGGCTTAGCGGCTATGGCGTTGCGCTGCTAAGTACGAGGTCGTGGGATCAAGTCCCGGCCGCTGCGACCGCATTTCGATGGGGGCGAAATGAAAAAAACGCCCGTGTCCCATGAATCGGGGGAAAAGATCCCTTGGTGGCCAAATTAATCTGGAGTCCCCCACTACGGCGTGCCTCATAATCAAATCGTGGTTTTGGCACATAAAACCCCGCAATTCATTCATTTATTCATTCATTCCAGTGTTTGGGCTACACCACTCTTGATGCGTTCGGTATGCCTCATTGAGTATGGGCCACGGGTATGTGTGTGTCTATTGATATGTGCTACAGTGACGCAAGAGTATAGAATTCTTAGATTTATTTACACATCTGCTGTGCCTTTCTGCCCATTTAGGTCTCATCTCGTGTCTCTTCCTCCCACAGGCATCACACATCGGCTTTGCCCTCGTGACATCACTGTGTCGACGTCTCACTGTGCATGTATCGGCCTGATTTGGTGTTCGCATTTGGGCAGAGTCTGTTAACGCTATAGTGCATAAGTATTGCATGAAATTAGATGTTGCTAGGACAAAAACGCAACTGTACACATCGCATTAGCTGTATAATACTTAATCAGCCGCTTCACTAAAGGATCGCTTCACGTAGATTCTAACATGTGCATTGTTTTATCTGCGCATAATTTTACAGCGAAGCTGCACACGGCTAGTCGATTTGTCTGTCCGTCCGTCTGTCGTCTGTACGCCGAAAACTCCTCCGGCGCAACCCCATGCGAGTGCACGAAACAAAAAAGCGAAAAAGAGGCACGCAGTTGGCTGCGCCAGTAGTGACATCGTTGGTCTCCGTCGCAGCCGAGCGGGCGCGCAGCAGTTTCTCTCCGGCTACATAAATGGGTAGGCCACGCGTCATACCTACTCCTGAGGAGCAGGCAGCTTTCGATCAGCAAGGCCGCGAGCAGAACCGGGAACCAGCTCGCCTACGCCGTCCGAATGCTGGAGCCCGGGCACAAGAACAGGCTCGTGCAGGCGAGCGCAAGCAGCAACTGCGTACCGAGGATCCGGCCGCTTACCAAGCCGTCGTTTAATGAACCGTCGGGATTAACCCAGTGATAAACATCGGGGCCGCAGGCGTCAGCCTCGCTGGCAAACCATCTCTACGGAGTGCTTGGGCGGTGATTTCTTTTTTTTATTTCTTTCATTGCGTTCTGCCTAACTCAGAAGGAGCCTGTTCGAGGGCGCTGCTTTATGATGCGGGTAGGAGCGCAGTCACGTGGTATTCGCAATATTTCGCAGGGTTTATTTATCAGTACTCACGTACCGTACTCACGTACGGGGTAGAAACCTGGAGGCTTACGAAAAGGGTTGTACTTAAATTGAGAACGACGCAACGAGCTATGGAAAGAATGATAGGTGTAACGTTAAGGGATAAGAAAAGAGAAGATTGGGTGAGGGAACAAACGCGAGTTAATGACATCTTAGTTGAAATCAAGAAAAAGAAATGCGCATTGGCAGGACATGTAATGAGGAGGGAAGATAACCGATGGTCATTCAGGGTTACGGACTGGATTCCAAGGAAAGGGAAGCGTAGCAGGGGGGCGGCAGAAAGTTAGGTGGGCAGATGAGATTAAGAAGTTTGCAGGGACAACATGGCCACAATTAGTACATGACCGGGGTAGTTGGAGAAGTATGGGAGAGGCCTTTGCCCTGCAGTGGGCGTAACCAGGCTGATGATGATGATGATGATTTATCAGTCGGAAGATATAGTACGGAATCAGCACTTCACTGAAAATACCGCAGTTAGATGTTCCTTGGTTGTGCCTACAAATGTCTCATTGACACTTTGATAGTTATGATAGTATATCTGGGATTAGATAATCAATCGCAATTACCTAATAAATCTCAGTAACGAGAAAGCTACTGGCACTAACTCCACTGTACTGGAAATATATGCAGTAGGTTGTCTTCGAGTAACGCATTGCTTTCTTTAAATCTTGGTGCATGATAGTTAATTGGAACACCCTTTATATGTTTATGACCTCTGCATGCAAGTGACGATGTTTCCATCCCTAATAAATGTTATGAATTATTAGAAGTGTTTTTTTAATGAGTCGTTAGCTTTGCTTACAGGAAATAGAAGCGAGGCTGTGACACGTACATATCATGCACGTGCATATCACACGCAGTTGATAAAAGACCCTACCGAAGGTGTCACTAAAGCTTAAAGTTTTCTTCAGGGTCAAAGAAGCACGCAAACCATCTTGAAGCGAGGTGAACATACAGCAACATATTCATTGTCTAGGCATAAGCTATCCACACTTTTAGAAATAATTATTAATTGGCTACCACCTTCTCTTTAAAAATGTAATAAGCTTTATGCTACGTATATATATATATATATATATATTGTATATGTGCATGGTGTTTACAGTGGAAGCTTAAAACAATGTTGAATTGAGAAAATACGGATGAGGCAGCCGCAGCTAGTGCTTCTAATGCGCATGTGCACCTATGTCAGGATTTGCAGAAATAAAGCAAAGTATGGATTAAAATTGTGCACGCCCGCGCCAACAGTGATGCAGTAAGCTATTAGCTGCAATAAAATTTTAAGTCAAAAGGTTGAGGCAAGTGAAACGAAACATCAAATGATGTGGCTGACAAAACTCTGGCAATGACACGTTAGGTGTGTGTACGTGTGGGACAAGGGGGCGGAGCCCGCCCCCCCCCCTCCCCCCCTCCGTCGGCGCCTATGCGTGGAGTGATAAATTCTCGTGACCGAACTTCTTGCGTAGCTTCTGCAGTGTGGCACTTGAAGCGGAGTTTCGAAATCCGCAGACGCCTATGAGCGAGGGCAACGCGCGATTCCCTAGAACTTTCTGGGAGCCACCTGAGCAGAGCGGGACCGCACTCGAGCGGTCGCTCGCACAATCATAAGTGCGATTTCGGACAAGGGTGTCCGGCCTTTGATTCAAAGCAGCTTGTCGAGAGCCCCATTCGCATCATGGGGGTGCAAAGCTTTCAACCCTGTAATGCCCAGTGTATCATATATGCTACGCTGCTTCGATACCTCGGAATTTTCATTTTAGCACGCTACTGTACACACAGCCAGCAGTAGCGCTCTTTATACTGTATATACACAGGAGATACTGTTCAGCTGTGGGTACACGAGGAAACTTATTACGAATTAATAAATCAATCTGCCAGTTAACTTGTACTTGCAATAATATTTCATTGCTGTCATTTTTTTGGTATAAATTTGTAGCCATGGCCAGCAATAGAGGTCGAGAAGGTGTTCTAAATGCCCTTGATGTGGAACAGTGTTTGGGCATTGCAGGCTAATTTCGAACTGAAGTGACGTGCGACGACTATCAGAACACGAGTTCTGCGCGCTTCTCGAAGAAGGCCAGACGCGTTCCAGAAACTGTGCCGACTATAGAACGCTGCCCGCTATAGCAAGCACCCTGACGCTGCAGGTACCGCTACTACGTGATCCACAAGCTTCGGCAGCTGAAGTTCCTCGACTCCCGCGCCGTGGCCAGCGCCGAGCGGGCCGAGGCGCGGCGCGTGGGCGCCTTCATGCGGGTCGCCCGACCGCCGCTGCACGTCGGGGCGCCCTGGGCCGACGGCGGCTCGGACTCGGAAGCCGACGCCTACCGGTACACGCCGCTGCCGCTGGTGCCCACGCACGGCATTGGCCGCCAGCGCAAGACCGTCTACGGGATGCTCAAGTACAAGTACACCGGCAAGCACTCCGAAGGGAACCGTTTCATCCGCAATGACGAGCTCTGAACTGCAACCTCGTACGCACGTACGCTCGATGTACGATGCCCTGTGCACCCACGGGTCACGTCGCCGGCAGCGCAGCCTTTGTATGCGTAGCTGCGTGCGCTGCCGCTCTTATAGCCGCATAACACTCTCGATATGGTGGAGCGTCATTGAGCCACGTATCTTGATGTGACAGCTAATGGGCGCAAAAAAAAAAAAGACACTATGCATGAACAAGCATAAACGAGAAGGTAACGTATGTCGTGTGCTCTTCGTGTTCCAAGTTGCGTTGTGGGTGCTGTCTGCTGCCATTACCGTCGTTGTGTGTCTGTATTTTCCACCTGTTCTGTGTAAGTGTTTTTATATAGGCATATCGACGAAGAGAACCTATATGTCAGCCGTTTTAGGTGCACCTACCGGCGATATTGTACAATCGTTTGTAAGAGGCGTGTGGTATTTTCTGCTGCCACGAGGAAATGCCTGGCATTCGACACTCGGCGAACCTTGAACGTGCGCCCGTGAATTCTCAAATAGTACACGCGATATCATTTGGACTTGTTTGTGGCTTCCTTCGCATACCATGTCAGCAGAGCTGTTGACTATTGCGACACAGATCGTACCAAATTTGTTACATCAAATTCGAAAGCACATATTAGCAACATGCGTATAGGGTATTTTCAGTGATCACTCAAAGGTGACTGTACTGTGGACTTTAGAATGTGGGCCAGCTGCGATTCCTTGTACAGGGTGTGACAAGCAGGGCGAAAAAAGAAATGGAAGAAAGCTTGTCATTCCAGCATAACACCCAAGCTGCCCCACGTGCTCTTGTCGAATTGTGATTGGTTTTTCTAGCAACAAGAAAAGGTTCGTGACCCATCTTTTTTGTACATGTGCAGATACTCTACACTTGCACGTTATTTTGTAACGACGATGCTTCTTCGGCTCAATTAAGAATTCTTAAGTGTTCATTACTGGTGGATACGACTCTTGTGCAGTGCAATATGTGTAAAATATCTTGCCACGACAAATGTTGAGTGATTGCAGAAGCAAAAAAAATCGTTTTTCTTTGCTTTTTTTTAAATACACGCTCTATCATCTCATCCTTCTTCACCCTTGGTGATTTTGTTTTTCAAGCTGTTCTGTCAGCGAGCATTTTGTCAGCGGCAGTGTTGTCATCCGTATGGTAAGTACCCCATAGCCTGCACGGTTGAATCAATCTCGGAGCCGTTTTGGTGGCATGCCACTCCCCGTCAGTGAAGCCAAAAAGGAACGGCCGGTTTACTCACACGGGCCAACGCCGTGAGGAATTACCACCTACTAAGCGTCGCTGATCACAGCCGCAATGATTCCAGCTGAGAGCGTTTGCTTGCCGCTGAAGCGAAAATAATACTAATAATAATCTTTATTTCCATCGGGATGATGGAGGAGGTTGTGGGTAGAAGCTGCTCGTAAACGGCAGCTTGACAAAGGCCCACAGCCCCCTTCTACAGGGCAACAACAGCAAAGCAAGGAAAGACACACACAAGTATGCACATAATCTCTTCGCAATTTAGCAGAGCCAAAAATAACAAGATCATTTCATAAATGAAATAGAAACAAAGAAAATAGAACAACAATCAATACAGTAAGTGCAGAGGGGGTAAAGCTGTACAATAAACACAAGATTAAGTATACACATTATAGGAATACAGGTGGAGTTACTAGGAATGTGTGCAGTGAAGCTGTCGTAATTGACGTTTAGATATTTTAAGTAGGTCAGTCCCGGATTTTTTGCAGTTGTTTAATAGAGTTGGAAGTGTGAAGGATAATTTTTCCATTGTGTAATTGGTTCTAGGAGTTGGTACAATCCACTCCTCTTTATGACGGGTAGTGTAAAACACAGTGCTCTTTTTCAGTACTGACAACTCATGCAGAGATTTAGGATGATCTTTTAGTTCGCGCTGGAATGCAAGTGCTAGCTTATAATTGTAAAGATTGAATACTGGTATTATGCATGCTTTGGAGAAAAGACCTTGCGAGTGACTATTGTATGGTAGATTAAAAGGTACTCTGATAAGCTTTTTTTGAAGTATAAAGATCCTTTGCAAATTTGTATACGTGTAAAACGCACGCAAATGCGGCCATTGTGGCCTCAATCTTGTAGCGATTGCTACCGCTCGATTCTACGCCACTCTTATGATACACCGTTCACGGCCGCCTGATCACTATGGGGTCTTTTCGATTATCCGTGCCTGACAGTCCCGGACTGTCCGAGACGCTGCATACACAACGCTCATTGGCTGAAAGCACCGTCTTGGACAGTCCGTGACTGTCAGGCATGTATAATCGAAGAGTCCCAATTGATAACGCGGGCGGAGCGTCGCTCTGACCCCTCATGACCACTGATGACGCGAGAAACAGCAAACCATGGAGGAAAGGAACAAAATTGAAGGGCACTTTGTAAATTACGAAGTGTGTTCGGCGAAAGCTTGTGCCCATTCGCCTAACTATGCCATGTCTTCTTTTGCTTTTTTTTTGTGCATGACACTGCCAGTGGAATGGGCACAGGTTTTCGCCGAACACACTGGGAATTTACAAAGTGTCCTTCAATTTTTTTTTTGCAAAGATTGACAAAGTGTGTAATTTGAACTAAACGATGTACTGTTTATTCATGATTTTTTTTTGTCTTTGCTTTAATTCCCTATGAATTTCTTATGCTTGGCTGGATCGACGTCTACGATAGCTGCCTTGTGATCACTGAAATGTACTGATATGTACTCGAGACCTTTGGCGGTTGGATATGCCTGGAAGACAAGATCAAGACAGCTGCCATGCTGCGTGGTGGCTGTTGTCATCGGTGTGACCAACTGTAACGCTAGTGAACTTTGTAGACCACTGACAAATGCATGTCTGTTCCTAGCGTCTTGGTGGAAATCCGCGACAACGTTCCAGCGCACGGACGGACGGTCGGACGCCGCGAGTATGAGCCATGCTTTCGCCTCAATCGCATCCGTACCGCTTCCCTGGCCTTGGTGCCCCGTGACATGTTAGCCCGCCTCATGCACATTCGCTCATTCTTCTGGCGTTTGGTATCGGGGGAATCCACATTCTTAGGGCGCTTCTCCGAACCGCTTGCCGTGGAATCATCACCGGGCCGTTCGGGAGCCATCCGACTAACTGGACTGCTGCAAGAGACGTCTGACGAAGGAGAGTAAAGGAGAGTTACCGCGCGCGCCGCTGTGCCATCACGTGATTGCCGAGAGAGTGTAAGGGGGAGAGGCTACGGCTGTGGCGGCGCAACTGTTGCTATGCGCCGCTGTGCCATCGTGTGGTTGCTGAGAGAGTATGAGAGGGAGAAGCCACAGCCACGGACGGTCGGACGCCGCGAGTATGAGCCTTTAAAGGCTTTCGCCTTAAAACAGGAGAGGCCCTGACGTCACGTTTTTGAAGCCAGAATTGCAGCCATGTCGGTGTGCTATCTCCCTTTGAGTCTGCAATATTCAATAAGCTCGCCGGAGCAGATGGCGCGAGCTTTGAACTTGCATTGCTACGAGCCGCCAGAAGTGTGCGCTGCTGACGCGCGTCAGAACAAAACTTACCAAACTTCTGCAACATGGCGTGCCCCTTTGCTTTTCGGTGACACTTTGAAGAAGACGACGAAGACCCAGGCCGTGATTACGTCAGCGTCTTTGTTGTCGGAAGACACTCACAGACCCAAAACACAACTTTCAAGCTTACACACAACACTCCGAACTTAGCTTGTCCCGCGAACGGAATGAGCTTGGAGAAATACCCAGGCGGAAAAATGTTATACCACTGTTTGGAGGCCGAGAGCAGCAGCAACAACTTCAGGAGCGCGGTTGCTATGGCAACGTTGACGTTTCGACCACCAGTCCCAGCGCGCCTTTGCAAAAAGTGCGTGTGACTTCCGCCACACTTTGTCCAACATCCGGGCTGGCCGGCGCCTCTCTCTACTGCGCTTTCCTTCCTCCAAGCAATCCGACTCTTTTACGCACACACATACCCATATATATATATATATATATATATATATATTGTCGCAGCACTGCGCGACTGAGGCAGAGAAAGAAGTAGAATGTGGGCGCGTGATCTCGGGGTGCTCTGCGCCGGCTGGGCCTGGCCTGTAGCTTCCCTCTCGGACCTCGTTTCACCCTGTATATAAACATCATCCCCAACAATAATATATATATATATATATATATATATATATATATAATTTGAACGAAACAGGGCAAACCGCGGAGCTCGATTTTTGTCATTCATAATGAGCTAAAGCCATCAGACACTGAAGCCAAGGAAGGCAAATTAACTGTTTGAAATTGAAATGTAGAAAATAATAAAAAAGGGGGATGAAATGAAAGTGGACGAAAAAATAACGTGTGGTCAGTGGGAGCCGAACCCACAGCCTCCGCATCGCGCGTGCACTGCACTACAGTGAACTAGAAGCAATTCTAGTACACTGTAACTGCACTACCAAATGTGCTACGGCGACGGCTATCAATCCGTCCACTAACTTAGGTATTTATGTTAAATAGATCTAGCGCTAGGAGTGTTAGCCAGCGCCACTCAGAGCCATGGTGGATGGTAGTGGAACATTCTTACCAGATGGCGTCACGCAAGACGTGAACTTAGGAGAGCAGGAACATGACGAAAAGACATATATATATATATATATATATATATATATATATATATATATATATATATATATATATATATATATATATATTGCTACGGCACAATATGCGCGATCACGAAAGGCCAGCAGTGTGAAGACGACGACGACGATTAGAAGCTAGCGCGGGCTGTTGCCTCTTGGCCAAGCGCAGCGTATTTTCCTTGTAAATATATTTGTACATAGCTTTTCGTCTGCGTCTTCCTACGTAACATATCTGGTGGAGGTGGACGTTCCCTGTACCTCGTCACGGAGCTTCGCAGTGGACGGTACGTCGAGCCTTCCTTCATGGCTCCCGGCGACGACAACCCGACTCCGCCGGCTCCGACACCTGCTGCCACTTCGACGACCTACATCACTCTCCCCGCTCCCCGTGATCCTGGCGTATTTTCGGGCCAAGATGGGGAAGACGTCGATGACTGGATCAGCCTGTATGAACATGTCAGCCGCAATAACCGGTGGGACCCTACTATTATGCTCGCCAACGTAGTCTTTTACCTCGGTGGCACACCTCGAGTTTGGTATCGCACGCACGAAGATGAGCTCACCAGTTGGGATTCACTTAAGACACAGCTTCGAGACTTGTTCGGCAACCCCTACGGTCAACAACTTGCCGCGCAGAAGGCGCTTTCCGGCCGTGTGCAGACGTCAACAGAGCCCTATGTCACGTACATTCAGGACGTCTTGGCTCTGTGCCGCAAAGTTGACACCCACATGACTGAGTCAGACAAGGTTTCCCACATCCTCAAAGGCATTGCCGATGACGCCTTCAACTTGCTCGTTTGCAACAACGTAGCGACGGTGGATGCTGTTATAAGAGAGTGCCGCCGCCTGGAACTCGCCAAAAGCCGACGTATTGACCAGCAGTTTGCCCGTCTGCCCAACACCCCAGCGACATCTTCCTGTGCCGACGCTCCTCGTCCCAACAACACTGCCGATGTTACCAGGATCGTCCGGCGTGAGATCGAGGCCGCCTATCCGGCTGCCTTCGACTCCAGTCCCACCAACACATCTGCAGTCACGGTCTCACTGATCCAGGCAGTTGTCCGCCAGGAGTTTGAAAACATGGGTCTTCACACCATCTGCTCGGCCCATCGCCCTAATACCCGCCCGGCTTCTTCGATTTCGCCCCGTCCCGCATCTTCTTACCCACCACGTTTCCGCAACCCATCTGAATGGCGCACTGCTGACGACAAGCCTATTTGTTTCCACTGCCATCGCATCGGGCACATTTCTCGGCACTGTCGTAGTCGCTGGAGTTCCCCGAGCCGGCCTACTTATACTGCCTACTCTCGCCCCTCAGGTGGCCCTTCTCGTCCCTATGCCGCACGCTCCGATAATGCCGCCACTGATTCTCCTGCAACGAACCGCCCCTATTCTCGTTCGCCTTCGCCCCAACGACGACAATCTCGCTCTCCCCAGCCCCGTCGCTCCTATTCGCCGACTCCCTTCGGACGCCGCTCCCAGCCGGAAAACTAGACGATGCAGCGCCTCGAGGTGACGCTGCATTGCTCCCTACGCCGCCAAATCCTCTACTGACTTTGCCCACTCATCTGAACCTTCTTGACGTGCAAGTCGACGGTGTTTCTGTGTCTGCTCTCATAGACACTGGGGCGCATTTGTCCGTAATGAGCGCTGACCTTCGTAACCGGCTCAAGAAAATTATCACGCCCGCCACGACGCCTGTTGTCCGTGTCGCCGATGGCGGAACAGCCCCCGTAATTGGTATGTGTACCGCCCGCGTCTCCTTCGCCGATCGCTCAACAATCGTGCTATTCACAGTCATCGCCCACTGTCCCCACGACATCATCCTCGGCTTAGACTTCCTTTCCGCACATTCTGCTCTCATCGATTGTTCCGCCAGTACTCTCCGCCTTGACCTGCCTGTTCTGGATCCTGCTGAACCACACCCCAGTCGCCTCAGTTCCGCCGACTTCGTTCGCTTGCCACCTTCGGCACTGACCTACGTTGACCTAGTGTCATCCCCACCAGTCCCCGACGGTCACTACATCGCGGCTCCTATGCAAGACGTCCTCCTTACACATGGGATCACAGTACCCCATACAGTTTTATCTATTACGGCGAATTGCGTCTGCCTGCCAGTGGTCAACTTTGGCTTGACGACACAAGTGCTGCCACGTGGGATGTCTTTGGCCCAGCTTTGTTCATTCGAGGATCACTCAGTAGCATCCATTGCAGTAGACGACACTTCATCCGATACTCCTCTACCATCGCAGTCGGCAAATTGTACCATCGCTGACTTACGGAAAATGATTGCCCCCGACTTGCCCTCCGAGCACGCTCGTGAACTCTACCGCGTTCTGTTTTCCTACCACGATATTTTTGACTTTAACGATCGTCCTTTAGCCCAAACTACAGCTGTCAAACATCGCATTAATACCGGCGATGCCCCTCCTATTCATCGCCGCCCGTATCGAGTGTCACCAGCTGAGCGTCAAGTTATTCACGCAGAAGTTCGCAAAATGCTTGCCAAGAACATTATTGAACCATCATATAGTCCATGGGCGTCACCTGTAGTACTGGTCAAAAAGAAGGATGGCTCATGGCGCTTTTGCGTGGATTATCGGCACCTTAACAGGGTTACCAAAAAGGACGTGTATCCCCTACCTCGGATTGATGACGCCCTTGACTGCCTCCACGGTGCTCGCTATTTCTCTTCTATTGACCTTCGCTCCGGCTACTGGCAGATTGCCGTGGACGATCTCGACCGCGAGAAGACTGCTTTTGTCACACCCGACGGTCTTTATCAATTCAAAGTGATGCCGTTCGGTCTATGTAACGCCCCTGCCACTTTTGAACGCATGATGGACTCCCTTCTTCACGGTTTCAAATGGTCCACGTGCCTGTGCTACTTGGACGACGTTATCGTATTCTCCCCAACGTTCGCTACGCACCTCGAGCGCCTCTCAGCAGTCCTGGACGTTTTTCGGTGAGCCGGTCTGCAACTCAACGCATCGAAGTGCCAATTCGGCCGCCGCCAGATTACCGTCCTTGGACATCTCGTTGACGCGAACGGAGTGCAACCGGACCCAGGCAAGATCCATGCTGTTACGCACTTCCCTGTTCCGAAGTGTGTCAAGGATGTGCGCAGCTTCATCGGCCTTTGTTCGTACTTCCGCCGTTTCGTGAGAAATTTCGCCGCCATAGCACGACCGCTAACCGACCTTTTGAAAAAAGACGCTCCTTTCCAGTGGGGCGATAACGAGGCCTCTGCATTCTCTCATCTAATCGACATTCTCACAACGCCTCCCATTTTGGCCCATTTCGATCCTTCTGCGCCTACCGAAGTCCGTACTGATGCCAGCGGTCACGGAATTGGAGCAGTACTGGCACAACGCCAGCGTGGCCACGACCGTGTTATCGCTTACGCCAGCAGGCTCCTCTCACCCGCGGAGCGCAACTATTCCATCACTGAGCGTGAGTGTCTGGCCCTAGTTTGGGCGGTTGCGAAATTCCGCCCATACTTATATGGCCGATCCTTTTCCGTTGTCACAGACCATCACGCGCTTTGCTGGTTATGCTCACTGAAAGATCCTACAGGAAGACTTGGTCGCTGGGCCTTACGCCTCCAAGAATATTCGTATACTGTCACCTATAAATCTGGCCGACTACACAAGGACGCTGACTGCCTGTCTCGCTACCCGGTCGACGAGCCTGACGACGCCGACAGTAGTAGCGCCAACGGCATTTTCTCTGTCTCTGCCTTCGGTAACATCGCCGATGAGCAGTACCGAGACCTATCGCTGCGAGCACTTATCGAGCGTCTGCGCTCTACACCTACCGACGCATCCGTTCGCCGATATGTCCTCCAGGGTGGCATTCTGTATCGAAGGAACTTCCTCCCTGACGGCTCTGACCTTCTTCTTGTCGTGCCAAAACAGCTACGACAGACTGTGCTCTTTGAGATGCATGACGCACCCACTTCAGGACATCTTGGGGTAACCCGCACGTACGACCGCGTCCGCCGCCGCTTCTATTGGCCTGGTCTCGCTCGCTCCGTTCGACGCTATGTTGCTGCCTGTGATCCCTGCCAGCGTCGGAAGACACCTCAGGTGCTACCTGCCGGTCATCTCCAGCCGATCACCGTCCCTGTGGAACCGTTCTTTCGTGTTGGATTAGACCTGCTCGGTCCCTTTCCCACGTCATCTTCTGGGAACAAATGGGTAGCCGTCGCGACTGATTACGCCACCCGATACGCTATCACTCGGGCTCTCCCTACCAGCTGCGCCACTGACGTCGCGGACTTTCTCTTGCGTGACATTATCTTGCTTCATGGCGCCCCGCGACAGCTGCTTACTGACCGTGGTCGAAACTTCCTCTCGAAAGTTATCGCTGACATTGTGCGTTCCTGCTCCATTCAACACAAACTGACTACTTCATACCATCCTCAAACCAATGGCCTGACAGAGCGGTTAAACCGTACTCTTACCGATATGCTGGCCAAGTACGTTTCCAAGGACCACCACGACTGGGACATTGCCCTTCCTTACGTAACATTTGCGTACAATTCTTCCCGGCACGACACCGCCGGATTTTCTCCCTTTTATCTACTGTACGGTCGCGAACCTACCTTGCCCCTAGACACGGCACTTCCTCCTGCTGCGGTCTCAACAAGCGAGTATGCGCGCGACGCCATCGCCCTCGCTGACCATGCACGCCAGCTTGCCCGTGCTCGACTGACGGCCTCACAGACCACTCAGCAGTGTCAGTACAACGCCCGCCATCGTGACGTACAGTTTTCACCTGGTGCGCTCGTGCTCCTGTGGTCGCCCTCTCGTCACGTCGGACTTTCAGAGAAGCTCCTTTCGCGATACACAGGGCCCTACCGCGTGCTGCGCCAGGTGACGCCTGTGACTTACGAAATTGCTCCTGTGGCCTCAACCTCGTCCTCTCCTGTGGCATCTAGTGATGTCGTACACGTCAGTAGGCTCAAGGCCTACTACACTGCTTCCGAGTCCGATCTTTAGTCGCTCCGGGACGGCGCTTTTGCAGCCGGGGGTAGTGCTACGGCACAATATGCGCGATCACGAAAGGCCAGCAGTGTGAAGACGACGACGACGATTAGAAGCTAGCGCGGGCTGTTGCCTCTTGGCCAAGCGCAGCGTATTTTCCTTGTAAATATATTTGTACATAGCTTTTCGTCTGCGTCTTCCTACGTAACAATATTGTGGGAATTTATAAGCTATTCTTTGTCATCTGTACACGATCATCATCATATGGGGTTTATATGGGGTTCTTCATCATCGCTTGTGGGGCTGGCTCTCGAGTGTGCTCCGTGCTGTGGGCGTGGTCGGTTCGCCTAATCTTGTGAGACGGAATAAAAGCCGTGATTACTGCTGCGTCACAAGTGGTGGAGTGTGCTCTTCGGTCCCCCGTCCTCTGACTCCCCGCTCAACCTCCTGGAGCTTCGATCGGGTCGCCGATTGTGCCAGCTGTCCGCCAACATGTCGCAGGACGAGCCAACAGGCACTTCTACTTCCACCATCTCGGCCTCGACTACCCCAGCCTCTCCGTATTGGGTTGTCAGTGGGCACCAGCGTGATCCCCATCTGTTTGCTGGACTTCGCGGTGAAGACGTCGAGGATTGGCTGGACGACTATGACCGAGTGAGTTCGGCTAACCGTTGGGACGATGCGTCCAAGCTACGTCACGTCGCCTTTTATCTGACAGGCGTAGCGAAGACTTGGTTTTTCAACCATGAGGTTGATTTCACGAACTGGGGCGCTTTCAAACAGCAGCTCCGCCAAATCTTCGGCACACCGGCTTTTCCTTCCGCCCTCGCAAAAAAGACGCTAGACACTCGCAAGCAACAAACCTGCTAATCTTATACGTCGAACATCGAGGATGTGCTTGCTCTTTGTCGACGCGGGAACACGGCTATGACCGAATCAGACAGGGTTCGCGAAATCCTGAAAGGCATCGGAGCTATTGCTTTCAATGCTTTAGCCATCCAGAACCCCGCCACCGTTGCTTATATTGTCGCTACTTGCCAGCGCCTTGACGAACTCGAATCAGTACGGTTGCAGCCAGACACCACTGCGAACACTACTACCGACGACCCTACTTTGCGAGCAATGATACGCGCAATAATTCGAGAAGAGCTCCAGTATCTTGGCTCAGCCGCAGGACGTACGCCTTCTCATGCCTCCGATACCAATCTGCGAGACGTTATGAAGGAGGAATTGGCGTTCATGGCTGGTGCAGCGGTGCAGCGCACCTACCCAAACCAGCTATCCGCAGTGGCGTCCTCCTCGTCCCGTCTGCTACTACTGCGGCTATCGTGGCCACATAGCACGTTTTTGCCACAAGCGCCAGCAAGACGAGCGTCGTGGATATGACGTATACGAATGGGATGACTTTTCGCCCGGAGCTGCTTTTCAACGTCTAGGGAGCTTCCATGACCAACGCCGTCCTTATGGTCCACCGCGCGGACGCTCTCCATCGCCTACTGTAGCATCCGAGACGGCTCAGACGTACCGTCCTGCGAGACGCCGCTCGCCGTCACCCCTTCGCCGCTGTACGTCCCCACTGAGACCTGCTTCTCAATTCGCCGAGCGTCGTCCGGAAAACTGAATTATGCAGCTTTTGGAGGAAAAGCTGCATCGAACGACAGGACAGAAATTCCTCCATCGCGTCCGTACAATGTGATATTGGTTGTAGTAGAAGGTGTACAAGTAGAAGCTTTAATAGACACTGGTGCTAGTGTTTCCGTCATCCACCGTGATTTGTGTTCGCGACTTAGGAAAGTTACGACCCCCTATGATGGACCTACGCTACTCGCTGCTCAAGGGGCCTCCATTCGACCTATCGCTATGTGCACAGCTCGTATTTCTATCGATGGACTTCTACATCACGTACAATTTGCAGTGCTAAGTTCGTGTGCCCAGCAGCTCATATTGGGATGGGATTTTCTTTCTACGGCCTCCGCCTCCATCTGCTGTGGACAACGCGTTCTCCACATGACCGACACGACCTATTCACTTCATGCAGATGACACACCCCTTCACTTCGTTGCTGCAGAAGATACCGCGTTACCTCCTCGCCATCAAAGCATCGTTACTATCACGTCTGATGTGATTGACTGCGGCGACGTGCTCGTCTTACCATCTGCACGCTGTCTTGCAAGAGGGATAGCCTTTGCATCAGGGCTCGTTAGGTTTGATCATGGCGCGGCACTTCTCTACGCTACAAACCCGACATCCGAAAAGATTCTCATCCCTAAAGGCACTACATTGGCTTGCGCCACTGCATCAGAGTCTATATCTGCTATTTCCTTTAAACCAGCTTCCTCTGAAGGTCCTTGCACCGGACGGGCCGCATCTCCTTCAGCTCTTGCAGCTGCCATCAGTTCCGACCTGACAGCTTCGCAGTCACAACAATTGCTTGCTTTGCTCCGAAAACATGAAGCTTCCTTTGACGCGCATTCATCTTCGTTGGGAAAGACTTTGATTACGACGCATCGGATAGAGACAGATGGTACATCCATCGTGCGCCGTAGACCATATCGCGTATCGCTAGCCGAGAGGAAAGTCATTGACGAGAACGTCACCGACATGCTCCAACGAAACATAATACGCCCCTCTGCTAGCCCTTGGTCTTCGCCCGTTGTTTTGGTTTGCAAAAAAGACGGCTCTGTTCGATTTTGTGTCGACTACCGAGCACTTAACAAGATCACACGCAAGGATGTATACCCTATGCCGCGAATAGACGATGCCTTGGATTCCCTGCAGGGTGCCGAGTACTTCTCCAGCATCGATCTGCGTTCCGGCTACTGGCAGATACCTATGCATGAGGACGATAAGGAGAAAACAGCGTTTTCAACACCCGATGGGCTCTACGAGTGTTGTAATGCGTCCGCAACGTTCGAGCGCATGATTGACACCGTTCTTCGTGGCCTAAAGTGGAAGACTTGCCTGTGCTATCTCGACGATATTGTTGTTTTCTCGTCAACCTTCTCTCAGCACCTGCAACGTCTGGATGAAGTTCTCACGTGCCTTGCCAACGCTGGACTTCAGCTAAACACTAAGAAATGCCATTTTGCGAGCAAGACAATCAAAGTTCTAGGTCACATTGTGAGCAACGATGGCATTCGTCCTGATCCTGACAAGGTTTCCGCAGTTCAGCACTTCCCTCGTCCCGAAAAGACCAAAGATTTGCGTAGTTTCTTAGGCCTCGCTTCCTATTTTCGGCGATTCATACGGGGCTTCGCCTCAATAGCGTCACCTCTGCACAAATTACTGGGTTCTAATGTTCCCTTTGTGTGGTCTCCCGAATGTGAATCTGCGTTCACCCATCTGAAGCGCGCTCTCACATCTGAACCAGTACTACGCCATTTTGATGAAGCTGCTCCTACCCTCCTGCATACGGATGCTAGTGGTCACGGAATTGGTGGCATTCTCCTACAGCGAGACGACACTTTAGGTGAGAGGGTCGTCGCATACGCAAGTCGCGTTCTGACAAACGCCGAAAAGAATTACACCATCACGGAGCAGGAATGTCTAACTATCATTTGGTCTGTGCAGAAGTTTCGACCTTATCTTCACGGCCACCACTTTACGATCGTTACAGACCATCATGCATTATGCTGGCTTTCGACGCTGAAGAACTTGTCTGGACGACTTGGTCGGTGGATTCTTCGTTTGCAAGAATACGACTTTACCATTACCTACAAGTGCGGAAAAAAACACCAAGATGCAGACGCACTTTCTCGCTGTCCGCTTCCTACGACACCATGCAATGGAGCTCCAACTACCATCCGTGACAAGCTTTCGCTCGATCCCTCCTCAGATGCTTTCTTGTTGGCCACTGTCGACGAGATGCCTCCACACGACAACAAATCCTTCCGATTTCATCAACTTGCCGACTCTTACTGTCGGCGCATCATCGACCACCTTCAAGGAGCTTCGCGCCCGCCTAACGCCCGCCTTCGTCGGCAGCTGACGCAATTTAAGATTGACAACCGCGTCCTATACCGTCATGTCTATCACCCTGACGGTCAACGCTGGGTTCCTGTTCTGCCACGCTCTCTACGTGCTTATGTCCTGCGGGCTTCTCACGACGACATGACTGCTGGTCACCTTGGTTTCCAGCAAACCTATGACCGCATCAAAGGGCGCTTCTACTGGCCTGGATTGTCCGCCAGTGTAGCGAGGTATGTCGCTTCCTGCGCTCTATGTCAGCGTCGAAAGCTCCCTACATCAGCTCCAAGCGGACAACTGAAACCGGTTCCTTGTCCGTCGCAACCATTTGAGGTCGTTGGAGTTGACCTATATGGCCCACTTCCTGTGACTCTCACCGGTAAACGATGGATTGTGACAGCCGTTGATCACTTGACACGCTACGCCGAAACAACTTGTGTGAGTTCTGCCTCAGCCTCTGAAGTTGCTGCATTCATACTTCAATCCTTAATACTGCGTCACGGTGCTCCTCGCGTCCTCCTGAGCGACCGTGGAAAAGCATTCCTCTCGCAAATACTAGACGAAGTACTCAGAGCCTCCGGAACCACCCACAAGACTACCTCCAGTTACCATCCGCAAAACAACGGCCTCACAGAGCGATTTCATCGCACGCTGTCAGACATGTTAGCCATGTACATTGACCCGGATCACAGAAACTGGGACGCAATTTTACCATTAGTGACCTTTGCATATAATACCGCCGTTCAACGCACGACCGGTTACTCGCCATTCTACCTTGTCTATGGTCGTTCGCCCTCTTCCTGTCTTGACGTCTCTTTCTTCGCGCCAACTGTCCATCAATGTCCTTCCTCCTGCGAAGAATATGTGTCCCGCATTCTGCGTTGTCGCCAGCTCGCCCGCATCAACACCGAAGCACGGCAACAGGACCGCAAGCAGCATTACGACGCCTCTCATCGCGTCGTGTGCTTCCGCCCTGGCGAGGAAGTGCTACTCCGGACACCAGTTCGTACTCCTGGCTTGTGTGACAAGTTTCAGCTTCGGTTCATCGGCCCCTACAAAGTCTTGGAGCAGACTTCTCCAGTGAACTATCGCGTGGAACCAGTTATTGTTCCTAATGACCGCCGCTGCCGCGCCGCTGAGATTGTCCACGTTTCCCGTATGAAGCCTTTCACGAGACGTTCACCGCCCCTTTGAATTAGTGTGGGAATTTATAAGCTATTCTTTGTCATCTGTACACGATCATCATCATATGGGGTTTATATGGGGTTCTTCTTCATCATCGCTTGTGGGGCTGGCTCTCGAGTGTGCTCCGTGCTGTGGGCGTGGTCGGTTCGCCTAATCTTGTGACACGGAATAAAAGCCGTGATTACTGCTGCGTCACAATATATATATATATATATATATATATATATAGTATATACCAATGAAAAAACGAGACTGCGCACCGTTCCCTCTCAGAGTTTTATTTAGGGATACTGTAGGCCCTTTCTGGGGCATAACAGGATTGGGTACATCAGTGAGTATGAATGCAGTACGAAGCATAAAAATTAAAAAAAGACAAACGCAAACACTACAGAAATAGTATTTATACAACAAGGGAACGAAAACACTCAGCTGGTCGGGCACGGGAACTATCACATCTCCGAAAATGTCGTTGTCTCTATGCTTTTTTTACAAACTAATCAAACGGCGTGCCGTTCACTACAGTGTGCGGTAATTTGTTCTAATAAAATGTGACCTGCGGGAATAACGAATATTTATGGGAGTTTGCACTACTAAATCGTTGGCGGATGGTCTTGCAGTGACTAATTCTGGTTGAGTACTTAAATGGGTCTTGTCAATAGCGAGAATAAGAAACATTGTAATGCCCATGTTAGAGACGGTATATAAATTTAAATTTAGAACATGGTTTTTCCTCTCCCCTTCTTTGTTCTTTCATCCGTAAGCGCGCTACCCCTTCCACGTACACTCGGCCACACTGCGAGAGAGAGAGAGAGAGAGAGAGAGAGAGGGATATAAGGAAGGCAGGGATGTCAACCAGTCAAGAGCCTGGTTGGCCACCCTACGTTGGGAGAAGGGATAAGGGGAAGAGAAAGACTGGAGAGAATGCGCAGGATAACAGACAGCATGGTTACTGAGTGGGAGGCACCTTTGTTTTGAAGCGCGACACGCGCACGACAAAACTGTCAGGTCTCGTCTAGGCTTAGCGTACTAGGCCGGCCGACTCGCCACGTGTTGTCCACGAGGCGGTCGTTACGACGAAGGCCCTCGCGAAGTTATCATGAAGCTTTCGGTCAGGACATTGAGCACGTCGCTGTAACTCTGCTCCCTTGTTGCACGCCCACGGAGGTCGAAAGCAGCGGCTATCTCCTTGTTGTGTACGACCTCTCTTTTTTCTTTCACGTTTCAGCGTTCTGGAAGCGACGAGACCATACCTTAGACTCCGGAACTTGAGTGAGGTTGTTGATAGCAACTTTACGTTCTGCACAGTATTGGCTCTGTCCCGGCCTGTCCCTGTGTAGTTGTTTGCACGACCGACGCACGTCGCAATGGGCGACGTAGTAACGGATGTCACTTTGCATTTTCGGCAACCAAAATCGCTGCTGTATCTTTCGGGGCGTGGCTCGCCGACCGATGTGTCCACCATATTGAGCCGCGTGGGCGCTGTTCAAAGCGGGCAAATAGTGACTTTATTCCAACGAGGGGAAACGCAGCAGGCATACTTACAGCGTTTGGCACAGAATGACGCCCCCGGACGCAACACTTCGAAACCGAAACTGGAAACCGACACAGGATATCGCATCACCTCTCCCTTGAGAGAAAATGCGCCAGTTGAGGGGCCCACACCAGTTGTGGGACCACTCCGTTTCTACTCCTAAGGGTAGAGCCCTATGGATCCACATACAAGACCACAGACTCGCGTTATATAACGACACCGATGCACCAACCAGGCTAGGCAACAGCGTAGCTAAGGACACCTCCCCGATCTTACGCTTACACACAGAATCCAACACGTCGCATGGCACAACTCACAAGTTAACCTCAGGAGCGACCATTACATCATTACCATCACACTACATTGTAAACACAAACCCTTTGCACCCAAACACCTTAGCCATACCAATTGGGACAATTTTCGAGAGGCCCGCCAGAGATCAGCTCCCACAAACATTCAAGACATCTCAGAATGGGTTCAGCAACTACACGCAGCCTTCCAGACGCACACTACCACTCTGCCCGCCGAAACCGCTCTCACTATGGTTGATTCCGAGCGTCTGCACATGTGGGAAGCCAAACAGTCTCTCCTCAAACGGTGGAATAGGCGACGGCACAACCGAAGACTCAGAATTGCCACATTAGACCTCCAGATCCAGGAGTACGCCACAGAACTGTCCTGCCAGCAGTGGGGCTAGGTATGTGAAAGCATGCATGACAACCTCGATAACAAGCGCACATGGCAACTCTTGCGACACTTATTAGACCCTACCGCATCATGCACGCACCACAACCACAGCATAAACAAACTGCTACATGCACACAAAAACAATCTCAACGGACCCTTCGACGACCTCCGCCATAAACATCTGCCTCTCGCTCAGAAGTACGACATGCCAAAGCACACTGGCGAGCCCAACGAGCTACTCAGCGCCGCTATCACGGAAGCAGAGGTTCGCTATGCCCTCTCCAACCTGCGCACAATGTCAGCACGAGACCGCAACCTTATAACAACCAAATACTCCGCAATCTAGATGACAACTCCGTCACAGCCATCACGGCATACTGAAATCATTGCTTTGACTTTGGCACTCTCCCTAGTTCGTGGAAAGATGCCAGGGTAATTTTTATCCCAAAGCGAAACAAACCACTCAACACTTCTAATCTCAGGCTCATATCACTAACCTCTTGTCTAGGTAAAACACTCGAACACGTCATCCTCAACCGACTCAGTAAACACATTGACGACAACAATCTTTATCCATCAGAAATGGTAGGTTTTCGAAAATCTCTGTCACGCCAAGATATCATGCTTCGAATGAAGCATGGCATCATTACGCCCAATAGCAGTCTAGGTACGCAAGCAATTCTCAGTCTGGACCTCCACGGAGCCTTCAATAACGTTTCACATTCCGCCATCCTCCGAGAGCTTAATCGCATTGGGGTTGGCGGAAAGACGTATGGCTACATACGTGCCGCCTTAGCCAACCGTACCGCAAGCATACACATAGGCACAGAGCAATCCCCTTCGTACGTTTTAGGTAGCTACGGCACGCCTCAACGCTCAGTGGTCTCCCCTTTTCCCTTTAATCTTTCTATGATGCCGATGTCACGAGCATTGCAATCTATTCCTGACCTCAAGTTTTCTCTCTACGCCGACGACATCACTCTTTGGAGAACTTGCGGCTCCGATGGAGAGATTCAAGACACTCTACAGGCCGCAGCAGACGCCATCGTGGCTCATGCAGCGGCTATGAATCTCACATGCTCCCCTCAAAATTCTGAGCTACTTCTGCCATCCCACCAGGGGGCCGAAAAACACATGTCTAGTATACAGGTCATTCTAAACCACATCCCTGTAACTAGAGTGGACAGGCTCCGGGTGCTCGGTTTACACATTCAAAGCAACCGGCTCAACATATATACCCTCCATATACTCAAAACCACAGTCGATCACACCCTGCGCCTTCTAGGGCGTCTCCAGTAAACATGACGGACTAAAGGAGGTCGAACTTCTTCGCTTGGTCCAGGCCTTCGTTATCAGTAAGATTACATTCGCAACACCATATATACATTTCCTTAAATCAGAATCAGATAAAATCGACACTCTTTTACGCAAAATATATAAATTCGCTCTGGGGGTCCCCACACGAAATTCCACTGAAAGGCCAATGCTTACTGGCACCTTCAACACACTGAACTCACAGAATCCCACCTCACATCCCAATATAGCAGACTTTCTAACACTGCAACAGGTCGACACATTCTACAAACTCTATCACTCCGGCACCCATCATCAAGACTAAATACACTATTCCACATCACATACACGAGAACTTCTGCATCCCTCTACTTCCTAAAAACATGCACCCTGTGCACCACAAACAGCGCAAGAGGCAGCGAGGAAAGGCTCTCCAAAAACAATTCTCCATCTCAAAAGGCGTGCTCTATGTTGATGCCGCCGAATATGGGAACAGAAATCATTATGCAATATGAGTCGTTAACTCTCACGGTGAGGTTGCTGCGGCCGCCTCCATTCCTGGCTCTTCCTCGGAGGAGGCGGAGGGGGCAGCCACAGCCCTGTCCCTCACAATCCCAAATTCATCAGTTATCGTTAGCGACTCCAAAGCAGCCATACATAACTTCGGAGCGGACAGGGTCTTTAAGCCAGCTCTTTCCCTCCTCTTGGCCCATTCTTTCCATCAAACTGTGGCATTAATCTGGACTCCCATGCGGGCGTTGCCGGAAACGAGGCGGCTCATGCCAGTGCCCAAGGATTTACAGTCCGGGCTCAGGCATCACATGTGTCGGACTTCGTCACGGAGGAGGCGACGTTTACAGCGTGAGATCGGCTTATTACCTACCACGACATATGCACACATTACCGATTAGGCCGTTTAACCTTTCCGCCACTTATGGGCAAATCCCCGCGCAGGTGTGAAGTTCTGGGGCGACAGCCGCAAACTCGCACCTTTCCCTCCCCTTGCCTCCTTCACCGCATTCATCCCTCCATTTACCTTTCTCCCTTTTGCAAATTCTGCATCTCTCCCTAAGCAGACTTAAACCACATCATGTGGGGGTGCCCTAAGCAACCCTTCCCCCTTTCAAGCAATTAATAACTAGTGAGGAGCAGTGGGAGGCTGCATTGCGCAGCTCGAGGCCCGACCTTCAGGAGGCCATCCTCGAGTGGGCTGAGAGGATAAGGGAGGCCTACTTCAAGTAGTTCCTCCCCCATCCTCTATTCCGTTGTCCCCTACCCTTAATGAGGGATAACTAAGGTTTTTCCTCCTCCTTGCAACAAAAGAAAGAGTCATGAGTTACAGAACACAGAAGTGTAGGCAGTTATACAATGACTAAGGTTTGTTGACAATGTCTAAGATTTTGTTGGTGTTGGCCAAATGAAAAATAAATGCAATGGAAATGCGGCACCCTACATGCCATGTTTTATTAACTTGAAATTAGTTGGGACCAGAGATTCACATGTAAGTATTTGGTGATGGCATCTTTACAATAGAAAAATGTACCTACCACAGACATTTTTAGCAGACATCTTTGGCTTCCCCGTCTGAAACTGAAAATGAACACACGTTCATGAACACAATTTCACTGTAGATCTGAAGAGTACCGGTCTTGAGAGGGCAACGATGAGGTGCACGCTTGCATATACGCGTTATACATGATAAGAGTTCACTGAATACAGGCAAATGCAAACATCCGTGTGCCCCCTTGGACAACACTGATGGGTGGCTCATTCGCTCTGAGCCTGATTCGAGACAGCTCTGTGGCTGTCGTGCATTGAAGACTCCGTATAAGGCACTTTACACTGCAAGAATGTTGGAAGTCCCCCCGTGAGGATACTATAAGAAAGACCTAAGTAATGCTCAAAAGACCTTTTGGCATAGAAAGACAAATTCGTATGGCGGCCATTACCGTAGTGAAGAGGTGCGTACTGCATACTTACACTGCGAGAAACGTAAGGTATCCCCTCTGTGGGGACGCTAAGGACTCAAGTAACGAAAGTGTTTTTTTTAAAGATATTCCTACCTCTAAGATCCACTGTTTCATCTGCGAGTAACGTGCAATATAGCAGTAAGCGCAGAGTAACTTGGAGACTTGCGCATTGCACCTTTATGCTGCCAGAAATCCCCCTTTTGAAGAATACAACTTGTGTGCTATTTACCTAACAAACATTAAAGGAAATACATTTTTGGCGTAAGAGCCGAATTCTCTTGAGAGGGTTGAAACCTCTGTAGACAATAAACCGAGGCAGAAAGCTACTTGGAAACATAATCCTTAAACTGCACCGGAGGTTGTCTATGACGTGCAGAGCTACGGAGGACTGGTTCTCGTTGTAGAGTAGGATCAGAGGAATTGTTACTCGCACAGGAACTGAAAGGTGTGTTGGTGTCCCGAATGCCTTAAGGAGCTGTGTCTTGGGAAGGAGTGCCGTATGGAAGTTCAGGAGACCTTTCTGCCTGGGATGAACCCGGTTGCGGGGGTGAAACAGGTGGTTGTAATGGAGTGGATGCAGCAGGAAAACGGGTACCAGTAGGAACTGGAAGAAAAAGTGGAAATCTATCATCAAGGGATGTGTCGGCATTGAAATTACTCCTTTCATTTGTCGTTTCATCCTGACGTACCATGTACTTCAACAGTTTAGAAGCATTCCAACGCTTGCCATTCTCTAGCTGGAAAGTACTTCGACCTACTTTACGATAAATCTTGAACGGACCGGAGTAGTCAGGACCGGATTTCCATGAGATACGTACTCTAACAAGATGGCCCGGCTGAAATTGAGAAAATTTGGTTGCGCGACGACGACCTACATAATTTTTGGTATTTTCCTGTTTTTGACGTACTCTACTCAGCACTTCCTGGCGCAGCTTCGTAGAAGCAAATTCAGGATGAATTGGAGGCATGTGTGCGACGTCCAGTCGAGTTTGTGGTTGACGACTACGGAGCAGCATAGCTGGAGACGCACCGGTAGCCATGCGTCGAGTAAACCTGTAAATTGCCAAGTATTCTAAGACCGCCATCCTGAAGTCTCGCTGCTCCGAAATAGCAATCAGTATGAACTCTTTAAGGACACGGTTAAATCTTTCTACCTGGATGTTGGCCTGTGGGCAGTAAAGAGAAGACAAGAAAGGCTTAATGCCTCTCTCCTTCAAGAAGTTCTGGAAATCTGCAGAAACAAATTGTGGTTCATTCTCGGGCACTATACCATCAGGAAATCTTTCTCTACTGAATATGGACATAAGAGTGCACATGATGGCTTCGGGTGTGACTGAAGGCATAAAAGCAACTTATGGCCACTTGGAATGATAGTCATCATCATCATCAGCCTGGTTACGCCCACTGCAGGGCAAAGGCCTCTCCCATACTTCTCCAACTACCCCGGTCAGGTACTAATTGTGGCCAAGTTGTCCCTGCAAACTTCTTAATCTCATCCGCCCACCAAACTTTCTGCCGCCCCTTGCTACGCTTCCCTTCCCTTGGAATCCAGTCCATAACCCTTAATGGCCATCGGTTATCTTCCCTCCTCATTACATGTCCTGTCCATGTCATTTCTTTTTCTTGATTTATACTAAGATGTCACTAACTCGCGTTGTTCCCTCACCCAACATGTTCCTTTCTTATCCCTTAACGTTACACCCATCACTCTTCTTTCCATAGCTCGTTGCGTCGTCCTGAATTTAAGTAGAACCCTGCTCGTAAGCCTCCAGGTTTCTGTCCCGTACGTGAGTACTGGTAAGGCACAGCTGTTGTACACTTTTCTCTTGAGGGATAATGGCAACCTGCTGTTCATGATCTGAGAATGCCTGACAGATGCACCCCAGCTCATTCTGATTCTTCAGATTATTTCAGTCTCATGATCCGGATCCGCAGTCACTACCTGCCCTAAGTAGATGTATTCCCTTAGCACTTCTAGTGCCTCACCAGCTATCGTAAACTGTTGTTCTCTTTCGAGACTGCTAAACATTACTTTAGTTTACTGCAGATTAATTTTTAGACCCACCCTTCTGCTTTGCCTCTCCAGGTCAGTGAGCACGCATTGCAATTCGTCCCCTGAGTCACTAAGCAAGGCAATATCATCAGCGAATCGCAAGTTACTAAGGTATTCTCCATTATTCCAGGTCTCTGAATACCTCCTGTAAACACGCTGTGAATATCATTGGAGAGATCGTATCTCTCTGCCTGACGCCTTTCTTTATTAGGATTTTGTTGCTTTCTTTATGGAGGACTACGGTGGCTGTGGAGCCGCTATAGATATCTTTCAGTATTTTTACATACGGCTCGTCCACACCCTGATTCCGTAATGCCTGCATGACTGCTGAGGTGTCGACTGAATCAAACGCTTTGTCGTAATCAATAAAAGCTATATATAAGGGTTGGTTATATTCCGCACTTCTATCACCTGATTGATAGTGTGAATATGGTTTATTGTTGAGTAGCCTCTACGGAATCCTGCCTGGTCCTTTGGTTAACAGAAGTCTAGGGTGTTCCTGATTCCATTTGCGATTACCTCAGTAAATACTTTGTAGGCAACGGACAGTAAGCTGATCGGTCTATAATTTGTCAAGTCTTTGGCGTCCCCTTTCTTATGGATTAGGATTGTGTTAGCGTTCATTTAAGATTCCGGTACGCTCGAGGTCATGAGGCATTGCGTATACAGGGTGGCCAGTTTTTGTAGAACAGTCTGCCCACCATCCTTCAACAAATCTGCGGTTACCTGATCCTCCCCAGCTGCCTTCTCCCTTTGCATAGTTCCCAAGGAATGATAGTCAACAATGACTAAAGCAAAACGTGCATACTGTGGAGCATGATCAAAAGGGCATATTATGTCTATGGCTAATTCTTCCCATGGTCTTAACGGCCATTGGACAGGCTGTAATGGAGCAAAATACGGTTTGGCAGATTTATTTGTTTGTTTAAACGCAAAGCAGTTCCCCACAAGTTCCTCAATTTGTCTATCCATGTGAAGCCACCAGTAGATGCCACCCAGTCTGAGCTTTCTTTCAGTGATGCTTAAAGGACCCTCATGAGCAATAGACAGAAGTTTCTAAAGCAAGGACGCAGGAGGAACAATACGTTCTCCCCGGAGAAGCACATTGTCCACGTAGGTCAATTTGTACAGTGCAGCACCACATGTCTGTAATTCTTGCGGAAAATCCTCCGCAATTATGCATCCTTTTACTATTTTTCTTTCAATGCTTGGCAAACTGGATGTGCTTGTGTAGCTGTTTGGAACTCTTCCTGTGTAATACAACATGAAGCCAAAGATACTATTCCCTCATCTCGTGCTGGTTAAGATTCGGGAGGGACAGGTAAGCGCGATAATGCGTCTGCAATGACAGTCTGCAATGACAGTACTCAATGGTGAAATTGTAATATAGTATTCTTGCACTCCACCTTCAAATACTTAATACACGCTGTCCAGAACCCTTTGAAGACAGTAATGTGACTAGAGCTTAGTGATCAGGTCGTAGTGTGGACTGTCTACCCCGCAAGTAAACATGCCAGTGTTGACACGCAAACAGACATGTGAAAGCTTCCCGTTCGCCTACGGAGTACCGTCGTTCTGCGGAAGATAACGTACGAGAAGGAAAAACAACTATAACGAGCTCATTTCCGTATTTTTGCTGGAGGACGGTTCCGAGGCCAACATCAGAAGCATCGACCGTTACAATAGGAAGATTCGGTTGAAACATGCGTACCACCCGGCGTGATGCAAGTACGTCTTTATCACCTGAAAACTGTATTCAGTATCCAGTCCCAGAGGAAGGCTTGTCCTTGCCTTAGGAGTTTCCTTAGCGGTTCCATTAAGTCGGCATACTGCGGGATAAATTTAGCGTAATATCCCGTGAGGCCCAAAAATGAATGTAGAGCCTTTTTGTCTTTAGGCTGTTGTGCTTCCACGATTGCCTGGATTTTGCTGTCCATCGGTGAAATGCCGTTTGCGGAAATTCCATGTCCTAGGAAAGTTAATTCTGGGACACTGAATACGCACTCGTGGTTAAGCTGCATGCCTGCATTACTGATTCTAGATAGGACAGGTTGCAAGGTTATATCGTGGTCACGTTGAGTGCGACCCCACACAAGAGCATCATCAAGGTAGCACAAGGTGCCTGGACAGTCTATTAAAACAGAGGACATTATTTGCTGAAAAGCGGAAGGCGCAGATGCTAATCCGAAACACACACGCTTAAGGCGAAAGAGACCGTCGTGAATGATGAATGTAGTAAGCTCACGGCTTTTCTCGGACAATAAAACTTTGTGATAAGCGGACTGTAAGTCCAACTTACAGCATCAACGAGTCGATGCAACAGTTCGCCAGCCCTCGGTAGTGGAAAGGCGTCGATGATGATAGCCTTGTTGGGTTATCTAAGATCGACGCAAAGCCGAATCGAATTGTCTTTCTTTCGAACCACGACGAGCGGAGAAATCCACTCGGACGCTGAGACTCGTTCGATGATATCAGCTGACTCCAGCCGTTGCAGTTCGGCGGAGACTTGCTCACAGAGAACCAGAGGTAGAGGACGCAGTTTCGCTGAGACTGGTTGCACTGAAGCTCGAAGACGAACGCGATGGATGAAGCCTTTTACAAGTCCCAATTGTCCTGAGAGCAGATGGGCGAACTATGTTGGAGCGTTGTGCAGACGAGACGAAAGCTGAACGCTTGGGTCAGCTGGAACTCCTGATACTTGTTGACGCGTGAGCGAAAACCCTTGAATGTAAACCTAAAGCTTGAATGGCGCCTAAGCCAAGAAGAGAAGTGCCTTGGTTCGTGACGTGAAACGTCACTATATACTGCAGCCTTGTTGCGGTACTTGACGAGCCCGGAGAAAAGTCCTGAATGCAAAATTTTTTGCTGAAAATAATTCTTGAGCCTAAGATTGGAAGGAGATAAGGGAAAAACCTTGAAATGTTCTTCGTACAGGGAGCTGTTCATCAGCGACACCGTAGCTCCTGTATTCACGAAGAACTTGAGTGTAGTATTCGCAATGAGGACTTTGGCGTAAATTATTGCTTGACGGAAATTCAGTGCTTGAATTGTAAGCACAGACAGGACTGTAGTGGCCGATTCTGTATCGGCGGCAGCGGAAACAAGCTGCTTTAGAGCAGGGGACTGTCGATGCGTCCGGTTCCTCGAAGGGCAAATTGAAGCGCAATGTCCCACTTTTCCGCAGGCACGGCAGGTAACGTGCTTGGCCGGACAGCCTGGATCGGATGCAATGTGGTGAGGTGAACCGCATCGGTGGTAATGGGTTACGATGTCTCGACTGGCTTCGCGGAGTTCGGGCCGGGCGCCATGTTGTCTGGCCTCCCCAGGTCGCGACTTTCCGCCATGCCATTGAGCCCCATCTTGAACCCGCCGGGTAGAGGGAGAAGGGTGGCGGGAACCGCCATCATGCGCACCCGTGCATGGAAGGTGATGGCTGGCGACGTCATCTTGTCGTTGCGTGAAAACGCGATGTACAGACGTGTTGCTGGAAACTTGGAAGTTCTTTGTGGACTTGTTCTACGCTTCGTCCTATTTATTCGGCTTTCTTGAGCGTGAGAGAGAGAGAGAGTAAAACATCTTTATTAATAATACTTGAATGGCGAGAGCAGTGTGGGAGGAACCCTCAGTCCAGGGTCCCTAAGATGATTCCGGCGATGTTTCGAGCCCGTTGTATCACAGCTCGGAGGACCTCGGGAGGTCCGTCGCGGAGGGCATCGTCCCACAGCTCTTCGTTGCGTAGGGGGTAAGGGAGAGTTGGCAAGGAAGGAAAGAGGTTTGCAGTGCACTCAATCGTGACGTGGAAGATTGTGGGCGAGCTGCCACAGCCAGGGCAACGATCTGCATAACAGTGTGGGTAGAATCTATTGAGAGAGACAAGATTTGGAAAAGTTGTGGTTTGTAACTGGCGTAAAGCCACTGTTTCCTCCGTGAGGAACGATCCTTCATAGAGCAACCTTTCTCGCATTCTTGCTGATGTGGCGCCTTGCAAGATTTGGTCGCGAAGGGCCTCGTCGTGCCAACCAAGCACCTAGCACACAAGCAGGCGCTAGCCTTTGTAAGGCGGTGACGAAGTCCTGAAAGGTTTCCCCGGGTTGTTGCTTTCTGTCTTTGAAGACAATACGGTGCACCAGGGGATTGGTGCTTTCTTCGTAATGCTGGTCGAAGATGCTAACAATGTCTTCGAATGTAGCAGATGTCAGGTCCGTTTGCGACGCGAGGTCGTAGTAGAGACGCTGCCCCTCACAGCTTAAGTTACTTAGTAAAATGGCTTTGTTCTTGTCGCCTTCTAGTGCGTCGCCTCCGGTCGCCTGGAGAAACGTGCAAAAAGAACGTTTCCACGTGAACCACGGTACCGCAGGAGTACCGGTTAGGGCAAAGAAAGGCGGCATGGCGGGTCCGAAACGCCATGCTGGGCACCGAGAGCAAAGGCGGGGGAGTTGAGGTGGAAGAGGCATCTTGCATGCCGGAAACAGCAGAGGCGCTGAAATAGGACGTAGGCAAGTCGCAGGCGCAAGCAGGAGAAACGTACTGTTCACCTTGTCGCCAGTTTGTAGTAGCTTCAACGCGGCCGCGGGACCTACGACATGAAGCCTAACGGCCTGCCGCGAAGCGCCGCAAAAGAAGAGCCGGATTGTACGATTCGGGGACCAGAAAAAGAATGACTTTATTCCAGCGAGGGCAAACGCAGCAGGTGTACACAGCGTTTGGCGCTGAGTGGCGCCTTCGGACGTAACGATTCGAAACCCAAACCGGAAACCGACACAGGACATCACATCATATCTGTATTGTTTCCCACGGACAGGGGGGGGGGGGGGGTTGCAAAACGAGCAAAAATTAAAAAATAAAAAGATAGCCGAGTGCGCGCTCCCGAACTGCATGATGCACAAGTCCTGAAAAAGGATGACGATGGGCTAACTCGGCAGATTCTCCAAGCATTTGAGACAAGTCAAACAGGAGTGAAATGTGTAAGCACACCGTCAGTGGCCTGGACAAGAAGTAGCTTTTTTTTAGAGAAGCCCCAGGAAGGTAAAAGAGACGGGATTTGGTGACGAAATAAAAAAGCGCGGGATTTTCAATCAAGCAATCAGTTCACAGTGCAGATGCGTCCACGTCTGTTTGTTCCATTCTGTGTCTGTGTTCTATAATTTCTGCTGCTGCAATCCTCGAATTGATTAGTTCACCAAGGACCTCGCTGAAACCAACTACGAACGTCCTAATTGTGACGCATGGAAATAGGGAAAAAACCACAAGAAAGTGGAATTAGTGTTCCGTAATTATTTTAACCGCTTCTAACTGGAAAAAGGAACATAAACATTTCGTCTGAAATGGCACGAACCATGACTGACCCTCCCATTTCCACGAAATAGAAACACGTAACCTATACCTATGTCAAGACATTGGGAAGCATAGCGGCCGTATCGCAGGTTCTAAAACTTGATTCATACTTTCCTTTTTTAAAAATCTGTGCTTGGATCTAACTCAATTAATTTCACACAGATATTTTTTTTTGATAGCTTTCCTCCCACTCTCACTTAATTTCATATTGGTGGCATTTGTAGTTTTGCCAGGACAACGGGCTGAATTTTGCCTTGGTCGACCGTCATACACACTCATAACCCTCTAGATCGCTTGCATACGTAATTTATTACCACAGCCCCAATTACCTACCCACTTTGAACTTTGCCTACATATCACCCATTACGATGTCCTTACTGTCACCAAACAAATCAAGTGCCTTGTTTAGTTCACTTCGGACACCAGGCTAATCCAATATACGTATCGCGGATACCCACCCTCCTAAGAAATCAATACTTATTCGTAACGCTTTTAAATAAGACAGAAACCTTAAAGCTTCGCGACACATTGCAATTAAGCTGCGCCAATTGCTTCTAAGTATAAAGTCTGTGAAGCGCACAATGCTCTTGGGAATTCGGGAAGCGTAGCTGATAACGGCAGCTTGATACTTTCGAACGCTTACTTAAGATTCTTCTTTTTTTTTTGAAAAGCTGTATTTGAGCGACAGTCATTGAATATCACACACAAACTTGTCGTAGCCTTCCCTCTATGCTCGCAAAATTTGACCTCGGTTATAACTGGAATTATGCCAGAGCAGCGGTATAAGCTTTACGCCGCTCATAGAACACACTAATAACGCTCCGAACCACTTGTGTACGCAATCTATTCCAAAAAGGTGCATTCTATCCACCTAATTGGAACGTTGCCTACACATTACCCATACCATGCTCATAAATTTCCATAAATATGAACAAGGTGCCCTGTTTAGTTCACCGAAGACACTGGAGAAACAAGTTGACCCTCGTATGGACGAGCAAAAATAGGGGAAAGTACGATGGTTCAGTAATTATTTACAACGTTATATTTAAAGCAAATATGTGAACGTTTCGCAACGCTTTACACTAAAATTGTGCCTATTTTCACGGATATTGAAGTTCGTACCTCGTGCAGTTGTTTTAGCAGTCTGGGAAACATTTAGAATCACGGCAGTCTATGACCCTGGAACGCTTGAATAATTAACTTTCTACAAAAGCTGCAATGAACTCACCAAGATTAAACATTTCTCGCTCGTCACTTAGAACATGATTCCTACTTTGACGAAACAAAAACACCGTGCCTCGCATTCTTGACCGAGGAAACCTGGAAACGCAACTAAATACATTGTCTAACGCATAATACTTGGGAGAAAGCAGGTATTTAGTAAATACAGCTAGGATGTTTCAGTGAACACTTTCAAAAATTTTTACAGGTTGCATGTGGCAGATAGCACAACTCTAGTTCATGAGCTGGCCTACTCGAAGAGGCGGACACTACTTGTACAAAAAGTGGAAATGAATAATCGACTAATTAACAAAAAATCACTTATTACGTTTCTAAGTAATTACCCCAGCTCATATTGATATTTACAAATTCTAGCCGTTGAGTTCGCAAGGCGGATCCACTTGGAACTGATTTTCAGTTGGACGCCAGTTAAGAGATAATAATTCGCGGACTATACAGAGAAATGCATTGGCGTCTCAGATTCTTCAAGTGCGAGATCCTCTGAATCCTCTCAAATCCTCTCAGATGCTTCAAGTGCTAAATGTTCGGCCACATTTCACAGAGCTGTCGAGGCCGGCTGACTGGTGCCAAGTGTAGTGACAATGAACATTCCTCTGGAACGTGCCAGAACACATTGTGTCAACTGTGATGGTGAGCACACCGCACACTCGCGGTCATGAAAAAAAGGAGAAATAAATTGTAACCATGAAAGTTAAGGACTGGCCGCCATTGGAATATGAACCTGGCAACGCTTCAACTAGAACGTTATCTAGTGAGGCGAGTCTAGCAGTGCTATTGGAGGAACTAGAGGGCAGTAAATGGGATATAATAGGGCTCAGTGAAGTTAGGAGGACAAATGAAACATATACAGTGCTCAAAGGCGGACACGTCCTGTGCTACCGTGGCTTAGCGGAGAGACGAGAACCAGGAGTCGGATTCCTGATTAATAAGAATATAGCTGGTAACATACAGGAATTCTATAGCATTAACAAGAGGGTGGCAGGTATTGTTGTGAAACTTAATAAGAGGTACAAATTGAAGGTCGTACAGGTCTACCCCCCTACATCCACTCATGATGACCAGGAAGTCGAAAGCTTCTATGAAGACGTGGAATCGGCGATGGGTAAAATCAAAACAAAATGCACTATACTGATGGGCGACTTCACCAAGGTAGGCAAGAAGCAGGCTGGAGATAAGTCAGTGGGGGAATATGGCATAGGCACTAGGAATAGCAGGGGAGATTATTAGTAGACTGTGCAGAACAGAATAATATGCGGATAATGAATACCTTCTTCCGCAAGCGGGATAGCCGAAAGTGGACGTGGAGGAGCCCAAATGACGAGACTAGAAATGAGATAGACTTTATACTCTGCGCTAACCCTGGCATCATACAAGATGTGGACGTGCTCGGCAAGGTGCGCTGCAGTGACCATAGGATGGTAAGAACTTGAATTAGCCTAGACCTGAGGAGGGAACGGAAGAAACTGGTACATAAGAAGCCGATCAATGAGTTAGCGGTAAGAGGGAAAATAGAGGAATTCCGGATCAAGCTACAGAACAGGTATTCGGCTTTAACTCAGGAAGAGGACCTTATTGTTGAAACAATGAACGCCAATCTTACGGGCATCATTAAGGAATGTGCAATAGCAGTCGGTGGTAACTCCGTTAGACAGGATACCAGTAAGCTATCGCAGGAGACGAAAGATCTCATGAAAAAACGCCAATGTATGAAAGCCTCTAACCCTACAGCTAGGATAGAACTGTAGAACTTTCGAAGTTGATCAACAAGCGTAAGACAGCTGACATAAGGAAGTATAATATGGATAGAATTGAACATGCTCTCAGGAATGGAGGAAGCCTAAAAGCAGTGAAGAAGAAATTAGGAATTTGCAAGAATCAGATGTATGCTTTAAGAGACAAATGCGACAATATCATTACCAATATGGATGAGATAGTTCAAGTGGCAGAGGAGCTCTACAGAGATTTATACAGTACCAGTGACACCCACGACGATAATGGAAGAGAGAATAGTCTAGACGAATTTGAAATCCCACAAGTAACGCCTGAAGAACTAAAGAAAGCCTTGGAAGCTATGCAAATTGGGAAGGCAGCTGGGGAGGATCAGGTAACAGCAGATTTGTTGAAGGACGGTGGGCAGATTGTTCTAGGAAAACTGGGCCACCCTGGATATGCAAGGCCTCATGACCTCGAGCGTACCGGAATCTTGGAGGAACGCTAACATAATCCTAATCCATAAAAAAGGGGACGCCAAAGACTTGAAAAATTATTGACCGATCAGCTTACTGTCAGTTGCCTACAAAGTATTTACTAAGGTAATTACAAATAGAATCCGGAACACCTTAGACTTCCGTCAACGAAAGGACCAGGCAGGATTCCGTAAAGGCTACTCAACAATAGATCATATTCACACTATCACTCAGGTGATAGAGAAATGTGCGGAATATAACCAACCGTTATATATAGCTTGCATTGATTAAGAGAAAGCGTTTGATTCAGTCGAAACCTCAGCAGTCATGGAGGCATTACGCAATCAGCGTGTAGACGAGCCGTACGTAAAAATACTGAAAGACATCTATAGCGGCTCCACAGCCACCGTAGTCCTCCATAAAGAAAGCAACAAAATCCCAATAAAGAAAAGAATCAGGCAGGGAGATACGATCTCTCCTATGCTATTCACAGCGTGTTTACAGGAGGTATTCAGAGACCTGGATTGCGAGGAATTGTGGATAAGAGTTAATGGAGAATACCTTAGTAACTTGCGATTCGCTGATGATATTGCCTTACTTAGTAACTCAGAGGACCAATTGCAATGCATGCTCACTGATCTGGAAAGGCAAAGCTGAAGGGTGGGTCTAAAGATTAACCTGCAGAAAACTGAAGTAATGTTTAACAGTCTCGGAAGAGAGCAGCAGTTTAGGATAGGTAGCGGAGCACTAAAGGTGGTAAGGGAATACACCTACTTAAGGTAGATAGTGACCGCGGATCCAGATCACGAGACTGAACTAATCAGAAGAATAAGAATGGGCTGGGGTGCGTATGGCAGGCTTTCTCAGATCATGAACAGCAGGTCGCCATTATCCCTCAAGAGAAAAGCGTATAACAGCTGTGTATTACCAGTACTCACGTACGGGGCAGAAACCTGGAGTCTTACGAAAAGGGTTCTATTTAAATTGAAGACGACGCAACGAGATATGGAAGGAAGAATGATGAGTGTAACGTTAAGGGATAAGAAAAGAGTAGATTGGGTGAGGGAACAATCGCGAGTGAATGACATCTTAGTTGAAATAAAGAAAAAGAAATGGGCATGGGCAGGACACGTAATGAAGAGGAAAGATAACCGGTGGTCTTTAAGGGTTACGGACTGGACTCCAAAGGAAGGAAAGCGTAGCAGGGGGCGGCAGAAAGTTAGGTGGGTGGATGGGATTAAGAAGTTTGCAGGGACGACATGGCCACAATTAGTACATGACCGGGGTAGTTGGAGAAGTATGGGAGAGGCCTTTGCCCTGCAGTGGGCGTAACCATGATGATGATGCTGAAAGTTAAACGAAATATCTCCTTGAAGGAGGCACGACGGCGGGTGTCATACCTGCCAAAGAACACCCTTACCGAAGTGACGCTTCAGGGGGCAGCGCCACAGCGGCTTCCGGCGGCTGTCCGGCCCACACACAGTAAGCCGGTGGTTGCGCCATCCACCCACATGGTAGCTGCAGCCAGTGCTGTTCCGCCGTCGCAGATGAAGGGAGGGGCCATCGACCTCCGGGCTGGTGGCCCCAAGGGCCTCGCCCCTTCGGAAGAGGCCCTTGAATACACAGCATCACACACACTGTCAGTACGAACACACAAATCCTATATACAGTAGAATGTGAGAGGACGTCTACATAATCTCGACGATATCACAGAACTACTCCATAAGCATAATCCAAAAGTGCTGTGTGTTCAGGAAACACATTTAAAGCCAGCACAAACTAACTGCCCGAGACAGTGTGGTATCTTCCGTAAACACCGTGACAATGCTATCGCTTCGTCCGCAGGTGTAGCAATAATTGTAGATAAGTCTGTTGCTTGCCAGAATCTTTCTCTCCAGAGGTCCCTCGAGACGGTGTGTGTGCGAGCGATTCTTTTCAACAAGTTAAAAACCATCTGCTCAACCTACATACCGCCTCATTGATAACTGAGGAAAACAGAATTTTACGCCCTAATTTATCACCTCCCACAGGCATAGGTTATCTCTGGTGATATTATTGTTCACAGCAATTTGTGGGGAGACTCCCGGTGTGATGCATGTGGTCATCTCAGAAAACTTCTAGTAACCTATGCTGCGTGCCTATTCAATAAAAAAGAGCTCACCTATTAGAATATCCACTACAATTCGTATTCTTCCATATATTTAACGATTGGTACTGCGACCCTGCTTCCTTGCATAGAATGGAATCTCTTCAAGCATTCATTTGGGAGCGTCCACTTTCCTGTAACACTGAGCTTAATACAGGAATGTGACAGTTCGCCTCACGCCCCGCGTTCGAAAATACCATCGGCCGATTGGAAAAGTTCTAAAGGTTCAACTTATTTAACACATTCTATTAACATTTTTAGTATCGGTGACGCATTAGCGCTTCCTACCGCTTTTATTCTCGACGCAGCTCGAAAATTTATTCCCCAAACAAACTGCCTCCCATGTAAAAGACGGGTCTTTTGGTGAAATGAGGACTGAGGACAAAACAAAGAGTGGGGCGTACTACATCGCTCCCCTACTGTAGAAAATCTCATACAATTTAAAGTCATGAAATCACAGGAAAGGCGAACGTGAAGACGAGTCAGGAGGACTAGCTGCGGGAGATTTATCTCTGACATAACATATCACACACAGGAGTCCGCAGGGTGGAACGGCCTTAGAAGGCTTAAGGGGCAGGAGACACCCATTACGCCTGGTCACTGAACAAGGAAGCAGCTCGGAACACCAGGCTCACGCTCTCGGTGAACACTTCCAGCATGTGTCTAGCTCGAGCCAGTACTCCGAATCATTTCTTAAACACAGATAGCTGAACGCAAGGCGCTGGACCGTAAGTGCACAAAGAATTACGCTTATAACCTTCCTTATAGTATCGCCCAGTTAACAGCTTCGTTGAACGTGTGTAAGAGCTCTGCCCCGTGAGCCGACAGGATCATGTGTGACATGATTAAAAACCTCCACGCAGACACACTAAGGACGCTCCTAGTACTTTTTAATAAAATTTGGACTGCGGGGACCTTCCAGCTGCGTGGAAAGAAGCTGTTGTCTTACCTATTCTAAAGCAGGGTAAAGATCCCTCCTCCGTGTCAAGCTACCGCCCAATAGCGCTTACGAGCTGCCTTTGTAAGCTTTTCGAAAAAATGGTTAATCACCGTCTCCTACATGTTCTCAAATCCAACAAACTGCTTGATCCGTGCCAGTATGGCGTTAGGAAAGGTCTCTCGATGACTGGCCATCTCATGCGTATTGAGGGCATCATTCGCGGTGCCTTCATTCATAAACAATTATTTCTCTCGGTATTCCTTGATATGGATAAGGCAAACGATATTACCTGGCGTTGCAGGGAAAACACGGGGAAGGCGGAAGATGGAAATTCAAGACGATGAGCAAAACCAAAACAAGGTGAAAGCAGGAGGCAACGTCTCGAGAGGTAGACTTGTCTTCTTCAAGACTTCACCTAGCGTTTCGGAATATTTCCGCAATGGGAATCCGCCGAAACATGTTTAGCTTAATTGAAAGCTGCCTTTCTAACCGGACATTACGTATTAAACTAGCAAACACTTTGTCTAGGCAATTTCTACGGGAAACCGGAGTGCCGCAGGGTGGCGTACTTAGCTGCACCCTCTTTATTGTTAAAATGAATGCTTTCCATTGCTATATCGCACGAAGTTTATTTTATTGTGCATACGTTCATGACGTGCAGATAGTATTCAAGTCATGTAACCTGTCCATCTGTGAGCGACAAGTGCAGCTAGGCCTGAACAAACTGTCTGATTGGGCTATTGAGAATGGATTTAAGCTCTACCCCCAAAAGAGCGCCTGCGTCCTGTTTACAAGAAAAAGATGCCTGGTCCCGGAGCCCAATATTGAATACATGGACGACGCGTTCCTGTGAACTCCGAACACAATTTCTTAGGTATCATACAAGACTCAAAGCTGCTTACTTTATTTCCCCCGTCAATCACATTAAAAGTAAATGCCTAAGAGCAATTAATATCCTTAAAATCCTGTCGTACCCAACATGGGGTAGGGACAGAAAGTGGCTCATGACTCTGGACAAGACCCTTACAGGCTCGCGTTTGCACTACGGCGCTCTAGTCTTCCAGTCTGCTCCACCAAGCGCCCTCGAAATGCTAGATCCTGTGAGCCATCTAGGTATCGGCCTCACGACCGGTGTCTTTTCATTCATTCATTCATTCATTCATTCATTCATTCATTCATTTGAGCATTCATCTTTAAATGTACAAATGCTAGGACAGGAGCAAAAAGCCGCTATTTTAAGCGGCTTGACAAAGGCCCCTGCCCCTACTGTATTTGGCAGCAGACACTTTGTGGACACTTTTCACGCAACAATACACCGATACATGAAATATATTTTGAAAAACATATCTAAGGGCATGTTCACATGCGTTTTTGAAAACACACTATAACCAAAATTTTTTTTACCAGCAATACACGCCTTCTCTTAACCGAAAATTACAGATTATTGTAACTTGGTGAAACAATACATTTTTCAGGTACATAACAATATATAAAAGCACTTTCACATACAAGACAAATACAAAATAATTCCATACTTAAGTTACAACCAAGAAAAGGAAATGCAAATACAACGTACACTAATCACATGCAATCGCACGGCTAATGAAATATTCCTTCAAAATTCGACGTGTAACAGTCCTAAGATCCATGTTTTCCTTTTCAAGACTGTTCAGTAATACCGATATTCGACACGGTAGTCTGTCCTTTCCATGATTAGTTCGTGAAAAAGGCATGGCCCAAGTTTCTCGCTCCCGAATGTCGTATTTGAGGTGATGAGGTTTGCTTAGATTGCAAAGATCAGTAAATCCCGTGTGGCCTCCGTTTCACGCTTTCTCTATATTTCATAGCAAGATTAAACTGATAATTGTAATGAAATGGAAGAACATGAAATTTAGAAAAGAATGTACTTGTATGACTGCCGTAAGAAATACAAGCAACATGGCGCAATGCTTTTTTTTTTGTAGAAGAGATAATGTCTGAATATTTCTGTCTGACGTTGTCCCCCAGGCAAGACTACAATAATTTGCATGAGAAATAAATATGGTGTTATGCAGCAATAGTCGTAGCTTTAACGGAAGAACATCTCGAAGCCTACAAAGCGCACCGCATGCTTTTGCCATACTTGTTGCCACGCGTTCTACGTGTTTGTCCAACCCTAAATGCTGATCAAAAATCACTCCGTGTTTTCACGCCCGCGGTGACGTCAATTCGTTCTGATCGATAGAATATGCTTAGATTACGATTTACATATTTTTAGGCGGGTGCAGAAAGAACAGCATTGGTTTTTTCAGAGTTATTCTCTAAAGAATTTGCTTTGCTCCACCAATATAGTTTATGAACGACGGTGTTTGCTAGTTGTGATAAGTTATCAGCATTGCATAATTGAGAGAAAAGACTAGTGTCATCTGCGTATATTATATAGTGTGGTAGGTTACTGATGTTTGTTAAATCATTTATATTGTAACGTAGATTGAAGACGCAGTCTTAGAAAATAGACACTTCGCTTTAATGGCTGGCCAGAAGAAGAGCGTGCAGCTTACGCGCTTCGTCATCTTTCATGGCGCCGGCCTTTGCGCGTGCCGTCCCGCGGTGCGGGAGCCCCACGTCATTGTGTCGATTGCCCCCTATACGAAAAGCGACCGTCTCGGTCGCATGAAAAAGTTCTTTCAGCGACGACAAGAAATGGAGCTCCTCAGCTGCATCTCGGCGTTCACGTATGCGCATAGTATGGTTTCATGCGCACTACATGAACGACTTCAGCGCGAGGACGACGGGGCGAACCGGGGTCAGAACTGCAGGGGACGACTTCGTAGGTCACGTCACTGAGGCGGCGTGTAACATTGTAGGGACCAAAATACCGGCGGAGCAACTTTTCCGAGAGTCCACGGCGACGGATGGGCGTCCAGACCCACACGAAGGCGCCGGTATTGCAATGGACGTCGCGTCGACCCTGATTGTATCGAAGGGTCTCGGTACGCTGTTGGCTCCGGATACGACGCCGAGCAAGCTGGCGCGCTTCTTCGGCTCTTTGTACGAACTCTTCTACGTGTTCACTGGTCGGGCTATTATCAGCCACAGGTAGCATGGCGTCAAGTGCGAACGTGACGTGGCGCCCGTATACAAGTTCGAACGGCGTAAACTGTGTAGTCTCCTGTACAGCAGTGTTATACGCGAAGGTCACATAGGGTAAAAGCTCGTCCCACGTCGTGTGCTCTACGTCGATATACATGGAGAGCATATCAGCCAGCGTTCTGTTCAGACGTTCCGTTAACCCATTGGTTTTAGGGTGATACGCAGTGCTCTTGTGGTGAGAGCAATGCGTCAGCTGGAGAACGTCCTGCATAAGTGCAGCTGTAAATGCTGTACTGTGGTCGGTGATGACAACAGACGGTGCACCATGTCGTAAGACGATGTGGCGTACAAAGAACTTGGCCACTTCATATGAGTTTGCTTGCGTAATAGCTTCGGTTTCGGCGTATCGGGTTAAGTAGTCGGTAGCGACGACTATCCATTTCTTGCGCGATGAGGTCACTGGGAATGGCCCAAGTACTTATTATTGGGAATGGCCCAAGTATTCCTATTTGTTTGAACGGTGCTTGAGGAGGGTCCACAGGGTGGAGAAAGCCAGCCGGTTTAAATGGTGGTTTCTTGCGGCGCTGACAATCGCGGCAGGTCTTCACGTACCATTTGACAGAAGAATAAAGCCGGGGCGAGTAATACATCTGTCGTATCCTTGCTAATGTCTTAGCGAATCCCAGGTGTCCCGCGCAAGGTTCATCATGACAGGCTTGCAAGATGTCTTGGCGCAGCGCCGATGGCACGACAAGGAGGTACGTATTGAGACCGCTTCCGCAGTTTTTCCTTTAAAGGACGTTGTTCTACAAGTAATACGATGATAAGCCGCGCACGAGCGAGCGGGGTAAAACACCTTCAACTCCTTGAAGGTGCTCGATCAGCGGCAGCAGCTCAGGGTCAGCGCACTGGTGCTCAGCGATCTTTATGGCGTCGATAACGCCGACAAATGGCAAGTCATGGTCAGGGTCCGATGACGTCGTAGGGAGTGGTGCACGTGACAAACAGTCAGCGTCGCTGTGCTTCCTCCCAGATCGGCAGACAACTGTTATGTCGTACTCTTGTAAGAGCAGGCTCCAACGGGCTAGTCTGCCTGAAGGATCCTTGAGCAAGCCAGCATAGGGCGTGGTGATCGCTGACAGCCTTAAAGGGTCTACCGCACAAGTAGGGTCGGAATTTACGAATTGCCCACACAATCGCTAAGCATTCTTTTTCAGTGGTTGAGTAATTTTTCTCAGCCTTGGTGGGACTGCGGCTTGCATAAGCAATGGGGCGTTCAGCACCAGCTTGCCACTGCACAAGAACTGCACCGAGATACGTATTGCTGGCGTCAGTATGGATTTCAGTGTCAGCATCTTCGTCGAAATGAGCAAGTATCGGGGCCGCTTGCAAACGCTTGCGCAATTCATTGAACGACTGCTGCTGCTCGTCCGCCCAAATGAAAGGCACATCGTCGCGTGTAAGCCGTGTCAGAGGCTCAGCAATTCTCGAGAATCCCTCGACGAAGCGCTTATAATATGCGCACAAACCAAGGAAGCGTTGGACAGCCTTCTTGTCTGTGGGTGGCGAAAACTCGGCGACAGCAACTAATTTGTTGGGGTCTGGTCTGACGCCTGTAGTACCGACGACATGGCCAAGAAATTTGAGCTCGTGGAACCCGAAGTAGCATTTCTCAGGCTTGATGGTAAGGCCGGCAGCACAGATCGCAGCGAGGACACTCTCGAGTCGTGCGAGATGTTCGTCAACCGTGCTCGAGAACACGACGACGTCGTCCAAGTAAACGAGACAGGTTTGCCATTTGAATTCAGCAAGCACGGTATCCATCATCCGCTGAAAGGTGGCAGGGGCGGAACAGAGACCGAAGGGGAGAACTTTGAACTCATAAAGCCCGTCAGGTGTCACAAACGATGTTTTTTTCACGATCCTGTTCATCAACTTCGATTTGCCAATGCCCTGATTTAAGATCCAACGAAGAAAAAAACTTGGCATGCTGTAGACGATCCAATGCGTCGCCGATGCGTGGCAATGGATAAACATCGCGTTTGGCGACGCGGTTCAACTTTCTATAATCTACACAGAACCGTAATGTGTTGGACTTGTGGACGGCTGGATAACGTCGTTTTGGAGCATCTTTCACCTGATGCTTGATCGCTTCCCTTTCCACGGGAGACACTCTGTAAGGATGCTGACGAACAGGACGTGCAGACTCATCCGTAATAATGTGGTGCTTTGTGATGGACGTGGGCCGTACTTTGGACGACGTTGAAAAACCGTCCGCAAATTCATTGACGAGACTCAGTAGACGGTCTTTCTGGTGGTCTGGCAGAGCAGCGTTAACGTGAATCCGTTCTTGTAGGCTGGGTAACTCAGATTGCTGAAATGATGCAATTTCCAATGTGCCAATGTCAGTAACATCACTGATTTCGCGAAGAAATGCGATTGTCGTTCCTCGCGGTACCTGCCGATACTCGTTGCTGAAGTTTGTTAGCAAAACAACTGAACATTTGTTTTGCACCTGAAGAAGCCCTCTGGCTATGCAAATGTGGGGCTCAAGAAGCAGGGGGATGTTTGCCTCAGCAATTCCTTCGGCGTCGTCTTCCATGTCGCATCGCACAAGGGTAAGCACGCTGCTCTTGGGTGGCAACGTGACGTGATCGTCAGCTACGCGAAGCGCGATGTCACGGTCGTTGTCATTACTGTTCGCTATGGCTTGCGTAGTAGCGAAACTGACTCTGGACTCTTGCAGGTCGATAATGGCACCGTTCGCCTGAAGGAAATCTACGCCGAGTATAAGGTCCTTTGAACATTCAGGAAGAATGACGAAGTCGCCGATATACGTGAAGCCCCGAATGTTGACTCGTGCTGTGAAACGGCGCATTGGAGTTATGAGGTGCCCTCCTGCAGTACGAATCTGAGTTCCGGTCCATTGCGTCGAAACTTTGTTCAGTATACGCGCGAGATTCTGACTCATAACCGACGTGTCCGCACCCGTGTCAATTAACGCCGTGACTTCGTGGTCATCTATGGTAACTGGTACGTCGCAAGATACTGACACCGAACTACACTGCTTTCTCTGCGTCTCAATTACGTCATTTCGCGGTGGTCGTAGTGAAGGATCTTCAGCGTTCGCAACGTCAGCGACCTCACCTCCGCAGGTCGCTGGACTCAGTTTTCCGGGGAGGCAGGGCTGGGTGAGCGACGCCTTGTTGTGCTCGGCGTGAAGACGGGGCTGGAAGCCCTGTATCGGGCAGGTGACGGTGACCGGGCGTAACGGAATCATAGGCCAAACGAGCTCCTGGCGGCCGCGAGGTAGGCTTCAATTTCCAGGGGGCGTTCACCATTGCGCGGGCATGGTGCATTCAGTGAAAATCCACGGAGCCCAGCTTGCCGGTAAGGACACGCCCTGTAGAGGTGATCGGCTTCACCGCAATGAAAACACACGGGCCTCCGGTCTGCAGTGCGCCATACGTCGCTCTTGCGGGGTGGTCGTGTTTCAGTCATGAATGGCGTGCGGCGAGTCCTGAAGTCGCCAGTTGCTTATTCAACGGCGCGCACACCATGATAGTCCGGGACGTCGCGCGCATCGTGAAAAGTCGGAGACAACGAAGTTTGCGCAGCTTCCGCATACGACATGCCAGGCTGTGGATGCCGTACCTCGTACTGTGGTGTCTTGCTGCGCTCCGGGAATTGTACTGCCTGCCTGATTTCTTGCCGGACGACCTCAGCCAGAGCGAGTCGCGGTACCGATGCCGGAGCCACCTGAAGCTTTTGGAGCTCTTCTTGAACAACAAGCCTAATGAGCTCCCGCAAGGCGTCGATACTGTCCAAGGGTAAAGCGAGAGGGTCATGCGATAGGGTCGACACGTCGTGGTTGTACTGCCTTGTTTGTTGCTGCAGTGCCTTTTCCATTGATATGGCTTCCGCGAGAAACTCTGCAATAGTCCTTGGTGAGCTGCGTATTAGGCCACCGAATAACTTGCTTGACACCGCGCATCAAGCACCTGACCTTCTTTTCTTCCGGCATGGATGGATCCGCGCGTCGGGAAAGTCGGCACATATCTTCGACAAAGATTGTGACGCTTTCGTTCGGCCGCTGTACTGTCGCCTGAATTGCAGATTCAGCTCGCTCCTTGCGATCGAGGCTGGCGTATGTGCTGATCAGCTGGCGTCGGAATTCGTCCCATGTCGATAAGGCCGCCTCACGGTTCTCAAACCATGTCCGGGCGTAGTCCTCGAGGGCAAAGTAGGCGTTGCGTAGCTTGCGCTCTGGAGTCCAGCCGTTGAATTCTGCGACACGCTCAAAGTGATCGAGCCAGTCCTCAACATCCTCGAAGGTGTCCCCATGGAAGGATGTGGGGATTCGTGGCTGGTTAAGGACGACCTCGGTCGGTGCAGTTGAGGAAGAAGACAGAACTGATGTACTCACCCTTCCGACTCGACTGGGTAGACACTCGTGCTCAGGTGGCAGTCCTTGACGTCGACGGCTTGTCCGTACGTGAACAGGAGTCAGCTCGACCGGACTTCGTACTGGGCTCGTAGGCGGCGTTCGGTCTGGGAGTGGTAGCATGTACCACGCACCTCCACCAGAAAAATGTAACGTACATTGAAGACGGAGTCTTAAAAAATAACTTCACTTTAATGGCTGGCCAAAAGAAGAGCGTGCAGCTTACGCGCTTCGTCGTCTTTCATGGCGCCGGCCATTGCGCGCGCCATCCCGTGGTGCGGGAGCCCCACATCATTGTGTCAATATAGATGTTGAACAGTATAGGTCCAAATATGCTCCCTTGGGGAACACCAGCTTCTAAATTCAGGGGTTCTGAGTATTCTCCTGAGATGTAAACGCATTGTTTCCTATGGGTTAAGTATGACTTTAGAATGTCCAGGGGTAATCCACGGAATCCGTAATGTTCGAGTTTTTTTTAGTCGAGTAATACGATTGATCCTGTCAAAGGCTTCGGAAAAATCGACAAATACGCCTAATGTTAACGTTTTTTTCTTCATAGCCGTTCAAGAATAAATCCTTCTGTGTTAACAGAGCTAATTCAGTCGATCGGCCCTTACGAAACCCAAATTGATGCGGAAATAATAATTGATATTTTTCACCCAAACGACATAACCCTTTTACAGATAACCTTCTCTAAGCCTTTTGATATGACAGGGAGCACTGACACCGGCCGATAATTTGACATGTCATTTCTGTCCCCTGATTTGAACAGAGCAGTAACCTTTGCCTGTTGCATTCTTTTAGGGAAAACACCAGTAGACAAGCAAACATTGAATACGAGGGTGAAAGCGGGCACAAACAAGTCTATTGCAAATTTAATTGGTTTAATCTGGAGACCATCGATGTCACGTGCCTTACTCTTCTTTAAGAATATAAAAGTAGAGTAAACCTCGTCCGGTGTCGTAGGCTCAAAAAAACGCTGTATTTACACTAGGCGCACTAAAAAAATTGAGAGCATCTATATTGTGAGCGCTAATAGCTAAATTTGTAAAGTGTTCATTGAGACGATTTGCTAATTCTATACCCTTTAGCTGCTTGCCATTCTGTGTAATCTCGAGCTCTTTATAACGACTTCTGTCGCGATTTAGGAGCTTATTAAGCGCACGCCAAACTAGGCCTCCTTTGGCATCATCATCACTAAATAGCTTTTCCAGATACTCTTTTCTTGTATCTCGAAGAAACTTAGTGACGAAGTTTCTCTATTCCTAAATGCGAAAAGATCATCCGGGCTTCTAGACTGCACAAAGTGAGAGTACAGTTTTTTTTTTACGAATTAGCTTTAAACACTCATTTGTTAACCAAGGTTTCCGTGTCTTTCTAGATGTTTTTATCTTTTTTAATTTAAAACTAGTGCATTTTTAATGATATGCATGAGCGTATCGTAGGCCGTATCAGCGTCGTTACACTCGAATACGGGTGTCCAGTTTGCAATTCGAAGTTGGTTTCGAAAGTAATTCGTTGTTCTTGGATTTATTTCCTGCCTGACGAAAGATTTACATTGGTTTCGGCTCGCTTTAAGTGTGTTATTTCATTTAGAAAACATGTATATCGGCAAGTGATCACCCAGATCGGCGGCAATGCTACCAGCATTGATATTGCCACGTGGTTGTGACGTTGAAGAACACAGTAGCAGTACCATAGAGAAAGAAATTTCAACAAGAGCGGACACTCTCATAGAGCCCAACGGCCGAATCGACTGTAGCGCACCAAGCGGATGGTATTAACACCTTCCGGTTTCGGGTGCGCGCGTTTTGAACACTAGTTGGTACACGCCGCGCGGGCTCCGCTGCTCGGCGCGGCATTCATTTTTTTTTCGCTTCTGTTGAACTCCGCGTAGCCTTGGCATGGAATCTTTTCATTATTTAGCAGAAATATTTGCGAACTACCTTTACAAGACTGCGCCGAATCTGTCAGGTGCAATTTCATAAAGAAAACGAAAGACGTCTTTTGAAATGAAATGTTTATTTTGCTCTATATATATATATGCGCGGCTTCTTCTGCATTCATGCAAAGTTGTGGCACCAGGTAAGCAGCAGTCGTTCCCGTACGAAGCTCCACCGGATGCCATCAGCTGAAAGAAAGTAAATTACAAGCATGTATCATTTTGGTATATTGACCTAACAGGAGTATTGCGTGTAGAGGCGAAACGTGCGTAAGTGGTGAATGAGCGGCACTACAGATAAATTCACTTTTACGTACATTTCGCAGCAATGACTCCTCTCAAACAATTCCATAAAAGGTGAAGAAAACATCCGATTTTCAAGCATCTCTCCCTTCCCGGGCATTATTTCCTGTACTTAAGATAACAAATACACGGGTGACTGCGCGTTTTCAAAACAACTTGGCCTCAGTCGACGCGATGGTACGCCAAGTACACAGAGGTGGCTACAACACAAGCTCAGCCAGACCATGTTACACGCTCGCAGAATGCCTTCTAGTCGTACTAAGACAGATTCGTGGGTGCAAAGCCTGTTTTCAGTCGCTTAGAATACATAAATGTCATGTTCTTGAGCTCCTCCGTGTTATCTTTTACGCGTCCTGCCGGCACAAGCAACACTCCCGTGTTATCACTCTCGGCAATCGCTCGTCGCGTTTTCGACAAGCATGAGTACCGAAATAAGGTATATGTTGTTGCAGGGCTATAAAATTCGTCACAAACTTGTCCCACTAAAATTCAGTACACGCAAAACTAACTCACTATGGCCGGCTTGATTTTTTGCTAAAAGCTTCACAATCCCAGGCGCGGCGAGCATGCCTCAAGATATCCCCAAAAGTTACCAAATGAATTAGAATGCTTTTTCGAGTCAGAGAATGCGTCACGGACTTCTACCACTTAGATTCAGTACACGAGAAACTAACTGCGGCATACAGCCGAGCTGCTTTTCGCTAACTGCGCCACTACGCCGAGCGCGGCCACTGTGCTTGAAAAGTACCCCAAAAAGTAGCGAAATTAGTTACAATAATGTCTGGGGTCAGAGAAAGCGCCAAAACTTGTCCCGGTAAGATTCAGTACACGCGAAACGGCGTCACAGAGCCAAGGTGCTTTTCGTCACAAAACCAGGTGCGGCGAGCGTGCCCCAAAACTACCGAAATAAGTTTTAATTTTGCTTGGGCTCATAGAAAGCGTTGCAAACATCTCCCAGTACGAATAATTAACTCAAATTAACTAGGCTTGGACGGCGGAGCTGTTTTTCAATAACTGCGTCACTATATAGGTTCAGTTTTGTGCAGTAAGCCTAAATGTGCTTGAAGTGCGTCGACGACTACCAAACAAAATTACTCACCTTGCTGTAGTCCAGTTGTGCAGCTGCGCCGTGTCGAAATGCAGACGGAACACAAGAACGCCGGGAGCCCAAAAACGGGCTACATCCAAAAGAGACGGGTCACCGAGCGCGTCAGCTTCACATGCGCAGCCGGCCTCACTCACTCCTGCGGCTTGTCTGGCGCATGAAGTATGCACGCGCGTCTGGCGTGCCGCTAGCTTGTTGCTAGGCAACGCAACAAAAATAAGTTGCAAATTATAAGTTCATTTACACGCAAAACTTGTTCTCTTTTAGTTGGAAAGAAAAAAAATAAAACGTTGTCTGTAAGCTTGTTTCACGTTCTTTTTTTCTGATGCTCGCGTGAACTAACGGATGGAGTTGAAACTAGGCGTGACGTGTCCCCTCTTGTTGAATTTCTTTCTCTATGCAGCACTGTGACAGGCAAAACTAACTTTTATTGGGCGAACTTGTGCCCACAAGAACAGGCTACACTTACAGCACAACGATAGCGGCGAACACGCTCGGCGATCGTCGAAAATCTGATCAGCGGGTCAAGCGCGTCGGCTTTTATACGGCAGTCGTCGAACGTTCCAGACTAATCGTTGGGACCCGCGTGCCGTCCACAAAGTTCTACACCATTCGCGTCACGCGATGAAATCAGATAACACAAGGTTCGGCGACAACAGACAGCGGATAGAAGCATCGATAACTCTCCAGAAACTTCGGATACATGCAGGCGCGTCCCGCGCTGTGCGACAACATTTGTTAGGCGGCGAAATGTGATCGCCCGATAAAGATAAGTACACGTGTCAATGTCTAGCATTGGGCTGTTCGTAATAAATAGGTCGATAAGGGATTCATACAGGCACGTGACTCGAGTAGGTGTTTTCATCACGTTCGCACAACCAAAAGAATCAAGGAATAAGATGAGATTGCGGGAAACTGTATTCGATTGCAGTAAGCTTATGTTACAGTCACCGCCAATGTTTATGCATAATCTATTCTGGTAAGCATAACACAGTAATTGTTCTAAGAAGACAAGAAATCTTTCAATATTACCATCAGGTGGTCGATACAAAACAGAGAAAACATGGGATCCACATTGTACCGTAAGCGCTTCGTAGTCTGGTGTGGTTTTTGAGAGATCTGCAATTATGGCACATGAAAGCCTTTCTGACACCATCTGCATCACACCCCCACCACGGCGGTTTGGTCTATTTAAAAAGAAACTTTGGTATCCGGGCAAGGAAATGACATCATCTTCTGAGTAGTGCCATGTGTGAAGAAGAGGACGCGCCTCGCGGCACAGCCGCATCGCCAACGCGCGGCCCGGCTCCGCTCGCGCTGTTGATTACTGACGCCTTTTTGGACAGTGCTTCGGGCTGTCTCGCCGTTCCCGGTCGCTGCGCTTTTGCATTAGGAGCCGCCAATAAACCTCTTCTCAATTGGTGGAGGTGCGGGGACAAAAACCCCGTCGCTTGAAACCCTGGAGCTGCGATCAAGAACGCTATCGCCCGCCATGACCGACAGCTCATCCCAAACGGCGCCGTCGCCAGTCCGTCAATTGCACCGGCGTTCCACGACAACGAGATATTCAGCGGTGCAGACGACGAAGACGTAGAAGACTGGTTGGCGTCATATGAACGGGTGAGCGCGCACAACAAGTGGTAGGATCTAACGAAGTTAACCCACGTCATCTTTTATCTGGCTGGTGTTGCCCAACTCTGGTTTCACAACCACGAAAGTGACCTACCCACATGGTCAATCTTCAAGACAACCTTTACGGAAGTGTTCGGCCGACCCGCTGTTCGCAAGCAGCGCGCTGAACAACGCTTGCGCGCCCGAGCACAGCAGACGGCAGAAACGTTCACGAGCTACATTGAAGACGTCGTGGACCTGTGTAAACGAGTCAACGCCGCAATGCCCTGTTGGAATCGCACCGCTGGCACGAGTTGTTGCAATCTCAGTGCTGACGCCCGTTATTGCAAATGGGTCGCAAGCCCCAAGGGTAGCGTTGGCCTGGCGGCCTGGGGCACAACTGCAAGCATCCGAAGGTCCCGGCAAAGCATGAGTCGACTGGTAACAGAACAACTTGTTTATTCTAACATCGCAAAAGAGCGGCCGGTCAGGTCGACCGAAGTGGAGAGACGGGAGAGCACGAAACTCAGCAGAAGAAATCGGAGCCTCTCTCTCGGCGTCCGGGGGCAGCTGCTCTTATACTCTCGGAGTTGAGGGCAAGAAGGAACGTCTCGGGATGAGACCACGTGACTCTGGGCCCGGACAGGCTGAGAGACATGTTGAGACGAGTGTAGTGACGCATCGCCGAGCCGGCGCCGATCAGACCTCCTCGCTTCACACTTGGGGAGCTCCTCTCCCCGGCTGCTGCGCTTTGACAAGCGTGGCACACGCACACGCACACACGAAGACACGTGGCACTGAAACAAGCCTGGACGCGCTTGGCGGGGAGGCTTTGCGGCAGCTCCGAACGGGCCAAAATGTCCGCCGCTTTGAACGAAGCCCCGGCGTCCGTTGCATCCGCGCCGGCTATGCCGCGCGCCGTAGGCGAAACGTAACAGACCGCCCCGCCGGGGGAAGGAGATCCCGATGGTCAGGGGACTGCGTCCGCTGTCCGGAGGGATGTCGCTTGATGATGCTCATAACCGAAGTCGGTCGTCCTTCGGCGTTTCTTGAGCGCAGCGCACAGAGAAGGCCTCGTTCTCTCGTTCAGGTTCACACAGGACACTGCAAAGTGACTTCGGGAGAGTTGACATTTTTGTTCTCGTTCCCGGCAAGCATTAGAACTACGCCGAAACTCAACCGCTCAGTCAGCAAGCACGGCACAACCCTCACTAAGCCCTGCCAGGCTCTTTCCCCTTTTATACTACTGCCTAGTTCCTTACAGTAGTTTTGCAGCACTCAGAACACATCCACAAATTGAAAAATTGCACTAGAAAGCACGTCATCACTTTGAAACACTACACAAAAGCAATATGTTAAAAATCCTGCCTCAGGAAGAAAAACATCAGTAACAAATAACTTTGAGGCTGATTCTTACGTTAGGGGCTTCGACTTAAGCCATCGGCGTTACCGTTGAGACTCCCCTTTTTGTAACGCACCTCAAAGGAACATTGTTGCAAAGCGAGGCTCCAGCGCAGGAGGCGGCCATTTGTGGAAGAGATGGCCTGCAGCCATTGGAGAGGGCAGTGATCCGTCTCGAAGCATGCGAAGTGGAGATCGCAGCGAGCGACCGTACACTAGCTCAGCTGGCGAAAACCCCGAAGCCGCATGCGGCGCGGTCCTTAATGCAAACATCACCCCAGGCAGACACAGCTCCCAGTCAGTTTGTTGTTCAAAACACAATGCTCTCAACACGCGCTTCATGACGGAGTGGAGCTTCTCAACGGAATTCGACTGGGGGTGGTGCACTGAGCTGTGTAACAGCTTTACCCCGCACCTTTCGAGAAAGGCTGTCGTCAAAGCGCTAGTAAACACTGTGCCCTGATCTGATTGGATTTCCGCAGGAAAACCAACTCGCGCAAATATGGACAGTAGTGCATTGACTATCTCAACTGAGCTGAGTTCTTTAAGCGGCACTGCTTCAGGGAACTTTGTCGCTGGGCAGATCACAGTCAAAATGTGTCTGTACCCCGTGGCTGTTACCGGCAGAGGTCCCACTGTATCAATAACGAGCCGTCTAAAAGGCTCCGTAATGATAGGTACCAACTTCAACGGCGCCCTCGATTTGTCCCCTGGTTTGCCCACCCGCTGACAGGTGTCACATGTCTTCACAAAGTGGTCTGCGTCCCGAAAACACCCTGGCCAATAGTACTCTTGCAAGAGACGGTCCTTAGTTTTCTTAACTCCTAGGTGTCCGGACCACGAACCCCCATGCGACAAGCGCAACAGATCCTGACGGTAGCATTGAGGCACGATCAGCTGATCGAACTCCACTCCCCTGCGGTCTAGATACTCCCGGTACAGGACCCCACCTCTTTCCACAAAGCAAGCATTTTTCTTGGCGATACCTTCCTTGACAATGCAGCGGATGTTTTCTAGGCTGCCATCCTTCTTTTGCTCGGCTATCAAAGCCGACCGGCTGACTTTTAGCAACCTATTCAGTCCATCTGACGTAGGCGCGATGAGCAAATCTGCAGATAGCTCTTCTAACTTTCCCGTGTCGGGCATTTCCTCTCCAGTATCTGGTGCCTTTAACGCTACAGGCTCAATTTTATTCAGTTCGGGCGTGCTCTGAATATCAGCTTGCTGCGCCTCTAACCCTTTCTCATTGTTCGACAACGTCGGCCCCGCAACTACCGCCTTTGCAGCGAGCTCCCGAACCTTCGATCTCGTTAAGGCCTGAACGCTAGCCTCACCAAACAAAAGCCCCTTCTCGCGCAGGAGGTGATCGGACCTGTTCGAAAATAGGCACGGGTACTGGGGGGGCAGCATAGATGACACTGCGGCCTCCGTCTCAAGCGCTCCGAAAGGTCCTTCAATAAGCACTTTTGCTACGGGCAGACACACGCTATGAGCTTCCACGGCTTGCTTGATACATGCGCACTCGCCCGTGAACATATCGGGTTCTACGTAAGAGGGGTGAACTACATCCATCGTAGCTGCGGAATCGCGAAGCACTCGGCATTCTTTCCCGTTCACGAGGAGGTCTCGCATGTAAGGCTCGAGAAGCTTCATGTTCTCGTCAGTGCTGCATAATGACAAAAACACGACTTTTGTTTTTGTTTCTGGACACTGCGCCGAAAAGTGACCCGGCTTCTGGCACGTATAACAAACGCGCGTTTGCCTCGTCTCGAACCGCTTTCTGCGTTCGGCTTCGGTTGCCGCCGTCTCCTTACGTTCGGTGGGACTGCTTTCACTCGCATCCGCACTACGTGTGTCGCCCCTTGCTCTCATGGGTGTGAACTTCGGCCTCTCAAACTTGGAGCCAAATTCACCCTTTTGACCGTCCTTAGCTCCGCGAGCCCGACGCGTCACAAACTCCTCGGCCTGCTCAGCGGCTTTAGCCACCGTACTAACGTCTGGCCTATCCAAGACCCAGTACCGCACGTTCTCAGGTAACCGACTATAGAACTGTTCCAGCCCGAAACACTGCAGAACTTTCTCGTGGTCACCAAACGCTTTCTCTTCTTTGAGCCACTCCTGCATGTTTGACATTAGCCTGTAGGCAAACTCTGTATATGACTCACTTCTGCCTTTCTCATTTTCCCGAAACTTCCGACGGAACGCCGCCGCTGACAGCCTGTACTTTTTTAGCAGACTCGATTTCACTTTGTCGAAAGCCTCTGCCTCCTCTCTCTTCAAGCGAGCGACTACGTCGGCCGCCTCGCCAGGTAACAAAGTGAGCAGGCGCTGTGGCCACGTTTCCCGAGAGAACCCCTGCTTCTCGCACGTTCGCTCAAAGTTAACCAGGAACAAACCAATGTCCTCTCCAAGCTTAAACGGCCGCATCAGGTCAGTCATTTTGAACAATACTCGTTCTCCTGCACCGTGTGCCTGACTTCCATTACGAGCGCGTTCCATCTCTACCTCGAGACGCTTCATTTCCAAAGCGTGGTCGCGCTCTTCTTTTTCTTTCTCTTTTTGTTCTTTTCGTTCGCGCTCCTGTTTCTCTTTTTGCTCTTTAAGTTCGCGCTCCTGTCTTTTTGCCGTCTCCCTCTCCTCAATGGTCTCAAGGCATTCCGACAGCTCGTCATCCTCAGCTTCTAACTCCAGAATAGCCCTTAGCAGTTCTGGTTTTCTGAGTTTGTCTGAGACATCCAGACCCAACTCTCTTGCAAGCTCCAGCAATTTCGGTTTGCGCAACGACTTCCAATCCATGGCTACTCTGAATGCTGCTTTCTCTACTGCCTACTATTGTCTTGCCGCAAACTAACCCGGCAGCAACGACAACCACAATTACCAGCTCTGTTTCTGACACTAACAAAAGCCTGGCAAAACTCAGAAGAAGAAAGTCCCGCACTCACCCAACCTCGCAGCCAAGAATTCAGCGCAATCGTTCCGCTGCAGGCAACCAGTCGTCACACAGGGCTCGTTGCACTGCTCCCGGATGGTCGTTGTGCTGCTCAGCATACAGTCAACCGCATATCTTCGCTGCTGGCCTCCGTTGTCGCGATCTCACCGCTACCAGCCAGTTGTTGTAAATCGCACCGCTGGCACGAGTTGTTGCAATCTCAGTGCTGACGCCCGTTATTGCAAATGGGTCGCAAGCCCCAAGGGTAGCGTTGGCCTGGCGGCCTGGGGCACAACTGGAAGCATCCGAAGGTCCCGGCAAAGCATGAGTCGACTGGTAACAGAACAACTTGTTTATTCTAACAATGCAAAAGAGCGGCCGGTCAGGTCGACCGAAGTGGAGAGACGGGAGAGCACGTAACTCAGCAGAAGAAATCGGAGCCTCTCTCTCGGCGTCCGGGGGCAGCTGCTCTTATACTCTCGGAGTTGAGGGCAAGAAGGAACGTCTCGGGATGAGACCACGTGACTCTGGGCCCGGACAGGCTGAGAGACATGTTGAGACGAGTGTAGTGACGCATCGCCGAGCCGGCGCCGATCAGACCTCCTCGCTTCACACTTGGGGAGCTCCTCTCCCCGGCTGCTGCGCTTTGACAAGCGTGGCACACACACACACACGCACACACGAAGACACGTGGCACTGAAACACGCCTGGACGCGCTTGGCGGGGAGGCTTTGCGGCAGCTCCGAACGGGCCAAAATGTCCGCCGCTTTGAACGAAGCCCCGGCGTCCGTTGCATCCGCGCCGGCTATACCGCGCGCCGTAGGCGAAACGTAACAGCCCGAAGCTGAGCGAATTCACCATATACTGAAGGGCATCGATGACGGCGCTTTCCAGATGCTCCTAGCCAGGAATCCGCGCACTGTGTCCGAAGTCGTCAGCCTATGCCAAAGTTATGATGAGTTAAGGAAGCAACGCGCTTCGACTCGGCGTGCTCTGGGAAGCGACGACTTGGTGGCAAGCCTTGACAGCTTGTACGACCCACGCTCATTATTTCAACGGGTCAATAACTTCGTGCGTGAGGAAGTTGCCCGCCGACTTTCTTTAGTCCCCTTCACTCAGGAGCCCACCTCCCGTCTTTCAAACACGCTCCGCACTCTCATTTCCGAAGAGGTCACTCAAGTTGTCCCTCCCGCACACCATCAGCCGCCTGCAGCCGCGAATCTCAACTCTGCGCTGGCAGCTCATCCATGGCAGCTCAGGGGGTACAGCCTGTCGCCACGCCTCTCACCTACACGCAGCCAGTCCTGCCTGTGGCCGCGCCTCTTACGTACGCGCAGGCAGTACGCAGGCCTCCACAGGCGTCTTTCACGACCCAGTCCCAACCGCTGCCACCGGAACCCCATGCTACATCTTGGACCGCACCGCGAGCTAATCCTTGGAGGACGCCTGACAATCGTCCCATCTGTTATTCTTGCTGCACTCCCGGACACGTCGCCCGATGGTGGTATAAACTTTATTTAATGAAGGTCAAAAAAGAAAAGAAAATTAAGATGCCGCCATTCCGTGGGTGGCCTTCAGGCTGCCGGTCGTGGCCACCAGATCATGCCTGGCGGCGACTTCCGCTGCCCAGATCGTTAGCCGTAGCTGGACATCCGGCTCCGAGCTGGCAAAAGCAGCCTCCCACAGCTGCAGACTAGATACATGCCAAGAGGCAGGGGGTGAGTGTTTCGGGCATGAATAAAGAATATGAGCATAGTCTGCTCGTGGGTGTTTGCAGAACGTGCATTCGGGTGAGAAGGCCCCGGGGTGAATAAGGCCAAGTCGGGCAGGAGAGAGGAAAGTGTGGGCCTGTAAATGGCGCCACGTGCTCTGTTGGAGCTTAGAGAGGGATTTGTGAGGGGGAGGGAGGGCTAGGCGAGAGTTGCGGTAATGAAGCGTGATGTCATGGAAGGTGAGGAGGGAGTCACGTGTGTCCATCCCGGAGTGGAGGGGGCCAGCTCGGTTTGTCATCTCACGGGCGATGGAATTTGCCGCCTCGTTGCCAGGGTGCCCCGCGTGAGCCGGAACCCAGATGAGTTGGATACGACGAGAAGGGGGAGGGGAGCGCTCAAGGATGCTGAGCGCAGAGGAGGAGATGCGACCGTTCGCAAAGTTGTGTACTGCGCCTTTGGAGTAGCTGAACATGAAACGGGCCGGGGTAGTAGCAATGGCAAGCGCAATAGCTGCTTCCTCGGCGGCAGTGGAGGTGGGGGCAGGTATAGTGGCAACGGTCAGGGGAGCAAGTGTATGGGAAGTGGTGGCAAGGGCGTAGGCGGGTTATGAATTACATGGCGCAGCATCGACATACACAGCATTAGACTATGAGCCATACTGGCGCCAGAGGGTGGAGGCGCGGGCAGAGCGCGGGCGGTGTCATGCTCAGGGTGCATGTTCCTCGGAAGAGGGTTGACAGTGAGCATGGAAGATATAGAGGAGGGTAAGGGTTGGGTTACACAGGCAGGGGATACAGGGGTCAAGCGGAGGGAAGAGAGAAGGGCTCTACCAGAGGGGGTGCGAGAAATGCGGTCGAGTTGTGCCGTGCAATGGGCCTCCACAAGCTCTGAAAGAGTATTGTGGACGCCCATCGCCAGCAGACGATAAGTGGGGGTTTAGGTGGGGAGCGCAAGGGCCGACTTGTAAGCTTGGCGGATGAGACAGTTCACCTTGTCTTCCTCGATACGAGAGAGAAACAGATAGGGGAGGGAGTAGACGAAGCGGCTGAGAACGAAGGCCTGGACAAGACGACGGAGGTCGTGCTCACGCATGCCGTGGTGCCGATTAGCGACACGTCGAATAAGTCGGACGGTCTGGTGGACAGTGGTAGTTAGGCGGGAAAGGACGGCAGTGTGTTTGCCATTGGATTGGAGGAGACCCAGTATGCGGAGGCAGGAGACAGAAGGGACGGGGTGCGCGTCAATAATGATGCTAAGGGTGGGAGATGAGTTGGCGGCCGTGCCTCGAGCTGGGAGGAGCAGAAGCTCCGACTTTGACGGGGCGCAGGCCTGCCCGACTGCGCGAGCATGACCGGCAACCACGTCCGCGCCCGTCTGGAGGACGGCCTCCATCTCTCCAATATTTCCCGTGGTCACCCAGAGGGTGATATCATCGGCGTAGGAAGCATGGGAGAGGTTAGGAATGGTAGCGAGAGCGCGTGCCATGGGGAAAAGAGTGATTTTGAAGAGAAGGGGAGAGAGGACAGAACCCTGGGGGGTGCCCCGATTTCCAAGAGTGAAATTTGGAGAGGAGAGAGGGCCGAATGAGTTCCCGGCCGTGCGACGGGCATGGAAAGCCGTGATATAACCGTGGATACGAGGACCCACGTTAAGGGTGGAAAAAGCATCTAGGATGGCGGAATGGAGGACGTTGTCAAATGCTTTCGTCATGTCCAGTGCCAAGGCCGCACGAGTGCGCTTGGCGTGAAGAGGGTGAAGAACCTCTTCGGAGAGCTGGAGAATGACGCCTTGGGTAGAAAGGGAGGGGCAAAAGCCGAGCATAGAATCGGGGAAAAGGTGGTTGTCGTCTAGAAAGTTCTGCAAGCGGTCGAGAACAACGTGCTCCAAGAGCTTACCGAGACAAGAGGTGAGGGAAAATGGGGCGAAGATTTTGGATGTCTATTGGTTTGCCAGGTTTGGGGATGAAAGTTACCTTAGCGTGGGTCCACTCGGAAGGCAGAGTGCTTTCATGCCAATGTTTATTAAAGAGGTCAGTGATGGCCTCGAGGGACGGGGTATCCAGATTACGGAGGGCCTTGTTAGAGATTTGGTCGGCTGCCGGTGTGGAGGTGGTGCGGAGCTTATGCAGCGCGGCATGAACCTCGCCGAGGGTGATATCTGCGTCGAGCGTAGAATTAGGGTTGCCGGTGTAGGAAGAGAGAGAGATAGGGGGTTGGTGCAGAGATAGCGATCACGAAGAGCAAGAAGAAAGTCGGAATGAGAGTGGAGACGAGGTAAGGAGGCGCGTCACGTCCCTGCGGTGCGTGGCCTTGGAGTGCGATGGGTCAAGAAGGACACGCAGGAGAGCCCACGTATCCCTAAGCCCGAGGCTACCAGCCACGCGCTCGCAGGTCTGGCCCCACTGCTGTCTGGTGAGAGAAGAGCAGTGCTCTTCCATATCCATTGCCAGGCGAGCAAGGCGGAGTCGCAGCGAGCGGTTGTGTTTCTGGGAAAGCCAACGGCGGTGCAGGGAGTGATACGCCTCCCAGAGGTGTAGGAGGCGACTATCAGCCGTGTAGGAGTGAGGAGGGACCCGCCGTGGTTGCTCAGTGGCTATGGTGTTGGGCTGCTGAGCACGAGGTCGCGGGATCGAATCCCGGCCACGGCGGCGGCATTTCGATGGGGGCGAAATGCAAAAACACCCGTGTACTTAGATTTAGGTGCACGTTAAAGAACCCCAGGTGGTCGAAACTTCCGGAGTCCTCCACTACGGCGTGCCTCATAATCAGAAAGTGGTTTTGGCACGTAAAACCCCACAATTTTAAGGAGTGAGGAGGGGTGGGGACGGTGGAGGTGGCAGAGGAAACATCCTGAAGCAAGGTGGTGGTCCACTGAGAAAGGTCTGAGATGGAGGTGGAGGCCTGTTGCTGCGAGTGGCGGAAGCGATCCCAGTCCACCACCTGCAGCAGGTGCTTGCGGGAGGAAGATAGGGTGGGAAAGGAGAAAGAGACGGACAGGATATAGTGGTCGCTACCGAGAGAGACCCGGGTGTTCGCCCACACCGCGTCCGGGATAGTTTTGCAGATGGACGTTTTGCACGGAAGCCGCGGCAGTTCCACTGCCAGAAATTAAGGCGTGGGGGGTGTCTGGCCATCTTGAGGCCGGGGTGCCCCTGCTGGTGCAGGGTGCTTGGGAGATGAGGATGAGGAGAGGAGGTATCAGACCTCCTCCCCTCATCGCCTCGGGGAGGAGATCGGCCTCGAGGGAACTCTGGCGGGCCTCAATTTTGGCCACGCGATTGTTAATTTGAGCCATCCAGGTCTGCGTGTCCGTATGCAGAGCTGTAATGGCGGCCATGAGGCGTCGTTCATGTGCCTCGAGGAACGAGGCCGTGTGGCGGATGACAGCCTCCATCTCCGGGGTGGGGGCAGGTTCGGTAGAGGAGCGCCTCTTATGTGGAGGGCTGCGGGAGAGGGAGGCGACACGAGAAGATGCGGCCGAAGAGGATGCGGACATAGGGGCGGGAGGTGGTGGCGGGGGGGGGGAGCGGGAGAGCGATAGTGTGTGAGGTTTGGTGAGGGGAAGAGGTGGGGATGTGGGGGCGCGCGAGCAGCGCTTGCAGCTGTTCCTTTAGTATGGCAATCTCGTTGCTCTGGGCTGCGATTTGAGCTTTGAGCTCTTCTTTTTCGGGGTCGAGTGTGGGAGGCTGCGATCGCCAGCTCACCTGGGAAGCAGTTGATGGGGTGTCTTGCCCCGGTAGCGGCAGAAATGAGATGGAGCGGCGGCGGGGGCTGCGGTCCTGGCTTAATCGGGAGCTGGATCGTTGACGGGGGCGGGATGAACGGAAGTCCTTGGCGGATGGTGTTGACTGCGCTGAGTTGGATGAGGTTGAGCTGTGACTGGATGTGAGTGGGGAGGGACCTCCCCGTTTGAAGCGGAGCTTACACGGGCGGGATACCGTGACATGTGTGCCGCTGCACAAGATGCATTTAGGAGTGCAGTCAGGGGGGTCCGCAGCCGCGTGCACAGCTCCGCAGCGTGGGCAGCGTCCGGACCTGGGCTTGGTGCATACGTCGGAGCGGTGACCACGGCTCCAACAATTGACACAAGCTTCAGCCTTGGGGCGGAAGGGGTGACAGGTGAACATGCCGCAGTTGAACACCACGGTGCGAGGGAGTTATTTTGTGCCTACGAAAGTGATCAGGATGGACCGGGTGCGACCCATCTGTCTTGCGTCGGCGATGGCGTAAGTGCTGCTGGGATTCATAGCCTGCAGGTCCTCGATTATCTCCGCTTGGTTTTGATTGCCCACGGCGTTGTAGATTATGCCGCGGAGGGCGTTGTCAGGTGCGGCCACATAAGCGCGCAATGGGTACAGCTGAATGGCAAGACACAACTCAGAGGTATGCACGTACTGCCGGGTGCATTGTTCCGAGGGCGTACTGACGGTGAAAGAGTTGTTGTATGGGTTTATGCGTACGTGGTCATCGCCACGGGCGGCGGCGTACTCAACGCTGGCGCTAGAATAGCGTGAGGCAAGGTGGGCCCCATTGGTGGTTGTACGGAGGTCGAGGCCACCTCCAGGGCGGAAGACGATCTTTTAGTCTTCCGCTGGGAGTCGAGGCAGCGGAACGTGGCGGCGTAGGCGGTGAGTCTTCAGCGATGGCGGGGTTGCCATGGCGGTCTTGAGGTGGGCGTTCGTGGCTGAAACGGCTTTCTTTGGATGGGCCGCTCGGTGAGCTTGGATGGAGCATGCGGGTCCAGCGGGGGTCGTCATCAAATTCTTGTTGGGAGATGAGTGTACCGTCGACTATGCTTTTCATATCGGCGGCTTCGAGGCAACGGGAGTGAGTGCCGGCCCAGCGGACGCCGGTGCGACGCTAGGGGCAGCTGCGCGCTGCGGGCGAGGTGGCGTTGCGCCGAGAGTTGGGCTTAGCTCGGTGGCCCCGTGGTAGGTCAAAGATGAGGCTCTGGTGGAACGGTGGTAGGCGGGTCGGGGCAAATGAGGTGTCAGGAAGGTCCTTACACCTTCGCGTGCTCGGTAGCAGAAACTGGAGGATATACCGGGCGAGATGCCAAAGCCAGGAGAAGAAATCGCGGAGCCCATGCGAGACACGTCCGAAGAACGCCGGGCGTGGGTTGCGTCTCCCGTCGCCCGATATTGCCGCCGTCGGCCTCAAGCGTTTGGCGACGCCTCTCGGTCCTTCCAGTACGGCAGCCAGCCCTTTCGCCAATACGCCACTCCTTCCCCCCAACCGTATGCTCGTGCTGACCTTCCAGAATTTCCTTCGCATCGCTCGCCATCCCCTCGCCGACGCTCGCTCTCCCCAATGCGTCGGCGACCCGCGCCACCTGACCAGGAAAACTGAACGTCGCAGTTCACGAGGCAAGAACTGCGCCCCATTCGAACTGCCTAAGTCCTCGCGCCTGTCCTGCTAACATGGTCTAAATTTGTGTAGAAGGTGTTCCTGCATTCGCTCTTGTGGATACCGGTGCAGCCGTTTCTGTGATAGCCGCCAAACTGTGCCGTTCACTGCGCAAGGGGACCACGCCGCTTTCTGGACTGCCGCTTCGTACGGCAAGCGCGCAGCACGTCACTCCGCAAGCAGCCTGTACTGTACGTGTGCTTATTCACGGCACTGTTTACATAGTCGAGTGTATTGTTCTTCCCACCTGCTCGCATGACGTCATCCTCGGATGGGTCTTCTTATCCCGTCATAAAGCCGTGATCGACTGCGCACGCGCCGAAGTTGAATTTTCCCCTTGTGACGCACCCTTGCACAAAGATTGTGACCGCCCTTCTAAACTTACCGTGCGCGAGGACACAGATATTCCACCTGGCTCCTTCGCTCTCGTACCCGTCTCTTGCGATGCCATCACTGATGCAACGGTCCTCTTCACACCGTCCGACGTCTTCATGAGCCGTTAATTTCTCCCACTACCCTCCGCAACACTTGACATGGCCGGCGGCTGCAGCAATATATACTTTTGCAATCCCCTCTGTGCGCCTATTACATTGCTCGTTGGTGAATGCCTTGGCTTCGGGAAACTCCTCGACTCTTCGTCTTTGGTTGACGTCCTCGGAGACTCTTTTGATGTCTACTCCGGCCAGTCATCTTCGATTTCCGCGCTTGAGTAGACGTCAAGGGATGCATTCTCGAGTGCCATCGCCGATACCCTCACACCTGCCGAACACGCCGAACTTCTTGATCTCCTGCACCACTTTAGAAGTTCATTCGACGTTTCACAACCTCACTTGGGCCGCACGTCGGAAGTGCAGCACTACATTGAAACCGGTTCACATCAGCCGTTACGTCAACGACCACACCGCGTCTCTGCCGAAGAGCGTCGTGTCATTACCACCCAAGTCGAGGATATGCTGCGCCGTGACGTTATTCAACCTTCGCAGAGTCCCTGGGCATCGCCTGTCGTTCTCGTTCGCAAGAAGGACGGGTCTATTCGCTTTTGCGTCGACTACCGTCGGCTAAATAAGGTAACGCGCAAAGACGTCTATCCTTTGCCGCGCATCGATGACGCCCTCGACAGTCTTCAGGGAGCAGAATTCTTCTCGTCCCTTGACTTGCGCTCAGGGTACTGGCAGGTACCGATGGCTGCAGCCGATCGCCAGAAAACCGCATTCATTTCGCCTGACGGCTTATACGAATTTAACGTAATGCCGTTTGGGCTCTGTAACGCCCCTGCCACCTTTGAACGACTCATGGACAACACGCTGCGTGGCCTTAAGTGGTCCAAATGTCTGTGTTACCTCGACGATGTCGTGGTTTTCTCGCCTGATTTTCGGACTCACCTGTTCCGCCTCAGACTTGTTTTGACCTGTCTAACGAACGCTAGCCTCCAACTCAACCTCAAGAAGTGCCGCTTCGCCGCGCGAGAGCTCACCATTTTAGGCCACGTTGTGTCCAAGCACGGCGTTCTACCCGATCCTTCAAAACTCCGAGCAGTCGCTGAGTTTCCGAAGCCTCAGACCATCAAAGAACTTCGAAGCTTTGTGGGCCTATGCTCATATTTCCGGCGCTTTGTTCGGAATTTCGCATCGATCATGGCGCCATTGACTCAGCTCCTGCGCGGTGACACCACCCTCTCCTCCTGGTCGCCTGCATGTGACTCCGCCTTTGCTACGCTGCGTCGTCTTCTCACCTCCCCACCTATTCTTCGCCATTTCGACCCGTCAGCTGCAACTGAGGTACACACAGATGCCAGCGGGGTCGGTTTCTGCGCCGTCCTCGCTCAACGAAAGCCCGGCTACCGCGAATACGTAGTCGCCTATGCGAGTCGCACGCTGACGAAGCCTTAGGCCAATTACAGCGTGACCGAAAAAGAGTGCTTGGCCTTACTATGGGCACTTGGCAAGTTCCGACCATACCTGTACGGGCGCCCATTCGACTTGGTCACAGATCACCACGCGCTTTGTTGGCTTGCCTACTTGAAAGATCCCACTGGCCGCCTAGCCCGTTGGGCATTACGCATCCAGGAGTACGATATTCGCGTCGTATACCGCAGTGGCCGAACACACTCTGACGCAGACGCCCTGTCTCGTTCACCTTTGCCTCCAGACTCGGCCTGCGGAACAACTTCCGCACACACCATGTCATCTCTCGACATGGACTCCTTTGCCACCGCACAACGTCGTGACCCATGGATCGCTTCTCTTTTCGTCTATCTCTCTGGATCATCGACCATCCCTGTATCCAGAACCCTCCGACGCCAAGCAGTTCATTTTGCCATTCGTGACGAGCTGCTCCACCGACGCAATTACTCTCCTGAAGGCCGTCGGTGGCTTCTGGTGATTCCCCGCAGCTTAAGGTCACAAATATGTGCCGCTTTCCACAACGATCCACAGTGTGGCCACGCCGGAGTCTTCAAGACGTACGAACGAATTCGCCACCGCTACTACTGGCGCGGCATGTACAATTTCGAACAAAAGTTTGTTCGGTGCTGTCTTGACCGTCAACGCCGCAAATCGCCGCCTTTACGCCCGTCTGGTATCGTGCAGCCACTCCCGTGCCCTGCCACACCCTTCGATCGCGTCGGCTTCGACCTATACGGCCCGCTTCCTATGACGCCAGACGGCAATCGGTGGATCGTAGTTGCTGTTGACCACTTGACACGCTACGCCGAAACTGCTGCTTTACCAAGTGCTACAGCGCGGGATGTAGCCTTTTTCGTCCTACATCGCTTCGTGCTTCGACATGGCGCACCTCGAGAACTCCTCAGCGATCGAGGTCGCGCCTTCCTCTCCGAAGTCGTTGAAAGTTTGCTCTCGGAATGCCGTATTATTCATCGGACAAGTGCGGCATACCATCCCAGACTAACGGGCTCACAGAGCGATTTAATCGCACACTTGGTGACATGCTGTCGATGTACGTGGCATCTGATCATGGTAACTGGGACCGCATCCTTCCATTCATCACGTTCGCGTACAACACCGCGATCCAGGCCACTACAGGATTTTCACCTTTCTTCCTCCTGTATGGGCGCGAACCTACGCATACCATCGACACGCTCCTTCCATACCGTTCTGACGCCTCCGAGTGTCTACCTGTGTCCGACATCGCTCGACAAGCCGAAGGATGCCGCCAGCTACCGCGCTCTTTTACGGCAGAGCAACAGCAGCGCCAGAAAGAAAACCGCACCGACACGATTCCAAACACCACCTACGCTCCAGGCGTTCTTGTGTGGTTGTCTGTCCCTTTCCAGACTCCGGGGCTTTTCTCGAAACCCGTCCCGAAATTCGAAGGGCCTTATCGAGTTTTGGAGCAAACATCTCCGGTGAATTTTCTAATTGAGCCACTGTCACAACCTGAAGACTTGCGCCGGTGTGGACGTGACATTGTCCACGTCTCGCGCGGACATTGTCGCCAGGATGGCTCCTTTTGTCCGGGGGGAGATTGTGAAGAAGAAGACGCGCCTCGCGGCACAGCCGCATCGCCAACACGCGGCCCGGCTCCGCTCGCGCTGTTGATTACTGTCGCCTTTTTGGACAGTGCTTCGGGCTGTCTCGCCGTTCCCGGTCGCTGCGCTTTTGCATTAGGAGCCGCCAGTAAACATCTTCTCACATGTCTCACTTATTATGTCAAACCTGAACGTGAATTCGTTAAGAAATGCTTCTATCTGATCGTGTTTATTACGGGCAGACTGAACATTAAAGTGCAAAAAGGTAAGAGAGTCGGCGTAACCAGGACGAACAAGGTTGCGTGGCACGATCATAGCAAAATAAGATACAAAAAGTGTTCGTTGCCAATCGCCACTGGCAGATTAGAGCCAGGTCTGCTTCGCATGTAACTTTAACAACACTAGACTCTTCCGTTTTTCGCGCGAATACTTTTCCGTCCCCTCACCCATACAAAGCGCCATTTCATCTCCTTTTTCTTTGCCACAGTTATGCCAAGCGGTTGCCTTACTTGAGGGCACAAATGCTCGTTCACGAAGACAGACTGCTTTGAAGAAAAACCGATGTGTTCCGCGGTGATCCTTGCTTTTCGTGCTTTTTTGATGACAGCATCACGTTTCGACCGACGATTGAAAAACACTACTATGTTCTTATCAGTATCAAAATTCCGCACAGGAACGCGATGGCAAGCATCAATATTTTTCTTAGTTATTGGCACGCCAAGCACTTCCCCGATCTTCTGCAGAACGTTCCAAAGGATCTCGTTCTGCAAGCAAGGAACACTTTTCACCTCAATGTTCCTATTTCTCGAATATTGATCCTGTGTCACTATCTCTAGTGAGTTCTGACACACTTGCTTTCTCAGCTTCTCAAATTCTTGCAGAAGAGGCTCTTGCGCTGCTTTTAGGTCGGCATTTTCCTTTCTAAGTGCTTCACATTCTACTTTCACAGACTCATACTGTTCACTAGTGAATTCTACACTTTGCCTGAACTCTCGATGTTCCTTACGGAACTCACGTTTGAGATCCGCAATTTCCCTTTTAAGTTCGTCATTGCCCATGTTGAGCAACAGCAGAAACACACGGCAAACACGCGAAAGTGCGAGAACCTCAGACAAAAGTTGGCAGCAGGGCAGCAGAGCAGAAAAGCAGACTATAACCAATACAAAATATCATTTCCAACCTGCAGAATAGATGAGATGTAAGTGTCGGCTCCTGCTGCTGCCTCTGCTGCCAAATGACGGCGAAGGGCCAGCAATGCTCCTTATAAAGGGCTTGCAGAGCAACCGACGTGACGTAGATCCACGTGGCTCCCGCAATCAGTCGTAGGAAGTCCAGGCTGGCAGCGATGCAGCCGCTGGGTGCAATTGCACTCAAGGTTACGCTGCCACCGCCCACCGTCTTCTTGAAGGTCGTTGGGCGTCGGCAGACATCAGCAGAATAGATGAAACGTAAGTGTCGGCTCCTGCTGCTGCCTCTGCTGCCGAAATTCCCCCGGTCCATGCCAGTTGAAGCACACCGGACAGTGCAAAGCCGCACTGCTGAAGCCGCATTTACTCATTTATTCACTTTCCCCTTTAAGGTGGTGAAGGGGTAGCATCCGTCCGTCGGTAGGCAAAAACGTGGTAGGCAAAACATGTAATGAAGATGTGCGATTATGGATGATCAGATGCAAGCACGTAAACGGGATGCCAATTCTCTGGTCATCAAGCGACGACTTCTTTTGAAAACCGGTTAAGGCACATTCAACTGCCCACCAGTGTTCTGGCTGCTAACCAAGCCAGTTCCCCTTCCCGAAGTCCAATTTCCTTGGCAGCCCGTTTGGTGCTTGGACAAATTAGCCCACGTGCACCGAACGCCAGGCTCAGGACCTTCACCTCCTTCTGAGGCTGACGCTCTCGAAAAAGTGACACAAGGGGCAAATATTTGCTCCTCTTGTGGGTGCACATGGCCTCAAGGGTGTCCGTCCTGGCTTCCCAAGCAACCGCCGCATCCAATATAAATGTTTTATCCTTGAGATCAACCACGATGCCGGGCCGAAGCCTGACACCGTCATCGGCCACAAGGAGGCGTTCAATTGAGACGTCAGCATCTGGGTGACGTGCCTGAAGTTTGTTAACTATGGCTTTCGCAATGAAGTTATGCCGTGAGCAACGCGGCTCGTGGACGGCCTCACACACCTGGAGTATATGATAGGTGGTTTCTTGAGCCTTATGGCATCGTCTGCATAGTTTTGCCGAATCATCACTACTATGCGGATTAGAGAGTGTCTGCGTAGGGAATGGGTTAGACCGCAGTCGAAGGGCCTTAATGCGGTCACCGTCACTCATAAACTTGGTATTCGAACTGAGCCACCTATTCGCAATGGGATCACTCTCAAACGCAAAAAGGCTTTTGTTCCTATATTTTTTCTTGACCTCCTCCAAGTGTGATTTTCGGGCTGTACGTAGTGCCCTATCCAGAGACGGAGACTCAACGATCCCCGACGGCACGCCCATCTTCTCCAGCTGCCGCCGGAAGCCGTCAAACGCGCCATCCAGAACGGCATCCACGATCGGAGAGCCTAGACGCTGGAGCCTCGCGAAGGACTTAACTTGTGATTCGGCCGATACTCGAGAGAGCTCCAAGACGCCCAGGCCACCTGCTCGTTGCGGGGCATGAACCATGAAATCAGGAAATGATGCCGGCAGGTGCAAAATTCGCTTAATTGCCTACCGGACAGACTTATCAATATTTGCAGAGATAGGTAGAATTGAGAGGGAGCTAGACGTGGCATATAACGATTTCGGGACCAATAAGGTCGAAATGCAATTTAATTTCTGAAAAGGCATTCATTTGGCCGAATTGATGAATGCCAATTTTTTCTCGAATAATGTAATTGAAGCCTTCAGGGTTTTATTAACAAAGAGATCGAGACCCAGATACCTGATAGGTTTGTTTCGGCTCTTGGGACTGACCACGGCATCCCCCAGCCGAAGCTGGGGAATGTCGTAGTCGAACCACTTGAGCCGATGGGCCTCGTACCTACACCCAAAATACTGGGTTTTCTTGGTGTTTAAAGCCAATCCAATATTTTTGAAATGTTGTTGAGCCACGTCGAGGTTCCTCACCAGTTCTTTATTACTGGAAGCGGTTAAAATGAGGTCGTCGGCGTATGCAAGGGCCGACACAGTCGCGCCTTCCAATTTATAACCGTATCCAGAGCAGTTGAGATAGTGCAGAAGGGGATCAAAGCGAGATTAAACAAAAATGGAGAAAGGGGATCCCCCTGTTTCATCCCCCTCTGCACGCACCCCATCTGCACGAATCCCCCTCTGCACGAGTGGTGAGTTGTATACTTGGCTTCAGAGCAAGAGGAACACTCCCAATACACAATGACGCCACGCTTCCTTTTGTAGTGTTCCTATAGGGCCACTCTGGAGGACACCAATGTGAGACATCTAATGCACTAGTTCTTGACTGGTGGATACACCACACTAATGTCCATGTCGCTAGTACCCGTACTGGAGCCAGAATCCGGTTGTAACCTCGAATTGGATATTTGCGCTCCCGTTGTATCCACAGAAATGTCATTAACATTCTCGACTTCATTCAAAGACTCGGCTGAGTAACTCGGTTTGCTAGCACAATGCCAGTCAGAGTCAGAGGAGTCAGAGTTACTCCCGCACTTTACCCATAACTTGTTGCATTTCTTCACGTTGACATTTAGAGCACTGGACAGAAATCACATGGTGTCAGCAAAGTCAACTGCTCCCACAATGCTTTATTTTATTTAGACAGTCAGATTCCCCCGGTCCATGCCAGTTGAAGCTAACCGGACAGCGCAAAGCCCCACTGCTCCCCATGGTCAACGGCCCTCGCAATGCTTAGTTTTAAATGAGCAGTCGGATTCCCCCGGTCCATGCCAGTTGGAGTGCACCAGACAGCGCAGGAGCCGCACTGCTCATGCCGCACCTCAAGGGAGTCATAGTTACTCCCGTCGTTAACCCATGCCTTGTATTTCTTAATGTTGACATTTAGAGCACTGGGCAGACATCACATTACGTCAGCATGGTCAACGGCCCCCGTTATGCTTTGATTTAATTAGACAGTCGGATCATCCCGGTCCAAGCCAGTTGAAGCGCACCGCAGAGCGCAACGCCGCACTTCTCCAGCCATGGGCAACGGCCCTCGCAATGCTTTGTTTTTAATGGACAGTCAGATTCCCCCGGTCCATGCCAGTTGGAGAGCACCACACAGCGCAGCAGCCGCACTGCTCTAGCCGCATCTCAAGGGAGCCATAGTTACCCTCGTCGTTTACCCACCACACCTTGTTCAATTTCTTCACGTTCACATTTTGAGCACTGGGCAGAAATCACATTGCGTCAGCATGGTCAACGGCCCCCGCAATGCTTTGTTTTAATTAGACAGTCGGATTCCTCCGGTCGATGCCAGTTGAAGCACACCGGACAGCGCAACGCCGTCCTGCTCTAGCTGTGGTCAATGGCCCTCGCAATGCTTTGTTCTTAAAGGACAGTCAGATTGCCCCAGTCCATGTCAGTTGGAGTGCACCACACAGCGCAGGAGCCGCACTGCTCTAGCCGCAATACTCTTTATTTGCTTCCCCTTTGGTGTACATGGGTAGCCATGCTGGAACCAGGAACCATGAGCAGGCAGGAGTTGGCCTATTTCAGAAGGCTTCTCGGAATTCCAGTTCACCTTAACTTGTAGTTGGTATGCGTAGTTGCTGTAGTCCTCTGTTGGTTCCAACAGGCTTGCAAAAAGTCTCCATCGGTTTACTAGAAATTAAAAAAAGAATTAAAGACAAAAGACACAAAAAGCGAAGCATGCTGAAAAAAAAGTGAAAAAGGACGTGCCGAAGGGACTATAACATCGGGCGACGCTCTCGCGCAGTTGGCAGAGCACTGGAGAGGCATTGTGCACATTCATTTCTTCCAGATGGGACCAGCTAAGTGGCCTGAATATATAAATGGCATTTAGCCATGAAAACAATTCAGCAGCTGGAAAATGTAGGAACACGAAAGTGACATAAAGTGTACATGTTTATATAGGACTACAATTCGAGTACCCCTTAGAAAGAGTGTAATCAAGGCCCTAAAGGCTATGTAGATTGCGAGCAAGAATTATATTGATTTAACTGTGATCCCTAAGTTGTAAACTTAAGATCCCCAAGTTTACCTTTAAAGCTATGTTACCTATAAGCTAGGTTACCTATAAAGCCATAAAGCTACGCCTGTTTTCGTTACCTATAACATTATTATCTGGCATTACCTATTACCATAACCTATTACCTATTACCATTACCTATACGTATTACCTATACCTATTACGATAACCTATTACCTAGCACAGGAGCTAAACGATTTTTAATAAGTTAGGGTGGTGTAAAAAAAGGAAAGAAAGAAAACTATTAGAAATTAGGTGATTTAAAAATACAAAAAAGAGAGAGAGAATAAAAATAAGAATAATAATAATAATAATAGAATAATAAATAAATAAGTAAATAATGAAAAAAGTAATAAAAAGAAAAAAGTAAAGAAAGAGAAAATGGTATACGGGCTGAGACACAACGATGGCCTCAAGAGTGCTGCCAATTCTCCTAGATCAAGCGATCGCTTTTTTAGAAAGATGGTTGAGCCAGAAAAGACTGCCAACCAAAGTGCGTACCGCAAGCCAGGCCAATTCCCACTCCTTTAAGCCAATTTCTTTGGCAGCCCTCTTAGTGCTGGGAAAAAGGAGACCACGTGCGCCAAACGCCAGCCCTAGGACCTTCACCTCCTCTCAAGGGTACTTCGCCTGAAGTACCGGCACCAAGGCCTGGTACTTTTGGCGTTTAGCGGCACACATGCCTTCCAGTGTTTCTGTTGTGGCATCCCAAGCGATCGCTACATCCAAAATAAATGCGTTTTCCTTGAGCTCGAGAACAATGTAGGGCCTAAGCCTGGTGTTGTCCCCGGTCACAAGGAGGCGCTCGCTCGAAATCTCAGCATCCTTGTGCTTTTCCCGCAGTTTAGCGATGATTGCCTGAGAAATGAAGTTATGCCGAGATCAACGCGGCTCGTGGACGGATGGACACACCTGGAGGATGTGATATGTGGTTTCCTGTGCCTGATGGCACCTTCTACAAAGCTTGGCCGAATTGCCATCCGAGTGCCAACTAGAGAGCGTCCTAGTTGGAAATAGGTTAGTACGCAGGCGCAGGGACTGGATGCGATCACCATCTCCCATATACCTGGTATCTGGCCGAAGCCACCCATTTCCAACCGGACCGCTCTCAAAAGCAAATAGGCTTTTGTTTGTATAATTTTTCTTCCAATCCACCAAGTGTGTTTTGCGCGCCTTCTGCAGAGCTTTTTGCAAGGATTTAGGCTCTACGACGCCAGCCGCTATACCCATCGAGGGCCTCCCGGTCTCCACGAAGCGATCCTTCTAGCACCGCATCCACGATTGGGGAACCTAGGCGTTGGAGCCAAGCGAATGCCTTTACCTCGCATTCAACCGCCACTCGCGATAGCTCCAGCACCGCAAGCCCCCCTGCTCGATGAGGAGTATTTATGATAATGTCTGGAAAAGATGCCGGGAGATGTAGGATTCGCTTAAGCTCCTGGCGTATGCTGCGGTCTAGTTTCCGGGTTAACGATTGAACTGTCAGAGAGCTGGAGGCTGCATACATCAATTTTGGAACCATTATAGTTGAGATGCAGTCAAGTTTTTGGAATGGCTTCAATTGGGCCGAATCAATTAGATTAAGATCCCGTCGAATAGTATCAAATGAAGCCGTCGGGTGTTTGTTCACAAAAAGGTCAACTCCCAGGTATCGAATGGGTCCATTACGACCCGTTGGGACGATCATGGCATCCCCAACTGTTAAGTCAGGAATGCCATAGTCGAACCATTTGAACCTATGAGAGTCGAACCGCCAACAAAAATATTGGGTTTTCAGTGGATTTAAGGCCAATCCGATTTTTTTGAAGTGACGACTTTCTGCAACCTCCAGGTTTCTGTGCAGTTCTTCGTATGACGAGGTGACAAATAACAGATCATCGGCATATGCCATTGCAGCGATCGTTTGACCATTGATTGCATAGCCGAATGCGGAGGAGTTCAGGTTGTTTAATAGGGGTTCCAGAGTGAGATTAAAGAGAAACGGAGACAAAGGGTCGCCCTGTGTAATGGCTCTCTGGACATACACTCTGACATTGTCAGTTTTTCCTGTGTAAGTAAATGTGGTTGCCTGGGAAGTGTACATGTCTCTAATGCTTTCCAAGTAAGCGGTACGGCAGCCACCCTCCTCAAGAGCCGTAAAAAGGGCGTGATGACTGATTGAGTCGAAGGCTTTCCGCAGATCGAGAGAGGCTGCGAAAAGCGGCCTGTGAAATTTCTTTGCGTGCTTCATGACGCCCTGTAACAGGAGGAGATTTGATTGCGCAGCCCTGTCTGGAGAAAAACCACTTTGTAATTTATTGAAGTTATAGGAATCTTGTATTCTGAAAAGAAGCAGTCTAGAAAAGGCACGAACAACCACTGAGGCAATAGTGATTGGACGAAGCTCAGTCGCAGAGGCCGCATCACAACTTTTAGGAATAAAGATTGGTCTGGACTGTCGGAAATCGTCAGGTAGACGCCGGAAACACAAAAAATTATTAAAGATGATCGTCCAAATGGCGCTCGGAATCTTTTTCATCTCACGGACGGTTAGACCATCCGGACCTGGTGCCGAGCCCACGCCCAAGTTTTTCATTACTATTTCAATTTCGTCCTCGGAGGAAAGGTTGGCTTCACGAGGTAAGGAATTTTCTTTTACACCTACTTTATCTACAGTAATTGAATCTTACCCCAAAATGTCGTCAAAGTTGTTGTGGATATCACTCATTTCAATTTTCCCAAGCTGCCCCTGCTGACATACTAATTCTTCTAAGAGAACTTTTGCGCCTAGGTTGTATAGACGCTGATGTTCCTTACATTGTCGCCATTTAAGATCTCTGGTCTTTTCATTTTTGATTCGAATGAGGCGGACTTTGGCGTTCTTCGCCTGCTTGGGTTATCGTGGTTTTACTCCAAAATGTCTGTAAATAATGGCCAGATCCGGCATTGTTATTGGGGTATCGCATGCGTTTTCTGCCAGCCCTGGAAAATTAATATTGTAGTCTAAGAAGATCTGAGTGACATCTTCAACATTAAATCATTCTACCGTGGGGGGAACTTCCTCATCGTAGTTCTCCTCAGGGGACGTGCAAGGCTCATTATCATCGCCAGTTTGGCAAAGCTCAGATTCTCTGGCCAGGAGGTCTGTGCAGCGTTTACTCTTCCGTAGACCCTTAATTGCATCCAAAGATCTCGATGGATAAACAGCAGCTAACTTTTTATTTATGTGTTTCTCACCGGGGGCTAGGGGCAGCTCGGCCCTGGCCAGAATGAGCATCTGCGGCGTCGTCCACCTGCAGTAGGAGCTTGCAGCCGGCGCCGCTGCCGACTTTACCCTGCCCTGCCCATCTGAATCCGGATTCGGAGGCGTACTTGCAATCGAACCGGGCGGCTGAATAAGGTTGAGGTTGTTAAAAGAGTCATCAATACTCTTACTATGTAATTTACTTGGTTCTGAGGTAGCTTGAGCCAAAGACGTAGGGCTGCACCCATCCTCGAAAGAGAGCCCGTCGCACGATCTTGAAGCAGATATAGGCCTTGTGCCTTGCTCGGGGATCGAGATGACGTCGCTGCCGCTCTCCTCGCTCTGTGCGCCATTCCTATGACCATCGAGGCAGCCGGTGTTGAGGTAAAAGGGTGGGGAGAAGGCGTACTCGGCTGAGCCGGGTGCTCATCGAGCCCCCCTCCGGCCAGAGTGGGCGAAAGAAGTCCAGCAGCGCTGTCCGCAGCTAGCCAGCGGGCCCGTTCATGATCATAGCTTTGTGGTATTGTAAAAGAATACTCAGCTAGATTCCCCTGAGCGGCTCCAGCGATCTCAAGGTCGCGCGCATCTTTTTGCTTTGCACACCCTGGGGGCACACCGGCATCGCCGGCAGGGGGCGATGGGCGTGGGACATTGTCTCCACTAGGTGTTTGTGGCACCAGCTCAGGGGTTGATGACGATATGTCCCCACTAGAGGAGGAGGAGAGCAAAACGGACAAATCCATAGGCCGGCTTGACTTCCTCTGCGCACTGGCCCCCACAGAAGGATTCGAGCCCCCCGTCCCCGGTCCGCCACGCAAAGAGATTTTAATTCTATCTGTTTCCGGTATACTAGATTCAAATTGGTATGAATTCAGCCGATGTAATTAAGCTTGCCACGTCCGCCGCCGAACGTGCCGGTAGGTTGAAGCTTAACTGATAGGCATTGGCAAGCGAGCCCAACTGTGCCCTTGCGGCGACGACAGCGCGCATCTCCCGCTCCGACCAAGCCACCTGACCTCCCCCTTCCGGAGTGCTCTTTCCCAAATAACCCCCGTTTCCATTTTGGCGACCGACTCTTTGTGCCTTGCAACACTTGTTTACTGAGCCTCCTAAAGCCATGTGCCCAGAGTTTGTTGAAGTGCCTTTATTATGAATAATTCTACTAGTACTGTGGCTTCCACCAGTCGAGGGCTGCGAACCGGACAATCTTTTACGGCATTTGGTGAAGTGGGCTGATGCAGATTGAGAGGTTTATTAACTAAATGAGTCGCAGCTGCTGCATTGCCATGTTACAGCTATTTTTTGTTTGTTGGTGACGTGCTGCTTAACCTTTACTCTTGAAGAAAATTATGCCGATCATAAAGGGCAAACATTACTAGGAGGTGGAAAGCTAAGTGTTAGTCCCTCGTTTTGGGTTTCGGACTATAAAAAAGCATTTTTCATTTCTTCAGAACTGACTTGTGATTTCTGCCGGTTAACTAGGCGCTCCGCACTCGATCTTGTATCTGTTAAGGAGGAGTCCTTGTTCTGAGAGCAGTATCTGAAATGAGCTGCAACCAATCGTGATGAACCCAGGAATGTACACAGACTGCATTTCCACCTAATGATTAACCCATGATTATTTTCGTAGTGACTCTCTAGTGGTGCCGTTCTGCGCTCGCGGAACCAGTATAAATGGCAGTCAAAATGAGAGTGGGGGTACATTAGTACGTGCATGTTAGAAGCCTTTTTAACTAAAATTATGAGAGAGAGAACAAGGGTAAGCCCAGTGCTCCATATCCGCCCCCGATGAGTGAGTTACAAAGTTAGAGGTAGATGCGGGGGAGAAAAAAGGAACAGCTCTTACTTGGGAGGAAAAAAATGAGAAAAAAAATGATAGGTAATTTTTTTAGTGGGAATCGAACCAGTAACCTCAAGGTTCATGGGGAAATGGTAGCTTAGCGGCTTAATGCAGCACGCTGGCAGCACATTTAAAAGCTTGATTTCTTTCATCTATGGACGTTTTAAGTAGAACTGTGAACGCCAGAATGTCCAGGATATCAAGTTTTTATCGAGGCGCGAGGGGACGCAAGCCATACTTTGTAACCAAGGAATGCTAACAGCATAGCAGTGCCGGATATCGGACTATTTCAGTAAGTTTAACGTCGCCAGCGCCACTTCTCGCCTTTGGCGTGCACTACAGCGTTTTCTGGTGTGGCTTTTGTGTCCTTCAGACACCAGATGGCAGGCCACTCACTAAACACAAGTTTCGTAAGTACGAGGAAAATGTAATTACAGGAAGGAAATGCAGCACAGCGACATTGCGACTCGGCAGCAAGCGTTCAAAAAAAGGAACGCATGAAAGCCTGCTCCCGAGCTGCCAGTGCTGTGTTTACTAAGGCAGCAGCATGCCCTTTATGCAATAAACGCCACTGGAATGGGACCCTGATTTTTCTAATTAGGCTGCCACTAGCCACAGACTGCAAGTACTGAGCATTCCACGAGGATGCGATTGAACCTCGAATTAATTTACTTGTTTATACATTCAAAAAGCCTTTATTATACGCCACAGCAAGCAAACCGGACTTGAAGGGATTACTCGGACTGTTTATTTAACCTATAACATTAGGAAACGGAGTCATAGTTACTCCCGTTGTTTACCCACACTTTGTTGCATTTCCTCACGTTGAAATTTAGAGCACTGGGCAGAAATCACATTGCGTCAGCATGGTCAATGGCCCCCGTTATGCTTTGGTTTAGTTAGACAGTCGGATTCCCCCGGTCCATGCCAATTGAAGCACACCAGATAGCGCAAAGCCGCACTGCTCTAGCCGCACCTGAAGGGAGTCATAGTTATGCCCGTAGTTTACCCACACCTTGTTGCATTTCTTCACGTTAAGATTTACAGCACTGGGCAGAAGTCACATTGCGTCAGCATGGTGAACGGTCCCCGCAACGCTGTGTTTTAATTAGACAGTCGGATTCCCCCGGTCCATGCCAGTTGAAGCACACCGGACAGCGCAGGAGCCGCACTGCTCTAGTCGCATCTAAAGGGAGACACAGTTACTCTTGTTGTTTGCCCACACCTTGTTCAGTATTTTCACGTTCACATTTAGAACACTGGGCAGAAATGACTTTGCGCCAGCATATTCAACGCCCCCCACAATGCTTTGCTTTAATTAGACAGTCAGATTCCCGCGGTCCATGCCGGTTGAAGCACACCGGACAGCGCAAAGCCGCATTTCTCTAGCTATGGTCAACGGCCCTCGCAATGTTTTGTTTTAAATGGACAGTCGGATTCCCCCGGTCCATGCCAGTTGGACACACAAGATAGCGCAAGAGCCACGCTGCTCTAGCCGCACCTAAAGGGAGTCATAGTCACTCCTGTCGTTTATCCATACCTTGTTGGATTTCCTCACGTTGACATTTATAGCACTGGGCAGAAATCACATTGCGTCAGCATGGTCCACGGCCCCCGTTATGCTTTGGTTGAATTAGACAGTCGGATTCCCCCGGGCCATGCCGGTTGAAGCACACCAGACAGCGCAAAGCCGCACTGCTGAAAGCGCATCTCACGGCAGCCTTAGTTACTCTTGTTGTTTATCCACACCTTGTTCAATTTTTTCATGTTGACATTGTAGCACGGGGTAGAAATCACATCGCGTCAGCATAGTCCACGGTGCCCACAATGCTTTGTTTTGTTTAGACAGTCAGATTCCCCCGGTCAATGCCAATTGAAGCACACAGGACAGCACAAAGCCGCACTGCTCAAGCCATGGTCAAGGGCCCTCGCAATGCTTTGTTTTAAATGGACAGTCGGATTCCCCCTGTCCATGCCAGTTGGACACACAAGACAGCGCAAGAGCCGCACTGCTCTAGCCGCATCTAAAGGGAGACACAGACACTCCTGTCGTTTATCCGTACCTTGTTGCAGTTCCTCACGTTCATATTAGAGCACTGGGCAGAAATCACATATCGTCAGCATGGACAACGGCCTCCGCAATGCTGTGTTTTAATTAGACAGTCGGATTCCCCCGGTCCATGCCAGTTGAAGCACACCGGAAAGCGCAGGAGCCGCACTGCTCTAGCCGCATCTTAAGGGAGCCATAGTTACTCTCGTCGTTTACCCCTACTTTGTTCTACGTTTCCACGTTGACATTTAGAGCACTGGGCAGAAATCACATTGCGTCAGAATATTCAACCGTTCCCACAATGCTTTCTTTTATTTAGACAGTCAGATACCCCCGGTCTATGCCAGTCTAAGCACACCGGACAGTGCAACGCCGCACTGCTCTAGACATGGTCAACGGCCCTCGCTATGCTTTGCTTGAAGTGGACAGTCGGATTCCCCCGGTCCATGCCAGTTGGAGTGCACCACACAGCGCAGGAGCCGCACTGCTCTAGCCGCATCTCAAGGGAGTCATAGTCACTCCTGTCGTTTATCCGTACCTTGTTGCATTTTCTCATGCAGACGTTTACAGCACTGGGCAGAAATCAAATTGCGTCAGCATGGTCAACAGCCCCCGTTATGCTTTGTTTTATTTAGACAGTCAGATTCCCCCGGTCCATGCCAGTTGGAGTGCGCCACACAGCGCAGGAGCCGCACTGCTCTAGCCGCATTTCAAGGGAGTCATAGTTACTCCCGTAGCTTACCCACACTTTATTGCACTTATTCACGTTGACATCTGGAGCACTGTGCAGAAATCACATATCGTCAGTATGGTCAACGGCCTCCGCAATGCTGTGTGTTGATTAGACAGTCGGATTCCCCCGGTCCATGCCAGTTGAAGCACACCGGAAAGCGCAGTAGCCGCACTGCTCTAGCCGCATATTAAGGGAGGCATATTTACTCTTGTCGTTTACCCATACCTTGATCATTGTTTTCACGTTGACATTTAGAGCACTGGGCAGAAATCCGACATGCTGCGAAACAGCTGTTGCAAAGCCGCTGGTGAAGGCAATTTCCGCAGCACTGCAGTGGTACAGCCGAGTTCCACCTGTATAGTGACAAATCCATATGCGTGTTAGCAACTCAGTAGTTGCTGATGGTTTCATAAGCTTTACACTACACAATAAAGTAATCTAGACAACTTCGTTGGAACAAATGCACATAATTAGGACACCACTTAAACACTAACACGATTAATTGTCCCCAATCTCTCACTCACTAAGGGATAATACTACTGAAACATCAGTGGAGAGCTCAGATTAACACAGCCCATAAAGGACAAGCGTTCTTTGAGGAAAACAGCTATAACAGCGGTTAGTTTTCTTGATCATTTTATGTGGTAGCTTTGATTTAAATGTCATGCAGTACTATAAAATACGAAGTGCCGCATTTATAGCAGCAGAAGGCGTCGTCAGGCTCACGGTACAACAGATTTTTGCACTGTTTGTCAGTGAGCGGACACATACAAAGAAAACCGAATTCACACATACATATACAGTGTCAAGTGCACTTCTCCTTCTGAAAACGCAGCCACCAGTTCCAATGTTGCTGAAAGGAAAGGTTATATAAAGTGCGAGACTGCATGGAACTGCCACTTATGACTGTAAATGTATGGTCTGCTGATTGCAGAGGTAGTCACATGCTATTGCTAGTCTCTTTTAGAAGCATTACTAAAGAATAAATTAAAATCTATTCATAAGTCACGAATTTGATACATCCACAGTTTGGCTAAATAACCTGTGAGAAAAAGACATGTTTACCTGGAATAGCAACCTTTTTTCCTGCTGCAAAACTTTCCTTCGAATTAATGAAATAACTTTACAGCGTCATAATATATTGTGTTTCTCGCAACTACTTGCCGGCAGTGGCAAGTTAGTGTTTATATCCGACTCATTGGGCGACAATACTGCCAAACACAAATGCTTCACGAACACGAGAACACGTCCCTCGCGGAGAATAGCAACCATATATGCCTCTGTGAGACATGATCGCACCTTTGTGGTCAAAATGTACATTAGAACGACATCACCATCTCATTAAAAAAAAAGCCTCCGTACAAGGCAGCCGCCAACTGCATAATGTGAAATTGCAACTGGTGTCCACTTACTGGTGGCCTGTGTTTGAGTCACTTTTGGCAGTTGACTGGGTGCTGAGAAATGCACGTCCTGGGTTGTCCCTGCAAAACATACAGGGTTATGTCAAATGTTGAAAATATATATATGCCGGCATTTCATCAGTCGCAAAACAAACGAGTAAACTAATAAACAACTGTAAACAACTTTTCTTCAATATGCACCTGTGCGCGCTTCGAACGAGTAGCGTTGTAAAATTTACGTACATGGCATTTAACATAGTTGCTGAAGACGGATTTCCTTTGCCCTGTGTCGTGTACAGTGAGCTACATATATCTGCCCCCCCCCCCCTTTTTTGTACTAGCCATACTGCGTGCCACTGCACCTATACGCACGTCAATAAACCTCACGACACAGAAATAAAAAAAGCGCCAATCACCCATGCCTGCATGTTGTAGTGGGTCTAACCTAACCAAGCATGGGCTGTTGCTTTTTATAGTAAACACAGACACCGTGCTCATTGCAAGTATGTATCATGTCGCTCAGCAAATATGCAATTTCATTGTACCACTATTTTTTTATCACATGGATATATCTGTTGAGAGGCAAGACAAAAAGCAGTGACTTCTCAGAACTAATCAGCTTTCTTAAAACACATTTTTAACTTTTCAATGACACTTGCTGCTATGTGTTTGTCTCCAGAGAGCATACTTGATTTGACTTTCCAATCAGAGACATTACATAAATATACCATGTTAAGATGACTGCCTGGAGCACGTGAGAATTTTCATCTTCGTGTAACATACTGTATCTTGATTTTGTTGACATTTGGTCAAATGGTACACCCAATATACCCACATACTAGTTTTCTTGTCCAAATAACATGCCAATGTATTTTGATTTTTTGGCATTGGCTCCTCTGCACTACGTGAAGTCGCGCTGCACTGGCTCTTTCACATCCTCGTGTCCTTGCAGCTGCCTTCTTGCGTTATATGAAGCGGGTGCCTGAAAAATATCGTATGCAAAAGTCAACACAAGGGCATGGTGCAAAACAACATCAAGACAGTCAAGGCCATGGCAATAAAAAAGTCTTAGCTCTTAGTCTTCCTAGTGAAATGCATGCAAAACATCCAAATGACTGTAACAGTCAACTGCTAAACTAACTTCAATTTTTAGATTTAAGCAAAAAAACAAATAAACCACAGTTCATCCTTGTTTTTCATGAATGTTAGAATACTCCTGCTAATGAATAGAATATTGGTCATTTTCAGACGTCATAGGTCTGTCATGTGTCTGGTGTATCGCAAACACCACTTGTGACACATCCTAAGCGCGTGCCCAGTGTGCCCTCCCCCCCCCCCCCCCCCCCCGCACCATCCCTGGTTGTGCCACTGCTGAAGCCATAATTTGAGGGTTATTGCTGCAAACAAGATGCTCAGTAGGGATGAAAATATTGTCCTTCAGTTCAATGGCTACATGGATGTGCCTATAAAAAAGGGCAACAAGGCTTGTTATGGCAAGCTTACCCACATTTCAATACTAACAAGAAAGCTCACTGCGACCTGCATCTAAGCTTACTAAAAGGCATGAACTTATTTTCATGTATGAGGCGCGCAATGGAGTTCATTTTTTACAGACCCGACTTACTGGTGCAGTTTGAAATCTAGCATTTTAGATTCTTGAAGGCATGTAAAAGTTGCAGTTAAACCGCAGTTATTAGTTTTTTACACCAACCTATTCTGTGTACGACAGACTGGTAACAGGGAATTAAAGCAACATTTTATTTTGATATTTTATTTCTCTACTAAAAATATTCAAGCGATAAACACATTTTGATCTGCCATGCAATAGCAAAATGCACACATTACGCTTGTAACCCCCAGAGGAAGGCTGATTTAGCTATTCATATGACATAACTCTGACACGCCAACTCATATTAGCAAATGCAAAGGCATGTCCAAAACAATAAGCGTATGCAAAGCGCCCTTGCAATTGTAATTCCACACAGCAGCCGTTATATTCAATGCCGATGCATAACTAGCTGCTCGACAATTCACCGAGTTCGTAGACATAAGCATCCTTTAAATTTCGCACCGTGCACGAAAACCGCAACAGGAGACAAAACCAGACCTACCTATAATCAGACCATTTCAATACATGAGCAAAAACAGTTCAGTCTTAGGGATAAACACTGTGAGAGCGATTTAGTGCGCGACGGCGACGCGCGACGGCTTCGAACGACAAAATGGGCCGTCGCTTGAACAGATGGCTCGGTTCTGGAAATCTAGAAATCGTCACTCGTCGCCCAGAAGTGCTATGAGCGACTAGCCAATAGCGCGAAGCCGGAACTGGATGTACATACATCGCTCAAATACTACCGATTGTCGCGCGGAACGAGCAAATGATTCAATTTTTATACGTGCAAGGATAAGAACGTACTGCAAGACCTCCGGAAAGATTTTATGCTACTTTTTATAGTAAAATACATCAACGTAAATTACTAAACCACGCGTCACGCGTGACTGCAGCCCTCATGCCGGCAACACCGGGGAGGCGTCGCTCAAAATCATCGCTCGCATGGAGTACGACTTGTAGGCGACGAGCGAACGCGACAGCCATCTCCGTCGCGTCGCTTGTAGCTGCCGCGCGCAAGATCGCTTATATGGGGTTTATACTTTTTTCAGCATAAAACATGGATTCCTCATGCGTTTTCAGTAAGTTCAAGATAACGCGCCCAACTGACCTCTTGCAGCATGCAGCTGAATGCCTGCGGCAAAGCTTCTAACTAGCACTGGTGCTGCACGTAACTTCAGTGGTCGCAGATTCCCCCTGCGCGAGACACCGTGAAGCGCGCGGTTTATTCATAAAAAAAAAGCATGCTGCCAGCAAAATGACGCCTTCTGTTATGTGATTCCTTGGTTCAACAGCGTTCCGTACACAGTAGACTGCCAAACTGAATAAATTCAAACACACAAAACGCACGCTAATCACGCTCCGCATAGGCTCGGAATCACGGGCTGGTGAACTAACCATTTTAAGCGTCCTCTCGCCTGGCGTCTTATTGAACATACCATAGTTCTGGCAGCGTTTGCGATTTTTAAAGCTCTTACGGACAACGGCAAAGTGATAAAATCACATGCAGTTATCGCGACGACTGGCTTTTTCGATAGACATCGAGAGACAGCGCGTACGCCTAGTCCTTTGTCAATCGCGTCGGCTAAGCGCAGCGACGACTTCCTGGCGATAGCATGACATATACGGAGAATGTGCACCTAAGTTAGAATTCACTTACCGTGGAGGATTTGTTGTTATATCCAAGGCATGACGAACGACTGTCGTGTTTTCGTGGCGACGCGAGATGGCTGACACACGATCTCCCTCGGCTGGCCTTTGCTCGCTGGACGGATCACCCTTCTCCGGTGCTGTGTCGTTCCGCGATCTTGAGCGCGCGCGCGCGCGGTGGAGCCACTCCGAGTGAAAAAGTAGAGCGCTCGCTACGCGTTCCTTTGAACTGCGGCGGCCTGTTCTCTTAGAAGCAAAACGATGTGTTCTTTGCTCAGCGTGCATAAATGATACATTGCCATGTTCGGGGCCAGCCACCTACAGTTAAAGCAGAAGATTACGCTACGTTTTGTTTTATATTGCCGCAAGAGTCTCTCTTTTCTATTGTCGCAAGAGTCTTTTCACTCTCTCTCTCTCTGAAGGGGAGAGTGAAAAGCACATTTCACTCTCTCCTTGGTGACAGAGTGAACAATGCATTTCACTCTCCTCGACATTTTGCGAGAGTAAAACGACGCTTTGAAGAGTGAACCGGCAGTTTCACTCCTGCGATACCCTTCCTAGTATTTAGAGTGTAGGTCATTTAAGCGCGGATTGTCTTCGTTCACATTACAAAACAACCTGCTCGTAAAGAAGAACTTCTCACCAGTCCGCGCCAGCTACCTTCTTGTTGTTCCGTCAGCGCTGCGTCCAGAAGTACTGTACGCTCTACATGATGATCCAACCGCTGGGCACCTCGGATTCTCACGAACGCTGTCGAGGATACAGGAAAGGTATTACTGGCCGCGTCTTACCGCCGACGTCGCTCGTTACGTCAAGACATGTCGAGACTGTCAGCGACGCAAGACACCACCGACAAGGCCAGCAGGGTTACTACAGTCGATCAAACCTCCTTACCGACCATTTCAGCAGATCGGGATGGATTTGTTGGGACCGTTCCCGGCGTCAACATCCGGAAATAAGTGGATCGTCGTGGCGGCGGACTATCTCACCCGCTTTGCTGAAACTAAAGCTCTACCGAAGGGCAGCGCAGCCGAAGTGGCGAAATTTTTCGTCGAGAACATTCTGCTGCGACATGGTGCCCCAGAAGTCCTCATCACCGACAGAGGAACAGCGTTTACAGCTGAGCTCACCCAAGCCATTCTCCAGTACAGCCATACAAGCCACAGGAGGACAACTGCCTATCACCCGCAGACGAATGGTCTCACGGAGCGCCTGAACAAGACTCTCGCCGACATGCTAGCAATGTACGTCGACGTCGAGCACAAGACGTGGGACGCGGTCCTCCCGTACGTAACCGTTGCTTACAACACGGCGGTGCAAGAAACAACACAGATCACCCCGTTTAAGCTGGTTTACGGCAGGAACCCGACGACGACGCTCGACGCCATGCTGCCGCACGTCATGGACGAAGAGAATCTTGACGTCGCTATCTATCTCCGGCGCGCCGAAGAAGCCCGACAACTCGCCCGCCTACGGATCAAGAACCAGCAGCGTACCGACAGCCGTCACTACAACCTCCGACGACGCTTCGTGGGGTACCAGCCCGGTGACCGTGTTTGGGTTTGGACCCCTATACGCCGACGAGGATTGAGCGAGAAACTTTTGCGTCGCTATTTCGGACCGTACAAGATCATCCGACGTGTTGGGGCACTGGACTATGAGGTCGTGCCAGACGGCGTTTCGATCACAGCGGCGCCGCTCACGACCTGAAATAGTCCACGTTGTGCGACTCAAGCCGTACTACCAGCGATAATGAACTTTGGGACTTCGCGTAACTGACCTTTGGACTTTGTTTCTTTTTCGTTGTTTTGTTACTTATGTTTAATAAGTGTCCTTTTGTGTTTCGCTCTCGTATTTGTAGCATCGGGACGATGCTTTTTAAGAGAGGGGTATTGACGCGTGTACTTATCTTTATCGGGCGACCATGTTTCGCCACCTAAAAAATGTAATCGCACAGCGCGGGATGCGCCTGCATGTATCCGAAGTTTCTGGAAAGTTATCGATGCTTCTGTCCGCTGTCTGTTGTCGCCGAGCCTTGTGTTATCTGATTTCATCGCGTGACGCGAATAGTGTAGAACTTTGTGGAAGGCACGCGGGTCCGAACGATTAGTCTGGAACATTCGACGGCTGCTGTATAAAAGCCGACGCGCTTGACCCGCTGATCAGATTTTCGACGATCGCCGACTGTGTTCGCCGCTATCGTTGTGCTTTAAGTGTAGCCTGTTTTGTGGGCACAGGTTCGCCCAATAAAAGCTAGTTTTGTCTTTCACAGTACTGCTACTGTGTTCTTTAACGTCACTACCACGGGACAATATTGCTGGCTTTATCTCTTAATGCCTACATCTGATTCTTGCCTATTGCTACTATCTACTTCATTGCTTTTAGGCTTCCTCCGTTCCTCAAAGCATGTTCAATTCTATCCATATTATACTTCCTTATGTCAGCTATCTTACGCTTGCTGAGTAACTTGGAAAGTTTTGCCAGTTCTATTCTTGCTGTAGGGTTAGAGGCTTTCATACATTGGCGTTTCTTGATCACATCTTTCGTCTCCTGCGATAGCTTACTGGTTTCCTGTCTAACGGCGTTACCACCGACTTCTATTACGCACTCCTTAGTGATGCCCATAAGATTGACTTTCATTGCTACAACACTAAGGTCCTCATCCTCAGTTAAAGCCGAATACATTTTCTGTAGCTTGATGCGGAATTCCTCTATTTTCCCTCTTACGCTAACTCCCTGATCGGCTTCTTGTGTAGTAGTTTATTCCTACCTTCCGCAAGTCTAGGCTAATTCGAGTTCTTACTCTCCTATGGTCACTGCAGCGCAACTTGCCGAGCACGTCCATATTTTGTATGATGCCATGGTTAGCGCAGAGTATGAGGTCTATTTCATTTCTAGTCTCGCCATTCGGGCTCCTCCACGTCCATTTTCGGCTATCCCGCTTGCGGAAGAAGGTATTCAGTATCCGCTTATTATTCCGTTCTGCAAATTCTACTAATGAGTCTCCCCTGCTATTCATAGAACCTATGCCATATTCACCCACTGACTTGTCTCCAGCCTGCTTCTTGTCTACCCTGACATTGAGGTCGCCCATCAGTATAGTGTATTTTGTTTTGAGTTTACCCATCACCGATTCCGCGTCTTCATAGAAGCGTTCGACGTCCTTGTCATCATGACTGGATTTAGGGGGGTTGACCTGTACGACCTTCAATTTTACCTCTTATTTTCACATTAAAACCTACCACGCTCTCGGTAATCCTATAAAATTTCTTTATGTCACCAGCTATTATCCTTTTTAGTCAGGAATCTGACTCCTAGTTCTCGTCTTTCTGCTGAGCCCTGGTAGCACAGGAAGTGCCCGCTTTGTCGCACCGTATATGCTTCTTTTCTCCTCCTAACATCACTGAGCGCTATTCTATCCCATTTGCTGCCAGCTAATTCCTCCAATAGCACTACTAGACTCGCGTCAATAGATAACGTTCTAGCGTTAAGCGTTGCCTGGTTCAGATTCCAATGACGGCCTGTCCGGACCCAGCCCAGGGATTCTTAGCGCCCTCTACTGCGTCACAGGTCTGACCGCCGCCGTGGTCAGTTGCTTCGCAGCTGCTGGGGACTGAAGGCCGGGGTTTGATTGTTGTATTCACACGAAGTTGTGGCCAAGTACTGCACCAGAGCGGCCAATCCTGCTCTGGTGATGGGGTGCGTTACCGGTTCTCATCACCGGGAACAGGCCTCACTGCAGTCCTGTTTATGCAATTTTATCAACACGCGTATTTTTTTTTATCTGGTGGAAAATTGCGCGGCACCGGTTTGAGCCCCGGTCCTCTTGCACGCGAGGCGGATGCTCTTCCCCTACGCCACCGCTGCACCCTGTATATATATATATATATATATATATATATATATATATATATATATATATATATATATATATATATATATATATATATATATATATATATAACTCGTATATAGAGTAAATCATGCGCCCGACATTCTTGTACCAGGTAGCTTTGCTGGCGAGTGTGGCTGTTTCTTGGAAATCGCCGACTCATAGTAACTTTTCCCATACCTTTGGAACAAGCGATAGTTCAAACCCCCTCGCAGACAACTTGACTCCCGCTCTTCGACAACAGATGGGCAACACATGCGTGACATCCGCAAATCCCACAGTTGTAAAAGAGCCACTTTATTCTGGGTTCTTGAGTGCGCCCGGCAAAAACGCAAGCGTAGCGTAAACCATTCGTCCGGCATTTTTCTTCCTGTTTAGCTGAGCATACTCACAACGGAGCGACGCAAGAATTTTTTTTGTGCCGTGCCCAAGGAGTTTCCTTGCCTGAGCGTACGAGTGTTATCATGTGTGCAAGTTGTTACCTTGCGCTTATGTGGAAGTGAGTAAGGCTCCTTTCCCTTTTGAAATGCTCTAAATGCTTACACACAGCCAGCAGGCTATTAGAGAGGATTTGTCAGACGCTAAAAAGCGCCTGAGGACGCCGTGAAAATTGTGAATTTCTTATCGGCATAACTAAATACACTAGCAAGGAATGTCAGAGAAAGAGCACGAATGGCGGATCATTTTCAAGTTTTTATAAATTATGGTGTTGAACTTCATCGAACACTTATAGTACTGCAGACAAATCTTACAGAATTAGAAGAACGGAATCGGAGGTCGTATCTAGCGGATTTTGGCATAGATGAACGAGCAAGTTAAACTGAGGCTGGGCTGTGATATAGAGTAAGCAAGCATTGAATAAACACTGAAATCAAAGCATCTGACGCCACAAAGGCTTTTATTACTTCGCGCGTGAAGCAATTTGCAGAAGCCGTAGTTCGGTTTTACATGGTAGCTGTCCTAGTTGCCGACAAAGTCACAGGAGCACTTGTGTCGGAGGCTGAGCCAACGTCTATCCCAACGGCATCGCCCGGAAGAGGGTGACCTTCTTGTGCTTTGGCGAAGTTCAAGAAGATGTCCTGGAGGGTGTTCTCGCCGACGAGGGCGTATTCGAGGGGGAAATTTTTCTGGAGGTACCCCACCTTGGTGAACAGCTTGCTCCACGGAATTCGCTGCATCAAGTGGTAGCTAAGCACGTTCTGGGTGGAAAGAAAACACCCGTTGACGATGTACTACAAGTGGGCACCACGCGAAATAAGAGAAACGGAAATTGCACAATTGCGTGTAAACCGCTTCCCCTAAAGACACTACATGCTTTCTGAACGAAATGTAGGAGGATGAATCATGCTGCATAACATAGGGTTGTCCTTGCTAATATGCTCCAAGTTAAAACAAAGGGATTATTGTAGAGGAATGTAATCAAAGCCATGTTATAAAGTCGCTTGAGAAAACTCTAGACAACGTTTTATTCCGTTGCAGCCGATTAGTTCAAATTAGTCGGAAATATTTTTATTGTTATGCCAAATGTCAAACTATTAAGTAGTGGCGAAATGGAACAATACGGGGCGTTAAAATACGGCATTTTGCTATTCCGCGTGTCTATCCCGCGCACATGGCAAAGCATTGTTATCAAACCCAGACTTATATGCCGATAGGCACATCAGATAGTAGCGAAACAATAAAGAATAAATTAAGAGGAGCTGCTTCTAACCAGGGACACAACATCACCATCCTAGCACACTCGTCAGTTAAGTGTATTTGTTCAAATTGGAATTTTGAAGAATAAGACGGGTGTACCTAGTTGCTACTGAAGACACTGAAAATTACAATCTGAACGCATTATCACCAGGCAAGGAGATTTGTTCCAAATTAAACACTCAACAAGAGTAACAGGTTGTTTCAAGGACACCGAACATTACTGGCCGAGCACACAGATTCCAAGGAAACCCATCGGCTGTCATTGAAACATTGAATAATAAAAGCGAGGTGCCTGGTTGTTACCATAGACACCGGACGTTACCATTCAAATTATACATACTGCATAAACCTATTTGCTCAAAGTGCAGGATTGAATAATAAAACCGGGGTGGCTGGTTGTCACCAGGGAAAGCTAACTTAACTATTCGAACAAATACTTGCTAGATAAGTATATCTGTTCCAAGTGAAAGTCTTTAGAATATAACCGAGGCACCTGGTTGTTAGCAAGGGCACCAAATACTACCGCGCAAACACAACATGCCACATAAGCATATCTGTCCCGAGTGAAACATTGAAGAAAAAAAAAACGTGATATCTGGTTGTTGCCGGCAACCGCGAAAATTGGAAACAAGCCTAAAAAGCCGATCGCAACCAATTGATAGATTGAAGAATAAAACCCGTGTACTTGATAGCTACCAGAGGTATCCACCGCTACCGCGGGAACGTAAACATACCTGACAAGCGTCTCTAACCCAACTGAATAGACTGAAAAAGAAAACAGAGGAACCTTGTTTTAAGCAAGGACAGCGAACATTACTGGGTGGGCATATACATTTCAGATAAACATATCAGTTCCTTCAGAAAGTTTGAAGAACGAAAACGATGGTTTTAGCCAGCTACACCAAACATTCGCATTCGAAGACAAACATGCCTGTAAAACACATCGGTTCTGATTGAACGAGTCAAGAATGGCACATGGTACCTGGTTGTTACCACGAACAGCGAACATCACCCCCCTCCCCATCACATTAATGCCCCAGAAGCGTAACGGCTTCAATTGATAGAAAAAAAAAACGGCGAAGCATAATTGCTTCCAGGGACACCGAACATTACACTCCAAATACATATATGCTCGATAAGTATACGTGTTTTGCGTGAAAGACAGTAAAATTGAGGAACATCCATCTTAAAAAAGAAATTGAACGTTACCCTCGAATATATACATGCCATTTAGGCATATCTTTTGCGAGTGACCTACTATAGAAGAAAAACGGGTACCTGGTTGTTTCCTTGAATTATGAACATCGTCGTCGAAGCACAATCATGCCGGATGAGCACATCTACTCCGAGTGAAAGACTGAAGAATACAACAACGGTCTCTTGTTGCTACCCGCGACAACAAAGAGTGCCATCTGGATGCACACATTCTAGATTTGTTTCGAGTTTAAGACTTAAGATTAAAGCTTGTGTGCCCGATGGTGACAACCGACACGGAACATCACCACCCGAACAGACCCATGCCCTATAAGCATATTTAATCTGGTAGAAAGATCGAAGAAGAAAGAGGTATGAGTCAACCAAGTGTCGACGCTAAGTGAAGCCGATCAGGTCTTCTTGACTATCCTGTAATCTAGGATATATGCTTGTTGTATTATTCAGAAATATCCCTAGCCATGCATCTGTGTTAGATGACATTCCGCTTGGGCGCCAAAACGCTGCTCGACGTCATTCGGCTTCTAACAGGCACGATACGTATCACGCATTTGGGCGATTTGCGCCTTGCGAGCTTCGGCCGCCTTGTTGGCTGGCTCCCAGGAAATTGGCATCCAGTACAGTTCGGCTCGTCGAGCGTGCCCAGCAATAGCGCGACGCTCAGCTGCTGCCGCAAAGCGTGCGCACAGCGGCGCGGTGAGCGAGCGCTTTTCCTTCAGAGGAAGGCGCAAGCTCCGCCCACTCTATCGGTTGCACCCTAACTTTATGCCAGCAATAGGGCAGCCAACCCATGCTAGCGCGCAATGCACTGGGCCTTTACGAATATCAGTCCTTGACAGCCCTGGCTTGTTTGGCACTGCTTTCGGCTGCCGGCGCCGCATTCGATTTTGCTCGGAGAGCTTCGAAAACTAAGCCCATTAGTCAGAACGTTGTCGGAAACACATCGAATTTTTCAAGGGCCGGAAATTCTGGCTTCAATGTCGGAGCCACCGACAGTGCGCATTTCACCGAGCAAATACTGTGCACTGAGCCATCACGTCTCGTACATCGGTGCTTTGTTTGAGCGCTGTGAAAGAAGGCCTTATTTAGATAACCTGTTTGACGTAGACATAATGAAAAAGCTGGTTCTTACATGGAAAAGACTGCATGAATATTTAAATTGCAAAAGTAGTGGAAAAGACAATTTTCAGAAATCATTTCTGATGGCCGAACAATTATTTGCCGAGTTGGCTTAGGTAATACCGGTAATGATTATTTTACGTATCATTCAAGCACCAGCAGTCATAGTCTACAGTGCTTGCGGTACCTGGCCACACCCTCGAACTATACTGCTTTTCATGCTCTAACCAGTGCAAACGAAATATTTAACGTCCTTGCATCGCTTAACAATGGCGGTTCTCATATCAATGCCCTGCCAAATGCAACCAGCCAAAGAAGTCTTAGACAAATTAGCCCCTATAATAGAACATGGTTTATATCTTGTATTTTTGTTAAAAGTTTCCCGGAGCTTTCACAAAAGGATAAAGCATTTGCTTTAAATAAAAATTTCGACGCGAACATCCAACTACAGGCCAATATTCAAGCTCTCCTTGTTTACGAAAGGTTTGTATAACTATAACACAAACGGATGATTTTTTGTTAAAAAAAAATGTCACATTGTAACACGCGCACAGTTAGGTTACCGGAAACATTTTCTAGGGAAGACGCTATTTTATTACAGAAACTATATTAGGCTCCATTGAGCGTGAAATTTGTACACGAGGCGTATTCGTAGACTCTTCGAAGGCTTTTCATAAAATAAATATGCTATATTAGTCAAAAAGTTTAGCCAATATGGTTTGCGCGGGGTATTTTCGGGTCTGGTATATTCGTACCTTGAACATCGCAAACAGGAAGTATATAGTAAGCTTCACATTTCAAAAAGAAAGCAACTTACAGCCGCTGTTCCACAAGGGAGCACTTTGGGGTTACTTGCGTACTGCATGTCCATTAACGCCGTAGACAGAATCGACATAACCCCTGTGCCGAACAATTCTGAACGCCAGAGACATAACAGGCTTCAGTTTCGCAGATACTTCTCTGAAAGTCCTCGCCTACGCCGACGACCTTACGCTTGTGGCTGCCTCTAGAGAGGAAATCCGCCAAGGAGTGCAGCAGGTCAGGGACTTTTGTGAAGTTTCTGGTGCTAAAGTGAACCGAGAATAGTGCGCGGGTGCATGGCTAGGTGCCTGGGACTTAAAACCTTCCTAGAGGTGAAGTGGACGTCTGAAATCATCAGCTACCTCGGTGTGTGTTTTGATACTGCCAGCCTACAGAATGGACAAAATGCACTTCGAAGTGGTACCCTCGCGGCAAAAGTGCAGCAGTGGCACGGGAGAACGGTCCCGCTTATGAACAGAGCCTTTGTGTGTAACACTGTGTTCTTTCCAGCTATATGGTACTCAGCGCAGGTGATGCCCTGTTTGCCGGCTCAGGTGAATCGAGTGCATAGATTTTGCGCAACTTATATTTCGGAGTCACGGTTTGAGCGCATGAGGCGCAGTAATTTATTCTTAAGTAAGGCAAAAGGAGGCCTAGGGCTTGTAAACGTAGAGGTAGGACTCAAAGTTCACAGGTACCTTTTTTTCAAAAACCAAACCCATCATATTATACGTCATTCTTTCAAACAATTAGGAGGGGGGTACTTAAGCGAGTGGATCGAAGGTGCCCGAGGAGTCCCACGAGCCCGCACTCTAAAATTCTACAGGGAGGTGGAGCAGGCAGCTCGCTTCTTCGAGCAGCGTTTTTCTCAAGAGTACTCAAAAAATGTACAACGGAACAGTGTGCACTGGAACACTGTAGATATGCTATTCCCACCACCACTATATCGGTCTCAAGCTGGAAGCCAGCTGGAGTCTGACGTTTTCAAGCGTCTACCAAAATATCCTGTAAAAACAGCGATTAAGGACTTCTTTGTTAGGTTACATGTCTAAGTTCTACCTGTAAAAACATGGCTTCGTAACAACAGTTTTTTCGTGCCGTGGTCAACGGAGTGCCCGCTCTGTCCCTATCCAGAATCGTCGCAGCACGTATTTTTGTTTTGTACAAACGCTGTACTATTTTGGCACAACATACGAATTGTGTTTGACGTGCAGATATACCCAAATTGGGATAATGTAAAGTTTCTGACATGACAAAAATAACAAGTGTTCGAACCCTGTTATTGCTAGGTTTGTATGCAATTTGGAGATCACGAACAGATTACGTCCTAGCTCTAGAAAACAAAAAACCTGTGTCGACGCAGTTTTGTGATTCTTTTGCGTATACAAGTTCGCTGCTGGGCGGCGAAGATGAGTTTAGCAAGTGATGTAAGGGGTGGCAGAAGCGCCTGCAGCAGAGACGCATACTTATATAGACGTGCAATTCTCTGTGTATGTGTGTGTATGTTCGAAAAGCTGTAAAGAAAGAACGCTTCAGTGCATGGTACCTGCTATGTAAAAAAAAGAAAATAAAAGCAAGTCGCGGAAAAAAAAAGAACTCGTGGCTGAGTGGTAGCGCCTCCGCCTCACACTCCGGACACCGTGGTTCGATTCCCACCCTGCTCACCTTGCAAGTTGTTTTTTTTTATTTGTGAAGTGCCTCCCGGGATTTATCGCTCACGGCCGCCGACGCCGACGACACCGGCTTTTCTGCGACACGAGCTCCTTAACGCTGTCGCGTTAATATGGCGCCGGAGTAGCGCGCGTCATCAGTAGAGGAATAAAACGCCGCATGAGCGCAGGTCGACCGGCATCGGCTGCCGTGCATCCAACGCATTACCCAACGGCAACGCATCACCCCGCACTACCGCTTGCGATCTCACGATTTGCGCGGCAGTCACACCACACTTCGCTTCGTTCGCAATGTGTCGCACGAAACAGATTGTCCGAGCTGGCTTTACTACTCGCGATGTTGTCTTCCTAATATAAGCCGTGTAAGTAATCATTATCATAATACAAAGTATTGACACGCGAAATGGAAATACGCAATCTATAGAGCTGTCAACTTCGCCAATAGGGGATATCGTAATCGCCGGGAATTTTTTTCCTCTCAAATTTCTTTTGTTTGATGCATTAATTTCTTTGTAGCGATTTCTCTTAGGTGACAGACGGACGGACGTACAGGTTTCCTCGTTGGGTAGGTATAGAAATATTTACTCTTTAAATGGAAACGAATAATAAAACAAGCAATTTAGGACAAGGCAACAACAATTAAACTGTGCTATCTGCGATAAGCTGCATGTTCAGATACAATGAATGAAGTGTGAACCCACACATGATTTGTTAAAAAGAAACATAAATACTACAAAAGGAGGTCCCCTTATAGCCTTGAGCTTTGGGACCTCCTTCTGTATACCTTGTTACTCTGCTTTTATTACGTGAGTGAATAAATAAATTTTTTCTTCTAAAACGAATCGATAAGGATATATTGTTTTTTTTTTCTAACTGCATCAATATTTAAAAATTGCTGGTCACAAATAGCACAACTGTAATACTTCATCTAGTTTACTCCATGACGCAGTCATTACTTCCACGGGAGATTAAAGTAGTTGACTGAATAATAACATAAGTACAGTAATTAGGTTTAACTAATTACGCTAGGGCACATATCTGAATCAGAGCATTGTACCTAGTGAATTTTGTAGGTTATCCATTTGGAACGAATTGCAAGGATGGCACCAGTTTCGAAATATGCACCGTGAAAGTTACGGCAAGAATTCAAGGTTAGTCCAGTTAGTTTCTTAGAGGACACTTTATTGATGTGTTGAATCGCAAAAATAAATGCAACGACATTGCATTTCATCGGAAAATTTTACAATTGATATCTCTAAACTGCTGTAGTCGCGACAATTCGTGCCAATTGGATATGCTTTGCGAACTCAGCAGCTAGAATTTCCAGACTGAATTGTATAATGTAAAGTGAACAGTCCAAAAAAATAGTTTGCATAAGTATGGCCTCCATTGAATTAAGCATCTTTTTGTCGTAGCAATATTGGCTGCCTAATCTAGTAACTACAAGGAAGAAATGGAGCTGCGTTAATTGCCGCCCGCAAGTTAAAAAATAATGATGCAGTTGACAAATATTGCAACAGATCCAGCGATTCGCAATCTATATGCAGCGAAACATTGAGTGGTTAAAGAGTAGAAATACGAGTACACGCATGCACGTGCGCACGCAAACAAACACACAAACGAGGGCACACACAAGATATACCAAGACTTTTGTTTAGCGGATTTGCAGACCACCAGCAAGTGCGAAGGACGCCTTGGTCAAATCATGGTTTGAGACACAGCATGCGCATGCATATGTAGCGCAATATGAATGCATTCTGTCCGCAAGAAGCGCTCATTTCCGCATTACCGTACAGCCGGAGATGTGCGAAAGTGAGCATTCTGTGTTTCCGCCAGCTAAGCAGACGCTGTCACCACCGCAGATGGAGGGATTGATGGATGCTATGCGCGTCCGTTTTGAAACGGGGTGGTGGGGTGCGCCACCAAGCTCGTATTTTGCCTAATCTACTACCTATCTATAGAATAAAAAAAAACGTGCAAAAAATTTGAGCATCACACCGTTTAAAACTCTATTGGGTATTATGTTTATTGTACGTCTCCGTTGTTTGTTGTCTCCCTACGTTTCCGACTCCAAACATCCAATCGCCTTATATTGATCGCTATTGCGGACATGTCTCTGCTGAACATGTCCCCACTGCTCTCACTGAACCTAAAGGTTTCAAGGGGGCCAAGGAGGCTAAACCAATCACTGGAAACATATCTTCACATTAGATTGAAGCATGTTCCATCGCTTCTCTTGATTTACCGCAGCAAGCACATGCTTATTCTTCCTTGGTGTCCTTGGTGTACTTCTCTTGATAAGTGCGTGTTCTAAGGCATCCCGATCTTGCTTCGAAAAGTGAAGAGCTTCCCTTCCAGTTGTTATACATTGTTTGACTCCTGATTTTGCTTTATACTCTTCAGTAGTTGCTCATAGCAGGTTTCTCTTCCATCGCCGCAGCCCATGACTTTGTCTTACCTTCTCTGACTTTCCGCTTGACGCTCTTTGCTGCCACGTTGCTCACAATACCAGTCGCATACTCGCTGGTAAGCTTCCTAGTTCTATCCCTCCAATGTGAGTGATTGTTCTTGCTACACAAATGTCATAACACTCTCGCAAACCACATAGTTTCTTCAATAATCTTCGGTCATTTTCCAATGTGTATATTAATCTGAGGTGCCCTCATTTCAATATTGTCAAGGCCATATCACACTGCACAGCTTCATTCGTAGTCTTCCCGTGGGCGAACAATGCGATGCGTCCCCCTGAAGTTTTGCTGCTATCGAGCCTTGATTGTAACCATAATTTCAAATAAACAACTGCACTTTCAAACAGCCTCCGCGGTTTCGAAAAGGAGAGCACCATCTGGTGGCGCTGCAAGGAAGCCAATGGAGCGCGTTGCACGAGTTCCGCTGTGATTGGCTGAGCTATTCAGTGACAGCATAGCTCGGCAGCTCCCACAGTCACAAACCCGGTGAGGTTAGCAAACAAAGTTGCGCGTTTATAACACCCTTTAGAGAAGTAATACAGAAAATAATGGTGCCCGAGTACAACATGAGTGAGAAGCAGTAATTTCCGAGGCACAGCTTAAAATTGCCTGGGTATATCCAGTGCAACAATTGAGGCAATGCGCACGTTGAGATCACGCGCGGTCCGCATTTACGGCCAACACCACGCGCGCCGGAGCCCTCGGCTAAGAGCGCTAATCCGGGTCGGTCGGCAGCGCGCACCGCATCCAAATTTATGTTTTTTTTTCTTTTCCTTTCCTTTTTTCCCTTTTTTTTTGTGGGAAGCGCACCAATTGGGACGGCAGTAGCCCAAACTGCCAGCGCGCGCAATCTAGGAAGCTACGGAACAAGTAGTATTTGAAACTCCGGAATTCGTTACGTGCGCTGGCAACACTGCACAAATAAACAAAATTGTTCGCGGCGGCTTTTTCGCTTTGTGCTGCGCTCGCGCGTTCCTTGTTCGTGGCGTCGAATCGAGGGGTTTAGTCGAAGCCAAAATGGTCCTTGCTGCTGATTACCTTGTTTTGATCGGTCTCAAGGATTCCAGCGACAACGCCTTTGATATCATTGCGCGGTGCACTCCAACATTCGGCTGGCGTCACGAGCCAGAGCAGATGCCTTTTTAAAGACAAAGAGCATTTCAAAAGAGCGAGAAGTTAAAAAGAAAAAACCACAAGGTGTCTGAACGTAGCGAGCCTCAGAAAGGTGCTTGTACCTTTCTGAGGTGCTTGTACCTTTCGCTACGCGGCGCTGCTCTACTGGTACAGGTATGATACTCGACTGTTTTTGACCTTCACAAACGATTCCGCACTGCGACTTGTGTTTTTGTTTAACAAATATACTATCTCACAAAACGTTGGCCGTAACGCCTGTCTTGCTCTCCGAGGCTAAATACGGGTATTCTGTACCGATAGAACGAGGCTGGTCCGTCATGGTTAACTGGTCATCATTAATCAGGCAGGTTTACTGGTCAGTCTGCCTTGGATAAAAACAAATGAGTTTGTGATTCGGGGTCACAACATTCTTTTTATGGTAAGCTCATACGTGTGATATGGTCGTCTGCGTCCGATGACTGGTGCTTATTCATGCTTGCAGTACTCAGGGAACGAGGTAGGACCCGGACTTGTTAACACAGCAGTCAACCAACGCCCGTTCAAGTTGTCAAAGTCTAGTGAAACGCGAGAGGTGGATAGCAACCAATCGGGCAACGTTGAATTTCTCCCAACAGCTTTCCAAAACTTAGCGATGGGTTTTCTTTTGGGCCAAGTAACTTTTGTTAGTATAGCTGCTTGACTAGGAAACGAACTGAACCTCTTGTAATTGAATTTAGGTGTGTGCGTGCAGTGTCTGAGTGTCCGAAAGCAAACTAGTGGCGCCGAGTGCAGGTTGAACGCTCCAAAGGTGAAACTAGTGCTGCTTGTTGCTCCTTGTAAATTTCTTCCGCCCAAAAAAACTCGCACTTCAACGCGCTGAATGAGAAAACAGACTCTCGGACGAGAAGACTCTCGTCCGAGCAGTAATGACATTTTCAATATAATGAAGCAATACTGTACTGCTCATACACAATAAACTTGCACGCAAATATCCAAATTTTTCGAAATATTACATTATAATGTGATTTGAAACAATTACGTTGATAGCCAGCAAGAGGCTGATTTTAGCGCGCCAATTATAACGCTATACCTATAGGCTCACAAGAAATGTCACATTGCTCCAATTTGTTTCTAGAATTCCCACATGTATCAATGCGCTTAATAGCTGTGTGATCTTCGCAACTTGAATGCCAGACTTTCCTGTGTCCCGTTGGCGATGCTACATGTGTTCGCAGATTCAGTTTTTACCAGAGCAGAAACTGTAGAAAACCTGGTAGACATGGGATCTATAGTGCAAGCTACATTGTTCCGGGAATCTTGTTCGGCTTCGTGCATATTTGCATTCGTATTGAAAAGTTTTCTTTTTAATATTTTTCTAAGCCGTAAGGCAGCCCTCCTCGCTATAAAAAAAAACGTGCGAAATTCATTGGAAAATTCGAAAGAAGTGATTTTTTTTTTGCTCTCGCGTTCGGCAAGGTAACACGCGGTTTAATCCCACTATATAGCACAGAGAGCAGGCGACAATAAAAAGAAAAGAAACGAAAGCCGCGTTATATTTGTGTTATGCATCCGAATAAACTACGAGGTGCGTTCTGTGGGCCAGAAACCTCGAGAAAATCTCCCGTTACATTTGCGTAAATACAGCAATATAATATAGCCATTTGGGCAAGGCCTCGAGTGATGTGAATTACTTTTTAGAACTACCTGCAAGACATACGATATATTTAGTAGAGTTTCTCCACATGTCAACTACCACCCGACAGCGCTCACGGAAGTTGAAATAGTGGTGGCCTAATTTAGTCAAACGTTGATGGATGGGAAGTGCATTGAATATTTATGCAAGGTGTCTGGTAACTTTTCACGGCAATTAGTGAGTAAACAGCGGTGAATGTTCATTAAGCACCCACATCGAACAAGCTTATTTTGTATGGTGAGACCGTTCATATTATAACCAAGCAACGAAGACCAATTGGCGAAGCGACTCACCGATACCGTCCTCAAAGCATTCAGGAATCAATCGTTGCAGGTGTTTTTTTTTTTCACATCAGCGACAGACATGCCCTGACGGATATAAGTCCTAAAGCCGTTGAATTTTATTTTTCATCGTGGAACCGCAAATGCCGGGAGCGCTGCGCGTGTACCACGGTCACCCGTGCTGGAGGCGCGCACTCCTTTTCATGGTAGCGGTATGGCGCCGGCAGCTTCACTCTCTCTCCTAGGCGGCGGCTGCGACTGCCAGTGAAGACCTTTATGTATATAACCTCCTTGGATAGAAATGACAGCATAGTGACTAATAGATTGTGTTGGCTTGCATGTGTTTGGCACGAGGCCGCGGACGGCACCCTGTCTTAGAAAGTGGTCCTATGTTTGCATTCACGTACATTAAACCCTGTCATGAAGGGACGCGCACCGCATCATGCTGCAAAAGTGCTTGTGTTGAGCGTATGTAAGGCGACACTCCATTCTGTTCTAAACTGCCTGTTCTAGATGTCAGGCAGTAAACCCGTGTTTAGAGCATTCACGTCGTCGCAAGAGTCACGAGTATGGCCACCGTAACCACAAGAGTCATGGCATGATCGTTGACCGTAACCGCAAGAGTCATAGCACGCTGGGCTGTGACTCCAATGCTTAGCTCGCCACATCAGACATCTACATGCAATTCAAGCAGTTTCGCCATCATCATCATCATCATCATCATCATCATCATCATCATCATCATCATCAATAACCTCATTTAAGTCCACTTCAGGAAGAAGGCCTCTCCCTGCGATCTCTAATTACCCCAGTTCTACGCCAACCAATTCCAACTTGCGCCTGGGAATTTCTTAATTTCATCACCCCACCTAGTCTTTTGCAGTCCTCGACTGCGTTTCGCTTCTATTAGCACCCATTCTGTAACCCTAATGGACCACCGGTTGTCTAACCTACGCATTAGATGACCTGCCCAGCTCCATTTCTTTCTCTCATTGTCAATCAGAGTATTGACTAATCCTGTTTGCTCTCTGATCAAAACCGCTCTCGACTTGTCTCTTAACTTTAGGCCTAACATTCTTCGTTCCATCGCCTTTTGGGCAGTTCTTAACTTTCTTTTGAGCTTGTCAGTCTCCAAGTTACTGCCCCATATATTAGCATCACCAGAATGCACTGATTGTACACCTTTCTTTTTAGTGATAATGATAAACTTCCAGTAAGGTTCTGAGTATGTCTGCCGTATGAGCTACAAGCCTATTTTATTCTTCTGCAAGTTTCCTTCTCATGACCAAGGTGCCCTGTGAGTAATTCACCTAGGTAAACGTAATCCTTCGCAGACTCTAGAGGCTGAATGAATGAATGTTTGACGTTTAATGACGCAAGGGCCAGGTATGGCCAAAGAGCGCCATGCCCATGGTAAAGAGTTCGCAGTGTAGTTATCAGTTCTATGATGTTGATGTGACGTGGCTGTAAAGGGGGCCTTAAATGGTGGCTCTAAAGTGCGTAAAGTCTATGTGTAGTAAGATTACGGCGATGACACATGACGTGTACTATGAGCATTAATGTGATGGCGAAAGAATGATACGATATACAGAATATGTCAGATGCTAAAATTTAATAGAGCACCACTGCCTCGTTAGAACCCTTGAGACAAAAGGGCCTGGAGGCATGTGCTATACAACGCTGCTACCGCAGCGGCATCCTCTCAAGAGAGGAAGCGCTACAAATGTATGGGACTAATAACATGCAGGACAGCAAGAAACAAAGGAGTGTTTTTGTGTTAAAAAGTGGTTCTTTGCCAAGAAACATAGCCGGGTGAAGTCGGACACAATAGTGGTATGCCAGAGGAAAGTGTTTCTTTCTCTCAGCTTCGGCTTCCCGACATTCCAGCAGGACGTGGAGGACGGTCAGCCTTTCTCCGCATCTACCACAGCTTGGAGTTTCATTGCCAGTAAGTAAAAAAAAAATTATGGGTGCCAAATGTGTGCCCTATTCTGAGAGGACAGAATAGGACATCTGAGTGCCAGACACCTAACTGTGGTTTGATTAGGTGCAGCTTATTTGTTTCCGCGTCCCACAAGCTTTGCCAGTGGTTCCGCAGTTTCCTTCGTGAGAGAGGCCTCAGATCTGTTGCAGGGACTGTAGCGGTAAGAGTAGCTTGTGATGTAATTGATGTGGCCATTTCGTCTGCTAGAACGTTAACCTCGATGCCTCTAGCCAGATATCCAGCATATACTGATGTCCTGGTTTGATATGTACGTACTACACAGAACGGAATAGAGCTCAATAAGTACAGGGTTTTTATGTCTATAGAGTGACTTCAGGGATTTTACGACGTTTCGGGAGTCTGTAAATATGACTGCTTTTCGAAGCTTTGATTTCAATATATGCCTTACTACCGACAATAGTGCATGAGCTTCGGCCGTAAGTATACTTGTTTCCGGATGCAGTGTGCCGGATTCCAAGAAAGATGGGCCGATGGCTGCGTAAGAAACCCCTGTATGTGACTTGGAAGCGTCTGTGAAAAACTCGGTGCAAGAGTTGAATTTTGATATGTGCCTCTGGCGCATGCTTCGTGACATCAAGAAACGACATATAACCGTGTATGAGCTCTGCCACTGCCATCACGGTAACATTCTCGCTTGAGCCATAGGACAACATTAAAACTGGAACACTCATTTCTTCATTGAGATTCCTCACACGCAAAGCAAATGGCTTACTCACTGCAGGTCTGTTATGGAAGAGCGTAGGAGCGCCGATATCGTTTATGGTTGGGTAACAAGGATGCTCAGTGTTCGCTTGTACTCTGAGAAAATATGTGAAACTGCTATATGACAGCTGCACATGAAGTGACCACTGATTTGACTTTACCTAAAGGCTCTGGATTGGACTTGTCCTGAAATCACCGGTCGCGAGACGCGTACCCAAATGGTGGACGGGGTCTAGAATTTTTAAAGCAGAAGGTGTTGCGGAATTAAAGATAATTGCTCCGTAATCAAGGCGAGAGCGGACAAGACTATTATATAAGTTCAGAAGGCCGTTTCGATCGCTACCCCATGTAGTGCGTGACAAGCTTGAGAAGGTTCATTGTTTTAAGATATTTTATTTTGAGATTTTGAAAATGGGGAATAAACGTTAGCTTTGAGTCTGAAGTGATTCCCAGGAATTTGTGTTGGCTAATCACATAGAGTTGGTCTCCCTTGATCGTTATACTAGGCACTGGTGCTACCTCTTTCTTGTTTGAGCAGAGTACACGCTACCTTTCTGGGTGTTTACTTTGAAACCCTTCTCATCCGCCCATTTTGCCAATTTGTTTATTCCAAGCTACACTTGTCGTTCGCAGACAGCAATATTGCATGATTTGATACTTACTTGTACACCTTCGACTTAAATCGAATAAAACATTGCGCGCGGAAAGACTATGTGCAGGCTGTTCCTTTTTACAATAAATAGTATTCAACTAAGTACGCCCCCTTGCGGAACACCAGTTTCTTGGGTGAATGATTTAGATAAAGCATTGCCACCTTTTAGGCTCATCGCTGAAAGATCGTGGAGGATCCCGAATCGCCATGTCGTGTCGTACGCTTTATCTAGGTATAGAAATACTGAAAGTAAAAATTGCTTATGAATGAATGCAGCTCTAATGTTTTCCTCAAGGCAGACAAGGTGGTCTATTGTCGACCTTCCCTTTTGGAAACCACGTTGAAAGGGGTCCAGCTTGTTGTTACTTTCTAGGAAGCACATTAAGCGCCGGTTTACTATTTTTTCAAAATTTTGTGCAAACAGCTTGTTAGCGCTATCGGCTGTAGCTGTTCGCTAAGGCCGGGTCCTTCCCTTGTTGAAGTACGAGGATGACTGCAGCTTCTTTCCAGGACGATAGAATATACCCCAACGCACACATGGTATTGAAAAGAGATAGGAGTGTTTCCAGTGTTTCAGGGTGTAGGTGCCTAATGATTTCGTAAATGATACGATCGCCACCCGGTGCCGAGTTGTTGCATGAAACGAGAGACGCCTTAAGTTCCGCCAAAGTATTTGGACAATTGTAATTACCACTCGATGAACCTTTGCGGTTTAGGGTATGTCGCTCTTCACGTTCTTTGAGTCTGAGAAATGTATCTGTATAGTGCGATGCACTCGAGATATATTGAAAGTTTACGCCTAGACAATCCCCCTGATTTTCCAAGCTATCACATTGGCTACTTACTAATGGTAGGGGATGTGACTACGGACCTATTAACTTATTTACCCTTTTCCATACTTTTCTTTCATCAGTGAACAAATTTATAGTGAAGATGTACGTATCCCAACTTTTTCTCTTTGCACGTCGACCTCTTCCCCGGCGTTGTGACCTGGCTTGTTTGAAATTATTAAGGTTTTCAGCCCTTGGACGATTTCGAAGTAATCTCAAAGATTTATTTTGATATTGTCGTGCTTTCCGACATTCGTCGTTCCACCATGGGATGCGATGTTTACTTGCCAGTCCGTTAGTTTGCTTGATACATTCAGTTGCAGTGTCAATAATGAAGCCTCTTAGATATGCCACAACATCGTCAACATTAAAACCACCAATGTTATCTCCGCCTAAATACGTCAGTTCTCAGAACAGTTCCCAGTTGGCTCAGTTCTCGTTCCATCGCGGGAAATGTGGAGAGCATCTAACCTGTTTTGTTAGGTCTAAAATAACACGAACGTGACCGCTCCCAAAGCGGTTCTACAGAACGGTCCACTCAAGATAGAGAATTAGTAAATTCGAAACTATAGTTAAGTCTATGGATGAGTACATGCTATGTGTCACACTGCAGTACGTTCGTTCGTTCTTATTAATTTTACATGTTCCCGAGGAAAAGATAAAGTTCTCAATGAGTCGACCACTCTCGTCGCATCCTGAGTCTCCCCTTATCGTGTTACAGCGTTGAAATCTCCCACGAGTATGCAAGGCTCGGGAAGCTGATCAATGAGGTTATAAAATACTCTTTTTTTTGCGATGATGGTTAGGCGGTATATAAATTGAACACACAGTTGCTAGTTTATTAAAAACAATGGCCCGAACTGACACTGCCTCAAGGGGTGTCCGAAGTGCGACGTGTCGGCAAGCTACCGCCTTGTCGGCTGCTATTGCTACACCACCAAAGGCATTAGCCTCGTGACGTTCTTTCCGGAAGATGGTGTAGTTTCGAAGATAAATGTGTTGGTAGGTTTGAGATGTGTCCCTTGCACACAGAGCAACTTGGGGTGATGTTTGTGTAGTAGTTCTCTAATGTCAACGAGGTTATGTAGAAGTCCTCGTTCATTCCACTGCAGCATTTGTGTTTTAATTATGAGAAATCTGTTTGGTGTTGTGTGTTTAAGTGACTGAGGTTATTTCACGGGTCCTTTGGAGGCGCCATGATGCGGGTTTTGTCTTTTTTTGGAGCAATCGAGCGAGGCTCGCCGCTCCTTAGGCGCTGGTGGCGCTGTCTGGCGAGTCGCTGTGTCCATCGCCTCTTGCGAGGCGCTGACACGTGTTCTTCCGAGTGCTTTGTTTTACGTGAAGGCCTCAGCACGTTGGACGAGACTTTGAGGCCACCTGCCTGGAGGTGGATGGCCCCTTCTGCTGGGTCGGCGGAGCAGCGCTAGCTGCAACCGCCGCGGGGGCAGGTGGCGTAAATAACGACTCACTGCTTGTGGGTCGGACAGCCGCCTGAAGCCGTTGTGTCGCTGCCTGCCCCCTGACGCGTCACATCGGCAAGGGTGTTCATGGGCAGGTATGAAACCCGCCTGCGTGCCTCCTTGAATGATATATTGTCTTTTACTTTGATTGTTACAATTTATTTTTATTTTTTCCTGGATGGGCACGACCGCGAGTATGCGACGTGCTTTCCATCACAGTTTACACAGCGGAGAGCATTCTCGCAAGCTTCAGAGGTATCTTCATCGGGACGGCATTTCGCACAAGTTTGGCGGCCTCGGCAGCTCCGCGAATGTGGCCGAAACGCAGGCATTTGAAACATCGGAGCAGATTTGCCACGTATGGCCTAACACGCAGCTTGATGTACCCGGCCTCTATGGACTCGGCCATGAGACTTGAATTGAAGGTGAGTATTAGGTGTTTGAGCCCGATTTCCTTACCATCCCGCCTCATCTTTATTCTTTTCCCATTGACAACATTCTGCTCACTGAAGCCCTCCAGGAGCTCTGCCTCTGTTAGTTGAAGCAAAACATCGTCTGAGACAACGACGCTGATAGTGTTAATAGTTCGGTGCGTAGTTGCTGTCACTTGAACGTCCCCAAATGATACTATACTGGGTAACTTTTCGAATAGTTTCAGATCATGGAGCGCTAAGAGGAGACTACCACTGGCCATCCTTGATGCCTTGTAGCCTGGACCAAGAGCGTCAGTTAAAGACTTTGAAATTAGAAATGGGGAGAGCGTTCGTACATGCTTATCTGATCTTTCCGAGTGAATGACGTGAAATCGTGAGAAGTAGTGTCTTTGACGTCCAAACAACTGGAATACATCTTCGGTGTGCCCTCTGTTCTGAGGGAGACAAGGGGGGGGGGGGGAAGAACTTGCCATAGAAGAATAAAATTTTCGGCAATAACGCCAGCCACCCATCGTGGAGCACTACAAGGGGACGCTACGGGGTCTGTAAAAACAGGTCCTGCAAGCGCCAGCTGTACGTTATCTCAATAACAAAATTTGAAATAACCTAGGTTGGCTATTCAGACAGGATTAACCCTTGGTGCCTGGAAAAATTCCCAGTAAATGGAAGCCAGGAGAACACAGTAAAGATGGAAAGTGAGAGAAAGACGAAGGCTAGAGGGAGAGAGAGAGACACGAAAAGGCAACTACCGATTTCCCCCGGGTGGGTCAATCCGGTGGTGCCGTCTACGTAAAGCCGAGGCCAAAGGGGTCTCTGGCCTCCGCCGAGGGGCCTCAAAGGCCTTGACACGGAGCATCGGCGCAACCCCAAGAATACCCTTTTCAATGAACACGGCTAAGCAACGCACGGTCAAACGCTCGAGGGTTCATCCCTCGTGTTCTCGGGTACGTGGTGTCACAACGCACCGAACGCCTGCTACCGCAGACGCTCCTGCGGGGACTCTAGGTGCTGACTGTCGATCTTAAACGCTTCTTCCTTTGCCAGGCTATTGATCGTTATCTTTGTTTTCTGCATATTATTGTTCAACCCAACTGTTACACTCTCTCTGCTACGGTCCTCAATCATTTGTCGTAACTCACCCTCAGTGTTGCTGAACAGGACAATGCCATCTGAAAACCGATGGTTGCTGAGATATTCACCATAGAGACTTACTCCTAAGCCTACCGAATTTAGTAGCTTGAATACTTCTTCCAAGCACGCAGCGAATAGCATAGGAGAGATTGTGTCTCCTTTTCTAACCCCTTTATTTATAGGTATCTTCCTACTTTTCTTGTGGACAATTAGGGTAGTTGTGAAATCTTTGTAGATATTTTCGAAGATATTTACGTAAGCCTCCTGTACTCCTTGATTACGTCATGCCTCTATTACTGCTGGTATCTCTACTGAATGAAATTCTTTTTCATAATATATAAAAGCCATGTAAAGAGGCTGTTTGTATTCTGTAGATTTCTCGATTACCTGATGGATTAGATGAATGCGATGCATTGTACAGCATCCTTTCCTGAAGCCTGTTCCCTTGGTTATGTGTGGTAAATTGTTGCTCTTATTTTATTAGAAACTATTTGGTGAATGTTTATACAATACTTAAAGTAAGCCTATTATTTTGAATTCTTTAACGTCTCTGTTTTTGTGGGTTAGTATAGTAATGAAATTCTTCCACTTTAAAGTTCCTTAACATAGTGAGAGATTTCGTAAGAAGGGCCGCAAGCTTTTCAAGCATGATGTCTCCCCCATCTTTAACCCTTTACTGCACCTTGTTGCATTTACGCAACAGTGTGATGAACGGCGTTAAAAACCGAAGCAAAGTCAGTTTGGAGCTGCCTGTACACGTTGTTGCATATCCGCAACATTGGTCTGTAAAACGCGGCACCTTGTGCTGCAATCTGTGCTAATTCTTCGCATCTTCTACCTAAACAAACGTGGCGGAGGCTGCGCGCGCCCGCGAGCAGTGATATAGGTAAGTTTTACAAATTGTAAATGTATTTCTCCATAAGACAAAACACAAAAAAAATTCTTACGCTATGCTCCACGTCCTTCTGACTCTGCAGGTTCAAAAAAACATTGTAATTTCGGAATAGTTTGTTCCTGCCGACAGAACGTTGCTATGTTGCACAAATGCAACAACGTGTACATGGTTTATTTTCTTCCGAATAGTGTAATGGCTCCGAAACGCTGGTATGGCCCAGCAATTCCTCCTGATAGTGAAGGCAGTGACTATTCAATTAGTCACGACAGCCACGAGTGTAAGTCCGTTTTGATTCAATATGTGCACAAGATGTTCTCTAGTCGAATTTCCTTTTTTCTTTTCAAAAGTACGCTGCGCCTCCGCACGTTGTCGTGTCACGTCGTCACGGGTACAGCTTTACGTCTGTGCTTCGATGTTCTACATTTTGACAATAACCCGAAAACACTGCATTGTTTCCTGGCTGGGCGGGAATCTGCATGACGTACTGCACGAAGTGTGGGAACCACCTGTGCTGCACAAGCATGTACAAGTGGTTCTCTTTGTTCCACACTAAATCATAGGTGCACTAATGATTGTCTCGTGCAAATAAGCATCTGAGTATGAATCGCACTAAATCTATCTTTTACTTTCAACTTATTCTTTATTTGCACATTGTTGCAAATATGCAACATACCCTTTTTCTGCAAATTGAAACCCCACACATTTGCTAAAGTAAGTTCCCATGGGAGTACAGGTACTGTTATGCTTCCCTACAACTCCATGAATAATATTTTGAGGAAGCAAAAAATTGTGCAGTAAAGGGTTAATGAAATCCACGGTTATTGCATCTTCTCCGGCCGCCTTTCTTCGTTTCATGTCTTCGAAGGCCCTTCTAACTTCATCGCAAGATGTAGAAGGAGCTCGTGTAGCCCGTTCATTTTTACTTTCAATAGAGGTATCCTTTCTGCTCTGGGTATTGTACAGGTCAGTATATAATTCCTCCACTGCTTTTACTATAGCTTACTATACTAGCCTGCTTATCTTTCAGTCCACACATCCAGTGATGTAAACTTCTTAGTGGCTTATTCTGAAAATATTGTGCCAAGCTGTATCCAACGGTTAGTTCCTACAAAAAGAAAAAAAAAACGAATCTTCTCTGGATTTCGCGTGAGACACTTCACCTGTCGCGTCGTGTTACAAGGTTAAGGCATTTAAAACGAAACTGTGATTCCCTTAAAATAGCCAAATTTGTCGTAGCCAAGGCGGAACTTCGCCTTCAAATAATTCATCAAATGATGTCTACTTCAGGGTTACAATACAAGACCTAATGAGAAGTAACCGTGCAAAATTTTCGGGTTCAATCTTACCCAGCTCAGCCTCCGAAAATTCAATTGTTATAACTTATGTCCCTTCTAATGATCCAATAAGTATCGCTACCGAATTGAACGAATATTTTCAATTGGTATTCACAACTGAAAAGTTCGACTTACCTACCTTCATTCATGCATTACATTATTCAATTGGTGATATTACCGAGTCACGAAGATGTTTTGAATTTAATTTTCGGCTCAGAAACTACAAAACTCCTGTGGCCCTCGTGGCATTACCAAAGCTTCTCTTGTTAAATATTGTGTTGGGGTACTCAGTATTTGGCTCTAATGTTTAAAAACTCTTTACTTCGACAGTCCATTTAGTTTGAAAATTGGCAAGAATGCTTACCTTGTATAAATCCGGCAACAAACAGTCACCATTAAACTATTTTTCGCTTTCATTAACGTCTCAATCAGGTAAACTTCTTGAACATATAACTTTTAAACGCAATATGGAATTTCTTGAAAATAATAACATCTTGAGTGATTCCCATTATTTTTTTGGCCGCGGGTTTGACACAATATCTCAGTCCTGAGAATTATCGCATGGCATTTAACAAGCTCTCGACACTGCAAATCAAATAAATGCCATTTTCATAGATTTTGTCTGAGGCATTCGATACTGTAACACACTAAAAACTTCTCTAAAAGCTTCGCGCTACACTTAAAACCCCTTACTTAGTTGACTAGATCGATAGCTTTTTACATAACCCTTCCAACTAAGTTTCGTTTATTTCGTCAAACTCTTCTGTAGTAAATGTGACGTCTGGAGTTACCCAGGGTTCAGTACTAGGGCCAGTTTTGTTCTTGTTGTATATGAATGATTTGACAAATCATATCTCCGAAAAAATCCACCTTCATGCTGAAGACTGTGTGCTATGTAACTTAAGCACCACGACTGTTGTAACATCCCAGTTGAAAATGACAACAGAGGTTGCCTTCCACACTACGAAAATTTCTGTAGTACAACAGGATTTTTCTGTAGTAACTACAGATTCCCGATGAAGCGACAGACTTTTCTCATGTAGAACAGTCATTTCTTGTTGTGACTACAGAAGTACACTCTGTCGTATGTCTGTTGCTGCAACAGAAAACTGAAGCTCTACGACAGATTTTTGTAGTACTACATAAAAATTTGTCATCACAACAGGCACTCTGATGTCTCAACAGAAATGTTCCTGAAGTAACCCAATCTTCTGTAGTGCTACACACAGCTGTTGAAATACTACAGAAACCTATTGAGGCAACACGCCCCCATTTGTCACAACAGAAGTGTTCCTGAAGTAATGCGACACACTTCTGTAGTACTACAGATATGTTGTTGTACGACAGAAACCTATCGCCGCAACATGCACCCAATAATGACAGTGGAAGTGCACAGAAATTATGCGATCCGACAAGCTTCCGTAGTGCCAGTTGAAGAAAACAGGAATTCCTGTCGCAACTACAAAACTTTCTGTCGCGACTACACAAATTTCTTTTGTACGACAGAAGTTCCTGACCTTTCTGTAGTTGCCACAGACGTTTCTGACGTTACTACAGAAATTCTGATGTCGCAACAGAAGCATTCTGTCGCCAAGACCAAGAGTTCTGAAGCCGCAACAGAAACGTTCTGTCGTGACAACAAGAGTTCTGAAGTCGCGACAACAGCTTTCTATCGTGACAGCGGTTGTGACGTTGCGACAGAAATTCTAACGTCGCAACAGAAAGATGCTGTCATGACGACGAAGAGTTCTCATGCCGAAACAGAAACGTTCTGTCACGACAACACAGTTCTGAAGTCACACCAACAGCCTTCTATCGTGACAGCGACTCTGACGTTACGACAGCAATTCTGACGTCACAACAGAAACATTCGGTCGCGACGGCCAAGAGTTCTGAAGTCGCAACAGAAGCACTTTCCGTCGCGGCACTTTAAAATTGTATGCCAGTTTCGCATCGGTGCTGTACACTGTACTTTTCTCTTGCGCGGTATTCAATCGTGCTTCTCTGAAGCCGGCAATGCTGATAGCACCGACACCGGTAGTAAAGTCGACGTGGCCAATGGTTATAATTGTGCCTTGACGACGCGGCAGCAGCAACGCCCTACCGGCCTCCTTAAAATCGGCGACTGATCAAAATCATACCATCTGCGGGAGTGGCTGCGTATCCGTTTTGTTTTATTTGGTAACATGCGGCACACAGGCCTGTAGACTTACATGTGTGGTTACACTGGCACATTAGTTATTTCCCAGAAGTATTGCACAAGCTTCTGCGAAGCGAAGAAGAAGCTTTAGGTTGTTCCACAAAGTTGCGTGATATGCTGTCTCGCTCGGGTCTCATTATTCTGGTACAGCGCTACTGTGAGAAGCCGGTATGCTGTCAAAATGACGACTCATCCACGAGTGTTTATGCAGCTGTTTTGCATTGAAAGCACGAATTATACGCGCGCTCAAAAGTGTAACGAGCAGCAGACAAATGTCGAAATCGGCAATCACAACCCTAACAGTCCCCCTTGTCTATTTCTAAATTTCTTATTGAATACAGACATCGCACAGCAAAATCTATGTTCTAGCACTCCACGATGTACCTGTCGATGGTAACAACACTTTTGCTCTCCTTGAGATGTGGCAGTTGACACGGTGCAGTGAAAGCGCATTTTGGCTTTTAAAATGCAAATGTAAACAGCAACGCAGACAGCGATTCTTGCTGTTGACATAGCCAAAATGTACGAGAGACATGTTCGGCGTGCTGCAGTGGTAAGACGCTGGGCTCGGGATCCTCATGTCCGAAGTTAGAATCCCGGGCGGCAATTTTTTATGTTTTTCTTGTTTTTTGTAATAATAATTTTACATATGCTTAAAGAGGTCTGTGTCAATTTTTAATTAAATATTGATCAGGAAATACATAACTTTCGACTACAGGACGTCACACTACAGACAACAGAATGACAGAAACAACGTCCCAAAATACGACGGACTGAAAGTTTCATGTGTTCTTCAAGTGGGTATGAACTAACAGTTAACTATTCTTTTACACAATTTTGCAGGTGGTGCGAGAAATGGCAAATGAATATAATTTAAAAAAAAAAAACAGTGACTTTCACTTTTGGTAGGCGCACATCTGTTTCTTTGTTTCTCAATTCGTTTAATGGCGCTTCCCTTGAACGGATGTCCGAATACAAGTATCGTGCATTAAAGAAGCTTGTCCCACCGCATAATTTCAGTGCACTTTTGTTGTCATCATTGGGTACATGTTGCGACGATAGGATTTCTTTCGTACAACAACAGTTCTCTGTAGTACAGCAGAGGTTTCTCGCATTACTTCAGGAACACTTCTGTTATGACAATTGGGGGCCTGTTGCAACGATAGGTTTCTTTCGTACAACATTTTTCTGTAGTACACCAGAAGTTGATCGCATTACTTCAGGAACACTTATGTTGTGACAATTGGGGGCCTGTTGCCACAATACGTTTCTGTAGTACTTGAACAGCTCTCTGTAGCACTACAGAAGTTTGCCGGCTTACTTCAGGAACATTTCTGTTGTGACGACAGGGTGCCTGTTGTGATGACAAATTTTTCTGTAGTACTACAAAAATATGTGGCACGGCATCAGCTTTCTGTTGTAACAACAGACATACGACAGCGTGTGCTTCTGTGGTCACAACAAGAAATATCTGTTGTACATCAGAAAAGTATGTCACTCCATCAGGAATCTCTAGTTACTACAGAAAAATCCTGTTGTACAATAGAAAATTCTGTAGTACTGAAGGCAACCTCTGCTGTCGTGTGAACTGGGTGGCCTCATCTTCACACCTAACATGTCATGGTCTAGGCATATCGAATACACATCCAATACAGCACTAAAGAAAATAGGCTATCTAACACGTACATTGCGAACAGCTCCACGTGAAACAAAATTGCTATCATATAACTTGCTCATCCGACCCATTCTCAAGTATGCTTACCCCAACTGGAACCCTGATAAAGTATGTGGCATTAACACACACGAACAGTTCAAAAGAAAAGCAACCCGTTTCATATACTGCCGTTATGATTGGGACGTCTCACCCTCATCTCACCTTGTTGCACTAGGTCTACAACCTCTGTCAGAGGGGCGCGATCGTGAATGTTTTAAATTGTTGCATACTCTCTTAACACCCCACGCTACTCAATAAAGGACAACTATCTGTCTCCTGATAAATTGAAACCTACTAGGAAATGCCATAAATTAGGCCTTGCACGATTTCAACCGCGTACTCACCTATTTAAGCATAGCTTCTTCCCTCGTACAATCGAAAAATGTAACTTACTACCAGGTGAAACTAGGTCACTGCTTTAGAGGAATTTTCGTATAAGTGAACGTGATGCATGCTGTCCTTATTATTATTCGTTGTATCATTTGTTTTGAAGTTATCCTGATTCCTACGGTGTCGAAGTCGATTTGTGCAGAATAATGTTTTGGGACTGTTTTGTTTAATGCAGTGTACAAACCCACTCCTGCGATAGCCCAATCGGGCAGCAGTATGTGTAACTAAATAAATAAATAAATAAATCTTGGCTTCTCCTATGCCAAGTTTCTTTCTCACTGATTTCATGCTGCGTCTATTTATCACTGCTTCCTGAGTCTTTCTTACGATATAATTTAGACCATCCATTATTTTCTTCTTTTTGATCAGTTTTTACAATTCCGCGAATTCTATCTTCTCTCTTGAATTAAACTGTTTCATTCTTTGTCGTTTCATACTTTGGTCCTTCGTTGCTTAGGAGAGCTTACTTAGTGGTTGCCTTGGTCTCCCACTTCAATTGCTGCTTCTGAAGCCAGCCTAGTTTCGGTTCCATTCATTACCTCTTTTACGGTTTGATTCAGTGCTTGCCTAGTGCGGCATCCATAGTGACTTATGTCGGAATGAAAGAGGTTCGTTTAAGAGCGGTACGTATGTACACATTTACACATACTGAGTGACCCAAGTTGTTCTGGTCGTTGCTTTCGAACCCTGTTACCACACCACAGCAGACCGATGCGCTACTCATTCCCCCACTGACTAACCAGTGACGCTGGTAGACGGGAGAACGGTTAGATAGAAATACAGAAACAAATATAGGCGCATAGATACAAACGTACACAGATAGGTACGTAGTCTAAAAAAGCGCATGTGGTGCCCTAAGTATGCCAGCGAATTAATATAGCCTGTATACCTTCTGGGCGTCCTTGAGTTGAATGCCGGGAAACAGTTTCCCCACAGCTTGCTTGAGCTTGACTTCGTCTACAGCAGCAGTAGGTTTGAAGAAGAACTCGAGTCGGTAGCCCTGACCGAACTTCTCCCGAAGGTGTTGCAGTGTCCCCAGGCACATCATTTGGCCGTTGACCATAATGGTTAGCCGGTCACAAGAAAACTCGCATTCGTCCATGCTGCGAGTTGTTGAGATTCGTGAGCAGCACAGTGTCAGAAGCAACGTGGATTTAAGAATTAAAAGACGACTTAGCTGTATGTTACCTCGGACTGGCATATTCGAGTGAACGTAGAAAGCGGAAGTGATTTTGCGAGAAAACCACTGCTCCAATTGAATAAAATGTGTTGCACTTGAGGGAAAAAAGTCACATCCTGGCAACTATAGAAGGCAGACTATCTATCTATCTATCTATCTATCTATCTATCTATCTATCTATCTATCTATCTATCTATCTATCTATCTATCTATCTATCTATCTATCTATCTATCTATCTATCTATCTATCTATCTATCTATCTATCTATCTGTCTGTCTGTCTGTCTGTCTGTCTGTCTGTCTGTCTGTCTGTCTGTCTATCTATCTATCTATCTATCTATCTATCTATCTATCTATCTATCTATCTATCTATCTATCTATCTATCTATCTATCTATCTATCTATCTATCTATCTATCTCAAATCACTTGTTTGCGAAATTTCACGAAAATTTGTAACTTTAAAAGTAGCAGGAGAACCAACTTTAGGAACCCGTAACTCAGCGCCCGAAAAAAGAATATGTTACTTTTATAAAATGCATCGCTTCGAGCATCCCAAGTGAACGAATTTGATACAAAAAATTGCAGCTAATGCAAAAGCGTTACAGTGAGTAGGAGCGTTTCTTCAACAGCTCTCCTCGCTAATTAGGAGTATATTCAGAGTGGTGACATATACATCATGTTTGTGCGCTTTACAGAATTGTCATATCATTTCTTATTGCTCAGTTGCAATGTTGCAGACTTGAGGAATTACTTTATTAATTTCACATTTTGAAAATGTGCATTTAAAATGTTATGTGCATAAGAGAATAAACTTCTTCTCGTTACTACAGTTTTAACCGCTTTGAAATTGAATCATCCTGAAGAAAATTAATGCAGTCATTGCCGAGAAAGGCGGTGTACCTGTTCCCATACAGTCAGACAGGAGCTCACTAGTTAAAGTTTAAAGTGCCGTTGTTGGTTTATCTCTTTAACCGATGGCAGCAAGACAACTGATAATAAAATATCGTGATCGTGAGTCATATCATGGTCTGCCGGTTTGTTAAAGATAATGGCCTTCTGCACTTCTCTGGCCGGTTCGTGGTCGGTTGGTTGATGGCCAGGCTTTCACCGCAGTTGCAACGGCGGCGATTCAAAGGACGCGTGCTCTCTGGCAACCGAATTGTATATATACATATACATATATATATATATATATATCACATAAAAAGAAACCTGCGATACGCACGTATTTCTCGCAAACTTCACTTGTGTTCCTCATACGGCATTTTCGCACTGCAAAATCAGTATTTCGCCACATACTATTTAACATTGAGTACTGCTGAGGAAGTAGTAAAGGTAGGCAAAGGACGACAGAGCGAAGATTGAACACAACTTTCTTGTAAAGGGTATCGTTTCCTGAATTTTGAAAAATCGCCTGCGGAAAATAGCTAAATTCTTCTACCGGAGCTGGACAACACGAAGAAGCGGACAATACTACACGAGAAATCCAAGATGCATATTGAACTAATGAAGAAAGTAAACCAGTTAACTTCTTTTATTACTTGTTGAAAGGTATTGCAATTCATAAATTTTATGCGGTGAGCAAGGAAGACTTTTGCACTTAAAGCTAAAATCCAAGATGACCTATGATGCTGATATTTCTCAAAGTCTGGGAAGAATTACATGGGTGTTCCTTTTCTTTTGTGCTTGAATGCATAAAATTTTCCTAAAAAAGTAAGTGAAACCACTGTGATTTCTTACGGCGAGTTTGAAGACGCCTATTTCCAATATGGTACCATTCTGGAAAATAATTCCGATTGTGTACGCCTTGCAAACGCTCAATTTTTCGTAGCCATCAATCCAACATTCCAACTAGCATAATTAGCAGTCCTGACTCACCGGCTATAATTTCTAAAATTGCAATATGTACCACCCTGCTAGTAGCAGCGCAAAATGTAGACAAGGGACGAGACAAGAAGACACCACAAGCCAAGACACAAGACACCACAAGTGAAAGTCAGCGCTTGTGGTGTCTTCTTGTCTCGTCCCTTGTCTACATTTTGCGCTGCTACTAGCAGGATGGAAAACCAACAAGCCCAAGCTGCTATTCTAGCGAATATGTACCACATTGTATATAAAAAGGAAGTTAGTTAACATTGTCGAAAAGTTTTCCATACGCCCGCCTCACGGAATTATTCAACTCAGCGGCTAGAAATATGAGCAACAGGCTAGTTTTTAAATTTGCAGAAGCGTAAAAATAACCACCTCGTAGATGAGCCTTCGTAACGTCCTCTGTCTGCAAACTAATGTCCGGGCCTGCTGGCCGAGCCGTCACATGAGACCTCAGTGGCGTCGCAAGGTTTAGGTGGTCTGGAGAAGCTCTCGGGTAGGACAAGCAGGCTCTTTTATCGCCATCCTCTCTCTATACCGCGGCTGCAGTACAGGACTCTGGCTCCTGCTCTGTTTTTCGCGGAATTATGCAATGTGACAAGCAATTCGTAGGGGCTCGTGTAAGAGCCGCGCCATAGACCTTCCAGCCCCAAATTCGGGGGAGAGATCCGACTGAGAAGCCATCGCGTTCGGTGCCACACTGCTGTGCGCGGACATCTGCGAATTTTGGGGTGCTGCGTACTTCCGTGTGCCGCTACTAAATTGCGAGAGCTGCGCGTTGTCCTCTGATGCACTGGTAGACAACGTTACTAGATTATTTTCAGTTGTCAAACTCCGCCGCGGCACCTGGCCCCTTTCTGTCGCGCCCGCGGGGCGGCGCGCGCGACACTGTCGGCCCGAAGGCGGGCGGTGCGAGCAACGTTTGTGCGGGCGGACAGAGACGCCGATGCGTGCAACAGCGTGCCACGTTTTGCTCGTGTTTCTTATTTGTCTGTCAGGAAAATGCTGCTTGTCTTGTGAGCAAACATGCCTGCAATGAAACCAGAAAAACCACGAGAAACAAAGTGATAGCTAGGGAGGGTGCAGCGCCCTTCCTAACTATCACTTTGTCAGTTTTTACTCCTGTTTTTTTGTTTGTGTTAATAAAACCTTGCAAGCATTCTACGACGAAATAGTGTACCAGACCACCGCCTTTCAACTTCGTGCGCATTTCCTGAGGGCTATAAACTTGTTAAACTAATAATTTCAAGTCATCAAAGATTTTTTGGAACTGCTAAACTTGACAGAACAGAACGCAGTTCAAAAGAACCTGAAGCTTTTTGCATCATAAGAAACGACAGAGTCGCTGCGAGTAACTCTGATGTCGAGTTTAAACATTGTCGATAATCTGCTGCGTCAAGGTTCGCTCTATGTTTTGACAGCCAAGGTAAATCAAGATCCATTGGAGGTACACTGTTCACATTTGTTGTGACTGCATTCACATTACACCGTTTGCTAGGAAATTCACCCACTCATGTTTTTTCAGTGACACTTTGGACTAGTGCGTTCCTTCGGTGGAGGTGAGTCCCATCCAACTATAAACAACTTCACGCAGATATTCCGCCTTCTAAGCCTGTATACACATGTTAAAAGCTTGTATACACCTGGCGCTACGTGGGAGTGTGGAAGGTGTGCCAGGCTCTGTGCTCGTCGGCGTCAACGACACAATCAAGCAGACCAGAGAAGCCTGCAAGTCAAAACATAGTCTTCGCAATGTCATTGAGGCGACGTTGATAAGTTGCGTGGAGCCAAGCAGCTCACCAGAACGTGCTCGCAATGAGCACACTTATGCTCGAGGAAACAGAGGACAATGCTGGTTATTATCTGTGTGGATATGTCATTCATAAAGTCAGAAAGGGCACACCATGTGATCTATGCATAGCGGACATAAGCTCTGAAATCCCAGTTGCGACAGTTACTTAATTGAGTACAGAAGTCTCAAGCAAGGTTCCTTGAAGTACCCGACGCCGAAGATGCTGGGCTTTATGATGACAGCTAACAGAAGTGTGTCAGCTTCCCTAGATGAGGCAGGCCTTTACGGAGAGATATTTTGGAAGGTTTTAGATGATCTAGAGGGGTGCTACCTCCCTCTTCTTGGTTGTGCAGAGCATATGTCCGCGTTGACGTGCGAAGTACTGAATTTCTTCATTGTTATGCGGATCCATTTTTACTCCAGGGATACAAACTGTCAACTAGAAAGCAGTAGCTGTAGCAACCAAGAAAGCGCATCTTTTGTGAATATCGATGCAGCATGCTTAGATTCATCAAACCGGCGTTGTATCGGTCCTATTCTTTTTTTCATGCGTACATAAAACAACATGCCACAAACGAAAGGCTTCGCTCTCCTCTTCATTCACCTATTAGCTGCTTTTTATAGAGTGCACAATGTAAAAAGGCTATTCTTTGAATATTTAGCGCCACGAAAAGCAGCAAAAGAAAAAAAAAAACTGGCATTGAGTCGGCGGCGCGCTGCTGCCTTGGGAAGCTTCCGTGGGCAACCGGGCCAACCGTGGCGGCAGCGCCACCTCGCGAGAGGAGACGGCAGAGGGTCACGTTCTCGCGCCGCTCCCAGGCGGAGTTTTATAACTGAAAAGTATCTAGTAGCGGTGCTGGTAGACCTGACGATCCGGAGAGTCTACAAGTCTGCGGGGCCCAATCTTAACCATCGGGTTCGGTCCCACGTGGGGACCAGACATTGTGAATACTGTGAGAAAAAAGGCGCTGCCTTTACACGAGTGTAAACGTCAAATGTCCTCACTGCCACCAAGCCAATGGCCAGAGTGCGGGTGCGCATTAGTCTGACGCGTGCCCATTAAAAAATTCCTGGCTTTGCGACTGACTGCCACAATTATGTGCTTTTAAGCGCATCATTCCGTTATTAATAAAGCACAAGCTTTATAGAAGCCAGCAGCACTTAGCGTACATTGACTATAATAGTCGATGTCTCATGCACAATGTTTTCATCGACAATTGCGCTAAGTGTTTAAAAGAAGAAAGAAACAAACGACTTTGCCGAGCGGAGTTCGAGATCTACACAATTAGTTTCTGAGGAAGTTGCTCCGGTCAGAAGCACGTAAGCATGTTTGTGTTTATTTTCTGCAGAGTTGAATGCCATTCTAACCGGAGCTTTAGATTTCCACAGTCACCTCGCTGTACCTGGAACCTGGAGAGAAACCTAGATGCTTACGAAAAGGGTTCTACTTAAATTGAGGACGACGCAACGAGCTATGGAAAGAAGAATGATGGGTGTAACGTTAAGGGAAAAGAAAAGAGCAGATTGGGTGAGGGAACAAACGCGAGTGAATGACATCTTAGTTGACATCAAGAAAAAAAAATGGGCATGGGCAGGACATGTAATGAGGAGGGAAGATAACCGATGGTCATTAAGGGTTACGGACTGGATTCCAAGGGAAGAGAAGCGTAGCAAGGGGCGGCAGAAAGTTAGGTGAGCGGATGAGGTTAAGAAGTTTGCAGGAACGACATGGCCACAATTATTACATGACTGGGGTAGTTGGAGAAGTACGGGAGAGGCCTTTGCCCTGCATTAGGCGTAACCAGGCTGATGATTATGATGATGATGATGTACAGTCAACCACAGAAGTTTAAGGAGCTTAGGATCTCAAAAAACATTCCATTTCCGAGCAGCCTGTTACATCATCGTCATCATCAGCCTATTTTATGCCCACTGAAGGACGATGGCTTCTCTTTGCCATCTCCAATTACCCCTGTACTGTGCCAAACGATTCCATCTAGCACCCTCAAACTTCATTTCGTAGCACCACCTAGTCTTCAGCCGTGTTCTACTGTACTTCTCTTCTCTTGGTACCCATTATGTCACCCTAATGTCCCAACTGTGATCTAACTTGCACATTACGTGACCATCCCAGTATCATCTTTTTCGCTTGAGATTAATTAGAATATCGGCTATGCTCGTTTTCTCTCTGATCCAAATCGCTTTCCTTCTGTTTCTTCACCTTATGCTTAACACATTCTTCTTTCCATTGCTGTATGCGCGGCTCCTAAATTGTTCTAACGCTTATTTGTCACTCTCGAAGTCTCAGCCCCGTATGTCAGTCCCGGTAAAGTACACTTATTGTGCACCTTTCATTTCAATCTTAATGGTAAGCTTTCAGTCAGGAGATGACATTGTCTGCCGGATGCGCTACAGCCCATTTTTATTCTTCTGTAAATTTACTTTTCATGATCAGTGCTCCCTATACGTTTATCAACCTACGTAAACATACTCCTTCACATACCCTAGAGGTTGACTGTCGATCCTGAACTTTCGTTCCCTATCCCGGCTATTCATGATTATCTTTGTTCCGCACATTAATCTGCAACCCCACTCTTACACTCTCTCTGTCCTCAATCATTTGTTGTAACTCCTCTGCATTCTTGCATAACAGGACAATGTCATCTGTAAAGACATGATTGCTGATATATTCACCCTTGATCCTCACGCTGAATCCTTCCAAGTTTATTAGCTAGAATAATTTTTCCAAGCACACAGTGAATAGTATTGGAGAGATCGTGTCCCCTTGGCTTACACCTTTCTTTATAGGTATCTTCCTAGTTTTCTTGTGGTGAATTAAGGTAGCTGTGGAATCTCTGTATGTATTTTCCAAGCTATTTACGTTAGTGACCTGTACTTCTTGGGTACGTAATGCCTCTATGCCTGCTGGTATCTCAACTGAATCAAATGCATTTTGGTAATCTATGAAAGCCACAGGGAGAGGCTGATTGTACTTTGCGGAATTCTCGGTTACCTGATTAATGCCATGGATTTGATCTATTGAAAAGTATTATTTCCTGAAGCCAGCCTATTCACTTGGTTGACCTAAGTCCAATGTTGCCCTTATTCTATTTGAAATTTTCTTGGTGAACATTTTACATAATACTGAGATTGGGCTAATGGGTTTATAATTTTTCAATTCTTCAACACCTGCTTTTTGTGTGTTACTATGTTTGCGTTATTCCCGTTCTATTAGACCCTTGAAATCGATAGACAGATCGTAGAGAGGGCCTACGGTTACTCAAGCATTATGTCTCCTCCATCTTTGATTAACTGCACTGTTATTCCGTCTCCTCCTGCCGCTTTTCCCTCTTTAATGTCTTGCAAGGCCCTTTTAATATCTCCGCTAGTTATAGAAGGAGTCTCTGTAAGCTTTTCCACACTACTTCGAATAGAGGTATCTTGGCTCTTTGGGCCGGCAGTACAGGTCACTATAAAATTATTCGGCTGCTTGTACTATACCTTCCATATTGACGATAATAATACTGTAACAAGCATGCGACGCCCCCTCGGGCATAATCTTCGTTGGCTCGCCAGGCTTGGTGGCCTGTCAGGCTCGGTAGGCAACATTGGTCACGGCACTAATATACACCGGCAAGCACAGCTGCTCGGCGGTCAGTCATCGTTCATCACCACCACGCAGCGGATCGTCTGTCTAACGGAGGGTGCCTGGAGCCCTTACTTGTTGGGCGGATCATGACACTGGCGACGAGGATGGCGACAAGTACCCACGGATCGTCCCACGCCTCCGTGAGCGGCGAAACACCACCCCCCGTTGCTGCCGCCATGTCGCTGTACTGAAGACTCGAGCCGTTCAAGGGAGATGGGTCCGCCTGGCCAATTTACGAGCAGAAAGTCTACGTGTTCTTCCGGGCAAATGACACGCCTGAGGCCAAACAGCGGTACATTTTCCTGGCCAGCTGCGGGACCCGCGTCTTCAGCCTGCTGCTTGACCTTCTCAAGCCAGCCACGCCGCAAGTGCAGACGATGGGTGAGCTCGTCGCCATACTGCGCTCACATTTCAAATCAGCACCATCCACACTAATGGAGTATTTCCGCTTCAACAACGGGAGCAGCCTGGAAGGAGAGGCGCTCGGGCAGTTCGTTGCTGCGCTACGAGGGTTAGCGAGTACCTGCGTTTTCGGGGACCAGCTGGACTCGCTGCTCCGGGACCGTTTCGGCTGCGGCATCAACAACCCCGCCATGCAGACGCAACTCCTGGATCTCCCGACCCGTCGCTGGACAACGCCGTTGAGGCAGCGCTGGCAATGGAAACTGCTGCCAAGGACGCCGGCGAGATTGCCCCAACGACGGACTCACCATCAGTGGAAGCGGTGGTCAACAAGTTGGCGACATGGGGCAGTGCCTGCGGTCGCTGTGGCGGTGCCCCCTCCCCCCTCCCCCTCACGGTACCAGTTCTATGAAGCACAATGCTTCACGTGCGGGAAAACTGTGCAACTGGCACGGGTATGCCGATGGGGGAGGACGAAGATCAAACAGCAGCAGCAGCCTGGTTCCGTTTTCCTGGTCTCCAGTGTTCAGTACTTGGGACACCTAGCCTAACCTAGCCCCTGTTCCCCGCAAGGTTGATACTGTGTTCAAGGCGCCTAAGCCCAAGAAAAAGAAGGAGCTTCACAGCTACCTCGACCTGATAAGCTTTTACAGGAGTTTCCTGGCGAGCCTGTCGGAGCATCTACAGCCGCTCCATCTTCTGCTTCGAGATGGTCAGCAATGTGTCTGGAAGAAGGAGCAGGATCGGGCCTTCTAGCGCAGCAAGGAGCTAATCACGAAGGCTCCAGTGCTGGTGCACTTCAATCTTGGCAAGCCTGTCGTACTGAGCGTAGATGCGTCGCCGTATGGCGTGCGAGCCGTCCTGGCACACTAGGACAGGGATGGCAGGAGCGCTCTGTGTCGTTTGCTCCTCGTCGGCTTCATGCTACAGAGCAACGCTACAGCCAGCTGGACAAGGAAGGCTTGGTCCTTATTTTCGGTGTCGAACGCTACCACCAGTATCTGTGGGGCCGGAAGTTCCAGGCGGTCATGGACCGCAAGCCGCTGCTGGGGCTGCTGGGGCCTGACAAGGCATCACCTCGAGTGGTACGCTGGGCCTCGAGGCTGGCGGCGTACAGTAACCAGCTGGTTTACCGTCCGGGAAAGCACCTGAGACCTGCTGATTCCCTGAGCCGCCTCCACCTGCCTGAGGTGCCTGATGCCCTTCCAGAACCTACGGCAGTGTTCATGCTGGAGCATGTGTAGCCGCAGGTACTCTCCAGATCGGCGGTATAGCAAGCGACCAGCCGGGATGCAGTGCTGTCTCAGGTGGTCAAGGCGGTGTCCCGTGGGGAGTAATTTGGTTCAGCAGGTTTATAGCCACAATGTCGCTGAGCTGAGCCTGCAGCAGGGCTGCCTACTGTGGGGTTCCAGGGTGGTGATCCCACAGTCTCCAGTCCAGGGTCCTGCACTTGCTGCACGCGGGTTTTTCTGGCGTGGAAAAGACCAAGGTGGTGGCCCGGTCCCATGTTCGGTGGCCTGGATTGGACCAGGATATCCCTCGTATGGTGCAGTGCTGCCAAATCTGCCATAAGCATCCGCGGGCCTCACGTCATGTGGAAATCACCCCCTGGCCGTTCCCACAGAGACCATGGTCCCACCTACATGTGCATTTTGGGGGACTCTGCAAAGGCCATTACTTCCTGGTAAGGTTGGATGCCTCTTCGAATTCGGGGGAGGTTCTACCTGTCACCACTCCATCAACAAGCGCGACCATTGCAGTGCTACGACAGGTCTTCGCCGCCCAAGGGTTGCCGGAGGTCATCGTGTCCGACAATGGTCCTGCTTTCGCCTGCACAGAGTACCTGGCCTGGCTGATGAAGAACGGCATCCGCCGGATGATGCTTCTGCCATACCCGCCTGCTTCAAACGGTGCAGCCGAGTGGGTGGTGCAAACCATCAAAGACAAGCTCAAGAAGAGCCAGACTGGGGATTTCCGGACGCAGATTGCCCGAATACTGTTCCAGTACTTGACCACGCCCCACAATGTCACTGGCCATGCCCCAGCTCCTACTGGGTTGGATGGTCAAGGCACCCTAGGAGGTCTTGCATTCGGGCCTTCGATGCGCAGTGCTCCTGAAGCAGCTAATGCAGAAGCTGGCTGCTGACCGAGGGTGCCGTTCCGGGCCTTTGCCGGAGCCGGGAGCTCCAGTTTTCGCCAGGAATTTCCCTCCTTGTGCACCGTGGTCTGCCGGACAGATGGTGTCTCCTGCCAGCGCCTCATCGCTGCTCGCCCGCATGCTAGATGGCGCCACGTGGCACAGACACACCAACCATGTTAGGCCTCGCCTAAGGACATCACAAGCGCCCTCGACTGCCACTTCATAGTTCCAGCACGCAGGAGGACTAGCGGCAACACCAGTCGCTTCCAGCAGAGCACCACCCACCTCGGAGGCGGCAAGCATTGCCAGTGGTGCGGCGCCCGTTGGGCCGGTGTCGAGCCCGGCACCACTCACAATGCCGACCACTGCGGACCCTACGGATGGAGTGAGGCAGTTTCAGGCAGCACCCGGCGTTGCCACACCCAGCCCGTCAACACCGGTGTCCATGCGGAGTACTCGACGGCGGAGGCCGCCGGACCGTTACTCGCCTGGATAGCAGGCAGCATCGACCCGGCTAGGACGGCGGCAAAGCCTTATGCTCTGAACATGGACGTTTGTTTCTTTTAGTTAACAATCAAACTGGGGGTAATGGGATATGTAACAAGCATATGACGCACCCTTGGGCATAATCTTCGTTGGCCCGCCAGGCTTGGTGGTCTGTCAGACTCGGTAAGCAACATTGGTCACCGCACCAATAAGCACTGGCGAGCATAGCTGCTCGGCGGTCGTCATCGGTCATCACCATAACGCAGTGAAGCGTCTAACGGAGGGTGCCTCGAGCCCTCCCTTGTTCACGAAACCAGGCGGATCATAACTATTGCCTTTTTCATCTTTCAATGCATTCATCTTGCTTTCTTATATGCGAAATTTGCTTCTCACTGATTTGATGCTGCCTCCATTTTTCACCGCTTCCTCGGTCGTTATCACGTTACAATTTCGAATATACCTTGTTTTCTTGTTTTTGATCTGTTTTGACAGTTGCTAGAATTCCTTATCTCCTGAGTTGGACTTTTTCATTCTTCGTCGTTTCTTTATTAGGTCCTATGTTAATTGGAAAAGCCCTCCTACTAATTGCATTGATGCCTTACCTCCAACTTCCACTGGAGCCTCTGAAGCCAGCCTAGCTGGTTTCATTTGTTACTTCTATGTCATTTTCATCCCTCTGTTCTAAGGCTGCATATTCATTTGCAATTAGAGCCTGAATTGTTCCGCTTTTACCCTTACTGCTTCCAGGTTGGCCTGTTTTTTCCCGACCAATTTTATTCTTTCTCTCTTCAAATTGAGCTCAATCATAGACCTCACAAACATGTGATTATTGCACTTTCCCAAACTCTTCAACATCCTTCGCTACGTGCGGATCGGCAGAAAGTATGAAATCTATTTCATTTCTTGTTTCACTTTGAGCGCTTTTCCAGGTCCTCTTTCTGTTGCTATGGTTCCTGAACAATGTGTTCATTCACAGCTCGTTCCTTTCCGCGAATTCTACCAGCATCTGTCCTTTAGCGTTCCTAGAATTGACGACATATTGCCTATTGCTTGTTCACCAGCCTGCTTTTCCCCTACTTTTGCATTAAAGTCGCCCTTTACTACAATATACTCAGTTTCCACTTTTTAACTAGTAATTGAACATCTTCATAAAACAGATCTACATCATCATCATGACTGAAAGTTGGAGCGTAGGCTTGTACTACCTTTAAGCTATACGTCTTTTTATGTTTGATTACGATATCTGTTACCATCTCATGAATGCGGTAGAGTTCATCAATGTAGCCTGCTTTGTTTTTATGATATAGGGATCCTACCCCGTATTCATTCTTATCTGGGAGACCTCTATGGCAGAGGACATGGCCGTTAGTAAGCACTGTATAGGCCTCACAAGTTCTTCGGATCTCACTAAGGCCACTGGTGTACCAAACAAATCCTGATAGTTCCTCAAAAGGTCCTTCTAAGCTACCTTCACCCAAATGAGTTCGGGTGTTGAGTGTTGCCTGGGTCAGTTTCTGTCCTGGTTCTTAGATTCTTAGCAACTTCTGCTGCGTGACAGGTCTGACCACCGCCTTCGTCAGGTGCTCTGCTGTTGCTTGGGACAGAGGGCCATGGCTTAATTGCAGTAGTTATTAGGAATTACTTTATTTAAAATCCTGTTACGAAATAGAAGAGCTGCAACTAATCAGATTTAATTTGCCTCCATGTCATAATCTGTACGGGAAGAGGCGCGTGGAATTTAACGGCGCACTTATTTCGAATTCTCTGCCAATACATATAAAAGAAGCCCGTAACTTTCGGTCTGCTGTGATAAAATACTTCTGTCCATAAAAGTACACTTCTTTATATTTACATTCCTCCCTATGTTGTGCAAGTCAATTCCTCAAATTGCGCATGTCAATTTTATGGTTATGTGTTATGTCTGTTTTGTTTGCTCGCGTCTGTGAAGGATAAAAGAACATCCGAGTTTATATTTACGTTGTTGTCATAGTTATCTGTGTTAATATTACTATTATGTATTATGTCTGCTCTTTTTGTTTGTTTGCGTGCTGCGTTTTATAACATAAGTTCACTGTGGGCCCGGGACTAGCCAATGGCTATGGGTCCAGTAATGCTTTCGTATCTTGTAAAATATGATGTAAATACAGAATGAGTGAATCAAGGTAGTGGCTGAATAGTGCACCAGGGAGGCTAATTCCAGTGAGTTGCGCCTTACACCGACAGCCAGTGGCACTATACTAATCCAGGTAAAACCAAATTACGCAGGCCCACTAAGCTTCAAGCTTCAACAAAGTCTGAACAGTCGCTAGTAAAGCCAAACATCCCTAGGTTCACATACACAGGTAGAGGCTGGTAATGCAAATACTAGGCTGAGTTGTGGGGCTGCTCAGGTATTCAGGTTCTTCTCAGATCTCCTGTTCCGTAAAATTTTGTGGTTGACGATATCTTTGCTTTGGGAGCGGGGTTTCCACCGATCACAATAAGGCTATGTTCCAATTTGGGAAGCGGCAAGCCGACGGAAAGGCCAAAGCGGGTTGAAAATCTTTTCCGCCCATCATCATGATATTCACATTTGTTTCGCCACCACAGCAGACACCCCTGCCGCTTTCTCCCATACCCATCTAGTTTGCGCACGTTTGTCAGCGTTATGGCTCTCTTTATTGCATCATTTCCAGCGGTACGTTAATTATATGACCTATCTGTCATTAAAAGTAATTATTTCGCTCACTTCGCGCGTAGTGAGCAACTTTCGTCGGCCACTAAGAAGCAAGAAGCAATTCTTTTTATACTTCTAGACAGTTGTCTCGTACAAATGTATCATGAACAACTGGAAAGGCGTACAATTGCGATGTGTCAGTGGTGGTCAGTTCAACCAGCTTTGAAGAAAACGCAAGAAGTTCGGTCACGAGAGCACGTTGTCACCGCAGCTTCTGTACCTCGACGTTGAATGCTGTCGCGAGAAATGTGGAGAGATGTGTCCTTGTAAAGCCGGTGGTGACTCTTGTCGTAGAGCACATGGTGGTTCCTGATCGCATCGATCAACATCTCAGCCGACACTTTGGGTGCCACGTTGAATTATACGACAGAAATGTTTACACGCTAGAGCAGCTTGCGGTGAACCGGGACGACTTTCCACTTCTCCTTGGAAAACAAATTGGTCCGAGATCAATGGTGCTTGCTGCCAGGTTTGCCGGTCATTTTACCAAGTAGGCATGCGTGTGTTTTGAAGTTGCTGCTGCTTTCGCCTGCTCCGAAACAAATGTGAATGTAACCAAAGTGACAATTTCTTTCACAAAAAGTGACATCACTAACTGATTGCTTGATGAGGCTGAGAAAGTCTACCGAGCCACGAACCAGCGATACCGACCTCCTGGCCTGGAACAAACATTAAAAAGACCCTATTTAGGCAAGATATTTTACAGATTTTATATTTATGGGCATTTTTCATGATTTGGCAGTAGACTGTGTTAGCCGCGCCAAATGATGGTGCAACTAAAGCGCGAAAATTGAGAACAAGAGCTCCAAACTTTGGGTTATACAGCAGTCGCTTGTGCCGTAACTCCTCCCATTCACACCAACCGTGGTTGCTTAGTGGCTGTGGTTTTGTGCTGCTAAGCACTAAGTCGCGGATCGAATAGCGGCCTCGGCGGCCGCCTTTCGCTGGGGTCGCAACGAGAAAACGCTCGTGTATTTAGATTTAGGTGCACATTAATGAACCACTGGTGGTGTAATTTTGCGGAGTACCACGATTTGGTGTGCCCCAAATCATATCGTTGTTTTGGCACTTAGAACCCCATAACTTAATTTTTTCCCCTTTCATGCTGCGAGAAGAGCTACCAGTCAACTTAAACTTGTTCAACCGCGTAATGAAAAATATTCGCACAGGCTTACAATACTCGCTAATGCGAAATTTGGGCGCAGCTTTATGTGCGTTCTCAATTCGAGATATATTGGCTGGCGCGGAAAATCTGTTCCATGCAGCACGTCGCCAACGGAGTCAAGTGTGGCGCGACTGGCTTGCTGTTTGAGAGATAGCGAGAGGCAGCACGTGGGTGAAGCGTAGGCGCAATTCACAGCAGCCGCAGCAGACAGACTTCGGCTCATGCCTAGCTTTGTTTCCATAGGGTGTCAGTGGCGTCATCGATGAACAGACAATGCGCGCTACTCTGGCGCCATCGTCGCCGCAGAGCCCCATCTTGCGCTGCCCTACAGTTTTCTTCTCACCTTTCTTCTCATCATTTAAAGTTTAGCACTTGCTGCCCGTTGCCATGTGTCTCACAGGGCACATGGCAACGGGCAGCAAGTGCTAAACTTTAAATGATTCACCAGGCTGTACGTGCCAAAACCACAGTTGAATTATGAGGCACGCCATATTGACGGTCTGCTGCTTAATTTTGATCCCCTGAGATTCTGTAACTTGGGGTGCTATAACGTAAAACTATTCAAAACTTTTCTATTCCCATTCTGCAATCATCCCACGGCGATTGGTCAAAAAGTTTGTTGGACCACCCCCATTTCACCTGTCTGTCACGCGACGTCACGAAAACCGCGATAGCTCCCCATCTGATATGACGTGTACACACTGATTATGCATAATTTGACCGAACAAAACAAAAATAGTTATTTATGATTTGGCGCCTTTTTGCTATCAGCCCTCGTCTATTGGTCAAAAGATTTCGGGCTGCACCCACTTCACCTGCCTCACAAAACCGCAAAAACTTACCGCGTCAAAGTGACGCGTACGCGTTAAAGATGCCTTGATATGCCGAACAAAACTGAATTTTCCTCTGAATAGCCGCAGGCTGCCCCGTTTTGAAAGGAATAAAAGATGGCTGTCGCCGATCGCTCCGGCACTGGCTACTCGCCCCTTCCGGAAAGCATGCGTAGTAAAACATTTCATGGCCGTGTAACATTTTCGAGAGCTTTCGGCACGTTTACGACCTCGTTCTACCAGCTCTTCTTTGCTGAGGATCCCTTTTAGTGTCATTCTTAAGCTTCCGTTGCATGCCGCCGCGATTGGAGACGAGCCACCGCAAGCTGAGTAAGAGAAAGTGGACCAATCGCAGACGCCGGCACCACCTTCGTCATCCGGTTATCGATATTCAGTGCAGTGGCTCGGCCCCATCGATTCCCTCTCCACTTGAGCACGCTCCTCGCCTCTTGTGAGCCAATTAGATAAGACAAGCCGCTCAGTGCAGGCAATTTTATTCGTTTTTCAAGCGAACAAAAGTGAGCTCCTATGAACGAGGGGAGCATTTGATTGGTTTGTTCAGACAACCCTGCGGGTGACCGCCGGATGCTTGCGTCGGCGGTTACGCAAATTTGAAGTCAGGATATTGTATCAAAAACATATTGGAATAGTTTATATTATGCGGCCCTTGATCATATGTCTAAATACACGAGCGGTTTTGTATTTGGCGTCGTCGAAATGAGGCTTCTGCCGCCGGGATCGAACTTGCGAATACGATTCATGCCAGAGCCACAAAGCTGTCCCTTCGGGCACAGAAGTGTTGATTTGGCGTGCTACACCATCCGTAACGTTGCCTGGACGCTACGGTATTTTGATGGAGCTTTCCGTCTGCGCGCTGTGCGTCTTTATCCGCTTGGCAAATTTTGGTGGCGGTCATTTTTCATAAATAAAATAAACGTACCATACCACACATAAAATTAAAAGTTCTACAGTTGTCCTCCCAGAATACCTCTCGACGTGGCGGCGGCAGCGGCAGCAACAGCTGGAAAGTGTCGCTCCAAAACTTGGGTGCTATTTTCGACACGCATGGCCGCTGCGCGGCCGCCATTATCCGCCATGTTGACTCTCTGATTGGCTATGGGGAACTCACCTGCCTTGAGATTTGAACCGGGAAACGAACTTTGTGTTTTCATCAAGATGACGAAACGTGATGGGCAGCTGCAAATTTTATCGACTAATACATTTTTTTTTGTCCTTGACAGCTATACTGTGGCGTTAGCGCTTGAAAATGAAAGTGAGCGTAGCCTGCAGAAACCAGTGCAATGTATATGCGATTTCACGAATATGTGGTGGCGATCCAATATAGCCGCCATGCCAGCTTGCTGATTGCCTGAAGGAATATGCCGTGGGAAGCATCACAGGAAGGGGCCGCTTCGTAAACGTCACGTTGACGTTCCGTGACGTTGTGCTGGGCCACGAGTGCTGAGACTTTCGGCAATAATTTGTGGTGTGACGATCAGCGCGAATTATACTAATGAGCAGCCACATGCAATGCGGCCGAGAGGAGTGCATATCGCCACATTTTCCCCGTCGTTTGGCGCCATAAAAATATTTTGTTCATAACGCGTGCTCATAGGATTTTCATCGCTCTCAGGTTGTGTTGACATTTGTGTTCTGGACCACCATTTTTTAAAAGAACGCGTTTACATGACATTATTTTGGTAGAACATACCAAACATTCTACAACGTTGTCCATTTTTCACTGCTGTATTGTGTAATAATCAAGATTAATGCTTCTTCGCCTAATCAAAAGTTACCACAACGGCGTCTTTTTAATTTATAAAAACAATGTACCTAAGGCCTTGGTACCTTGTACCTTGGTCTTTCATTCCACTGTGCGAGTAACCAGCGAAGTGAACAAGAGATGGCAGTGCCGGCGCTTGCGTCATGCAAGCGGATATCTCTGGCGCGCGCAACGCTATCGGTGATATTCGGCCTTTTTCGGCCAGCCGAGTCGGGCGGAGTCACGTTTCACGAGATAGCGATAACGTGGCCTCGAACGTGCGCGCATCACCACTGGTAGGTCCATCGGCGGTTTATGGGGCTTAGCGCCATCTGTATGTGGTGAGAACACTTCCGGCGGAACAAACAATTATGTGACGCCATGTCTGTTAAAAGCAGAAGTGATGTCATTTTGTTTTCGAAGGCGCGAAATTTGTTTTGTTGGCCTGCTTTTGGAGCTATATATATATATATTGCCCCGCCATTCGACTTGATGGGCGTTTCGAGATTTCAGCGCGGAAAGCGTTGCAGGAAAAGCTAGCCGTACAATTGTCGAAATCGCCCCCTGCACAGTACATACTTTCTTTGGAGGCCGACGAAAGCTTTAGGTGTAGAGTGCTGATTCTATCGTCGAACGCCAAGCTCGTCGGCCGGCGCAGTCGCAAGAAAACAACTATACAGTTATCTGGCGGTCGTAACTCACTACTTTTGACTGAATAGATTAAGAAGCGATGAAGCTACCCGCGTCACCAAATTCAGACAAACTTCGACAAGCAAGAAAGCACAAACTGTTAGGGGGGCGTATTTTAACAGGTGAACTTTACGAGTGCGCCTTTCTGCCCATTTCAAGACGTGCATTGCATTGCGAGAGATAGTGGCGTCAACGCCCCCTGTAACGATGGGCGCCGAAAGTAAATGCATTTACTAGTAATAATAAAATTAAATAAACTTGTATTTTCTTAACTCGTCATGAATATATAAAGTTGACCAGGAATATTATTTTCGTTGAATGAATCTGCGTCTCGCTTGAATAAAAAAAAAACACTTTTTTATTTCCCAATGTTTGTGCCCTCCAAACATAGTCGCGATTCAATCGCTGCTCCCCCCATAACCCCCCTTGCTGATGTCGGTGACAATCTGTACTGAACCGCTTTTCGCCCTAAGCTTAGCGACCTATTTGGATCGACCTTGTATATCGTCCCAAGAAAGAAAACAAGCGCGTTGGCGCAAACATACGATCACTGCGTTCCAATTCCCGGGGAATGCATTCTAGCTAATGAAGCAGACGACGGCTTGCACGCAGCAGGGGATGGAAGCGTGAAGCGTTTTCGACGGAATAATCATGCGCTTTGAGCTGGCTGCTTCATTTTTACTGCGGAGTGAAATTGTTTTGATTTACCGAGAACCGCACGTTCCGTGCCTTCATTTCACTTTCTTAGGCAAAACAAAGTTGGCGTCACGTTACGAAAGCAAATTGGTCCATCAGCGCCATTTCATTCGTGTCGTGTCTACGTCACGCATCGAATAAAATGGCGAAATATCCCTAACAGCGCCCCTGAGCAACCATATCGGTGACACACACGCCGCTCCCCGGCCAGGCAGCTTTTGCCACCTCGAGAGGTGGCTAGGGCTTCATTGGCGAATTGCCAACTCTTAGATCAGCAGTACCGCTAAACGCACTTGTCTGCTGTTAGATTCGTGAAACACGCTACCAGCGTAATAGTTAACTGGACGTAAAAGCGTAGCGTTTTTGGTGGCAGGGTCAGGTGTTTCTGTTCCAATCAATTTAACGCAGGTAACATAATCGTCAACCTGCAGCACTTACTCACAACTAAAAGTTTATTCGAAAACTTATCTACTTAACACTGACAAATGTCCAAAATATGTATGCAAGTATCTGTTTGCCTTACTAAGAAAGAATGCGATTCTTAAAAGAGAGCTATACACGTTTGATTTTATTCAGCCCCCGTATAATCCGTTTTTTTTTCACTTTTGCGTGTTTTCTGTTTTGCTTTGCTTCGTTTTGTTACGCACGTATTGATTTTAAGTTACATAACTTTTGTTGCATCCCGCTGGATTCCGCTGCGCAGGCGCATGTTCTTACATCCGTGTCGTAAAAAAAATAAAAAAATAAAGAAACTTTCGCATATGCTGCGACCATAGAGTTTCTCACTATAACACCTAGCGGTTAATCTGGCGCCACCGTCTATGCGAGTTTCTTAAGGGGGCACCGTGCCGTCATGGGAATGACGGTATATGTGACTGCGAGGCTCGTGTTGGCTGGTGTTGTAAGAGGCTTCGTCTAAAACGTGGATATGGCTACGCAAATAACGCGTTCTCAAAGTAAAATCTTCATAAAATGTTTCCATTCACGCATATTACATCTTTACTCACCCACGATGCATGACCAAGGGAAGAAAAGGAAGAACAGACGACCAACTGTTTCAAAGTGAGCGCGAAGCTTGTGGTCTATCCTCCAACTTTAGCGGCCTGCTGATACATTTTACGTAACATGTAGTTGTACACAAAGTAACAAGTTCTCATAGGCAAACAAAACATGTTTTCACGTAATAGTAAAGCTACAACAGCTTTTCACGTGCTGTTCTAGTAGAAAATGAATCATTGTGACAGACGGAACGGTACTTGCCAAGCGCGTCTTCAAGGCGTCCTGCCTCTACGAGAACGATGCCAATCCGAATCCATAATATACCGGCATTCCCATGCATACCACAGCGCAGCAGCGCCAGATTTCCCCCTAGGTAATGTAGTGAGAGACTCTATGGCTGCGACCCACTTTTCTTCTTGCTTGTAAATGACAGCTGCTACTTGTGAAACACGAACTTCCACTAACTCGCCCAAGTGTCGTCAATAGAACAGGTAGCTTGTTTCACTAAGCCCCACATCACCTGTGACGTGTAGCTTCAAGCGGAAAGGATTGCGCTAACAAAATTAGCCGCTTTCTCGGCCTATTTCAATTGTTCCCCTAAAAAAGCGTTCTTCATCTTGCACGTCTCTGCTTTTGTTGAAGGTACAAGCCTGGTACATCCAGGTCATGAACTGCATGAGCTTGTTTGCGTGATATAACGGTCGTGAAAATCTAGTAAGCGAGCGCAGTGTTTTACCGTGGAACCGCAACGAAACTTTTCCCTGCCCAAAAGCCCTATGGTTACCGATCATAGTTACAGAGAGTGCGACGCAAAAACCTCATAGTTACAGAGAATGCGACCCAAGATGTCACGTTTCCGCTGCAGTTTTAGATTGAGGCACCATCATCGGTTCACCCTAACACGTTTCACGTGCACATACAGCAAACAGTACGCCGCCGACGATGTCATCACCTTGGAATTTATGCGGAACATTACGGTGACGACGACGGCACATGTGATTGCTATCACAATAATAACATCCGAAAAATTGGACGAAGAAGGAGCCGTCATGGTAGATCATCACTCGCGTCATGTGCATGATATTGAATCCGCTCCCACCAGAGGCATATTGCATTTTACCCTCCTTTAATTATTTTCCGCTTCATTACCTTTTCCACATTTGCACCCTTCACGGTTAAAAATTTCTAAGTGAATAGAATATAATGCTACGCACATCTGAACGAAGAAAGTCAGATAAATGTAAAGAAAATCCTACTCGTGTTCTTAGAAATGATTCCAAGGTTTTTCTCATGAACCGCAGAAACTCAGTGTGTTGTCAGGAGCATGTGGTTCTTCGTGCCTCTTAATTACCTATCGTAATGGAGCAAAATAAGACGACGCATCCGTTGAAGACCACTTCTGCGTAACGTAAGGCAAGTTATATGCCTTAAGTACCAGGCTCCAATATAAAACACCGAGGCCTCATCTCAGCGGGATCTTACGCATATAAATTTGTTATATTTCCGGGAGAGCGACAGTCATCTGCCTCACACAGTCGACAAGTTATGTGACCATCAGTGATGCGACTCACATATCCGTAAATAGTTTCCTTTTTCTCAATTAATGCAGCATGCTGGGTGAGTTGGTCACCGAACGTCTTTTGCGGGTTGCCATGCCCACCACAAAGGTTATGTTCCATTTTCATCCGTTTTCTAGATGTCGATCGGATATCTACAGCAACACATAAGGGTTCGTGCAGAAAAAACTAGACAGGTTAGGGCTAAAAAAGAACAGTCAGTTTCCTCTGCGCTTACACTTGGACCTAATTCTGGACTTGCTCCGTTTGGTTGTGACTTACAAATGGAGCCTTCGGTTTCTGCTCGCTCGCTTCATTGTCTGATGAGCTCTACTACCTGTTGGCAGCACTCACTTGTGTGACGTAAGCACGAACGTCGTCCGCGAGCGCTTCTTGATCTCTGCGACGGCTCGGAAGATCTTGTTGCGAGACACGACGTCCACGCCAGCGTACGGCTCGTCCAGAAACACGAACGGCTGTAGCCCCAGCAGAGCGGCAGCGATGGACAACTTTCGGCGGTTGCCTCCGCTGCAAGGGGGTGGTGAGGGAGAGAAGTGCTTACTGACGTCAACAAAACAACATCTGCGGATGTTGCTGATTGGCAGAGAACGTTAAATATTGTGCAACCTCTCGCGACAGAGTTGCTACGAGCTTTGTGCTATATCGTCCTTAAATATGAATTTTTCACTATTAAAATCAGCGTAACAAAAAAATCAACACGCCTTTCAGTTCGTGAAGATGGTCGAAATGCGAAGCTGTGTTAGGTACACCGAGTGCTACACCATGCAAGTCGAACTTCGAAAGTAGTCTATATAAATCTTCTGTTTCACCAATATTTCATCCCATTTTCGCTCCTGCGTACATGGTAACCATGCTTTGAGTGTGACTTCTTCTGCGGCCTTCCCAGTGTATCTTTTTTAATGCCGGGTCGGCCTGGTATTGCACTCTCTTCGGGATTGGTCCACGTCTGGAGAGTGCTTAACTGCTGCTTCATCTCTGCCGTGGGTCTGCCAGGCATTGTACTACCTTTTGGATCGGCTTACATATGGAGAGTGTTTAACGCTTCTTTCACTTCCACCGTGGATAGGCCCACTATTGTACTATCTTCGAGATTTTAGCGAAATCTGATAACGATAGACAGGGTCCGTATAAACAGCTTCGCTGAACAATGATACAATGGGCTTTGGTAATCCATCGTAGCCTTTAATGCAACATAGAAATATAAAAACCCGATATGCGCCATTTTAAAATTTCTTTTGTCTTGGTGTGTATATTGTGCTAAAGCAATGATGAGCTCTCAATTTGTATTTAGATATGTCATCAATATTTCTTGGGGTCATCAATATATACATCGGTGTATTGGTAGCCATAATAGTATTCTGCCACTTTCGTTGTATCTTAGCTGGGATATGGCTGTGGGTATTCACTAAGTAGTGGTAGTCACACGTGGCACGGTGATTTGCTCGCCCAATTTGGTATAGCAAACAGCAAAGCCTTGAGTATTAATTACCAGTGTGCGAAACTTAGAAAGTTCCTGAATCCTAACTTAAAAGCTTATTTGCAATGACTGTTCTATTCGTACTCGAATCAAGGATTCACTATTAGTAATTGTCAAATTAGTTTTTCTGCGCCGATGTAAAGAAAGCGAGAGGGAAATGCCGAGCTTCTGCGATTCACTCATTTGTATGGGGGAGCCAGTCGCTGCACAAACCGAAGAATTTCAAACATTGTCCCTTCAAGATTCTTTGACATAAGGGGAACCAATTCCAGGAAAAAATAGCAGATTTCCTCATTTCTGCTCAACCGTTTGGAGCCCATCAATGCAGATGTCTCACATTTAGACATAATAAATTTGTTCTATCAGTTTCAGTGATATGTCCAGGGTTTATCAGTTTCAGTTCATCTCTTTAAAGCAACGTGTGGTGCTGTGGGAACATACTTTGCTTCTTCAGCGTCTTCTTGTGCTATCTTACTGCGTTTTATCACCGTTAATTTCGTGTTTCGCCATGTAGGTTTGATCTAGTGAATAAGCACGGGGTTCGAGCCACGATTATTTGGCCCGTGAACACTTCTGCGCCGGGCTTTCGACTCTTCTATCGCGATGTCGATGCTCTAGATTTCCGCGCTGGTAGAACAAGTTCCCACACTGCCCCCGTCGACCATTGTAGCAGCAGAAGGTAATGACCATGGACACAGAAAGAACAAATACACGTGGACGCAACTCCAGTTGCGTGGAGCAGTTGCGTGGAGCAGTTACGTCCACGTGTGTTCGTACTGGGTCCGTGTTCCCTGAGATCTGCTACTACACTCCTCAAAAAATGAACCAACTAGCTCAGTTAAACCCCCTTTTGGCTGCTCCCTTCCACTTTGAAGATGGTCGTGGCCTCTGGTGGACCAAGGCTGCACCCTGAAACCCTGCGTGCGCGGTCCCTCTCTCGCTGGTGCACTGGATCAGGCTGCGTAGCTGCGCGACGAGCGTTCGATTTCCCATAGCGTGTGTGCAGAACTTGCCGTCATGGAATACACATAATTAGCAGTAACCAATTTGGGGGGCAGCTGGTTGAGGTAGGCTCATCTAACAGTATGCGCCCGCAGTAAACCGAGCATACCAAGAAGTAAGCAGCAGTGAGGGTCCAGCGGTGCTGAGGCCTGGCTCGCACCCAGGATTCATTCTTCGACTCATGCAATTACTCTGCAACAAAGTGCCCAAGGAAAGCACAGCTGTAGTAGAAATGGATTTAGTCGCGGTCGGCCAGCCCCACCCGCAGCCGCCCCACCAATAGAGGAACTCTAAAAGCAACTCTTGGCTTCGACGCTGCAGCTGTGTGGCGCTTGATGTCCGATACGTGACCTCCTTTATCGCGTTTGCTCCACCCGACAGAAATGCGGGGACCTCTTCTTTGTAAATCTTACCTCTGTGGGGATAGTTCTGAGGAATCTTGCATGTTTTCCACCTGAAAATGGGTATTTGCATAAATATCAAGGAAGACGACGGGCTTTGCTTTGTCGGTCACCTAAACATCCGTCAAAGGCATCATATTGGCCCATACAAAGCGTTCAATAGGGAAGCGTAATTTAGTTTTCGTCGCCAGTGGTTGGCCTCTTTCCCTCGAGCGCACGTTAGATAAAATTTGCTGCTTCGCAGTGACTCTTCGGACCTAGTCCAGTTGCACGGTGGACGACGACGCGAGGATTATATGCCAAAAAGGCCCGCCCTGCGTGTGCGTCGGCCAGCCATGAATGTTACCTGCAGTTTAACGTGAAACTAAGTAATAAACGCTAAGCCTATTGGGCAGTAACAATGTGTCTTATTCTGCGACCACTCAAGCGACATTTACTGAAGTCTTCCCCCTCCCCCTCGATTTGCGCCAAGTAGCTTCACTCCCCTTGGCAGGAGCCTTCCCTGTCAGACGAGATGGTGAAACACAGCGAAAAAATGTTCTCCAAATCAGGTATTAAGGTGGTTGAACTGCGGAGCTGTACACGACACCTGGAATGATTATCCATCGCGTCATAGGTTGTGATTATTCTCGTGGCGACATTCACGCGCGTTTTACCTAATTTTTATCGTGAGACGATTCAACCGCCTCTGACTTCGCTTGCGCCGCTACTTCTTGCACCTAGAATGAGTGGACCAGAGAGAACTTCGCCGCGCTTTGTAAGAACGCTGCTCTTCAGGAGTCCTCACTCTACATGGCCTTCCCATAGCACTATCACAACACAAATCAATTGAAAGGCGGGTTATTTTTTACGTACGAAAGTGTAGTTACGTCACTCCCTGCTTCGTATGCTATAGTCAAGTTCCTGTCGCCGCGGCCGCTTGCGCAAACGTAAATGTTACGATAAAGGCGAGCGCAGTCAGCCATCGTCGAAAATCTGAAGCGCGGGTAAAGCGCATCGGCATCTTTTCCATGAGCCACCGAATGTTCCCGAGTAATCACTGGCGCCCGCGCATCTCCCAGAAAGTACTGTACTATTCGCGTGGCGCATGCAATCAGACTACAACAGGTTTGGTGACGACAGCAGATAAAACCTTAGATAACCTTCGAGAAACGTCCGATACACGCCGCAGCGTCCTGTGCTGAGCGATAATATTGCTTAGGCGGTGAAAACCGGTCAGCCGGGAAAGATAAACAAGTACAAATGTCAATATAAGTATATAAATTTATATATAAATATCTATAAAATTAAACAAAATTATGAGGTGTTAGGTGTCAAAAACGCGATCTCATTATGAGGCACGCCGTTGTTGGGATCTCCAGAAAGTGGGACCACTTGGGGTTCTTTAACATGCACCTAAATCTAAGTAGAGGGGTGTTTTCACATTTCGCCCCTACCGAAATGCTGCCGCCGCGGCCGAAACTCGATCCCGCGACGTCATGCTTAGCAGCCCAACACCATACCCATCATGTTGGCGCAGGAACGCCTTACCATCAATTGGTTGGCTTGTTTTGAGCTTGTTCTTTACTCAAAGGCATGATGCGCTTTATGTTGTATGCGTGGCTCAAAAGAATTTAGGCATTGTTCACTTCACATTGCTGAGAGCATAGAGTGTCGTATTAGTATACCTAGAGGGAAATCTGGCGCTGTGATCGTTCAACCATCATGGGAATGATGGGAAGTACAGGCTTCGGATTGGCGTTCTATTGACTGGCGAACTAGTCTACAAGTATTTTTTTGGCAGTTTTGGTTTAGCTTCAAGCGCACTTGCTGTAACCTGCAGTGGGAGAGTGCAACGCAAAACTCTCTGCCTTTGTTATGTTGCTCGAAGTGGCGAGAGCGCGCTGGGCCAGCGACTGGGACGATGTTTGTGTCGCGGTGTGGCGTCGAAGCCCTGACGACAAAGCGACGGCATCGTAAACGTTGAAAGAACATGTTTTGAGCGTTTGGAGCTTGGTTTGTTAAGTGTGTTAGGTTGGCACTGTACCGTTACGTGCTTTATGAAACTTCAGAATATGAAAAAGAAGGCACTACTGATACAAGACATATACAGTTGTACTTCTAGTGGCTTGACAATCAAATTTTATTGAGGGCTTCATTATGCATTCCTCGTTTATGTGCTCATTCAAATGCGTGTTTTAGGTCTTTGAGAACACAAACTTACTTGTGGTAGGAAATGTTGCTGCTTCCTGGCTGTAGTCTAGTGTCGCAAAATGGGTAAGTGCAAAGCCACGCCATAACGCTTCGGAAGCGGTACGTCAATATACAATATGATGAAGCATATTGGTAGGAGGCCACTAGCGTCCTAGGTAGCACTGCAGTAGATGTGCTTAAAAGTATGTGAAGACGTTCAGCAATCGTGACAGCCGACGCAGCCTTTCGAAAGAGCGAGAGAGAGAGTTAACAAGTGCCTGTCGTCTGCGAGAAAAGTCTCGCGTTTGCAGCGAGCAGGCCTCGTAGCAGACGACACTTGTAAGCATTCCACTCAAGGACGCAACACTTTCTCACAATACAACATTTTTATTTCCATAAATACTTGATGAGCGTTTTTATATAAGTACACGCAAAAATAAATAAATAATTATTCTTTGTGGTTAAATCGGGAACGCAATCGCACAAGTATGCATACCCTGGTGTGTCCTGGTGACAAACCATAGTAAACCATGCTTCCATCTCAAAGTCATACAAAGTTTATGTAGCGTCTTGTACATTATATAACATACTACAGAAATAAAATTAGATTTTACGCGATAATATTTGAGTATAGCTTTGTTTACTGCGCCACAAGCAAACGTCACTAGTCTAAAGATCGAAGTCAATCCGAAGCCTGTACTTCCCATCATTCCCATGTAGGTTGAGGCAGCGCTCATGAGAACCCCCGTAGACACTAGCGCCACATTTCCCTGTAGGTATTTATTTAGAAACTCTATGACTGAGAGCTTGTAACCTCTTCCTTACTTGGCTATAAGCCATTTCACGTGGGGGTATAAGCAATTGTTTATGATGCTTCTCTGTAGGCGTTACGCCAAGAAGAAATTACGGGATCCTAACCACACATAGCTTCGCTGTAAAACAAACTTGGTGCGTGGGCGCCGATGAGATTCTCGACTCATGCCCATGTGACATTCTTCACTTGGTACACGAACGTTGTAACCGCAGGGATATCGGGCATGTTTACAATTATTTAGTGCAGAGCCTGCAGGCTAAAGAGAAAATTGGCTTGCTATCACTGCTCTGCGAGAAAGCGGCTGCCCAGCGAAGCTGTTGAGAACCACCACTACAGCTGCTAAGAGAGGTAAGCAATGCTATGTGGGTTTCGAGTAATGCTAGTTATGCTATTTAACAGTAATTGTAGTAATGGGATTAGTGGTATTTTTTACAGCATGCCGCTGCTCATAGTGTGTGCTGGTACAACACTGAAATCAGTTCATATGCTGGTTATTTTGTGCACGAAAGGCTAGGGACGTCACTCCGCAGGTCGCAAGCTGTTGTCGCCGCGGCAGTTTGCGTGAAGGTATTTACCGGAAACGTATGCGTAAAGAGGTACGCGTTTCGCATAGCGTGTATGCGCAGTAGGGCCTTGTCATCAATTATGTGGTTCGGATGTTTTTGAGCTTGTTATTAATCTTGTAGGTTGTATGCTGTATTTTGTGTTCATGTTGTATGTGTGATTCGAAAGAATGTATGATCTGTTCGCTTGACTTTGCTGAGCGCATGCAGCCTGTGCCTTGCGGGGGTGTGAGCCAGTGATGATGATCGTTTTCCGTCGACATTACGCCACGAAGAAATCCCGTGAACAAAGGCCTGGGAGGCTTGCTGTAAAAATAGTGGCAGAACCAATCTGGCTATGATTTACTACGATATTGCCTTAGCACTAAATCAATAAAGCGACACAACTTACTGCCACCGTCGAAATGAGTTATGTCTGAGGCGCGTACGGCAACGGGATTCCTAAATCGGTCTTCCCTAAAAGTACCCGACGACCTCTAACGCCACCCCCACGAAGCCTGCGGGTGGCGCCTGAAATGCTTAGTACGTGGGTGCGTGCGAACGCTGGGCAACACATGCCCTAACTGGGCGAGTTGCTGAGAGGTTCACTGAAAAACGACATACAGCCAGGGCATTAATGGCACAGCTTGATAAAGCGTTGGCGCGAAAGGCGTTCATTGAAAGCGCCACATATCCAATGGAATACGGCGCAGCCTGCTAATGTGTCGGACTGATGTCCCTAAGGAACCCTTCTGGTCTGAGTTTGGTTCCACTTAGCATGAGAGAAACTTAAAGGATCATTTCATCATTATAAACCGGCGCATTGCCAGTGGCACATACTTTTTTACCCAAGTTAACGTAAAAGACGTTCTTTGAAGAACAGTGCACCTACGGGCAGATACCGAGCGACCCAATTTGGAGTCAAGGTGTTCCGTTGAAGAGTTGCAGTATGTGCGCATTGCCACTTACTAAGTGGCTCAGGTTGGTTCGATGGTCGGTTTCGAGCCTTCTTAGCTCACCTTAGCCGCCCAATGTGACAAACAGACTAACCGCTGAACCAGATAGGCGACAAAACGGTTATATAGAAGTGAACATGCATACAAACAAATACATCAGGATACAACATACATTGTCTATGCAAAATTGCTTGAAATACGCTAGGAATGTTAACGTATGAATGTTAATCCGCGAACCTGTACACGCCGCACTCCATTGAGGCGTGCTCGGTGAGATCGACGACGGATAAGATGCTGTCCACCATGCGTTTTAACTCGTTTTCAGGAATGCCTCGCAGCCGACCGACCAGGTACAGGTACTCGTACGCGTTCATCTTGTCCAATAGGCCTCCGAGTTGGACGCAGTAGCTGATCTGCGACTGCCACTGCAGTGTACGCGAATAAATACAAAAAAGTATATATAATTCCTAAGGTGAAAAGTATTACAAAGGGGAGCGAATAATAACAAGTAAAAGAATAGACAAATGTAAACAGAAGAAAAATCTATCACAGATGTAGGCCCATCTCACAACCGATATGTCAAAGCCTGAGCAAGTTCCCACACAATTCGGAAGCAACAAGGTATCTGCTAACTCACGGCCTCGCTCGAACTCAGCAGCAGTTGCAGCAATTGATGCTGCGTCCGAGCGTGGTCGTGGCTAGCTGCTGAACGTCTGAGTGAAGGTGACCACGTACGTTGTCTTGCATCGTCACGGGATCAGCTTTTCCTGCCGCAGTAGCTAAATGCCTGTCCGACGTCCAATGTCGAGTCCGTATAACGCGACGTGAAAAAACAAACATTGCTGCATCACTGGCCAATATGTAACTTCTTGTCCACTTGAATGAGATAAGCGCAAGGCCATTTCTATTTTAAAATCAAGGATAATCACGTTTCAATCTATGTCGGAGCTTCGACAAGCGCCGTTTCGCTGAGCTTGCATTTTGCATCGTCCACGCGTTCGCAGGCCCTTTCCTGCAGCACGAAAACCGTTGCGGAACCCCCGTAAAAGACCTGCGTCATTAATGCGACAGTCTTATATTTGCCATGAGCAAGAAAAGAGGGCATTGTCTGCAGTGACTGGTTAGAACATGTTAGAGTAAGGTCACCTAATGTACACGGTCGTCCACTTCCAATTTGAACACGGCTTCGGGCGGCCCACGAGCGGCGCTCCGCGGAGCGCCGGCCGCCCGGAGCCGTGTTCAAATTGGAAGTGGACGACCGTGTACAGTAAAGTGAATGATAGTGAAATAGAGTGGATAAAGGTGGATTAAAGGTTGTCAACGTTGGTACAAATTAGAGATAGGTGAATTAGGTTGGATTAAAGGTGTCAACGTTGGTACAAACTAGAGCTAGGTGAATTAAGGCGGATTAAGGTTGAGCTGTAAGAGACACAGGACATTGTATGACATAACGCATCATGGACGCAACTAACTAATTAGAGATGTGAAAGTGCTTTCGAATTCAAATCACGAAAGAGTATTTAAGAGACTGTCAGCTTTCCACACTCCATTGTAAACTGCTGAATTGCGCTGCGGAAAGCATTGCCGAATGCCGGACCCTGCGGTTTCACAACAAAGTGTCTAGTCCAGTCGAAGGCTTTTTTTAGGAATAATTATTGACGTATTCCATTGCCCGAACAGGAGCTTTCAAAAGTGTTCTGACACTTCTGTATAAATAGCTGCGTTCCCTTGGGCAAACTGGAGCAGCAGCACTGTGATCCAATGGCATAACAGGAGCAGTACGGCCACACCTGGAGTAGTCGAGAGCAGTTCGAGCTGCTCCTGCGCGAGATGCCGACGTCAGGTGGCCTAAAGATGTCATATTTTATTTTCGTTGCGTTTCCGTCGTTTCGGTTGAGTGTGCGACAGCAGCAGCGGCTAAGTGAAGTTTGGATGATAGCAACAGCACAATTGGCATTACGTGAATAACGTTGTTAATAGTTAAATTACCTATCAGAGGAGGTAACTCACCTATCAACAAAGGAGTCATGCAAGGAGACATGATCTCTCCAATGTTGTTTACTACATGCATAGAACTAATGTGCAAGGCATTAGAGTACGAAGGCTGAGGAATGACGATAAACGGTGAATATCTTAGCAATATTTGGTTTGCAGATACTATTGACACGTGTGCTTGTGGTTTTTTTCCGGGTGACCGTTTTTTACCGTCTAAAATCTGTTATCGCACAGCGCAGGACGCGCCTGCAGTATCGCAAGTTTCTCGAATGTTGTCGGTGGTTCTTTTTACTGTTTTGTGTCACCGAACCTTGTGTAATCTGATTTCGTGTATGCGCTACGCGAATGGTGTACAATTTTCTGGAAGACGCGCGGGCACCCGCGATTACCCTGAAACTTTGACGAGTGATGTATAAAAGCCGACGCGCTTGCTCCGCAGATAAGACTTTCGACAATCGCCGACTGTGTTCGCCGCTTTCATTGAGCTTTGAGTGTAGCCTGTTTTTGTGGGCACTGTTTCGTCCAATAAAGTTGGTTTCGCCATTCGCGGTTTGGTAGCTGTGTCCTCGACCCTCACTACCACGTAACATCTGGTGGAGGTGCTAGTTCGTTCATGTACCGGACGCCCCGACAAGCTGTGATCCAAGTTCGGACCGCAAGGACAACACCAACATCATCCCGGAATATCGAGCAAGCCGCCAAATGCAACAGCTGTCTGCGGCGCATGGATTTCTACCTGAGAAAACCTACGAAAGCGTGGCCAAGACAACACTAATGGCTGCCCCAGCGTCCCCCATTCAGCTGAAACAACCACTGGACCCACCATCTTTACATGGATGAACGACTGAAGACTTAGAATCCGGGCTAGATGCCTACGAACGAATCGCGCCTTTCAACAACTGGGCCTCCGAAGAAAAGCTGCGGCAAGTATACTTTGTCTTAGAAGGCGCCGCCAGAACGCGGTTCGAGAACCGAGATGAACCTCACAACGTGGGACCTATTCCGCAGCGGCTTTCTACGGACCTTTACGAGCATGGTGTGCAACGAAAAGGCCGAAGCTGTGCTGGAAGCAGGAGTACAAACACCCAACGAGATCATCGCAATCTTCACCGAGGAGATGACGCGCCTGTTCCGCCACGGTGAACCGGATATGCCTGAGGAGAAGAAAATTCGGTTCCTCATGCGTGGGGTAAAAGAGAAACTATCCGCCGAATCGATAAGCAACCCACCCAGGGCTGTTGCTTAATTTGTTCCTGAAGCAACAACCATTACAGAGAAGCTCGATATGCGGGCAAGGCAGTATAATCGCCGAAACTACACTGATGTTCAATCACTCGGCAGTGAGGACATGCGAGTGACCGTCAGAGCGGTCCTTCTCGAGGAGCTGCAGAAGCTCTTTCCTAGGTAGCAGCCTCAAGTGGCCTCAATCGCCGACATCGTCACAGAGGAGGTTCAGCCATCACTTGGACTTACTGAAGCGCAACCGGCACCGACACAGCCCCAGCCGGAAGCGATGACCTACGCCGCCCTCACCGGCCGTCAAGGCACGTCTCCGCGACAACGCCAGGGCGCTGTAACGCCGCAGTTCCGTCGTGCAGCGCCACCGCTGCAAGCACGCCGTACCGTCGCCTAGCGCAGCTACGTCAGGAAGACGGATATTCGGCGAACTTCCGAGCACCGCCCGATCTGCTATCGCTGCGGAGAAGCTAGAAATGTGTACCGCCGATGCTCATACTGCAACTTGGGACTGTGAGGCTTCAACGCGCCGCGTACACAGCTTGGGGAGCGCCCATGTGACATCGCCGACTACCTCGCCGCCACTCAGTGGAGTTCTCGACAACTGTCCCATTCGCAATCACCAGGCCGATACATATCACCGCAGCGCCGTCCATACACTGACGCAGCAGGGGCCGCTCTGCGAGCCCATATGCGGAAAACTATAAGCAGCAACCGATGGAGATGTGGTTGCTCTTCGTCGAACTGACGAAGATCCTCCGCCGCCGATGAAGACGCCAAAGAGGCTATCTCGACGACATAACAACGACACGCCGCCGTCCCGATGAATTCCGGAAGCAAAGAATACGCCGACGAAAGACCACCTGACGACGCCACGTGCCAGTCACAAGTAAACGCGACGCAGCTGTGATCTGACGCCAATACCTAACTGTAACGCAAGACAAAGAACGGCCGACCTCGACGTGCTTCTCGACGGCCACGCAGTCACCGCCTTAGTGGACACAGCAGCCGATTACTCCGTCATGATTGGGCACACCACCGCCGAGTTGAAGAAAGCTAAGACTGCATGGGAAGTCCCTCAAATTCGGACCGCTGGAGGACACCTCATTACGGCGACTCGAATCTACACGGCAATAACTACCGTTCATGAGCCGACTTACCCTGCCAGCTTCGTTATTCGCCAAAAGTGTTTCGGCATGGACTTCCTGAACCTCATTGGCATGGACTTCCTGAACCTTCCTGCACCTCATTCTCGGCAGGGACTTCCAGAACCAATATGGCGCAATCATTGACCTGAAGTGGAAATCGATAACGCTGTCGGAAGATCAAGCGATACCGCCGGAGAGCTCTCGTACTCACCACCCCTTGAGTGTGCTCGAAGATCAAGTGAGCATCCCGCCACGCTCCAGCATTGTTATTTTCGTTGGCGCCTAAACACCCGCGGACGTAGAAGGCGTCATCGAGGGCGACAAAAGTCTACTGCTAAACCGTGAAATTGTCGCAAGATGGATCACTCGACTCCACGGAGGGAAACCGGAAGTGATGCTGACCAACTTCAGCCAGGAATTCAAGTACGGCAAAAAGGGCAGGACAATCGCGTACATACAGGAAATTGTGGAAACCAGCAATACGTTTGTCCTCTCGGATTCTGCCGCATCTACCACAACGACCATAGTTCGTAAACCAGACTTCAACACAAGTCCAAGTCTCCCCATTCGTAAGCAACAACAGCTCAGAACTTTTTCTCTGACGATACAAAGACTGCTTTTCGACGTCATCGAGGATTCGACAAACGCCAGTCGCAAATCATTGAATAATAAGCGAAGAGTGCGCTCGACCACTCTGCTTGAGCCCTTACCGAATTTCTCCGCGAGAACATCAGGCTATTAGGCACCAAGTCAACGAAATGCTACGCGACGACATCATCCAGCTGACGAACAGCCTGTGGGCCTCTCCTGTAGTCTCTGTAGTCTCCCGCGGGCCTCTCTTACGTTTATGCATCGATTATCGTCGACTTAACAAGGTCACGGAAAAGGACGTATACACAGCGGATAGACGACGTATTGAATCGGCTCTGCAACGCTAAATACTTCTCGTCGATGGACCTCAAGTCTGGCTATGGCAAATAGGAAGCGATGAAGGAGATCGCGAAAAGACCGTCATCATCACGCCAGACGGCCTCTATGACTTCAAGATTATGCCATTTGGACTGTGATAGGCGCCTGCAACATCCAGCGCGTGATGGACAACGGTTTTAGCAGTATTGAAGTGGCAGACTTGCACGAAGTCCTCGTCGTCGCTGGAAGTTTTCACGATCACCCTAGGCGACTTCCGACAGTACAAGTGACATCAAGTCATCAGGAAGCCGGACAAGCGCCGCTTCGCTTACATGAGCTTCTGTTCCTAAGCCACGTCATCAGCAAATCTGGAGTCCACCTTGAGCCACAGGAGACAGCTAAAATCAGAAAGTTCCCGCAGCCCATCGACAAGAAGGCAGAGCGTAGACTCCTTGGCTTGTGTGCCTGCTACAGGAGCCCTGTCGAGGACTTTTCACGCATCGCTGAGCCGCTGACACATCTAACCAAATGTGACGTCGAGTTCAAGTGGGAAACGCTGCAGGCTGACGCATTTAAGAATTCAAAATACGCATGCAGTCGCCGCCGATACTTGCTCACTTTTGTGAGGACGCAGGTACCGATATTCGCACCGGCGTTCTAGTCCAGAAGAAAGACGCACTTGAACGGGAGATAGCTTACGCTAGCCGGTCGGTGTCAAGAGCGGAATGCATGTATTCTACGACTGAAAAGGAATACCTCGCCACAATTCGGGCTACAGCAAGATTCCTTCCTTACCTATATGGCAGGCCACTCAAAGTTGTCAGCGAGCATCAAGCGTTGTGTTGGGTAGTTAATTTAAAGGAGCCATCAGGACGGCTAGCACAATGGAGCCTCACACTGCAAGAATAAGACATCACTGTAATCTAGAAGTCCGGACGAAAATATTCTGATACCGATTACCTATTACGCGTCCCCATCGACCGGACGCGACAATATGCAAGGATGACGACCCCTTCCCGGGAATAATAAGCGCTGAAGTCTTCGTTGAACAGCAAAGAGCAGACCCGGAGTATCCAGAAAAGAATACCGATATTGTCCCTAGATCATTTAAGCTCGGATTGTCTTCATTTACGCTTCGAAACAACCTACTCGTGAAGAAGAGCTTGTCACCACTCCGCGCCAACTACCTTCTTATTGTTCCGTCAGCGCTGCGTCCAGAAGTATCGCACGCCCTACATTACCATCGGAGCGCTGGGCACCTCGGATTCTCCAGGACGCTATCGAAGATACAGGAAAGGTATCACCATAGAGAAAGAAATTCAACAAGAGGGGAGATTCGGTAAAAACTGGCAACAGGGAACACGTCACGCCTTGTGTCAACGCCTCAAATTGTGATGGTTGGGCCTTTCCTTTGCTACATTTCGTGTGGTCATTAGAACATTTCGCCCTGAGATTTTTGTATGCTTATGGTCGATTTGGCATACCTCACTGCTTTGAAAAGGTGTGATACATGACTTACATGCTGGTTGTATGATTTTTATGACAGAACATTGTCCATGTAGACGTGAAAGTGACCAGCAAAAGTTAGAACATTGTCCCTAATTCTTTTTTCCAGGCACACGAATTCTTCCAGCCAAAGAAGAAACCATTATGTTCGTATGCATGAAAAGTCTTATCAAAGCTAAACACAATTTTTTTTCTACTTGGATAATACTTTGGTATTACCCTTTGTGCATACTTAGGTGAAAGAAGCACTCACATTCTCCACTTTCATTATTTGTCATACATTCGTGGCATAGCAAATGGAAACACGTATGTCTGTTTTTATATGTTGGTAGTCTATGCACAACCCGAAAGTACTGTTCTCATCAGGCACACTTTTTAGAAGTGATGAAACCGGGGTGTGGAACGCATTATCATTTTATCGTGTACCGTGTGTTCCAGTTCAATTTTGAACCGTATTTCTCACAATACAGTGCACAGGACCTCTTCTGGACTACACTTGTGTCTCACAGCTTGAATGCAAATTCCAGGAAATACATCGCAGGAGCGTCATACATGCAGCATTACTTGGAGTTGAAAGAAGCTGTTTATTGAGCAGGCTGTTCAGTTTCCTGTAGTGTAGCCTAGTAGTACCTCAAGTACTAACTCATTTAACACAAACACCATTGCACTATACAAGGAACGTGACGCCAGTAGTACAATTCGAGGTGATCCTCCCAACATTTATCAACAATTTGTCGATTCCTCATTCAGGCACCCCATATATTGCAGCTATGACAGCGGGAATCAGGCAGCAGCTAGCAGTAAATAGTTGGACGTTAAGTCATGAATTTGCTCTCAGAGAAATATTCACTCTAGAACTGGTGTAATGGTTCTAGCTGTTCTATAGAACACTCAAACTGCAGGTCAATTTCGACATTTTCGTGAAATCTCCAATGTGCATTATATTGTCACGAGAGGAAAAGCCAGTCAGTCAGTTCTAAGCGAACGGCCGTTTGCAGTTCGTTTTTGCAGCAGCTACCACGCACACTTTTTCCTCGACTTCTAGCGTTAGTAGTGCGTGCCATTATCCCTCCCTCCAAAAAAAATAAACAAAGTTGGGGAGATAATAAATGCCACAAAGAGAAAATAAAAGAAATGAGAAAGACAACGGACGTGACGACAGGGGCCGCATAACAAAGTTTGTGGATGAGAGTCCGCGCGAATGGTAGGGCTTCATCCTGGTAACGTGAACAATGTCGGAGGAACGTGGTCTACGGGAGGGGTGCGAAGTGTCGGCTGGAATAACTTCGTAGTTGACAGGACTTAGACGACGCAAAACTATGTAGGGTCCAAAGTATCGGCGCAATAATTTTTCTGACCGGACAATCAATGAACGTCAGATTAAATGGACATCGCGCGGACACAGCTAAAAAGATTCCAAAAGCCGTCGTCGAGCATTTCAACCAACCACGTCATAACTTTGGCGAACTCTACATCTTACAGCCAAATTTCCGTTCTGAACGAGAAAGAAAACAGAGAGAATCATACCTTATCCATAAGTTCAAGACATTGCAACCAATAGGCATAAACGTTTCAAAGGGAGCTTTAGAATCTATTCGCTATGCTAAACTTCAAGCTATAGGCAACAACACTTAGTTTGATTTTTTGGCGTAACCCCCGCCCCCCCCCCTTTTTTTCCCTTTCCATTCCTCTGTTTTTTTTTTTTGAGCCAGCGTGTCAGACGCCCTTGACACGCCAGCTAACACGCGTGCGTTGACAGACAGGGGAAGGGGGGGGTGGCCCTGGTTTTGACCTTGTGCACAGCGTTCCTTTACTGTCGATTCGACACGCTAACTCACCTTCCCTCGTTCCGCCCCCTTCCCGCCTCACAGCCTCTCTCCTTTAGAAGAACCCCACCTATATATACTGTGGCGAGGAAAGCGTACGTCAACTTAAAGAAAACAAGTCCACTTGTCGAAATGTTGGCTCCTGCATTCACCTTGTTCCCGTTTTGCTCAAAATAAAATAAAGCATTTTTGAACGAACCAGATTTCTGGACTCAAGATAGAGTGCACAGTGAGGCGATGTATTAGTCTTCCCAGACACATGTATACTTGTTTTGAAGCGCAATAATTTTTCTTACTTTAGTGTACCTTAACCACTTCTGTAGGAAAAAAAAGTTCGTTCCTTGTGCAAGTACATACATAGCCGCATGCAAAATCCACGAGCGTGGAAGGGATATGTGAAACAGAATGGTGCATTTCCTAATTTATCATTTGCTTTGTGTTTTTTGTGGACTTCCCTGCCTGAACATATGCTTATGTCGCCTTTGATGCGTCATATTCACCACATCTGATTTTTGGTTCACACCTGAGCCATGCTGTACTTTAGTTACATTGCATTGTCAACTGGTCACAATAATTGGTCATGTAATTACGCAAGCTGCTCCTCAGAAGTATAGCATTCTTACCGTAATTTGGAATGAAAGCTACCATATATCACAGGAAATTTGATGTGTAAGATATGAATGGCAATGCTCCTTGCAGTTTTATACTGATCGTCTACACACAATAGATAATATTGTAACCCTAATTTTATTTATTTATGACAAAGTGTAACGGATCAGTCCCAACAGCACCGCGAAACTACTTCCGTGAGGACGCCAACCGAATATGAAGCCTCTGTACGCCTCTGTACCGCTTTGAGCTCGGGCGGGATTTTGCTCCAGAACCACCACAAAACACGCTTAGAAACAATAAGGTACAGCCCATACATTAATATCTTCATATGAAATATAAGCAAAGCTAGCCAGACCGGCGGCCTCTCATGAGAATATACAACACATTTCTAAATGCACTGTACTATCAGTCAGGAACATCCATACGCTGTACAGGATGTTACCAAGTAAGTTTCTGTTTTAGAATATGGCACAAAAAAGTTTCTTGCACAATTTACGTTAGCAGCCCCATACTTAGCAGCTCATCCGGTAACCTCTGTCATACAAGTTCATGCGTTCTGAGCCAGAAATGCGTTCGCTGTCCAGTAATTTGGCGCATATATTTCTTCGATCGTAGTGTCCATACTTTGTGAGTTTGCGCATGTTTGTTCTTTGTTTAACATTCCATTGTATACATTATTTTTGAAAAGAAGGAGCCATTTGAAAATATAGGATATTTCTAGACTGTAATACTGATGAAACTTTAAATAATATACCTATGTTTTATTACAAGATCTGGTGCAAAGCACACGGGCATCATTGTAATCTGATTTTATGTGTGTGGCAGTATGTTACTCAAATCATTATTCAGTTTATCTTGGGACTGATCAATAAAGATTTTGACCTTTTAAGGGAGAAAATGTTTTATTTGATCTACTCGGCGACTGCAGTTTACATCCAATTTACCAAGCTTAATGCAGGAGCTGCTTATGAGGGAATCAAATGTTCCCCACGTGTAAGTCAGTGTCGTTCAATGCGTGCCATATACGCCACTCGGGCGCTAGTTATGTCCCCTGCATGGGCTACATTAAACGTTCTGCTCCTGTTGCCATTTTCCTGTGTACGCATAGAACGATGATGTGTTGTGGGTGTAGCGGAAGGGGTGGACGTTCGAACGTTTTATTGAATGCGCTAGTTCGTCTTGAAAGGGTTCGCGGAACGGCACTATGCAAGTGCTAACATTTCACGAAGCAGTCTTTCCTTTTCTGTCAGTCTGCTGGAAAACGCGGATGAGGAGTTGAGCTTTTTTGTATGTCATATTCCTGCGACCCATTGACTGACTTCGTGCGATTTGTTGTGAGCTCTTTTGGTTTGAGAGGCGCACCCCGTGTTAAACAGAGCTCCCGACCCGTCACGGGGGTTCTGGAAGTTGCAGCGGAACTCTGCACTTTCGGTGTTGCAACGTTTACCTATAATAGAGTGTCTGTAAATACTCCGTCTATAAATCTCATGCTTTCAGTCATAAAGCTTCTCTGGCTTACCTAGTCTGGTGCACAGCAGTAACAAAGGCGGCTGAGTGCGTGATCTCGATAGCTGCTCCCCCAAAGGGCTAACTGTGTCAGCGCGAGAAATCAAATACAAGTGCAGAGAAGCATTAGCGGCACACTCACAACATGAATAATCCTCCTCATCATCACCAGCCTATTTTTCTGTCCACTCGAGGACCAAGGTCTTTCCCAGAGATTTCCAAGCACCCCTTTCAGGCACAAGGTGATTCCAACTTGTGCGAGGAAATTTTTCAATTTCATCACTCCACCAAAATTTCTGCTTCCCTTACATTGGTCCCCATTCTGTAACTTTAATGGTCAACCAAGCTCCTAATGTCAAATAGGATATTGGCTATCCCCGTTAGCTCTCTGAACCACACCGTTCTCTTCCTGTTTCGTAACGCTATGCCTGACTTATTTCGTTCAATCGTTGCCCAAGAAGAATATTGTAGAGTTATTTCTCAAGCAAGCACGAGAACCCCCGCAAGCCAATGGCTCTGGCGAAACGAACATCAGTCGGGTTGAATCGAACGGACGACTTGAAACGCTTTCGCGTACCTACTGAGGCAGCATAGGTGGCGTCGAAATATCATTTCATTTCATTTCATTTTATTTGTGCCCATTTACAAGCAAATGGAGGGGGCCAAGGTAAAAGCTGCTTATTGGCAGCTTGAGTGGTCCCTGGCCCCCTTTACATATTGGCAGACCGGTGGCTAAGAACACTTTCAGAAATGAAAAAAAATAAAGAACAGTGGGTTACATCAAATAAATTACATTTCTTTCAATGAATACACATGGTTTTACGGAACCATGGCGATATAAATGGTAGTTTTCACCAGACAGATGAGCTCCGATGGTGTCAAGGCATGGATGTCAATGCCGGTTTCTAGGTAAGAATTTAGTAGCCGTGGCAAGGTATTTGCGACCATTTGATGGCCGTAATTTGTCCTCGAAAAGGGTATGAGCCATTTTTCATGGCTGCGCGTCTCATATGTGGGTGTATTCTTTTTTAAGTTTGCTATATTTGTAATTAAGTTGCTTCTGTTTTTTACCTGAAAGTAGTAGGTGCGTAGGAGGGTTTGTTTGTAGAGATGATGACTTTTTGTTATGTTGTACTTGGTAAAAAGACTTTCAGTGTGTGAGTTGTATGGCACATTTGCGACAGCACGTATTATCTTTTTTGCATCAATAGTATTTTAGAGTGATTGGAAGCTGATGTCGTGCCCCATACAAGATGGCAATAATTTACATGCGAGGCAAACAGTGCATTATAAATGATCAATTTAGCTGACGTTGGTAAAAGGTAGCGATTTCGATGTAGTATACCTGTTACTCGGCTCAGTTTCTGGAGTACAAAATCCACGTGAGCGTCCCATTGCAATGTGTCGGTGAAATATACGCCAAGTACTTTTACCGTGTCAACAACCTCTATTTTCTCAGAGTTATAAAATATGTTGTGGGTCAGTGGAGTACATGTACCTCTTGTTTTAAAGATGACTGCTTGTGTTTTATTCGAGTTTACTTTTTAAAAGTTGTCCTGGCTCCATTTTGAGAGATGGGTTAATAGGTTGTTCGCTGCACCAATGAGGCCTGTAAAAGAGTTGTTTGATAAAAAAACACTCGTATCATCTGCGTAGTTTATGAATTTTGCTTCTCGGTGGATAAGAACTATGTCGTTTATGCAGATGTTAAACAAAAATGGGCTAAGGATACTTCCCTGAGGGACACCTGTTTGTATTTTTCGTGTAGATGATATGCTAGTGTTTATAGCCACATATTGCTGTCGATTTCTAAGGTAGGATGTCAGTAACTGAAGAGGAAGGCCCCTGATGCCATATCTTTCAAGCTTAAGTATTAGGAGGTCATGGTTTATGCAGTCGAACGCTTTTGTGAAATCTATGAATAGACCAATTACAAGTGACCTTTTTTCGAGGTTCTGCAGTATATATTCTTTCTGTGCTACTAGTGCTAATTCTGTTGATTTACCTTGTTGAAAACCGTATTGAGCGTCTGTTATTAGTTTATGTTTATTGCTGAAAGATGTTAATTGGTTAAGAATGATTTTTTCAAGGCCTTTAGAAAACTGCGGGAGAATAGATATCGGACGGTAATCCGCCGAAGAAAGCAAGCAGCGATAACACAAACGCATACGCATGCACGCACAACAAACGTTTTAGAGTAATTAGTGAATAGTGATGTTACCAGACTAGACATGAATTCTCAAACAAGAATGATAAGTTTATAACCTCTGACGCTTAATTGTTTCAGAGTAATAATCTGGATACTTCCTGTTATCTTAATCCTCGACTTTTACACGTCAATGAGATTTTACTGTTGCTACGTAAACAGATCACTGCTGCAACCGCTCTTTCTCTTGTGAAGGGTCTGCTGCTGTCTTCAAGCTGTCACTACGATGGCTCTCAGTACCGGCAACGACCGTCGGGTATGAGGTGGTGGAGATAACAAAAACAAGAGAGTGGTTCACGGAGAGGTGGGCGCTTGAAGTGATTAACAGTGGTCGAACAAGAAATGTCGCAGAAAATTTGACCAATCTTCGTCAGGGCAGTCGATGCCCTGACGAAGACAAGACTACTTGTGGAAATGTTACCTTCAGCGGCATTTTCTATTATAGGCCCATGTTCGTCATGGAGATAAAGATTGAAGAGTCCCACTTACCCGGCGAACGTTTCCTCGGAGTCCGGCCACCGCGGTGATAGCGTCGCCGTCCGAGACACTGATAAGCGCGGCCAACATCTGAAACGTGGTGGTCTTGCCAGCCCCATTCACGCCGAGTAGGCCGAAACACTCGGAGGGCCGCAGCGCCATGTAGATGCCACGGACGGCGTGCAGGGTGCCAAACCGCTTGTGCAGACTCCAGGCTAGTAGCGAGTAGCCTGCGAGCCCGTCCTGCTGGCGCGCAGCGATGACCCGCCTCTTCTCCTCCTCGACGTCTTGCTCGGCGGCCAATTCCGCGCTCGCCAGGGTGCGTTCGGAAGGCAAGTAGCCGGACGTCCGGAAGGTCATAAGCGCCATAAAGAGCAGACCTTGGCTTAGTACGACCATCAACTCTAAGCCTATTCCATTTAAACTGAATTGTAGCAGACTATCGGTGCAATCGACCCCGAGGAGATAACCTGCAAAAGAGCGTCGTTTACAAGCGGTAGCATAGAAGGCCATCACCAAAACTAACACGAGCCAGCGACAAGGCAAGCTCACTAGGGCAATCACAACGAACACACTGAACTTGTAGACATAATTTTCTGTTTCAGGAAAAACTTTGATTCCCGCTAATAGAAATAACACTTGAGAGGGCGCTATACCTAGCGTAGATTTTACTAAGAGAAGAATATAAGGCATAGATTTTGCATTCTGTCATCAGATCAGAACAAAGTTTGCGCTATATAGTTTTAAGGATATCGTTTTATAAAGCTAAATTTCTCACTGATTTCTCTTGTGAATTTAGTATTTATGCTTAACGGTATTTTTTGCCTCTTTCTTCGTCTAGTGCTTTCTTAATAGTTGGTCTCATTTATCCTGTGTTTCTTCGGAATTAAAAAAAGGCTAACAGTTAGCGATTTATTTATTTTTTTGGTGCTATACATGCGCCCTTAACCGAATACCTCTTGATATTCATCTTAATGCGCTGATTTTAACTCACTGTCAAATGTCTCTATACCCTAAAGTGCAAATCCTTGGCATAACAAGGCCCATGAGATCGACACCACATGCAATACGTGATCATTATTTGCGTTTACTTACCAGCGCTGTTAAACGCACGCTTAATGGCAACCACCTCGAACCCTCACTATTTCACGTACATCAGCCTTCTGAACACCTCTATTTCCTTGAACTGCACCTGCATTATACCCTCTTAAGAATAAACGGCACCTAGGTTTCCAGGAACGGGAGCCCTTATATACGATATTTGATTGCTATAGAAATTATACAGATGTCCGAGGAGCATGCACGACGACGCTGCCGCGGCTGTTTCCATGCCAGCGGCGCATGGGCTGCTCGCGCACTGGCCCATAGTGCATCTTCACTGCGGCAGAGTGCCTTTGACTTCAAAAACTACGAAGCCATGGAGGAAAGAAATCATAGGGAAGGGCCGGGCTACTTGCCAGCCGAGTGGCGTTAATAATGCCTGGCGTAAGCCACGTGTCATTCACAATGAAGCTTTGGGAATGGTGGCCCAAGCTAACGTTGGTCAAGCAGCCGCCGTGTTTCATGCAAGTACGATTAGAGAGAACTGTGGCGATAGTGTCTGCGTGAGCTCCTGGCGGGCCGGTTCAGCTAACATAGGAGTGATGGGCAGGACATAGATTTGCCTGCGCTCCGTCCTTCTGGCTTCAAATGACTGCGTGACTTTGTAAACTCGTCTTTCACCACAAATTAAGGGGTAAAAATAATTACATATGCACTATTAAAGTTGTCCGACGGCAGGAATTGAGCACATGATTCTAGCACAGAAGCCCAATATTGAAAACATTGGGCCATGGGCGCTTTCTTCAAGAAACGGCACAAAATGACCTCATAAATTTATCACGGGAAAGCGAGTGCCTTCAGACGATTGGCTGAATCGATGCAATTAGTAGCGATTGTGCGTGTTCATAGTCTTCTGCACTTAGAAAAATACAGATTTATGACAATGAAGGCATATAAAGCGTATTAAGCGAAGCGACAAGAACGTATAAATCTACAAACACGAAGAACAGACAAATTGATCTACTACGCACCATTCGCATTGTTGTTGCTGTTGTAATACTTTATTTGGCTCTATTTACACAGGTGTTGCGCGGCTGCCCGCCGGTATCTTAAATATTCATGCTTCTGTTCCCAGCTGGGCTCATCAGGGTAGGTTCTCTTAGTCCAGGACTCGGTTGACCTCAGCCGCCTTGCCAGCTGGCTGTACTAGACCGAAGCCACCTAGAAAAACTTTTTTTCTGCGTCACTTTGACTAGACCCATTTAGACTACGGGGTTGGCCGCTGGCCAGCAGTGCGTCCCGAAGCTCAGCGCTTGTGTTTGTAATTATTGGAATCACATTTGTTTTCTGGCATTCCCTTGTCAAGTGATAGAGGGTGAGTTTCATGTTTTACCAGGAGCATTTGTCTGCATATCATGTAGGGCGCATTTTGTTTAGTATAGGTTCGGAGAGGTGCTTCTTTTAGGTTGTCTCCAGTCGACTGACGCTGCCCTAGTTAGATATTTATGTGGTAGATATATTTTTCTGATCTCTATGTAATATGCTAGAAAGACCCAATATTTCGTGGGGACGTCGAGCGATCTTCGAGGTCGGTTTAGCAGAGAGCTCGGTTTGCAGTATAGTCTCGAGCTAGCCTGTCTACCGCTGTGTTCACATCTATCCCTGCGTGTCTTGGAGCCCATATGATCCTGTGTTAGACCATGGCTTGCTGTTCAGCAGAGTGTGTTGCAGAGTGTCGAGGAATACAGGAATTAGGGGGAAACTTACTCAGCCACGCGGAAAGTTTCGGCAGGTCGCTTGTGGATCAGAGAATATGTTGAGGGATCGGCCGGTTCTGAAGCCCTCGGTCACTGCTAGAGCGACAGCTGGCTGCTCGGCCTCGGTACTGTGTTGTAGTCAACCACTAGTCATTTCTTGGTCCTCCGGGGATATCATTGTGGCCACTGTTAGAATCTGGGTCGCAAGTCCCAAGGGTAGCGTTGGCCTGGCGGCCTGGGGCACAACTGGAAGCATCCGAAGGTCCCGGCAAAGCATGAGTCGACTGGTAACAGAACAACTTGTTTATTCTAACATCGCAAAAGAGCGGGCGGTCAGGTCGACCGAAGTGGAGAGACGGGAGAGCACGTTACTCAACAGAAGAAATCGGAGCCTCTCTCCCGGCGTCCGGGGGCAGCTGCTCTTATACTCTCGGAGTTGAGGGCAAGAGGAAGGCCTCGTGCGAGACCACGTGACGGCGGGGCACGGACGAGCTGAGAGACAAGTTGAGACGAGTGTAGTGACGCATCCGCCTTGCCGGCGCCGGACAGACCTCCTCGCTTCACACTTGGGAAGCTCCTCTCCCCGGCTGCCACGCTTTGACAAGCGTGGGCACACACACACACACGCACACACGAAGACACGTGGCACTGAAACACGCCTGGACGCGCTTGGCGGGGAGGCTTTGCGGCAGTTCCGAACGGGCCAAAATGTCCGCCGCTTTGAACGAAGCCCCGGCGTCCGTTGCATCCGCGCCGGCTATACCGCGCGTCGTAGGCGAAACGTAACAGACCGCCCCACCGGGGGAAGGAGATCCCGATGGTCAGGGGACTGCATCCGCTGTCCGGAGGGATGTCGCTTGATGATGCTCATAACCGAAGTCGGTCGTCCTTCGGCGTTTCTTGAGCGCAGCGCACAGAGAAGGCCTCGTTCTCTCGTTCAGGTTCACACAGGACACTGCAAAGTGACTTCGGGAGAGTTGACATTTTTGTTCTCGTTCCCGGCAAGCGTTAGAACTACGCCGAAACTCAACCGCTCAGTCAGCAAGCACGGCACAACCCTCACTAAGCCCTGCCAGGCTCTTTCCCCTTTTATACTACTGCCTAGTTCCTTACAGTAGTTTTGCAGCACTCAGAACACATCCACAAATTGAAAAATTGCACTACAAAGCACTTCATCACTTTGAAACACTACACAAAAGCAATATGTTAAAAATCCTGCCTCAGGAAGAAAAACATCAGTAACAAATAACTTTGAGGCTGATTTTTACGTTAGGGGCTTCGACTTAAGCCATCGGCGTTACCGTTGAGACTCCCCTTTTTGTAACGCACCTCAAAGGAATATTGTTGCAAAGCGAGGCTCCAGCGAAGGAGGCGGCCATTTTTGGGAGAGATGGTCTGCAGCCATTGGAGAGGGCAGTGATCCGTCTCAATGATAAACCTCGAGCCGGCTCGGTAGCATGACAATTTCTGAACGGCCCACACGATACCCGCACACTCTTTCTCGGTGGCGCTGTACGCCTGCTCACGACTGGTCAGCTTACGACTAGCATACAGGACGGGGTGTTCTACTTCTCCATTTTCCCGTTGGCACAGTACAACGCCCATGCCTCGCTCACTAGCATCGCACTGAACAACGAACCCTTTTGTGTAGTCGGGCGATGGTAGCACAGGCTGGCTTGTTAGGGCGCTCTTTAGGGCGCTAAAAGCTCTTTCCTTTGTCTCGTCCCAGACCACTGTTTGCGGCTCTGTCTTTCTTAGAGCATCCGTCAGGGGAGCCGCGATATCAGAGTACCTGGGGATGTACCTCTGATAGTAGCCGGCGACACCTAAGAACGACCGAATATCGGTCTTCGTGCGAGGTTGCGGGAAGTCTCGCACAGCGGCCACCTTTATTTCAGAGGGGCGGCGACGACCCCGTCCAATCACGTGACCGAGGTAGACAACCTCGGCCTGTGCTAACTGGCACTTGGGAGCCTTGACTGTCAAGCCCGCATCGCGCAGGCGGGTTAGCACTGCCCGCAAGTGGGCCATATGCTCAGGCCAGGATGCGGAGAATATCGCTACGTCGTCTAGATACGGTAAAGCGAATTCTTGCTTTCCCCGCAACACTTTATCCATGAGGCTTGAAAAGCAGTATGGCGCGTTCTTCAAACCAAAGCTCAACACTTCAGGACGGAATGTTCCCATTGGTGAAATGAACGCCGCATACCTACTAGCCTCTTCTGTAAGTGGAACCTGCCAATAACCCCTGACAAGATCTAGGGTGGAAATAAACTGAGCGCTACTCACTCTCTCAAGGCGCTCCTCGATGTTAGGGATCGGATAAATTTGATCCTTAGTGATGGAATTAAGCCTGCGGTAGTCGACGCAAGGACGAGGTTCCTTGCCCGGTACCTCAACTAAAATCAAAGGGGAGGTATAATCACTCTCATTCGCCTCAATAACACCGAGCTGTAGCATTTTCTTTACCTCAGCCTCCATAATATCGCTCTGGCGGGGTGACACCCGGTACGCCTTGGATCGTACTGGCTCTGGGGAGGTAAGTTCTATGTCATGAGTAAGGACAGAAGTCCTACCAGGCCTCTCAGAGAACAGACCTTGAAACTCTTGTAAGAGCTGGTATAGTTCGGTTTTCTGCTCAGGCGACAGCGATGCTTTACTGATTAAGTCACTAGTGACTTGATCGGTGTCTTTCCTGTTCGTCACTGAGCCTAGTCCCGGAAGCTCGACCGGAAGCTCTTCGGGAACGTTTACCATCATACACACCACTGCTTCCCGTTGTTTATAGGGTTTGAGCAGATTACAGTGGTAAACTTGCTGTGCTTTCCGCTTTCCTGGCAGATTCACTACGTAGTTAACGTCCGACAGTTTTTGAACAATCCGTGCTGGGCCCTCCCACTGCACGTCGAGTTTGTTTTTTAGCGATGTGCGCAATATCATGACCTCATCGCCCACCTCAAAACGACGGGCCCTGGCTGTCCGATCATAATAAACCTTGGCCCTCTGCTGGGCCTTTGCCATTGCTTCGCCTGACAACTCCTGTGCCCTTCTTAAGCGTTCGAGGAGCCCAAGCACGTACTCCACCACGACTGGGTCGTCGCCCCTGCCTTCCCACGATTCTCGAAGCATGCGAAGCGGAGATCGCAGCGAGCGACCGTACACCAGCTCAGCTGGCGAAAACCCCGTAGCCGCATGCGGCGCGGTCCTTAATGCAAACATCACCCCAGGCAGACACAGCCCCCAGTCAGTCTGATGTTCAAAACACAATGCTCTCAACACGCGCTTCATGACGGAGTGGAGCTTCTGAACGGAATTCGACTGGGGGTGGTGCACTGAGCTGTGTAACAGCTTTACCCCGCACCTTTCGAGAAAGGCTGTCGTCAAAGCGCTAGTAAACACTGTGCCCTGATCTGATTGGATTTCCGCAGGAAAACCAACTCGCGCAAATATGGACAGTAGTGCATTGACTATCTCAACTGGGCTGAGTTCTTTAAGCGGCACTGCTTCAGGGAACTTTGTCGCTGAGCAGATCACAGTCAAAATGTGTCTGTACCCCGTGGTTGTTACCGGCTCCGTAATGATAGGTACCAACTTCAACGGCGCCCTCGATTTGTCCCCTGGTTTGCCCACCCGCTGACAGGTGGCACATGTCTTCACAAAGTGGTCTGCGTCCCGAAAACACCCTGGCCAATAGTACTCTTGCAAGAGACGGTCCTTAGTTTTCTTAACTCCTAGGTGTCCGGACCACGAACCCCCATGCGACAAGCGCAACAGATCCTGACGATAGCATTGAGGCACGATCAGCTGATCGAACTCCACTCCCCTGCGGTCTAGATACTTCCGGTACAGGACGCCACCTCTTTCCACGAAGCGAGCATTTTTCTTGGTGATACCTTCCTTGACAATGCAGCGTATGTTTTCTAGGCTGCCATCCTTCTTTTGCTCGGCTATCAAAGCCGACCGGCTGACTTTTAGCAACCTATTAAGTCCGTCTGACGTAGGTGCGATGAGCAAATCTGCAGATAGCTCTTCTAACTTTCCCGTGTCGGGCATTTCCTCTCCAGTATCTGGTGCCTTTAACGCTACAGGCTCAATTTTATTCAGTTCGGGCGTGCTCTGAATATCAGCTTGCTGCGCCTCTGACCCTTTCTCATTGTTCGACAACGTCGGCCCCGCAACTACCGCCTTTGCAGCGAGCTCCCGAACCTTTGATCCGGTTAAGGCCTGAACGCTAGCCTCACCAAACAAAAGCCCCTTCTCGCGCAGGAGGTGATCGGACCTGTTCGAAAATAGGTACGGGTACTGGGGGGGCAGCATAGATGACACTGCGGCCTCCGTCTCAAGCGCTCCGAAAGGTCCTTCAATAAGCACTTTTGCTACGGGCAGACACACGCTATGAGCTTCCACGGCTTGCTTGATCCATGCACACTCGCCCGTGAACATATCGGGTTCTACGTAAGAGGGGTGAACTACATCCATTGTAGCTGCGGAATCGCGAAGCACTCGGCACTCTTTCCCGTTCACGAGGAGGTCTCGCATGTAAGGCTCGAGAAGCTTCATGTTCTCGTCAGTGCTGCATAATGACAAAAACACGACTTTTGTTTTTGTTTCTGGACACTGAGCCGAAAAGTGACCCGGCTTCTGGCACGTATAACAAACGCGCGTTTGCCTCGTCTCGAACCGCTTTCTGCGTTCGGCTTCGGCTGCCGCCGTCTCCTTACGTTCGGTCGGACTGCTTTCACTCGCATCCGCACTACGTGTGTCCCCCTTTGCTCTCATGGGCGTGAACTTCGGCCTCTCAAACTTGGAGCCAAATTCACCCTTTTGACCGTCCTTAGCTCCGCGAGCCCGACGCATCACAAACTCCTCGGCTAGCTCAGCGGCTCTAGCCACCGTACTAACGTCTGGCCTATCCAAGACCCAGTACCGCACGTTCTCAGGTAACCGACTATAAAACTGTTCCAGCCCAAAACACTGCAGAACTTTCTCGTGGTCACCAAACGCTTTCTCTTCTTTGAGCCACTCCTGCATGTTTGACATAAGCCTGTAGGCAAACTCTGTATATGACTCACTTTTACCTTTCTCATTTTCCCGAAACTTCCGACGGAACGCCTCCGCTGACAGCCTGTACTTTTTTAGCAGACTCGATTTCACTTTGTCGAAATCCTCTGCCTCCTCTCTATTCAAGCGAGCGACTACGTCGGCCGCCTCGCCGGGTAGCAAAGTGAGCAAGCGCTGTGGCCACGTTTCCCGAGAGCACCCCTTCTTCTCGCACGTTCGCTCAAAGTTAACCAGGAACAAACCAATGTCCTCTCCAAGCTTAAACGGCCGCATCAGGTCAGTCATTTTGAACAATACTCGTTCTCCTGCACCGTGTGCCTGACTTCCATTACGAGCGCGTTCCATCTCTAACTCGAGACGCTTCATTTCCAAAGCGTGTTGACGATCGCGCTCTCTTTCTTTCTCTTGTTGCTCTCGTTCTATTTGTTCTTTACGTTCACGCTCTTTTTCTTTCTGTTCTTTTCGTTCACGCTCATCTTTCTCTTTCTGTTCTTTAAGTTCACGCTCCTGTCTCTCTTTCTGTTCTTTAAGTTCGCGTTCCTGTCTCTCTTTCTGTTCTTTAAAGGGACCCTGAAACGATTTTGGCGATTTTCTACAAACGTACTGAGTAGTTAGAGTAGGTCCTTCTGATCACTAATTGACACATCTAAGTGCTCTGCGTAAAGCGTGTAATTTATTATAAGGTTTTAAAAATGCACATCGCTGTCGATCGCAGCGCACTGCTCGGCGGAATTTTAAGCCGCCCCTACCCATATGATGCAAATAACCCATATGACGTCACGTGGGCGAGCTATCTGATTGGCTGACCAGGGCGCGTGATCGATAATTTCTCCAACTTTATGGTAAACAAATGATCTTCGTAATAGTTGGAATGTTAGTTAATTTGTTTTTATAAAGAGAAATAGCAGAAAGAGAATGCACAAGAACAATTTTTCAGTACACTTAAGCACTTCCGGCACACAGCAAGTGTCGTCTGCTTGTGTTACAACGTACTCCATTTTGATGAGAGCTCCGCGGTCAGAGCACTATGATTCGACTTTGTTGCCTTGTGGACTGCAAACGTAGTGACTGGCAATATGTCAAGCTGCGACATCGTGTCCCTCTGCAGGGCAGCGTACGAGCGAACTGGCTGCTGCGCATCGGACTGCCGCTATCCGATCGGCGCCAGGATTTGCGCGTTTGTGGCCGTCACTTTACACCGGAAGATTACTAACGCACTAGCGTTTCGCGAGTCCCATATTAGGGCAAACGTAAGCGCAAGGTATATAGCGCAAGGGGACAGGGTCTGGCCGCTTGACTGTGCCGTAACGGGATGAGCCGAGATGAGCAGCAGAAGGGCAAATGTGAATGGTCTGCACGGTGCAGCCACCTGGTGGCATAGAGCTCAACCATACACAGTAGCAGCAACGAAGCGTATTCTTTTTTGCTGCTGGTGCGTATTTTTCGCAGGAGTGTAATCATCAACACATTGTTTTTATAAATGTTTAAAATGTTTTACACTTGGTTAGAGCAATATTAGCGCTGTGTTTGGCTGGTTAAGCGCTGCGCCAACAAGTGTCTGGACCGTGCAGACCGATCAGGCCGCTCACGTACGTCTGCGCCAAAGTTCCTTCATCAGCTTGAGTTTATGCCTCCAGTCATTTGCCGATATGACCAGCTTGCCTGTGGCTAACGGAATACCAGACACGTTCGGCGCTACGACAGAATGCTCGCAACGCACGCTGCTTCGATAGCTCTCGCTTGGGGTCGACAGCCAAGCGGCTAGCGGAGAGGTTTCGCGCGGGCGGGGGCGGGCTTCAAAACAACCGGAAGTGGACGATGTGACGTCGCATCGTGACGCAGGACCAGTGAAGGCGGAGCTTAGCCCCGCTCGCTCGGCGAACGAGTTGAGGAGGAAAAGCATGGCTGGGGAGGAGGGTAACTTCTAATCGCTTGTAGCTCCATTAATACGTAACGCTTCACTTAAATTGTGGTGCGAATGTTCTACTTAAGCTGTACCCTACGCGTCTACAAAATTTGTCCGAACCGTTTCAGGGGCCCTTTAAGTTCGCGCTCCTGTCTCTCTTTCTGTTCTTTAAGTTCGCGCTCCTGTCTTTTTGCCCTCTCCTCAATGGTCTCAAGGCATTCCGACAGCTCGTCATCCTCCGCTTCTAACTCAAGAATAGCCCTTAGCAGTTCTGGTTTTCTGAGTTTGTCTGAGACATCCAGACCCAACTCTCTTGCAAGCTCCAGCAAGTTCGGTTTGCGCAACGACTTCAAATCCATGGCTGCTCTGAATGCTGCTTTCTCTACTGCCTACTATTGTCTTGCCGCAAACTAACCCGGCAGCAACGACAACCACAATTACCAGCTCTGTTTCTGACACTAACAAAAGCCTGGCAAAACTCAGAAGAAGAAAGTCCCGCACTCACCAAACCTCGCAGCCAAGAATTCAGCGCAGTCGCTCCGCTGCAGGCAACCAGTCATCACACAGGGCTCGTTGCACTGCTCCCGGATGGTCGTTGTGCTGCTCAGCATACAGTCAACCACATATTTTCGCTGCTGGCCTCCGTTGTCGCGATCTCACCGCTGGCGACCAGCTGTTAGAATCTGGGTCGCAAGCCCCAAGGGTAGCGTTGGCCTGGCGGCCTGAGGCACAACTGGAAGCATCCGAAGGTCCCGGCAAAGCATGAGTCGACTGGTAACAGAACAACTTGTTTATTCTAACATCGCAAAAGAGCGGGCGGTCAGGTCGACCGAAGTGGAGAGACGGGAGAGCACGTTACTCAACAGAAGAAATCGGAGCCTCTCTCCCGGCGTCCGGGGGCAGCTGCTCTTATACTCTCGGAGTTGAGGGCAAGAGGAAGGCCTCGTGACGAGACCACGTGACGGCGGGGCACGGACGAGCTGAGAGACAAGTTGAGACGAGTGTAGTGACGCATCCGCCTTGCCGGCGCCGGACAGTCCTCCTCGCTTCACACTTGGGAAGCTCCTCTCCCCGGCTGCCGCGCTTTGAGAAGCGTGGGCACACACACACACACGCACACACGAAGACACGTGGCACTGAAACACGCCTGGACGCGCTTGGCGGGGAGGCTTTGCGGCAGCTCCGAACGGGCCAAAATGTCCGCCGCTTTGAACGAAGCCCCGGCGTCCGTTGCATCCGCGCCGGCTATACCGCGCGTCGTAGGCGAAACGTAACACCACCATTCTTCGTTTCTTTGGGTATTGCGTGGTCGCGTCCACGTAGACTGCGTGGTTCTTGTTGGCATACGTTGACACGTTGGCTGTATATAGGCTGCCCGTGCTTTTTGTCTGCCTTGGTGAGGTTCGGCTCCATGTTTATAGGGGCATGCGTGCCACTCATATCCTCCAGCATACTGCATCATACCAATTCATTGTATTTAAAGAATAATAAACTGAAACTGAAGTTCACTCGGATGTCCCTTCTTTTGGATATCTTGCTTATCAGTTCAGGGAATCCAAGTTGTCGGAACAACGCTCTTCCCGTCAAAGTGTGCATTAGGCTCTAAGTTCGTGGTTACACTACGAGAATGCCAGCAAACATGAAAGTAGAAAAAATCGAGAAATAGACATAGACAAAGCGACTGGCAGGGGTCTGGACTAATAACTGAACTTCATTTATGAAGACGACGTCCCCCAATTCCGTGCTGAACATACGCAAGGCGCGACATAACAAAAACACGGTCAACACTTTATCTATACAAGTCTACCCATATCAAGAAATAGAAGCTCTTGGCGAGGAAGAGAGAAGGCGCGCTTACACATTTCTCAGAGCCAAGTTTATTGATGCGATAGGCTTCAATCAACTCTCTTGCCTTCTGGGTCAGCCTTTCGCTAGATTGAAACGTGACTGAAGATAGGATTGCACCCATACTCCTTACGATACAGCGGAAGATTACCTCCTGTGCCTGCGTTGATGATTTCCTTGTTCTCCTAAATATTGGACGAAGTGGTTGTCTCAGTGACATAATTTGCAGTATCTTATCAGCATTTCAGCATTGCTCTCGACATCTTAGATTCACCCACGAAGCACCAGAAGAAAATTCATCAGGTTTTTAGATTTGTCTCTAACATTTCATACCCCACGTCAAATTTGCTGGGCTTACAATCCAAGAACTAAAAAGACGTTGCTTCCGTACCAATCCGCTCACTCGAAACTGGTCAAGCATGGCATACCCCTTTTGTGCGTGTCGAATGCGGTGGAGAAGAGTTGTACGCATCTAATGCAAGACAGTGCCACACAGCAAGAGAGGAGACTGTGAGCGGCAAGCTATTTGAAGACTTTGATAACTACAGTGGTTAAATCTGTGTACAGGCGTTTCAAAATGAAAAACAGTGGGGATCGCGAAGTGTGAGACAAATTAAGAAAGAACTTGGTGGTTATGCCGTATGTCAGGCACGTACCCAAGGGGGGGCCCAGGTGGGGCCCGTGCCCCCCCCCCCCCCCGATATTAGGACACATACCCCCCCCCCTCCCCCCGCCCACACCACCACTTCTAACACACATTCCTATAGCGCCTCCAAATAAATGTTGAAACTTGACAGCTATTCGGCGGTCAACATTTTGTTGCCTTTTTCACTCCTTTGGGATGGCGGTTTTTATCGGCATCTTTTGAGGTGTGAAGGCCAGTTTTCTCGTCGCTTTTGGTGCCCACGCGATTAAATCGAGATGCATTCAGTTGTCACCGTCTTTGCGACGATCACGCGCTTCGCTGTTGCTTCGTTAGTGCAGCCTTCTTCGTTTAGGCTGATCCAGGGACCAAGAAAGGGATTCGATTCGTGGCCAGCTGGTCTGTATGCACGTGGAACGAGTTGCGACCAGAGAAAACGCCAATTGCGTTTAATTTTTTTTCTTTCGCTTCATTATTTCCTCGAGTAACGGTTCGCCGCGACGCTGACAGGTTCTCGGAACCATATAACCGCGATATGGGTTAGATAAGGTGAAAAATAAAATAATGCGAAACAGCGTCCATCATGAAACTGCAATAACCATTAAATCCATAAGCAACATGAATGTCAACCGTTACCTCGTCTGGTTTTTGCGTAATTGTAGAGCGCTTTCCGTGCAAAATTGCCAACTGGAAACGAGAGTCGCAAGGCGTTGAGAAATTAAGCGATCTACTAAGGAATCCATTATCGGCAACCGAGGCAACAGTCAAACAGCAAGAAAAAGTGAAAGTTAACAAGTTTAACTGTTGTTTATGAAAATATTTGTACATCAACATCTTTTTATTTAAAGAGGAAGTAGAAAAAACGCCGCCGGAAGTGCAGAACAATTCCGTGTGGTTTGAATGACGCTTCTACAGTTATCAGTCGAGTCGCCTGACGCGGCTACCTCTATGCTGTGCTTATATAAGTGTCTTAGTAAGCTTCCGCGGTGCGGGTAGTACTTCTGGAATCGCAGTGTCCTGCGCCCTACGAGGTTGTACTGGACTGGCAGCCACGCATCGTTATGTAATTTCCGAAATAACAATACCAGTCGTTTGCGGCACTTAACTTGGTAGAGCATAAACGAGGCATCCAGTAGAACTGTAAACTATATTTCTCTATAGTTCTTCCAGAGCTAATTCAAAAAACGCTACCATAGTCGGATACAAATTAAGTCTGCAGCGAAGCCCCACCCACGCCCTCATAACCGCCAGCCACTGTTCCTCCGGGAGGCTGCAAATAATTCGTACTTCAAACATTTTCTCTTACCCAAATAAGGCGGTAACCACAAAAATAAAATTATTAGCGCGTAATTTTATAGATTTTGCCTCGCCTATTACATTAGAATAGCCAAACCCTAATTCTTTATTGAACTGAAATAACATGCTTGCTTTTCTGCCGCTATTTATTGTCAAGCTTGGCTTTAGTTGGCAGTGAAGTTTCACGAGTAAAACTGGTTCAGCAGTGAAATGAACGGCACCGCGGACTTTGAAGAGTGAGATTCTCAGACTCCATACACTTTGTCCATGTCTGTAGCACACCTTATTGCTTCCGCCGATGAAAAGAATCTTCAAAAACAACAGACGCTCCGGAGGTATCAAGTACGACTACATTTTGAAAAGGCCGCATGACGATGATATTGTTTGCATCTGCGAATAGCTGGCGAAGTAACACAACCGCACGTGGTTTGTGTGTCTTGGTTTCCAACTGCTGTTTTTTTGTGTTTTATTCTAATAAAGTAATATTTATTTTACAGTTTGGTTTCTTTACTTCTCCTTGGCAGTGTTCTTCCTGCGCTTCTTTCCTGTGCAAGTACATTTGACGTAGTTCCTTGTTTGCCAAGTAAAGGAGAGGTGTGTAGGACAGGGCGTACCTGTAAAGTACACCTTATTTCATTTCTATTTTGTGGGTTTACGAATTTTTATGGCGAATGGTGGACGTTATTCACATTTGTACTAGTAAGGTAGCCCCCCCACCCTCATATGCATAGAAGTTACCTTTGTTTCGCCCCCGCCCCCCCCCCCCCCCGAAAAAACATTCTGCGTACGTGCCTGAAAGAAGAGGTGTGTAGCACAGGGCGTACCTGTAAAATACACGTATTTCATTTCCATTTTGTGCGTTTACGAGTTTTTATGGCGAATGGTGGACGTTATTCACATTTGTACTAGTAAGGTAGCCCTCCCCCCTCATATGCATAGAAGTTGCGTTGGTTTGAGCCCCCCCCCCCCCCCCCCCCGAAAAAAAATCCTGCGTACGTGCCTGCCGTATGTACATGGCATTTCACACAGAATGAAAATGGTTGCGGCAAGAAACGACGTCAGATTGGTTTGTTCTGCGCCTTCTAAGCTTGCAAAACTTTGCAAGTAGGCGCAGCAGCACAGTTCGCACAAGAGTACCTGCAATACCAAGTATGGTCGTGAAGCACCGCACGCGCGACACGTGTGTAGTGAACAGTATTCCTTTGAAATGTAGTGGAGATTCCATAGGACAAACCGGTCGCTTTGTGAATGGTCAAATGCATGAGCACGCGAATCTAGTACCGACAGGCACAGGAGGTAATCTTCCAATGCATTGTAAGGAGTGCGAGTGTAATCCCACCTTCAGTGACGTTTCAATCTCGGGAAAAGCTAAGACTGGGAAGGAATGAGAGTTGATTGAAACGGATCGCATTTATAAACTTGGCGCCGAGAAGCGTGTATGCACGCCATCTTTGTTCCTCACCAAGAAAGAGGCTTTATTTCTTGATAAGTGTAGACATGTATAGATAAGAAGTTGACTGTGTTTTTGTGATTGTTGTGCATTGCGGATGTTCTGTACAGATTTGGCGGACGTCCTTTTCATGACTGAAATTCACTTGTTAGTCAAGCCACCTACCTGTGGCTTTCTCTATGTCTGCTTCTCGATTCTTTCTAGTTTCAAGATTGCTGTCATTTTCCTAGTATAGCCTTATACCAACTAGCCCAACAAGCCACTCTCATGAACTCAGTTTGTGCTTTGAGTCGGGTCTCTCTGTGTTCTTGGAAGGTGCTGTGGAAGCTCAAAGCTAGGCGCTTCAGGCACGTACGCAGGATTTTTTTTTGGGGGGGGGGGGGATGGGGGCAAACCAATGTAACTTCTATGCATATGAGGGGGGGGGGGGGGCTACCTTACTAGTACAAATGTGAATAACGTCCACCATTCGCCATAAAAACTCGTAAACCCACAAAACGGAAATGAAATAAGGTGTACTTTACGGGTACGCCCTGTCCTACACACCTCTCCTTTACTTGCAAACAAGGAACTACGTCAAATGTACTTGCACAGGAAAGAAGCGCAGGAAGAACACTGCCAAGGAGAAGTAAAGAAATCAAACTGTAAAATAAATATTACTTTATTCGAATAAAACTTAAAAAACAGCAGTTGGAAACCAAGACACACAAACCGCGTGCGGTTGTGTTACTTCGCCAGCTATTCGCAGAAGCAAACAATATCGTCATCATGCGGCCTTTTCAAAATGTAGTCGTACTTGATACCTCCGGAGCGTCTGTTGTTTTTGAAGAGTCTTTTCATCGGCGGAAGCAATAAGGTGTGCTACAGACATGGACAAAGTGTATGGAGTCTGAGAATCTCACTCTTCAAAGTCCGCGGTGCCGTTCATTTCACTGCTGAAACAGTTTTACTCGTGAAACTTCACTGCCAACTAAAGCGAAGCTTGACGATAAATAGCGGCAGAAAAGCAAGCATGTTATTTCAGTTCAATAAAGAATTAGGGTTTGGCTATTCTAATGTAATAGGCGAGGCAAAATCTATAAAATTACGCGCTAATAATTTTATTTTTGTGGTTACCGCCTTATTTGGGTAAGAGAAAATGTTTGAAGTACGAATTATTTGCAGCCTCCCGGAGGAACAGTGGCTGGCGGTTATGAGGGCGTGGGTGGGGCTTCGCTGCAGACTTAATTTGTATCCGACTATGGTAGCGTTTTTTGAATTAGCTCTGGAAGAACTATAGAGAAATATAGTTTACAGTTCTACTGGATGCCTCGTTTATGCTCTACCAAGTTAAGTGCCGCAAACGACTCGTATTGTTATTTCGGAAATTACATAACGATGCGTGGCTGCCAGTCCAGTACAACCTCGTAGGGCGCAGGACGCTGCGATTCTAGACGTACTACCCGCACCGCGGAAGCTTAGTAAGACACTTATATAAGCACAGCATAGAGGTAGCCGCGTCAGGCGACTCGACTGATAACTGTAGAAGCGTCATTCAAACCACACGGAATTGTTCTGCACTTCCGGCGGCGTTTTTTCTACTTCCTCTTTAAATAAAAAGATGTTGATGTATAAATATTTTCATAAACAACGGCTAAATTTGTTAACTTTCGCTTTTTCTTTCTGTTTGGCTGTTGCCTCGGTTGCCGATAATGGATTCCTTAGTAGATCGCTTAATTTCTCAACGCCTTGCGACTCTCGTTTCCAGTTGACAATTTCGCACGAAAAGCGTTCTACAATTACGCAAAAACCAGACGCGGTAACGGATGACATTCATGTTGCTTATGGATTTAGCGGTTATTACAGCGTGTCATGATGGACGCTGTTTCGCATTATTTTATTTTTCACCTTATCTAACCCATATCGCGGTTATATGGTTCCGAGAACCTGTAAGCGTCGTGGCAAGCCGTTACTCGAGGAAATAATGAAGCAAAAGAAAAAAAATTAAACGCAATTGGCGTTTTCTCTGGTCGCAACTCGTTCCACGTGCATACAGACCAGCTGACCACGAACCGAATCCCTTTTTTGGTCCCTGGATCAGCCTAAACGAAGAAGGCTGCACTAACGAGGCAACAGCGATGCGCGTGATCGTCGAAAAGACGGTGACAACTGAATGCATTTCGAGTTAATCGCGTGGGCACCAAAAGCGATGAGGAAACTGGCCTTCACATTCTAAAAGATGCCGATAACTACCGCCATCCCAAAGGAGTGAAAAAGGCAACAAAATGTGGACCGCCGAATTGCTGTCAAGTTTGAACATTTATTTGGAGGCGCTATAGGAATGTGTGTGAGAAGTGGTGGCGTGGGCGGGTAAGGGTGGGGGGGGGGGGTATGCGTCTTAATTTCGGGGGTGGGGGGGCGGGCCCCCACCGGGCCCCCCTTGGGTACGTGCCTGAGGCGCTTGTCGGTTGATGTGCTCACTGCTAGCTTGAGTTCTGTCTTGCAAGCCTTGCTGATGATTATTTCTGCTTGTTCTTCATACAGAGTCAACCTTTCGTATGGTAGGCTGTAAGTGACCCTGATAACCACGAAACTCCACATTACTTCAGAGTATGTTCTCCACGTATCCCCGCTCTTCTTTTTGAGATTAATTTCATGATCGGAGTGACCTGTGTTGCTGTTTGAGCAAGGATTAGGTTGGGTGTTCCTTTTTTTGTATTGTATCCAAATCCCGACGGCCCAAATTATGGTCTTTTCCAGGATTTCCTTCACTTCAGCGTACAGCTTGAGGCGGAACTGTGGTTTCATAGGAACTTTTCGATTCAGCTTGTTTCTCCATGTCGTGTGTAGTTTGATTTCTCGGTGAAACATTCTAGGCCATGAGTTCTGGCATATAGCTCAACACACGTGGCTGCAGTCTGTAGACATGAATCTCTTTCACCCAAGGAGTCCTTAGTTATCCTTATTTTGATTACATCCACGTATATAGCGTGTTTGATGTCTAGGATGCCCTCCGGTCTTCTTGCGAGTCCTGTTGTCGCTGCGCTAAATAGTAGCGGTGATATAAATGAACCTTGCAGTGTTCCTTTCTTGGGCATTGTGAATGTGTCCGTACGTGCATTGCTTATCACAATCGTGGCTGTTGGGTTATATAGGACAACCTTCACATAGCCCCGAATTCGTCTTCCACAGTATAGGTCGACCAGATCTGTGAGTATTGCCTCGTGGTTATCAGCAACAGATGTCCCTGTGATATCAAAACCTATCATAATGCGTTCCCCTCAGGTGGCAGCTCTCTGCAGGATCTTCTTTTTGAGTTGTAGCAGCATGTCTTGTGTGGAGAGCTTGGTTCAAAAGCTAAACATGGTGGGTGGAAAGAAGTAATTGTCTTCCATGTAGCTTTGGAGTCCTTGTGTTAACACTCGCTCGTACAGTTTGCCGAAGCAACATGTGAGCGAGATGGGCCGAAGATGTTCGACCTGTTGTTTCTTTCTGGTTCTGGGAATTAGATCGCTTCGACGTGTTTTCATTCCTCTGGGACTGTCTCTGCTTCCCAGTGGGTGTTTTTGAAGGTTGCCAGTTCCTGCTAAGCCTCATCGCTGAGAATGCATATGATGGTGAATCCTGTGCGGTCGCTGTGGGTACTAGGCTACCTATGGTGTTACGGAGGGCTGCGTAGAATTCTCCTTTCGAGTTTGGTCTGTCAAGTTTTGTGCTGTCAGCGCCTTTGTGGATTTCTTCGTACTTAGGTGGGTGTAAATTTCCGCAACGCTTTTTGCGGGCTTTGTCGAGTAGTTCGGATTCTGTGACTTTCAATGTGTGTACGAGACTCACTAGTTCTTTGTCATATTCTGTCTTGTATTTGTTTACCCCTGCCCCTGTTTCTACTGGGCTGTTAGAGTGCAATGGTTGTTTCCTAGTATTTCTTGAAGCTCTTTCCATGAGGTGTCCTGCCCCCCCTTTCATTTAAGTGAGGTCTGAGCATGTGTCCGTGCTTACGGGTTTGCGTATTCTCGTAGGGAATGCTGCGTCTTTTAGTAACTCGAGATCGAGGTCTTCTGCTTCTCTTGTAGTTATCCGTCATCTTGCATCCTGTATTGTGTAGCCTCAGCAAGGGTACCGTGCACTGAGACCTCCTAGAACTACTAGAGGGTTGGGTTCGGCGAGCTTGCACGCTCCGCTCATGAGTACGGCAAGCTGCGGTTCATTCTGCTCGGGGGGCGGGGGGGGGGGGGTGCAGTAGAGGTTCAAAACGAAGAAACTGCTTTTGCCTGCGCGTTACTTCTATTTCATGACGATTTCTTCTATGGTGTGTTCTATATTCGTATTCGGTATCATGTCATGTCTAATGGCTGTTGCTGTCTTGTAAACCAAGGTGGCCTAGCTGCCTTCACTCTCGCCGTCAAATACGTCGTCCCCTTGCACGGAGTGTCTTCCTCCAGAACCAGGAGTGGAATAATGTCTGGCGGCGTTAGGTGGGTGTTTATATTGACACGTGTACTTATATTTAACGGGCAACCACGTTTCGCCGCCTAACGAATGTTATCACACAGCGCGGGACGCGTCTGCATGTATCCGAAGTTTCTGGAAAGTTATCGATGCTTCTATCCACTGTCTGTTGTCGCCGAACCTTGTATTATCTGATTTCATCGCGTGACTCGAATGTTGTAGAACTTTGTGGAAGGCATGCGGGTCCCAACGATTAGTCTGGAACATTCGACGACTGTTGTATAAAAGCTGACGCGCTTGACCCGCTGATCAGATTTTCGACGATCGCCGAGCGTGTTCGCCACTATCGTTGTGCTATAAGTGTAGCCTGTTTTGTGGGCACAGGTTCGCCCAATAAAAGTTAGTTTTGTCGTTCACAGTATTGCTACTGTGTTATTGAACGTCACCGCCGCGTGACATCTGGTGGAGGTGCTTTACGTTCATGTACCGGACGCCCCCGACAAGCCGTAATTCAAGGCCGGACCGCAAAGACAACACCAGCGCCGTCCCGGAACATTAAGCAAGCCGCCGGCTACAGCAGCTGCCCCCGGAACACGGAATTCTACAAGAGACGACCAAGAAGAGCGTCAGAGAAGTTCGTCCAGAGACGACCAAGAAGACAGCCGCAATGGCAGCCGGAGCAGCCCCAATAATTCTGCAGCAGCCCAGGGAGCCACCGACGTTCCGCGGTTCCACATTTGAGGACCCGGAAAGCTGGCTGGAGACGTATGAGAGGGTCGCTAAGTTTAACAGTTGGGACAGCGACGACAAGCTGCGGCATGTCTATTTCGCATTGGAAGACGCCGCCAGGACATGGTTCGAGAATCGGGAAGCCACCTTAACGACGTGGGACCTGTTCCGAAGCGGGTTCCTGCAAACATATACAAGAGTCGTGCTAAAAGAGCGAGCCCAAGCTCTACTGTAGACCAGAACGCAGCTGCCGAATGAGACGATCGCGATCTTCACTGAGGAAATGAGCCATCTGTTCCGCCACGCCGACCTAGAAATGTCCGGGGAGAAGAAAGTACGCCTACTGATGCGTGGTGTAAAGGAGGAACTTTTCGCCGGAATGGTAAGAAGCCCACCGAAGACCGTCGACGAGTTTCTTCGCGAGGCGACGAGCATCGAGAAGACACTGGAATTGCGGAACCGGCAATTCGACCGGCGCACCAAGCCGACAAGCTACGCCGGAATTCAATCACTGGCCACGGACGATCTGTGCGAGACCATCAGGGCCATTGTGCGCGAAGAACTGCGCAAGGTCTTGCCATCGTCGCAGCCTCAAGTGGCCTCGATCACCGACATCGTGAAAGAAGAGCTGCACCGATCGCTCGGTGTTCCTCAGGTGCAACCACAAGTACCGCAGCCCCAGCCAGAAGCGATGACTTACGCCGCCGTCGCACGCCGTCAAGGTCCCCCTCCGCGACCGCGCCAGGGCTCTGCAACGACGCAATTCCGTCGTCCGCCGCCGCCGCCACCAGCACGACCACCCGTCGCCCAGTGCACTTACGCGAGGAAGACGGACATTTGGCGAGACCCCGACCACCGCCCGCTCTGCTATCACTGCGGCGAAGCCGGCCATGTGTACCGCCGATGCCCATACCGCGACCTGGGATTGCGAGGCTTCGCCGTCAACGCACAGCGCCCTCGGGAAGGTGAACGCCCTCGTGACATCGCCGACTACCTCGCGGCTACTCAGTGGAGCCCTCGACGACCATCCCGTTCGCCGTCACCAGGCCGCTACCTGTCGCCACAGCGCCGACCATACACTGGCCCAGCCCGGGGTCGGTCTGTCAGCCCATATCCGGAAAACTAAAAGCAGCAACCGATGGAGGTGCGGTTGCTGTTCGTCGAACTGACGAAGATCCTCCGCCGCCGACGAAGACGCCGAAAAGACTACATCGACGACATAACAACGACGTCACACCGCCGTCCCGACGAAGCCTGGCAGGAAAGAACACGCCGAAGAAAGACCACCTGACGACGCCACGTACCAACCACGGGTCAACTCGACGCAGCCGTGATCCGACGCCGAGGCCTAACTGTAACGCAAGACAAAGAACCACCGACCTCGACGTGCTTCTCGACGGCCACGCAGTCACCGCCTTAGTAGACACAGGAGCAGATTACTCCGTCATGAGTGGACCCATTGCCGCCCAGTTGAGGAAAGTTAAGACTGCATGGGAAGGCCCTCAAATTCGGACCGCTGGAGGACACCTGATTACGCCGACTGGGATCTGCACGGCAAGAATTACCGTTCATGACCGGACTTACCCTGCCACCTTCGTTGTCCTCCAACAGTGTTCACGAGACGTCATTCTCGGCATGGACTTCCTGAATCAACATGGCGCAGTCATCGACCTGAAGTAGAAATCGATAATGCTGTCACAAGATCAAGCGATACCGCCGAAGAGCTGTCGTAGTCACCACGCCTTGAGTGTGCTCGAAGATCAAGTGAGCATCCCGCCGCACGCCAGCATTATTATTTCCGTCGGCACTGAAACACCCGCAGACGTAGAAGGCGTCATCGAGGGCGACCAACATCTACTGCTCGACCGTGAAATTTGCTTCGCAAGAGGGATCGCTCGACTCCACGGAGGGCAAGTGGAAGTTATGCTAACCAACTTCAGCCAAGAGTTCAAGCACATCAACAAGGGCACGACAATCGCATACATCGAGGAAATTGTGGAAACCAGCAATGCCTTTGTCCTGTCGGATTCAGCCGCATCTACCCCTATGAGCATTCTCCCCGAACCAGACTTCGACGTGAATCCAAGTATTCCTATGAGTAAGCAGCAACAGATCAGAAGTCTTCTCCGACGATACAAGGACTGCTTTTCGACGTCATCGAGGATTCGACAAACACCAGTTGCAAAGCATCGCATAATAACAGAAGAGAGCGCTCGACCACTCCGCCAGAGCCCTTACCGAGTTTCGACGCGAAAACGTGAAGCTATTAGGCAACAAGTCGACGAAATGCTGCGCGACGACATCATCCAGCCGTAGAAAAGCCAGTGAGCCTCTCCTGTAGTCCTGGTAAAGAAAAAGGACGGAACCCAATGCTTCTGCGTCGATTATCGTCGACTGAACAAGATCACGAAGAAGGATGTGTACCCCCTTCCACGGATAGACGACGCATTGGATCGGCTCTGCAACGCAAAATACTTCTCGTCGATGGACCTCAAGTCTGGCTACTGGCAAATAGAAGTCGACGAGAGAGATCGCGAAAAGACTGTCTTCATCACGCCAGACGGCCTCTACGAGTTCAAAGTCATGCCATTCGGACTGCGCTCGGCGCCTGCAACGTTTCAGCGCGTCATGGAGAAGTGTTAGCCGGACTGAAGTGGCAGACGTGCCTTGTTTACCTGGATGACGTCTTTGTCTTCGCCGGAAATTTCGACGACCACCTTAGGCGGTTTGCGACAGTGTTAGAAGCCATCAAGTCATCAGGGCTCACTCTGAAGCCGGAAAAGTGCCGCTTCGCTTACGATGAGCTTTTGTTCCTAGGCCACGTGATCAGCAAATCAGGAGTACGGCCCGACCCACAGAAGACAGCTGCCATCGCAAAGTTCCCGCAGGCAACCGACAAGAAGGCAGTGCGCAGATTCCTTGGCATGTGTGCCTACTATAGGCGCTTTGTCAAGGACTTCTCACGCATCGCGGAGCCGCTAACACATCTAACCAAATGTGATGTCGCGTTCAAGTGGGAAACGCCGCAGGCCAAGGCATTTCAAGAACTCAAACGACGCATGCAGTCGCCGCCGGTACTTGCACACTTCGACGAGGACGCCGATACCGAAATCCACACTGACGCCAGTAGCCTAGGCCTCGGTGCCGTCCTAGTCCAGAGGAAAGAAGGACTTGAAAGGGTGATATCGTATGCTAGCCGGTCGCTGTCAAAAGCGGAAAGCAACTATTCTACGACTGAAAAGGAATGCCTCGCCATCATTTGGGCTACAGCTAAATTCCGCCCTTACCTCTATGCCAGGCCATTCAAAGTCGTCAGTGACCATCACGCATTGTGTTGGCTAGCTAACTTAAAGGACCCTTCAGGACGGCTGGCGCGGTGGAGCCTCTGACTACAAGAATATGACGTCACGGTAATATACAAGTCCGGAAGAAAACACTCCGACGCCGACTGCTTATCGCGCGCCCCCATCGATCCCCGCCGCAAGACGACGAGGACGACGACGCCTTCCTTGGGATAATAAGCGCGGAAGACTTCACTAAACAGCAACGAGCAGACCCGGAGCTAAAAGGCCTCGTCGAGTATTTGGAAGGGAACACCGACGTTGTCCGTAGGGTATTTAAGCGCGGGTTGTCGTCGTTCACGGTACAAAACAACCTGCTCGTGAAGAAGAACTTCTCACCAGTCCGCGCCAGCTACCTTCTTGTTGTACCGTCAGCGCCGCGTCCAGAAATACTGCACGCCCTACACGACGATCCAACCGCTGAGCACCTCGGATTTTCCCGGACGCTGTCGAGAATACAGAAAAGGTATTACTGGCCGCGTCTGACCGCCGAAGTCACCCGTTACGTCAAGACATGCCGAGACTGTCAACGACGCAAGACACCACCGACAAGGCCACCAGGATTACTACAGCCGATCGAACCTCCTCGCCGACCATTCCAGCAGATTGGGATGGATTTGTTGGGGCCGTTTCCGATATCAACATCCGGTAATAAGTGGATCGTCGTGGTGACGGACTATCTCACCCGCTTTGCTGAAACTAAAGCTCTACCAAAAGGCAACGCAGCCGAAGTGGCGAAATTTTTCGTCGAGAACATCCTGCTGCGACATTTTGCCCCAGAAGTCCTCATCACCGACAGAGGAACGGCTTTTACAGCAGAGCTCACCCAAGCCATTCTGCAGTACAGCCAGACAAGCCACAGGAGGACAACTGCCTACCATCCGCAGACGAATGGCCTCACGGAGCGCCTGAACAAGACCCTCGCCGACATGCTAGCAATGAACGTCGACGTCGAACACAAGACGTGGGACGCGGTCCTGCCGTACGTAACCTTTGCGTACAACACGGCGGTGCAAGAAACAACACAGATCACGCCGTTCAAGCTGGTCTACGGCAGGAACCCGACGACGACGCTCGACGCCATGCTGCCGCACGTCACTGAAAAGGAGAACCTTGACGTCGCTACCTACCTCCAGCGCGCCGAAGAAGCCCGACAGCTCGCCCGCCTGCGGATCAAGAACCAGCAGAGGACCGACAGCCGACACTACAACCTCCGACGACGCTTCGTCGAGTACCAGCCCGGCGACCGTGTTTGGCTGTGGACCCCGATACGCCGACGAGGACTCAGTGAAAAACTACTGCGACGATATTTCGGACCCTACAAGGTCATCCGACGTATTGGCGCGCTGGACTATGAGGTCGTGCGCGACGGCATTTCGCATTCACAGCGACGCCGCGCATGGTCTGACGTGGTCCACGTGGTGCGTCTTAAACCCTTTTACGGACGCTGACGAACTTCTTTATTTTGTTGCTAGCAGTGCTTTTCTTTTATTACTTTCGTTTGTTTGAAGCATCGGGTCGATGTTTGTTTTAAGAGGGGGGTATTGACACGTGTACTTATATTTAACGGACAACCACGTTTCGCCGCCTAACAAATGTTATCGCACAGCGCGGGACGCGTCTGCATGCATCCGAAGTTTCCGGAAAGTTATCGATGCTTCTATCCACTGTCTGTTGTCGCCGAACCTTGTATTATCTGATTTCATCGCGTGACTCGAATGTTGTAGAACTTTGTGGAAGGCATGCGGGTCCCAACGATTAGTCTGGAACATTCGACGACTGTTGTATAAAAGCCGACGCGCTTGACCCGCTGATCAGATTTTCGACGGTCGCCGAGCGTGTTCGCCACTATTGCTGTGCTATAAGTGTAGTCTGTTTTGTGGGCACAGGTTCGCCCAATAAAAGTTAGTTTTGTCGTTCACAGTATTGCTACTGTGTTATTGAACGTCACCACCGCGTGACAATATACTGTTTGAGCAGGACCTGTTTCCTGAGATATCCTCTGCAGTTTCCCTGCCATATGCGTAGGCGTTCTTGTTCTACCTGGCTTGTGCTTCCCACGTTAGTTCTGAGAGCATGTTCTGAAAACACTTGGAGTGTTATTGTCACTGGCTATGACTCGTAGGCCCGGTGGGTGGTAGGCGCGTTCCACCTTGTCCTTATTGTTTCATATTGTGAACTGTTTTGTGAGGGAACTATTGACCCTCTTGATCTGTGTTATTATTTATGGTGTAAGTTGTTGCATCATTTGTTGTAGCATTTGCTAGAGTGTTGTCAGCGTGACGTAATTCCTGTCTGATTCGTTCGCGCGTACCTGTGTTCTTTGCTGTGTTTGAAGTACCACTGCTTCTTCTTTCAATTACTTAAGTTCTTGGGCAAGGACACGAGGTCCCACCATTTCTCGCTCCTGCTGTCCTTGTTTGATTCTGAGTAGCTCATGTTCGCAGCCGAGTGTTTGATTTTATGTCTCTATTTTGTAATGTTCACTTGAGTACAGAAGAAAGCTGGAGGTTAGTCCCGCTGGCCAGCTTAGCTTGCTATTGTCGCCGCCCTCCTGGGTGGGCCTCTTCTTCGTCATCCGCTGCTTCTGTTGCTGCTGCTGTTCTCCTGGTGGGGGAAGCGCCGGGAAAAACTGAAAGTGAGCTCTCGATCAGCTTCTTGAGGTTTCTCTGTCGGTGCTGAACCACGTTTTCGCTACTGTTGTTGCGGTCCTCCTTGGGCGCTTCTGCTCCTGCCTCTGATTTAGGTGGTGGCTCCGGCTGCAGCGTAGGCTGGACGGTGTGTTGTTGTTTTAAGACGATTTGGGCCCTCCCGTGGGCCCGTTATATGGGCCTCACCACGCAGCCCACACTTGGGTGAGCAGGTGTGGCTGTCTTCTGCATCTAATGTTCCACATTGTCTGCAGGCTTTGGCATTCGTTGTAGGGCATGCATCGGACCTGTGTCCTTGTTGCGTGCACACGTGACGCACTTGGTGCGTTGGCCCGTATGGATAGCAAGCCACCTCGCCGCAGTAGCACAAAACGAAACGTGGTGCCAGTAGGCCGTTGGACGTGATGACCGCTGCTTTGGAGTTCCTTACGATTCTTGCTTGTTGGACGGTGACGCCTTGCGTCTGTACTCGCAGATGATTCATTGGTTCTTCTGTCAAAGCAGCTGGGTCAATCTTGTGAACGAATCGCGCCAGCATGTCTCAAGATTCTGTTACATAGGTGTTCATTTCATACTCCTGACCTCCGAGTTTGAGATTTGTAATGTGGCAAATGAGTTCTGCTATGTGCCCTTCTGGCGTGCTAAAATTATTATGTTCTGTCCATTCCGGAGTCGGAGTATGAGATCTTCATCCTTGCACTGTTGAGAGTGCTCATAGGCTTCCACAACGGCCCTTGAAACTTGATGTGTGTTTGGCGTTTTCACCGCTAATCCTTTCTTGGGTCTCATATTAATTTTGATGTCCTTATTGGGTAGCGTCGGCAGCTTGCGCCTCAGCCTCTCTCCGTGCTTTCCGAGCCTTGGTGTTGTCAGTCGTGCCACCTCGGACGCTAAGGGCCTGTCGGGTCGCCGGATGAGTACTGGTGCATGCCAATGCTACGTCACCACGGGCGTTTGATAGACCGTACGATCCGGTTGCGCGGCCGTACTCGTTCCCGGCATTCTGTGCCTTCCGTTGCTTTCTGTGCTGACGCTTCGAGAGTGTCAGCTTCCAGTTGCTGTCCTCTTCAAAGGTTGTTGGTTGTTTTCGTGTTTCCAAGAGTTGGGGTGCCGTTTCCACCAGATGCCCGGAGATTTCTTCCATTGACTGGTATTCGTCGGATGAGGTGCAATGGTGATGCTCTATGTCCTGGCAGATATCAATCCCATCCTTTGGGCTGGTCTTAATGACAGCATTGGTGCTACGCCCTGTCGCGAGGCTTAGCGGCCCATATGTGCCTGGTGTTGGGTACGGCCTATATGTAGGCTTAGCGGGCAGCGTCCGCCTTGCAGCTGCAAAATGTGGTAAGAGGGTGGAAAATTGATCTACCGTGTTGATTTTGGAGTCTGCTTGATGTCTCCACAGTACGAAGCAAATGCTGGGCGCAAACGGTGTTATTCGGTCCCGACAATTAATATCGACGGAATCGAGGCGATACGTCCTATCAGCACGGCGGCCATTTTAGAATATCCACCATTCGCAAGGTGACTCAGCGACTGTAGCGCTGGAGCTTCATCTTGTGATTGTTGTCGAAGCTCCATGGTTCAGCAAACATGGGAATAATGGGAAGTACATAGATTCGCTTAGCTTTCATCGTTCTGGCTTCAAGGCGTCTTCGTGAGTTTGCAAACTTGTCATTTTTCCACAATGTACTGTAATAAATAATAGACATTAGAAAATTGCCTGACGGCTGGTTTCCAACACAGGACCTCTAGTACTGAATCCCGACATTGAAGCCATTATTCCACGAGCGCATTCATCGACAAGCGGCATGGAACGCCCTTATGAATTTCTCGCGGGAAAGTCAGCGCGTAGGGACGCTTGACGCATTTGGATTCTGCCACCTCGGCAGGGAGAACTGCTGTAATTAGGAGCGATTGCTGGTGTCCCGAGTCTACTTCACTAAGAAAAATACAGATCCCTCTGAAATTTAGCACGGTGAAGGCAGGTAAAGCATAATAAACCAAACCACAGGAACGGCTTTAGCAACAAGCTCGATCATCAGACAAATCTGCGCACTACCAATCTTTCCCATGCCAGCTGGACGATCGTAGCGCCAGTTCCCTCTAGTATTTATTAATGCGAAATCATTATACGTCTCATTAGGGACAAATGGCCGCGCTGTCATGATGTCACAAATTGTCATGATGCTGACTTCACCAGCGTCTTTGATGACGTTAGTGGTATAAAGACAGGGGGAGTAAAGTCAATTAAGCTGAAGCGAGTGAAAGTGGATAAAGGTTGGCTAAAAATAAGAGAACTGTGGATTAAAGTGCATTAAGGTTAGTGAAAATATGAGCAAGGTAGGTAGAATTTGATAAAGGTGTATTAAGTTGGAATTAAGCGGATTAACGCGGATTGAGATTGGCAGAAAGTCGAAAAAAGGCGATTTAGAGTGCCTCAAGGTTGAACAAGGTTGGAACAAATTAAATCAAGGAATTTTAATCAGATTAGGGTGAATTAATGCTAATTAATATCGTACAAATTAGATAAAGGTGGGTTAAAGTGGTACAAGGCGGATTACAGTCTAATAAAGTGGAATTTGTTACACTATAGACCAAGTTGTAATAAAATGGATCAAGGTAAATTGAAGTCTACTAAATTTGGTTAACATTGGCTCTAGTGAGAGCAATGTGAAATAAAGTGGATACAAGTTGGATTAAAGTGCATAAAGGAAATTTAGGGTGAATTATAGTTCGTACAAATTAGAGCTGAAATAAGATGAATTAAGCTGCAGTCGTAAAGTCCTATTGCTTTCGCGTTCAGAACACGTAACAAAACTTAAGCTGAAGAGTGTCATTTTGAAGGAACTTTATATTCCGTTTCATACATCAGGTGCAATGCTGTGGAAGCTACGAAAGCAGTGCGGACTCCAAATTTTATCACTCAGCGTGTTCCTGCTATGCTTCACTCGGCGCCAGCGGCGTTTGCTCGCGGAAGCATGCACGTGCAGCTGTCGCGACCGGGACGCAATAAAAAACAACCAAAAGAAAATGGATATAAAACAACGTGTGAGTACTCGAATGAGCACATGGTTTGCCTGCTTCAAAAGATAAATTCTTATTTTCATTCAGAACTGACCTTCTATAAAGGACATTTTCACACACAAAGAAAAAACGTCAAAAGACACCGAACTGTTTTTAAGTGCGAACGCAGCCAGTGCAAAAAGTATCTCTGAGCTCCACAGCATTGCAACTGATGTATGAAACGGAATACATGCAAGCAGCGTTGATACATCAACCGCGTATCGGCGCGAGCGAACGCGCTCAGCGAGGTGGCGCTGTAGCGCTCGGAGTGAACGGACGCATTTCTTATGCTCTCCGTGATTTTCGGGCAGTTTCTCTTTTTACCGGCCACTTACTTTCACTTTTCTTGCCGTGGACCTGCTACCACCGCTTCGGACCCGGTGTTGCGCTTTCCATACCAAGGCAAGCAAGTTTTAATGTTTTTTCCACCTTTTTCTTTTGGCCAAACCTGCTGCGGCAGCTAAGCCTAAGAGCTGCCACGACCTCGACGCGTTCGCGTGCAGCTGCGGTGGCGACGCCGCACCCTGCCGCGCCCAACACCGCATCGAAGATTCCTTACACCGTAGAAGGCTCCGATATCGCCGCCGATGAGTTATCTGACGGCACATGGACGGCGTTCGAGATGAAACGCCGCTACCGACGCCCATCTCTACCTCAACAACAACCTGCCGGAGCCCAGACGCCGGCCACGACGCTCTCTGCCCCGAATGCACGGCAAAGCGGCCGCCCTCCACCGCCGACCAGGAAGCGCCCGCTTCCCCGCCTGCCCTCAGACGACCTCAAGATAGTCCTTCGCCCGCAGGGCACACTCAACCTCCACAGCGTCGGCCCCGCCCGATTGGCTGTTGCCATTTACGCAGCCGCCAACGTCGACCAACGCCTGGCAATTACTGCCGACCAGGTTAGAATCCACCCTACTAACAACACAGTGACAGTGAGCACGCCTGACAGTGCTCGTGCAGTGTCTTACGCCATGGTCCGCGCCATCACCATCGACACCACATGAGTCCCGGTCGCCGCCTACGCCCCAGCCCCAGACAACTCCGTGCGGGGGATTCTGTACTGGGCTTACAGCTATGAAAGCGACGCCGAAATCTTCGCCGAGCTTCGGGCTCACAATCCCGACATCCCTATCGTTGCTGCGCGGCGTATGGGCCAGACACGACACTTTGTCGTCACGTTCGCCAACACCAAGCTGCCCCGATACATGCGGTATTTGGGCTTCACTTTCGAGGTCTTCCCTTACAAGGGGCGCCCGGAGGCTTGTTTCAACGGTCGCAAGCTAGGTCACAGAACAGATGTGTGCGCACAACCACGCCAACCCACTTGAGGCCGCTGCGGTGTGGCCCACGAACCTCAACCAGTCGGCCAACCACCCACTTGTCATGCCACGTGCATCGTATGCAAAGGCCCACATCCCACTCACAGTAGAAGCTGTAAATAACGTCTCGTGCCTACCAACCGACCTAAATCTTTCAGATCCTCCACGGACACTGAAAATGACCCCGGCACCTTGTCACGTGGCCATCAATCTCGCTCTCGGAGCCGCGGCCGCCAACAACGACCCCCAGGAGATGACGCTTCCCCACCCGTGCGAAGCAGCGGCTGCAGTCACAACAGCCCTAGCCGCTCCCCATCGCACTCTCGGGACTCCCGGGCAACCTCCCAGGAGGGGCCGGATACCAAGTCCACCAAACAGGTCGCGTGGAAAACCCCTCCACCAGCCACAAGCCAACAGCCCAACCCCCAGGTAAGGGAACTGGTAGACATGGTTAAACAACTACAGCTACAGTTAGCAGAGGCAAATGCTAAAATTCATAGCCTTGAGTCTGCACAGGTGTACCCACAACCGCGGCCGCAGCAGGTGGCTCGCGCTCCCACCTCCGACCCCACCAATGACCCCGACATGGACACCGACCAGCCCAAGTGCAATGAGCGCAAGGCACCACTCCCCTCCTCTACCTCTGACCTTGATGCAAAATTCGAAACCTTTGAGGCCCGCTTATCTAAAATAAAGGACGTCCTGAAACGGCTGACCGCCACTATCGACCAGCTCATTGAAGGCTGCACCAAAATGGCAGCCAATATTCACACCCTAACCACACGCCTCGACCGCCTCACGGGCCCTCCACAAACTGACGCCCTCACTACACCAAAGCCCACTCAGTCGCCTGGTGCGCTTCCCTCCCTCTACCGAGAGTGCAGCCGCACGCGCGTCTGCTGGCGGTATTATCAAAACCGACGTAGCGTTTCCGCAGCGTCCCGAACCCTACAGGAAACGCGATGGCTAGCGCGCCCATCATAGTATGGCAGTGGAACTGCAGGGGCTTCAAGGCAAAGCGGAGAGCCTTGGAGTATACTCTGTAGTCCCAGCCATTTACACCCCACGTTATAGCGCTCCAGGAAACATACACCTAAGCCAAACTCGCCAGCTATACCGCTTACAACCAATTGATGGCGCCAGATCTCCGCCCGAGTCACGCCATCCTGGTACACCGCAACCTCACCGCCAATCAACTCGATCTTGACTACTCCGAAGTTCCACACACTTTCATGCAGGTCCTTCCAAACAGCCGAACCGAAGCCCCACTCAACATCCTAAACGTGTACAGCCCCCAAAGTGACAAGAGCACTAATGTAGCCACTCTCCTCCGCAAGGCGTGTGCGACCGCGCGGAACGAGATGCTACTTATAGTGGGTGACTTCAACGCACCACACGCCGAGTGGGGCTACCCCAGCAAAGCCTGCGGTCGTAAAGGAGCCAAGGTTTGATGCACTGCCCAAACACTGGCTCTGACACTCCTCCTCGTCCCTGAACAGCTCACCCGTTTCGGTAACAGCATCACGAAAGACAGCTGCCCCGACCTCATTTTCGCCCGCAACATCCCAGATGCACGCTGGGAAAATCTCGGCATGAACATAGGTAGCGATCACTATGTTCTCAGCACTACTTTTACAACCACACACAGCAAGGGCCCCCGCCGCACATTCAAACACACCAACTGGGACGCTTTCCGGTATGTACGAGCTCAGCGTCCGCAAATCCCATAGACGACCTGGACACATGGACAGATACTCTGCTCCGCGACGCAGCCAACGCCACCTCCACAGTCACGCAGGAGGAGGGTGGCCCCACCCCAGATGCTAAACTCATGCATATGTGGGAGGCCCAGCGCAGCCTCCATGCTCTCTGACTCCGACGCAAACACAACCGCCCTCTCAAGCTTCGCCTCGCTCGCCTCGAACGAGAGATCGAAGCCTACTCCACCAAACTTAGTCAGGAACATTGGCATCAGACTTGACGGGCAGTTGGGATGCAAGAACACGTGGGTTCCGCTCAAGCACTTGCTTGATCCGACCCACACCAAGTCTGCATCACACAAGAATCTGAACCGCGTCATACACGCGTTTCCAGGCACGAACCAGGAACTCCTCGCCACATTGAAAGACAAATACATAAACACCTCCACCGACATTCCCACCCCCTTAAATTACGAAGGCTCCCAGAACCCAGACATGGACAGAGACATCATGGCGTCGGAAGTCCGCGCCGCTCTCAACCGCATCAAGACTACCGCGGCCGCCGGCGATGACCATATCACTAACAAAATGCTCCGCAACCTCGACGAACAGTCGGTCGCAGCACTTGCGGATTTTTTCAACCACCGCTGGCATGAAGGTCGCCTTCCAGACTCCTGGAAGCATGCCAAGGTACCCATCATACCAAAACCAGGCAAACGACTCGATCTGGGCAACCTCCGGCCCATCTCGCTCACGTCTTGCCTGGGGAAGGTTATGGAGCATGTAGTTCTGAACAGACTAAACACTCATGCTGACAAGGAGGATCTTCTCCCCCCCACCATGTTTGTCTTCAACAGACATCATGTGGCAGATATAATACGACATACTCGACCCGGGTCCCATCCGGGCGACACGCACCATTCTCGGCCTCGACGTCAGTAATGAGTTCGACAACGTGTCGCACGCTTCTATACTGACCAACCGCTCGCAGATGAATGTAGGCAGTCGCACCTACAACTATATTGCCAACTTTCTTCACAACCGCACTGCTGAACTCGACATTGGAGACCTCTGCAGTGACAAAGTCGCCATGGGCACGCGGGGAACACCACAGTCCCCGTTCCTATTCAATATTACTATGCGAGGCCTTCCTACACTTCTCGACACCATACCCCACATTAAGCGCTCAATATACGCTGACGATATTACCCTCTGGACAAACTCTGGCTCGTACGGGGAGACACAAGGTTCACTTCAACAGGCAATCGGTACCGTCCACACTTACGTGCAGGGAAACGGTCTCGTTTGTTCACCCACCAAGTCTGAACTGTTAGTTATACGAGACAGACGTGTTCACTGACCCGTCCCCGACCCTCAAGAGCCGATCACGCTCCACATTGCCACCCACCCCATAGCCCCCGTACAGACTATCCGCGTGTTAGGCATGCTGGTGCAGAACAACACGCAGAATTCGGAAGCCATCCAACGCCTCCGAACCACAGCCCACCAAATCAACGGCTTAATCCGCCGCATTGCCACTCGCCGCAGGGGAATGCGGGAGACCATCCTCTGCCGCCTCACACAAGCCTATCTCACTAGTAGGATTGTCTACACATACCCTTATTACCACCTCCGCCGCAAGGACGAAGAGGCGGTAAATAGCATCATCCGCTCGGCGTACAAGGCGGCAATGGGACTGCCCCAGTCCGCTAGCACACAGCGTCTCCTCCAGCTTGGAGTATACAACACCCTCACAGGGCTGATAGAGGCACACAAGACTGCACAGATACACCGTCTTTGTCGCGCCGAACGCGGTCGTTACATTCTTAATCTTCTCAACATCAACCCCACAGGTGACATCCACCCCACTGTTTCCCTCCCGACTGGAGTCTTCAGTCGGCTGGTCGTAAAACCCGTGGCCAAGAATATGCTACCCGGCCGTCACGATAGGCGCCGTCAACTGAAGGCACAAGCCTTAGACGTAACCTACTTCGCCGACGAACATGCCATGTACGTGGACGCGGCGAAATGCGACTCTAACATCTATGTAGCCTGCGTAGCGACGCCAACCACCACTCTCATCAGGGCCGCTATAGTGCGCACACACTCCTCCACCGCTGCCGAAGAGGTCGCGATTGCGCTAGCCATCGTGGATCCCCGCACACGCATGGTTCTCGGTGACTCTAAACAAGCCATCCAAAATTTCTCAAAAAACTCACTCTGTCTCCCCGCCGCACACGTACTCCGCGGTTGCGCTCTCGACAGAACTGTAAGCTTAGTGTGGGTACCTGCTCGCGCGGAGAACTCTGGGAACGAACGGGTCGACTGTTTAACCCGAGACCTAACTAACCGGGAGGCCGGCCCCTCGAACCCAGATGAGCTCGCAGAAGCCCCCAAATCTTATGCTGACATTACCAACTTCTACAAGGAGACGAGACGCGTGTACCCGCCTCCCCACCCCGACCTCGAACGAGCGCAAGACACCATGCTTCGCAGACTGCAGACCGATTCAATTCTCAGTCATTTTAGGCTATATTTAATCACTGGAGGGGATTACGACCCCGTCTGTACTAAGTGCGACCATGGAGTGTTCGCCACTCGGGCACACATTCTCTGGGGATCCGAGGGCAACCTACACAACAATCATTACTGCCAGCGTCCTCCGAGGAGGGTTGGAACCAGCAGCTGACAAGAGCAGACAAGAAAACGCAACTCGCACTCGTCTCGTGGGTCCAAGACGCCGCCCCCACCTGGGAGCCACACTAGGCCCACCTGCCCTAACTTCCTACCCTGCAGTGGCAAATAAAGTTGTTTCTCTCTCTCGCGCGCGCTCAGCGCTCGTGCTCGTTGTGAAAGTGCGTTAAACGCGCTGACACTTGGAGAGCCATGACCGCTCGATCAAAGTGGAGAAGTGCGTTCATTCTGAGCGGCCGCAGCACAGCGTACTAATTTGCGTACCCGAAATTCCTGCGTCTTTCGACTGCCGGGCACGAACAGTTCACGGTGAGAAAAACGTTGACACGGATGTAGGCTTGTCTAAATAGGCATTAAAAGTACATAGTTACCTAGGTTGTGGCTCCTCCCGGAGGTTAGTAACACGTTAAAAAACTCCTGGTGTAATAAACACAACTACGAAATGAACCTGGAGCCACAAATTCGACATAGTGAATCGCCTTTGCTACACATTTAGGGAAATGATAGTGCCGGGAAATAGCCGAAATGCATATTACACATATCACCGTAACAAGCGTAAGCCCACAGGACGCTGTCTCCAGCGTGTTTTTTACTACTGCTGGACGAAGCAAAGGGCACTTTGTAAAATTGTACTTGCGAAGACGTCCTCGATTTAAAGGATTGGAAGGACAGGCAAATGTATTGCACTTTTACTTTTCTGAATAATAGCGGCTGCCGCTAATTAAATACCTCAAATAAACATAGCATTTTATGATTTTCATTGTTATGCCTCTAGTCCTGTATGGTTGCGTAAATATGAACACATGAATGCTGGAGAACCAATCACTGTTGCACGTGGCACTGGTTAAATGTCGTGATTGGTTATGAACAAGCAGGTGCAGTTCATCAACCAAAATCTGAGTTTTTATTTTCACTACTAACCTTCGCATCCAACTTTTTTAAAATCATCCATGGTTACTTACGCTGTTTCAGGAAGGGTAAGCCGGTCATTAGGAAGTTACGCACTCGTAGCGAATTCGCACTCGTAGCCCACTCAGGTGTGTATTCGGGATGAGAGAACCAGCATGAATACGCACAGTTCGTTCACTTGTCATTCTCTCACCGGGTTCAGGACACTGGCAAATTCCGCCGTAATATTGGAATTGACGATCTCGACAGCTGTTATTGGCCCAGAGAAAGCCCAGAGGGCTGTTATGGTTTCTCTGATTGCTCAAAGATGGCACCATTACCGAACTTCACAATATGACAGAATTCGAAAACACCCTAAATAGCACCCCAGGCTGGTAAGTGAGAAAAAGTGGGAGCGGAAGCGTTGAAACAGGATCACGCTCCATGCTGGCGGAGCCTACGCCCCCGTCCGGCTCCAAAAAAAAAGTACGTCAGCGCCTCTTGTACTTCATTTGTTTTCTTCCACGAAATCAGCGAAGTGGACGCACGTCAGCGCTGTCCTAGATTGCCTCGGTGACAGAGCCAGGATGACCGTCGTACGCACACACTACAGGCACAGATTGCATTCCTGCTGAGCTACTGTGTGCATGCTCCGGTAGGAGGAGTAAACGCCAAATGAAAAGGTTAAATATTATTTCGCAGGGCCTCGACTAACGTAAAGTGTTTCCCGTGGGTCTCGTCTAGTGGATCATTGAATTACAACACCTGCAATGTCATTGACGGCTCACATTATGGCGGCGTTGTGGAACGCCTGGTAGTGTGCCTGCGCGTTGCCAAATTGCGTGGTTTCGCCCAAAGGGCGAGGCATTGAAAACAATATCGTAACAACACTGTGGCTTAGCATTGCAATTGGTCACATGAGGCAATGTTGTAATACGTGGGGCGGACGTCTGGGAGCGACGCACGGAATGCAACAGCCGCTGCACATCCCAAACACGGCCCTGGAAACCTATTCAGAATCTCGCAACGCCGCACTTATTATGATGCAGCATATGAGACGCACGGAAAAGCGTCAGCGTGTGCAGCTTCACGTAAACCGTGCGCTCCGCTGTGAGTTGGTATGCGACACGATGTATATTCACAAAGCTACAGAGTTGGAAACTCGGATTTCTGCTCAGAACGCTTATCAGAGCAGCGGAAGGCAATACGCGCCCTTATATTTACGGCGAAACGCACTAGGCGCTTCTGCCATCTCTTAGCCTTGACATAACATCGCGTGCTAAAGGAACTGACCGAAACTAGGCGATAAAAACCTGCAGCAGTTCCCTATGAATATGACCTCCTAGTAGGCGCGAATGAAGATGCGCGCACAGTCCCACTCCCGTATTACCCGCTTACAATCTAACAGGCCAGCATATTCCTCCTCCTCATCATCATGATTAGCCTGGTTACGCCCACTGCAGGGCAAAGGTCTCTCCCATGCTTCTCGAACTACCCCGGTCATGTACTAATTGTGGCCATGTTGTACCTGCAAACTTCTTAATCTCATCCGCCCACCTAACTTTCTGCCGCCCCCTGCTACGCTTCCCTTCCCTTGGAATCCAGTCCGTAACCCTTAATGACCATGGGTTACCTTCCCTCCTCATTACATGTCGCGCCCATGCCCATTTCTTTTTCTTGATTTCAACTAAGATGTCGTCTACCCGCGTTTGTTTTCTCACCCATTCTACTCTTTTCTTATCCCTTAACGTTACACCCATCATTCTTCATTCCATAGCTCGTTGCATCGTCCTCAATTTAGGCAGAACCTTTTTCGTAAGCCTCCAGGTTTCTGCCCCATACGTGAGTACTGGTAAGACACAGGTGTTATACACTTTTCTCTTGAGGGATAGTAGCAACCTGCTGTTCATGATTTGAGAATGCCTGCGAAACGCACCCCAGCCCATTCCTATTCTTCTGGTTATTTCAGTATCATGATCCGGATCTGTGGTCACTACCTGCCCTAAGTAGATGTATTTCCTTACCACTTCCAGTGCCTCGCTACCTATCGTAAACTGCTGTTCTCTTCCGAGACTGTTAAACATTCGTTTTCGGTAGATTAATTTTCAGACCCACCCTTCTGCTTTGCGTCTCCAGGTCAGTGAGCATGCATTGCAATTGGTCTCCTGAGTTAGAAACCAAGGCAATATTATCAGCGAATCGCAAGTTGCTAAGGTATTCTCCATCAACCTTTATCCCCCATTCTTCCCACTCCAGGTCCCTGAAAACCTCCGGTAAACACGCTGTGAATGGCATAGGAGAGATCGTGCCCCCCGGTCTGACGCCTTTCTTTATTGGGATTTTGTTGCTTTCTTTATGAAGGACTACGGTGGCCGTGGAGCTGCTATAATTATGTTTCAGTATCTTTACATATGGCTCATCTACACCCTGATTCCATAATGCCTCCATGGCTGATGAGGTTCCGGCTGAATCAAACGCTTTTTCGTAATCAATGAAAGCTATATATAAGGGTTGGTTATATTCCGCACATTACTCTATCACCTGATTGATAGATGTATATTGTCTATTGTTGAGTAGCCTTTACGAAATCTTGCCTGGTCCTTTGGTTGACAGAAGTCTAAGGTGTTCCTGATTCTATTTGCGATTACCTTAGTAAATACTTTAAAGGCAAAGGACAATAAGCTGATCGGTCTATAATTTTTCATGTCGTTGGCGTCTCCTTTCTTATAGATTAGGATCATGTTAGCGTTCGTCCAAGATTCCGCTACGGTCGAGGTCATGAGGCATTGTGTATAGAGGGTGGCCACTCTTTCTAGAACAATGTTTCCACCATCCTTCAACAAATCTGCTGTTACCTGATCCTCCCCAGCAGCCTTCCCCCTTTGCATAACTCCCAAGGCGTTCTTTACTTCTTCCGGCGTTACTTGTGGGATTTCAAATTGCTTTAGACTATTGTTTCTCACATTATCGTCGTGGGTGCTACTGATACTGTAATAATCTCTATAGAACTCCTCAGCCACTTGAACTATCTCATCCATATTAGTAACGATATTGCAGGCTTTGTCTCTTAACGCATACATCTGATTCTTGCCTATTCCTAGTTTCTTCTTCACTGCTTTTAGGCTTCCTTTGTTCCTGAGAGCATGTTCAATTCTATCCATATTATACTTGCTTATGTCAGCTGTCTTTCGCTTGTTGATTAACTTCGAAAGTTCTGCCAGTTCTATTCTAACTGTAGGGTTAGAGGCTTTCATACATTGGCGTTTCTTGATCAGATGTTTCGTCTCCCGCAATAGCTTAGTGGTATCCAGCCTAACGGTGTTACCACCGACTTCTATTGCACACTCCTTAATGATGCCCATTAGACTGTCGTTCATTGCTTCAAAACTAAGGTCCTCTTCCTGAGTTAAAACCGAATACCTGTTCTGTAGCTTGATCCGGGATTCCTCTAGTTTCCCTCTTACCGCTAACTCATTGATTGACTTTTCATGTACCAGTTTCTTAAGAAGCCAATCCGGACACTTCCTGCTTTCGTACGCCAACTATGGAAGTGGCCCGAATCGCCCGTACTAGTACACGTAACAGAGTTGTCCCATGCCTCACATTTTACCTCTCGAAATGACTGGCTCAACTCTCGCAATCTCTCTTTTCTACCACGCCCTTGTTAACCACGTCCAAGATGTACACGGCTAGTCAAGCGAGGGACTATAATCTTTAAGTGTCACCTAGTGGGCTGTCGATTTCAGCTGCCGTTGAAGGGATGATTGGCTGAATCTGCGCAGGAGCGAGAGCATGGCAGGCTCCCCAAGGCAATATGTACTTTACAGGGTGGAGCACGGTGAGCTCCAGGCAATCAGGAGCGGCCGAAAAGGACAGTGCATTTGGTGGACACTTACAGAATACCCATCCCCTAGTAGCCAATGGGAATCTGAAAGCAAAAGCTCCGGACTTGTAACTGCATAATCAGAAAATGTATTCTTTTTCGGCCTCGCTACGCTCTGGCCGCGCATGCACTGTTGACCGGCACAGCACGATGGTGGCGACGCTAAAGACACAAGTGCGGCTCCAGTGTCCCTAAAATTGGAGTTGCAATAAAAGGAAAGTATTCGTTGCATGTACGTAGGCGTCGTGAGTCCCTGGCGCCTTGTTTTTTAATGTAATTGACCATTTCAAGTGCAGTGACTTTGGCATGCACTTTTGTCTTGCTTTGGCTAGCGTTATAATATTATTTCAGCTTGTAAAACGAATGTTTTCCGCGAAGCTGTTATTATCGGCAAAAATCATGTCAAAGGTAAAAGTATTACGCGGCCTGCAAAAGAAATGCAGTTGACTTGTTCGACCGCGCCGAATTACCGCCCAATTTTCCAGCGATGCTGTTCTTCTTGACATGTTTCAATAAGAATATCAGTTACTCGTAATTAAACCACGTACTTTAGAATGCTGCTTCTATATAACTTATGCCGGGTCAGTTTGAAATATACGCCGCATATAATGCGATACGTTTCTTGTTGGTAGTTTTCATACAGGTAATAAAATTACCCATGAATTTATTTCGCCAGAACGTTGGTTGGAGGCTCACCCGCCCCTCCAAGATTTTCTCTAAATTTCATAATAACGGAAACGTAGTTATTTACTTTTGTTGTTCTTCAGAATGCTGCTTTTTAATGGGGTGGAAGAATGACTATAATTTTATTTGACATATTTAAATGTGGTTCGGCCACTAGACACCCGAAGCCCCTTGGCTTACATCTCTAGGCAGGCCCAATCCACCCGCCAGAGCTGGTCATCCGAGAAAGTGACCCCCATGAGGTGCGAATTCTTGTTTCCTGGCAACGGATAGATTTGAATCTTAACCACTAGTTTGGTAGGCATGGGGTAACACGGGCCTTCAATCGAGATCGTGCCGCTTGGCTCAAGTTCCAGAGTTCGGAGTAGTATTGTTCTCCCAGTGTGGTGTTCGGGAGAAGCGCAAGAGTTCATTAGTCCTCTGCGCCTCTATGATTTCCTGGGCCGTACTATATTGATCAGTCTGCAGGAGGACGGTAGTACTAGTGTGCACCCGTAGTCTCAGCGTGGTCTTAAGTGCTCGCCTGATTATACTACTAGCCTCATCCATTTGTTTTTAAGTGAGGTGTAGATACGGGAGGTTGCAGGCGAAGTGACTGACCGCCAAAGCTCCAATCATTTGCATCGTGTCCGTTTCAGACACACCGTGATTGCGCAACGCAATCCAGCGAACGAGTTCTCACATTTGCTTTATTTTCTTATCCAAGAGGCTCAGGGTAAAACCCGGCTTCTAGGTTGAATTGGATGTGCTGATCCAGGAGTCTGACTTTATGTCCCTTAGGCACTGATTGACCGCGTACTAACAGATCTACACCTGTGTCGCACCTGAAGGGCTTAATGGTAATTCGGTCTTTTTGGGGGAGCACAAGAGGTCAATTACGCTAATATGCCGTTCGATGACGTTGATTGCTGTTTGTAGGTGATCTTGGGCCTCCCTAATACAGCCTTGTGACATTTATAAGGTCATATCATCAGCATAGAAAGCATGGTACAATTAAGGTATATCTGTGAGCTTTCTGGCAAGTGGGCCCATGGATACGTTAATTAATAGTGGTTATAGGACTGCTCCCTGGGGTGCACCCCTGTTCGGGAGGGCAAACGCGGACGATGTGAGTGGACCTAATCTAATCTCGACGGTGCGATTTTCCAGAAAAGCTTTGACATACGGCCAGATCCTATGGTCGCAACCTGTGGTGGCAAGGGTCCTAAGGATATGCTGTGTCCTACGTTGTCAAACGCTTTTTGTATGTCTAATGCTATGGCGGGCCCTGGTGTGGGTCGTCGGTCGTTTGGAATGGAAGGTCTCTTTATTATGCAGGAGGAAATCCTGCGCCCATAGGTTGGGACGAGAAGCAGACTGACTGTCGGGGTAGAACTCTTTAGCTTTTATTTACGTGCTCAAAACGCTTTCCTACACAATTCGTGAACGAGACAGGTGGTAAATTCTGAAGCAGTAAGGATTTTCTATGTTTAGGAATACGATTATTCTCGGCGTGTTCCCAATCGCCAGGCAGGGTGCCCTTTCGCGAGTCTTCCTAAAAGAGATCCGTGAGCACCTACAAACATATATAATCTAAATTATGGAAGGCTGTCTACGTCAGTCGGTTGGGCGCTGGTGCGGTGTCCTTGGTAATAATATAGGCAAGGGCCTGTTTCACCTCCGGGATCGTGATATCTGCATCCAGATTTCTGTCCAGATCAGGCCGTGTTAAATGGTGCGCGTTCGAACTTCTTAATGATAGACGCACATGATTGTTAAGTTAGAGGAAAATGCTCCACATTAGTTGCAGCAGCTCTAGTTACGGCAGTAAACGTATACGTGCGTGATTCAAATATGCCGATTCTCAGGTAGCAGGATGCTTTAACTGAAAAATGTACTTTCTAAAGGAAAACGGATCACTTATGTGGCTGTCATGCGTGTGCGTCTAAGGAAACTACACATGTACCGTTCTATCTAGCGTTGTATCACGGCTGACACACACCAGCCTGTGTTTACGCAGGACGTCTCAGAAGCCCCGATGGGAGAACGGATACTGCACGCGGCTGTGAAGCTGGAATCAGCCGTTCTGTAGCACAAAAAATACTGCACCCGCTTCGATGACGTTGTCTTTCTCCAGTAGCTTGCATTGCTCGATCGTGTCTGCGCTGTTCCGTATCTTGAGGAGCATGGAATGCACGGCGTAAGGAGGAAAGATGAGCGCCGCATAGTGCGGGACATATGGCCCAATCAAAAGTGTAAGAACGTTGGCCATTAGGCTGGACCCTGCACCTGAAATCCCGAAGAAACGCCACAAAATGGTGAATATGATCGCGGAAGATGAAACACGAGAAAAAATGGCATATACAATGCCCATTTTCATATCCACATATAGCGAAGCTTTGCACAAATACATAGAGTGCTAAAAAGTGTGCTAGTTTCTTTGTTATCGCAGCGTTAGTGAAAGATCACGCCGCCGGCGTTAGCCCAAGCCACACATTCCCCGTAAATAGCTGTCCGAACAAAGCCCCTTCGCAGCCGCTCTGATAGCATCGCATGTGCTGTGGAAGATGTGCACGTGGTGATCATCTCCAAGAGCTATTTGGGGTTGGCACTGAATTGCTACACATGCGTTAGTGGACGAATGGGTGGAGCATCGGGCAGCGACGCGTGCGCGTGAGGTTCGAGCCTGCCATCAGGCACGTAGTTCAAGTTGTTAAATATGAACTGTACGGTGAGACAGCAGCAAACAGCAGGAAAGTGAAGGAGGGTTCGTAAACAAAGGTTAGCTTTTGAACACTATGCAAGAACCTAAAACCACTAACTCTCTACCCTTTCTACTTCAAACTTGGACTAGTGTAATTGACCCGTCTGCTCGTGCGTGCGCCATGGGAGGGCTGACACGCTTTTATTTATCAGTCAGGTTTGCCTGACGCCTCATTCGAGATTATGTGCGCCGTGCGAGGCAATCATGTAGGCTTAATGCACCTCAATTTTTATGTGAAATACCTTGAAGAATGGTGACGCCTGCTTAAAATGCTATCAATAGGCGTGGTTCATATTACGATCAAACCCGTCTCTCCAGCACAGTATTCCAATGCTCAAATCATTAACCCATGATCCCCTTGTTTGCATGCCTAACACCTTTGTTTAGGATGTTTAAAAGGTAACAGCAGTGGCATAGTATATAGATTGTAATGGACATTGCGCAGCTGCTCGGATTTTCTTCTCCTAGTGTAAAACGCGTTATATAGTTTGTCTTAGCCAAGGCACCAAGCGGTTTGATAAACGAAAAGGTTTAAGATATATTGAGGTTTTCGATCGTCACACACCTGAGAACCTAACACCGTAGATTTTATAATTGTGTTTGGCGCCGTCTCTTTATTTTTTGGTTTCGTTGAGCAGATTGACCAGTGTTAAGCGGGACACACGGCATATGATTGCAATACAATTGAGCATACGCTCAACCAACTTCGCCAGAGGAGACGAGCTGTTTTTCGATGACTGCAACATAGCAACCACTGCGGCCTGCGTGGCCTGAGCCAAAATTGCTATAAACTGAGCGCAAACTGTCAAGCAAGATTTCTCCAGTTGCCGCGGTCAAGTGCCACTTGAGTGCCGTGTCGAAGTGCAGTATAAACTAAAAAAAAATAGGCCGAGAGCCCAAAAATCAGATCTACATAAAAATGACAATTGGGACCACAAAAAGCCGAATACTCATACATGCATCCGGCCTAGCTCGCTTCGGTGACGTGTCTGGCGCATGGCGCGTGCATGTGGCGCGTCTGGCTTGTCAATTGCTTGTCACTAGGTAACGCAAAAAAACAAGTCTTAAAGTAGAAATTATTTTATGCGCAACCGCTTTCAAGCTTTGGAGAGAAAGAATAAAAAAGTAAAACATTGTGCGTTCATATCATCTCACCTTCTCGCTTTTTTCAGTGATCGTGTCAACTAACGTTTGATGTGAGCACTACACCGTGAAGTCTTCCTTGTTGCGAGACTGTCCCTATGGCTTTACCATATTCATAGACTAGGCACAGAGTGCTACCACACTCCACTTCGAGAGAATGACCAGCGACAACCGTTGGGATCAGTTATTTCCTGTAGGCGTTTAAAATTACGTTGATGCTATTGAAAAGCGCTGAAGATAAATGCCTTCTACCTCCTTCTGCACTAACTCACCGGTAGACTCGCTTGGACGGTCAAACCTGTAAATAATATCTCCGAAACTTATTGAGGAGATCCAGGTGCTCCCTCGTGAAATAAAAACAGGGACCTGCATTTGCGGTAGCTGCTTACCTCCGAGGTGGAACGCTAGTGCCATCAAAGTGGCTGCCCTGCTGATGGACGCTCCCGATTCTGCCACCAGGTAGCCAACTCCAATAAATAGCGGCCCAGCAGACAGAAAGCCAAGAAGAAAGAGGCCTAAAAAAGAAAAAAAAAACGTATATACAGGGTGTCTTAATGGCGCGATAATGACACGAAACTGCTGCTTCCAGGCTTGAATTTCGCTTCCCGCGGCTGTAATGCTTAAACTCCAATAGACCAAAGGATATATGCTCTATGCCTTGCATGATCTCTTCAGCTACACTTATTAATGTCAACTATAACATCGACTACGGTCATCTGCTCGTTAGTCCACAACCCTGACTTCCTGTGTCTTAACGCTACATGTTAAAATAATAAAGACCTTTAAACGTGAATAAGGCAGTCGGCGATTTTGGAGTCTTATGCTGTGGGAAAAGCAACTCCTGCAGGTTTTATTGGCGCAGAGCGCAAAACCGTCTAAACTTGTGGAACTCAACGCAGCAAGCCTAACATCAGCATTCGGCCGGTCGCGAGCCCATCACTTTCTTCGACCGGTTCTTTTCACATCGCGAGCATGACGTCCAACATCCTCCGCGGCTGACAATGTCGCTTCTACAGGTACAGAGAAGAAAACAGTCTAATTGGTCTCGTGAGCTCCGTACTGTCTGGTTGTTAGACTTCGTAAGCTCTAACGTACCCATCGTTTCTCTTAAAGATTTTGTCTACTTACGCTAATGTCTAAAAGGCAATCGGTACTTTGTCATCTCTAATAATGACAAGTTCATCTCTCTTGGAACTGCTCTCTAGCTTCTGTAACCTGCTGTGCGCACTTAGTGTAAATATGTATTCTTTCTGGCAGCGCGGCCAAAAGCCGTTTATGTTTTGTTGTCTGAATTTCCAACTTCGCAGTGCGTCTGTGCGACATACCGAGTTCTCGCTAACTTGAGATTGAGGAAGGGTAGTGAGACTTTTACGCACCCAAATGTGCGAAGTGAGTACTTTGGTTTTTGGGAGCATCTCTAGAAATGTATGTGGGCGGTCTAGAATTTATCACTGCTTCTACCTCTGTTAATAAAATGTTGAGCTGCTGGGACATGAAGCATGCTTTCCCTAATGTTTTCATGAAGAAATTAACTGTTCGAATCATTATCTCATAATAATCTTCCCACCATGAAGCGTGTTCTGCAATGAGCTTGTCCGTGATGTTATTGGATGCACAAACGTTCTTTGCCTGGACAACGCGTAGAAGTCCGTTTGTAAGCATAAGTTCAAGACTGGCTGCCTTAACCGTTAAAGCAACGGACTCAATTATACTTGGTAAACCACGGCGCGAAAGGAAACGACGAAAGGCCAATAAAAAGGATTCAGCCACGCCACTGGAATCTTCCAAGTGAACGGCTCGCACTAAAGCACAGGCTAATAGTACAATGAATGGTTTCACGGAGCCGATTTTCCTTCACAAGCACAGAACCAGCAAAGTCGTCGTCCGTGATTTGAAATCGATGAGATCTCGATACTCGGTTGATCAGGGGCGGGGAAGTAGGAACTGAAGCAGCTTTAAAAAGGAAACTCGCACAGATACAAAATTGGCCATTCACCTTTTTCAAGCACTGGTGACCACACAGTATCTAAAATTTCCCACCCAAGTCAGCGAGTGTAATGCCTACACCACTATGAAGCAGGTGTCGATGTTTACTGTCAACGAAGAGGTGCGTTCAACAATGATTTGTGGCCAGGAGCACGGGTTATTTTACGTCTTCCGAAGCGGCTAAGTTGACAAGGTGAGTCCTGATCCTGGTAATGCCCTTGGCATCCACGAACGGGTGAATGTCTCGTATGATCAATGTCTTATCGAGAGCTTTTTCTATGGTCAACGCAGCAACCTCATTTGCAAGGATTTGAGCTTGTAAGGTCCTGAACCACTTGTCTTCGCTTTCTGATATCTCCGGAGCGGAAGAGGACTTAATGAGAGCAGCATTCCGGGAAAGTTGTAAATGCATTACTCAAGTGATATCGCGCAACAAAAACGACACGGACGTCAGAGAAGTAGACACACCAAGCGCAAACTTTCAACTAGGTTTATTGTGCCACTGAACCGGTTTCATACATATGAAGCAGTGTAGAATGCACATACGCTTTCATGAAAGTGTCACTGCGCAATCGTGTACCTAGTTACGAGTCATATGATGCCGCTTCCAAGAAACTGAGTTCTTTTTCTGTGAGAGGCAGTGAAGGGAAACTAACACAATTATCACCCAATTTTGCAATCATCTGCGCTTCAGTTATTTCACGAATGAGCTACGTGCAGCCACGGGAAATAATCGTGCATTCGTCCTAAATAGGTTTGCATCCATAATCGGGACAACGAATCGCCAAGAACCCACCGGCGCCATTTTTTGCCGTCAGTGATACAATAAGGTTTGCTGAAAGTTCGCGCTTGGTGTTTCTTTTTCTGTTACGTTCCTGTCGTTTTTTGTTGCGCAATATCACTTGAGTAATGGAAAGAGCACCTTCTCTTCTAATCCTACAATGTGCTTGGCAATGGTGAAGGAACCTCTTCTCCCGTGATTCCAAGGACCATCTTCCAGCGACTATGTTTGGTGACATCTAATTTAGGTTGAGGCGTGTTAAAATGAACAAACAGAACCACCTCATCCGCTGGCCTTTTCGTCGAGTAACACCTCAGGTGAGTTCACCCATCTTTCTCTATTTGGCCACTTTTCTTAAGGCGTAATGGGCCAATCGGGGCCTAGCTACAATGAGGAATTTGTGCAAAGGCTCTCGGCTGACACACCTCTTGTTAGAAAATTGGCCGGGTTAGTTCTCCCAGTGCAGTGTCCCCGACGACTTGGGACGGTGCGCTCATGCTCGGTGGCAAAATGGGTTTCCACTTAGTCGGAGCTGACCTAATCTAGCATAGACAGATGTTCTAATCGATCCATCAGAAGTATTTGTCACATTCTGCAAGCGTATCTAGTGGGAGCGTCGCGATCCGCGCGCCGAGGCAAGTGCAATGAGTTCTAGAAGCTGTAACGTTAGTCTCTTGACGGGAGCGACCCGAGCTTCCGCGAGCAGCTGGTGGAGACAAATATTGCCAAATCTATCTTAAAACTTAGCTACGCGACGACACCGTATGCTTGAGGGCTCATGTCAGTGAAGAGATGTGAGTTCTGTCCATGTTGACTTCGATCAAAGGAGTCCTCTTCAAAGACAAACGTCTTCTGCTATCCGCCTACGCAGGAAACTTGTTCCAATTATCTTCAACAGCTCTCGGAAATGACAAATCCCATTCCATCCTTTGCTTCCATATCTGTTGAAAGAGAATTGTTAGTCTGCGAATGGAGGCAAAGAAAAACCAATGGGTCAGAAATTCTTCATTTCGCTTGAAGCACTGTTCGCTTTGTGCCGTTTCCATTGTTGATACTCTCCAGAAGTTACTAAATGTTCGCACGAAGTCTTTCTTCTTCCGTATTCCAGTACAGACCAACTAACTTTGTTAGTTTTTGCTGCGTCGTTGATGTTTCTTCTTTTTTCCACTGTGTCTGTCGCAGCATGTTTTTGTTAGTTGACTATTCCTGCATGATCATGATCATTTATGCACGAGAACATGACCTGGGTTATTTGTTCACACAACGGGGATATCTCTTTTGTTGTTGACTTTGCAAATACCAAATCGCGCGCACAGAAGCTTTGACAGTGTAACTGTTTCTTGGCATTTCGAATCAACGTGTTTTAAGTGATACGGAAGAGTAGCGGATAGGAGAAACGGAATGGACGTGGTTCGGAAAGGCACCAGAGTGATTATGAGCTCCTCGAGGCCTGCAAGGGGTTTGTGCTCTGTGGGCACTTCTTCAAACCACAAGAAGCGAAGCGCATCCTCGTCTTCTTTCTTGATGGATATCTGAAGGAACGCCTTATGCCCATGCGTTGGGAGTCAAAATACGTACTAAGGAAACATTATTATAGTTAGAAGGTCAGCGTTTCAGTTCGGTCCCTTTCCAAGCCTTTCGTTCACACTGCATGATATTTGTTCCGGGCGACAATGCATTGAAGACAACGAGCAATGTTCTAGTGTTGGACGCCTCGTGAATGAATTCATGATGGGGCATGTAATACACGTTCTCTCATCATGTGTGGACGTTCTTTACCTTTTCCTCATGATTATCCTTCTGGTACTTTCTGCTAGCTTTGTCACACGCTTCCATGGCTTGATTGTTTGACGCAAGATTTGGAATCAGCGAATACAGTCACGAAACCACAAGTTTGCGATTGTCTTTTCATATCAGGTCCAGTTGATTTCCATGCGAGCGATACTTCATAGCGGTCATAATCGAATTTGATGGTTTCTTTAATCTTCGTCGAAAGAACATCTTTCTTGCTTGGATGACGGGGTACCCACAATATCATTGCTTCCTGTTCCCAGAATCATTGCAACGCGAAGGAAAGCCTTTCATTCTCATACGCGTCTATGCGTAAAACACCTATCTTTCTTCTCGTTTTCCCAATGACTTTCCTTGCAAACCCCGGTGGTCCTTTAAGAGTCCATCCGATGTTCGTGTTGATCGCTACCAGATGCGTTCGTTCGGTATTCTATTTCACCTCTCTTGAATTCGGCATGAGCTTTCACATCCGGCCGGGACCAATGAAAAGACAAACTCCATGTTCACCTTTCCCGCCAGGAAAACCACTCCATCTCCTTGTGGTTCGCCTTCCGCGGACGATGGCACGGAATAACTTGTTTTCTTGCTGAAGTTTGGTCATTTCTTTCCAGATGAACGGCACGACAATTGCTTCATATTTACTGACACATATTTGTGCTGGCTCCCAAGTGCAATGCTCAGTACCTTAGCCCGATCTGCATGCTATGACCGAGGTGGTCCGAACGTGGTAGTTAGCAGATGCAAATGAGAGATAAATTGAGCTTCTTACAGATATCTACCCGCAGAAATACCCTGTGACTTATTCTCGAGAACAACGTGGACGTAGCAGCAGTGCATCGAAATTGTCATCCAGGCATGGAATTTCTGGAGGAGAATCTCTGTAGGGAGCCGAGGCAGTGTACTGTTCGTTCCCACGTAAGTGCCGATACTCGTTACACGTTGTGGAAGCATGACGACGCTTCCATGTGGTACACTGGTGCCTGCGACGGTAGTCGCGCAACAAGGTATCCCTGCGTCGTGCACTTCAAGTATCGATCATCTTTGTTGTGCATACTGCGTTTATCTTAGGGGCTAACGTCACTGCAGCAACACTCGGTCCTGTGGTAGTTGGCAGAACACGAAAAGCACGAATCTGCTACAACTTCTGCCACGTTGTGAAGAAACCTAGCAGCTGGAGTCGATGACATATAAGCTCTCATTGCGTTTAAGCCATATTTTGTTCAGTCTTGGTGTCCCAGTGTGACTGCACTTCTATCCACATTACACTTCTACCTGCAGACATTACAGCAGGCGTTCTAGCTCCTGTACAGATAAGCGCTCACTGTCGCGTGTGTCTGCTGAGGGTACCACCATACTTTAAAGTATAGCTTTCAAGACTATTTCACATAGCATAGAAGCGTATGATGAAGCGCTTACTTTTAGGTTTCGTAGTCGTCTTTGGTTTAGTTGAATCTCGTCGAACAGCAAATGATTTCCAAGTGCTTATTCTCCATTAACTTGCGGTTTCCGTAGAGCTGCATCACATTCCAAGTGTGTGGCTGTAGCTTGATTCTGTCACTTGGCTTCCAGTGAGTGCTTGAGCGGCAGCTCCGTCAAGCAAAGAAACCAGGCCATGGAAGTGATCCATATCAGGCAGCCTCGGGTTCTCGTGGGCAGAATGCAGAAACATGTACCAGAACGGCTGCCATCGGGGGATCGTTCCGTCGAAACGCACGAGTTCAAACTTCGGTAACGTGCCGTGTTCCTTGAGGAAGCAGCCGGTTGGTCACCGTCAGCTGCAGTCGGTGGCAGACTTCTGTGAGCGAAGAGAAAACCTGGAGCATGTCCATAATGAGCTCGAGCAAAGCCAGAGCGCTGGTAGCAGCAACCTTATATTCCATGACAGAATCATATTCTGCTGTAGCTTTCTCGTCGGTGATGAATGTTTGCAAATCGGCGTTGACTATGGACAACTTCGACTTCATCGCCTCTAACCCGCAATGCAGGACAAGAAAGGCAGGAAGTTGAAACTATCTTGATTGAATCACCCCGTTTATCATCCTCGTAATTTGCGCTTGGCTAGAAATCTGTTTGTTCTTAATGTGCTCCTTGATCGTCAGGACGCACAGGTCTCTCAGAGGAAGCCACAAATTGCAAATGCACTGGCTGGTTTCCCTCGTCATTCAGCCATCTATGCATGCTGCATTCAAATTAATCCAAACATCAGCATTCTGCTGGTCCAGACCCATCAATTTCTTTGTCCCATTCGATGCTCCGTGCGAGCACACTTTCCAACACATGCCTGTCTTATAACACGCAAATAATACTTGGCGAGGTCCACAGTCCTGTCACGCGAAAGGTGTGATTCCTCATATCTGTACAAAAAATGCGTAATTTGCTTGGTTAAGATATTCATTTGTTATAATAGTGGTTTATTAGTTATAATAAATGGCTGGTAGTTTCATACGTGAGAAGGCACAATTTAAGCTAAAGAAATAAAACCACTATACCTAAACAGATACAAAGGGCTACATCAAATATACGTGGGGAGGCTTATAGTAAGAGGGGGCCAACATGAAATTTGTGGATAGACCAACTTATAGCTTGGGGGTGGGCCAACTTGGAAATTGCAAGTGATCCAACTTAAATTTGGCGTGGGCAAATCTGAAATTTGGGTTCGCACAAATAAAATATGGGGTGGTGCTAACTTTTCCCAATACCAACAATTTAAACACCTGAATGGCTGTGAAGGTAGTTTCGTAAGTCATGTGACTTGTTAAATTGTTTTCTACAATTAGGTTCCTTGGATCGCGTTCTCTGACGGAGAAAAGCGTCCAAAACCAGGCATTTCGTTCTCACAATGTAGTACGATCATGACAGCAACCATTGCGAAATCGAAAACGGTACCCTGAAGTTTGCTACGTTTGTCGACTGTGTCTAAATGGTTCGCGACATGCGTACAATAAATTGATAGGAGGTGCTGGAGAAGAATCGATTTTCGGACAAGTTGCTGCTGTTTGAACATCTTGAAGGGGCAGCGTAAAATGACAATGACAGGAAGCAGGAAAGAAACAACGCAGCACTGTCTTGGGCCTGGTACATTCTGCATTCTGGTACTGCCAGAATGCAGAAGCATGTTCGCACACGAGGCAAACATTGAGTTCATTGTAGCTGAAAGCAACACTTATCTCGAATTGCGAGAAGCCGCACCAACACTAAAAGGGCTGGTGGCACGATGTGGTGACACCCGCAGGCACAACGACGCGGCTCGCCGTACACTGCGGGGCGTCACAATTAGGAACAGATGCAATGGTGACAAAATGCGCTCAACGCGCCGTGCAGACAAAGCTGGCACTTTTCCGTACATTTTTTTTACAGCGGAACTATACAGGGCTAAGATGCGGTATTTCATGGCGTGTGTATGTAAAAACTATCATGAAGTGCGCCGATGATCGTGATAATACAGAAAATGTCCAAGGTCTGTGTGCTCAGGGACCTGTAACGCAACCTGAACTACCCTTGTCACACCTGGGACCCTGACAGGCTGCAGGCACAAGGTAAGAACAGGACTTCGAGAAAAATATTTTGTATAACTAAAAAAAAAACCTCAGTGCCCATCCTCTCTGTAAAGAAGGATACGAAATACAACGTCACGGTAACGGATACAACAATACGGATAGAACGACACGAAAATTTCCTTGGACGGTAGAGGCATACAGCTTCGCTGTAAAACTGACTGGTAAAAATTTCTCGGTGCCAACCGCGAGAAAGCGCTCGTGCCACTGCTCGCGCGTTCGTCATCGTCTTCTTCCACAGCTAGCTCCCTTGTGCAAAAAACAATAGTCGTCAACAGAGGCTCGAACGTGGTCGTTTTCCACAGCTGGCCCTTTCTCGCTCATCATGCCAGCGTAGAGTTTCACTCCTATTCTGTCGTCGTAATGCGGATGCCGCGTTTACAGGGGTGTGAGGCTTTGCTCAAGGTGGTATGAGCAATTCGTTGTCTTACGTGAAGGACACATTTAATAACAGATATGTCCCGCGAATGTGTTTGAGTTCTCCTATCGTCAGGATGGCCACAGATGAGGACAATAATTATGTTCGTACCCTTGCTCAAAATTCCGTGCCACCTCTGTGCCATGCGTAAAACAGCTTCGCTAGTTATCCACCTTGAATACAACACTCCCATCGCTGGATCTGAGTGTTGCGCCACCACTCAAAACGCTTACATCCACCAACTAGATTTGTGAGCGGTGGTGCTGGGTGACACTCCCATGGTTTATTTATTTATTTATTTATTTTACCCTCATGACAAAGCATTACAGAGGGGAGTGGGTAATACATGATAACACGGAAAATACAAGCAACAGCAGAGAACAATAAATTACCAAGTCATAGATAAGTTAGAATAAGTGATCAACACAATATATCATTCAATAGAAGCGGTAACAGCAGTCCGAAACAATACAGGGTTAGGAATTGTAGCAATTGAGCAAGGAAGGTGGTTCCAGTAATATGACGTGCGAGTAATAAAAGAGTCCGAGAATGGTTTAGTTTTGCATGTATAATTGCCTACCTTAAGTATGTGATCTGTGTGGCGTGAAATATAGGAAGGGCGAAGAATTAACTCGTTGCAAATAGACTCATCGTGAAATATTTTGTGAAAAAGGCACAGGCAAAGGATAGTTATATTAGTGAAACATAAATACCCAAAAGATAGATGGGAGAACGGCATCGCGGCAGCTTAATTGGTAAGACGATAGCACTCATAATGCCAAAACGTGGGATTGTTCCCCACCTGCTGCAATTTTTTGTTTGTTCATCCCTTTCCATTTCCATTAAACGATTATTTGTGTAGTTCAAATACTAATTACGAGTAATTTTTGCAATGTTATCCTTGGTGTCTTCGGTAGCTTGTTATGATATCCTGCACTAATTGGTTACACAACGCATCCATGACTGCTAGAATCTATAATGAATAAAACAACCTTTCATAACCCATCAAAGCACTATAAAGAGACAATTGTAAAGCGCATATTTCTCAATTTAGGACTAATATTTCTTCCAGAAGCCACGCATTTGGCTTGGTTGATTGAAGTGTTGCCGCGATTCTATTCGAAATTATCTTGGTGAATATTTTAGACAACACTGGGAGCAAGTTAGTGTGCCGATAATTTTCTAATTCTTTAACGTCTCCCGTCTTATAAATTAGTATAAGTTTGGCATATCCAACACTATGGTACACTTGAAGTCGTGAGGCTTTGCGTATAGAGGACCGCAAGCACTTCAAGCACAATGTCTCCTCCATTTTTGAATAAATCGACAATTATTTTACCTTTTTCTGTCTCTTTTATCATGGACATGTCTTGTAATGACTTTCCGACTTCATCGCAAGATACAGAAGGAGCCTTTGCATGCTTTCCATCATTAGTTTCAATGAAGGTATAGTGGATACTCTCTGTAGCGGACTGTTCAAGAAGTCTGCTGCTTTTACTATATTGCCACGTGGTAGAGACGTTAAAGAACACAGTAGCAATACTGTGAAAGACAAAACTAGCTTTTATTGGGCGAACCTGTGCCCACAAAACAGGCTACACTTAAAGAATGGCGACAGCGGCGAACACAGTTGGCGATCGTCGAAAATCTGCTCAGTGGGTCAAGCGCGTCCGCTTTTATACATCAGTCGTCGAATATTCCAGAGCAATCGCTGGGACCCGCGTGCCTTCTACAAAGTTGTACATTATTCGCGTCGCGCACACATGCGATCAGATTACGCAAGGTTCGGCGACAACAAACAGCGGTATCGATAACATTCCAGAAACTTCCGATACATGCAGGCGTGTCCTGCGCTGTACGATAACATTTGTTAGGCGGTGAAACGTGCCGCCCGATAAAGACAAACAAGTACACGTGTCAATATAATCGAAATTGCTGAAGACATTACCCCGCTAGTCTCAACTGAATAGATCTTGCCCTGTCCTAGGCTAAGTTTCCTTCTTTTCTTCTGACTGATTTCTTTTGCGGCCTTTTCCCCTGCTTCCTGGATCTTTCCGACGTCATAAATTGGAGCATGGCTTACTTTTTTTTTGTTTATTATTTTTGCAATTCCGCAGATTCTATATGATCTCTTGAGTTGACCACTTTCGAGCTTCGTTGTAAATTGGTTGGGTACTTTGTTATTTGAGTAAGCTTACCTACTGGTTACTTCGGTGCCTTACTTCTCAGTGGAATTTCTGCTTCTGAAACCAAACTAGTTTTGGTTTCATCCATTGCCTCTACGTTATCTTCGTTTTCCTGTTCTAAAGCAGTATATTTGTTTGCTAGCAGCAGCCTGAATTGCTTTGCTGATACCCTTACTGCGTCTAGACTGGCATGCTTGTATTGCCACATCCTATATGGTCGCCGCGGGTATGTGCCAGGCGATGAGAACGACGCTGAAGTGGCGCGCGAGTGGAAAAACAGAGACGACTTAGGCCTCCCAAAATACGTTTCGAATGCCGTATTATACCTGGAGGCAAGAATCCCACCCATAATATGCCGATTTCGCCTTCTGACAGTTCAGGCTTTCCTAAGGCTATATGAATCCCCATTAAATCGCCTTCAAATTATTTTCCTCTCTGATCCAGAACTATTTTTTCCTATTCATTGGCCCAGGTTTCATGGACCACAGATTATATTTGTACAAACATTACTTGAACCACTAAATGTGCAAATTCGCGAGGTGCTTCATGATAATACGCATTCAAATTACCCAGAGATCAGGTTCGATGACATCTTCCCAAACCACGCGAAACTACTCCCTTACGGCATCTTAAACGCCATGTTGCAAGACCACCTAAGCAGCCTAGAAACAAACGTTATCATTGCAACAGATGCCTCACAGTGCGAGGAAAAAGCTGGCATTGGAATATTTTGTCCTGTACTCGACTGGTCTTTTTCTTTAAGGTTGCCTGATTTTGTGCCTATTTTTCTGGCCGAGTTGTTAGCAGTAATCCTAGCTTTACGTAAATTAGACCCAATTATTACAACAGCTGCCATTCTGACTGACTCCCTTTCAGTGTGCTCTTGCCTTACCGCTACTAATGAGTCACCCATGCTAAAACTATTCCGCTTACTAGTTCCAGCCCATGTGCGATGTGTTCATTTGATTTGGGTGCCAGGGCATAAAGGTTTGTTTTTTAATGAAACTGCTGATTCACTGGCAAATGCATCACTATCCGGCCGTGTTCTTCCTGTCCTACCAGTGACAGCACAGATCACGGCGGCAAGATTTCGGATGCGATCAATAAGATTAGCCTTATCAAACCCACATTTGACTGCTTCTCCAGAGTATAAGCACCTGGCATTTCCCTGGCATAGCGAATCCTGTGACACAAAGATGCTTGAGGTCTGCCTCACCAAATTACGCTGCCGCATACCCTCGCTGAATTTCTACTTACACAGGTCGGGTTTGGTTCCCTCCCCCCTCTGTTCTTTTTGTAATGAGGAAGAGACGATACACCACTTTCTTCTATCTTGTCGCCGCTTTACTGCGGTTAGAAAAAGATGGTTGGAAATACGTTTTCGAAGAATTGGCCTGGACTTGACAGAACCTGCAATTCTTTCGATCGGAGCGTCCACTTTGGGACTCAGCCACACGGATGCATGCTTCGCTGTCCGAACATTCCTTATGGAATCTAAACGAATGCCCTGCTAAATTCCTTTATTTTTGTTTTTACTTTTAAGTTCATTATTACCCATTCAATATTACCTTCCTCATTTTATTACACAGGTAATTCTGCGCTGTTCAATGCTATTTCAATAGCTATTAGGAAATTTATGCTCCATAATAATTTCGAATAATCCACCCATCTCTTGGCCAATCCCCCATCGTGGGTAGGAGCCACACGCATCACAGGCCACAACAACAACAACAACAACAACAACAACGACGCCGCGTTGACTGCTCTCATAAAAGTGCTTTTACACGTCCTCTACGCCGGCTATCCGTCTCCTAATAGGCTGCGACACTGGTGGAGGTGCTGGGTAGGATTGTCTCATGCTCGGCACCCCTTCGCGGAGCCATACCTCGAAAGCGGAATCACCTTCGTTCATCGGAACTCCTGTTCACCGGTACAGTCGCCGCCTGCTAGGCCTGACGCCCGAGTTCAGCCCTTTGCAGGACCCTGCTGGAACGCGTCTACCTATTTCCGCCATGGCTACTGCAACTCCATCGCAGGTGAAGCCGGAGAATCCTCAGATACCAGAAAGTTTCCATGGCGACGCTTTTGAAGATGTCCAAGATTGGCTTGACCAACTTGAGCGTGTCGCCAGTTATAATGGCTGGGGCTCCCAGCAAAAGCTGTCTAATGTCTATTTTGCGCTCCAAGACAGTGCGCGGTGTGGTTTGTGAACCGGGAGAGAAATTTGACCACGTGGGATGCCTTCCGCACCCAGCTGCTAGACACGTTCACTAGTAGCGACAGAAGAGACAACGCGCAGCGCCTACTTGAATCCCGTATTCAAAACCCAAACGAGAGCGTTGCCATGTTTGCAGAAGATATGGCCCGCCTTTTCCGCAGAGCAGACGCTGAGATGGCCGAAGAAAAGTTGCGCTATCTCTTGCGCGGAGTAAAGGAGGAACTCTTTGCCGGGCTCGTGAGGAACCCACCAACGACAGTGGCCGAATTTACCAAGGAGGCTACCGCTATAGAACGGGCACTACAGCAACGGTACCGCCAATATGATCGCAAGAGCTCGCCGGTGAACACTTCCATTCTACCTGAGAGCTGGAGCACGTCTCTACGTGAAGTCATCAGTGAGATTGTGCGAGAGGAGATCCGGCAGCTCGGGATCTCTCCCATGGCACCAGTGGTGGCTTCTGTCGCTGATATCGTTCGGGAGGAACTTCGAGAGGCCTTTTCCTCGCCCGACTGGCAGGCGGTGCCGCGACGATTGACCTGCGCGGAAGCTGTCTGCCGTCCACCTCCTGCCACTTCGATGCTGCTGACACCGTCGACCACTACGACGCAGCCATCACCGCCACCCCCGACGCCCTATTTTCGACAGTCACAGCCGCCGCCAACTATGCCGTAACGCCGCCAGTCGATCGCTGCGCCTCGTTTCTACAGTGAATCCTCTGCCGGCTACCCGCTTCGAAAGACCGATTTGTGGCGCACCGCTGACCGCCGGCCGCTATGCTTTCATTGCGGCGAAGCAAGACATGTTTACCGCGCGTGCCACTACCGCGCGGCTGGGTATCCAAAATTTTCCAGCTGCAGTTACCCTGTGTCTGATGCTGCACGTAGCCGCGACGGCAATTCTACAATTTTTCGGCCAGAAGGTTCAACGACGCCTCGATCGCGTTCCCCCTCTCCGGCTCGTTACACCCCACCGACCCGTCGCGAATTTTCTGACGCCTCTAGGGGCAGGTCCCCTAGCCCGCGCCGGGGAAACTAGACGCAGCGGCCTCCGGGGGTGAGGTTGCAAACCGGCTAGCTACCCAAGAGCCCCCATCTTCGACGATCGACGACTCTACAACTCCGACGACTCCAACCACACCTCCTGTAACCGATGCCGTCAGCGCCGATCTTGCCGTTTGCATTGACGGCCACCAAGTGGCCGCTCTCGTCGATACTGGTTCGCATTTTTCGATAATCAGTCAAAAGCTGGCCGACAGGCTGCTAAAAGTGAAGACGCCGTGGACCGGGCCCAACATCCGAACTGCCGGTGGCCAGTTGATGACGCCAATTGGAAAATGCACAGCCAGAATAGTAATCGCCTGCGCAACCTTCGTCGCCACCCTCGTCATTCTCTTTGAGTGTTGTAAAGAACTTATATTGGGGATAGATTTTTGAGAGAGTATGGTGCAGTGATTAATGTCCGTGACCTCGTCGTCACATTTTCTACGAGTTCAGATGACGTCGACCCCGCGAAGCACCAGCGACCCCGCTTATGTATCGCCGACGACGACGTCACGCTTCCGCCGCGAAGCTGTTCCCTCGTGCCTGTAATCTGCGACAACTTCGACACTGGCACTGGCGTCGCTGAACACATCGACGCACTGGTACTGAGTCAAGGCGTTTCCATCGCCAGGGCCGTAATTGACGTACAGGACGGACGTGCTGAACTCCTGGTGACGAATTTTACCGGGGAACGTCGACACATTGTTTAAGGCACGGCTGTTGCTTACTTCGACGAATTTACATCAATACAGGACTGCCTCTCAGTGGAGCACGCGGCGTTCACTGGGGCTATGCCTGCCCCTGTGGTCGATATCAGTCCCACCTTATCACCCGTCGAACGCAGCAGCCTTCTTGAGCTCATCAATGAGTTTAAGAGCTGCTTCTCATCCACGTCACGAGTTAGCCAGACGCCGCTCACTAAGCACCGTATTGTCACCGAAGCCGACGCCAGACCAATTCGGCAGAATCCTTATCTTGTAGCACCGAAAGAGCGCGAGGCAATCCAGACACAAGTGAAGACGATGCTTGACGACGGCGTTATTCGGCCATCTAAGAGTCCTTGGGCATCGCCTGTCGTATTGGTGAAAAAGAAGGATGGTAGCCTGCGCTTCTGCGTCGACTACCGAAAACTCAACCTGATCACAAAGAAAGACGTTTATCCGCTACCGTGTATCGACGATTCACTGGACAGGCTACGAAACGCACGTTACATTTCGTCGATGGATTTGAAAAGCGGCTACTGGCAAATAGAAGTTGATGAGAGAGACCGTGAGAAGACCGCTTTTGTTACGCCCGACGGACTTTATGAATTTCAGGTGCTCCCCTTCGGTTTGTGTTCTGCGCCGGCAACGTTTCAGCGACTAATGGACACGGTACTCTCAGGCCTCAAATGGCAAACCTGTCTGGTCTACCTCGACGACGTGATTGTTTTCTCCGCAACGTTCGAGGAACACTTACGGAGACTAAAGATGGTCTTCGAAGTAATACGCTCAGCTGGTCTAACTTTAAAACCTGAAAAGTGCCATTTTGGCTTTGAAGAACTTCAATTTCTCGGTCACGTTGTTAGTCGTGAAGGTATCCGACCTGACCCTGATAAAATATCTGCCGTTGCTAATTTCCCAACGCCATCAGATAAAAAGGCCGTGCGACGTTTTCTGGGCCTTTGCGCCTACTACCGACGGTTTATTGCGGAATTTTCGCGCATCGCATGGCCATTGACCCATCTTACCAGACAAGATGTCCCCTTTGTGTGGGGTGAAGACCAGCAACGGGCTTTTGATGACCTACGGCAACGGCTGCAGGCGCCTCCCGTCCTCGCACACTTTGATGAAGACGCTCCTACGATTCTTCATACCGACGCTAGTAATGTCGGCCTCGGCGCAGTGCTTGTACAGCGGCAGGACAGCACCGAAAGAGTGATTGCTTACGCCAGCAGGACGCTATCCAGGACGGAGGCTAACTACTCCACTACAGAAAAAGAATGTTTCGCTCTGGTGTGGGCCATCCTGAAATTTCGGCCATATTTGTATGGTCGGAGTTTCACCGTTGTCAGTGATCATCATGCACTTTGCTGGCTGACTAATTTAAAAGATCCAGCTGGTCGGCTTGCGCGCTGGAGTCTTCGGCTCCAAGAGTTCGACTTCACGGTTGTGTACAAATCGGGGAAACGACACACCGACGCCGACTGCCTCTCTCGGTCTCCTGTTGAGACTGCAGTCCACGACGATGATGACGCGGGTTTTCTAGGCGTGCTAGATACTGTCGACGTTTCACTCCACCAACGCGAGGACGCAGAACTGGTTCCTCTTTTCAATTACTTAGAGGGAAAAACAAGCAGCGTGCCGAGGTTATTCGCGAGAGGGGTGCCTTCGTTTTGCTTACGCCATGACGTTCTCTTTAAAAAGAACTTTTCACCTAATGGCAGCAGCTACCTACTCGTCATTCCCGCATCTCTTGGCGACGAAGTCCTATATGCCTGTCACAACGAGCCGACCGCTGGTCACTTGGGATACACCCGCACATAGGAAAGAATTACGCTAAAGTACTATTGGCCAAGACTTGCGTCGATCGTGAAACGTTACTCACAGACATGCCTAGATTGCCAGCGCCGCAAAGCCCTATCCGGCAAGCCAGCTGGACTGCTGCATCCTGTTCAGATACCGCAAGCACCGTTCGAACAAATTGGCATGGAGCTTTTAGGTCCATTTCCACTCTCTACTGCCGGAAATAGATGGATAATCGTCGTCACTGATTATCTTACTCAATACGCCGAAACAGGTGCTATCCAACGTTGAACAGCAGCCGAACCAGCGCGATTTTTCGTCGAAGCCGTCGTCCTAAGGCATGGCGCTCCCGCAGTGGTCATAACAGACAGAGGATCTGCGTTCACGGCTGCGCTTCTGGATACCGTGTTGCGACTAAGTGGTACCACTCACCGAAAGACCACGGCTTATCATCCCCAAACCAATGGGCTGACAGAACGTATGAATAAGACACTGGCAGACATGATGAGTATGTACATCGATGTCGACCACAAGAACTGGGACGAGATTTTACCATACGTTAGATTTGCGTATAACACGGCTCGCCAAGAGACAACACGCGTGACGCCTTTCAACCTCGTTTACGGACGCGAAGTGACAACAATGTTGGACGCAATGCTGACACACGAGTTGGTGACGGCGAGACTGGTGCCGAGGAGTTTATGCAACGCGCCGAGGAAGCCAGGCAGCTTGCGCGTTTGCGAATCCAAGAACGACAGGAATACGATGCCCGACACTACAATCTTCGGCACAGACCCGTCACATACAACGTCGGTGACCAGGTGTGGATCAGGACTCCGATTCGTCGGCGGGGGCTGTCTGAGAAGCTCCTGCGAAGATACTTCGGCCCGTACACAGTTCTGCGCCGCATCAGCTATGTGAATTATGAAGTTGTGCCCGACAGCCATAACTGCTCCAAACACCGGCGGCATCTGCCCGAGGTTGTGCACGTGCTTCGTAAGAAGCCCTACATTTCCTCGTGACCTCCACTTTGCACCGTCTGTGCACAGCCTTCGGCGGTTGGTGCATCGGGACGATGCCTTTTTTTTTTTTAATAGGAGGGGCAAATGCCACATCCTATATGGTCGCCGCGGGTATGTGCCAGGCGATGAGAACGACGCTGAAGTGGCGCGCGAGTGGAAAAACAGAGACGACAATGACGTCGCGTTGACTGCTCTCATAAAAGTGCTTTTACACGTCCTCTACGCCCCTATCCGTCTCCTAATAGGCTGCGACAGTATTTGATTCATTTTAGACATTTCCTCAGATGATGCCTCAGAACCGCTACAAGCCATAGAAGAAACGTGGGAGGCAATGATAAATGCACAGAGCCTGGAGGAGCAGCGATGTCTGGTGGACAGGGCCCGGGCTGCGGCATTAGTCAAGGGCTTTCCGGACTAACAGAGCCGCCCGCTTAGGGCGAAGAAAGAACACTTTGTCGCTGTTTCTCTCAATAAACATTCATTATCATCCTCCTCCTTTCTTCAAATTGAGAAAAATCATAGATCTCATTGACCTATGCTCCCCGCTCGTTTGCTCTACCCAACCCTTCTACATCCTGCAATATCCTGTGTTCGACAGAAGGCATGAATGCAATTAGCGAGATAAGGTTGTCGTGTCGCAGAAACTACGGCGTCAGAGATCTGCGTCCCGCATCCAGCATCGACCGTCGTTTGGGCAAATTATTTAGAACCACGCATACCCAACCACGCAGGCTCGCTGTGTAGCACAAGGGAATTACTGAAGTAATTAAATTTCTTAAGGTAATATACGTCATATAAATCGTAAGTACGGCTTTCACACAACCTGCAAATTTGACTGCGTAGGATTGTCATTTGAACATACGAGAAAAGACAATTTCCTTACGCGGAAGCTCAAAACAGAAACCCCTTTACCAGCGTTTCTAGCGTTCATATAGTAGCCATAGTCTCCGAAATTGGTGCGCGAAGGCGTATGCAAATCTCGAAGTTGATAAAGCGGTGCGCCCTTTTCATTGCAACATCTTCAGATGGCGCTCGCCTTCACCGCATCGCGGCCAACACAAGAGGCCGTGTTTCTACCAGAAAGCTCTTCGTGCATAGCGTTCGCCGCCAGCATTTCCTGGTAAACAATACGGTGCTATCGTGTTCCACTCTTAAAGGCGAACTTACGTTTCCTCCAATTTTTCTTTAGTTCTTGCGTCTTCATTAGGTCATTTGTAAAAAAAAAACTGTGGGGTTTAACGTGCTAAAGCCAATCCCTAATTATGAGGCACGCCGTAGTGGAGGACTCAGGCAATTTCGACCACCTGGGGCTCTTTAACGTACACCTAAATCTAAGAACACGGGTGCTTTCGCCGCCATCGGAATGCGGCCGCCATGGCCGGGATCCGATCCCGCGACCTCGCGCTCAGCAGCCCAACACCATAGCCACTGAGCAACCACGGCGGGTATGTCGTTTGTAGGTTCACTTCCTGTTACTGCGCTTTCTGACGAAGGTTTTCATTATCTGAAGTCTACCACTTTTCGCGAATTCCTCCAATATTTTTCCTCTCCGTACTCCTAAATGCTTGTTCCCGAGCCTGTTTTTCCTCCACTTTCGCAATGAGGTGGGCCATGACTACAGAATACTCAGTTGGTCCATTTCATTGATAATTCAAAACGTTCACAAAGCTGTTCTAGTTTCCTATTCATCAGTAGTGGAGGTTACAGTGTAGGCTTGTATTACCTTTATTCTATATATGCTATTTAGTTTTATTACGACGACTGCTACCCTCATAATAATGCTATAGCATTCATCAAAATTGCCAGCAATATTTTTTGGAGTCAGAAATCCTACGCAGCGTACTCTCTTATCTCGAAGACATCTCTAACAGAAGGCCTCGGCATAATTCAGCTCTGCATGAGGTTGACCAGTTGCTGTAACCTCGCTAAGTATAACATTATCTTAGGCAATGCTGGATAATTGCTCAAAGATACCTGCTAAGATAGCCTCACTCGAGAGTGTTTATGTTAAACGTTGCCAAGTTCAGTTTCCAGTGGCGGCCTGTTCGGATCCAAAGATTCTTAGCGCCCTCTGCCACGTCTTAGTTCTGACCACCGCCTTGGTTCGGTTCTCCGCAGCCGCATGAGACTGATGGTGACGGGTAACTTGCAAGAGGCATGAGTAAGGCCGTGTCTGAATACTGAACTAGGCAGAGCAATTCCTGTCCTGGTGAGGGCGCGTCTTTGCGGAAGCTCTTTGGGCCTTCCAATATTGTTTCACTTGGACTCATATAGCCACATTGGCTCTCGCGATTTCTCGCTAGTGTCCGGCGCCACTTAAAGCCTTAAAATGTTGTGGGCTGGACGAGGATTTGAACATACTACCTTCAGACTATAGATCCGGCATTCTACCTCTGTTCTACGCCACCACAAAGAAAAAAAAAATAACGGTAAAACATCATATATTTTTAGTATCGCACCGAAACACTTTATATCAGTGGGTCGTTACTGATTTCAAACTATATTTTAGTATTTGCCCCATATCGCTCTCAACAAAAGTCGTCAAAACGTACTCGGGTCAGTCTGCCTATTTTAGAATACAATGTAATTGACCTTTATTGGTAACAAGCTAACTTGATCCAAGTTAGCATGTCAGCATCAGCACCGCCTTTCCGCTTTTTCTTGTTTTCTGACTAACGAAGGCTCCCCTAAGGTTACGAGTGAGCTTTGCGATATTGTACGCATCGTATTTGTTATTAATTTATTAACTTTATTCATTTCTTTATAGTCCGTATTAAAGAAATAAGGGGCATGGTCGGGGGTGGGGGGAAGGTAGAAAATGCCCGACGAACGTGTCCACTAAATCATTGGATTTAGTGGACTGCGCTCACCGCCATTCGGTGAGCGCCTACCATACAATACCAGAATACTAAGCCGCAGTGCGTTGTCTTTAACAAGTTGAGTATGCAAAGCTACGCACTTGCATTATTCCAAGTCATTTCTTCACAGTGCTTTCTTTTAATTAGGATTTAGCTAGATCAGGGGATATGAGAGCCGTCAATAATTAAGGAACATGGATGCAAAATGCCGCTTACGTGATCTAAGTGGCCAAACCTGTGATTTGGCACAGCGCTGACAAATCAGAGCCAGTAAACGGTAACACATCCTCACAAAGGCCTAACATGACTTCATATTAAAGAAAATTACAATAACTTCTAGAGCTCTATATCTAGCTCTAGGAGAGCAAATCAAATTCATTCACAAAGGTAGGAAATATTCTTTCGGACCCTAATTACTGTCGTCGTCATCATCATCATCATCCTCAGCCGGGTTAAGCCCACTGCAGGGCAAAGGCCTCTCCCATACTTCTCCAACTACCCCGGTCATGTACTAATTGTGGCCATGTTGTCCCTCCAAACTTCCTAATCTCATCTGCCCACCTAACTTTCTGTCGCCCCCTGCTACGCTTCCCTTCCCTTGGAATCCAGTCCGTAACCCTTAATGACCATCGGTTACCTTCCCTCCTCATTACATGTCCTGCCCATGCCCATTTCTTTTTCTTGATTTCAATTAAGAAGCTTGAACGCGCGTTTGTTGCCTCACCCAATCTGCTGTTTTGTTATCCCTCAGCGTTACACCTATCATTCTTCTTTCCATAGCTCGTTGCGTCGTCCTCAATTTAAGTACAATCCTTTTCGTAAGCCTCCAGGTTTCTGCCCCGTACGTGAGTACTGGTAAGACACAGCTGTTATACACTTTTCTCTTGAGGGATAATGGCAACCTGCTGTTCATGATCTGAGAATGCCTGCCAAACGCACCCCAGCCTATTGTTATTCTTCTGATTATTTCACTCCCATGATGCGGATCAGCTGTCCCTTCCTGTCCTAAGTAGATGTATTCCCCTACCACTTCCAATGCCTCGCTACCTATCGTAAACTGGTGTTCCTTGCGAGACTGTTAAACATTACTTAAGTTTTCTGGAGAATCATATTTAGTCCCACCCTTCTGCTTTGCCTCTTCAGGTCAGTGAGCATGCATTGCAGTTGGTCCCCTGAGTTACTAAGCAAGGCAATATCATCAGCGAATCGCAAGTTATTAAGGTATTCTCCATTTACTCTTATCCCCAATTCTTCCCAATCCAGGTCTCTGAATACCTCCTGTAAACACGCTGTGAATAGCATTGGAGAGATCGCATCTCCCTGTCCGACGCCTTTCTTTATTGGGATTTTGTTGCTTTCTTTATCTAGGACTATGGTGGCTGTGGAGCCGCTATAGCTATCCTTCAGTATTTTTATATACGGCTCATCTACACCCTGATTCCGTAATGCCTCCATGACTGCTGAGGTTTCGACAGGATCAAACGCTTTCTCGTAATCAATGAAAGCTATATATAAGGGTTGGTTATATTTCGCACATTTCTTTATAACCTGATTGATAGTGTTAATATGGCCCATTGCTGAGTATCCTTTACAGAATCCTGCCTGGTCCTTTGGTTGATAGAAGTCGAAGGCGTTTCAGATTCTATTTGCGATTACCTCAGTAAATACTTCGTAGGCAACGGACAGTAAACTGATCGGTGTATAATTTTTTAAGTCTTTGGCGTCCCCTTTCTTATGGATTAGGATTATGTTAGCATTCTTCCAAGATTCCGGTACGCTCGAGGCCATGAGGCATTGTGTATACAGGGTGGCCAGTTTTTCTATTACAATCTGCCCACCGTCCTTCAACAAGTCTGCTGTTACCTGATCCTCCCCAGCTGCCTTCCCCCTTAGCATTGCTTCCAAGGCTTTCCTTACTTCTTCCGGCGTTACTTGTGGGATTTCAAATTCCTCTAGACTATTCTCTCTTCCATTGTCGTCGTGCGTGCCACTCGTACTATATAAATCTCTATAGAACTCCTCAGCCACTTGAACTATCTCATCCATATTAGAAATGATATTGCCGGCTTTGTCTCTTAACACATACATCTGATTCTTGCCAATTCCTAGTTTCTTCTTCACTGCTTTTAGGCTTCCTCTGTTCCAGAGAGCTTGTTCAATTCTATTCATATTATACTTCCTTATGTCAGCTGTCTTACGCTTGTTGATTAACTTCGAAAGTTCTACCAGTTCTATTCCTGCTGTAGGGTTAGAGGCTTTCATACATTGGCGTTTCTTGATCAGATATTTAGTCTCTGATCTGATCAAGAAATGCCAATGTATGAAAGCCTCTAACCCTACAGCTAGAATAGAACTGGCAGAACTTTCGAAGTTAATCAACAAGCCTAAGACAGCTGACATAAGGAAGTATAATATGGATAGAATTGAACAGGCTCTCAGGAACGGACAGCTAATTACTGTAGCAATTAAAAATTGTGGTTGGTTCGGTGAACCCCCTCACAGTTAAGCTCTCGTATCATTATATGCAAAAGCTGTGCTTATTTGCATGTCTTCGTGCGACTCAAACTCATATGCAATTTTTACGATGCGACAGCCGCGGCAGTGTTTCCAGTCGACCTTTCCAGAGCGTAGCAAACTCCATTGCGAAGTTACGAGAACATTCGCCAACTCGGACGAAGACTCGGACGGACACTCGTACGTGCGTCCGTAGGCATGTAGAGCTGCTTCGCGCGTAGATAAGGCGTCTCTTTCGGCCCACTGGCACGCAGCTTGTACGAGGCCTGTATCGTAAGCACTGCTATGTGCTTTGCAGTCGGGGACGCTATTTTCGGGTGAACACTTTCGGAGATATTTTTTTACTTTCGGCAGATTTAGCGAGACCCGGCACTGTACGCGTCGGGGTATGTGGCCGTCAGCACTAGAGGCACTGCGCCTACACACAGAACTTGGAACAGTGCGACAAACGCTGTCGGCCGCACTCGCGGATGTTTCGGGTGCCTAGTCTCGCGAAATCCCGTCAAACGTTAAACTATCTATAAAAGTGATTGTTCGAGAATACCGCCCTAGTTTTCCCGCGCTTGAATAGGAATTTGAAGGAGTGAAACTGAGCGTAGCAAGAAAGAGATACGTTGCGCATTGTGGGAGTTAAATGTTAGAGCGTAAAATTGGTTAAGTGCGGGCACTCAGTGCAGGAGTAGAGGTGCGCTCTTCCGGCATCATCGCCATGCCATGCACGTGCGGCTTAGAAGTCCTTGAAATGGTCCGCCTAGTGGGTGCACCTACCCGCTGTGCTTAGCAAGTAGGAGCTGAGGCTGCAGTAGACGGCGCACCACGAAGCGCTGAAGAGGACGTGGTAGATGAAGTCGAAGACAAAGTGGGCGAAGATGTAATCGACGCCCGAGAGGCCCGTCATAAGCTGGACATCTCGCGCTCCGCTTACCCGCTCAGTGAGCGGAAATATGCAGTAGGCGGCGAAGGCCCACGTGTAGGTGAGTGACGGACCGACCACCCAGTGCACCCAAGAGCGCATGCGTGAAGCTACGACGCTCAAGAAAAACGGCTTGTTACTGGTTTCTATGTAACTGATGGTGACGTTGATCTGCGTCGCCGGCTGGGCCGTCAGTACCCGCAGCCAAGCCGTGTACACCAGGTTGACGGCGATGGGAAGTGTCATGGCGCTTGTTGGATTGGGCACCATGCGGATACTGCGCACAAGGGAGTTCAGATTGCGTCGTCAGTGCTTACGGGGCAACGAACCACGCAGCAATTCAAGGCACTAAAGCTTAGTGTTCGGTCGTCCGGCTACTTCACCGATTACTTCACTAAGATTGATGGAACGAAACTTCTAAGGTAAACCTGGTTACTCTGAGTCATCATGACATCAACACGTCGAGCCTGTAAGTGCTGACTTTATCGTATTAAATTTCGGAAAAAAGGAACGTAAGTATCTTACGCTAGTTTTTGAATCATGTAACACTGACGACATCGTAACCTATTCTGGTAACACACTAAAGAAATGAAAATAAACTTGATGAACTAAGATTGCCTCGATCGTATACAATTAAATTGTAAAATGTTGGGCCGCCATTACAAAATGTTTAGCTTATACCACTGGCGAAGCAGCTGCAAACATAACGTTGCACGATACTCTACATTTGCTCTAAATAAATCTAATCTGCGTATACACAGACAGTCTGAAAGTGCATTTCTGTGCCGTACATAAAGAAAGTCTGTACCCCGCAAAATAGATAAAGTGACCCCTTATTCGCGTCTAAACAGCACATTTTGTGTCGCAGATTACATAATCTATAATTATGATATATACAGAAAGTGGTTTTGGTACGTAAAACCTCACAAATCTATATATATATATATATATATATATATATATATATATATATATATATATATATATATATATATATTGTGGCCATTTATAAGCTATGCTTTGTCATCTGTGCATGATCATCATCATGTGGTGTTCATATGGGGTTCTTCATCATCGCTTGTGGGGCTGGCTATCCAGTGTGATCCGTGCTGTGGGCGTGATCGGTTCGCCGCATCTTCGACTCGGAATAAACGTAGTGACAACTGCTACGTCACAAGTGCTTTTCGGTCCTCCGTCCTCTGACTCTCCGCTCAACCGCCTGGAGCTTCGATCGGGTCGCCGATTGTGCCAGCTGTCCGCCAGCATGTCGCAGGACGAGCCAACAGGCACTTCTACTTCCACCATCTCGACCTCGGCTACCCCAGCCTCCCCGCATTGGGTTGTCAGTGGACACCAGCGTGATCCCCATCTGTTTGCTGGACTTCGCGGGGAAGACGTCGAGGATTGGCTGGACGACTACGACCGAGTGAGTTCGGCAAACCGTTGGGACGATGCGTCCAAGCTACGTCACGTCACCTTTTATCTGACCGTAGTAGCGAAGACTTGGTTTTTCAACCATGAGGTTGATTTCACGAACTGGGGCGCTTTCAAACAGCAGCTCCGCCAAATCTTCGGCACACCGGCTGTTCGTTCCGCCCTCGCAAAAAAGACGCTCGACACTCGCAAGCAACAAACCTGCTAATCTTATACGTCGAACATCGAGGATGTGCTTGCTCTTTGTCGACGCGGGAACACGGCTATGACCGAATCAGACAGGGTTCGCGAAATCCTGAAAGGCATCGGAGCTATTGCTTTCAATGCTTTAGCCATCCAGAACCCCGCCACCGTTGCTTATATCGTCGCTACTTGCCAGCGCCTTGACGAACTCGAATCAGTACGGTTGCAGCCAGACACCACTGCGAACACTACTACCGACGACCCTACTTTACGAGCAATGATACGCGCAATAATTCGAGAAGAGCTCCGGTATCTTGGCTCAGCCGCAGGACCTATGCCTTCTCATGCCTCCGATACCAATCTGCGAGACGTTATCAAGGAGGAATTGGCGTTCATGGCTGGTGCAGCGGTGCAGCGCACCTACCCAAACCAGCTATCCGCAGTGGCGTCCTCCTCGTCCCGTCTGCTACTACTGCGGCTATCGTGGCCACATAGCACGTTTTTGCCACAAGCGCCAGCAAGACGAGCGTCGTGGATATGACGTATACGAACGGGATGACTTTTCGCCCGGAGCTACTTTTCAACGTCTAGGGAGCTTCCATGACCAACGCCGTCCTTATGGTCCACCGCGCGGACGCTCTCCATCGCCTACTGTAGCATCCGAGACGGCTCAGGCGTACGGTCCTGCGAGACGCCGCTCGCCGTTACCCCTTCGCCGCTCTACGTCCCCACTGAGACCTGCTTCTCAATTCGCCGATCGTCGTCCGGAAAACTAAATTATCCAGCTTTTGGAGGAAAAGCTGCATCGAACGATAGGTCATAAATGCCTCCATCGCGTCCATGCAATGTGATATTGGTTGTAATAGAAGGTGTACAAGTAGAAGCTTTAATAGACACTATTGCTAGTATTTCAGTCATTCACCATGAATTCTGTTTGCGACTTCGGAAAGTTACGACGCCCTATGATGGGCCTACGCTACTCGCTGCTCAAGGGGCTGCCATTCGACCTATCGCCATGTGCACAGCTCGTATTTCCACCGGTGGACTTCTGCATTACATACAATTTGCAGTGCTAAGTTCGTGTGCCCAGCAGCTCATATTGGGATGGGACTTTCTTTCTATGGCCTCCGCCTCCATCTGCTGTGGGCAACGCGTTCTCCACATGACCGACACGACCAATTCACTTCATGCAGATGACGCACGACTTTACTTTCTTGCTGCAGAGGATACCGCGCTACCTCCTCGCCATCATAGCATTGTGACTATCACGTCTGATGTGATTGACTGCGGCGACGTGCTCGTTTTACCATCTGCACGCTGTCTCGCAAGAAGGATTGCCTTTGCATCAGGGCTGGTTAGGTTTGATCATGGCTCTGCACTTCTCTACGCTACAAACCCGACATACGAAAAAATTCTCATCCCTAAAGGCACTACATTGGCTTCCGCCACCGAATCGGAGTCTATATCTGTTGTTTCCTTTAAACCAGCTTCCTCTGAAGTTCCTTGTACCGGACGGGCCGCATCTCCTTCAGCTCTTGCAGCTGCCATCAGTTCCGACCTGACACCTTAGCAGTCACAACAATTGCTTGCTTTGCTCCAAAAACATGAAGCTACGTTTGACGCGCATTCAGCTTCGTTGGGAAAGACTTCGATTACGACGCATCGGATAGAGACAGATGGTACATCCACCGTGCGCCGTAGACCATATAGCGTATCGCTAGCCGAGAGGAAAGTCATTGACGAGAACGTCACCGACATGCTCCGACGTAATATAATACGCCCTTCTGCTAGCCCTTGGTCTTCCCCCGTTGTTTTGGTTCGGAAAAAAGACGGCTCTGTTCGATTTTGTGTAGACTACCGAGCACTTAACAAGATCACACGCAAGGACCTATACCCTATGCCGCGAATAGACGATGCCTTGGATTCCCTGCAGGGTGCCGAGTACTTCTCCAGCATCGATCTACGTTCCGGCTACTGGCAGATACCTATGCATGAGGACGATAAAGAGAAAACAGCGTTTTCAACACCAGATGGGCTCTACGAGTTTAATGTCATGCCATTCGGCCTCTGCAATGCACCCGCAACGTTCGAGCGCATGATTGACACCGTTCTTCGTGGCCTGAAGTGGAAGACTTGCCTGTGCTATCTGGACGATATTGTTGTTTTCTCGTCATCCTTCCCTCAGCACCTGCAACGTCTGGATGAAGTTCTCACATGCCTTGCCAACGCTGGACTTCAGCTAAACACCAAGAAATGCCATTTTGCGAGCAAGACGATCAAGGTACTAGGTCACATTGTGAGCAAAGATGGCATTCGTCCTGATCCTGACAAGGTTTCGGCAGTTCGGCACTTCCCTCGTCCCGAAAAGGCCAAAGATTTGCACAGTTTCCTAGGCCTCGCCTCCTATTTTCGCCGATTCATACGAGGCTTCGCCTCAATAGCGTCACCTCTGCACAAATTACTGGGTTCTAATTTTCCCTTTGTGTGGTCTCCCGAATGTGAATCTGCGTTCGCCCATCTGAAGCGCGCTCTCACATCTGAACCAGTACTACGCCATTTTGATGAAGCTACTCCTACCCTCCTGCATACGTATGCTAGTGGTCACGGCATTGGTGGCATTCTCCTACAGCGAGACGACACTTTAGGGGAGAGGGTCGTCGCACACACAAGTCGCGTTCTGACTAATACCGAAAAGAATTACACCATCACGGAGCAGGAATGCCTAGCTATCATTTGGTATGTACGGAAGTTTCGACCTTATCTTCACGGCCGCCATTTCACCATCGTTACAGACCATCATGCATTATGCTGGCTTTCGACGCTGAAGAACTTGTCTGGGCGGCTTGGTCGGTGGATCCTTCGTCTACAAGAATACGACTTTACTATTACCTATGAGTGCGGAAAAAAACACCGGGATGCAGACGCGCTTTCTTGCTGTCCGCTTTCTACGACACCATGCAATGGACTTCCAACTACCATCCGTGACAAGCTTGCGCACGACCCCTCTTCACATGCTTTCTTGTTGGCCACTGTAGACGAGATGCCTAAACACGACAACAGATTCTTCCAATCTCATCAATTTGCAGACCCTTACTGGCGGCACATCATAGACCACCTTCAAGGAGCTTCGCGCCCGCCTAACGCCCGCCTTCGTCGACAGCTGACGCAATTTAAGATTGACAACCACGTCCTGTACCATCATGTCGATCACCCTGATGGTCAGCGCTGGGTTCCTGTCCTGCCACGCTCTCTACGTGCTCATGTCCTGCAGGCTTCTCACGACGACATGACTGCTGGTCACATTGGTTCCCAGAAAACCTATGACCGCATCAAAGGTCGCTTCTACTGGCCTGGATTGTCTGCCAGTGTAGCGAGGTATGTCGCTTCCTGCGCCCTATGTCAGCGTCGAAAGCTCCCTTCATCAGCTCCAAGCGGAGAACTGCAACCGGTTCCTTGTCCGTCACAACCATTTCAAATCGTTGGCATTGGCCTGTATGGTCCTCTTCCTGTGACTTTCACCGGTAAACGATGGATTGTGACAGCCGTTGATCACTTGACACGCTACGCCGAAACAACTTCTGTGAGTTCCGCCTCAGCCTCTGAAGTTGCTGCATTCATACTTCAATCCTTAATACTGCGCCACGGTGCTCCTCGCGTCCTTCTGAGCGACCGTGGAAAAGCATTCCTCTCGCAACTAGTAGACGAAGTACTCAGAGACTCCGGAACCACCCACAAGACTACCTCCAGTTACCATCCGTAAACTAACGGCCTCACAGAGCGATTTCATCGCACGCTGTCAGACCTGCTAGCCATGTACATCGAACTGGATCACAGAAACTGGGACACAATATTGCCATTCGTGAATTTTGCTTATAATACCGCCGCTCAACGCAAGACCGCTTACTCGCCATTCTACCTTGTCTATGGTCGTTCACCCAGTTCCTGTCTTGACGTTTGTTTCTTCGCGCCAACTGTCAATCAATGTCCATCCTCCTGTGAAGAATATGTGTCCCGCATTCTCCGTTGTCGCCAGCTCGCCCGCATCAACACCGAAGCACGGCAACAGGACCGCAAACAGCATTACGACGCCTCTCATCGCGTCGTGTGCTTCCGCCCTGGCGACGAAGTGCTACTCTGGACACCAGTTCGTACTCCTGGCTTGTGTGACAAGTTTCAACTTCGGTTCATCGGCCCCTACAAAGTCTTGGAGCAGACTTCTCCGGTTAACTATCGCGTGGTACCAGTTATTGCTCCAAATGACCGCCGCTGCCGCGCCGCTGAGGTCCACGTTTCCCGTATGAAGCCTTTCATGAGGCGTTCGCCGCCCCTTTGAATTGCGGCCAGGATGGCCGCTCTCGCGTGAGGGGCATTAGTGCGGCCATTTATAAGCTATTCTTTGTCATCTGTGCACGATCATCATCATGTGGGGTTCACATGGGGTTCTTCTTCATCATGGCTTGTGGGGCTGGCTCTCGAGTGTGATCCGTGCTGTGGGCGTGATCGGTTCGCCGCATCTTCGAATCGGAATAAACGCAGTGAGAACTGCTACGTCAGAATATATATATATATATATATATATATATATATATATATATATATATGAATTGACAATGCGTATTATTTATCGTTTTCGAGTGCCCACTTTTTATCGTATCACAAATGTCATCGCTCAGTGCTGAATGCCGCCGTATGTGTCGGAAATTTCGCAAAAGTTATCGATGGTTCCATCCGCTGTTTGTTTCCGTTGAAGCTAGTGTATTCTGATCACACGTGCGAAGCGAATTATTTAGAACATTCTCGAAGACGCGCGGCCGCCAGCGATTACTTTGGAACCTTTGATGACTCATGTAATAAAGCCGATGCGCATGACCGGCAGGTCAGATTTTTGAGGATTACCGACTGTGTTCGCAGCTCTCGTTATTCTTTGAGTGTAGCCTGTGTTCAGGACACTGGTTCGCCCAATAAAACGCCAGCTTCACCCTTGAAATTTTTTGCTACTGTGTTTTTGACCGTTACTACCACGTGACATCTGGTGGAGGTGCTTTGCGTTCATGAGCCGGATAACCCCAACTAGCCTTGATCAAAGCCCGAACCCCAAAAGAACACCTACGTCGTCCTAAACCATCGAGCAAGCCGCAGGCTGACACCTGCACCTGGAAAGCGGGCTCCTTCCTGAGCAAACGAAGAAGATGGTGACCAAGTATAAAACCCAAATGACAGCCCCAGCATCCGCCATCGTGCTGCCAAAGCCCAGGGATTCACTGATCTTCCATGGATCGTCGGCTGAAAACCCAGTAACCTGGCTGGAGACCTACGAACGAATCGCGACTTTCAACAATTGGAACTCCAACGACAAGCTTCGGCGTGTATACATCGCCTTAGAAGATGCCGCCAGAACATGGCTTCAGAACCGGAAGTTGACCCTGACAATATGGGACCAGTTACACAAGGGCTTCCTGGAAAACTTTACGAGCGTCCTGCGCAAGAAAAGGGTCGAAGCTCTGCTAGAAGCCCGAGTACAACTGCCCAACGAGACTATCGTGATTTTCACAGAAGAGACGGCTCGCCTGTTAAGACACGCCTACCCTGACATGTCAGAAGAGAAAAAAATGTCGCATTTTGATGAGGGGTGTCAAGCAACAGCTCTTGGTTGGATTTTTACGCAACCTGCTCAAGAGTGTTGTTGGATTTGTTTCTGGGGCCACGGGCATTGGAACACGTTTGATATGCGGACAAAGCAACATAACCACCGAACGCTGACCCTAGACTACACCGATCTACAAGCAGTTGGCAACGACGACCTTGGTAAGACCATCAGAGTGGTCGTTCACGAGCAACTGCAGAAGCTCTTTCCACGGTCACACGGTCACAGCCTCGAGTGGCTTCAATCGCAGAACGTTGTCAAAGAAGAAATTCAGCCATCAATTGCAGTTCCTGAGGTGCAACCAGAATCAGCGCAGCCCCAGCTGGAAGCGTGGATATTCGCCACCGTCGCACGCCACCAGGGCCCCCCTTCGCGCCCACACTACGGCCCGCCACGCTGCGAGTCTGTCGTCCACCGCCACCACCAGCACGCCAGCCCGTCGCCCATCGCAACTTCCCCAGGAAGACAGAAATCTGGCGGCCTGTCTACCAGCGCCCACTCTGTTACCACGGCGGAGAAGCAGGCCACGCATACCGCCGATGCCCATACCGTGAAATGAGGCTACGAGGGTTCGCCGTGAACGTTCCGCGCTCACATCAAAGTGAACGCCCTCGTGATATCGCCGACTACCTCGCCACCACTCAGTGGGGCCCTTGACGACAGTCCCGTTCACCGTCACCAAGACAATACCTGTCGCCGCAGCACCGACCATACACTGTTGCAGGTCGCGGCCAGTCCGTAAGACCCTAGCCAGAAAACTAAAATCAGCAACCGATGGAGGTACGGTTGCAGTACGTTGAAATTACAAAAATTTTCAGCCACCGACGATGACTCTTCAAGATCGATTTCGACAGCGAAGCGACGACATGCTGTCATCCTAACTGAGCCTCGAAGTTGAGAATACGCCGACGACAGAAGGCCCGACGACGCCATGTACCAGCCAAAGGTCAGTGCGGCACAGGCATGATCCCATGCCACGACGTAATTGCAACGGAAGACAAAGAAACAGAGACCTCGACGTGCTTCTAGAGGGCCACCGTCACCACTCTTGTAAACAATTATTGATTATTCGCCGCCATATTGAAGAAAGTTAGGACTACATGGGGGCACACTCAAATTCGGACAGCTAGGGAACATCTGATTATCACAACGAGAATCTGCACGGCAAAAATTACAATACATAACCGGACCTACCCTGCAACGCTCGTTGTCCTCCAACAGTGCTCGTGAGACGTAATTCTCGGCATGGACTTCCTGAAGCAACACGTCGCAATCATCGACCTGAGGTCAAAATTGATAATGTTGTCAGCAGACCAAGCGATGCCAACGGAGAAGCCTTCCAGTCAGCGTGCCTTGAATGTACTTGAGGGCTTCAGGACTCCAGCATTGTCATTTCCGTCGGCAGCGAAACAGCCGCAGATGTAGAAGGCGTCATCGAGGGCGACCAACGTCTACTGTTCGAGCGTCAAATTTGCATCGCAAGAGGGATTGCTTCACTGCGTGGAGGGAAAGCGAAAGTGATGTTTACAAACTTCAGCCAGCAGTTCAATCACATGAACAAGGGCACGACGATCGCATACATCTAGAAAATTACGGAAACCAGCAATGCGATTGTCCGCTCCTATTCTGCCGCGCCTGCGCCGAAGACAATAGTTTCCGAACCAGACTTCGACATAAATCAATCTCCCCTTGAGTAAGCAGCAACAGCACAGAAGCCTTCTCCGACGGTACAACTGCTTGTCGACATTATCGAGAATTATACAGCCAATAATAATAAAGCATTTATAAAACACCTAAGCAATTATAAAACACCTGAACGTGAAACTATAAGTCAACAAGCCGACGACATGCTCGGCGACGACATCATCCTGCCGTCGAAAAGCCCTTGGGCAGCTCCTGCAGTATTGGTGAAGAAAAGGGACAGAACCCTACGTTTCTGCGTCGATTATCGTCGACTGAGCAAGATCACGTAGAAGTACGTGTATCGCCTCCCACAGTTCGACGACGCCATGAATTGGTTCTGCAACGCTAGATATTTCTCTTCAATGGATCTCAAGTCTCGCTACTACAAATAGAAGTTGGTGACCGAGATCACGAAAAGGCCAGCTCCGTCATCACAGACGGGTTCCATGATGTCAAGGTTATGCCATCCGGACTGTGCTGCGCGCCTGCAACCTTGCAACGCGTGATGGACACGGCGTTAGCAGGCTTGAAGTGGCAAATCTGTCTTGTTTGCTTGGATGATGACGTCGTCGTCTTCGTCGGAAATTTGGACGATTACATTAGGCGGCCTGCGACAGTACTAGAGACCATCAAGTCCTCAGGGCTCAGTATCAAGCCGGAAATGTGCCGCTTCTCTTACGCTTAGCTTCTGTTTTGGGGACTCCACACCATCAAATCTGGAGTCCGACCCGACCCGCAGAAGACAACTGTCATCGTAAAGCTCCAGCAGGCCACCCAGAAGGAGGCAGTGTCTAGTTTCATTGGCATGCCTGTCTGCTAGAGACGCTTTGTCAAATATTTTTCATGCATCGCTGAGCCGCTGGCATATGTAACTAAATGTGATGTTGAATTCAAGTGGGAAAGAACGCAGGCCGACGTATTTCAAGAACTCAAACGACCCATGCGGTCGCCACCGATACTTGCCCATTTAGACATAGACGCTGATTCAGAAACCCACTCTGACGCTAACAGACTAGGCCTCGGTGCCGTCCTAGGCCAGAGGAAAGACGGACATGAAAGAGTGATGGCTTACGCTAGCTGGTCGCTATCAACAGCGGAAGGCAATTATTATACGACCGAAAACGAATGTCTCGTCATCATTTAAGCTACAGCGAAATTCCGCCCTCACCTATATGGCAGGCAGTTGAAAGCAGTAAGTGACCGTCACGCATTGTGTTGGCTAGTAAATGTAAAGGACACTTCACGACGGCTGCCGCGGTGCACCCTAAGATTGGTAGAATATGCCATCCCTGTTATCTAGAAGTCCGCACGAAAACTCTCTAATACTGGTTGCCAACCACGGGCCCTCAATGACCCACCGCCTTAAGACGACGAAGATGATGATGCCTTCCTTTGAACAATAAGGGCCGAAAACTTGGCCGAGAAGCAACGAGAGAATCCGAAGCTAAAGAGCCTTGTCGAGTATTTTCAGGGAAAGCCCAAATTGTTCCTAAGACACTTGGGCGAAGACTGCCTTCGCTTTCGCTTCAAAGCAACCCACTCGTGAAGAAAAACTTCTCACCAGTCCGTCCCAACTACCTTCTTGTTGTTCCCTGACTGCTGCGTCCAGAAGTACTGCAGGCCCTACATGACGGTCCGACCACTGGACACCTCGGATTCGCCCGGACGCTATCGAGGATACAGAAAAATTATTAGTGGGCGCGCCTACCGCCGACGTCGTCAGTTACGTCATAACATGCCGAGACTGTCAGTGACGCAAGGCACCACCGACAAAGCCAGCGGGATTACTAAATCCGATCAACCCACCTCGCCGACCACTTCGGCAGATTGGGATCGACTTGCTGGGCCATTTTCCGACATCAAAATCCGGACATAAGTGCATCGTCGTGGCGACAGCGTACCTCACCCGCTTCGCTTAAACGAAAGTTCTTTCAAAAGGTAGCAGAGCTGAAGTGGCGAAATACTACATCATCATCATCAGCCTGATTACGCCCACTGCAGGGCAAAGGCCTCTCCCATACTTCTCCAACTACCCCGGTTATGTTGTAATTGTGGCCATGTTGTCCCTGCAAACTTCTTAATCTCATCCGCCCACCTAACTTCCTGCCGCCCCCTCCTACGGTTTCCTTCCCTTGGAATCCAATCAGTAACCCTTAATGACCATCGGTTATCTTCCCTCCTCATCACATGTCCTGCTGATGCCCCTTTCTTTTTCTCGATTTCAACTAAGATGTCATTAAATCGCGTTTGTTCCCTCACCCAATGTGCTCTTTTCTTATCCATTAACGTTACACCTATATCCTTCTGTCCATAGCTCGTTGCGTAGTCCTCAATTGAAGTCGAAGCCTTTTCGTAAGCCTCCAGGTCTCTGTCCCGTACGTGAGTACTGGTAAGACACATCTCTTATGCACTTTTCTCATGAAGGATAATGGCAACCTGCTCTTTAGTATCTGAGAATGCTTGCCAAAGCACCCCAGCTCATTCTTATTCTTCTGATAAGTTCAATCTCATGATCCGAATCCGCGGTCACTACCTGGTCCAAGTAGACGTATTCCTTTACCATTTCCAGTGCCTCACTACCTATCATAAACTGCTGTTCTTCTTCCAAGACTGCTCAACATTACTTTAGTTTTCTGCAGATTAATTTTTAGACCCACCCTTCTTCTTTGCCTCTCCAGGTCAGTGAGGATGCATTACAATTGGTCCCTTGAGTAACTAAGCAAGGCAATATCATCAGCGAATCGCAAGTTACTAAAATATTCTCCATTAACTTTTATACCCAATTCTTCCCAATCCAGGTCTCTGAATGCCTCCTGTAAGCACACTGTGAATAGCCTTGGAGAGATCGCATCTCCCTGTCTGACGCCTTTCTTTATTGGGATTTTGTTGCTTTCTTTATCTAGGGCTATGGTGGCTGTGGAGCCGCTATAGCTATCCTTCAGTATATTTACATACGGCTCATCTACACCCTGATTCCGTAATGCCTCCATGACTGCTGAGGTTTCGACAGGATCAAACGCTTTCTCGTAATCAATCAAAGCTATATATAAGGGTTGGTTATATTTCACACATTTCTTTATAACCTGATTGATAGTGTTAATATGGCCCATTGCTGAGTATCCTTTACGGAATCCTGCCTGGTCCTTTGGTTCATAGAAGTCGAAGGTCTTTCAGATTCTATTTGCGTTTACCTCAGTAAATACTTCGTAGGCAACGGACAGTAAACTGATCGGTCTGTAATATTTTAAGTCTTTGGCGCCCACTTTCTTATGGTTAAGATTATGTTGGCGTTCTTTCAAGATTCCGCTACGCTCGAGGTCATGAGGCATTCCATATACAGGGTGGCCAGGTTTTCCAGAACAATCTGCCCACCATCCTTCAACAAATCTGCTTTTACCTGATCCTCCCCAGCTACCTTCCCCCTTTGCATAGCTCCCAAGGCTTTCTTTACTTCTTCCTGCGTTACTTGTGGGATTTCAAATTCATCTAGACTATTCTCTTTTCCATCACCGCCGTGGGTGCCACTGGTTCTGTACAAATTTCTATAGAACTCCTAAGCCACTTGAACTATCTCATCTATATTATAATGACATTGCCAGCTTTGTCTCTCAACGCATACATCTGATTCTTGCCTATTCTTAATTCCTTCTTTACTGCTTTTAGGCTTCCTCCGTTCCTCAGAGCATGGGAAATTATTTCCATATTATACTTCCTTGTGTCAGCTGCCTTATGCTTGTTGACTACGTTGTGAAGTTCTGCCAGTTCCATTCTAGCTGTAAGGTCAGAGGCTTTCATACATTGTCGTTTCATGATCAGATCTTTCGTCTCCTGTGATAGCTTACTGGTATGGTGTCTAACGGAGTTACCACCGACTTCTATTGCACACTCCTTAATGATGCCCATAAGATTGTCGTTCATTGATTCAACACTAAGTTCCTCTTCATGGGTTAAAGCCGAATACGTATTCTGTAGCTTGATCCGGAATTCCTCTGTTTTCTCTCTTACCGCTAGCTCATTGATCGGCTTCTTACATACCAGTTTCTTGCGTTCCCTCCTCAAGTCGATGCTAATTCGAGTTCTTACCATCCTATGGTCACTGCAGCGCACCTTGCCGAGCACGTCCACATCTTGTATGATGCCAGGGTTAGCCCAGAACATGAAGTCTATTTCATTTCTAGTCTCTCCATTCGGGCTCCTCCACGTACACTTTTGGCTATCCCGCTTGCGGAAGAAGATATTCATTATCCGCGTATTATTGTGTTCTGCAAACTCTACCAATAACTCTCCCCTGCTGTTCCTAGAACCTATGCCATATTCCCCCGACAAATACGAAGACGAAGACTTGTGAGAAGCTTTAACGCCGCTATTTTGGACAATACAAGACCATTGACTATGAGGTCGTGTCAGACTGCACTTCGCTATCACATCGCCGCTTACTACCTGAAATAGTCGTGTTGTGCGACTTCAGTCATTCTACCAGCGCCAACAAACTTTGGGACTTTGCATAGCTGGCTTTCGGAGTTTTGTATTTTTGACTAGGTTACTGTGGATTTTGTTTGTTGCTTGTTTTGTTTCTTTTTTATTAAGTGTTGTTTTGTTTTTCACGCTGCTCTTATGTTTGCAGCATCGGGGCGACGCTTTTTGAAAGGGGGGCATTGACACGTGTATTTGTTTATCTTTATCCGCTAACCGCTGTTCACCTTGTAAAGGCCGGGATACAGGGAGCGCCTTTCTCGCCGAATTTCGCCTAGCAGAAAACATGACGGCATTACGCCCAGCTTCGGCTGGCAGGGGGTACATGGAGCGAAAAGCGGCGGTTGCCGCCTCAATGTGGCCAGACAAGGCAAAACTGCTTTAGTCAGTATTGTATCTCATGTCAGTGGGTGACCAGGCAAGGGATCAAACAGGGCAACGGTGTTTATTGCCCGAAGCTTACGGGCTCCTGGTTACATCTAGAATCAACGGTTAACGCACATAGCAAGACATTATAAGTACTTGTGCGCACATGCGCACTAACAGCAGTCTGCTTATCAGGCGCGCTATCGCCGACACAACAGTCAGCATGAAGTGCACAAAGAAATTTATAGTACTCTGCTGTCTCTTCACAACAACAAAATGCAAAATGAAAACCATAAAATTTTGTCTTGAGGTCCTTTAGTTGCTTTTAATATTGTATCAATATATTTTGTGCCTGTTAAGCCGAGAGATTGCATTGTAAACAAGCCATATGACCGCGCTGTGCGTAATCAGAAAAGATTGACGTAGAGACGTGTCTCCGTATTTATAATCCTTATAATCTTCATCATCGACAATTCCACTATACCACAATATAGGACGCTTCTGCAGCACGCAGATAAGGTTATCGTTAATTTCCATGCGAGCTACCTTTCAAGTAATGGCCACGTCGCTAACACAAAGTGCGAAGCCCGTGAACAGAGACGCGCGTGCGTGAGAAGCACGCGCCGGCTAGGGAGGCGGAAGCGACGGATGTGTCGGCCAGTGAGTCATCATTGGCTGTCCTTGCTGGCCGTTTCTGGCAGCGTCAGACGACGCTTGATCTCGCGTCAGAATACTCGCGATACACAAAATGCACAGCTGACGCACAATCAACATGGGCGCAGGTGCACAAATAAACCGTCGAAAGCCCTGGCACCCTTCCAATACGTTTCCAGCGGTGCGCGGCAGAGGGCAGCATAGGTAAATGAAAAAGGTGAATTGCATGATTGCCGTCACCTGGTATTTTCCCCACACTTTTCTCTAGCTTTTCTTTTGCGCATTGCGCGAACTTGTCACGATGACAGTTGGCCGTCGAGTTGCTGCGGCAAGGCATTCGCAAGGGTTTTGGCATGCATTAGGAAAGTTTCGTGGCTACCCGCGCCCTGGAAAAACTGTTCTCACTTTGTATTAAGTTACAGAGTGTTGAAAACCAGGAAGCGGAGCGGAAGTAGAGAACTTATTCTTTATTCGACGCTTGTCAAAACAACTAAAAAAATGCAGGCGTGCACTTGGCTCCACGCTCGCTTCTAACTTCGGCTTCTTCTCATCTTATCGGAGCATAATATTTAACAGCTCTTGGCCGAACAATTTGCGTGTGCTTGTTTCTTTTCAAGACGGAGCTTGTCCAGCAGATTCTAGGTGGTAGAGCATCTGTACCGGTCTCCGCAACGTGTTGCCAATAGAAGTGCGCACTTTGCATAAGCGAACTTTGGCGTCGCTATCCGGAAATGATTCTGTCATTTGTCTCATCTTCCACAATTGTCTTGGCTAGTTTAATTCTTTTGTCAGTATTGACTTCAAGCTTCACTGCTTCTGAGTGTTATTTTCACTAATGTGAGCTGAACGAAGTTCTTGGAGGTACTCTCGTCACCACCGGTTCCAGAAATTGTTTAACACATGTTGTCTGTGTTTCCATCTTCGTTGAAGTAAATTGCGTGGCGATGTTGTGTCTTTTGATGCTGTGCTCGTGGTGGAGCCATTGCTGGCGGGTGTCTTCCTGATGGGAGTAGGTGCCGCAGTGGGAGCCGTCGCAGCCACCACTGACCTGCTGCTGGTGCATGCGTCGGGTGTAATGTGATTGGCTTGTCCTGGCCTCGGCCCAGACAGCATTTCTAGCCCTCCAGGGATTAGATGGTGGTGCCTGCTGTGGTGAATGTAATTTCTTTTCACGGCCTGGCGAGCTGTTGCGGGCGGCCATGGCTTCAGGCTGTCTTGGAAGTGGCGTTCGCTCCCCCCAGACAACGGGGGCCAGCGTGTGGTTGCTGCGTTTTAGCCTTTCCATCTCAATGCTGTGCCTCCCTGACAATGAGGACCCAGATGGAGCCTTTGCTGTTGACGACGGGCGTCCGGCAGGCCCGCTCGAGCGTGGCGAGGAAGGAGATGATGATGTTGAAGAGGACGATGATGACGACAACGACAAGGAGCTGTGCCCCGACGACTTCCCTCCACCCGCCGGGTGGAGCACGGACGTGTCAGCAGTGTGGTCGCCTCGACCAATGGTGTCAATGCTCCCATACCGCTGCTCCAAGTGATTTCACAGAGCCTGTGGTTTTGTGAGTTGGTTACATATTTCAAACACAACTAAATTAAAATCATCCCATGCTATACAAAATCCGAAATGTTCCATATCCTCTTTTCTTAATTTCATGGCATCGCTTCCTCTTTTCGTTGTCTCTGCCTCTGTATCGTCTTCTCCGTTTTCTGGACTCCTGAAGCAGATAGTTTCGGCCCAAGAATTCCATGACTGGCCTTCAGTAGACGACACACTATTAGTGGCCGCCATTCTATGAAGATCTTTCAACAGTTTGGCAGTAGAAGGGTAGTTATCTTCTACCAGTTGGAAGTAGTGTCGCAGAGTTGCAGCAAGGAGAAAGGCACTGCTGCATGCACCAAAAAGAAGTCCTGTCATGCGCAGTTCTTCAATATTGGATAACCATTCTTCAAACCAGCAGTAACGAAACGCGTCTCGGTCTTGTTCAGCCAGTGATATTTGAAGAAACGCTTTTTCGATGCCGGCGGAAATTCCCATCTTGAAGCTGCGAAAGTTCAGCAGTCAGTCGAGAATGTTGGGGTTCAATTCCAGCCCTGTCCCCAAGGCGTCGTTAAGTGAAGGCGAGTCCCAAGCTTGACAAGAGGCGTCGAATACCACCTGTACTTTAGTCGTGGTTCTGTCGCATCGCACTACTGCTCGGTGTGGCAAATAATACGTGATATGTACACTCGTAGTGTCCATTGTGACCTTCTCAGAGAAGTCCTTGTTATAGATAGCTCCTAATGGCAGTATCATATTCCTTCTGAAACTCTGGTTCTCGATGTAGCGTTCTTTGCAAAGACTCCATCCTCTTTAACGTGACATGCCAGTTATTTTTTAGCTGGGAACTATTGCTGCGCCATTGCAGTTCAACTTGATAGCGACCATTGTTTCTAACAGTTGTTTCCACGAAGTTTTTCAAGACGTGTTCGTCATCTTTCGTCTGTTTTCGCTAGTCAGTCCCAGGTGTTTTACTTCCCAGAAAGACCACAGTTGCTAGGACACATTGGCTTCCGTTAGGCATATATTTAAGTTTCTTACGGTTTCCGGCTTGTAGAACTTAGGTGGGCTTCTCGTATCTCCATGAAGTGTCCATTCTATGATAGTTTCAATGGTGGTCAAGAAGTCGTCCAGTCTATGAATTCTACCACTGACGAGCTGCCAGTAATAGTCTGCACCTATAAGGACGGTTATTCCAGGCTCAGGCGAGGCTTGAACTGCGTTGACGTCAGCCAAACGTTAGTTCTTGCTTTTCAACTTTGCAAGTACATTTGTCTCTGTTAATGCTGGCAAGTCATTGCATATTTCGGGAACTTCTATAGCCTCTACTTCAAGTGACTTTGAGTCGTACTGGCTATGCAGCGTGACTCGTACGCTCTGATAATATTTCCGCAGTGCTGAAACGTTTCCAAATCACACGAGTGCGAGCTGCTCTTCGGCTAACACAGTCGCTTTCAGCTTCCTAGACAATTCTTCTGCGATGAAGCTGCGTTGACTGCCACCATGAATCAACATTCTTAAAAAGCATTTGCTTCCACTGCCCAGAGCCCAAACTTGGGCGGTCTGCAGAACTGTGTACTTTAGCGAGTCTGTTGACGAGTTGGAAATAGTTGTGTGCGTTTCTGTATTCTTCTGCTTCCATTTTTGGTCACACATTGTGATTTGTCATCCCTTGCATTTCGCACAGCTTAGTCTCTTCCAGCTTCGGCATTCCTTAGCTTTGTGAAATTGTCTAGCGCAGCGGAAACAGCTTCCTAATTTGCGTAGTTTCTCTTTTTTCTCGTCTAATGTTAGTTCCGTTGGGCAGACATCCACCGAGTGATCTTTGTCTCCGCATAATATACAATTCTCTGGAGTCAGTTTCACGGTTAGCATAGATGTAGAACCTTGGAATGCTCATTGGATTGTCGTTTTGCGGTTGAAGCTCGGTCTCTCTTGTCAGAAGTCATCAATATAGTCTGTTCCCGGCTTCTTCAAGGCTCAAGCAGTCTAGAAGAACAGACATTTCATTTAGTCAGTCACTAGTAAAGCCTGTATTTGTCGAAGACAGGATGCGCTGAGTATAACGGAGTACCGTTTCTTGCGGAAGATATTGTATTATAGCAGTTTTCGGAAGCGCTCCATATTCTTTTTCTTCAGGATAACATTCATTTGGGCTAGATGGTGCATACTTGAATTACGAAGGAACAGCGCCAACTAAGACGATTACAAGAGGGGAGAACGACGCAGGACAAGCGCCAGTCCTGTGTCGCTTGTCCTGTGTCGTTCTCCCCACTTGTGATCGTCTTAGTTGGCGCTGTTCCTCTTCCACGCCAAGGTTATGCAGGGATCTCACGCACGTCTGCACTTCTTCATGCAACCCTTGAAGCCCTTCGAAATTTTCGTAAGAACAAGCTTTACGTAGATTCAGAAGACGGCGCATGTGGTCGTTACCAATCAGTGACTTCTGACCGAATGTTTCTCTGGGAAGTTCTATTGCTGCGCTATAGCTTTCGTTAGTTGTCGACAGGCCGCTGATGACACCTTCCGCTTTACCCATCAAGTAGCTCCGAATATATTTCAATTTGTCGACGTCTGTGATATATCGGTCCTGGTGAAGAGTACACTCAAATTGATACAAAAATTCGGGCCATTTAATGGGGTCACCATGAAATTTCGGCACACCAAGATTCGGTAGCTCAATGTATGCGCGTGCTTGTTGAAAGCAATCCTGAGATGCGTGCGTAGTCATTGTTTGCTCAGCGGACAAAATGCGTTCAGCGCGGGATTTCGCGAGGACAATACATTCTTGATACTGTCCGACGCTTTGAAGCTCATCCTCAAGGTTATCATCGGTAACATGCTCTTCTACTTGGTTATCAAGTTCCGTAGGCATAGGTTCCTTCATCTTTGATAGGTTAAGATGGTCGGTAAGCTCACCAGATGGTGTTGGTTCCATCTGCATAAGAGTTGTCATGTCGTTGGTGATCGTGGTGACCGATGCTCGAACGGTAGAACGCTTCCGTCGTAGTCTTTCCATGTCGTCACGTTGGGAATCGAAGGCTTCGTGATGACGTGGATCGTTCTTCGATTCTGTCGCAGCGTCGTCGCGTTGATCGCGTCGGTCAGCCGTCCTCTTCAGGTAGCTCGCTTCATCGTCAGGGGTCTTCAACTGTAGATCTGATATCGTGGTCACGGCACCATTTGTTGAAAACCAAGAAGCGGAGTCGAAGTAGAAAACGTATTCTTTCTTCGACGCTTGTAAAAAACAACTAAAAAAATGCAGGCGCGTGCTCGGCTCCACGATCGCTTCTAACTTCGGCTTCTCATCTTTTTCGGAGCATAATATTTAGCACGGAGTGCTTTTGAGGGTACCGAAGCTGGAAAAATGTACTTACATAGGTTTTAGTCTTGGTTCACTGGGTACAGAGCTCATGCATGCATAAGATTATACACGGCTGCTGTTCTTTATGCTCGTTGATATCTTTTTCCTGATTGCACTATCGTCAAGAAGTGTATGAAGCTATGAAGTGCGCGAATTGTGTGCTGTGATCTATCGTGCTAGAAACGTAACCTGCGCTCTTATTGTACTACTGAGTGCGCATGCATAGATTTGTCAATACGTGCTTTTGTTAGGCGTGGCAAATATATTTTACAACAGACAGAAGCAATTAACGCGCTTCGCACTCGCGTTGCAGCCCAAAAGGCCAACATTACTATGGCGCTCATTGATAGAAACAGTTTCTATGTGTATCTTTAGTCCTCGCCAACGCTTTGTTTAGAATTGAGGTAAAGGCAGGTTCCACTTTGATGTTTGCCCTTGAGAGCCAACGCAACCAGTGTGTCATAAAGGCGCACGACGACTTTCACTGCATGCAGAGATGACAGCGTCATGACAAAACGACAAGAATGGTTGAGATTCTCCGTGTTGACCGCGCGCATTTCTGCATAACGCTCGCGTTATTCGGAAGAATATGTCACGCACCTTACGCTCGGTCATCGTTGTACTAAGATGATTAAAATAACGAAATTACGAACATTCGCAAGCTCCACACATTACAGCCGATTGGGTATGCGCAGGTATACACGTAGCCAGTTTCGAGCAGCGCAAACACATCGAGTTGTTGAATCAGTAGGTGATACTTCGGGCTACGCACAAGCAAACGCCTCACGTTTCGCGTGCACCGGCGAAAACTCGATTTTATTGCAGGCCTTTCAGGCCATACAATAGGCTTAAAAAGACAAATAAAGAATGTGATCAATGCAATATAAATAACTCGGGCAGCGGCTTCGTCTGTGCAAGCCGAGGTAGTGTTTTTCCTGCACGTACACTGGCCGTGGACAACATAACACTCCAATGAAACGCTTGCAGGTATGCGAACATGGTGTACATTATTTATTTATTTATTTATTTATTATTTATTTATTAGTATTACCCTCAGGGCCAGAGGCATTACAGAGGGGAGTGGAACATAAAAAAAGACACTATACAGGTTTTTCTTCTGCTAATACAATGTTAGCTGAAACGTGAAGCAACAAAATTCAAGCAATTGACCGATACCAAATATAGTTACATAGTTCGTTAGTTACATTGCAATACACTTGTGTTTAAAACATTATGAAACTGGGAATATTGAACAGTGGACGTGACTGATCCAGGAAGGTGGTTCCAGTCCTGTGAGGTGCGGGGTACAAATGATTGATAACATGTTTGAGTTAAGCACGACATTATTCCCACCTTTTGTGCATGATCGAAACGAGGGGAAATGTATGATGGAGGAAGAATAAGGTCGTTGCGTAGGGCGGGACTGTAGTATACCTTGTGGAAGAGACATCGGCGGGAGAACTTGCGGCAGCCGGCGAGTAACGCAAGCTGTAGGGACTCTTTCATTGAAGTGATACTGGCAGTACGACTGTAGTTTCCTAGAATGAAGCGGACAGAGTTATTTTAGACTAGCTCGAGGGCAGAGGTTAATATAGCAGTGCTGGGGTCCCAGATTGAAGAGGCATATTCGAGTTTGCTTCGGACTAAAGATTTGTAAAGGAGGAGTTTTAAAGAAACAGGAGCAGATGAAAAATTGCGCCGGAGGTAACCTAACGAGCGGTTTGCATTGCTAATTATTTTGCTAATATGAAGAGACCAGGAAAGAGAGGAAGTTATGTGCACACCCAAGTAGCAACAGGATGTTACGGATTCGAGAGCGGAATTCTCGAGCAAGTAGGAAATGGGGCAAGAAGTTGTACGGGAGATGCGTAATACCTTACATTTTGTAGTGTTGAGTTCCATCAGCCAGACTTTACACCAGTTAGATATACAGTTGATATCGTTTTGAAGGATCGTAACATCATTTTGGTCAATAATTTCTCGGAAGACTACGCAATCGTCGGCGAATAAGTGAATGTTAGAGGTCACGCATTGCGGCAAGTCATTAATATAAATGAGAAACAGGAGAGGGCCGAGTACTGAGCCTTGGGGCACGCCAGAATGAACTGGCTTCAACAGGGAATTATAAGTGTTAGCAGACACGAATTGTGAGCGTCCGGTTAGAAAATATTCGATCCAGGAGAGAAGTTTCCTATCAATGTTCCATTTGCTTAATTTAAAGAAAAGTAAACTGTGGCAAACTTTTTCAAAGGCTTTTTGCGAAATCGAGGAAGACACAGTCAGCTATAGAACGACGATCAAGAATTGTATGTAGCTTGTGTGTAAAGGAAGCTAACTGTGTTTCGCAGGAAAGAGATCGGCGGAAACCATGTTGAGCCTTCGAAAAGAACGAGTTGGCATCAAGGAAATTAACAATGTTTGTGTAAAGAACATGTTCGAGGATTTTACACGGAATACTAGTTAGTGAAATCGGGCGATAGTTTAGGGGTGAATTTTTACTTCCAGATTTATGAACTGGAACCACTTTGCCGACTTTCCAATCGGATGGCAGTGTGGATTCATCAAGTGATTGTTGGAATATTTTGGATAGCATAATACTAGAACATATTTTGGTACTTTTTAAGAATTTCGCATTGATAAGGTCAATTCCTGGGCTTGAGGACACTTTCAATGATTCGATAATTGACGCTTACTTATTTGTAGCGCAAGAGAAAGCACGTATACATTATTGGCGAGAGAAAAAAGCATTGACTTTTGTGATAAAACTCGACACTAAAACGAATTTGTGCACCAAACTAGCCTCAAAAGGCTTCTAATTGGAAGCAGACATCCAAGCAGAGGCGGCAGGACAAGTGGACGGTTACTCTCCCGAAAAACACAGAAAGAACCTGCTTCCGCCAGATTTATGAAGGTCCTTCACAGCTCCTTATATATCACACAATTGAACATGCAATAAATACGGTAAAAACCCATGCGCAAACACCCAACAACAATTTTGAATGTCTCACCTTGCGTAACTCAATATAAACGCAGTCCGAGGCGCAGGGACCAAGCAGCGCGCCTCGGAGCGAACGATCAAACAGCGAAGGCGAGCGAGGAAGGTCAGCGCGAGCGACAACGAAACCAAGAGAAGGAGAGGCTGGGCGAGGAGGAATAACGCTAAGTTTAGTTTTATTAGAGTGCACTCTAGGAAGGACACGCTCGGTCTGCCGTCGCGCGCATGGTATCGAGGAAGAGAAGGGCACCGTTGCACTTAGGCCGCGAAAGGTCGCGGGGACTTTATCGTAAAAGCGAGCTGGTTTGGGGGCGCAGTCTAGGTGGTTCGACGGCTCGTAGTTTTAGGTGCGCTGTGTTCACATCGCTCAGTTTACGTTGAAGTACGAAGGCCCCTTCGCTCGCTGCTGCTGCCACGATTGCTCACGCCAGAGTTCTGACAGTGAGTGTGAGAGGTCCGTATTTGCCTGTGCGCACTGGCACCGTGCTAGGTAATTTAGATAGCGGTGACGTAGGAGCAGCCGTGCGAGCCCTGTCTTGAATACGCTCTGTGATACGGACAGCGTGTACGTCAAGTAGCGCCCATATGCTTGTACGTCACCCTTGTTGAGAAGGTTGTACGCCGCAGCAAGTTTTTTTTTTCTATACCACTGGTCACCATGCCCTGTGCTCGCTGTCAACGCTGAACGGCCCAAATCAACATTTGGGTCAAGGGGCGCGGCGGCTACAAGAATACAGTTTCATCGTTCTATATAAATCTCGTGGTTTACACATGAACCCGACTGTCTCCTCTCGATACTTCATACCTTAAGGCCCACGGCACCGATGCTTGCGTTCTAGCCATGTTAGACTTCGTGACATTCGCAACGAACAACGCAGTGATGACTTTTTACGCCTCCTCATCGATCGCCCAGCTACTGTGCATCCTGAACCCACTGTGCGCCCTTTCGTACTCCGCAACGACCTTAGGTACCGACGCTATTCTCGCCCTGACGGCCAGGAAAGTTTAGCTCGCCTCCCTTCGAGATATTCGGGCAGACGTTCTTGCGCAACTACACGAATAACCCACCACCGGCCAGCTCGGTGTGGCCCACATCTACGAACGTGTACGACGCCGCTTGTGGTGGCCCGGCCTATCGCTCTGTGTGACGTTACGCTGCTGCCTGTGCCCTCTGTCAGGCCCGCCAGCGACGACCTGCTGTATTATCCCCTGGACGCCTACGTCCCATCGATGCCCCTTCCGAATCATTCTTTCACGTCGGCATCAATCTCTTAGGGCCTTGCCCGCGTCTGCTACAAACAACAAGTGGGTCGCGGTCACGACTGACTACACGACTGATCAAGCCATTGGGCGAGCGCTGCCGACAAGCTCGGACGTCCAGAATTTGCTTATATATGTTAATCTTACTGGTATTTCATGTCAGCCTACTTTTTCTCAGTAGTGCTGTCACTGTCAGCCTAATTATTGTGTTGTTGTTTATCGAGCAGTTTTTTTTTTCCAAGCGCCGATTCAAAACTGATTGCGTGCCTCGCCGAGCGCCGAGTCAAGCCTGTTTCACATGATGCGATTTTCGTCGCACCGGAAGTGCGATTTCCGTCGTTTGCGATGAAAATCGCAGTCGCAGTGCCGACCCCCCAATTTTCGGTTGCGACCAACCGGTTGGTCGCACAGTCGCACCGTCGCACCGATCGCTGCGATTTTCCGTCGAAATTGCGCGGAGAGCTGTCAACGGAGCTATTTCGCCGGTTTGTTTTGGAAAATGGCACCTCGCTCGACAAGTGCAATGCGCGGAGACGTGGATCGTCTAATTCGGTACGTACGCGAAGGGAGAATAAAAAACTTGTACCGCAGATTGCATTCTCCGATTGCTATGCGTTTGTTGACACGTTACACAGCAAATGAAGTGCATTTTCACGATCGCTGCGTACGCCTTTGCGAGTTTTCAGTGCTAGGAGGTGTTCGATCCCCAGCAGACGAGGAGGTCGTGGTCACAATTTTCTTTTGTTGAGTAGCATGCAAAAATCGAGCTTACGGAGCAGCTTGAATTATTTCAACCTCGGCAAGGGCAAATGACAAGACAGCAAAGTACCCGAAGTTTCAACGTTGCGCTGAACGCGGTGCCGTTCAGTTGCATTTTCTTGTCGGTTTTCAAGCATGAATTTTCCGGTGCATCTTGAAAGCTTATCTTGCCTTTTATTAAATTTGACAGAGCAAAAGTGTAGGCTATCGCAATGAATTTGCTACGATAGCATTAAATCCGTGGCTTGAATAAATTATTACATGCACGTTAAGTTGCACCTCTTCTCTGGAGAATTTTTTTTTCTTGCACAGAAACCCATAAACATCGACTATGTTACGGACTTTGTATCCTTACTGAATCTGTATGAACACTTGCTCTGCAAGGTAATTAACTGTACAGCTAGTAGGTTAAGTAAATTGCTTGCTATAGTGGCACAGTGACAACGTACCCTCCTGCACAATTATGTAGAACTCGTGCAACAATGCGAAAAGCAGGCAAATGGCCTGTTTTTGTGGGGATAAAACAGTATAAAACGACACGCTGAAGAAAAGTAAATCAAAACTGTGCAGTGAAGTCAGCCAGTACACGCAGTTCTTGCACGTTCACAGCTGATCAAGTGTGCAGAAACATTCATGCCTTACATGTTTCTAGTAAGTTTCTAATAAGTTTGTGATCACATATATTAGTGTGTAAACCCATATAACGATATCCGCTGCGATTACTATCTTTATAAGTAATGAAATACCATGCTACTTGCAAGAACATATATCATTTGAGGATTTTAGAACAAATTTCTGCATTTCAACTATACACAATACGTGGTTTATTCAATAAAAGACCACAAACTGGGCTTTTTTGCAATGACAGACTTATTCCAAACTTTACTTACATACAGGCAAAAAAAATTATAGACAGAAATATTGTTCTTCAATTTGTTCACCTGCCACTGTGGCTATAGCATTCTGCTGCCTACACAAGGCGAGGGGTTGATTTGCCAGCCATGGAAGTCCCATTTCGATGGGAGTCATAGGTGAGAAAAAAAGCTTTTGCACTTAGATTTAGTTCATCACCTTTTCTTGAACCCTTACACTTCAATATACTATTGCATAGGGGGGCATGCTTATGCAAAATCTAACACCAATAGAAAGCAAAGGGCGGAATTGTAAAACAACCATCTTTCGTGATAATTCGAGTGTGTAAAGATTAATTGCATCAATATGTATTGTTCAACAGCACTGCACAAGTAAGCATGATCAGGTATAGCAAGTACTCTGTCAGGAAGCTGGTTCTACAGATGTATAAATGTGAAGGCATGAATGCTCATACTACGTCGTACACATTGCACAAAGAAAACCTTTTTCAAGAGTTGTCCCTTCTGGCAGCTATGAGTGGGCCATAAGCAGCAGAAGCTTTATTGCAGGACATTGTGTAATACCGCTTATGAAAGAATGAAGAGAGTGAAGGGGCTTTTAACAGCAGTACCTCATGCTCCTCTAATAAGAGGAATGATGAGCAAAAACATTTCTGGTAGAGCACTTAAACAGTAACTTTCCGAAAGACAGAAAATTCTAGGTGAGAGTTGGAGGTACATTTGGCCCACACCAACAACACTGGCATACTACAAGAAACACTACAGCCTATGGTGTATTACAGTCTATGGGAAAGCTATCTTATACAGAAATCAAGGATGATGCAATAAGCCCTCGACAACACTGCAGACTTTCTTGGCCAGTCTGGCCTCTCGTTTTCTGATAAGTCCAGCTCGTATCGACGTCGGAAAAAAAAGAAAGACTAGAATCAAGAACTACCCCAGATTGCACATTGTAATCCACATAGCTGGACAAGTATGCCCGCAAGTCAACATCCACAAATCCTCAGGTAGTGTAAGACCATGACGGCAGAGCCAGCACGTGGGTGAAACAATTATGCAATGCCTGGACGCAACTTCCACACCTGGTGAAAAGAATAATCTCGAAATAATGGGGGTGGACGAGTGGATACTACAGAAAATCGCAGATGCTGTGCTTGTGTCCAAGGTATGGTACGGTATGAATTACCAGCAGCACAAAAAAAAGACAACTCATCGAATACAGGCATCGGGTAGTAATAACAGGCCTTGCCAACGTTACCGTGCTTGAAGACCTCTATGAGAAAGAGCTAACGAACAAGCACCTAGACAGAGTAGAGCTGCAGCCTGCAGCGCAAATTCTTTGTCTCAAGAGCTCAGAACATCGTCCCAAGATACTATGCCAGCCAGCATATGAGATGCAAAGACGACTACCCCTCCCTTCAGAAACACAACCTCAGGAGTACCTGAACTTGAAACACAACAGGCCCATACCTTGAAATATGGGGGCAAACAATTAGGCCAGGAGACTATATGCAACTCCCAAACACACAGAGGAGGTTGCTAATCATGAAGATGCAAGCAAACATAAGGCACATATATAGTACACTGATCTGGCAATAGCAGTGTAACAGTAGTATGACACTACATAAAACTAAGCCCCATATAAGTGAGTACCATTCCAGGTCATCCTACACCTAGAAAAGCTGAAATGAAAGCAATCAAAGCAGCACTTGTAGTGCAGATTACACCCTGCACAACACCCTGCATGGATTCCCCAGAAACTGTCTGGGCCTGCACATCACACAAGATGATCAGGAAAATCAGGAGATTTACACGCGACTTGCAAGCACATGGCCAGAAATTACAGGATAACTGAAACTGAAAACTAGATGAGTTTGTGTGTATTCATTATTTTCATTATTCCCATTCCCATTATATATTCATTAACGAAGCGCTCTGTGTGTTCACTTCGTTCCTGTCCATCGCATTTCTGTTGCACTATAGTTAATGAATTCATAAGGCTGCACAGGAGAAAAATTATACCTCTGCCCAAGGGTCCGATCACACATCCAAATACACTTGCGCACACACACACACACACACACACACACACACACACACACACACACACACACACACACACACACACACACACACACACACACACACACACACGCACGCACGCACGCACGCACGCACGCACGCACACACACACACACACACACACACACAAATGTTGCAAGAGTGTATAGCATGAAGCAGTATCAACAGGATGACACTAGATATGGATGAGGACTAACTTTCAACTGAGGTTCATTTGTGAAAATGTGGCGAGTTATATAAATTACCAGAAAAAAAGGACGATGAGCAAAACGAGAACAAGGTGAAAGCAGGAGCCAACGTTTCGACAAGTGGGCTTGTCTTCTTCAAGGTCCACGTGTGGAAACGTTGGCTCCTACTTTCGCCTTGTTCTCATGTTGCTCATTGTCTTGAACTTCCATCTCCTGCCTTCCCCGAGTTTTCCCCAGAAAAAGAAAGACATCTTTGAAGGATAGATAAACATGGGTGCTTGATGCAGCCAAACATAAATAAAAATGCTACAGAAAGAAAACAGAGAAAAATTCCAAGTGCAGGAAAAAATCATTACAATTGCCAATCCTGCATGCCAGCACCTTTCAAGAAACACTGTTGTTATTCCAATAGATAGACCGACAGCTTGCTTATGCAAGCACATTCTTCCAGTTCCATGCCATTGGAAAAAAAATGAGTTTCCTGGAAGGTAGCCACATGCACACTTGGTGATCACAATGTTTTTTTCCCTGGACTTGTATATCTATATGTATTTTCTCCCTTTTCTGCTTTTATGTTTGGTTTCATCAAGCACAAGTCCTTATCAGGTTTTATTCCTGTACTACTTTGTGGTAACCTTTATAGATCACTGCATTTTCACAATAAACCTTTTAATTGGAAGTTAGCATACCCTGTTCTTACTGCTTTACACTGTACATTCTTGCTACATTGGCCAAATAAAAGATTTTATGAGGTATCATGAGGGCCAATAAAGTGACTTGTTGCAGTCTAAAAAAAAGAAAGAACGAATAGCCTGGCTGCAAATGGCACCAGAGAACACATAGGACAAACAAGAAAACCGAGATGGTCTAACAACCAAAAGTTTAATGTAGTACATACCGAGTAAATGCTCGCTGACAAGTAATAGACTGAACATACACAACAAGGGGAAGCAAAAATTCATGTGCGTTTCTTGACAGGAAATGCATCCATTTCTAACGGAGGCCGTGCTGACAAGATTAACCCAGCATTTTTAGATCTACAGCTTCCGTAATTTCTCTAGGCAGCCGATCTGCACAGAATGCTAGCTTCTTCCTCTACAATGCACGCTCAGATGTGGAGAGTGCATTGTAGAGGAAGAAGCTAGCATTCTGTGGAGATCGGCTGCCTAGAGAAATTATGGATGCTGTAGATGCAAATACACTGGGAGAATCTTGTGTCAGAATGGCCACTGTTACACTTTCAGAGATGCATGCGTTTCCTGTTGGGATCTGTATGGACACACATCAGATCTTGCTGCTGCTTTTTGTGTAAATTCGTTTTATTGCTTGTCGAACAGCATTTACTCGGCATGTTCAATAAACTTTCATTTGTTAATACACCTTATGATTGTCTTGGTCTCTAGCAGAAAGGTGTTCATTCTTTTTACAGTGAAGCTGTATATGCCTAGGCGAAACACTCATGGTCCGATCCCAAAAACCCTAGTGTAGGGGTATGAGCCATTGTTTAAGGGGGTGTGAGCCATTGCATTCATCTTGCATGACGGACGGAGACATTTCTTGTTGGGTAGACATAGAAATGCTGATGAATTTCAAACATACATTTATCTGCGTATTATTGCAGGGAAGGGACACAGAGGGTGATGGGGTTAAGACAAGATCATGATGTCATTATTATCTCACAGCAAAGGTGTGGTGGACCATTGGCTGGACCGATAGTGACGTCGGTTCTCTCTGGCAGCAGAGCGCGCGTGCAGCAGTCTCTCTCAGACTTCCCAATAGGTTCGAAAATGTGTCCCTGTATTTAAGTAAATTAAATGTGCAGCCCCGGTGTGTCACTTCGTAACTACAGTGCATAACTGAGTCATAAACATTATGATTAACGCATTACAAAACACAAGTGCATAACTTAATTCAGAAAGATTTTGATGGACCCGCTGGATTAACACAATGAACCACTCATTGCACTTTCCATGATGGTGATCTTGCAAAGTGCAATGTGTGGCATTCCAAATAAACAATGTGATAAAACCAAGCCAAACATGTGCATAACCTCATTAAGAAACACAGACATAACCAATAATATAGAAAGACTTGAATAAATCATTGGAATTGACCCAGTGATAAACACCGGGGCTGCACATATCAGCTTCGTTGGTTTACCGTCTGTACAGGGTGCATGGGCAGTAACTTTTTCTGTTATTGTTTAAGTATAGTATAATGTTGTGCCAGTAAAACAGGTTGGGCTAGTTGGTGCAATGTATTGTTACAGCTTTTTTTGCTGTTTTTTTTCTTAATGTTGTGCCCTTCTTCCTTTTGTAACAACTTTTTTATTCCCCCTTGCATAATACTCCAACCTTGCAGCCTGCGAGGTATATAAATAAATAAGTACATAAGCACGTCATTCATTCATCTGCATACACCTCGCACCATTCCTTGCTCAACAAACGTCACTGTGTTGTTGTCTCGCAGCGTGCACCTACATTAACTGCCATTTGCGTTTCGGTATGGTTTGTGAACAGTGTAATGCATAAAGATTACATGACATTAAGGTTGTGACCTATGCGGTGCACAAGCAAACCTTGCAAAAGATGACATGTTGGATTGTTGAAAATAAGACAAATTGTATATATCGCAGTTACTTTAACAGCATTTAATTGACCACTTCACAAAAACTTCACTTCGCATAAATTCCAACACGTGCATTGAATCTGCAGTTTTCTTTTTTGCTTATTAATGCAGTCGTTACTGCATGGCCACATTGTAGATTTGAAAACAAAGTGAAATAAATTTGTTTGTTGCAATATAACAATATGTGTAGATCACTGCGATTGTAACACGAGAACTTCATACAAACATGCACACTATAGGATGCAGACAAATGCTCAGGACAAACTCCAGAATGTTTGCATTCTGATACTTATGAAAGTGAACGGTTTCATTCTATGGCTGTCAATGAGAGGGAGAGAGAAAACCTAATTGTGTTCGTGGAACAAAAACACATTGATCAGCTTAGACATATAGTCATAGCTTAACACTTTCGAAATGAATAATTATAGCTTGCCATCGACATTGAAGCAGCCTTTCGACAGCAAGAAGAGGAATCAGTTTTTCCAGCTCTGAACATTGGATTGCAGGAAATGCAAGCAGGCATAAAATTCTGCCAATATAATCTGTTTAGGAATACCAAATTGGAATAAACATTGAGGCTTGCATTTGTACTTTCTCTGGCTGAGCAATCTAGTTTGAAATGACTCCCATAAGCATGTCGTAACAATGTTGATCTAATACAGGTTAAATGCATGACTAGCTTAAGAAATCTGGATGATTGCTATAAATTACATTGAAGAAACTATAATATTTAATAACATTAATAATATAATAATAATATTTATTTCCACAAGACAGGCTAACCGTGAGGGGCGTGCGAGGCTGAGCAGAAAGCTGAAAAATTCTACAGCAAGTGCGCCTGCCGTGATCCTACGATCCTTCATTATGAATAGCGCGTATTGATATGGTGTTCCTGCTATAAGCTCCAAGTATACTACCAGCGCGAGACACGGGACAACAAAGTGGACGAGAAGCGTGTCTTTTAGAATGCTATGTTACAACGTACAGGTTTCTACAAAAGCGGCGGTAACTGCTCGAAACATTTGATGCGTCTGCTTTTGCGCCTTTAGAAATATTTAGAGAGGGCTCCCATGTATATATTCGCAGCGCAAGCACGGCGATGGATGAACCAGGCTAGCGCTAGGGTTGAATTTCACAACACAATTTTCATTCCACGTTGTAATCACACAGATCGTTTGAGGCTTCGTTCAGGGGCACACGCGAGCGTTCGGGTTGGTGCTTCTTGTTGCGTTTGGCGTAAGAATATGGCTAGGAGCAGGCACAACATATGCGCATCATTTCTCCAGAAGCTGACGCCGAGCACGGGTAGCGCGAGGATCTTGTTCGGCTGACACAACTTCGTGGCAGCCGAATTCCGAATACTGCATTTACGGTGAGGGTAGCTATATCAACTTGTCGATAGGTCATCTTGTAGATTGCTGTAGCGCAGGCAGAACGAAACGGTCATAGAATGTAGATAAGACAATACACAGCGCTGAACCATAGAATAAAGGATCGCTGAACCACCTGCGAACAGCTGTTTACGTGCGCGATGTCGCACTGAACTACAGAAACCGCCGTCGCGCACCCCAAGACAGACGTTTTGAAATTAGTAAACGTACATATTATTTGCTTCTAATCAAGAGAAGTCAATAATATTATAGTGTAAACGTTTTATTCCCTACAATAAAAGAATTATGCAGCGTGTGCCACGAAACCTGGCAGTAAGCAACCCTGGGCGTCGCACCAGTCGCATTGTTGAAATCGCAATCATGTGAAATGAGCCCTCTAAAAATCGCATTGCGACGCGTGCGACAGCACCGATTTTCGTCGTTGCAGTCGCAGCATGTGAAACAGCCTTTATGTAGGGCGCTGAAGCCATCGGCGCCGCGGTAGGTCTGCGAGTTGGCAACACTCCCGCAGGAGGAAAGAAGAAGAAGCCGAAGGGAGCGGATGCACTTCACGCCGGCTCTGTCTTTCGTAAATGATTTCGCAGTGTTTATGCAAAATATCTCTGTAATTTTGCACCATTATCTCCCGCAAGTTATCCTGACTCTACCGATATTCGTCTTCAAGGTGGGAGCTGCATTTTCACCGCTTTATTGGACCATTTCTTCCGAGCCGCTGCACCGCCGAGCTAAGCTTGCGGCTAAGCTTAGTGCTCCGGCCGCTACGTGAGCCGCAGTTACGGCTGCGCGTCAAATTTCTTCAAGCCGCCATGGAAATACAAGTTGCAGGAACTAATATCTCACCCACCGAGATTTCCGAAGAAGCAGGATGGTTCACCATTGGCCCGCGTGAACGACTTTCTCCTTGGGGCAAGCGCGCTAACCCTAACATTGCATCAGCCTCCCAAACCGGCGTTGGAGGCACGAACAAGGCGCAGCGAGGCCCGCGCGCTCACAAGCAGCAAGTTCTGAAGGCAGCGCAGATGCCCACTCTTCCACGTGATCACCACAAAGTAGTTATCAGGCCACGGGCGGCTTGAACGTTGCAAAAGTCGGGGTCATCCGCCTCGCTTCCGCCCTATATAGGGCAGCAAACGTATCTCCACAAGACGCCACGGAAGACATTGTCTGCCCAAATATTCAGCAAAATATCATCGTTGTCTCCTAATGCAGAACGGTACCGCCGACTCGACAGCTTTGAGGTCGACGGACACCAGTTCGAGATACGTGCATATGAAACTGCGCCCGACTATACAGTCAAGGGAGTCGTCCGAGGCATTCCTCTCGAAGAAGACGTGAAGGACATTCACCTCAATATCGTCAACAAGAGGAACCCGAATGCCTTAGCGGCCAAAAGACTCAGCAAGACCACGTCGGTCATCATCGCCTTCGATGGTGGCCGAGTACCAACGTGGGTGTACTACGGGGGTGCTATGCTCAGGTGTACCGTCTACAAAAAGCAGATTGACGTGTGCCACCAGTGCGGACGCGTCGGCCATCGCATGGACGTCTGCCCGAACCCCCAAGACCGTGCGTGTAGAGGCCGCGGAGCCTCGAACCCAGACCCCAATCACACATGCACGCCAAGGTGTCACCTTTGTGGGGGAGCGCATCCCACTGCGGACAAGGCCTGCAAGGCTCGATTCAAGACCCCCTATCTTGTTAAGAAGCGACGCGAAGACCGACAGAGGGCAGCGGCGGAGGCCGCCCTTGAGCTACAGCAACAGAACTACGACGAACATTTCCCACCTGTCTCCCGCTCTCGAGGCCGGGCCCGGTCTCGCTCGGTTACGGGGCCTCCATCCCGCCGGCAGAGCAGGTCTCGGAGCCGGGCGCGCAGCCAAACCCCCGGACCGAGCCGAACCCGTTCAAGCTCTCGGCGTCCGAAGCAAGCCGGCCAGCAAGATTCGGACCTACTTGGCAAGGTGAGCTGGGCAGATGCGGTTAAGGGCTCGCTGAGACGCAAGGCTCAGGGAGCTACTGCCTCAAAACTCAATAATAAGAGGGACCCCAGGGATGTGGCATTAGAAGAAATGCAGCGCGAAAACGCACAACTACGTACGGTCGTGCTACAATTAACCCAAGAAATTCGATAGATTAAAGAGTCGATGGCGCAGACATCTTTACCTAAACCTGCTTTAGTCCCGACTCCCGTCAAGAACGGTAACGACAGTGCGGCGCCACCCACAAAGAAACGCGCGGCGGCCAGTTCCGAGTCTCAACAGCTCGAGAACCTCGAATCAGCAGTAAGTGATTGGCGCAAAGCACATGTCACGATAAATGACTGGCGGAAAGAACAAGAAGAAATGAGGAAGCTGCTTTCAGAAATTCAAACCGGGATCCGCAACATCGGCGTTGCAGTCAATAACCTCACTGCTCGAACAGAGAGGGTTGAAATCCATATAGACAAAATTGAGACTCACATAGGCCTTCGCCCAGGCATGGAAATGATGCCCGCCATGAGCCCTGCAGACATTCACCCTAGCCCTATTTCAGGAAACGCCAAGTACAGCACCACGATGGCCAGCCCCACTAACGAGCTCGTGGTGTGGCAGTGGAACTGTCGGGGCTTCACTAAGAACAACCACTGCTGCAAGAATACGTCCGACACGCGCAACCCAAACCCGACATCATAATGATACAAGAAACAGTAGGTACCGTACCAAAGCTTCCAGGTTACACTGCGCATGCCTCGCCGATTCCCGTTGATCGCGGACTTGCAATTTTAATTCGGAAAGGGATAGTAGTGCAAGAACACAGTGTAAGCGGCACACATGCGGAAAAGATGCTTGTAGAGCTCCTTCCCAATAGAACACGCAACCACAGTGTATTTCTCCTCAGCGTATATAGTAATCCGGCTCACTCACGGGCTCGTTTCCTCTCTCTGTTCCGAGGGGCGCTTGCCTTGGCGGGCGCAAACCCGTTTCTGGTGGGGGGAGATTTTAACGCCCCGAACGAGGCCTGGGGCTATGGCTACACTACCGCCAAAGGTCGACGCCTGTGGCAGGACCTACATGATGCCGAATTAACTCTTATTACCAATCCCACGGCACGGGACACGACACCAGACCTCACGGCGGTCCGTAACATCCCTCAAGCAATGTGGCGCAATACCTTTGAAGATGTCGGTAGTGACCACATGATCATAGAAACACGAATTCCTCAGGCGGGTACACCCCCTTTTCCTAACCTATTCAAATGGACGGACTGGGACCAATTCCAAAAGCAGCGAGCTGAACAGAGAGGTGAGGAGAACATCGATGACATCGAGGCATGGATGGAGACGCTCAACGACGACATGAACTAGGCGACGCAGACGCTCGCACCCGAAGTTCAGGTTGACAAGATCGACAGCCGACTAGCCCACCTCTGGGAAGCCAAGACGTCACTAAACGCAAGATGGAAAAGCAAAGGCACAACCGAAAGCTTCGTAAGATCGCACATATCAATCGCCAGTTGGAAGAACATTGCCGGACCTTAAGCCGCCAACAGTGGTGTGACATCTGCAACGCAGTCGATGGGCAGCTCCACAATGGCAGCACGTGGCGTCTCCTTCGTCACCTCTTGGGGGAAACGCAGAGCAAGTCTGCTCAGCAAGCAAACCTGCAACGCCTTTTGCACAAGGAACAGGCTACCACGAGTGATCACCAGCTCGTGACACGCCTGCTAGCCAAGTACTTCCCTCAACGGCCCGATGTTCAACACGGAGATTACACTGGACAGACAAATGTGACACTCGATGAAGAATTTTACGAGTCAGAGATCCGCGCAGCTCTCCACGACCTTAATGGCAAATCAGCACCTGGTCCCGACAAGGTTACGAACAAGACTCTAAGAAACCTCGATGATGCCTCGATAACCGCTCTTACGGCATACATCAACAAATGCTGGCGAGCAGGTTGCATCCCAGAGGCGTGGAAACGCTCTAAAGCAGTTCTGATACTGAAGCCAGGCAAGCCATCCAGCCTCGATCACTTGCGGCCCATTTCCGTCACATACTGCGTTAGCAAGGTGATAGAGCACGCGTTCCTCTCCCGCATCAACCACCACCTCGAGGACACTGCAGCCTACCCACCCACTATGGTGGGCTTCCGGTCACACCTCTCCACTCAAGACGTTATGCTCCAGCTCTACCACCAGATTATCAATGACCCAACTAGTGGCAACCGGGCCATCCTCAGCCTAGATTTGGGAAAGGCATTTGACAATGTAGCACATGCAGCAATCCTGGGCCGCATAAACAAGCTCAACTTGGCTGAGCGAAGCTACAACTACGTCAGAGACTTCCTGTCGCGCCGCACAGTCACCCTCGCGATCAGCACCATGACATCCGACGAACATTCACTAGGAAGCACCGGCACTCCTCAAGGATCGGTCATATCCCCGCTCCTTTTCAACCTCGTGATGCTGGGTCTCCCGGCCTACCTCGACAAGATCGATGGCCTCCATCACGCCTTCTACGCAGATGACATCACCCTGTGGGTCAACAAAGGCAGTGACGGTCAGGTAGAATGCACCTTACAAGCAGCGGTCTCTGCAGTCGAAACCTACCTCCAAGACACAGGTCTCCGACTATCTCCACTGAAATCGGAGCTGCTCGTCTACCGCTCGCGCCGCCGGCCCAAGCCTACAGCCGAATCGCGCCAATGTGACGACATAATCCTCTATACGCAAGACGGCTCCTGCATTCCCCGAGTCCCGAAGATACGCATCCTAGGCATGCATATAACAGCCAACGGGTCAAACATAGAAGCTATTTGCAAACTCGAAGGCAAGGTTACAGCGGCTACCCGCCTGATCAAGCGCATTACAAACAAGCACACGGGCATGAAGGAGGACAGTGTCATACGCCTCATACACTCTTTCGCAATCAGTCATATCACTTATGTGGCTGCCTTCCACAACTGGAACGTCACTGAAAGCGAGAAAATCAACACCCTTATACGCAAGACTTACAAGATCGCCCTTGACCTCCCGGAGTCCACAAGCACTGCTCGTCTGCGACAACTGGGGGTATACAACACGCTTGAGGAAATCGTGGATGCGCAAAGAACCTCTCAACTCGAACGCATGTCTCTGTCAGCCACGGGCCGGTACATCCTGCAGAAACTCGGCTTCAACTACCACGTCCAACACGGTCAGAAACAGGTCATTCCACTTAACCTCAGCGACAAGCTGATTGTCGCCCCTATACCTCGAAACATAAAAATTTAATCGGGGCCGACGCCAGGCCCGTGCCAAGGCACTGCTGCACTCCTTGGGTGGAAAGAGGACTACGCGCTTTGTAGACGCCGCAGAATACACACGAGAACACCGGTTCACGGCGGTAGTCGTAGACGTTAGCTCCCGGCTACGCACGCGTGTAGTGTCGCAACGGAATACGTCTAAACAGCAGAAGAGGTAGCGATTGCGCTTGCGCTTACCGACCCCCTCTGCGAGGTAGTTTTTAGCGACTCACAATCCGCAGTTCGCAACTACGCGCGGGGGCGCATTTCCTCCGAAGCTCCCCAGATTCTAAGGAAAGCTGGTCGACAGCACTTCGATAACACCGCCATCATATGGTTTCCAGCGCATGTCGCCACCGCCACCAATGAAGGCCTCATTAACTTGAACGAGGTAGCACACCGCTCTGCGCGAGAACTGACCCGCCGCGCAGAAGCGGAGACCGCCTCCTCGAGTTCGGAACTGCAGGCTCAAAACACGCGAGAACGCCTGGTCAGGTACAATGACATCACCAAGCACTACCAGCTAGGCAGGCGGTTGCTGCCCCCACCTCACCCCATGCTGAAACGTCGCCAGGCAGTCATCTGGCGGCAATTGCAAACACAAACATTCCCCAGTCCGGTGCGATTGCATCACATTTTCCCCGCTCAATACCCGACTGCTCTTTGCAAATTATGTCAGGAAACTAGAGCGACGCTGTCACACATGTTGTGGGAGTGTCGGGTTACATCAGCTACAATGGCAGTAGCTCGGAGGCTCTTGCGTCGAAGTGGGCCGCCGCTCTGCGCAGCTCCAACCTCAAGACACAAGAGTGGGCTGTCCAGCAAGCCCGAGAGGCGGCGACGAGGCAAGGCCTCGAAGTCCCCTCATGGGAGACCTAAGCCCGGGTTGTCAAATTTGCCGGATTCAAAATAAAGTTGTTTCCATCCATCCAACACTCCCGCAGTGCCAACAAACTCCTCCGCAGGGCCTCCCGCATATTCTTATCTAGGTCAGCCCTCATCTCCCGTCAAAGCTGAGCCGTCGACCTCATTCTCGGCGCTATGCTAACGTTTATCGCCACGCTTGACACGCCTGCATCGTGAATCTTCAAAATGGGGGCATAGAAGATCAGGCTTAATGAACGAGTTGCAAAATCCCACACATGAGTTGCACTGCTGAATTTTCCAGGTCACCATCATACTCTCTGTGCGATCTTGCGCATAACTGTAAGAAATAAACCATGCCATCTTCTTGTTTGCCACTGACAATTTAGTTTCGCTGAGGCCTATATAGCGGGCTTATTGTCATTTTTTCCTCGCTGCCAATACGTGACACCGTCTGAAACAGCTAAAATTTAATTACAGAATTAGCTGTGTGCTGTGAAAAAGCAGACTGGCAACACGTGCGAAGGCAAACCTACACAATTTGATAGTGAAGTAACACTTCTTGAACAGGGGTGAGAGGTGTGCGTGGTTGGCTGCATGAATTCAGGATGATGTATTATATGTGTATATATATATATATATATATATATATATATATATATATATATATATATATATATATATATATATATATATATATATATATATATAGAATCAGGGTGTAGACGAGCCGTATCTAACAATACTGAAACATATCTGTAGCGGAATATGAATTGGAATATGAACCTTGCAACGTTTAACGCTAGAACGTTATCTAGTGAGGCGAGTCTAGCAGTGCTATTGGAAGATTTAGGGGGCAGTAAATGGGATATAATAGGGCTTAGTGAAGTTAGGAGGCCAAAAGAAGCATATACAGTGCTCAGAAGCGGGCACGTCCTGTGCTACCGGGGCTTAGCGGAGAGACGAGAACTAGGAGTCGGATTCCTGATTAATAAGAATATAGGTGGTAACATACAGGAATTCTATAGCATTAACGAGGGGGTGGCATGTCTTGTTCTGAAACTTAATAAGAGGTACAAAATGAAGGTTGTACAGGTCTACGCTCCTACATCCAGTCATGATGACCAGGAAGTCGAAAGCTTCTATGAAGACGTGGAATCGGCGATGGGTAGAGTGAAAACAAAATACACTATACTGATGGGCGATTTCAATGCCAAGGTAGGCAAGAAGCAGCCTGGAGACAAGGCAGTGGGGGAATACGGCATAGGCACTAGGAATAGCAGGGGAGAGTTATTAGTAGAGTTTGCGGAACAGAATAATATGCGGATAATGAATACCTTCTTCCGCAAGCGGGATAGCCGAAAGTGGACGTGGAGGAGCCCGAACGGCGAGACTAGAAATGAAATAGACTTCATACTCTGCGCTAACCCTGGCATCATACAAGATATGGACGTGCTCGGTAAGGTGCGCCGCAGTTACCACAGGATGGTAAGAACTCGAATTAGCCTAGACTTGAGGAGGGAACGGAAGAAACTGGTACATAAGAAGTCGATCAATGAGTTAGCGGTAAGAGGCAAAATAGAGGAATTCCAGATCAAGCTACAGAACAGGTATTCGGCTTTGACTCAGGAAGAGGACCTTAGTGTTGAAGCAATGAACGACAATCTTGTGTGCATCATTAAGGAGTGTGCAATAGAAGTCGGCGGTAACTCTGTTAGACAGGATACCAGTAAGCTATCGCAGGAGACGAAAGATCTGATCAAGAAACGCCAATGTATGAAAGCCTCTAACCCTACAGCTAGAATAGAACTAGCAGAACTTTCGAAATTAATCAACGAGCGTAAGACAGCTCACATAAGGAAGTATATTATGGATAGAATTGAACAAGCTCTCAGGAACGGAGGAAGCCTAAAAGCAGATAAGAAACTAGGAATTGGCAAGAATCAGATGTATGCGTTAAGAGACAAAGCCGGCAATATCATTACTAATATGAATGAGATAGTTCAAGTGGCTGAGGAGTTCTATAGAGATTTATACAGTACGAGTGGAACCCACAATGATAATGGAAGAGAGAATAGTCTAGAGGAATTCGAAATCCCACAAGTAACGCCTGAAGAAGTAAGGAAAGCCTTGGGAGCTATGCAAAGGGGGAAGGCAGCTGGGGAGGATCAGGTAACAGCAGATTTGTTGAAGGACGGTGGGCAGATTGTTCTAGAAAAACTGGCCACCCTGTATACACAATGCCTCATGACCTCAACGTACCGGAATCTAGGAAGAACGCTAACATAATCCTAATCCATAAGAAAGGGGACGCCAAAGACTTGAAAAATTATTGACCGATCAGCTTACTGTCCGTTGCCTACAAAGTATTTACTAAGGTAAATGCAAATAGAATCAGGAACACCTTAGACTTCCGTCAACCAAAGGACCAGGCAGGATTCCGTAGAGGCTACTCAACAATAGATCATATTCACACTATCAATCAGGTGATAGAGATATGTGCGGAATATAACCAACCATTATATATAGCTTTTATTGATTATGAGGAAGCGTTTGATTCAGTCGAAACCTCAGCAGTCATGGAGGCACTGCGGAATCAGGGTGTAGACAAGCCGTACGTAAAAATACTGAAAGATATCTAAGCGGCTCCACAGCCACTGTAGTCCTCCATAAAGAAAGCAACAAAATCCCTATAAAGAAAGACGTCAGGCAAGGAGATGCGATCTCTCCAATGCTATTCACAGCATGTTTACAAGAGGTAGTCAGAGACCTGGATTGGGAAGAATTGGGGATAAGAGTAAATGGAGAATACCTTAGTAACTTGCGATTCGCTGATGATATTGCCTTGCTTAGTAACTCAGGGGACCAACTGCAATGCATGCTCACTCACCTGGAGAGGCAGAGCAGAAGGGTGGGACTAAAAATTAATCTGCAAAAAACTAAAGTAATGTTTAACAGTCTCGGAAGGGAACAGCAGTTTACGATAGGTAGCGAGGCACTGGAAGTGGTAAGGGAATACATCTACTTAGGACAGGTAGTGACTGCTGATCCGGATCATGAGAGTGAAATAATCAGAAGAATAAGAATGGGCTGGGGTGCGTTTGGCAGGCATTCTGAGATCATGAACAGCAGGTTGCCATTATCCCTCAAGAGAAAAGTTTATAACAGCTGTGTCTTACCAGTACTCACGTACGGGGCAGAAACCTGGAGGCTTACGAAAAGGGTTATACTTAAATTGAGGACGACGCAACGAGCTATGGAAAGAAGAATGATAGGTGTAACATTACGGGATAAGAAAAGAGCAGAATGGGTGAGAGAACAAACGCGCGTTAATGACATCTTAGTTGAAATCAAGAAAAAGAAATGGGCATGGGCAGGACATGTAATGAAGAGGGAAGATAACCGATGGTCATTAAGGGTTACGGACTGGATTCCGAGGGAAGGGAAGCGTAGCAGGGGGCGACAGAAAGTTAGGTGGGCAGATGAGATTAGGAAGTTTGGAGGGTCAACATGGCCACAATTAGTACATGGCCGGGGCAGTTGGAGAAGTATGGGAGAGGCCTTTGCCCTGCAGTGGCGTAACCAGGCTGATGATGATGATGATCTGTAGCGGCTGCACAGTCGCCATAGTCCTCCATAAAGACAGCAACAAAATCACAATCAAGAAGGCCGTCAGGCAGGGAGATCCGATCTCTCCAATGCAATTCACAGCGTGTTTAGAGGAGGTATTCAGCGGCCTGGATTGAGAAGAATTGGGGATAAGAGCTAATGTAGAATGCCTTAGTAACCCGCGATTCACTGATGATATTGTCACGTGGTGGTGACGTTGAATAACACAGTAGCAATACTGTGAACGACAAAACAAACTTTTATTGAGCGAAGCTGTGCCCCCAATACAGGCTACACTTATAGCACAACGATAGCGGCGCACACGCTCGGCGATCGTCGAAAATCTGATCAGCGGGTCAAGCGCGTCGGCTTTTATACAACAGTCGTCGAATGTTCCAGACTAATCGTTGGGACCCGCATGCCTTCCACAAAGTTCCACAACATTCGAGTCACCCGATGAAATCAGATAACACAAGGTTCGGCGACAACAGACAGCGGATAGAAGCATCGACATCTTTCCAGAAACTTCGGATACATGCAGACGCGTCCCGCGCTGTGCGATAACATTTGTTAGGCGGAGAAACGTGGTTGCCTGTTAAATATAAGTACACGTGTCAATACCCCAATCTTAAAAAAGCATCGACCGGATGCTGCATACAAATGAAAGCAATAAAGAAAAACACCCGTAGCAAAGAAAACAAAAATAAGGAAGTTCGTCAGCGTCCGTAAAAGGGTTCCTGACGCACCACGTGGACCACTTCAGATCGTGTGCGGCGCCGCTGTGAATGCGAAATTCCGTCTGGCACGACCTCATAGTCCAGTGCGCCAATACGTCGGATGATCTTGTACGGTCCGAAATAGCGACGCAAAAGCTTCTCGCTCAGTCCTCGTCGGCGTATAGGGGTCCAAACCCAAACACGCTCACCGGGCTGGTACTCGACGAAGCCTCGTCGGAGGCTGTAGTGTCGGCTGTCGGTCCTCTGCTGGCTCTTGATTCGCAGGCGGGCGAGCTGTCGGGCTTCTTCGGCGCGCTGGAGATAGCTAGCGACGTCAACATTCTCTTCGTCAGTTACGTGCGGCAGCATGGCGTCAAGCGTCGTCGTCGGGTTCCTGCCGTAAACCAGCTTAAACGGCGTGATCTGTGCTGTTTATTGCACCGCCGTGTTGTACGCAAAGGTTACGTACGGCAGGACCGCGTCCCACGTCTTGTGTTTGACGTCGACGTACATTGCTAGCATGTCGACGAGGGTCTTGTTCAGGCGCTCCGTGAGACCATTCGTCTGCGGATGGTAGGCAGTTGTCCTCCTGTGGCTTGTCTGGCTGTACTGCAGAATTGCTTGGGTGAGCTCTGCTGTAAAAGCCGTTCCTCTGTCGGTGATGAGGACTTCTGGGGCACCATGTCGCAGCAGGATGTTCTCGACGAAAAATTTCGCCACTTCGGCTGCGCTGCCTTTTGGTAGAGCTTTAGTTTCAGCAAAGTGGGTGAGATAGTCCGTCGCCACGACGATCCACTTATTCCCGGATGTTGACATCGAAAACGGCCCCAACAAATCCATTCCAATCTGCTGGAATGGTCGGCGAGGAGGTTCGGTTGGCTGTAGTAATCCTGCTGGCCTTGTCGGTGGTGTCTTGCGTCGTTGACAGTCTCGGCATGTCTTGACGTAACGGGCGACGTCGGCGGTCAGACCCGGCCAGTAATACCTTTCCTGTATTCTCCACAGCGTCCGGGAGAATCCGAGGTGCCCAGCGGTTGGATCGTCGTTTAGGGCGTGCAGTATTTCTGGACGCAGCGCTGACGGTACAACAAGAAGGTAGCTGGCGCGGACTGGTGAGAAGTTCTTCTTCACGAGCAGGTTGTTTTGTAGCGTGAACGACGACAACCCGCGCTTAAATGCCCTAGGGACAACGTCGGTGTTCCCTTCCAAATACTCGACGAGGCATTTTAGCTCCGGGTCTGCTCGTTGCTGTTTAGTGAAGGCTTCCACAAAGTTCTACAACATTTGAGTCACGCGATGAAATGAGATAACACAAGGTTCGGCGACAACAGACAGCGGATAGAAGCATCGACAACTTTCCAGAAACTTCGGATACATGCAGACGCGTCCCGCGCTGTGTGATAACATTTGTTAGGCGGCGAAACGTGGTTGCCTGTTAAATATAAGTACACGTGTCAATATTATATTGCCTTGCTTAGTAACTCAGGGGACCAATGGCAATGCATGCTCACTGACCTGGAGAGGCAAAGCAGAAGGGTGGGTCTAAAAATTTAGCTGCAGAAAACTGAAGTAATATTTAACAGTTTTGGAAGAAAACAGCAGTTTACGATAGGTAGCGAGGCACTGGAAGTGGTAAAGGAATTATTTACTTAGAGCAGGTAGTAACCACGGATGCGGTTCGTGAGACTGAAATAATCAGAGAAATACCAATTGTCAGGGGTGCGTTTGGCAGGCATTCTCAGATCATGAACAGCAGGTTGCCAATATCCCTCAAGAGAAAAGTGTATAATAGCTGTGTTGTAGAAGTACTCACTATGGAGCAGAAACCTTGGGGCTTGCGAAACGGTTTCTACTTAAATTGAGGAAGACGCTACGAGATATGGAAAGAAGAAAGATGGGTATAACGTTAAGGGATAAGAAGAGAGCAGATTGGGTGAGGGAACAAACGCGAGTTAATGACATCTTAGTTGAAATCAAGAAAAAGAAATGGGCATGGGCAGGACACGTAATGAGGAGGGAAGATAACCGATGGTCATTAAGGGTAAGGACTGGATTGCAAGGAAACGGAAGCGTTTCATGAGGCGGCAGAAAGTTAGGTGGGCGGATGAGATTAAGAAATATGTAGGGACAACATGGCCACAATTAGCACATGACCGCGGTAGTTGCAGAAGTGTGGGAGAGGCCTGTGCCCTGCAATGGGCGTAGCCAGGCTGATGATATATATATATATATATATATATATATATATATATATATATATATATAATATGTATATATATATATATATATATGTATATATATGTATATATATATGTATATATATATACAACCTGTGTGTTTCCTGAAGAACCGATGGGTTGCTAGAGCTTGTATGATTGTGTATGATTGTTATGCGTTACGACTGCTGGGCTGTTGGTTTGGGTTTTGCCGGGAAAAGAGTACGTACCAAGTATATTCAGTTTGACGAAACTTTTTCCCATACAATTCAATAAAAGAGTGGCCTCGATTACGCTTCTTGGTAATGCGATCTTTGAGCGCAGCTATTGCCTTACTTATACAATAGGCAACCGCATACACAACACACAGAGAAGAACGGAGGCGGTTCTGCGTTTTGGATTGGGCAGCACACACCGCGAGCCGCCGCTATCGAGCCGGCGCTGGCGACACGCCATATTATAGTGGGTCACCGCCGCAGAAATGGGGGGGGGGGGGGGGGGGGCAGATTAGCAATCATTATTCAATGTTTCTTCTCAATATTTCTAGAAATTGTGGAACACACTCACTAACTCACAGTCAGGCTTCAATGTGGCCGCACAAGGTCGGGGTGGGAAGTAGAAGGGGACGGAACGATACAACTGTCGTTCGAGTCACCGCAACGGCACTGTGGTAAGGGGGAAGTATAGGGCAAGAGTGGAGGAGGAAGAATGACAGCCAGGAGGAAGCCAAAGGCGACTAACGCCACTCAGGAAGGCGCCCAGCAAACGGGGAAGCGAGAGACTCGGCTGAGAGCCGTACAGCCACGCTATGCGGGGACGCAGGAATGGAGAGCGGCGTATCAAGAACAAAGCCGCAAGGAGCGCCCGACACCGGCAGCGCAGCAGTGGCGCGCCAGCGGGAAAAGGGACGGCGAGGGTGGAGTGGACGGTAGCAGCGAAAGTTACCGCAACTGCATTGCGCGGAAGACAGGGGTAAGAGGATCGGCGATAACACGTGATCCTGTTTTGGAGGACAAGGGGAGAGCAAGGCTCGCGCAGCGCGCGAGAGATGGCGGCAGGAGCGCGCGGAACACTCTCTCTTTTTTCCGGCAAACGAATCCGTTTCGCTCGCCGAATTTTTGTAGTAGTGTGAAGTAAAACCCCTCAATCTCCCAAAGTAGCGCCATTCGCTTCCCTCCTCCTCCACTCGGCGCGGCCTCGACGGTAGCGCCGCCGGTGGTGGGCCTGCCGTAGCAGACGACGGCTAACACGCTACGGGACAAAATCCGCAGAAAAGTTCGTTCGAGCCCTGCTGAGCAGTTTTTTCAATCGAGATCTTTCTTCGTCAGTCGGTAACTGGCCTTTAGAATTTCGTGTTGGCATTGCGGAAGAAATAGAGAAAATGACCATTATTCAAGGCGTATTTAAGGCGTAAAGCGCGCGACGTTGAGAGTTCCTGTTGCTGAAACACGACGCAAGCACGCGGTGTACTCAAACACGCGCGTAATTACCAAAGTTTCAACTGTTGACAGCGTGAAAGTATGTGTACGTGGTTTCGTAGGTACGTGGTTTCGTAGTACGTACCTGCAGGACACTTTTGTTCGGTCGGCGCGTGAGAGATTCCGGCTGTGTGCGGTCAGCAACGCCTGGCAAAAGGGCCGTTTTTTCATTGCGGGGTGCTTTGGTAATCGTGACAATATATTGTTTTTTTTTTTTACAAGTACTGATCCAGGACAGCACATGTAATGGCTAACGGAGGCCTCTGAAGAGCACGTAACATTACACTAATGCAAGCGTCGCAGGGAGTGTTAGCATACAAAATTGGCTGTCCGCGATCTTATACCCCCTTGGCATGGACAGGCTTCGGCGAGCCCCATCCAGCGCTGGTTCTAGCTTTGGTGTTCCCGTTGCCGCTTTGGTGCCCTGGAGGCGCCGTCAATAATACGAAATAATGACAAGTTGTTACACCAGTAAATAAAATTTTTTGAAGAAATACAATCGCGCCGAGGCGCTACCTTCTAAAGCAGCGCTAGCGCGCGAGTATTATGAAACGCCAACGAGGAATTTACCGGCCCACGTACGACTCTACGATCAAAGTGCACGTTAAACATCCCCAGGCGAGCTAGATAAAGTTATCCGGAGCCATCCACTACGACCTACATCCTAGCTTTAGTCGCTTCGGAACGTTAAAAACATTAATCACCACAAACCAAATCAATACATGCGGGCGTACATTCGAAGCTAAAAGACTGCATCGTAAGTCATAGTGAGCCTTGCAATAGCGTCGAGAATGTGCTAACTTCTGGTGGAGCTCAAAACACACCCTGAATAAAGTCGCTTTTATGTCACAGGCCAGCTGCAGATGCGTGCATTTCACCGCAAGACGATACTACATGAAACAAAGAGAGCACATTCGAAAAAAGAAAGTCAAACAACGCGCTAAAAACCACGCAGAGCATGAACACCCACTTTTTCGAAGCGGAAGGCGTGAACTAGGCTCAAAATAAGAGGTTGTGAGTAGCCGTGGCCCTTACTTCACTAAGCCGTGCGTTCTTTGCCACTTCATCGAAGTCAGCTCGCCCGATCCTGCAATCCACACTTCTTTTTGCGTTGCGCCCGCCGGACGGCAAAGCAAAGCTTTTTGCCCTCGCTGTGTCTGTTGCGGCAACCGAAGGCGCAGCAGCATGGCATCGCAATTAAGTTCTCGGCCCTGCACATTCTATTACGCTAACGCACTCCGTCAGTCCGCCTGCCGTACTTTCGCCGCGCAGGCCCAACAATGGAGGTCGGCGCGCGCTAGAAAGAAAAAATATACAAAAACGCGGCGCCTGCTTCGCGCTGGAAAGAAAAAAATATACAAAAGCGCGGCGCCCGCTTCCACGTGACACAGATTGGCCAATGGGGGAGCGGAGGAGGCTGGGGCGACAGGAAGCGTGGAGGAGGACACGCCAGGGTGAGCGCGGTGGCGGAAAGATCTAAGAATGGCGCTACTTTTGAAAAATTGAGGGGCTTTAGCGGAACAAGAGACAACGTGCAGGGTGATGATCTTGGTTACGGCGGGGCCGAAGCCGATGGCGCCAAAGGGCTGCGCTCTAACGGTACTCCTCCTAACGGTGGGAAAGGCGCGCCTCACGCGCAGAAACCGCACTTTGCCAGGTAGTTTTCCTCACATGGTTTCACGTTGTTTTCAAAGTAACCAACTAGCCGAGCCACAAGTACTGAAGCCGTATTCAACTTCACATATGGAGTCAGTATACTCACTCATTCGACTCAAATGCCACTGCCAATGGGTAACGGGTGATGAAGGTGGGAAAGTCTTCGTTGATATATTTTTGGAGCACTTTCTCAGCGTCTTTTGTGGAGTGCACGGTGCAGCCTTGATCCTCCACGAGTGTCTGCAGGTTTCGGCTAACGTCGGTGGCCGGTGACTCGCCGACCACGACGCGTGATCTCGGGAAGTGGACGCCCAGTTCTACCAGGATTTCGAGGGTCTTGTTTTGGCTGCGCACCAGCGTCTTTGCTGCAACTTCTGTCTTCCACGTAGACAGCACCAGAATTGCTAGTGGCACCAGGAAAAAAAATAAGTAGGTATCCCAGCTACGCTGCAGGCTTATGAGCCGCTTGACGGAGAGGGCAAAGAATGACCTGGCCACTGTGCGCCGTTTTGTAATTGACTTGCAGGCACCGTCGATATCTTGTCCTGCAAGTTGAACGCAGGGGAGTGAGCATGCTGCAGAATACAGGGTGCTTCTACGAGAACTGTAAGTAACAATTAAATATGCACGCTCTGATATAAACGGACGGTTTTTCCGGACATATGTCGTCAGCGCTGCCAACCATTGCGTGACCGATGATGCGCGCTAATTAGCCACCTATTAAGGAAATTTCTATAATTCACATTGTATTCCAGCGGACTCATCATAGCTGGGATATTGAAGTGAGTGCTCCATACAAGCCATGCAACTTTTTGATCTAGAAAGGTGGCATTGCATGAGGAATTACGGCACGATCGAATTCGCCTGTGAGAGCGCACGAATTCGGAAGTGGGAGGCTGGGGCGAGCGCGAAGCCCCGCTCCTTGACGTGACGTTCTGCTTACGTCACCCAGCAGCGGGCAGCCAGCGCGCATGCAGCTTTGTGTTTGTCGCTGTGGCAGCGCACTGGCTGCCCGCTGCTGGTGACGTAAGCAGAACGTCACCTGAAAGTACGTGGCTTTCCGCTCGCAGCAGCCTCCCAGTAGCGGTATCGCGCGCTCTGACAGCCGAATTTTGTCACGCCAGCGTTCTGCGGCTAATCGCATCTTTCCAGATCTAAAGGTTGATATGGCTTGTACGGAGAACACGCTTCTATTTCCCTATTACGAGTAGCCCGCTGAAACTAGAAAATAAAAATTTATTGATGGGATATTTGTTATTCAGATACTAATTAACACGTATCAGCCGTCACCCACGGTCACCACCATTGACGGGATGTCTACGCAGGAAACTTCTGTACTAGTATTTCCAAGCGGCAATCTTTAAATTTTATTTAAGTTCTTCGTTTAATTACCCCATATCAATTCAAATAACATTACAAATCTCTGCACCGGGTAGCGCAAAGCACGGACAGACCTCGATATTACTGAGATTGGCGTTTTTTTTTTCGCCAAGGCAAACATTCTTCTTAGCTACACGATATTTTTGTCAGCATTAGGACGATTGTCCCTGGAGGAACACTTGTAAAATGCGACGGTATGCTTGTGCCTTGTACACATGGCTTACTAAAAGAAATAATTTCTGCGACAATCTTCACCCAATGAATGACTGTTAAAGCGTGAATTTCACTTTCTTCGCAACGCACCAGCAACGGGGCGCCCCACTGGCTACTCTAGACACCCTTAGATTAACTAAACCTCCAAAGCAGACCACGTTGTGTCGAAGATGTGCCAATATAATAAAAATGCTATAAAACTTTGAATAAGGCTATGTGCCGCTTAAGAAATGACGTTGCTGTTCTCTCAGTTCTATATGAAGCGAGAAAGAGATAGCTGAAGGAAAGAGAGGAGAAACTTTTCTTAAACAATTGTACTTCATTCTTACTTTGATAATTGTGTATGCGCAAACAAAAAAAATGCGTTCATGCGGCGTAAATTCTACCGAAACTTCTATCGGCTGAAGTGTCATTGCGAGAACTGCGGTTACCAGGGTCTTGGCGATTGTGTTATAGCAGTAGTGAGCATCAAAAAGGCACAAACAATGGCATAAAGAATGAATACAAAATATACTGTTTCATCGAGCGAACTCTTCTTCTTTTGAAAAGCTATAGCAGCGCCCTCTAGCCGGCACACTACTACTCATGCTTTGGACTAAAATGGATATGTTCGAAGCTGCCTGAGGGCTTTCGCCGGAATCACATTAAATACTCTCGTGTAGACGGACTGACAAGGATGTACTCACGGTGTTGACTGCCCACATGGCGCTGGCTCTATATCTAAGCCACAACTTCGAAATTATAGGCATCTTACCAGGGACCTCCTACTGATAGTGCACTTGGACCTTTTTTCGGCCCACAAATACACAGATCATCCAAGATACTCGATCTTTCAGTTTCTTTGACGATGAATAGTGTCTTATGATGTTTTCCGTTGTCATGTCCAAAGTGAGAGTTCTATCGTGGTTAGCTTGCATGTTTCCTCAAAGTATTTGCTTTGGAAATTTCATTTGCTGAATATCCCAGTTGTGCCGGGCAGAGTGCCTTAAAAAGTGAACGTGCCAGTGGCACCTGCTTGTTTGCGCGAGCGCAACCGCAGTATCTCAGCACTCTGGATGTCAAGCACGTTTCATGCTACGTATCGCTTCAGTTGGAAGCATAGTATGAGCTTCGGGAAGGTGGTCTTTTCCTGCGCATCTCGCTGGGTGAATTCCATCGCATTTCCTTATGATGTGCTGAGTAGTCTGAAGATCTTGTTGTGCTACAGCCGGCACACGCCTCATTCTGTCGCCCGATCCGCTATGTTTACCAGATGATTAGCACAGCAGCATTTCTGCCCACGGCAAAATCTTCGTGCTCATCCATGTATTCGCGCCGCTTTAACCACTCCGAGTATTTCGGGTACACCCCAACTAGGCTGTTTGCACCACCATCGTTTACGGCAATTCAGTTCGGCGATGGCACATGTTCTGCATTTAAACTAGCCCCAAATGCACACATTTCAAAATATCCAGACCTATTGCGATCGTGACCTGACCGTTTTTTATTTTGATTTTTTATAGCAGAGGATTTAGCGAAAATGAAAGGAAACCGTAACGACTAACGTGAAGGCGCTTTAGAAATTGCCAGCCAAACTAAAAAAAAAAGAAATAGAAAACGTTTCGAGGCCCATTCGGACGATTAGACAGCCCGTTCATAAGTGTCATTCGTACAGAGTTTACTATTAACCCCAAATCTTTGACTAGCACCCCGTCGCGCATGACGTCAGTTGGGAGGGGGGGGGGGGAGGGATTATGCTGGCCGTGCCGCACGTGCGCTCGGTGCGTGATGGCAACTTGACGCGGTGGGCCACGGTGCTCTGTTCGAGTATTGCAAATGTGAATCGGCAGCATTGCAGCACAGTATTATATATATATATATATATATATATATATATATATATATATATATATATATATGTATTGTAGCAGAGTGGTTGTAGTGCAATACTGTGGCGCCCACTTCGAGTGGCTTTAATCGTTAATTTTCGTGAAGATTATGGTTCTTTAAATTGTGGAAGTACTCAGTAGCATGTGATTTTGTTACATGAAGCCGCGTTTACATACTTCGTTACACGTATTTATATGTTTCATCTGCTGCATGGCTAAGGAACAATCATATTGTGCTTCGGTCAATCAAGTGAGCGCTAGCTGTAAAAGTTTCGTTTAAACAAAAATTTTATCTAAAAATTTGCATACCTTGTACTGCTTGTTCTCGTGGTTTTCCCCCTGGTGCCCAGTCCAGGTTGATCCTGTAGGATAACACAGAACCACAATTATGCCAACAGGTGACTGGGAAAGACTTGTATATAAGTAGTGTATACTATATTGAACTTTTTGAAACAGATACATGGCTCACTATCCGTAAATTGTATCGCATGCGTTGTCTCAAGGTCAAGAAAGAAAGCAGCTTTTTACTATTGCTTAATAAACACTACAATCCTGCCGTTCTATAGAAGAGGGCGTGTAGAATGTAAAATATTTATGGCAATCTACAAACTATTACGTCATAAATGTACTTTACAAGAATAAATAAAAGGGGATCCGAGGGCCTTGAATTTTCGTTTTTCTCAATCAGATGAATAACGTGTTCACGCCGCATGCTTTCAAATAAAAAAAACTTTGTAGTTAACGAGCACTCAATAAAGAAAAAAAAAGCACACTGGTTCAATACTGTGGACGACATAACTACCCGCTGGTGACACGAAGCGCGGCGTTATCACAGTCAAGGATTTAAAATTGACATTTACTATGATGAAACGAACTGGGTAAGTTACAGCATTTTATTGGTGGGTCCGACATAACTCCTCCGATGTTACCTGTTGATGGGCGACAGTTAGCTAGCCAAGGACTTCGTCCTGTTGCTTACTAGATTTTCGTAAATCCTCAATATAATTATGATAGTCTTCAACTGATAATTCATCTACGAACTCCTGATTTTTTACTGCGTTTTCTTTTGTTTATTATTGTTTGTTTTATTGTCTTTCTTTTCTCTCTAGCCTACGTCATATCACTGGCTAAGCTCATCCCATGTAACGACAGAGAGCAGTTCTATATACGTGTAGTGGGCGTGATTCCCTTATTTCTGACTGTAAAGGATCATGTGACTCACAGCAGCTATTCCCAAAGGAGCCCAGTCAAGCTGCTCTAGGGCGGTGTTTCCCTTCACCACTAACGTTCTACCAAACATGAAGGACTGCGTGTGTCAAATTCTTCTTTATCCTCATCCGGTCGCACTGCATGTGTCATCATGAAATGAGCTTTCGTTGTTTTCTTCTCGCCACACTAAAGCATTGCCGTGATATGTTCATCAGTAATGCCAGATCAACAATGATGTATTCATTCACTGATATACAGAGCAACCTACTTCAGGTAGACGTCCTTCATTGATGCGACAGTGACTCCAATGCCTGCAATGCCGAGCTTTTCAAGGGAGCTTTCCAGCGCCCTGAACATGGTAGCGAAATCCTTGTTGTCCAAAGTGCCCAGCGAGACGGACACTTCTTCTTGCTTCTCATCATCGACGACAGCCGCAGGTGTGGTCTTGCGGACGATATGCATGACGTCATGGAGTTTGAAGGCATTTTTCACCTTGGATAACGTCAGCTTGTATCCAACGCCTGCGGGCATAAAAAAGGCAGTTAAGGAATAAAGGAAAAATCAGACATCCACCCGTTCCTAGCACTTGCTACAAAGGAAACCCATACGGCTTCCTCGAAAGAAAAGCCTCAAAGGAACCCGTATGGGTTTCCTTTGTAGCAATTTGTAGCAAGACATCCACTTTGTAGTGGATGTCTGCTTTCCCCTTTATTCATTACTTCTCTCCACCTTGCGGGTTTCCGCAGAACTACTACGTCAAAAGGCAGTAAAAGATGGATCGTCATTGCAGGGCTCGTGTACAGAAACACGGCATCAACAGACGAATCGGCTCAGCATAGCTGCGGGGCTACGCAGCCTCGGAGATAGTCACGTATTAAGTTTACTCGCGCTCTGATGGCTTCCGTCGTGGCGGCGATTATATATTTATATATATATATATATATATATATATATATATATATATATATATATATATATGTATATATACACACATATATATTGTAACGCACAGTTGAGTGACAAGTTGGGCGAACTTGTCATCGTCCCCCTTCCAAGAGTGGATCGTCCCGATGCTCATACAGAAGACGCTGGTTTCTAGACTGTCATGAGCTCGCAATGTTTGTAGGCGGAAGCAGTTATTGCTTGCCGTAGTACGGCTTCATTCAGACGTCATGGACGATTTCTGTTCGATGCCGCCAGCATGATGAGGTTACTTGACCTTCTGGAGCAACTTCATAGTTCAATGGACTAATTCGGCGAATTATCCTATACGGGCGAAAATAGCGACGAAGAAGCTTCCCGGATAGGCAGCGCATTCGTATGGGAGTCCACACCCATACTTTGTTTCCAGGTGCATACTGGACGTCTCTTCGTCGCAAGTTCTATCGCTCCGCGTCGGTTTGCTGCTGCTCCTGAATGCGGTGTCGCGCTAGCTGCCGTGCTTCTTCGGCTTTTTGTGTGAAGTCATTGACGTCATTGTCATTTTCGAAGGTCTCCTCTCTTGGTAGCATTGCATCTAAGGTTGTGGTGACGGTCCGGCCAAAAACGAGTTGGAAAGGTGTCATTTGAGTCGTCTCTTGCACAGCGGTATTGTACGCGAACGTTGCATACGGTAGTATCCTGTCCCATGTTCCGTGCTCCATGTCCACGTATATTGACAACATATCAGTCAGCGTTCTGTTCAGTCGTTCGGTCAGCCCATTGTCTGCGGATGATATGGGGTGGTTTTCGGGTGACTGGTGTGCGTCAATTTCATGATGGACAGTGTCAAATGGGCAGTAAATATGGCACCTCAGTCCGTGATGAGAACCTTAGGAGCGCCATGCCGTAGTACTACGTTAGTGACGAAAAAATCAGCTACTTCACTGGCCGTTCCCTTGGCAAGAGACCCTGTCTCGCCATATTGAGTTAGGTAGTCAGTGGCAACTACGATCCAACGCTTTCCTGATGACGATGTGGGAAAGGCGCCAAGTAAGTCCATTCCCACTTGGGCCAATGGAGTTTCCGGTGGCTGTATCGGTTGTAGGAGACCTGCTGGCTTGAGTGGTGGTACTTTACGTCTTTGGCAGTCCCAACAGGTTCTTACGTAGTGTTGCACAGAATTCAATAACTTTGGCCAGTAATAATTCATGCGGATGCGAGCGAATGTTCTGCTCCTCCAAAATGTCCTGCTTATGGGTCGTCGTGGCATGCTTCCAATATCTCGAGTCGTAACTTTGAAGGTACGACAAGCAGAAATGTCTCTGCACTATGTTCAAAATTTCTTTTGTACAGGACATTATTGCTGAGGACGAACGACGACAAGCTGCGGACAAAAGCTCGTGGAATGTCGACAGGATGTCCTTCTAGGTAATCAATGAGCAGGCGTAACTCCGCATCGGATCACTGATGCTGAGCCATTTGCGATGTAGTCACAGCTCCTGGGAACGGGCAATCCTGTTCACTTTCCCTAAGCGTAGATTCCGTGTATTCAATCGGTGCACGTGACAAGCAATCAGCATCACTGTGCTTGTGACCGGACTTGTACACGACCGTTATATCGTATTCCTGCAGCCGTCGGCTCCATCTTGCCAGCCGTCCAGATGGGTCTTTGAAATTCGCCAGCCAGCACAACGAATGATGGTCGCTGATAGCTCGGAATGGTCGGCCATATAAGTATAGTCTAAACTTGCTGATGGCCCATATCAACGCGAGCCATCCTTTTCTGTCGCTGAGTAGTTCACCTCAGCCTTCGAAAGTGTTCGACTAGCATACGCAATGACTCGTTCCTCTCCGGTTTGCCACTGAATGAGGACGGCACCGTGGCCTAAATTGCTTGCGTCTGTGTGAATAGCAGTCTCGCTTGCCTCGTCGAAATGAGCAAGAACTAGGTGGTTCTGAAGACGCTTTCTGAGCTCATTGAAAGCATTCTCCTGCTCATCCAACCAGACGAAAGCTGCGTCTTCCTTTGTTAGCCGCGTTAGTGGTTCGGCGATCCTTGAAAAATTTTTGACGAAGCATCTGTAGTAGGCGCAAAGTCCTAAGAATCGCCTAACAGCCTTCTTGTCGGTTGGTTTTGGAAATTATTCCACTGCCGCAGTCTTCTCAGGGTCCGGGCGAATGCCTTCTGAACTGACGACATGTCCGAGCAAAAGAAGCTCGCGAAAGCCGAAATTAGATTTCTGCGGTTTTATCGTCAGACCTGCTGATCTAATAGCTTTCATCACAGCCCGCAGTCGTTCTACGTGCTGCTCGAAGGTGGTAGAAAAAAGCACGACATCGTCAAGATAAACGAGACAGGTTTGCCATTTCAGACCAGTGACACAGTGTCCATCATCCGCTGAAATGTGGCAGGTGCGGAACAAAGGCCGAAGGAAGCACTTTGAACTCATATAGTCCATCTGGCGTCAAGAACGCCGACTTTTCACCATCTCGTTCGTCCACTTCTGTCTAGCAGTAACCGCTTTTGAGGTCCAGGGAGGAAAAGAATTTGGCATCTCGTAGTCTATCTAGAGTGTCATCGATTCTTGGAAGTGGGTACACATCTCACTTTGTGACGGCGTTCGGCTTTCGATAATCAATGCAGAAGCGCAAGGTCTTGTCTTTTTTCTTTATAAGTACCACAGGCGACGCCCACGGACATGCCGACGGCTGAATTACGTCATCTTCCAGCATTTCCTTAACTTGACTTCCTATAGCTTCTCTCTTTTGGTGACACTCCGTAGGTATGCTGGCAAATAGGCCTCACTGATTCGTCGACAATTATCCTATTTGGCAATAGATGTCCGCCGGACTTTGGATGACATTGAAAAACATTCGGCGAACTCTCTTACGAGGGCCTCTATTTGCTCCTTCTGTCTGGGCGATAGACCTGGTTCGATGTCGATGGCTGCAAGGACAGAATCCACATCTTGGAATTTCGATGTTGAAATCGCTGGAATGCTCAGGTCTGTAACTTGGACGAAGTTATTAAGGCTGGCAATAAAGCTTCCCTTCGCGACATGTTGCACCTCCTTTCCAAAATTAGTGAGGAAAACGTTGACACATCCGCCACACAGCTGAACAAGCTCTCTTGCCATGCAGATCCCTTTTTCGAGTAGGAGACTGGTGTTGCTGTCTGTTATTCCTTTGTAGTCACTGAACGCGTCGCTTCTTACTGCGACGGCTGCGCTTGATCTAGGAGGAAGCATCAGGTCGTCATCGGCAATGTAAAGGGCGTCGAATTTTTCTTCAGTGTTGAATGCCGCGACAGCGTGCTTTCTTCAAAAGGAAACACATGATTCCCGCAAGTTGATTACAGCGCCATTATCCTGCAAGAAGTCCATGCCAACAATCAAGTCTCTTGAGCACTCGGGAATGACAATAAAGCTAGCGACGTACGTGAAGCCTCGTATTCCTATTCTAGCCTAGCACTTGCCAGTGGGGTCAATGAGGTGTCCTCCCGTGGTGCGAACTTGTGGCCCTTTCCAAGCAGTCAGGACTTTTTTCAGTTTCCTGGAACGCTCACTAGTTATTACCGAGTAACCTGCACCTGTATCCACTAACGCGTTCACTTCGTAACCGCCAACAAACACATGTAAATCGGATACAACGTCACTCTTACGGCACTGGTTTCTGAGGCCTTCGTCGTCGCTCGGAGTCATCGATGGAGGTTCTTGTCTTTTCGCGTCGGCAGCGACCGTACCTCCTGAGGTCGCCGACTCTAGTTTTCCCGACGCGGGCTCTTTGAATGGCGTCTTGGGGAGGTTGAAGACGGGCGAGGGCTTGGTGACCGATGCCTCAATGGCGCTGCTGATCGAGGTTGGTGTTGCTGGTATGCGTGTGGGGAGCTCTGACAAGTGGACAAATAATCTTCGATTTCCAATGGATGATCACCATTTCGGGGGCAAGGTGCGTTCACCGGAAAGCTACGAAGCCCTGTTTGGCGATAGTGGCACATTCTGTACAGGTGGCCAGCCTCCCCACAGTGGTAGCAGAGGGGTATTCGGTCAGGAGTGTGCCATACATCAGCTTCCCAAATCTTCTCGCGGGTGGCGGCAGCGTAGTTCGAGGCATTGAGCTATTCATAGAGGAGGTGGCGGCGACGTCAGCACGTCCGGGAGTTTGCCGCAGTACATCGGCATATGAGACGCTCGGTTGGCGCAGTCGTGGCGCTTGGGGCTGCGCACTGAGCTGTGATTCCCGGACCACCTGTCTGACCTTTTCACGAACCAAGTCTGCCAGCGAAGAGGGCGTTAGAGCGTTCTGGTCAAGCTGTCGCCGCTGGAGCTCTTCTTGCACTACAGATCGCACGAGCTCTCGTATGTTCTCCACGCTATTTCCAAAAACGGCTGGAACTGCGTCAACAGAGGCGATGTTCATCTACCAGTTGTACATCCTTGATCGCTGTTATAACGTGCTTTCCATTGCTGTCGCCTCTGAACGAAACTCAGCGACAGTGCGCGGCGGGCTCCGAACCAACCATGCAAACAGTTCCTGTTTTACGCCCCGCATTAGATGGCGTAGTTTCTTGTCCTCGCTCATGTTCGGATCCGCTCGGTGGAATAGGCGGGACATCTCTTCTACATACATGGCCACGCTTTCGTTGTTCTGCTGGTTTCTGGCTTGCAGGGCAGCTTCGGCCCTCTCCCTGCGGTCGGTACTCGGGTAAGTTGTAAGAAACTCCCGTCGAAAAGCATACCACGACACAAATGTCGCTTCGTGGTTTTCAAACCACGTTCGAGCGCTGTCCTCTAACGCGAAGTAAACGTTTCGTAGCTTACGCTCTCCGTTCCATCCATTGAACTCAGCGACGCGCTCAAAGCGTTCCAGACAGCCCTCTGCGTCTTCGAATGTGTCGCCGTGGAAAGGCTCTGGCGTCACACGAGTCAACTCGATGGGTCCAAGTCGCCGTGAGTCCGGGCTCCTTTCTCTGACTTGAGAAGGGCTTGAAATCATTGCAGAAGAGTACGCATTTGGGCTGGTTGGTTCATGATTACGAGAAATAAAAACAGCGCTAAACGACAGGACGAGTGAAGGACACAGTCAACAGCGCTGAGCTGTCCTGACGAGGCTGAGCAGTTCCGTCTTGTCCAGAGAAGGATGCTCACAAAATTTAGGACCAAGCTTGAGTAGATCGGCAACATTGTTCGGAATTGAGGCATCCCCGAATGTCGTTACCTCTTGGCCTTGCCCCGGATTCCTACGTCATCTCCAAGCAGTCGAACACCCAAGTTGCCCCACAGGAAGTCTGCTGTCTGAGACGCCATTCGCAAATCTTGAAGAAACTTCTTCTGAGCACTGTGGAAATGCAGCTCGTTCTGGTTCACAACCTGCAAGCAATAGGTGTAGAAGCGTACCTGTCGAAATGCTTCGGAGCGCAAAATTTGGCACGTTCTCTTTATGTGACCCTCCGAAGGCATCAGTCCCCCGAACAACACGGCGACTTACGGTGGTAGGTAAGAATGCTTGAGCGAGTAAGTGTAGAGGCGAGCTCTGGAATTCGCGGTGGCGAGCAAATTGATGCAAATGACTGAAGAACGGAAACACGAGAAAGGCACACACGAAGCAAAAGAGCCCGATGTAGAAGAAATACACTGCAGAAGAGTACGCATTTGGGCTGGTTGGTTCGTGTTTACGAGCAATAAAAACAGCGCTAAACGACAGGACGAGTGAGGGGACACAGACAACAGCGTGGTTGTCTGTGTGAAGGTAGACAGACAGCGCCGCTGTCTGTGTCCCTTCACTCGTCCTGTCGTTTAGCGCTGTTTTTATTGCTTGAAATCATTCCCCGCACCTCCACCAAATTTGTAACGCACAGTTGAGTGACGGTGCTTTGATCACTTTACCTTGGGCGAACTTGTGCCCGACAAACAGCTAAACGAGAGCCTCGCTAGAACGTCTGCAGCGTTCGCAAGAGACCCGCGCTTCTTCTTCTTTTCTTGTGTCCCGCGCTGATGTCACGTTGCTGTGATTGCGCGTGCCTTGCGAGCCCGTGTTGTCTGTTTCACCACTGCAGCTATCTTTCGCAGGTAGACGTAAACAGCTGGACGGAGGCAGGAGGCGGCTGGCGCGCGTAATTTGAAATCATCGTGGGTCAATATATATATATATATATATATATATATCTTTCAGAGGTGTGTGCTAACCTGACAACTGGTAAATGTAGAACCAGCACCCTGAATAAGGGGGTTTCCAAAGCCTTTCCCAAGTACTAGGGCTTAAGGCTCACGTCCGTAGCTGGGCCTTATCATATTCGTGGGCAACTTTCTGCGGCCATGAAGGCGAAGCAACAGCGGCGGAGATTCTTCACGCGTCTTAGTGCACAAAGTAGTCTGGCAGACGCTGCACAGAAGTTTATTTCGTTTCTGTAAACAGATACTGAATCAGCGCTTAGCTCTCATTTAGGACGGTCTCGCATTCGCCCAAATGCTGAAAAAGGAAATCAGAAAAATCTAGATCGTATTTCACACTCATTGGTGTACATCGCCTTCATCTGTTGTAAGATGTGTATGGTTTCATAAACATCAACTACCATGCCTCAAAATACATAACTACGTTTTCTTAGAAGTGCTTTTTTGTGCAATTTGTCTCCGCAGCTTTCCCTTCAACGAAATAAAAGTTGTCCGCACGCCAGAGTGACGGCTCCCAAACATTCTGCGTTGCACGACCACGGCGTCAGCTTTCACGAGGACCGCTGTGGAATCTGTAATCTTACTTGCAAATTGAAGCCGGTATGACGCTGACGTGAAAAGACGAAGGTTACAGATTACCGGCTTAAAATGGCGCGCATATATTGTGTCGTCTATTTTATTCAGATATATATGCATGGCAACGTTTATTGCTTATTAATTGATCATTATGTTTCTAAGCTAAATGGGAGCTCCAAGAAACGTTAGGTAGAGTTTGGATTTTATATCGAGCGTACCGAGGCATGCCGGCCTTCGCCACCGAACAGTAGTCATTGAGGAGATCCCCTTAATGACATCACTATAAAATTCGTTAATTTGCGTCAATGGTAAACAAGCGCCAGTTGTCTAAACTCATTGAGATTGTAATAGCGTGGTCTCCCTTAAAGGCCGATGGGCGGCACCTCGACGTCGTTTCAGCTAAGTGTTATTGCAAAGGGACCAAGCTAGCAGCTACGCATAATTACCAAGTTTTGATCACACCTTTTATGAGGCCGTGTTTTCTAATATCGCTTGTGAAAATTTGCGAAGTTATTGTAATGGCTGATAGAGAGCTGATACAAACGTGTAAACTTACGACTTCATCTTTATTTTATTTTTTTTTTGGGGGGGGGGGAGAGGCTTTCTGCAGAGTGAGGGCATAAAAATAAGGTAAAATAGCGGAAAGCATGACATCGAATATAATTCGACGAATGGTATGAGTGACTATTTATACATGTGTTGCGTCAAATTGTAGCGTAAAATGAGATTATTATCACGTACCTATAAGAATCGATGTCACTAATAATATCGCATTCTATATCTGATCCGATGCGTCCTTTTTGCAGCATGATAGGGGGCACGTGCACACACACATACATAAACGTACAAGCACATACGCACGCACACACGCTAATGCATACGCTCACACACACACAAGCACACACATGATCACGCACAGGCAGATACACACGCATACACGCGCAGAACGTAAGTACCCGTGCACGCACACAAACACAAAAGTGCGCACGCTATCACGCCAACGTGCGCGCACATGCACACAAACCGACATGCCCACACAACGCACTAGCTTATACGCACAAAGACACACACGATCACGTACACGCACACACACACGAACAAAGCACACACAGGATCACGCAGCCGCCCATAAACACAGATGCAAACACCAGATCACGCGCCCACGTGCACATACAAACAAATACACACACGCAGACTAACACACAAGCACGCACACACGAACGTACATACACAGGCATACAGATGATCACGCACACGCAAGCACACATGGACACCACGCGCGCACAAACACACAATCTCGCACACATGCACACACGTGATTACGCCCACGCACACACGCACACACACAGATATGCGTGCGCCATGCACGCACACACGCTCACGATCACGCATGCACAAACACACAGGTGACACACGCGCGCGCGCACACACAAGCACGCACATGTATACACACATATACACGCACCGTGAACACACTCAAACGCTCACGATCACGCGCACGAACACGCGCGCGCCCGCACCCACGCCACGCAAGCGCACACTCAAAGACACAACCACGGGCATCATCAAACGACACGCTGTTCCGACGCTGGCGTGATGAAGAGCGGGAACAGCGGCGAATGAGTTCTCCTTCGAGCAGCCTGTGGCTTTAACGCGAATTAGGCGCGCGAGAACATAGCACGGGCGCTCTATGTTGCAGCAGTCACGGGGCCCTTTTTTCGTTGCGGGGTGCTTTGGTAATCGCGACTATAGATAGTTTCTTTTTTTACAAGTACTACTCCAGGAGGGTACATGTAACGGCTGGAGAGCACGTGACATTACAAGCGTTCCCGTTGCCGCTTTGGTACTCACTGTGCAAGAAGCCATCAGCTATATAAGCTCATCGAACCCGTCGCAGAATACCTCCGGTAGTATGCGCGCAGCTGCGCTCAACCGCGCCATGCACAGCCACAGCCGGAGTAAAAGCGAAGATGCTCGCTCCGTTGTCCTCCTCCACCCCTCACCTAGCGTTCGCACATATTCCCGCTCTCTCTCTCCCCAAGCCTTGCGGGCGCAAAATATCACCGCGCACCTTCCCCACATTCTTCCATTGCGTGCGCGAGAAGACACCGCGGCACCAAGCTTCCATTCTTCTCAGCTTACCATCGCAAGTTTTCCATCGCACCTACAGCTTACAGCGTGGGGTGTCGATATTACATTAAGCAGTGCCGTATTACGGTACGGTAAGTGCAATATACGCTACGGTGTTACCGCTTCGTACTAACTTACCGCGATCACCAAAGTCGTTTTAGCTGCGTGTGCCACTTGACGCGTACGATAATCTAATATAGATGGTGGCGGCTAAAATCGGGGCTCTGCCGAATACAGTAATTATTGTGCTCAGCGCGAAATATTCATTTCGGCGAATACTAGAAAACTTTATCTTCTTCATAAACACATTATTCTTTGCGAATGTGCCCGGCTACGGCACATGTAGGCGTCAGTCACATACAGTCACAAGGCCGGCAGCGACACCTTGTAACACTTTGTTCTGCAGCACTCGAAACCTTTTTTTTTGTTACATAGGTGTTGTTGCCTAAGCAATAAATAAAAAGAGATTGTTTGTTGTATATTGCAACGGTGCCGATACTTTGGACCAGCACATAAGCAGAATGTTGTTAATTACTGCAATGAAAACTCTGCTTCCCGTCTAAGTAAGATATGCGTCACTAGAAGGTGCCCCCAACGTGAACTGTTTTTTATGCCACTTGTTTACCTTTTGATTTAGACTACCTTTTAATATTCTTTCTTTCTCATTTGGCCAGAGTGTATTAATCGCCGGTTACGAAGGGTACGCCCACAAGCTTAGTTCAGCCGAAGTTCACCTTCCGGTTAGAAGGGGTGTCATACTTGCTGTCACTTCGTCGCGCCGTAGAATGTGAAATATAGTTAACCTTCACATTGGTCCTATCATGGTGTAAAACGCACGAGAGACGTGGAGACACAAGGCGTGGACTCTGTGGCCGACGCCAGTTTCTCACTGTTTTGGCTTGGTGCAGCTCGGCTGGCCAAACACGCCGAGAGCCGAGCCTTACCGACTCCTTACCGCCTAGTATGCCGTTCGGAAAGTATTTCCGTGCGCCAACGCGCGCGAATGCACAGTCGTCAACCGGTACGGTATTGCTGCACTTACCGTACGATAACTTGGCACTGCTAAAACTCTCTAATATCGCACTTGGACCTATACCGAACATCACGGTGGCGAAGGCGGTGGAAGATCGCCTCGATCGTCCATGCAACTGGGTACAGCGACATGGTCGGCAATTGGTTGCTAGTATGAAGCGATCTTGCCTTTCATGTACCACTGATACTAATGTGAAATTATTCAAAGGTTCAGAGAAAGTATGATAATATGACAACACGAACTGGTATGACAAGTCGTACTTGTGTCGAAATTTTAGTGCGCAAACTTGGAATTACGCATCAAGTTTGAGTGTTTTGCGGCAAAGCGCACGTGGGACACAGAGGGCGTATAAGCATAAAAGTGAACTAAACAACCATTGCATACCAGAAGCGATATCTCCTCATCTTATCTTTCTTGCCGAGATTCTGTGTTTTTCGAGTGCCTGTGTTTACATTACACGACTTCACTGTCTACACCGAGTGCAGCCGGCGGGATCATCGAAGCCTTCCATATCAGGAAAAAAACACAGCGTCCGCAGGAGGCAGTCATTCATGGGAATTTACAACAAACTGCTAGGTCGAGTGGTCGGCGCGTATGGCAGAAGTTAGCAGGCTGGTCGTAATTTACGTTACAAAAACAGGCTGAACTTGATCGATTTTGGTTTACTTGTTTTCGAACCACGGACCTAGCTGTGATAAAATGCGACAAATTATTATTCTCTTTGTTTTTTGAATGTTAAGCAGCTATTGTTTTGAGTAATTTTCGTGATTTGAAGCACCTTAGGCTAAAAGAAGTGAACTCGTCAAGCAAAAGATAACACGTTTTATTCCTAACGTGCCCGCATAAATATGTGATACGTTGTCTCTTCAGAAGGGTCTGTTCTGATGTGTAGCGTGGTTTTACTCTTGCTTTTCATTTTCTTGTTATAGCAATTAAATGAGCACTCCAGTCGCATTGACGCCGTCGCCGTCGCCGTGAGGTTCCGTAAAAAATCCAAGTGCGATAAAGCTGTCGCCGTGCGATCTATGCTGTATGTGTGAATGAAAGTGGGTGAGGGTGGGCCGGTGATCGTGTCTAAGTATTGCAAGGTCTGACTACGGGCTAGTTGGAATTCCATGGTATAACTCATCACTTACAGCGCAAACATAGACGGAGGACAAAAAGGACGACGTAGACAAGCGCTTGTCTACGTCGTCCTTTTTGTCCTCCGTCTATGTTTGCGCTGTAAGTGATGAGCTAAGTATTGCGCACGTTAGGGAGGGAAGTCGGGAGGAAGCTGGTCGTCTTCCGTCACGCCCTAGGATCTAGGGGGAAGGGTAGGGAGGGGCGGTTCTACTCCGGGCGGCCCGGGCGGCCTCGGGTGATAGTGCACGCCCCCCTGGGCCGCTGTGTCTTGAAAGTCATCTCCGATGGGGACAGAGTCCGCCGCGCACCATGCTTTCGCAGCTTACTTCGCGTTGGTGCGAGATGCAGCACGAAGGTAAATTCGCTCAACGCTGCTGCCGAGCATCCCCGATCCAGCATTTTAACAGCGAGTTTCCCCGCTAATTGAGTGAGATGTGTTCATGTTCGCCTGTGCGCGGGTGACACGATGCTTGTTAATTTAGTTAGCTTGTCAATATGTACAAGTTTTTACGACCCATAAAACTATATACTTACTATCCATGGCTGACCACTAATTGCTACCTCAATAAAGTCTTCGCCTTTGGGGCGAAACTGCGCCTTTTCTTTCATTAGGGCGATGTTGTTTTGGGGGGGCTGTGCTGTGGTTTCCGCTTTGCGGAAAAGGCCGGCGTGGTCGATATCCAAAGGAAATACAATGCAACGTTTGTCGCAGCCACATGTTTTCTTTGATACGTAATGATGAAAAATCTTAAAAGTTACCGTACGAATACTTCCCAGGAATGTTCAACAAATTTTTTGCGAAGTTTCTCAGCCAGTAACCTGTAATTGGTGCTTCTCACACCACATTTTACAATGTCCGCGTTAGAGGCGAGCTCGAAGTTTGTATGCTTACGCAGCGTAATCTTTTGTCCTTACGTGGGAGTCTACAAGTGGGCGTATGACCAGGGCGTCGATGACGAATCATCATGTTAACTACTAACAAACGGAGGCTTAGCGTTACCAACAAGTGTGTGAAGTCGCTCACGTAGTTTGGCCACTTTCGTTGTGTCACTTGCTCAGACTGGCAATCGTCTGCATCCATTTTTTTTGTTTTTATTAACAGCAAAGCTTTAGGTAGGAATACAACATGTTTCGATGCTGCGGAATGCCGCATGACTGGGTTACTCCGGAGGTTATTTTTAGAGCGAAGCTTTCTTTGTAGCGTCAGCACTCCAAGCAGTGCATACGGGAAGCTCACCAGAGATGGCATGATGTAATGACGCTCAGTCAACCACAGACGAAGATTGGATGTTCGGCTCTTTCGTATCCACCTCTCGAAGATAGCCTTAATATACTTTTGGATAAATGTCAGTTAAGAGTCCGCATATGTCAACTTTCCTCATTTTTTTTACCTTGGCAGTGAACTCTGCGCAGAAATCAATGCCTAGTGTGCAGACATGCCGCGTCAATCGGGTTGAGCAGCAGGCCAATAATGGTAGTGGCAGTCATGAGTGCGGCAGGTTGGCACAGACACGCACGCCAATCGGACAAGCAAGTTGTGACCTCGAGCTTGTGTACCAAGCGGTTGCCGAATATGTTAGCGATGCAATACTGTATGGGAGGAAGAAAAGGCGGAGTTGGGCGCTAGTTCCGTAAAATGCCAAAGTAAAAGTAAAACGCCCGTGGCCCAATAAAGCAGGCCTATTCATTCCGAAGTGAAGCTAAACGCACGAACTCAATCAAGGGCGGTGTTGGGTACGGCAGAGTGGTTGGAGGCTTAATGGTGCAAAGGCTACTCAGGCCATGCTGCGCCTGTCACAAGACAATAGAAAACGCATTGTTAAAGGAGGTAAAGCTGCCTTACATTATAATCATCATCATCAGCCTGGTTGCGCCCACTGCAGGGAAAAGGCCTCTCCCATACTTCTGCAACTACCCTAGTCACGTACTAATTGTGGCCATGTTGTCCCTGCAAACTTCTTAATCTCATCCGCCCACCTACTATCTGCCGCCCCCTGCTACGCTTCCTTTTCCTTGGAATCCAGTCCGTAACCCTTAATGACCATCGGTTATCTTTCCTCCTCATTACATGTCGCGCCCATGCCCATTTCTTTTTCTTGATTTCAACTAAGATGTCATTAACTCGCGTTTGTTCCCTCACCCAATCTGCTCTCTTCTTATCCCTTAACGTTACACCCATCATTCTTCTTTCCATAGCTCGTTGCGTCGTCCTCAATTTAAGTAGAACCTTTTTCGCAAGCCTCAAGGTTTCTGCTCCGTAAGTGAGTACTTCTAAGACACAGCTGTTATACACTTTTCTCTTGAGGGATCTTGGCAACCTGCTATTCATGATGTGAGAATGCCTCCCAAACGCACCCCTGACAATTGGTATTTCTCAGATTATTTCAGTCTCACGAACCGCATCCGTGGTCACTACCTGCTCTAAGTAAATGATTCCCTTACCACTTCCAGTGCCTCGCTACCTATCGTAAACTGCTGTTCTCTTCCGAGACTGTTAAATATTACTTTATTTTTCTGCAGATTAACGTTTAGACCCACCCTTCGGCTTTGCCTCTCCAGGTCATTGAGCATGCATTGCGATTGGTCCCCTGAGTTACTAAGCAAGGCAACATCACCAGCGAATCGCAAGTTACTAAGGTATTCGCTATTACCTCTTATCCCCAATTCTTCCCAATCCAGGTCTCTGAATACCTCCTGTAAACACGCTGTGAATAGCACTGGAGAAATCGTATTTCCCTGCCTGACGCCTTTCTTTATTGGGATTTCTTTGCTTTCCTTATGGAGGACCACGGTGGCTATAGAGCCGCTGTAGATATATTGCAGCATTTTTACATACGGCTCGTCTACACCCTGATTCTTTAATGCCTCCATGATTCTCCATGACTGCTGAGGCTTCGACTGAATCAAACGCTTTCTCGCAATCAATGAAAGCTATTTATAAGGGTTGTTTATATTCCACACTTTTCTATACACCTTATTGATAGTGTGAATATGCTGTATTGTTGAGTAGCCTTAACGGAATCCTGCCTGGTTCTTTGGTTGACAGAAGTATAAGGTGTTCCTGATTCTATTTGCGATTACCTTAGTAAATACTTTGTAGGCAACGGGCAGTAAGCTGATCGGTCTATAATTTTTCAAGTCTTTGGCGTCCCCTTTCTTATGGATTAGGATTATGTAAGCGTTCTTCCAAGGTTCCGGTACGTTCGAGATCATGAGGCATTGCGTATACAGGGTGGCCAGTTTTTCTAGAACAATCTGTCCACCATCCCTCAAAAAATTTGCTGTTACGTGATCCTCCCCAGCTGCCTTCCCCCTTTGCATGGCTACCAAGGCTTTCTTCACTTCTTCCGGCGTTACTTGTGGGATTTCAAGTTTCTCTAGACTATTCCCTCTTCCATTATCGTTGTGGGTGCCACTGGTACTGTATAAACATCTATAGAACTCCTCAGTGACTTGAACTGTATCATCCATATTAGTAATGATATTGCCGGCTTTGTCTCTTAATGCATACAGCTGATTCATGCCAATTCCTTGTTTCTTCTTCACTGCTTTTAGGCTTCCTCGGTTCCTGAGAGCATGTTCTATCCATATTATAGTTCCTTATGTCAGCTGTTTTTCGTTTGTTGATTAACTTCGAAAGTTCTGCCAGTTCTATTCTAGCTGTAGGGTTAGTGGCTTTCATACATTGGCGTTTCTTGATCAGATCTTTCGTCTCCTGCGATAGTTTGCTGGTATCCTGCCCAACGGTGTTACCACCGACATCTGTTGCACACTGTTTAATGATGCCCATAAGATTGTCATTCATTGCTTGAACACTACGGTCCTCGTCCTGAGTTAAAGCCGAATACCTGTTCTGTAGCTTGATCTGCCCTTCATCTATTTTCCCTCTTACCGCTAACTCATTGACTGGCTTCTTATGTACCAGTTTCTTCCGTTCCCTCAACAAGTCTAGGCTAATTCGAGTTCTTACCATCCTGTGGTCACTGCAGCGCACCTTGCCGAGCACGTCCACATCTTGTATGATGCCAGGGTTAGCGCAGAGTATGAAGTCTATTTCATTTCTAGTCTCGACATTCGGGCTCCTCTACGTCCGCTTTCTGCTACCCCACTTGCGCAAGAAGGTATTCATTATCCGCATATTATTCTGTTCTGCAAAGTCTACTAATAACTCCCCCCTGCTATTCCTAGCGCCTATGCCATATTCCCCCACTGACTTGTCTCCAGCCTGTTTCTTGCCTACCATGGCAGTTTACATTATAGCTGGTGTAAATAACCAGTGATCTCTGAGAAGTCAAAGTTAGTCTGGGGCGCTAGCGGGCCATCTGCCAGTAATAAGGCAGGGTGTAAAGGGTAATGTAATTTATATAATTTGCGTAAAATCTTCCGTCTCTGTCTTCCAAAGTGTGGACATGTCATAAAGATATGTATCGCTGTAAGAGGTGCATGGCATTTTTCGGAAGTAGGCGGGTTTTCTTATCAAAGGAGAAAATTGTGTATAAGATGTGTGTCCTTTCGGAAGTTGACTTCCACTCGCCACTTACGGGTTTAATAAGATGTAGCCCGCTGCCTAAACAATAGTCCCATTCTTGTTGCGATAATAAAATCAAGGCTTTCCTAATCGCAGTGATACTATCTTTATGTGGAAGCGTTGTGTTTGTTATGTCTTCGTATGCTGCCATTGATGCGCATCTATCCACTGCTTAAATTACCTGGACTACCAACATGGCTTGTTACCCAGCAAAACCTAGTTGATCTGCCTTATTTGTTTCACGTTACCATGTTTAAAATATCCCCTAAGAGGAGTTGACATTCGGATTTTATGTGAAGAGCCTTCAGGGTGCCTAATGCATCAATATATATGACTGTGTTTTCGTGTTTTTCAACGACGATTTTTCGAACCAGAGTCTATATTGCGTAGACTTTGTCTGTGTACCCAGTGGCATGCTGTGGTAATCGAATACTACTTTCACACTTTTTGTAACGGCCCCCATGTCCACGTATGCTTTTGTTTTTTGAGCCATCAATTTAAAATTTCATGCAATTTTCATATTTGTCCTCAAGAGTGCTGAATTAATCTGTGATATGTTCGTACGGGGTGCCATTTTTTTATAGCTGCCAATGCACAATCGCATAACTGCATGAATGCGCACCATGGGGGTAGTCGTTTGCCTTTTAGCAACCTGAATTAGCTCATCAGGAATGTCGTAAGCAAGACGTTATTCCTCATATCGCAGAAGGAGAGGTCTAATCATGTTCGCTTTATTTCTGTAGTGCCGGCTTGAGTTGCACTGTGTGACGATGTTCTAGCATATGTTTTGTGTAAAGGAGTCGCCTCTAAATTTGTAGGGAAAAGTTAGTAGCGCTCTGCGATGTTGTAAAGGAGGCTCAGTACAGTCACTATATAAGCTCTGGACAGGTGATCTTCTGTAAGCACTACTTGCCAGTCGTAGTCCTAGGTTGTGAACTAGATCAAGTCCTCGGATATACGACTTTCTGAATGAACCATATCTGATGCTACCATAGTCTAATAAGCTACGTGCCAAAGTGCGGCAGATGCGTAGCAGGCTTCTACGGTCAGAGCCCCTGCGCTTCCGGCGCAGGAATTTCAGGATGTTAAGTGCATTGCTCGCTTTATTTTGAGGCTATTTATGTGTGTGAGAAAGGTAAAACTTTATAAAACAGAACACCTCGAATCTTGTGTTCTTCTTTTAACGGTAGGATGGCTTCCTGTAGCTTCAAGATGGGGGATGATTATAGGCCTCTTTTTTGTGAAAAGACAACAATTACAGTTTTTTTAATTTGAGAAGCGAGAACCGTTTTCAGATTCCTACAGCGTCAGTTGTTTAAATGTAATTTCAATTTGCCGTTCGCATTTCGCCAGGTTCGATCCACGACACGCAATTTGTAGATCATCCACATATAATGAGTGCATTACAGTAGAAGGAAATACATTATTGACTGAGTTCATTTTCACCACCGCCATTGTTGTGCTTAATACACATCCCTGTTGCACACCATTTTCCTGAATGAATACGCGCGACAGCACCATTCCTAAAAGCACTTGAAATGTTCGGTCGGACACAAAATTGTCTAGACATTTCAGCATTCTACCACGGATCCAGAAATCCGCTAAGGCCCTGAGGCTACCAAACGTCCATGTTGTGCCGCGTGTTACGCCTTTTCTATATCGAAGAAACCAGTCGGACCGTATTGCTTGTGCAGAAAGGCTTCACTTATCTTGTGTTCCAGCCGGAAAAGGTGATCCTTTGTAGAGTACCTTTTTTCTTTGTACCCACACTGATGGTTATCTAGCAGGTTCTCGGTTTCGAGGCCGTATGTCAATCATATGTTTATAATAGCATCAGAAGACTTTGTAAGACACCTTATGAGTGCTATATGTCTGTAGCTCGTTGTTGTAGGATGTTTTTCATCTTTCAAGAAAGGGAGTATAATAGCTTTCTTCATCTGATTCAGCATTTTTCCCGTGTCCGAGATTATGTTCGAGGAAGGAAGCAAGGCCTCAACAGCTTTAGCTGATAGGTGAGCTTGCATTGTGTAATGTACTCTGTCCAGACCAGGTGCTGTTTTCTTGCCAGTAGTGAGTACCTGTTGATTTCCCGCAGTGTTATAGGGCCATGGTGTTAGAATAGGTTAGGTGTGTGAACGAGCCGTCCCGCAGCGGAGAGCAAGTGGCGAGAGCGAGGAACGAATTTCCGCCGGCCGCCGAGAGATGGCGCGTTGCGGTTGGGGCATGTAGGTGCCGATATTTGTCTGCTGGGAGACATGAATGGCCACATCGAGGATCTGGATGGATACACAGATTGTAATGGGAAGTTGATGCTAGACTTCTGTGAACGACACAACCTAGTTATAGTAAATAGAGAAACTAAGTGTGAGGGACAAATCACGTGGGAGTCCCGTAACAGACAAACGACCATTGACTACTGCTTAATGTCGCAGGGATTGTATAGCAAGCTAGCAATAATGGAAATAGACGAAGAGGGGAAGTACAGCCTCGGAAGTGATCATAAGCGTATTAGTCTACAGTTGGGAGCCTTACTCAAAAGAGAAATACAGGGAAGCCAAAAAGAGTACGCAAAATTAAATGACGCGCAAATAGCGCAAATAGCGGCTGGCATAGAGGAAGCAATAATGAAACATCCCATGGAAAGGTGGGATTATAATCAGTTAGAACTACTCATTAGCACAAAAATAAAAGAGGTAAAAGGAGTAAACCGCTGGAGAGGAAAGGGGAAGCCACGAAGTTGGTGGAATAAGGAAATTAGAGAGGCCATCGAGCAACGACGGTGGGCATCTCGGGAACACAGAGAAGCAAAGAGGGCGCAGTTATCTGAAGAGGAAATAGGCCAAAAATGGGAATATTATCGACAAAAGAAACAACAAGTGCAGGTCCTCGTCCAGGCTAAAATAAAGCAGTCCTCTGATCGCTGGCTGGCTGAAGCTCGCGATGCAACTAAAGGGGGGTCAAGAAAATTCTGGAACCATATAAGCTGGCTGGGTAAAGCTAATCACAGAAAAGAGGAACAGATTCACGATGCCGAAGGAAATTGTTTAGAGGGAGATGACGCTGTGAACTACATTGGTTCAGTTATAGCAGAGTCATTTAGGAAAGACGATAGGGTAATCGCCCCAAGTGAGGGAGCAACACAGAATCGCATATTAGAAAACAGCTTAGAATTGACCAATCTTAACTGGAAAAAGGCGGAGGCAAATGTTCCAAAATGCACGTCCGCGGGGATAGACGAAATTCCAATCAAGTTAATTAATGAACTTGGCCCAAGAAGCAAGGAAACGCTGATAAAAGCATTGGAGGCAGTCATAACAAATAAGCAAATTCCGCACAGCTGGAAACAGAGTAAAATGAATTTGATTTATAAAGGAAAAGGTGATAAGAAGAACATAAAATCTTTCCGACCAATTACGATAACATCAGTTTTATATAGGCTGGCGATGCAGGCGGTGAAATTAAAAATGCAGTCATGGGTAGAAAGTAATAGAATACTTGGAGAACTTCAGAACGGGTTCAGAAGTGGTAGGCGCTTAGATGATAGCCTGTTCGTGCTTACCCAGTGCATAGAAATAGCTAAGGCGGAAAATAGACCTCTGTATTTAGCCTTCCTGGACATAAGTGGTGCATACGACAATGTGAACAGGGAACTCCTGTGGAACATATTAAAAGCTGAAGGTATCGGTAATGAGGTAATTGATTTTCTACAGGAACTATATCGAGAAAATAATGTTGAAATAACATGGGAAGGAATCAAGAGTACGACAACTGTCGAGGTTCACAAAGGATTAAGGCAAGGTTGTCCTCTATCACCGCTGCTGTTCATGCTTTATATGATAAGCATGGAAAGAAGGTTACAACGAAGCAATCTAGGGTATAATCTGTCGTACAGATTAGGCGAAAAGGTTGTTGACCAACGACTACCGGGTTTAATGTATGCGGACGATATTGTACTGTTCGCAGATAGCCAGGAAGATTTGCAAACTCTGGTTAATTACTGTGGGGACGAAGGAGACAGTTTAGGTTTCAGTTTTAGTGCAGCAAAGTCCGGTGGGATGTTTTTCAACGATACAACTGATCAGGAGCTTACAATACAAGGCCACGAAATACCCCGAGTGGCCGAATACAAGTATCTCGGGGTTTGGATAAACAAAGGGCAGATGTACACGGAAAAGCACGAACAGTCTCTAATAGCAAAAGGGCGAAGAGATGCCGGGATAATGAAACATAAGGCATTGTGGGGTTACAACAGGTATGAGGTACTGAGAGGCATTTGGAAGGGAGTAATGGTGCCGGGGCTTACTTTCGGGAATGCGGTCCTGTGTTTAAGGGCAGAGGTTCAGTCGAGACTAGAGGTAAATCAGAGAGCTGTGGGAAGGTTAGCACTAGGTGCCCACGGGAAAACCACAAACGAAGCAGTACAGGGAGATATGGGCTGGGCGTCATTCGAAGCACGGGAAGCTCAGAGTAAAATCCTATACGAAAAACGTCTGAGGAAATTGGATGATAACAGGTGGGCAGCTAAGGTGTTTAAATACCTATACAGAAAGAGCGTTGACTCACAATGGCGGAAAAGAACTAGAAAGCTAACCAGTAAGTATGCCAGACACGAGGACGAAAAAGGACAGAGCATTAAACGACAGGTTAAAAATGCGGAAGGTAAAAATTGGATAAATTCAATGGGAAATAAGCATAGTGTAGAACTATATCGAAACTGGAAACAGCAGATCAGGAAGGAAGCGTTTTATGATAACTCAAGAGGCAGTGCCCTACTCTTTGAAGCTAGATCAGGATGTCTTAGAACGCGGAGCTATAAAAAGAAATTTAACGAAGAAGAAGACACATGTACTGTGTGTGGTAAATATGTAGAAACAATGGAACACCTCATACTAAAATGTGATGGTATCAACCCCGATGGCGATGCGGCCACAGTCACCCTTCCTGAGGCCCTAGGGTTCAGAGATAATGATAGTCATGTAAATAAAGGTGCGGTGGAAATTAGCAAAAGGCGATTGGAGGATTGGTGGCTCAAAAGCAGAGAGGTGACATAAGGTTAAAAGGGTAGGAAGACGTATTTAAAGAAAATCGAGAATTTCAATAACACACAACACAGATAAAAATAAAAGGCAAAATAAAAATCTGAGCATGGTGGCAACTGCCATCGCCCCGTTTCAAAGGGGACGCTCCTACCTTCCATCCATCCATCCATGTAGGGGCGGCTGGGCTTTAGGTGGCTGAGAGCCCACGTATTGTCATAAGGAACGTGTCAGTTCTTGTCTTCTGTCGTGCGCGTCGTTTTTCTCTCGTGCACGTGCACGGTGCCTTTCGCTGATATCCACGCTCCATCATTTTCTCCGTTTTTGCCGCATTCTGCGTTCGCGTGATGGGGAAGAAGTGTTTTGTGCCACGCTGCAATACGGGCTACAAATACTTCAAGGAATAGTTTTCGCTTTTTTCGGCGCCGAAAGACGACGAACGACTGCAGCAGTGCCGGCGGGCCATACCAAGAGAGGACCGAGCTCTACAAACAACCGATTACGTTTGCGAGAGACATTTTGAGCCCAGTTTTGTGTCCAAGACCTGGACGGCAGAGTACAATGAGCATGTGCTGCAAAGCGTCCCGCGACGCGCGTTGTTGGCAAAGGACGCGGTGCCAACGAAATTCCCTGACTGCCCTGCCTACCTTTCGAAGACTTCAAGAAGCAGAAAATGACCCGCCGAAAGGCAACCGCTAGAAGCGAAAGAAATGAGAACCGCCGAACCTTGTGTACAAGGGTCAGAAGAAGCTAGCATGCGCTCTTCTCCGAACACCGCTTAGGCGTGCAACGTGACAGCGGTTGAAGAAGAATCGGATTACAGCTCAGCAAAGCGGTGATCTCAGCATTCGCAAGCTTGTTCGAAAACCCTCCACTGTCGTGCCCACCGTCTAAATGCTGGGACTTTTATCGGCTCGAAATGGACGAAGTCAAAAGTGTTGTCTTTCTTCAACTAAAGCGTTCCAAGAGATCTGCCAGCCAATTGCTGTCGCTTAACTCACGTACTGCATCAGCGGGCGACATGACCGCATCAGACACGAATGAAGCAACGTGCTCGTGGGGTGGCATCGGCCCTGCTGCTTCTCTGATGGCTGCCAAGGTCGTCGAAATTGATGACAAAATGGAGGTGAGAGTAGTGGAGGTGGGCAAAGTTTTTTGTTTGGAGGATTTAAAGTGTACAAGCTCTGTGAGATCTTTGGAGGACGTTAAAACTATCTTGGAGCATGTAGACAATGTAAGGCTGTGTACTGCAGGACCTAGCGTCAAAGAGTATCTTGAGGCTGAGCAGCAAAGTACGTTTCTCGATTCTGATAATAAATGGCGCCACAAGAAATGTCCACTAATCCACAATGCCGGTGAATCGCTTTGCCAGAAGTGCTTCAGCCTCTCAGACATATTCCGAATTCGCCAGAATAGGCTAGTGGAGAAGCAATGGAAGTTGAATTCCAGTGGTGCTTGTTTCTCCGCGAAAAAGTAGCAAAACCGTGAAAAACTTGCAGCGCTCAGGCGTGCTAACTATTCCCTCAAAAGATCAAAGAATCGCCTTTGTAACTGGCAGAAGATGCTCACTACCGAGCTTAAGCGAGCTCGTGAGCGCCTGCAGACAATTTCTGCAAAAGACATTGAAGCGAAGCTTTCCGAAGCTGAGCTACCAGGAATACAGCTGACGGCAGTGAAAGAGTGCTTGGCAGCTACCAAACTCGCAAATAAAAAGAGCCGGCGCTACACAGAAGACTGGCTTTTGCTGTGTCTGTTGCTGCACATTCGCAGCCCATCGGCGTATTCCTTCCTCCGAGGAAATGATGTTCTACCGCTTCCTTGTGTCACAACAGTTCGAAAGTATTTAAGTTTGGTGAGGGTGAAATGCGGATTTGACACGCGATATTTTGCGGCATTAAAAAAAAATTGGCCACCAAGGACGAGTTTCAGCGACAGAGGATTTTCTTGTTCGACGAAATGCAGGTAAGGAAAGACATGAGAGTGCACTCAAAGTCGATGACTTATTGTACATTCAGCGATTTTGGTGACAGTGCGACGACCACCGATGACCTCGCCGACCATGGACTGGTGTTCACATTTCGAGCATTTGGGGATCATTACTTGCAGTCAGTTGCTGTCTTTGCGAGCAAGGGTCCTAGAAAAGGCACCAAACTTGCACAGCTCATACTAAAAGTGATTTTTCTCCTGGAGGAAGCTGGCGCGTTGGTAGATGGAATTGTGTGTGATGGAGCAGCTACTAATCGCTTAATGTGGAAAGATGATGATGATGTTTATGGTTTAATGGCGCAAGGGCCAGGTGTGGCCAAAGAGCGCCATGCTAGGAATGTGGAATGCTAGGAATGTGGAAAGAGTTCGGAGTGAGTGGGGCTCTTCGGCACACCAAACACTTCTTTACTCATCCTGTTGACAACAAACGCATTGTTTTTTTCCGATGTGCCTCACCTTCTGAAATGTGTGCGTAACCGCTTGCATCGACAAAAGATTTTGATTGTCAGTGGTGAACGGGTGCACTGGGAGCACTATGACAGATTGTTTGTAGAAGACTCGAAGCAACCCGGCCTGGCGCGTGTCTGTCCTAAATTAACGTTTTCCCATATTAACCCAACAAACACTGAAAAAATGCGTGCTAAGCTGGTGACCCAGTTGTTCAGCCGGAGTGTAGCAAAAGGGCTGGAGTTTTATTCGAGGAGAGGCACGCAAGGATTAGAAAGTGTGAAAGGTACGATGGAGTTTACCATGAAACTCAATGACCTCTTTGACGCCCTCAATCGAAACTGCCCGCGAGAAGGCATAACTGTAGGGAACAAAGATCTACGAGTTTTAGCATCTTCACTGTATTGGCTAAACAAGTGAGAGCAAGATCTATTATCTCAAAAGATTTCTCGTAAAAATTACCTAACCGAGCAGACCGCAAAGGGACTGCGCGTGTCAATTTTATAAGCACTAAAACTCTCGGTATTTGTTCAAGGAGTGTGGGTTCAGGTATGTCTTGTCGGGAAAGTTCAATCAGGACGTGCTTGAACGCTTCTTCGGATTTAAGTATAAACCCCATGCAAGCGATCTTGCGCGCGACAGCGACAAGCGACGCGATGGAGATGGCTGTCGCGTTCGCTCGTCGCCTACAAGTTGCACCCTATGCGAGCGATGACTTCGAGCGACGTCTCCCCAGTGTTGCCGGTATGAGGGCAGCAATATAGGCGCCGAGACTAGCGTGACGCGTGCTTTATTAACTTAAGTTGATGTATTTTACTGTAAACAGCAGCATAAAATATTTCTGAAAGTCTTGCAGTAGGTTCTTATCCTTGCACCTATAAAAATTCAATCGTTTGCTCGTTGCGTGCGACAATCGGAAGTACTGGAGTTATGTACATCCAGTTTCGGCTTTGCGCTATTGGCTAGTCGCTCATAGCACTTCCGGGCGACGAGCGACGAATTCTAGATTTGCAAAACCGAGCGATCGCGCGACAAGACCGAGCGATCCGTTCAAGCGACGGCCCGATCCGTCGCGCTAACCCGTCGCTCGTCGCTGTCGCGCACGAAATCGCGCTAATGGGGTTTAGCCTGTATCCGCCAAGCAGGTGGCCAAATGACCACCCCTCTATGCCCACTTTCCTGCAATTGTATGACATGCTCTCAGTGTATAGTTCGCTCAAGCCGCCGAAGTTTGGCAATTGCGAAGTGCAAACCGCCGATAATACACATGCACTAACACTGACTGATATTAAGCTTGCGTTTAAGGTTGACAATAGAGAAAAGACACAACTTCAGCAACTAAAACAAAAACTGGATGGCTTAGTGGACGCGGAAACTGAGTGTGAAGAAGTTTTTCATCATGTATGTACAGAGCCAGAGGTTATTGACTGCATAATTTATTACCTTGCTGGTTTTATGTGTCGAAAACTTAAGAAAAGTGCAACATGCTCAAAATGTAGAGAATGCCTTATTGAAGAAGCTGCTGCACAGTCTTTAAAAGAAAGTACCCTAGTTCAGTGCAAAACTCGAGGTGGACTATTACACCCATGTAGGACCATTTTCCAGCTACTGCAAGCAGCCGAGACTGAATTTCAGAAGCACACTTTTCACAGAAATGTCTATGAATTGACAGTGGAAAGCATGCTAGAAAGCTACCATTTTTCTTTTCCTTGTTTGGAACACAAAGAAGAAATGAGGGCATGTCTTCTGCATCACTATATAGCAATTGAGGATGCGGCAAGTCTGCAAGCAAAGAAAAGCTGATGCAAAAAACAAAACACAGCGGCTGCGGAAGCTTGCTAAACTTGTTTGACACATGATTTTTTACTTGTCTGTATTTCTTATGCCACGTATTTTTGTGTGAACTAAACAGAAGATAGCGCAATGTAGCCGTATCTGATGCGACAAAGCGGCTACGGAAGCTCCCAAATTTTGTGCAAAACCTGTAATAGCTGGCCTCTTTTGTGACTGCAGATATGTGTGTGAAATAAATGGTGATGCAGCATTGTTTTTTTTCTCAAAGCCTGAAAGCAACATTCAGCGCCCAAAACCTACGCAGAAACTAGCGCACATAACAGCTGCAAACGAAAACACAAGACACTCGTTTTCGGACGCCAACTTCCAGAAGTCCTCTGTCGGCAACATCGCTCACATTATAACTTAATATAAGGACAAAATATTCGGAAGACTGAGACGTATCGCAGAATAGCTGCTGTTACAGCTCGCGCCAATTCTAACTATTAGTGGCCTGCGATTTTCACGACAGGCATTTAATATAAAGCACCACACGCCGTTAGGTTTATTACGACTAAGGCTGAATTGGCCCTCATAATATATTGCAAGGAGCCCGCAGTGCGCGCGTTCACCCTACCCGATTGTTAATGGGCGCTGCGCCGAAGGCCCCAAGTTTGGCGCGCCGCCTGCCGGAGGACGGGCGCACTACGAGCGGCGGCGCGCCGCGCCGCCGAGACTCATTCGTACACCTGACTTATTCTACAGGGGCATTAAAAATATCTCGGAACTTTCTGTAGTAGGAAGCATTAGTTTTTCTGCTGATTGCTTATATTTTTGAAATGTGACAGAATAATTTACTGAGCTTGATATGCCATTGAAATACTGCCCTAATATGTATGCTTGAGCTGCTAAATTTGTTTGCGTGCCTTAGGGCGATAGCATGCGGATAGTGTCAGGATCGTAGTCGCCTCCTAACTCACGAAGCTGGTGCCACATTCTTTTGGATATTATTGAGCTGTTTATGGACGATACATAGTTTTCCCACGACTGCCTTTCGGCTTGTATGCGTGTGTACCTGGCTCACGCTTTCGCTTTCTTGAAAGAGAGCTGGTTAGCCTGTGTTGGATATCACCGAAAGATACCCTACGCTTTGTTTTGTAATTTTTTTAGTTTCTGTAGATTCATTCGTCCAGCAGGATTTTTTTTTCTAAGAAGGCGGAGGATTGCGGTATCGTGTGTTCTGGTGCAGCAAGTATAGGGCAGTAATTTTTTCCTTCATTGATCCTATCGTTTGATGACCTAATATGTCATCCAGACGGGCCTTCCCGCTCAAGAGACGTCAGTCTGCTAGCTGGAGTTTCCAACGAGGTACGAACAAGCTGTTCAACAAGCTGTACTTTATTGTCTGGAAAGGAGACAATTTTTAATAATACCACGCATATTGTGACTACCACAGAATGGTCCATAACACTTCATTGGAAATCGATAAAGAAAGACGGAGAGCGCAACGCCAAATCTAGACAGCTCAAAGCTCCAGTGCTTTGAAAGGCAGCAGGTTCCAACATCAGTGTTTAACAGGCATGTCTTTTGTTAGGATAAATTCTTCAAGCATTTATTTCCTGGTGTCAGTTTTTTTGCTACTCCCTCACGTGTTATGTGTGTTGAACTCACTGGCTATTAAGAAAGGTTCAGGTAACTGGTTTGAAATTAACTCGAGATCTCTTACACTAACTTGAGAATGCGGTAGGATGTATATTGAACAAAGGGTGATGGTTTTCTGTGCTAGAACAGTGAGAGAAATAACGTCTGTGTGACTGTTGTTGGCAACTTCTCTAGCTGCAATAGGACCCTGCAAAACAATGGCTACACCACCCGAAAGCCGGCTCACCTAAGTACGGTCGTGCCGTACAACAGCGAAGCTTTTTAAAATGTTTTGTGTTTTTCGCCTATGTTTGTTTCGGGTGAGCACAAGGCCACAGGAGAGAAGTTACTTAACATCTCCTTTTTGTCACCTAAGTTCTGTAAGAGGTCTCTAGAATTGCTGTGCATAATAAAGTCCAAAAACAAGAAAGGGGCTGACAGATGGAATAGCACACTATGGTATAAAGTTTGTAAACAGGGATGAAGTGCCTCAGACAGGCTGGCCAACGTTTCGATAGGAGGACCTATCTTCGTCAAAGGCGGCCTCGTCATCCTCGGCGTGTTAGTTTTAAAGGGTTAGTGCAGTGACGTCACGTGCGGGTGTTGTAGCTGGCGGCTGGTTTTAAAGAGAGAGATTACAAGAGGAAACAAGCGCTGTCGTCCGACGTCTGTGAGCTTCATTCTCAAGACGAGGGAACACGAGCGTGAGAGTGGGCACGCGGGGCGAAAAGAAAAGGAATAGAAGCAGAAAAAAAAGGAAAAAAAAAAGAAAAAAGAAGGGGGGGGGTGTGGGGAAAGCCAGGGCGGCACCAAGACAGACAAAAAAGGGGGGGAGTGAAAGAAAAAGAAGGAGAAAAGTGAAATCTAAGAAATACGGGGGCTTGGGAGCGTGTTGGGGATGCGAAAGGTTAGGAGATATTCAGGGGGAGTCGTTGGCGGCATGTTTTTGAGGCATTAAAACGGCCGGTCAAGCGGTCAGCGCGCGAGTAACACAAAAGAAAAAAAAAAGAAAAAAGAAAAGAGAAGGGAGAAAACCCAGACACACACACACAAAAAAAAAAACATGAGTTGAAAGTGACTTGAGTAGCATAGTAGTAATACGTCGACTAATTTTGAAATAGTTAAGGTGGCGACGAGGAGTCTGCGGTGCAATGTATGGGGTGACTGAAAGGCAGCGGCATGGTCTTTCAAGGGGCACTGCCCCACGCGCTTAACGTAGGTGTCGTTACGGCGGCATCCAGAGATGTCGATACTCTGGGTTGACGCGCCGAAAAAGGCATATTGACTTCGGAATGTGTTGTCGAGGGGATTTCAAGAAAAAAAAAAGGATTAAAAAAAAGGGGGGGGGAGGGAAGGGAGAGGGGGAGGGGGGCCGAAACCGGTATAACAAACAGGAGGGTGACGCGCGCAGAAGGGGGCAAGTGTACATGGAAGAAGGGGATCTTACAGTTGGTATAGATGTAAAAACCTGAAAGAGTACATTAAATTGAATAGTAGGCAAGAAAAATTTTTTTTTTTTTTCCGAAATGGAAGAGTAGGTGAGGTTAAGAATTAAAGTTGGCTGGTGGCCTAATGTGTTTTGTGTATTGGTTGATGATATGAGAGTTTCAGATTTAAGTTACAGCTTTTAAAGATTCTAAGTTGCCGCGTGCCAAATTAATTCCTGTCGGGTGTAGGCAATTAAACTTGTGTATGAGGTATGATTCCGTATACTTCCTTTCGCGAGGGGAACGGAAATTTGTTTGTAGTATATAGAGCCTTCCTTTGTCAAACATATGTCCATGTTCATTAAAGTGGCTGGCTACTGCTTTGGGTAAATTGTGTTTTGTGTCCGCGCGGTGACCGTTGAGTCTTGTATTAATTTGTTGTCCAGTCTCACCTATGTATTGTTTGCTACAAGCGGCGCATTCTAGACAGTAGATAGTCACCCTCCTGTTTGTTATACCGGTTTCGCCCCCCTCCCCCTCTCCCTTCCCTCCCCCCCCCTTTTTTTTTAATCCTTTTTTTTTCTTCTTGAAATCCCCTCGACAACACATTCCGAAGTCAATATGCCTTTTTCGGCGCGTCAACCCAGAGTATCGACATCTCTGGATGCCGCCGTAACGACACCTACGTTAAGCGCGTGGGGCAGTGCCCCTTGAAAGACCATGCCGCTGCCTTTCAGTCACCCCATACATTGCACCGCAGACTCCTCGTCGCCACCTTAACTATTTCAAAATTAGTCGACGTATTACTACTATGCTACTCAAGTCACTTTCAACTCATGTTTTTTTTGTGTGTGTGTGTCTGGGTTTTCTCCCTTCTCTTTTCTTTTTTCTTTTTTTTTTCTTTTGTGTCACTCGCGCGCTGACCGCTTGACCGGCCGTTTTAATGCCTCAAAAACATGCCGCCAACGACTCCCCCTGAATACCTCCTAACCTTTCGCATCCCCAACACGCTCCCAAGCCCCCGTATTTCTTAGATTTCACTTTTCTCCTTCTTTTTCTTTCACTCCCCCCTTTTTTCTCTGTCTTGGTGCCCCCCTGGCTTTCCCCCCCCCCCCTTCTTTTCTCTTTTTTTTTCCCTTTTTTTCTGCTTCTATTCCTTTTCTTTTCGCCCCGCGTGCCCACTCTCACGCTCGTGTCCCCTCGTCTTGAGAATGAAGCTCACAGACGTCGGACGACAGCGCTTGTTTCCTCTTGTGATCTCTCTCTTTAAAACCAGCCGCCAGCTACAACACCCGCACGTGACGTCACTGCACTAACCCTTTAAAACTAACACGCCGAGGATGACGAGGCCGCCTTTGACGAAGATAGGTCCTCCTATCGAAACGTTGGCCAGCCTGTCTGAGGCACTTCATCCCTGTTTACAAACTTTATACCACTGTGCATAATAAAGGCCATTTTGTAACTGAAATGTAAAAATGGCATTAAATGTGAATGAGAACAAGAAGGAGGTTAGGTAACACAGATCTAAAGAAGGCTAATACCAAGGAGCAATAACATTTAGGTGATCGCTTTCTTGTTTACGATGATTATTAAGACTTTGTTCCTCTTTCCGCGCTTGAGAGAGCGCTTGTCCTTCGGTGTCGACGACACCGGGCTTTTTGCGTCCACCTCCACTGCTCTGTTCCAGACGCTGGAGGCCCGGAAGTTGGAGAAGCCGAGACACGTATCTCAGGCCTTGGGGTTCAGTGGATTTTTGGGCCCTGCGGAACAGGCATCTGTGGGCCCTTCGAAGAGGATGGAGCAGCACTGGCTGCATCCACCATGGGGCCGGGACGGGTCACTGTAGGACCACTATGCGTAGGCTCGGACTCTTGAGGCTTGTGACACAGTCCCCACCCGCGTCACATCGGCATAACTTCTTCGCGAGAAGTATGACAATTGTTTTCTGGCTTCAAAGAACGAGGTATTCTTTCTACAGTTAGTGCAGTTACGTCGTTTTCTCTTTAGAGCAACGGAACGACCACGAGTAATCTGGATGGTCTCCTTTGCAGTTAACACAATGTGGGGAACAAGTGCAATGGTCAGATTGCTTATCGTTGGAGCTGCATTTAGCACAGGTTGTTTGACCTCGGCATGCATGCGAAGCATGCATAATCTTTGGCATTTGAAACATCGTCGGTGGTTCGGGATATATGGTTTTACGTTTACTTTTACGTAACCTGCGCCCAGCGAAGTAGGCATTCCACTGTTTCAAAGATGAGTATAACATGTGCTGTCGGATTTCTTGGTCATTTCTTCGGATGACAATTCTTGGTACTTTCGTCACGTTTTGTTCTGGAAACTCTCCAGCAGTTTCTCATTGCTCAGGCCAAGAAAGTGCTCTGCAGATATCACACCCCAGCTTGTATTTAATGTACTGTGGCTTGAAATTGTACTGTTGCATCGCCAATACTGGTAATTTCCGAGGGCTTTTGTGATTGATCTTTCTCATTTAGTTCCAGGAGGAGGTCCCCGCTAGACGTTTTTGAGACTTTGTATGTCGGTTCAGTTTTGTCTTTCAGGCACTTGGCAACCAGAAATGAAGAGAGCTTTTTTACTGGCATGTTGTTTTCGTTGTCTACTACAGAGTACTCGGGAAATGATGGAGCGCTGCGCCGAAAGCAGAACTGGAATGGTGCTTCGGTGCGGCATCTTTTTAGACACCGCTCATAAAGAAGAGAAGCTTGCGCTGCCATCAAAAATATCTATATTGTACAACAGCGCTGACCACCCACCACGGAGCCCAACCAGGGGACGCGGCTTGCGTACAAGTCTGCATGACGCCAGTCGTACGCCGTCACTACAACCAGATATGGTGCACTAGAGGTAGGATGGCCACAGAGGATTAACCCTTGCCGGCAAGGATACAGGAAGTAAATAGAAGAGAGAAGAAGACAGGAAAGGCTAAAACGTTACAGAGAGAGATGGAGATTTGAGGAGAGAGAGACAGAAAAAGGCGACTGCCGTTTTCCTCCAGGTGGGCCACTCTGAACGTGCCGTCTATGAGAACCAGAGGATAAAGAGGTGTGTTGCCTCCGCCGGGTGCCTTCAAGGTCCCATAGCCCGGCATCTGCTCAACCTCAAGAATCCTCTTTTCCCCAGACACGGCTAAGCGGCGCAAGGCTAGATGCGGGAGGGTCCAACCTTCTTGTGCTCGCGTACGTGGTGTCGCAAAACACCAAACGCCTGCTGAATGAGACGCCCCAGTGGGGGCAGAGTAGCTGATTAGACCAAGAAGCGTGATATATATGATGAAGTGAACTGACTTGAGACACTAAGGGCCAACATAGCTGGGAGAAGCGTTCTGCCGTAAGAGGAAATAAAATAGGTTTCTTCGAGTGACCGAGACACCTTACGAGTCAGAGCGGCGGATAAATAGAAAACGAAATAAAGCGAAAGGCATCATTCTAATCGGAAATAGTTTTGCTGAATGCGGACGAGAGGGTGGTTCTTATTATTATTCATAGTATTATTTCATTACCATACTGAGCAGCAATCGTGCTGCCTGGACATGTTAAACTTGGGCCGCCGCCATAAAGTAGTTGGCAGTATTGATTACATCAATACATACAACAAACTGGCGGCTGAAGAACCTTACCACATGCTTTCTTCAGAAAGGGTGTCGATCCGCTGCAGACGACTCCACCGGATGCCAGGATGATTATTTGGTCGGCGATGGCATCAGCTTCCTCCATGTCATGAGAGGACAGTAGTAGAGTTCTCTCCTTGGCCACGTTTGTCAAGGTATCCCACACAGTCCGTCTCGCCTCCGGATCCAGGCCCGCCGTTGGCTCGTCCAGAATGAGCAGCTGGAATTCAAGTGATAAGGTTTCCCCTCGTACACGTGCATGAGATGGCTAGATTGTCGAAGTCCATATGGTCATGGGATAATTTTGACTACGCAGGTCGCTATAATACTAAAGAGCAAAATGCTGGTACTCACTCTGTGGCTTTTCAAAACCGCCAATTATCGGGCTTACGCATTACATAACCTGCCACACTCCATTTCTACTTCATGTCGACAAGAATGTAGGGTACCTACATTTACACTCTAATTTACACCGCTCTGTCTGTCTCTTAACGTCATGTCCAACTTTTGACATAGAAGCTGTTGGTTGATTTCAAGCGTTCAAACTTTTATGACGGTTTTCACAGTTTTAATAAAAAGCTACATAAGTCACTATGTCTATCCTTTGAAGAAGCGCGAGCACTGTTAAGGGTAATAGGCCAGCCAATTTTTTATTGCCTGTGTCAAATATGGGCAGTACACAAAGAAGGTTATATTCTTGTTTTCGACCTTTAAAAAGCGTTATATTGACACGCGTGCTTCTTTATCGGATGAGCGCGTCTCATCTTCTAACAAATGTTACAGCTCAGCGCGGGACGCGGCGGCAAGTATCGGGAGTTTCTGGAATGTTATTGATGGTTCCATCTGCTGCCTGTTGGCGCCGAACTTTGTATAATCTGATGGCAGGTGTGTGCGACGTGAATTGCGAAGAACTTTCTGGAAGACACGCGGGCACCAGCGATTACTCAGGAACCTTCGATGGCTTATGTATAAAAGCCGACGAAACAGACAGGCCAATCAAGTTTTCGACAATCGCCGACTGCGTTCGGTGCTTTCTAGGGCTTTGAGTGTAGCCTCTTTTCCTGGGCACTGGTTCGCCAAATAAATTTAGTTTCGCCATTCACAATTTTGTTGCTGTGCCCTCCACCGTTTCTACCACGGGCTAGTGCGTTATGTACCGAACGCACCCGTAAAGCCGCAATCCAAGTCCGAACCCCGGAGAGAACACCAATGTGGCCGAGGACCAGCGATCAAGCCGTAAGCAGCAAGGATTGCGACCGGAATGCCGATCTCTTTCCGACAATACGAGAGGGATCAAGTGAAAGTCAGAAATTTCAATGGTTGCCCAAGCGCCCCTCATTATGCTGCAACAACCTTGGGAAACACCAACGTTTCATGGATCATCATCTCAAGATCCAGAAACCTGGCTCGAGACATATGAATGAATCGCGGCTTTCAACAATTGAGACTCCGTACACAAGCTCTGGCATGTACACTTCGCCTTAGGAGGCGCTGCCAGAACGTGGGTCGAGAACCAGGAGTACACCCTCGCAACATGGGACTTGTTCCGAAGCAGCTTCCTTGCAGCTTTGAAAGCACAGACACTGAAGACACTGAAAGCAGCAAAGCAGCTTTCAGCGTCGTGCGCAAAGAAAGGGCCGAAGCTGTGCAAGAAACCACAGTACAACTACCCAACGGGAACATAGCGTTCTTTACCGTGGAAATGACGCGCCAGTCCCCCCCCCCCCCCCTCCCCGCCGACGCAGGAGAAATAAATTTGCTTCCTCATGCCTGCGTTAAAACAAGAGCTCTTCGACAGTTTGATACGCAACTCACCCACTACTATTGCTTAATTTGTTTCTGAAGCAACCACCATCGAGAATACACTGTATCTGCGGAGCCGACAATTAAAACGCCGCACGAACACCACAAGCTACGCCGGAGTTCAGTCACTGGCCACCGACGACCTGCGTGAGACGATCAGAAGAGTTTTGCAGGAGGAACTTCAGAAGTTGTTCCCTTCATCACCGCCTCAAATCTATTCGATTGCCGACGCTGTACGCGAGGAGCTAATTATTCGTAGTCCCTCAGTCACCACAGCCACATCAGCAAGCAATGACATGCACCGCCGTTGCCCGCCGTCAAAATAACCCTCCGTGCTCGCGGCAAGGTGCTGTAACGACGCAGTTTAGCTATCCGCCGCCGCTACCGTCAGCTCGGCAACGTGTCGTTCAGCGAAACTACCTAAGGAAGACATGTCTTGCACGCTCCTGACCCCCACCTGCTCTGCTACCACTGCGGAGAAGCGGGTCACGTCTACCGCCGATGAAAATACCAGGAGATGTGTCTGCGAGGGTTCGCTGTTAACGCGCCGTGACCACAGCTTGACGAACGATCTCGCGATATCTGACTACCTCGCTGCCACTGAGTGGCGCCCTCGAGAACCGTCCCATTCGCCATCACCAGGCCGCTACCTGTCACCGTAGCGCTGTCCATACACTGGCTCCGCCCGGGCCGGCCAGTCAGCCCATATCGGGAAAAGAAAAAGCAGCAACCGATGGAAGTGCGGTTGCTGTTCGTCCAACTGACGAATATCCTCCGCCGCCGAAGACCCTGAAGTGACTATCTCGACGACATAAGAATTCGCCGCTATCCCGACGAAGCCTGGAAGCGAAGAATGTGTCGAAGAACCTGACGACACGACGTACCAGCCATACGTCAACGCGATGCAGCGTGATCCTACACCAAGACCTAACTGCAACGCAAGACCAAGAACCACCGACCTCGACGTGCTTATCGACGGCCACGTAGCCACGGCCTTAGTGGACACAGGAGCTGACTACTCCGTCATCAGAGGATAGTTCGCTGCCAAGCTGAAGAAAGCGAAGACTCTGCGGGGCGGCCCTCAAATTCGGACAGCTGCAGGACACCTCCTAACCCCAAGGGCAATATGCACGGCAAGAATTACAGTACATGACGACACCTACGCTGCGACGCTCTCTGTCCTCCAACAGTGCTCGCGAGACGTGATTCTCAGCATGGACTTCCTGAACCAACACGTCGCAATCATCGACCTGAGATCGAAATCACTAACGCTGTCCAGAGACCAAGCGATACCAACAGAGAGGCCTTGCAATCAGCGTATCTTGAATGTACTTGAGGACTACGACAGCATCACGCCTCGCTCCAGCATTGTTATTTCCGTCGGCACCGATAACCCACTGACTTAGAAGGCGTAATCGAGGGCGACCAACGTTTACTGCTCGAGCATGAAATTTTCTTCGCAACAGGGATCGCTGGACTGCACAGAGGGAAAGCAAAAGTGAAGAATAAAGGGAAAATCAGACTTCCACCTGTTCGTAGCAATTGCTGCAAAGGAAACCCATACGGTTTCCTCAAAAGAAAAGCCTCATAGTTGAAGAAAAATTCGTCCTAGTCCAGGACTCGAACCCGGGACCACCGCCTTTCCGGGGCAACGGCTCTACCATCTGAGCTAACCAGGCGGCTAGCAGATGGTAGGGCGAAGTCGAATTTGTCGACAACATGAAGCAAAGGCAGGAGTTTGACGTAGTACTTCTGCGGAAACCCGCAAGGTGGAGAGTAGTAATGAATAAAGGGAAAATCAGACATCCACCCGTTCGTAGCAATTGCTACAAAGGAAACCCATACGGGTTCCTCGAAAGAAAAGCCTCATAGTTGAAGGAAAATTCGTCCTGGTCCTGGACTCGAACCCGGGACTACCGCCTTTCCGGGGCAGCCGGACGTTTCTCCACCTTGCGGGTTTCCGCAGAACTACTACGACAAACTCTTGCCTTTGCTTCGTGTTGTTGACATATTCGACTTCGCCCTTCTGGAGCTTTTGAGGAGCATTATCGCGAATCGTTCGGCAATGTGACACGTTCTGGGCTGTGCTTCGAGAGTGAATTCATGAGTGAAATGTCAAGCTTGGATGACGACGTTAGAGAAAGTCTTGAGAGACCAATAGCTGTGTCGAAGATCGAAAGGGTGATACAGGAACTGCCGTCAGGCAAATCGCCAGGGCCGGACGGCCTAGGCGCCGCTTTTTACAAGGCATTCAGTCATGCGTATGCGTGTATTTGCACCGACTACTCTCAGAGGCGTATGGATTTAAAATAGTACCACCCTCATTCCGTACTTCGCACAAAGTAATAATTCCGAAAACCGATGACCGGCAAAAGCTCCTTTCAGTAGGTTCATACAGACCGATAAGTCTGACCAACACAGATTACAAAATATTCATGAAAGTACTGGCTCGAAGATTTCAAAGCGTGATTCAGCCGCTTGTAGAGCCACACCAGCCGTGTGGCATTAAAGGCCGCACAATTTTCTCGAACACCTACGTTGCAAGGAATGTGTTCGAATGTTCTGGTGCCATTGGGGGTCGGGTGGCCATGGTTGCAGCTAGGCCTTGCGAAGGCGTTCGATCGGGTGTCACATGAGGTGCTTTTCTCTATACTGCAGTATTGTAATGCCGGGAGCATCATTGTAGGTGGCGTTAAAATGGCTTATGAAGACTGTTACACGCAGCTTATAGTTAATAAGTGTCTTAGTTCGTGGGTGCCCGTCCGCTCGTCTGTACGGTAAGGCTGTCCATTGTCTCCTTTGCTTTTTGCCCTGTACCTCGAACCCTTTGGAAGGCAGTCATACGCGACGCAAACATTCGTCGTTTTAGGCTGCACGCCGCAGAAGTTAAAATGCCAGCTTATGCAGATGATGTCGCCGTCTTTTGTGAAGACAGGGAAAGCGTGGTCGAGGCTGTCCGCCTTGCAAGATACTTCTGTAGGTACACTGGTGCCCAGATAAACTTCGCAAAATGTTGGGATATGGCATGGAAGCTGGGACGCGACACCCACGAAATTCGCCGGTATGCACTAGAATACAGTGCCATCACTGTATCTAGGAGTGCCCCTTGAGCACTATCCAGACTCGACGCAGTTGTGGACCGGACAAATAGAATCTATGAAAGAAAAGATAAAAGGATGGCAGGGCCGGGGATCGTCAGTGTTTGCACGTGCTTCAGCTTGCAATGTTTTTTGATTGCCAAAGTTTGGTACATACTGCAAGTAATGTTCATGTCCCGTGTAAACGTTCTAAAATGCATCGAGTGTTTGCTATCTTAATCTTGAGAACTCCCCTTGGGAACGATCCAACCGAACAAATTTTTTTCACACAGTTCGAAATGGGGGCCCTGGGATCTCACACTTGTTCATTAGACTGATTGTATCGCGGTTCTTCTTCCTGCGAGATGAAAGAAATGTTTTTCTCCGTACAGTCATTCAGGCGAGAATAGCAACAGAATTGCCTGAATTTGTTGTGTCCACATCTAGTGTTATCAGTAGGAAAGCGACTGGTAACTATCGTGAAGTCGTTGCATATTTTAGAAAACTCTGCGCACGTTTTTCGCTGGAGTATTTGTGCTCAGTGAGAAGAAAGTGTACGCAGATTTAGTTGACAGCATGCTACCTATCCCACTATATAGGAGTGTTCACTGTGGAGGTCCAGGAAAAGATGTCCTGAAACGAGTCAAAAGGATGCCTGTAAGACCTCCTGCGAAAACTTTCTTTTTCCACCTACACACAAACACCCTCCCCTTTGAAGTATGGCTAGAGCAGAAAGGAATCTTCGTACCCTGGACTACCACTTGCCTGCTGTGTAAAAAGCCTGAAACAACTGAACACGCCTTCATTGAGTATTGGGACGCTGTCTATCACTGGGACATCTTGCAGCGCACTCTTAAGAAAGAACTCCCCATAAACCCCTATGGAATTCAAATCCTGCCAGCTGAAAGAGATGACGGGCCACCGTTCGACATGTTCATGTTGCTGGGCCTCCACAGTTCGTGGAAGACAAGAATGGCTGTACGTCATGCTGATGTAAATGTGAGCTCTGTGCGAGAGAACTTCATTGACAGTATGTCCTTATTACGAGAAGTGTATTGTGCAAAGGCGAACCCTCAGACTGGGTTAGCATTCTTGATGAGCTGGTGTGCCTCAATAAATTTTAGCGACCATCCCACCCAATGTGATGTGGGTGCACTGTGTATACGAATTTGTTTTTTGTGCTAATGTCTAAGCAGGCAATAAAGAAAAGAAAAAAAAAGCCTGGTTAGCTCAGGTGGTAGAGAGGCTGCCCCGGAAAGGCGGTAGTCCCGGGCTCGAGTCCCGGACCAGGACGAATTTTTCTTCAACTATGAGGCTGTTCTTTCGAGGAACCCGTATGGGTTTCCTTTGTAGCAATTGCTACGAACGGGTGGATGTCTGATTTTTCCCTTTATTCATTACTTCTCTCCACCTTGCGGGTTTCCGCAGAACTACTACATCAAACAATTGCCTTTGCTTCGTGTTGTCGACAAAGTCGACTTCGCCCTGCCATCTGCAAGCCGCCTGGTTAGCTCAGAGGGTAGAACGGCTGCCCCGGAAAGGCGGTGGTCCCGGGTTCGAGTCCCGGACCAGGACGAATTTTTCTTGAACTATGAGGCTTTTCTTTCGAAGAACCTGTATGGGTTTCGTTTGTAGCAATTGCTACGAACGGGTGGATCTCTGATTTTCCCTTTATTCATTACTTCTCTCCACCTTACGGGTTTCCGCAGAACTACTACGTCAAAGCGAAAGTGATGTTGACAAACTTCAGCCAGCAGTTCAAGCACATCAACAAGGACACGACGATCGCATACATCGAGAAAATTGTGGATTCATCCGCACCCACTGAGGAGATCAGAGTTTCTGAACCAGGCTTCGACATAAATCCGTCTGCACCTGAGTAAGCAGCAACAGCTCAGAAGTCTTATCCTACGATACAACAACTGCTTTTCGACATTCTCGAGGCTTCGACAAACACCAATTGCAAAGCATCTCGACGCATTATAACCGAAGTGTGTACTCGGACACTCCGCCGGAGCCCTTACCGAGTTTAAGCACCTGAACGTGAAGCTATAAGGCAAGATTTTCGATGAAATGCTGTGCGACGGCATCATCTAGCCATCGGAGAGCCCTTGGACATCTCCTGTAGTCTTGTTGAAAAAAAAAAGAACGGAATCCTACGTTTCTGCGTCAATTATCGTCGACTGAACCAAGATTACAAAGAAATAACAAAAAAAAACTAAATTATAGGGTTTTGCCTGCCAACACCACTTTCTGATTATGAGGCACGCCGTAGTGGAGGACTCCAGAAATTTTGACCACCTGGGGTTCTTTAACGTGCACATCTAAGTACACGGGTGTTATCGCATTGCGCCACCACCGAGATGCGGCCGCCGTGGCTGGGATACGATCCCGCGACCTCGTGCTCAGCAGCCTAACACCATAGAGACTGAGCAACCACGGTGGGTAGATTACAACGAACGACGTATGCACCCTCCCACGGATAGACGACGCATTGGAACAGCTCTGCAAAGCTAAATACTTTTCGTCAATGAACCTTAAGTCTGGCTACTGCCAAATAGAAGTCGATGAGATAGATCGCGAAAATCAAAATCAAATCAAATCAAAAATTTTATTCATCTTCATTTGGTACATGGGTTTTCATTTCCTGTCCAACCTAAGCACAGCGTGCTTGTTGCTGGTTCAGGCAGCACAGTGAATCATCGAACGTGTACCGCAAAACAATGAAGTAAGGCATACTAGTACATACTAACCATATTATACAAAATTATAGAGACATAATGAATACAACTCGAGCAAAAATTAAAACTAAGTAAATAAATAAATAAAGGACATCATAATAGCTTGACAATGAGCCATACGACAACTCACAGAATATCTAAGGAGCAAATCTAGGAAAGCAACCTTCCACATGCAAGAGGCCATCAGTGATTTATCTGCAATGATGAGCACCATTTCCTTATTGATTTAGTCATTTTTCGCTTAGTTTTTAAATTTCCAAGCGCTTCTCCAAGTTCATTAAATATCTGTGGCACGTAATATCCCCTTACTTTTTTCCCGTAATGTGTAAAGCATCGTGGCTTAATGTATGTTTCTGTCTTTCTTAGGGCAACGTTTTTCTTGACAGGTACTTTTAGATCCTTTGCATAGTAATGACGTGTGAGCACAGTGTAATCAAATAGTTCACGCATTTCCACTATGCCAAGCCTATTGTATTTTTTCTCCTTGTCAGTCTGTTGCAGCATAGTTCCGTAGGTTACACTGTTTACTATTCTTTTAATTATTCGGTTTATGGCTCCCATTTTGTGATCAGAACAAGTTCCATACAATGTAATACCGTAGGTTATAATAGATTCAGCCAGCGCCGTGTATATGGTGCGCCTCAAGTGCATCGAAGTTTTACCTCTTAGGTTGTACATCATCGCAGACAAAGCTCTAAGCTTGTTACATATATACTGCACATGATCATTCCATGTTATATGCTCATCAAATATTATTCCGAGATACTTGATTGCGTGTTCAAATGGTATAGCATTACATGTGCACGGAGTGCAATGAGAGTTATGTAAACAGGGAGAATCACTTAGGAGCATTCGTTTGTGTGGGTTTCTAAAACAGATGAGCTTTGTTTTCGCCGATTTAAATATATTGAATTTTGCGTCAGCCAGTCTATTACCCTGCACACATCCTGTTGAAACACTTTGCACCCAAGATCTAGATCAGGGAGTTCTAGTGCTAATCCTGTGTCATCTGCATATTGGAAGATTATTGATCTCAAATTCAAAAACCCAGTTCAGAGACGCAGATATTAAATAGTAATGGGGCCAGAGTACTTCCTTGCGGAACACCGAATTTTGTTTATTTAAATTCACTGTATTTGTTTTCAATTCTTACACACTGTGATCTTTCTGTGAAATATCCCTCAAGGAATTGATGAAATCGGCCCCTGAAACCTACGTTGTCCAGCTTTTGCAACAATAAGGCGTGATCAATAGTATCAAATGCCTGTGATAGGTCTAAAAATAATGCTAGCATAAGACGATTGTTTTCTATCGCAGTGTTAATGTAATCCGAGAATTCTTCTAAGAGCGTGGTTGTGTTCCGGTCCTTTGTGAACCCATATTGTGCCGGGTTGTTTAATGAATATTTATCGCAGAAAGACTGCATAACGGAAGCCACGTGCTTTTCCAAAATATGAGCAAGGGCAGGTACAATAGAAATTGGTCTATAGTTTGCGCAGTCACTTTTCTTTCCACTTTTGTACACAGGTCTAACTATCGAAATTTTCAATTCTTTGGGCATCATTCCGGCTTCTAATATTCCGTTTAATATATTGAGAATCACATCTGTTAGTTTCTTAAAGTTGTAGTACAGATCTCTTACGCGGATCTTATCAAAACCTGGTGGTTTGAACATCTTGATTTTATCTATTTTATTCCATAGCTCAGTTTCTGTTATCTCAGGAAGGTACGCTGTCTGTGTGCATAAAGTATTGGCTGATATTCGAGACGATTCGTACCATGAGCAATGCGCAGCTTATCTGTTGCGTGAATGAAAGTCTCGTTAAACAGTTCGCACAATGACTGTGTTTCTTCGTTTGGAAAGTTTTTGTCGATGACCTCGTCAATCCTTGCCTGTTTGATGCGGCCCAATAAACTGTTTGCCAATTTCCATGGTTTTCTTCCATCATTCCTGTTTAGCGCAAACTGCTGGGATAGGTATCTTCTTTTTGCCTGTCGCGTTTTGGCTGTTACAAGATTTCGCAATGTGCGAAATTCCTGCCTAAGTGCTACATTTTCCGGGTCCTTTCTACAGTTCTGCCAAGCTTTATCCTTTAGATAACACAATTCCATAATATCCTGCGTTATCCAATTATTGTCCGGTTTTCCTTGCTTTATTTTTATAGCTTTGGAGGACGTCTCGTATATGAGGTGGAACTTATCGAGTAATATAGTATATAGCCTCATGTGATCCAGAGGTAATATAGCATTCCAGTTTGTGTTCTGAATAGTTTTGTCTATACTCCTGTTGTCTAAAGTGTTCCTGATTCTAGGTCTGATGTTCGCATTGTCTTCATGGTTACAAGTGCCACGAAGTAGTGGTCTGCAAGTTTCAATTTAATGACTCCTGATGAACAATGTTTGTTTGCTATGCGGACCATTATGTGGTCGATGCATGATGTAGTTATCTTGGAACCTAAAAATTCCTCTCTTGTACAGTTATTAATAAGATTAACTAAGCCAAATTCAGCCAGTAGGTCTAAGTAGTCTCTCACTACCCTCCTTGAATTTAGCATTATATCTATATTTAGGTCTCCCGCTAAAATAAACTGCTTCTTATTCATATATTTTTTAGCAGTGAGGTTAGTTCTTCGAGGAATAAAGGAATGTTCGTCCAAGGTGGTCTGTATATTGCACATACAATGTAAGTTGTATCCATCTTGCTAAGAGAGACAACCACCATTTCGGCGTTTTCTACGGATACCTGAATTTCATATGGCAACCAGGTATCGCTCACAAACACGACCACCCCGCCTCCTTTTCTGTTTTCTCGACACCAAGCGTACCGAGAGTACCCAGCAAGGCTGTAAAAGCTTAGTCGAGTTGCATCGAGATTAACCTCTGTCAAGACGATTACATCTTCTCTTGTCTGCCAAGTGTTTACATAAGCACATAACTGGTCCCAGCTTTTCTTTATGCTTCGTATGTTTACATGTAATAAACTTAGCTCCTGCTTTAACTGTTCTTCCTTAATGAACTGATTTATATGAGAATCCCACTCAGAAAAGGAAGTGAACTCTGCCATTAGTTTATTTTTTCCGAATCGTTTTCTGTTGTAATGATCATGGCAGGACTTCCTTCGTTGCGCCTAGCGAAAATTCTGCCATTGCGCATCCAGACAAATTTACAGCCCTGTTGTCTGCCCCTCTGTCTACTCAGCCAAAACAACTTCTTTTGCGCTCCTGTCAAGTTTTCGTTTATGTATATGCCATCAGATCGCAGTGCGTATTTCTTCGAAATCCACAGGTCACGATCAGCCAATTTCTTAAATCTGACAATGATTGGGGATATGTTAACTTTCTTCTCTTTTAGCCTTTGAATGGCCTTCAGTGAGTGACGTTCGACTGTCTGTATTTCCAGCTTAGCGCTAAGCCCTGCTAGAACCTTATACAGATCTTCGCCCTGTTTATACGGAACGCTATGTACCTCGACGTTTTTTCGCCTCGAGTACTGTTCAGCACTCTCCACGTTTTCTTTCAGGCTTGCAATTTCATTGTCTTTTTCTGCCATCTTTCGCGTCAGTTCTGCTGACGTTATCTGTAATTCTGCAATGTCCTTTTCTTGCCTTACGGTGGTGGCCATAATTTCGTCATACTTATGTGGCAGTAGTTCCATAGATTTTTCTATTCCTTCTGTTGTCGTGCACTGTCTGTCTACCTTTTTTTCCATCTCTTCTAGTTGGCCCAAGACTGCCACCATCTTTTGGCTAATGTCCTCAATCAGTTTTGTAACATGACTCATATGATTTTTCTTTCCTCCCTTCCCTTCCCCTCTGCGTTCCGTGTCACTGGTTTCTACGTTTCTTCCCCTGATTCCTGCTTTCTACAACTGTCACACATCCAGCCGTCGATTTCGCGTGGTCCCATCTTTTTTAAAGCCTTTTTAGTCATTCCCGAACATTTCCCCGCGTGGTATACTTTCTTGCATTTGGAACAAGATATACTCTCTTGATCTTTTTCAAACAACTTTGAATACTTTGTACGATCTCGCGGTGACATGGTTCGAGACAGGAATGCAGTCCAGTGGAGCAAAAAGAAAAATGAGCGATCCCACCAAGTAGGCGCCTTTTACCTAGAAGTAAGCAGCAAAGATCAGCACGTTGGTCGACGCTCCACCGGACTGCACTCCAGCATCGTTTGGTCCTCCGTTTTATAGGTCTTGGCACCGTCCAGGCTCCTGACGTCAACGCGGCCGTCAGTCATCAGCGACGATGTTATCGCTGACCGCCCACACTCGTGGCTTAGTTGTTGCGCCGTACGCTGTCCGTTACTCGCTCCTTGATCAGCCGGCCAGCAAGCTAGCAGGCCGTAAGGTGAACAGGCGGGCAGTTGGCGATCGGTGAAACAGGCCCTAGAAGTAAGCAGCAAAGATCAGCACGTTGGTCGGGCTCGGCAAAGACAGCCTTCATCACGCCGGACGGGCTCGATGAGTTCAAGGTTATGCAATTGTTATGCTATTTGGTCTGTTCTCGGAGCCGGCAACGTTTCATCGCGTGAGGGACACATTGTTAACAGGATTGAAGTAGCAGACTTGTCTTGTTTACTTGGATGACGTCGTCGTATTTCCCAGAAATTTCGATGACCACTTTAGGCGGCTTGCGACAGTACTAGAGGCCATCAAGTCATCAGGGCTCATTGTCAAGCCGGAAAAGTGCCGCTTCTCTTATGCTGAGCTTCTGTTTTTAGGACAGTTCATCAGCAAAACTGGAGTCCGACCCGACCCTCAGAAGACAGCTGCCACCGCAAAGTTCCCTCAGACCACAGACAAGAAGGCAGAGCATAGATTCTTTGGCATGTGTGCCTAGAACAGGCGCTTTGCCAAGCAGTTTTCCCGCATCGCTGACCCACTGACACATTTAAATAAATGTGAGGTCGACTTGAAATGGGAAACGCCGCAGGCCGACGCATTTAAAGTACTAAAACGATGTATGCAGTCGCCAGCGGTAGTTGCGCCCTTCGACGAGCACGCCGATACCGAAAGCCACATTGATGCCAGCAGCCTAGGCCTCGATGCCGTCCTAGTCCAGAAGAAAGACGGACTCAACAGGTGATAGCTTTCGCTAGGCGATCGCTGTGAAAAGCGGAAGGCAATTATTCTATGAGCGAAAAGGAACCCCTCGCCATCGTTTGGGATACAGCGAAATTTCTCCCTTACCTATATGGCAGGCCATTCAGAGGCGGCAGCGATCATCACGCGTTGTGTTGGCTAGGGAACTTGTGAGACCCTTCAGGACGACTAGTGCGATGGAGCCTCAGACTGCAAGAATATAACATCACTGTAACCTAGAAGTCCGGACGAAAACATTGATGGCGACTGCATGTCATCATCACCATCATCACCATCATCATCATCAGCAGCAGCCTGTTTCATGTCCACAGCAGGACGATGGCCTGTCCCTGCGATCTCCAATTACCCCTGTCCTGTAACAACCGATTCAAACTAGCGCCCGCAAATTTATTTTATTCATTGCTCTACCTCGTCGTCTGTCGTCCTCGATTGCGTTTCCCTTCTCCTGGTACCCATTCTGTAATCCTAATGGTCCAGCAGTTATCTAACTGGAGCATTACGTGACCTGTAAAGCTCCATATTTTTCTCTTGATGTCAATTAAATGGTCTATACCCGTTGTCTCTCTTATACAAACCGCTCTCTTTCTGTCTCTTAACTTTGTCTAGCAGTCTTCGTTCCATCGCTTTTTGCGCAATCCTTAACTCGTTCTCAAGCTTCTTTGTCAGTCTTTCAAGTCTCTGCGCCATATGTGAGCACTGGTAAAATGCACGATTGTACGCCTTCCTTTTCAATCATAATAGTAAGCTTCCTGGCATGAGCTGGCAATGTCTGCCTATGCGATCCAACCCATTTTTAGTCTGTGAATTACATTCTCACGATCAAGGTTCCCTGTGATTCATTAGCCTAGGTAAACATACTCCTTCACAGACTCTAGAGGCCGACTGGCGATCCGGAACTATTGTTCCTTTGCCCGGCTATTTATCATTAGCTTTGTCTTCTGCATTTTAATATTCGATCCCACTCTTACACTCTCTCTGTTAAGGTCCTCAATCATTTGTTGTAACCGTTGAACTGTTGACTATCTGTTGAATAGAACAATGTCATCGGCAAACCGAACATTGCACATATATTCGCCGTCGATCCTTACTCCCGAGCCTTCCACCCCAGTTTAATAGCTTGAATACTTCTTTCAAGCATGCAGTCAATAGCATTGGAGAGGTTGTGTCTCCCTGTCTGACCCCTTTCTTTATAGGTATGAAAACTGTTTACAGCGCAAACACATGCAACCACAAAGTATAAGGGACAGGACACAAGCGCTGACTGTCAACTAACTTTTATTAACGGAAGACGGGTGCCTTATATAAGGGGAAAGGCAGAAGTGAAGGGGGAAGGGAGTGATACAATCGGGGAAAAATGACGATGCGCATCGATGAACGAACGTGCCAGCATTCAACGCATTCAGACGCGAAGAAACAAGAAAACGAAAAAAAACGAAAAAAGTATACAAACACTAACAAAAGGCGAGGGATACTAAGATACAATGAAATCAGTAAGCAGCCGCTTCCAAAAAAATTAAGCTCTGCTGCAAAAAGCGATACAGAAGGGGTGCTTACGCACTTGCTGCCATATTTGTGTATGTAGAACGCTTCCAAACTGACGCGCGCCGTCGCGTCGGCACTTTTGCCGAGAATCTTTGTCTCTCCCAAACGAGCCTCGCATTCTGTGCATCCAATTACATGCGCGACCAAATGTGCATACTTGTCCTTTAAGTTGCTTAAATTTCGGGCATGTTCCCCCAAGCGTTCATTAATGCAGCGGCCGGTTTGGCCGACGTAAGCCTTTCCACACTTCAAGGGAATGGCGTAGACCACTCCTGTGGCACACTTGATGAACGGCTTCTCATGTTTTAGCTGGCAACCTCTTTTTTTAGAGTTGCAGATGCGTGGGCACAACTGTGCCAGCTTGTTGGGTGCCGAAAAAACAACGGAAACACCATGCCTGTTGGCTACCTTCTTAAGACTGTGCGAAGTCTTGTGCAGGTACGGCACAACCAAAGGCTTGTCGGTCTTCCGACGGTCATCTTTTACTCGTGTTCCCAGTTTTAGCTTCTGGAAGAGGGTCTCAGCCACCGCAATCAAAACCGAATGGGGGAACCCCGCCGCCACAAGTCGGCTGGCCTGATTCTCAAAACTTGTCTGCATCAGGTGCGGGCACGACTTCTGAAGAGACGATTCCAAACAGTGCGACGCTATAGCTCTTTTTACAGTTTTGGAATGCGCTGAATCATATGGCAGCAAGTCCTTTTTTGCGCGAGGGAAGTAGCCCCAGCAAACGTGCTCTTCATCAAAGGTTAGTCTCAGGTCTAAAAACTGTAAGGCGTTTGCGTCAGGTAGTTCGTGGGTAAAATTTAGCCCAAGTGCATGCTTGTCAAATGCGTTTAAAACTTCACCTACTGTAGAGAGGTAGGTGAAGGCTGTCTGCTTTTTTAAAAGCACTAAAAAGTCATCTACGTATCTAAAAACCTTTAAAACAAACCCCCCCAAAAAAGACCTATCTAAAAATCTATCTACCTTTGCTAAAAAAATATCGCAAAGAATTGGAGCCACGCAGGACCCAATGCAGATACCGTTGCGCTGCAAAAAAGGCAGGTTGTCATAAACAATAAAAGTAGATTTGAGGTAAAACTGCAATAACGATATAAAATTATCTACTGACAAGCCTGTTGAATTCCGGAATGACACTTCGCCGTTTGCTTCTACGCATTCTCTAACAGCCAACAAAAGCTGATCTTGAGGCACAGAATAAAACAAGTCCTGTACATCTACGGAAAAACCAAAGCCAATGTTGTCTGTGCTCTCAAGAAACAGCGCGACATCCGTAGATTTCTTTGTTAAGAACGGATCATCCAAAGCAAGCGTTTTGAGATGCTTTTGCAGAAACCGACTAACGTTAATTTGCCACGAACCTTCTTCACTAACGATAGTCCGGAATGGAATATCTGGTTTGTGGGTCTTGGCTGTAAAAAATGCGTTTAGGCTACTACCTCTGCTATTAGCAATATCCCTCGCAAGTTTGTCAAGATTTAATTCCCTGCAGAAGTTAATAAACTTGGTCTTGACCCTAACGGCACTCTTCTTAATGGGCTCAAAATTCTTATTGATTGCCACTTGCGCTTTTTCATTGAACATTCCCTTTGGTAGAACAACAAACCCTGTTTCTTTGTCTGCTTGAACAAGCATAAGGTTCTTTCTTTTAAACAAAGAAACCACACCAGTTAACACATTTCTATGATTCTGCGCGTCAAGAACGTTTGGTGAGCACTTTCGTAGACAGTCTACACCCTCAAGAAGGCAGCGGTCCCGGTCCTCTTCATTTCTCGCTTTCATGGCCAATTTCCTGTTCGTTGCAATCAGCTCATGGGCTGAGACACCAGGCTCCAAACCATATTTTGGGCCCTTCTGCAGGAGACGTGTTACGTTCTCAGGCAGGGAAACATTTCCAAGGACGGTTACACTTCTTTTACTCCCTTGTGTGGTGTCCCTGTTGCCTAGACAAGACAGCAACAGGTTCAGAAGGCACCTCCAATGGTACTCCGTGAGTTGAGCAGCTGTTTTCAACAGTGACGCTAGCTTTCTTGCGGCGAGCCATCCGGGGTGGTCAACGTAGCAAAGCAATCGAAGCCAATCTTGAAACAGACGAACTTGCCGCCACAGTTCTGACCGCATTAATCTGCACAGTCTTTTAACGTGTCCCCACGACGGTTTTACAGGGCCAAAAAGAGCACTTACTTCATCTGGGACGAGGCCCTTGCGGATACAGAAGGCGTAGCGTCTTGCCCGGCATGTAGCGTTCACGATGTGGGTCAGTAAAAGGTCAGTGATGCAAGAAGAGGGAAGAACACAGAAGGAAGGGCCCACTGAACAAGAAAGGTACTTCATTAAAACTTCTTTCTGGGCGAGTTGGTGCATACTTGACATGAAAACTGTTTACAGCGCAAACACATGCAACCACAAAGTATAAGGGACAGGACACAAGCGCTGACTGTCAACTAACTTTTATTAACGGAAGACGGGTGCCTTATATAAGGGGAAAGGCAGAAGTGAAGGGGGAAGGGAGTGATACAATCGGGGAAAAATGACGATGCGCATCGATGAACGAACGTGCCAGCATTCAACGCATTCAGATGCCCAAATGCCCGAAATTTAAGCAACTTAAAGGACAAGTACGCACATTTGGTCGCGCATGTAATTGGATGCACAGAATGCGAGGCTCGTTTGGGAGAGACAAAGATTCTCGGCAAAAGTGCCGACGCGACGGCGCGCGTCAGTTTGGAAGCGTTCTACATACACAAATATGGCAGCAAGTGCGTAAGCACCCCTTCTGTATCGCTTTTTGCAGCAGAGCTTAATTTTTTGGAAGCGGCTGCTTACTGATTTCATTGTATCTTAGTATCCCTCGCCTTTTGTTAGTGTTTGTATACTTTTTTCGTTTTTTTTCGTTTTCTTGTTTCTTCGCGTCTGAATGCGTTGAATGCTGGCACGTTCGTTCATCGATGCGCATCGTCATTTTTCCCCGATTGTATCACTCCCTTCCCCCTTCACTTCTGCCTTTCCCCTTATATAAGGCACCCGTCTTCCGTTAATAAAAGTTAGTTGACAGTCAGCGCTTGTGTCCTGTCCCTTATACTTTGTGGTTGCATGTGTTTGCGCTGTAAACAGTTTTCATGTCAAGTATGCACCAACTCGCCCAGAAAGAAGTTTTAATGAAGTACCTTTCTTGTTCAGTGGGCCCTTCCTTCTGTGTTCTTCCCTCTTCTTGCATCACTGACCTTTTACTGACCCACATCGTGAACGCTACATGCCGGGCAAGACGCTACGCCTTCTGTATCCGCAAGGGCCTCGTCCCAGATGAAGTAAGTGCTCTTTTTGGCCCTGTAAAACCGTCGTGGGGACACGTTAAAAGACTGTGCAGATTAATGCGGTCAGAACTGTGGCGGCAAGTTCGTCTGTTTCAAGATTGGCTTCGATTGCTTTGCTACGTTGACCACCCCGGATGGCTCGCCGCAAGAAAGCTAGCGTCACTGTTGAAAACAGCTGCTCAACTCACGGAGTACCATTGGAGGTGCCTTCTGAAAATGTTGCTGTCTTGTCTAGGCAACAGGGACACCACACAAGGGAGTAAAAGAAGTGTAACCGTCCTTGGAAATGTTTCCCTGCCTGAGAATGTAACACGTCTCCTGCAGAAGGGCCCAAAATATGGTTTGGAGCCTGGTGTCTCAGCCCATGAGCTGATTGCAACGAACAGGAAATTGGCCATGAAAGCGAGAAATGAAGAGGACCGGGACCGCTGCCTTCTTGAGGGTGTAGACTGTCTACGAAAGTGCTCACCAAACGTTCTTGACGCGCAGAATCATAGAAATGTGTTAACTGGTGTGGTTTCTTTGTTTAAAAGAAAGAACCTTATGCTTGTTCAAGCAGACAAAGAAACAGGGTTTGTTGTTCTACCAAAGGGAATGTTCAATGAAAAAGCGCAAGTGGCAATCAATAAGAATTTTGAGCCCATTAAGAAGAGTGCCGTTAGGGTCAAGACCAAGTTTATTAACTTCTGCAGGGAATTAAATCTTGACAAACTTGCGAGGGATATTGCTAATAGCAGAGGTAGTAGCCTAAACGCATTTTTTACAGCCAAGACCCACAAACCAGATATTCCATTCCGGACTATCGTTAGTGAAGAAGGTTCGTGGCAAATTAACGTTAGTCGGTTTCTGCAAAACCATCTCAAAACGCTTGCTTTGGATGATCCGTTCTTAACAAAGAAATCTACGGATGTCGCGCTGTTTCTTGAGAGCACAGACAACATTGGCTTTGGTTTTTCCGTAGATGTACAGGACTTGTTTTATTCTGTGCCTCAAGATCAGCTTTTGTTGGCTGTTAGAGAATGCGTAGAAGCAAACGGCGAAGTGTCATTCCGGAATTCAACAGGCTTGTCAGTAGATAATTTTATATCGTTATTGCAGTTTTACCTCAAATCTACTTTTATTGTTTATGACAACCTGCCTTTTTTGCAGCGCAACGGTATCTGCATTGGGTCCTGCGTGGCTCCAATTCTTTGCGATATTTTTTTAGCAAAGGTAGATAGATTTTTAGATAGGTCTTTTTTGGGGGGGTTTGTTTTAAAGGTTTTTAGATACGTAGATGACTTTTTAGTGCTTTTAAAAAAGCAGACAGCCTTCACCTACCTCTCTACAGTAGGTGAAGTTTTAAACGCATTTGACAAGCATGCACTTGGGCTAAATTTTACCCACGAACTACCTGACGCAAACGCCTTACAGTTTTTAGACCTGAGACTAACCTTTGATGAAGAGCACGTTTGCTGGGGCTACTTCCCTCGCGCAAAAAAGGACTTGCTGCCATATGATTCAGCGCATTCCAAAACTGTAAAAAGAGCTATAGCGTCGCACTGTTTGGAATCGTCTCTTCAGAAGTCGTGCCCGCACCTGATGCAGACAAGTTTTGAGAATCAGGCCAGCCGACTTGTGGCGGCGGGGTTCCCCCATTCGGTTTTGATTGCGGTGGCTGAGACCCTCTTCCAGAAGCTAAAACTGGGAACACGAGTAAAAGATGACCGTCGGAAGACCGACAAGCCTTTGGTTGTGCCGTACCTGCACAAGACTTCGCACAGTCTTAAGAAGGTAGCCAACAGGCATGGTGTTTCCGTTGTTTTTTCGGCACCCAACAAGCTGGCACAGTTGTGCCCACGCATCTGCAACTCTAAAAAAAGAGGTTGCCAGCTAAAACATGAGAAGCCGTTCATCAAGTGTGCCACAGGAGTGGTCTACGCCATTCCCTTGAAGTGTGGAAAGGCTTACGTCGGCCAAACCGGCCGCTGCATTAATGAACGCTTGGGGGAACATGCCCGAAATTTAAGCAACTTAAAGGACAAGTACGCACATTTGGTCGCGCATGTAATTGGATGCACAGAATGCGAGGCTCGTTTGGGAGAGACAAAGATTCTTGGCAAAAGTGCCGACGCGACGGCGCGCGTCAGTTTGGAAGCGTTCTACATACACAAATATGGCAGCAAGTGCGTAAGCACCCCTTCTGTATCGCTTTTTGCAGCAGAGCTTAATTTTTTGGAAGCGGCTGCTTACTGATTTCATTGTATCTTAGTATCCCTCGCCTTTTGTTAGTGTTTGTATACTTTTTTCGTTTTTTTTCGTTTTCTTGTTTCTTCGCGTCTGAATGCGTTGAATGCTGGCACGTTCGTTCATCGATGCGCATCGTCATTTTTCCCCGATTGTATCACTCCCTTCCCCCTTCACTTCTGCCTTTCCCCTTATATAAGGCACCCGTCTTCCGTTAATAAAAGTTAGTTGACAGTCAGCGCTTGTGTCCTGTCCCTTATACTTTGTGGTTGCATGTGTTTGCGCTGTAAACAGTTTTCATGTCAAGTATGCACCAACTCGCCCAGAAAGAAGTTTTAATGAAGTAACTTTATAGGTATCTTCTTGCTTTTCTTGTGTAGTATTAAGGTAGCTGTAGAACCTCTGTAGATATTTTCCAAGGTGTTCACGTAAGCGTTCTGTATTCCTTGATGGCGTAATGTTGCTATGACTTTTTGTATCTCTACTGAATCAAATGCATTTTCGTAAGCTATAAAAGCCATATAAAGAGGCTCATTATACTCTGCGCATTTCTCGATAACCTGATTAATCACATGCATGTGATCCATTGTAGAGTATCGCTTCGTGAAGCCAGCCTGTTCCCGTGGTTTACTAAAGTCCAGTGTTGCCCTTATTCTATTGGAGATTATCTTGGCAAAAATTTTATTTAATACTGGCAGTAAGTTAATGGGCCTATAATTTTTCGACTCTTTAACATCTGCCTTTCTGTGGATTAGTACAATGTTTTCATTCTTCCAGTTTTTTTGGGGGGGACTCTTGCAGTCGATAGACACTCCGTATAAAAAGCCGCCAGTTTTCTAGCATTATGTCTTCTCCATGTTTGAATAAATCGACTGATTTTCCATCTTCTGCCGCCCTTCCTCGTTTCATGTCTTTCGAAGCCTTTCAGACTTCATCGCTAGTTATAGGAGTTTCTGTATCTTGTTCATTACTGTTTTAATTGAGGTATCCTGGCTCCTCTGAGTACTGTACAGGTCAGTATAGAATTTTTCCGCATCTTTTACTATATCCTCGAGATTGCTGATGATATTACCCTGCTTATCTTTCAGTGCATACATCAGGGTTTGTCCTATGCCAAGTTTCTTTCTCACTGATTTCACGCTGCGTCCACTTTTTACGGCTTCTTCAGTCTTTCTAACTATATAGTTTCGAATACCACTTATTTTTGCCTTGTTGACCAGTTTTGACAGTTCCGCGAATTCTATCTTATCTCTTGAGTTGGACACTTTCATTTTTTGTCGGTTCTTTATTATGTCCTCTGTTATTTGGGAGAGCTTACCTACTGGTGGTCTTGATGCTTTGCCTCCCATTTCAATTGCTGCCTCTGAAGCCAACCAAGTGATGCTTTCATTCATTAGCTCTATGTCATCATCATCTCTCTGTTTCAAGGCTGCATATTTGTTTGTAAGTACCAGCCTGAATTTTTCTGCTTTTACCCTTACTGCCTCTAGGCTGCCCTGTTTATTCCTGCCCAATTTTGCTCTTGCTCTCTTCAAATTGAGGTGAATCCTTGCCTTCACTAATCTATGATCACTGCATTTTTCCCTACCTATCAGTTCTACATCCTGCACTATGCTGGGATCAGCAGAAAATGTGAAGTCAATTTAATTTCTTGTTTCACAATTAGGGCTTTTCCAGGTGCACTTTCTGTTGCTGCGCTTCCTGAAAAAGGTGTTGAATATTCGAAGCTTATTGCATTCTGTGAGTTCTACCATCATTGCTCCTCTAGTGTTCCAAGAATCGACGCCGTTGTTGCCAATTCCTTGTTCACCAGCCTGCTTTTTCCCACATTTGTAATGAAATCGCCTATTACTACAGTATACTGAGTTTGCACTTTTCTCATTGCTAATTCAATATCTTCATAAAATTGATCTACTTCCTCATCATCGTGACTTGATGTTGGAGCGTAGGCTTGTACTACCTTTTATCTGCACCTCTTATTAAGTTTGATTACGACTACGGCTATCCTCTCAATAATGCTGTAGAATTCGTCAATGTTGCCCGCTATGTGCTTATGGATTAGGAATCCTACCCTGTATCGATTCTTACCTAGGAGACCTCTACAGCAGAGGACATGTCCGTTATTGAGCAATGTATAAGCCTCACCAGTTCTTCTAATCTCACTAAGGCCGATGGTATCCCAAACAATGTCTCATGGTTCCTCAAACAGTCCTGCTAAGCTAGCCTCATTCGAGAGGGTTCGGTTACTAAACGTTGCAAGGCTCAGTTTCCATTGGCGGCCTGTCCGGACTCAGAGATTCTGAGCACCCTCTGCTGCGTTACAAGTCTGACCTCTACCTTGACCAGATGCCGAGCAGCTGCTGGAGACTGAGAGCAATTGGGTAATTGAGTGAGCCATTTGGGAGGGGGTGGCCGAATACTGCACCAGGGAGAGGCCAATTCCTGTTCTGGTGAGGGAGTGTCCTGTTGAAGCTTTGGGGGCCTTCCTAATTTGGTTGTACCTGGATTAGTATAGCCCCACTCGCTCTCGACATCTTTCGCCGGTTAAAGGCGTCACTCCAAGCTTGCAGATGTTGAGACTGCTTATCACGAGCCGCTATTGACCCGCCGCCACAAGATGACAAGAATGGCAAAGCCTTCTTTGAAATAATAAGCGTGGAAGACTTGGCTGAATAGCAACAAGCAGATCCGCTGCTAAAAAGCCTCGTCGAGTACTTGGAAGGGCACACCGACGCTGTCACTAGGGTATATAAGCGAGGATTTTCTTGGTTCTCGCTTGTACACATCCTACTCGTGAAGAAAAACTTTCGACTTCACGCCAACTACCTTCTTGTTGTTCCCTCAGCGCTGCGTTCAGATGTACTGCCCTACATGACCATCCGCTCGCTGGGCACCTCGCAATCTCCAGAACGCTGTCCACGATACAGGAGCAGTATTACTGGCCGCGCTTGATGGCTGACGATGCCCGTTGCGTCAAGAAATGCCGATACTGTCAACGACGCAAGACGCCACCGACTAGGTCAGCGGGATTACTACAGCCGATCGAGCTATCTTGCCGACCACATCCGCAGATCGGAATGGACTTGTTCGGACCTTTCCCGACTTCAACATCCGGAAATAAGTGGATTGTCGTGGCGACAGACTACCCACCCGCTTCGCTAAAACGAAAACTCTCTCTGAGGGTAGCGCCACCGAAGTGGCGAAATTCCTCGTCGAGGACATCCTGATGGGAAGTAGTGCCCCATAAATCTTCATCACCGGCAGACGAACGGCCTTTACAGCAGAGCTCACCCAGGTCAGTGTGCAATACAGCCAGACAAGGCATAAGAGGAAAACAATGTACCACCCGCAGGCAAATGGCCTTAAGGAGTGCCTGAATAAGACCCTCGCCGAAATGCTAGCAATGTACGTCGACGTCGAGCAAAAGATGTGGGAGGCGGTCCTGCTGTACGTAACTTCCGCTTACAGCCCGGCTGCACAACAAACAACACATGTCATCTTTCAAACTGGGTCTGGGCCCTTTCCCTCGATCTTCCAAGGGCAATCATTGGGTTATCGTTTGCGTAGATCACCTTGCCCGCTATTGTGAGACCGCCGCGTTGCCATCGGCGACAGCTACAAAAGTTTCTATCTTCTTGCTGGCTCACGTTATACTCCGACATGGACCTCCTCGCATAGTAATCAGCGATCGTGGGCGACAGTTTACCGCGGACGCAGTTGAAGAAACCCTTCGTCTGTGTTCATGTCGCTCCCGCCATTCTAGGCCCTACCATCCAAAAACTAATGGTCTGGTCGAGCGCACAAACAAAACGCTTGCCAACATGCTGTCCATGTACGTCGATTCAGCACACAGGAATTGGGACAGTATCTTGCCTTTCGTTACTTATGCCTTCAATACCGCGAGACACGAGAGTACTAATTACTTACAATTTTTCCTTCTTTATGCACGTCCACCGCGATACACCCTCGACACCATATTTCCCTACTTCGCTCATGACAATGAATCAATTGCTGAGATCCTCTGCCGAGCAGAAGAAGCACGACGCTTCGCCAGGCTACGCACCCTGGCATCCTGGTGACCTCGTGTGGCTCTGGACGCCGTTGCGGAAGCGTGGCTTGTGCCAGAAGTTTCTCGCCCACTACGTCGGCCCCTACGTTATTACGGAGCGCCTCAGCGAAGTGAACTATCGCATTGAACGTCTCACGAGAAGTGGACGACGCTCGACCAAGGCTGAAGTGACACACGTCGCGCGTCTGAGGCGTTACAACCCACGATATGACTGACTCGTGCGGCGGGCTTCGTCTGCCAGCGGGGAAATGTCACGCGCTCTGTCATGAACCACGGCTGGCGCGCAGACAACCTGGTGGATGAACAGAACGACGTTAGCCAAGCTGCCTCGAGACCGCTCTCGAAAACCGCGCCTTTCAACCAGATTCACCTGGTTCTGGTTTAAACACCTCGTGTGTAACAATAATAATAAACTCTTTTATTTCTATCAAACATAATACATTCATCAGGCCTGCCAAAGTGACATTCGGCTTGACTCGCAGAGCGTGACAGGTGGCACACAAACTACTGCAATATCAAAAGTGGAAAAAAAAGAAAAGAAGGAATAATGAAATACAGAGAATCGATAAATATGTATACATACACTGATACACATATTATGCGCATTTATAATACATGAACGTTTAAGCGCGCATACAGGTTTGAGAAGCACATCTGGCGGGTACAATTATCCCCATGCCACCCGATTTGTCTGCATGGCACAATAAAAATGAGTACATAATTAAAAACAACAGAAGGAGTAAAAACAGAAATGCTCCAACGAAACCTTTAGAGAAAGCAACTTTCTCGTCACATTTGTGACCAAAGTTACTCTAAAGGCGTAACATAGCAGGAGGTAAGTGAGACAGAGTGAGAGAACTAAACTTTCATTTTCCGAAACGGTAAACCGAGTCAGAACCCGGTTCACCCTAGGTGGGAGGATTACTTATTCCAAGAACCCTCTGGCTTGGGCTGCCTCCTTGGCCCGGGCGACGAGACTGCGTTGGTAATCCAGGTCATCAGAAGAAAGCTTGGCCTCCCACGTTTCAGTTGTCGTATGGATCTGCGGTGGGTTGGGGCGCTCTTTTTGTGCTTCTATGGGGCGGCTTTCTTTGGAGTCGTCTTGTGGAGCTTGTGAGGTAGCGTCTGCGGGTGTGTCACGCAGTGGGCAATCATGGACCATATTTTGCAGGGTGTCTGGAACATCGCATTGGGGGCATATGTACGAGTACTGTGTACGATACAGTCTGTGCATGATTATTCCGTGTACGTAGGTGTTGGTCTGTAGGCGGGACAGGATGACTTCTTCCTCTGCTGACATTCTTCTGTGGTAAAGCATACGTTCTTCTGCTGAGTCGGTGGTGTTGCAGAAGCTCCGAGTACTTTAGGGCGATGTCATCAACGTTGGTGGCCGGCCTAGTGTGGGATGGCAGGAAAGCCAGGCTGGTATGCTTGCGGGCAGCGGCGGGTACCGGCTCATTTCCTGTCATGCCCTGATAGCCTGGAACCCAGTTCATGTGAGTGTCGGGGAGCGGGGCGCGTGCGATGTGATTTCTTTGTATTTTGAGCGCGGTTTCTGATACGCGTCTTTTTTGATAGTAGCAAGCTGCTGCTTGGGAGCCTGTTAGTATTACTGCTACTTCAGGGCAAGTTATTGCCAGAGCGGTTGCCGTTTGCTCTGCAGTCTCGGGCGCTCTTGCTCAGATGGTGACAGCTGCAAGTTCTTCGCCTTGGTGATCCGTGACGCTTAGGGCAAAGGCGTTTCATTTAATATACCGGGCAACATCGGTGCACCTCGTATCAGGGTCTCTCCCGTATTTCTTACTGAGTGCGCGGATTCTGCTTTGTCGACCCTGCTTATGATAAGTTGGATGCATATTGCCCGGTATACTTGCAACGCTGACAGAGTCCCGGACTGCAGGTGGAATTCTTTCTTTATATGTTATAACCGCTCATATTTGCACGTTTTAGTGCTTTCTTGAGCTTATATTTATGACACCGACTGTGTCACCGATTATGTCACCACTGCTGCCTGTTGGAGCAGAACTTTGCATAATCTGATTGCATGCATGTGCGACACGAATCATGCGGAACTTTGTGGATGACGCGCGGGCACCAGCGATCACTCTAGAACCTTCGACTGCTTATGTATACAAGCCGACGCGCTACACCGGCAGATCAGATTTTTGACGATCGCTGACTATGTTCGTCGCTTTCGTGGAGCATTCACTGTAGCCTGTTTTTCTGAGCACTTGTTCGCCCAATAAAATTAGTTATGCCATTCACAGTTTTGTTGCTGTATCATCAACCGTCACTACCACGCGATGATATAAACACTTAAAACAATTCTCTCTTGTTCGTGCGAGGCCTGTAAACGGCAGATATTTCCTATATTGAGTAAACGATGATATTATGGGTGACAGGCGCCAAAACGACAAAGTGTCCAGCGCAATTACACGCTTTCGGAAAATTACTGAACTGTTATAGTCTCGAAATTTTAAGCAATATACACAGCATGTAGTTGTCCCCCGTCTCGATGCTGAACTGCGGAAGGCGCGGCGTTTATCGTTCGCTGAAGGTGCATATCGGGCAATAAATGTTCCATCTCATCATTATCATCAGCTTATTTTATGTCCACTGCAGGACGAAGGCCTCTCGCTGCGATCTCCGATTACTCCTGTCCTGCGCCAACCGATTCCAACTATCACCCACCAATTTCCTAATTTCGTGGCACCACACCGTCTTTTGCCGTCCTTTACTGCGCTTCCTTTTCTTGGTACCTATTCCGTCACCCTAATGGTCCAACGGTTATCTAAGCTGCGCCTTACGTTACCTACCCAGAGCCATTTTTTTCTCCTAATGTCAATTAGAATATCGTCTATGCCCGTTCCCTCTCCGATCCAAACGGCTCTATTTCTGTATCTTAAAGTTATGCCGAACATTCTTCAATCCATCTCTCTTTGCGCACTCCTTAGCTTGTTCTCAAGCTTCTTTGTGAGTATCAAAGTCTCTGACCCACACGTCAGCACAGGTACAATGCACTCATTGTATACCTTTCTTTTCAATGATAACGGTAAGTTTCCAGTCAGGAGCTCACAATTCCTGCCGTATGCGAACCTACCCATGTTTATTCCTCGGTAAATTTCCTTTTCATGGTCAGGGTTCCATGTAATTAGTTGAACTTGGTAAACGTGCTCCTTCACAGACTCCAGAGGCTCACTTGCGATCCTGAACGCTTGTTTCCTTGCCCGGTTGTTCATCATTATCTTTGTGTTGTGCATATTAATCTTCAACCGCACTCTTACACTCTCCCTGTTAAGGTCCTGAACGCTTTGTCGCAACTCGTCTGCAGTGTTTTTGAATACAACAATGCCATCGGCAAACCGAAGGTTGCTGAGATATTCGCCGTCGATCCTTGCTCCTAAACCTTCCCAGTTTAATAGCTTGAATAATTCTTCCAAGCACACAGTCAAGAGCATTGGAGAGATTGTGTCTCCTTGTCTGACCCCTTTCTTTATAGATATCTTCCTACTTTTGTTGTGTAGAATCAGGCTGCCTGCTGAATCTCTCTAGATATTTTCACAAGTATTTACGTAAGCCGTCTGTACTCCTTGATTAGGCAATGCCTCTATGACTGCTGGTATCTCTACTGAGTCGAATGCTTTTTCGTAATCTAGGTAAGCCACATAGAAAGGCTTATTGTACTCCGCGGATTTCTCAATGACCTGAAGAATGACATGGATTTGATCCATTGTAGAGTATCCCTTCCTGAAATCAGCCTCTTCTCTTGGTTGACTAATGGCCAGTGTTCTCTTCTATTGGAGATTATTTTGGGAAATATTTTATAGAATACTGGGAGCAAGCTAATGGGCCTAAAATTCTTCAGTTGTTTGACATCTCGCTTTTTGTGGATTAGTATAATGTTTGCGTTCTTCCTGTTTTCTGGCAGCCTTGTAGTAGCTAGACACTTCGTATTGAGAGCCGCCAGGTTTCGCAGCATTATGTCCCTCCTTCTTTCATAAAATCAACTGTTATTTCATCTACTCTTGCCGCTTTCTCCCCTTTCAAGTTTGCAAGGTCCTTCTGACATCACAGGAGGAGTTTCTGTATCCTGTTCATTATTGTTTAGATTAGAGTACTCCCGAGTCTTCTGGGTACTGCATAGGCCAGTATAGAATTGTTCCGCTGCTTATATTATACCGTCGAGATTGCTTATGATATTACTTTGCTTATCTTTCAGCACATACACCCTGGCTTGTCCTATGCCATGTTTCCTCGTGACGGATTTCAAGCTGCGTTCATTTTTTACGGCTTCTTCAGTATTTCTCACGTTGTAATTTCGGATATCACTTGTTTTCGCTTTGTTCACCAGTTTTGACAGTTGCGCCTTATCTTATCTCTTGAGTTGGGCACTTTCATTTTTGTCGTTTCTTTATTAGATCCTTTGTTACTTGGGAGAACTTGCTTACTGGTTGCCTTGGTGCGGTACCTCCGACTTAAATTGCCGCCTCTGAAACCAGCGTCGTTACGGCTTCATTCATTACCTCTAAGTCATCATCATCAGCTCTCTGTTCTAAAGCTGCATATTTGTTTGCAACTAACAGCCTGAATTTGTCTGCTTTTAACTTTACTGTCTCTAAGTTGACCTGCTTCTTCTTGACGAATTTTACTACTTCTCTGTCTAAATTGAGGTGAATCCTAGCCCTCACTAACCAATTAATACTGATCTTTACCCTACCTGTCACTTCTACATCATGCACTGTGCTGGAATCGGCAGAAAGTATGAAATCAATTTCATTTCTTCTTTGACCATCAGGGCTTTTCCAGGTCCACTTTATGTTGCTACGTTTCCTGAAAAAGGTGTTCATTATTCTCAGCTTATTCCTTTCTGCAAATTCTACTAGCATCTCTCCTCTAGTTTTTCTAGAATCGACGCCGTAGTTGCCAATTGTCTGTTTGGCCGCCTGTATTTCCTCTACTTTTGAATTCATCACCCATTACTACTGTATACCGAGTTCGCACTTTTTTTCACTAATTTTAACACCTTAATAAAACTGATCTAGTTCCTCATGTTGGATGTACTTCCTAACTGGATGTTAAAGGGTCGGCTTGCACTACCTTGAATATATAGCTCTTATTAGGTTTGATTGGCTACAGCTACCTTCTCATTATTGCCCGTTATGTCGTTATGAATTAGGAAACATACCCCGTATTGCTTCGTATCACGGATACTTCTATAGTAGAGGACATGACCGCTATGTAGCAATGTATAGGCCTCACCAGTTCTTCTAATCTCACGAAGCCCGATAATATCCCAAACAACGTTTGATAGTGCCTCAAAGCGTCCTGCTAAGCTAGCCTCACTCCACAGAGTTCAGTTGCTAAAGGCTGAGAGGATCAGTTTCCATTGGCGGCCTGTCCGGACCCAGAGATTCTTAGCACCCTCTGCTTTGTTACAAGTCTGACCGCCGCCTTGGTCAGGGGCGCCGCTGCTGCTGGGAACGGAGGGCGGTAGGTTAATTGCAGATATCATCAGGGAGGTTATGGCCGAATACTGCACCAGGGAGGCCAATTCCTGTTCTACAACACGTGCAATTAAATGTAGTATACGAGAGCCATTGCGTTCCATCAACTTAACGTTGTGAATTGGTGTAGATTTCACTGACTAGCGTATACAAAAAAGTATGATTCCCTTAATAGGTTACGGCGTGGAGAAAGATGCGAGTAAATGTACGTGTTAATTTATTTATCACAAAAGAGTTGAAAATTTAGATTTTCTGCAGAATATCAAGCTATATACATCCTGGACCTAAAATAACTCACGATTTGCGCAGCAACACATAAATCAGAGTACGATACTCGTAAGCCTCGCGGAAACTAAGAATGCCTTTCTTGTAAGCGAACTAACAATATCTTCATTGCTCGGGCTTTGCGTTGTAAAACGACAACGTGATATTGAGCCGCGCCGTATTGGGGAAGTCGGACTTGATTCTGACCGCTTCGATGTTAACATGTACGTAATTCTGCGCACGCGAACACTTCTTGGTTTCGCGGGAATTAAAAAAAAAAGTCGGCAACGGAACGCGCGAACTGCTGAGCGACGCAGTGCTGTAGCCAATAATCCATCATAGCGGGGAAGTTACCTCTGGCTCAGAAACAAGGGCCATCGCTATGCTCAGCTTTCTTTTCATGCCGCCACTGAGCGTCTTGGGCAAGCTTGAACCCTTGTCTTCTAGCTCGACCAAACGCAGGGTCTCCTGGATGGATTTCACGAGCCTCTCCGGCTTTCGTCTCTTGAGCTGCGAAACAAATTAAACACAAATTTCGGGCTCTCTACATTGTCATAGTTTATAGTCACAGTAACAAACAATTATAAATTCGGTTGATTCAGTGTAATTTATTCGAGTTCATACCTACACAATGCGAACTATGGTTCGCGCGGGAGAACATGGATGCTATGACTCACATAAATATTATGATGGATGTATATATCTATAAGCACTTACCCAGTGGGTACTGGGTGTGTGACCCTCTAGAAATTCGCAAAGTCCCTAGCACGGAACGATTGGAATGCTCGTATCTATAAAGCAAAGTTTTATTCATAACAACCACAAAAATATTCCCAGAATATAGTGTTTGTATCAAAAGGAAGCTTATTCAACGAGAACATTCAGTTCCTATGTGCATTTACACGCTAAGTGCTTTTAACCAGCGTCGGCTTATCTTATATACAGCGAGTGGCGAAGCTTTTTTCATGATCTGTGTAAAAACTGCCGAGAAGTCGCGCGTTTTACAAGGGTCTGCTCGGGAGTGTGACTCGCACTCGACGGGAAGCAATAACAATTAAACATAATAAGTTTTGCTACATCTACTGGCTCTAAAAATAACGAGAAAATAATTTGGACGCTTTAGTTGAACCGCAACGTGCCCCATACAGCAAATGTTTAAGGATGTCTGAAAACATTTCGTCGACAATTACGATACTTGCTTAAAGAGACACTAAAGGTTACTATGAAGTCAAGCTAAAGTAATAAAGCAATGCTCTAGAACGTCTACGGCGTCAATATAATCCCGAACAGAGCTTTAGTAACCGAAAAATTGAAGCAAATGCATGACACCATTTGAGATCCCCCAGCGACATTCCGGTACTAGCCCGATGATGAAGGCATTCCTCATCGTAATTTACATCACTAGTACTCAACTACTCGTAATTAGAAGATCATTTCATTAGGTTATAAAACGGAAGAAAATACTACTTGTCTACTTCTGTTCTATTCTAAGAAAAAATAACATTTTGACGTGACCCTTCAGTAGTATGGGGGGTCGAAAAGTTTCGTTTTCGCTCGATTCAGCGGGGCGCGCTTTGGCGTTTCAGTCATTTCGTTATCGCGGCGTGCTGCGCTGGTTCTGCTGGCTCGCGAAACTTGAATTTGGAACAAGCGCCGAGACTGCCACATCCATGTGATGTCGTGGGATGCACGAACGGTCCGCGGAACTTGACCAAGGAAGTTGCAGCAGCGAATCCAACGTTAATGATCACTGTGTGCCAACGAGTGAACCTCTCCGTTCGAAGTGGTTAAGTGCCGTACCTCTGCCACAGCGGGTTAGCAAAGAGCCAAAAAATCGCATAGTCTGCTCGCTGCACTTTCGTCCAGAGGATTACGAGTTCAAGGCTGTCTTACTGAAGTCGTGTGGAGTGGCTTTCAAAGCAATGATTTCCGGTAGCACTATTCGGTCGGTCTTTCCGGCATTCCCCGAAGCGCAAAAACAACTGCAGGTCGAAGACGGAGCGGTGAGGGCGGTATTTGGTTCTCACGCAGGAAAAGCTACAAATGTGCCAATATGTATAGCCTTGACATACAGTTGCCGTCGTAGTAGTATAGAACGACGCCGGTAGTAGAAGCCCTCAGCAGCAGGTCACGTTCATCAGTGCTTAAATTGCTGATGTCGAGCGCAGCAACGCGAGACAATATGTCGGTGTCAGGGTCCTCCATTGCAACGAGCGCCCAAAGTTGGCGTCATAAAATAAAGAACCAGCTGATCATCGCACGCTTTCCCTTCCGCTAGCCACCATAGTTCCGCTTTCTAGCTGTTGTCGGCTCTATCTTAGCTCTGTTTCTGGTCACGCGTTTGCGTTTTTCGCAGAAAAGCCGTAGCACCGCCTGCGGGCGCCGTTTTACTCACAGGCGGCGTAACGTCACTACGCGACCATGAAGTCACGACTCCTCGATCGGAGGATGGGCGAGTTGAACTGCCCTGGAGGTACGCGGACGCTTCAGAACGCATTTTCTCTTAAAAAGTCTCTTCTTCGCATCAAGCAAACGTTTCGAGGTTTCTGGGATGGTATTTCAACAGTTCACGTTGACTTAATATTAACCTTTAGTGTCCCTTTAAGCGGAAAAATCCATGGTGGTTGCTCAGTGGCTGAGCACGGGGTCGCGGGATTGAATCCCGGCCACGGCGGTCGCATTTCAATGGGGGCGAGATGTAAAAACACCCATGTACTTATATTTAAGTGCACGCTAAAGAACCCCAGGTGGTCGGAATTTCCGGAGTCCTCCAGTACGGTGTGCCTCATAATCAGAAAGTGGTTTTTGCACGTAAAACCCATTAATTTAACTTTTTAAGGCCAAATCTGAGCGGAGATGTATACGTGTTTTCATTTCGCGGTATACTTGCTGGGGCAGAGAATCTGTCTCGTGCGGCACGTTGAAAACGAAGCAAAGTGCGGCGCAACTGCTTTTTTAATCGGGAGATAGCGATAGGCAGGCAGTAGGTGACGCGCAGGCGTAATTCACAGCAGCCGCCGCAGATAGACCTCCGCTCATGCAGCACTTTGTTTCCATACGGACATCACGCGCTGCTCTGGCGCCATCTCGTAGCCATTGTTGCCGCAGAGACCGTCTTGCGAGGCACTACGCATTTCTTCTCGCACTTTTGCTATACCCTCATCCTATGCTTTCCGCCTCGTGATGCCGCTGCACCCTCCTCCTCCGCTTTCCACTTAGCACCCTCTTCGCTATCACCATCTTTCGTCCGCACTCAGCGTTCACTCTTTTAACCTCTTGCAGTGCTCGTTCGCTCGGTTACGAGTACGCTGAGGTAACAAAGCCGACGCTCGCAGCAGGAACGACCGTCTGAGAGCTCGCTAGAGCATCGACCACTAGAACCTTTCATCATCCGAGTTTTCAGAGTGCTGTGGCCGCATGACTGGAACGGTTGTATTGGAAGCCATGACCACTAACGTTCGGTTTTTTTCTTAGTATCGAACAGACACACCGACAAGCGGATCCACTCGCAGGCATGGCCAGCCATAAGAACCGCGGCCAGCCGGAATCACCGTAGGCAACTGGAGCCACCATGGCTAGGCGCTGCGGAGCCACCGTAGCCAGATTAGACTTCTGGCCCTCTAAACCCGAAAAATATCCTATAAAATCGGGCGTTTGCTATATACATTTCTTTTTTCCGGTCTGCAAGATTTTCCCAACGTTTTCGTGGTCCTCTTGAGTCCGGTAAAATGGGTGTTCACCGCTGTCACACTTATTTACCATGCATGAAGTGTCGGCGCCGAATCTACCGTAAAGAAAACTTTTTCCTTGGCTCTCTCTAAGTAATAATCAAACTTTTCCCCCTTTTGTTCTCTGAACAACTTTTTGAGCTTTCCTTTTACATTAAGTTCGCACTGGGCATTGTTACACGATATATGCAATGTAGGCTTTTTCGAAGGGATTACTTTCACTAAGATTGAGGTAGAGAAAACGACAGCGTTTCACAAATTAGGACACTTGTTTCTGGACCCCCAAGCCGCATTGGGTAGACTGTTCTTGCGTTTAGAGGAGCAGCAGTGGGGGAAAGAAAGAGGTTCTTGAAAGCAGCCCGCAAGGGCTAACAGTATTGGAAATAAATAAATAAATAAATAAATAAATAAAAAATGAAATCTTTCTTGCAAATGTAAACCAACAGAATCAATTTTTGAACAAAAATGGGAAACAAAATGCAAAATATAGCAATCACTGTGTTAGTCGTAAGGCTCTCTTGGATATCTCGCAATTTCTCGTAATGGGCGACCTAGGAAGCCTTGGGAACCCACAGTATATTTGAACTTTTTGGTGTTGGATCAACGCGAACGCCAGAAGCCAAGACTGGCTTGGGTTCTGTGCATGCGTACTTGCGTCCCGTAATTTTCTTGGGTCCCCAATTCTACAGCTCTCTAGTATCACGCTACTGCAACGCGCACAACGAGTTTCTTCTACGGAACAACCACGAGGACCTACAACACGAATAAAAATTTAAGTAAGGAATCTACGTCTTTCGGAAATTGAATGCTCATAAGCGCTAACTGAAACATTGATTCATTCTGTGAAATATATTAAAGACGTATTTCTAGAAACTAGTGCTATTGTAAACCAAAATGTCGAATAACACATTTTACATCAAGTATGCTCAGCTTCAAATTCCCAATTGGAACACGCGCTTTAAAGCTAATAATTGAAGTATATATAGAGAAATTATGCTACTCACTAACATGACTCAGCAGCAATGGTTGCAGCGCGCAGTGTCTGCACCTATTACAGGAAGCCATCTGTGAAATTTATAACTGCAGCGTGTGACCCATTGATGCACATTGTCAAAATTAATTTCGTATATAGTGAAGTACGAGGTCCTTTAGAAAAGTATCCGACCTTTGGCCGAAGAAAAAAAAAACTGGCTAACTGGAGCGTTGGAAACCTAATCACCCGCAACGTAGTCGGTCTCCTTAGGACTCCGCACACTTCTCCCAGCGGCGCTGCCATTGTTGGAAGCATTACGAGAAGGCCGCTTTCGGAATGGAGTTTAGCTCAGCTGTTGTTGAGCCATAATGTCCTCTTGTCTGAAATCGCGGGCCTTTCAATGGCCTCTTGATTTTGGGAAACAGCCAGAAGTCGCAGGGGGCCATATCAGTAGAGCAAGGAGCCTGTTGAACTACAGGAGTCTAGTTTCTCGCCAAAAAAGTCTGAATCAAGTGCGACGAATGTGCAGGAACAGTGTCGTGATGGATGTGCCGATTTCCCGTTGACCACAACTCCGGGGTCTCTTGCGCCGCACAGCATCACGTAGGCGACGGAGGACATCCCAGTAGTACTCTAATTAATTATGGGGTTTTACGTGCCAAAACCACTTTCTGATTATGAGGCACGCCGTAGTGGGAGACTCCGGAAATTTCGACCACCTGGGGTTCTTTAACGTGCACCTAAATCTAAGTGCACGGGTGTTTTCGCATTTTGCCCCCATCGAAATGCGGCCGCCGTGGCCGGGATTCGATCCCGCGACCTCGTGCTCAGCAGCCTAACACCATAGCCACAGTAGTACTCCGTGGTGATTGTTTGACCCTGTGATGCGTACTCGTGGTGTACCACATCGCGGGAGTCAAAGGAAGCAGTCACCATCACTTTGACGTTGCTGCGCACTTGGCAGGCCGTCTTTGGTCTTGGTGAAGTGGAATGCTTCCACTGTGACGATTGGGATTTGGTTTCCGGGTCGTACCAGTGCACCCAAGATTCGTCACCAGTGATTATGGATTTGATGAAGTCGGGGTCAATGTTTGTGGAATCCAGAATGTCCTGGGAGACTTCAACACGAGGTTGCTTTTGCTCCACGGTGAGCAGCTTCGGCACGAATTTCGCCGCAACTGTCTTCGTGGCCAAATTTTCGGTCATAATGGAATGTACAGAAATGTGCTGATGCCCACCTCTTGCGCAATTTCGCGGATAGTCACACGACAATTCCGCATGACCACAGGGTTCACTTCGCCAATGACCTGGTCATTTGGGCATGTTGATGGCTGAACAGAGCGCGGCTCGCTCTCTACCGATGTGCAACCGTCCTTAAACCAGTTGTGCCACTACTTAATGTGTGTGCTGCTCATAGCATCGTCACCGAATGCCGTCTGAATCTTCTGAATGGTTTCCACTTGGCTGTCGCCCAGTTTATGGCGAAATTTCACGCAGTAGCGCTGCTCCAGTCGCTCCGCCATTTTCCTTGAAATCAAGAACCGACAAGAGCACTATGCACTACCTCACTCAAATGCTGCGCCCCAGTGACTGATGCTATCGGCAGGCGGGAAACCATTCGGGCATGCGCACGAAGGTCCAAGGCCGGCTGATGCAAGCGTGCTTGTTCCATATTAACCAGGTGTTCGCAAAAAAAAAAAAAAAAATGAGGTCGGATACTTTTCTAACAGACCTCGTATATATGTTTATCACTCTCCAGTGACTGCTTGTCGCCGGCTAGCAAATATAAAAGTTATTGCTCGGTGCAGGCTGCGTCTGCAGGTATCGGAGTATTATCGAATGTTATCGGTGGTTCTACACCTTCTCTGTTGTAACCCAACCGTGCACAATCTGACTGCATGCACTACGCAAATTGTATTTTCTGAAAGGCACGTGGGCACCGGTGGTTACACTAGAAACTGTGACGAGTCCTCTATAAAATCCAAAGCTCATGACCCACTGGCAAGATTTTAGACGATCGCCGACTTCACTTGCCCCTTTCGATGTGCCTGTGCTACTTGTTTTGCTACGCACACGTTACATGTTGAGGTTGGTGGTTCTTTGTATTGCGTTACGGTTAGGTCACGGAGTCGGACAACGACTGCGTTGTGTTGTGCCGTTGTTGCGACGACTCGTCGTGAGGTCTTATGTAGGCGGCGTACTCTTGACTACAAGGCTTCGTTTTGATGGCGGCTCGTCCCGGCTACTTTTTCGAGAAGGATGTCGAAGCTTCGTCTGCGGTGGAGGATCTTCGTCTGCGGTAGAGGCATTCCGACGAACCACATCTCCATGGATTGCTGCATTTTGTTTTGCACATATGAGCTTATTGTCCGGTCTCACATTGGGACAGTGTATTGGCAGCGCTGCGGCGAAACGTAGTGGCCTGGTGACGGTGAACGGGATGGTCGTCGAGGGCTCCATTGAGGTGCGGCGATGCTGTCGGCTATATCGCGAGGGCGTTCCCCTTGTTCGGGAGCGTTCTTTCACGCAAACCCTCGCAGTCCGAAGTCGCTGTCTGGGCATCAGCGCTAGACATCGCCGTCCTCTCCTCAATGATAACAGAGAGGACCGTGATCTGTAGCCTGCCACACGTCTGCCTTACCTCGGGGCATTGCGTGCGCCACTGGTGTACGGGCTTGCGGTGGTGGCTCGCGACAGAACTGCGGCGTTATGGGGCATTGGTACCGGCACGGATGAGGGGGTTCACCGCGAGTGATGACTGCGTGGATGATAGCTGTAGGTTGAGGCTACGGGAAATCTGATGCTCCTAGCGACTGCTGAATTTCTTCTCGAACAAAACAGGTAATAGATGCAACCACTGGCTTTGACGCTCGAAGCATCACTCTCAGTTCTTCTCGCACAACTGCTCCTATAGTCTCTCGCAAGTCGTTGGAGCAGAGCACCTGAACTTCACCGCAGACTGTCGTTGTCATGCATCAGTTGTGTTGCTTGTTTCGCATTTCGACCATTTTCTTGGTGTTGGTGGCCTTACGAAGAAACTTGCGACAGTCTGGGGGGGGGGGGGGGCACCATATTACTAAGGCTAAAACGTCTTGCTTCATACCACGCATGAGTAGAGAAACTCTCTTTTCTGACACTTCAGGGTCGACGAGATGGAAAAGATGGCTCAACGCTTCTGTAAAGATGGCAAAGTTCTCATTACGTTGCCGAACTCGGGATTCCAGCAGAGCTTTGCTCCTTTACTTTGGCAGAGCGCTCAAGAAGGCTTTAAGGAAGCTTCTGTGGAACAGGTCCCACGATTCAAGTACACACACCAGGTTTTCGAACCATGCTTTCATGTGGTTCTATAAGAAGGACACATGACACAGCTTGTCTTGAGCGCTCCAGTTGTTCACGGGTTGAAATGCTTTCGAATTTCTTGAGCCGGGTTTCTGCATGGTCAGATGAAGCTCTACGGAAGTGTAGGATGTTCCTTGAATTGTGGCACTTCGATGGCGGGAGGCAATGCTCTCTCAGTCATGGTGGTATTCAGCTTAGCTTAACTTTTCCTGGTCCTGTCGGTAGGAATCCCATGCATCGGGGGCAATTATTGTACCCTGCGGCTAGCTCGATAATCCGGAATGGCGTTGGCGTGGCGGTTGGATGGAGGCATCCACTACACGGACACAAAAACAGATCAACCAGATGTCCCGTTGTAGTGACGGTGACAAAAAAGTGTATGAGCACTGCTTTTACAGCGGAGCTTGCCCAAGCGATTCTCCAACACATCCGAAGAAGCCACAGCAGGAGAACTGCCCACCACTCACAGACGAACGGTCTTAAGGGGAGGCTGAACAAGACCCTTTCCGACATGCTAGCAATGGACGTCGACGTCGAACAGGAGACCTGAGAGACGCTCCTTCTATACTTTCCATATTTTTAACACAGTGTTCTCTTCGGGATCTGAGCACGCTTTTTAAAACAGACGATGATACTTCCAAAACGGATCACATTCACCTCTAATGCTATCGCAATATAAAAAATGGAAATTAAACATTTTTGCTGGTACTCCTTATTCTCAGTGTCAATGAAGCACGTAGCATTAAACACATGGGGCCACGAATCTGACTGAATGAATAACGACATGCCAAGGTGAACGTCGCTTAACATACGGCGGTAAAGTTAACAATTGTGGAAAAATAATCTGCCCACTGCAGTTGTCCTCGTGCTCAACACTCTAGTGAACTTTTACATTTACAGAAACTTATACAGAAAGAGCACCACACCTCTTTCTGGAAAGCAAGGGCGCGCAAAGTGCTTGTTTTTCTTCTAACCTCCTTGAACCCTAATGCACTGCTTTAAAAAAACTCCGATTGTCTTCGGCTTATTGCAGTTTTCGCTCGGGAACTGAACGTCAACTGAAATAAGAAAAACATTTAGTTGTTGCCGGTGGCTACTTCTGCGACCATATGAGGTTCCGGCAGGCCAGTTTTCAGTACTATTTTCTATTGTTGAAAGTAAGCTATTATTGCTAACTGCAGTGAATTCAAGTTCTGTGGACTATAGCACTTGTAGCGAGAAGGTTTGTGAAACTGGTATTGTAATGATGCGTGATTACAGCAAAGGTGCCGGGAGCGTACCGATCCAAAGTAGAAGAGGTTTTCTGCGCAAGTCATGTCTTCGAAAAAGATGTCTGTCTGCTGACAGAAGCTGACCCGCTGGCGCACTTGGTAGCGCTGACTGGTAACGTTGTAGCCGCAGACTGTGGCCGCACCACTTGTTGGAGCCTGCATTCCTAAGCAATTTAAACATTAAAATAGCTGAATAAACCATTTCTCTAATATAAACACGGTATACTACCATTAAAAACCAAGACAATTAAGGAAGATGTTATTCCAAGAGGGCATTATTCCTGTTGCTTTCACAGAAGCTAGGTAGGTGCATGCTCAATGTAAATCGAGCCATGTTTATGCCATCATTCGCTTAGTGGTCCATGTCTGTTATGAAGCTAGAACAGGTGATGGGTCCTGAATTCAATCTTCACAATATACTACACAGTGACGATGTATAATTCTGCTTAAGACCGTGAGGCTGCAAAAAATCATTAATAACCTGTTGAACTAATGGGCGAACTCGCAGATGCTTGAGCACGAAGTAGCGCGACATGCATAAGTGACAACAATGACGAAATGACACTGATAAAATTCGTGAAATATTTATAACGCGTAATCGTGCATTCCAGAGCAACTGGTAGTGGTCGCGTGGGTTCGAGATTTTCCAGAACTATTTGCTTCACGCTGCAGGAACCTTATTCGGCGCGCCTGTTCCGCTGTTGAACTAGCAAAAATGATCATGACGTGCCTAATGGACTAGGCAGGTCTCAAGTGAAAGCGTTAACCCAAAAACCGCGACTACTGACAAAGAAGGTCACTGGCTAAAATATGATTCCAACAAGTTCTGTTGAGTCAACCAACCATATAGCGGCAGTTCGGCGCAAACACGGCGGCCTCACCGCCACATCTATGTCGCAAAGCAGGCAGGCTACATTGCTAAATATTTGACAAAATAGCAGCGCGGTGATGTCAAGGGGAATGTGCTATTTGGATGCTGTAAACAGCCAAACTAAAGGGTATTTGAAGTGCGCGAATCGAAGCGAGAAGTGGCTTGTAGTGCTCTCGCCAGCGTACGTGCCAGCGCATCTGATTGCTCTTTTCTACCCTCTATGAAGGGTCTATGTGGCCCAGAAAGTAAACCGAGATAGCTTGCAAAGAGCACCCAATGGCTCGCTGCATCGGGCAGTGGCATGGAAAGCTTATATTTGGGATTTTAGACTGTAAAAAAAATACTTCCTTAAAGATCAGAAATTTCCTGCCAGCTGCCTTGCCAGAAGATTTCTGGAAAGGTGTTTTCTATTTCAGCTTTTTCTTTTATTTACCAAGTTCTTTTGTGTTTCATTTTATCAGAAATTTGTTGTTTGAAGATAGCCCTTATAAAACTTTTATAGAGAGTCTATAGACAGTCTATAAACATTTTTCTATGATAGTCTATAGATAGGCCCATAGACATTTTTTAGAGTAATCTATAGACGTATGGCCTTAGTTTTTATAGACTAGCCTATAAAATTCTGAATCTATAGACTATTTACAGATTACTGAAAATTCGCGTTTCTAGACACATGTCTGCAGAATTTTTAAAGACAAAAGTGTATAGGCTTAAACAGATCTACTTTTGTACACTAATGTCTATAGACTGTCTATACATTAAAAAAATTCCCGTTTCTGCACAAATGTCTGTAGCATGTCTATAGATAGTCTATAGACATTTGCTTATAGACATCTTATAGACTTCATTCTACAAAAATAGAACATATATGTTCTACTTTGTAGAACATGCATGTCTATAAGCAACTGTCTATAAATACCTATAAACAATTGTCTGTATACTACCTATAGACATTCCAGAGACTTCAGTCAAGAAAAATAGAACTATATACAGTTGTACTTTTGTAGATTGAAGTCTATAAAATGTCGATAAGCAAATGTCTATAGAATACTTATAGGCAATTGTCCATAGACATCCTATACAATTCAGTTTCAAAAATAGAACTGCGCAACCCTACACACTTTTTTCTGTGGACTTTCTGCAGACATTTGTCTATAAACGCAAATTTTCATTATTCTATAGACAGTTTATAGGGTCCATAGACGCAAACAATTGACAGACTAGTCTACAAAAAGTGTATTGCCAGAAGTCCATAGACAGTCTACAGACAGGTATGTAGGAAAAGTCTATAGATAGCCTGTAGACTTTAGCCGTACACTATTTGTCAAATATTGCCGATACAGGGTGTCCCAGCTAATATAAATTTAGTGAAGCTGGTCAACGAATTATGAAAAAACTATGGTGTAATAAGATCCGAATTTAGGACGTGTGCTGTTCAGTCGTCAGAGATCTGACCTGTATTCTTTATTTATTAGTATATACTGCACCGTGTTCTTATTTTCACTGACCAGCTTGGCTAAAATATCCGGGATCGACACCCTCTATACTAAATATATAAACCTTATTTGGCCAACTATGTTACGATTACAATAGACTCGCCCCTGGGTTGAAAATAGTCAGTCTATTGGAAATGTCTCCAAAAAGTAATTGCACCTATCATGCATATGCGAATATACCTGGGGAACCATACATCGAAAATGATGCATGCGGATCGAAGCAATCGAAAAATCTCAAATGCATGTAGCCGTGAATCTTTATGTGAGACTGCATGAGCATTTGTGTGCATCCACATTTAGAAACTAGTACAGTCGCATGCAATGCATCCGTTTGAAAGAAATCTGCTAGCTATCTGCCATCTACAGGTTACTTGATTATTTTGTTTACATATGGCAGCAAAAAATTTCGGATGTATTTGTGGAAGTGCACCTGTTGCGTCTCATCTGCAGTTACGCTAGTAGATTAATAACGCTCCTAAACCAGCTGCACTCTCATATGTTGCATAAAATGAAAGAATTCAAGGGGTGAATAGTGCAGTGCCAAAATGAAAACAAGTGCACCGATACTGAAATAACAGTTTTTATTGTATAATATGTTAACTTTCGTAAAATGTAGGTTTTTCGCTATGATGGAAAAATAATATGTGTAGATTTACAGACTACTACCCCTTAGCAAGCAAGGTCACCAGATCAGCCTTGACATTCGTGTCATATATTCCAAAGGTTCTGCAAGTGTATGCTGCAAATGAGTATATGCAACAATGTGAGACATAAATAACAATTGTGTGTTCTTTGTATGTTCCTTATGCAGCTTAATATGTTTGCTAAAACGGTTTAAATAAATACTCAATGCGATTTACCTATGACTCGTGAATAAAAATCACAACTATTATGCAATGTCTCATATTATGGCATGATGAACGATTGAACAGTCACAACTGCTACTGGTGCTGCAGGAACAGTATGTTGTTTTCAAGACAAGTTAATATATGACACGTTGTTGCAATTATCCCAGATTATCTCAGTATCAATTGTTGAAACAAGGTTACCCAGTTTGACTGTCTGCAAATCTTTTGTCTGCCAATTAAGTACGCCCGCACAGAGTGATTTGCTCACAAGAGTGGCTGGAGTATGGACAGTCACTCTTCGCCCAAAGATTATAAATTATTTTTCTTAATACTCAATTAAACGTCTTTCTCATACTCTTAAATGAATGCATCATTGGTCATAACTTTCACACAAGGCAGATGGATTGATTGTATCGATATGGTCATTTCTTAGTTTCTTACAGATAATTGGGCCTCTGGGGTAGGCTGACAGGGTTTCAAGTTAGGTATACCCCATGAGCACTAGAAATACAACGCGAGTACATTCTGTGTCATGGCACGACAGATATGCATTTCATGGGAAACAAATGTGAACCTATAGCTCGAATGAATGTTATCACAGTAAATTATTTAAGGTGCTCTCCAACATTAGTACGTTTTACGGGGTTTCGAGGTTCAGAACCTTTAGCTACCGCAAAAAAAAAAAAACTGTAAGAAGTGCCAAGTCAGTATGCTTCACTTTCAATTATTAAAAATTATGGGGTTTAATTAGCCAGAACCACTTTCTGATTATGAGGCACGCCGTAGTGGAGGACTCCGGAAATTTCGACCACCTGGGGTTCTTTAACCTGCACCTAAATCTAAGCACACAGGTGTTTTCGTATTTCGCCCCCATCGAAATGTGGCCGCCGTGGCCGGGATTCAATCCCGCGACCTCTAGCTCAGCAGCCCAACACACTTTCGTTTTTTTATCAGTATATGGGACCAATTCGTCTCAAATTCGGTGAGGTGAAACATTTTAAAAATACGTTTAATGTTGAGATTCTCTGGAAACCTTGTATGGAATAAAATAAGACAGCGTACCTATCTTGACATTTTCATGTTCCCCAATCTTTTTCCATGTCTTCCCTGGATATTTTCATGAAGATTCTCTGGCAGTCCTTAACACCCGGAGCTTAAGCGCAATAAAAAAATATTGTGGTTGAATGCTTGTAAGTACTGCCAGTACACAATATATAGATAAAACGATTAACAAGTCAGTTACTAGACACGCAGTATTTGATTCAACTGAATTGAATCCTTTGTTTAATAAAGCTGACAAGGGCTTGGGCAAGTTGGTAATTCATGGCGACGTGAGCACAGCAGGGAAGACAAGCACACATAAAGATACAGACGTGAAGCAGGTGCAACAAAGTGAGGGAAATCAATTCAATGAGTTGTTGTTATGGTTCAGTAGCATCTTTATATACAATTTGCTCTCATCACTTATGTCTCTACTTACCTTGGTTTGTACCCACCGTGGTTGCTCAGAGGCTATGGTGTTAGGCTGCTGAGCACGAGGTCGCGGGATCGAATCCCGGCCATGGCGGCCGCATTTCGATGGGGGCGAAATGCGAAAACACCCGTGTACTTAGATTTAGGTGCACGTTAAAAAACCCCAGGTGGTCGAAATTTCCAGAGTCCTCCACTACGGCGTGCCTCATAATCAGAAAGTGGTTTTGGCACGTAAAACCCCATAATTTAATTTTTTTACCTTGGTTTGTCTCTGACTACAAACTACATGCCAATACGAATTACTACCATTATATTATTTCATCATGTTACACTACGATGAACACTTAGACAACTGTAATTGTCGCTGGGGCCAACAATGGTACGTTTCGTTCCAAGTCAGGATCATATGACGCATTGTGCACTTATCAAAATAAGAAACGAATGCGAGAATCTGAACCGATTCATATAACAATAATGGCTGAAACAAAGATACCCGGCTGGACTGTGCACATCTTTCGAGCGTTAATGGAATATGCCTGTGCTGAGCGAACATGGACAGGAAAGTGACTGCAATTTTGAGCAATCACGTCAAGAATTCAAATTTATCTTCGCTGAAAATAGTATGTAATGTCTCTTTTCTCAAACTCCGAGATGAATACCATTATTCGCCTCATTTTCAGTAGAATGCACATGGATGGGTGTATTGATGTGGTTACTTATCGGCTAACACGTGTTACGATCTCTTAGGTGTGTTGATAAGGGTAGAATAAGTGCAATGTCCACCAAGTTATGTGAATAATCTGCGCGTTATGTGTTAAGAAAAAATACCAAATGAATTTTCCGACCCTTTATTTCTTTTGTACAGCGCATGTAGTGTACAGTCCATCCAAGATGACAGCACTAAATCTAAGAGCAATGAAAACCGTAACACTTACTAACAGCAATGGAAACCTTAACACTTAATATGCATCACGCACAACAAGGGCTTCATACGCACGATTGTCAAAATTCGAATCAGCGCAAAAAACTGCCGATACAACCAGCTGATAAACAGCCAATAACAACACGTAAACTGCATGAGGCCGAAGGAATGAAAGGTGCCTAAAGCTTTTCAAATTGCCTGGAAACTAGCTCTTGCTGCTAAACAGTTCATAAAAGAGACCGGAAAAAAAAACTTCCATCCATCGTCAAACCCAATGCCTTCATATTGAAGCGTGTAAAGGTGCATCGCCGAGCAACTAACGTATTCTTCACAAATTTTTTTTCGGCTAAGTTGCGAAGCTGCGAGTGACTGAGCTTATTGCAGGTTTCGTGCTCCGAAAGCTGTTGCGGTTGCATATGATTAGATTGGTTGCCAGGAGCCTTAAAAATATTGCTACTTTTACCCTTTGAGAAAACGGCAGCGCATGGAATGCTGATGCATGCCCCGCAAACACGGTCTTCCCCCTCCGCCCAACAGTGTACGCTATCATTTATTCAAGTATGCGTCTGTTTGAAAATTCATCACGCTAACACAATTCGGAGGTGTATATGTAGTGCGTGTACCGAGAATTTCATTTCATTACACATGCGGTGCGCAGCATTCATGACAGCCCGAGAGAGCGCGAGGAAACGAGATCTACCGACACTGGCTGTTCAACACACACAATCCAATTGGTGGCTGCTCACTATCAAGGTAAAACATGGTGTATATTTTTTATGCTTATCAACTATGACTCTAAAATCAAGAAGCGTAAGCGATCGCTTCCAGTAAAACATTTCTTAGAAGCGAGAACAAGGGTGCGTTATCAAAATATATAAACGAGAAACCAACACTATGGTTGAGTGGCCTACGCTATGCGCAGCCAGTTGGTGCTGCGAAATGCGCTCACATAATAATGAGCTTTGACTGAAAATATCTTTGCCTAAACATACTAAGTTCTTTTACAGTTCCTTATTTCACGAGCCATATATCACACCACCCGCACGTATATCGCTACGAACTGGACGCCCATTACAAGTCTTACGCCCACGCTCCCACACAACTACTTTTACCTCGTCTTTTTTTCCGCACTGCATCAGTTTGGAACGCCCTTCCCTACCACGTAGCTGCAATCACTTGCCCGACATCGTTTTACGAAAATGTGTCCTTGTTGGCTAATCAATAACCTGCTTTTTCACGTGTTATTCTGTTTTTATGCACTTGCGAAAATGTAGCTTCCATGTAACATTTTTTCTGTATACCTGTGTTTATATTTGCATTATCAACTGTACCCTCCCCTTATCTAGTACCCGTAGCAAAGAAGTCTTTAAGGAAATAAAACTGAACTGAACAGAACTTTCCCATCAGTGTTGTTGACGTGTGATGCCACAAGAAGACACGTATACACAGACACAAAGGTACAGGCAGACACCGCACACAGCTGCAACAAGCGTTTACGTGGCTAGCCATAAAATAAAGAACCGACTTTAGAGAAAGGAAACTGTACATTTCACAGTGATACGAAAATAAGAAACGGCAGCGCATGGACCTTAACGCGAGGGCCGACAGATGGCGCTGCTCATACAGGAAGCAGAGAGGATAAAAAAATTTGGGTGTGGGAGTTCATAGTGTTTTTTTTATTGTTTAAACTAGGTAGGACATGAGGCAGTATAATAGCAAGAGCTTGGTGGCGCATCCCACCGCCCCATTCCGAAGGCGGCGCTCATAGCATCATTCCATCCATCCATCTAGCCATCCATCCGGAAACGTGTTTTTTAGTACAAAACATAATATGATCATTTTCTAGTGGTAGCTTTCGCCGGTACGCGCCGTGCACATCCTCCTGGCTCTGCGGCTTGCCTCAGTGCCTTGGCAGCCGTGTAGTTTGTGCCTTCTAATTGCCAGGGGACCGAAGAGCCTCTACTGATGCCCCTACAAACAAGGCACACATGAGTGAACAGGACTTGCGACTTTATTGGCAGAAGAAAAGCAGTGCTGCTACTCATACAAGAGCAGAAACAAAATTTGCATATCGTGATACGCTGAACTTATTAACGCTAACTCGTGAACTGCTCACTTTCGGCGTTGCACCTGACAGCCTGGTAACGAGCGCCACCTGTTGACACGGACAGTCGCAGTTGAAAATTGGCAACTTGCATTGCGAAGCAATCGAGTGACTCGCGCAGCTGCTGCCGCGGGCAACACAGCGACATGGACTACCCTGCATTTTAACGTTACCTACTTTTCTGCCTGCACGCTTCTTTTTGTTCTTTCGAGGGCCGCTAATGTGTCGCTCACACTTGGTGCCCCACTTTCACTCAATATGGACATGGTCGTTTTAATTTGTCGACATCACCTTTGGCAGCCACTTTTGCGCACCTTTCCACCCGCGTGGCTATCAACTTCATACACTTCGCACCACGTTCTCACGTATGCTGGTCTCCCTTCACGCCACATCACGGCCGATGAAGGCCCGCAAGCATAATTTGTCCACCGCTGCAGCAGGAAAGGACGAACGAGGATTGCCAAATACGGTAAGCCTAAATTGGGAGTCCTTGTCACAGTATGGACTGTAGGAGCAGATGCTTAGCTCGAGAGACTGTTGCCCAATGCAGCTGACCGGACCACCACATCTGAGAAATATAACAAGGCGACCATGATGAAGTGAGACTCAGTGTTCAATCACCGCATAAGGTTCAGACAATACTCTGTATATTGGCTGCTAAGATTCACGGCGCAACAGTGAGCCTTCGCGCACCACGGGTAGCTTACGGCACAGTCAGCCATACGACTTCGGGACAGGTCTTGCCTTCGTCGCACGTGGCGGTCTGGTAACGAGTCACAACCAGCAGTGCAAGCCGATTGGACAGAATCTCCAGCCTGTTTGCACCTACAGTCGCAGTTGAAGATAAGCAATTTGCGTTGCGATGGAATTGGGTGACCAAAGCAGCTGCCGCCGCAGCCAACATAGCCACATGGACAACCCGACGTTTTATGGTTGCCTCCTTTCAAACCGGCACTTTCCCTTTTGTAGTTTTGGGGGCTGCGACTTTGTCACTCACACTTGGTGCCCCACCTTCTATCAATGTGGACATGGTTGGTCTTGTGGGAATCTGCATTTTGCAGCCATTTTTGCAGACCTTTCCACTCATGCGGCTATCAACTTTATACACTTCAGACAATGTAAGCAAGTATGCTAGCCTCTGTTAACGCCGATTCACGGCCAAAGAAGGCCACTAGAGCAATTTGCCCACGGCTGCAACGTGAAAGGAGGAACAGGGAGCATCAATCAATGCGCTTGTAAACATGGAGTCTATGTCGCTGTGCTAACTGTAGGAGCAGGTGCTTACCTCGAGAGACTGTTTCCCAATGCACCTGACCAGGCCGCCACATCCGAGAAATGTAACACGGCAAGCATGGTCAAGTGGGATACCATTCAAACGAGACTCTGTAATTAAATCACTTCAGCATATATCCGACATAACGTTCAGGCTATACATTATAGATTGGATAAGATTCACATGACAACAGTGAGCATACACGCACACAGGTCGCTTACGACATATCCAGCCATCTGACTACAGGCATAGAGCTTGCCTAAATCGCACCTGGTGCTCGGGCAACAAGCAAAAACGAGCAGCAGAAGTAGATTGAACAAAGTGTCCCGTCTTTTTGCACGGGCAGTCGCCGTTGACGATGAGTAACTTGCATTGCGAAGCAATCAGGTGATGAAAGCATCTTCTTCCGCAGCCAACACGGCGACATCGACTAATCGGCATTTTGGCGTTACCTCATTTCCAACCTGCACGTTTCTGTTTGTTCTTTCGCATGCCGGTAATGTGTAACTCACACATGGTGCTCCACATTCTCTAAATATGGGCATGGTCGGTTTTGTTGGCTTCACCATTTTGCCATCACTTTACATACACTTCGGACCATTTAATGACGTATGATAGTCTTCCCTTATGAAAATGACTGTTGAAATGCTGTTTGCATATTGTTGACGAATTGTTGACTCAATAGCCTTTCACAATACCTCAACAATTATTGAAACCACAGAGCAATAATTCAACAGTAGAGTTGTTGGGCAGTTCACAACAAAAATGTCGTTGACTAATTCTGTTGGTATATTGTTGAATAGCTTTCAGTATTATTGAGCCATTGTTGAGTAGTTTTCAACAATAAAGTCGTTGAGTAAATTCTCTTGATATATTGTTGAATAGTATTGAGTATTATTGAGACATTGTTGAGTAGTTTTTATTAATAAGGTCCTTGACTAAATTCTGTTGATGCATTGTTGAATAGTATTGAGCATTACTGAGCCAATGTTGAGTAGTTTCCAACAATAAAGTCGTTGAATAAATTCTCTTGACATATTGTTGAATAATATTGAGTATTATTGAACCATTGTTGAGTAGTTTACAACAATAAAGTTGACTAAATGCGGTTAACTTATTGTTGAATAACATTGAGTCACGAGCAATATTGAGTTACGAAGTATATGTGAAAAACACACGCACATATGTATGTGTGCGTCTTTTGCACATATATGTTGCTGTACTGATCACTTGATCACCATTGCATATATACAGGATGTTTCACGTTACTTGAACCATAGACGTGTATACACGTGTTTCAGTTAACTTTACTCACAGTTTAAAAATATGGCGATGCACCATAAGACGATGTGACCAAATGCATGTTGCTCACTCTTGTATGTGTCACGCTATTCTTGTATTTTTCCTAAGTAGTTAATTAGTGAAGAAAATTTGCCATCCTGAAGGAACAAAGTTAGGCGAAAAATTCCAATTAGAAAGTTCAAGAGCACTTTCTAAAACGTCCGACTAGGCAATTTCTAACTTTTTATCTATTAAGTGTTAGTGTTTCTCAGCTTACTGCGCATGCCCGCGATATACAAAAAATATCAGCTGACATACCCGCTTGCGCGTCGTGCTTGCAGTGCTCCCAAACGAGCATACCATCGAGCAGGGTGTGTTGCTGCTTAAAAGGCGACGTGGCAGTGACGAAGGCGTTGGCTGTGGTGTTGACGCCAGCGACGTGCTTCCCTCGCTGCGGTTCATGATGACGATAAGCAGACCGGTTAAATGGTATGTTTTCGTTTGTGCGCGGAAGGCTTAGGAGCAGTGCAGTCACGACTCGCAGGTGGGCATGTCACGTGGTGCTTTTTGTATTTCGCGAGCATCCGCAGTAAGCTGGAAAACACTAATACTTAACAGATATAATGACAGAAACTGTTCATTCGGACGTGTTGCCAACTGCTCTGCAACTTTCTAATGGGAATTTCTTTCCTAACTTCCTTGCTTCAGAAGTTGGTTAATTATCTCTGACTAATTAGCTATTCGAGCGAAATACAGAAATAGCGCGGCACGCTACATACCAAAGGGGGCAACATGCATTTAGTCGCGTCGTCATAGAGTGCATAGAGTTTACACTCGGCCTAAAGTTAGCAGCAACTCCCTGCATGCATATATATATATATATATATATATATATATATATATATATATATATGCAGCTTGACAAGGCAAACGTCCCTACAAGCAGTGACAAACAACCGATGTTTGGACGCATCCTGCATTTCCATCGGCGTCCATTATAAGGGGCCAGTGTCCTGGCTGTGTGTTAGGAAACTTCATTGCATGCCTCCATGTTAAATATGGTCAAGGTGGCGGAGAACGTTAACAAAGTTCAAGTCTGAGGTTTGACGTGCCAAAACCACGATTTGATTATGAGCCGAACCGTAGTAAGAAACTCCATATTTATTTTGACCATCTGGGGTCCTTTAATCTGCACCGAACGCACTAGTACACGTGCGTTTTTGCATTTCACCCCCATCGAAATGCAGCCGCCGCGGCCGGCATTAGATCCCAAGCACACGGGTTAGTAGCGCAACACCTCATCCACTATGCCAGCACGGCGGGTGCGGCAGAGAAAGCAGTGAACATCGTTTTTACAGAGTGCGTTTCGCTTAGATGTTACCCGTTAGCGCCCTACAGAACGAAACGAAAAGCTTGGCTGATATGTACGACATGGTGCTCATATTTCACATGGAGGCCAAATTCTTTTCTGTGACCTAGACGGGGTGCTGGCGAATGTGTTGGGAATCTGCCCAGCACAATCTGCGCTGCTATACGTTCTCGATGACAAATTGCACAGTGCAGAAGCACACGCACAAATGTTTAAAGAATGGGACGACAGACCGCTTTTTGCTATGACGTCGAAATAAGAAGCACAAACAGCGACGTTTTTGTACTTTTATGGTCAATAGTTCAGTTCGCATGGTTGCGGCACGCATTACTTTTTTTTTAATCCAAACGACGAAAACTGTGCGCGCACAAATTAGCACGGTGTTTGCGACGTTTGAATTTGGCGCCTTTTCCCGCGCATCCCATTAGCTCCGGCCGGTGCACTGCGTTACTGCGCTAAAAAAAAATAGTTCATTAAAGAAGCGAAGCAAAAACTTTTATACACTTGCAAATCACAACAATTTTTCAGTAATAACATGAAATTACAAAATTTGTTATCAAATGGCACAATTTATGATAATATAAGCGTGTATTTGCATGAGTGTACATGTATGATTGTGCGTTTGCGCTGTTGATGCTTGGCGCATTCCGGCGAGTTCCTGCACGCGTTTGCTTGAGAGCTTCCTGCGTTTTCTGCGTTCTTTGTGTGCTTCTCTGTGACATCTTTGGAATATTCCTGCGTGTTGCTCGCTTTTTATGGGCTTGTTGCCTCGAAGATCGCCATGATCGCCTCCGACTCAGCGACATCAAGGGTGAGTGAGCGTTTCGGATTCCCCTTGTTCGTCCATTGCGACGCGGTGAATGAAGCGCGGAAATGATTTCAGCGCTTCTGCGTGCCTTTCGCGCGCCTCTTTTCTAGTTTTCATTCCTAGTACTATCCTTCCGTTGCGAGAATTGGTTGTACAGCACTAGATTTGTGGTAAATATCATGTAGTTTTGTCCTGGTTTAACTTTACGCTCTGCTTATGGTGATGTAAGGCAGCTATGTGGTGCCAGCTAAAACAGGGCATGTTGTACGCCATGATTTCTGATACGGTGTTGGAGCACCGATTGAGTTAGCCTTATTAAGTGGCGCAAAACAATGCGCCGTGAAACCATCCGATCTGTACTGTAATCGAAGATATTTCGTTTGCGCCACGCTAGTACAAGGTGTGTGATCGAGCTTGTAGCAACGGGGTGCGGTGGGATTGGCGAAAGTGTATTCTGTTGCGCTGCTCCCTTCAGGATCGAGTGGCATCAAGGCCACTATCTGACACGCCATGCGGCCGATGTTCGCGCGATCGGAAAACACAGAGGAGGATGTCGCGCAATAATAATAAAGAATTTTAAGGGTGTACATGCGATTCTAGGCGATACGTGAGATGCAATAGGGGTGATGCAACAGAGTACTGCGAAATCATCGAGTTATACGCTTTGCCAATCGCGTGTGTTTTGTTTTCCACAAGTTCGCGCGCATTCAGCTTATTTTTTTCATCTTCTCCGTTCGACGCCATCGAGTGCTTCGCTCAAACGGCTTCACGTAGGCGCTCTTTGCATTCACTGAAGGACAGATATCATGGCACTCCAGGTTCTACAACATTCAAAATAATGTAAGTTCGTGAAATTGCAGCTTTTCGCACTTCAGTAACTGATTGATTTACCATAGTTTTAAAAACAGTAAAGGAATGAGATGCCTGGCATATCTGCCTTGTCGTGCCACTGTGTTTCGAAGCGGCATGTATATGTTATCGGCAACATAAACATCAATAATTAGCATTGATTATTGTGACCATAGAAGTAGCTAGTTATGTCGAAAAGCTATATTTGCTTTGAATCCGATCACTATAGAGTGAACAGATTGAGAGGGGAGCGCATCGTTGTGTACTAAATGACGACGCTTTGCCACAAGCTTGGAATAATGCTTTGTCGAACGAGCAGTTCTGTGAAATTCTTTGACAGCAAGCAAAACTTCAGTAGCATCAGGTAGACGGGCAGTAAAAGAATGTAACACTGTGGTTTTATATGAAGGAATTGCCTTTATTATGTGGCCATAACAGTTGAGTAGAGCGTGGAAATAATTTCTAAAATTGGTAGAGCAATGTGAAATAAATTATTTGACAAGCTCACACTGCCATTGGCAAGAGCGGCCACATTTTAGTGTATTCAATGACTAGTCATTTGTATCCGACCATTTATGTCAGCCTAATGGTCCATGTAGCTCTTTTGATTGACGCTTTTTCTGCATCGTGGCTTCACGTTTTAATAGTGGCATCTTTCTTCAGATTCAAAATTATCTCAGAGATGCCCCAGCTGGAACGCTAAAAGTGAATTCTTTGGCCATCCATTCTGTAGCGTCACCATGATCAAATACAGTGATACCGTGAAAATGTGTGGCAGGAAGCAGAAAAAAGAAACATTGCTGATGCAGCTGCAAGGCATTTGCTCCCGGGATCAATTGGTGCAGAGTGCCTTCATTAGGAGACATGGCGCCTTTAAGCACTCAGCGGAGAGACTTTGCAACTGCACCGGGACTAGGAGTGAATTTCAGTGTCACTTGTGAACATATTAAACGCAGAATGTGCCCTTTTCAGTGTATATGCCTGACATGAGAGGGGCGTTCAGAAACTTAGTGTGAACATTAGTGGTCTACATGAATGCACATCTTTGTAGTTTTACAACAACGAAGGTATTATGACCTATATCAATCATACAGCACTGCACTGCTGGAGGTATCAAACCAGAACAGCAGCACCCTTTGAGAAAGTTGGCTGAAAAACGAGCAGTGATAGGGGCTTTCTGCATTTCAAGGGCCAAATTCCATAAAGATTGATGCCGAGCTGGATGGTGTGAAGTGCCGGTCCCCACATACTGTAGCCAGCATGGCATGAATCTCCTTGGCATTATGTCTCGTTAAGATACAGAAATTGCATCACTGCTCACAAAGCAATCGGAAATTGGGAGGTTAAGGGCACGTGGCAGGGCTCCCCTCTGGAGCAGCGAGTGCATGCCCTTTGCTATACTGATTATCCTACCTTAATGAGAACCAGTGATGCATGTTAACCTATTACGCAGCCAAGTGCATGCCTTTCTTTTATTAGGGGAACACTAATGACACCCTAAATGAATTTAAAATAAAGCATCGTTTTAAATATCTACTTCTGTAAATTTCTTCGTAGTTGCTTGATTATTAGAGAAAATAAAGCCCTAAGTTCAATTTTCTGTGTATCGCCCCAAAATCTTCGTGCTGACACCTCATTGTCATTTCGTGGATTCCAAGTATTTTTTCAAACTTGGGCTGTATTGGTTCTGTGAAAGTTCCTGACGCATTTTATTTTGGGTTTTTGGAATACGATGAAGAACATCTTTATTTGTAAGAAATTGCTACACCTGAACAGACATCATCAAAATCCATGACGTCACAGCAAGCGGGTGTGGTAACTTCAAGGCAGCACTGCCACCAATCTTTCCTCTTGCTGCTTTTACAGCTTACTCAGCCTCTTGTCACGGTACGAGTGAATCTCTTGAATTGTAGGAAGGTCATTTACAGATACACCTAAAATAATTTTTCTCTTTAGTGCTTTCATGCCGTAGTTGCTTAGGGGTGTTGGCACAGCGCCGCTAAGCACGAGGTCACAGGATCAAACAACCGCATTTTGATGGAGGTGAAATACAAAACTGCCCATGTACCTTGCAACCTGATTTTGGTAAAAATTAATCCAGAGTTCCCCACTATGGCATGCCTAAACATCAGCTTGTCGTATTGGCACTTAAAACGCCAGAATTTAATTAATTTTACTTTAGTGCTCCTTTAAGCTGTAGAATTCATGATCTCTGCAAAAACACAAGCTCAAAGTATTCTCCACAAAGAATAAATAAAGAGTAGATATAAGTGCCTATTTATATTTTGAATTGTGGTGATACGTGATGACTATTAGAAAGGTGGTACAACGAGACAGTCAGAATTGTAATACAATGTGTGACGGCACGATGGTAGACATCGAGGAAATGACCGAGTTTCCCTAGAGGTCCCTGACAGGGACATCAACTGACTGTCCACAAACTTCTCAGTTCACTCCGTGATCTTGTGCAGCCTGTGCTTTGCGAATCGATTAATTTAAGGTGTTGGTTGGCACATACTGTTCTTGCGGCTTATGTACATTTCATACAGTGGAGTGGAATCTCAAATATAACTTCTGGAGCACAGCAAGCGAACGTTATGTGTAGTGGTGATCTTAGTAATGATCGACAATCATGTCCCTCTTCGAGCTTCTAATGCTGCTTGCTAACACAAGCAGCAGCAGTTGCCCAAGATAGTGTGAAAGAGATTCATTGAAAAGTGGCATATGCCCAGGGTCGCATACCCAGTCACCCAAGCTGTTCCGACAGTTGATTTTAAACTCTTCCCCCAACATAGCAACCCAATCTCCCTATTAGACCATGGGCTACTTATTGACACAAATGGATGGGAAAATAGAGACAAACACCTGAAAATATGAAGTATCCTAAGAATGGTAATAACAACAAATAGTACTAGATGTGCATTAGCGCAAGCTCTTGGGCCAGTTAGTGCATGATGAACTTGAAAAGGAGGGTACCAGCAAAACAAAGGACGCGCACACACGGAAGAGGCGTTAGACAGGGACGGACGCTGGTCCATCCCAACGTCTGTCCGTGTCTACTGCCGTTTCCTTGTGTGCGTCTCATTTGTGTTTCGCTAGTACTCCCCTTTTTCAAGTAATAGATGTTCGGATACTTCGGTTTATTATTCTTGTTTGTGCTGGATTGTTTTTCTGAAACATGTGGCATCCAGACAGCGTAAGAAGCTAGTAAGAAGTTAAGTTTAGCATTCTAGATTTGCAACAGGTACTTTTGTAATTTATTTGCAGTAGGGCTGTTGTGTGAATGTGCTTGAAAGGCTTAAGAGGAAGCTTTAGCTCGGGTGCTCCTATCTAAATACATGTAAAAGGAGAATTCGTTTTTCTCGGCAACCACAGCACCAAATTTTACGGGGTTTGTTGCATTTAAAAGAAAAACTTAAAATCTAGTGACTGTTGGTTTCGAATTTTCGATTTAGGTCGTCAATTTTTTATTAAAAATTGGCAAAAATTGCAAATTTTCAGAAAACGAAACTATCAAGTTTACAACTCTGTAACTCAGCAAGAATAGGTGATACCGCAATTCTGTGAATTGTACCTAATAGCACATCTAAAGCGGACAAATTTGACATCTTATACATGAATCTAAAAAAATTTATTAATATGTAATTACAACTTTTGCAGAACCCTCGCAAACAACGTAACAAACTCACGTAAGATGTAAAATGACATACGAAATTTGTCCGCTTTGAATGATCTAATGGATGCCGTTTACAGAACCGCGATATCTGTTCTTGATGCAGAGCTATTAGTTTGTAAACTTCGTGCTTCTATTTTTTTCAAACTTCTGTATTCTTGAAAATCCTTTTAACAAAATTCAAGCCCTAAATCAAAATTCCGCTTCCAACAGTCACTAGAATTTATCTTTCTCTCTCAAAAGCAACAAATTTCATTAAAATCGGTCCAGGGGTTATCTCAGAAAAACGTTTTTGCGTTTTTACATGTATTTGAATAGGCCGCGTCGGAGTTGGGCCCGAGCTAAAGCTTCCTCTTAAAACTGTTTTGCTAACATTTACTTAAACATGCAGGTTCACATAGGTTGTAGGAGTGCACATTGAGAACGTTATCCTGGCACAGCTTACCATGGCCTGCCATGGTGGACCAGGAAAGTTTGCAAGGGCCTTGCTTCACCATGTGTTCACAGAGGAGGAGCTCATGGGCCATTTGGGCTTTGGAAATAACACCAAGGGTCAAAAGAGGCTCTTGACCCCACGACGGTCAATGCTGTTATAGGCAAGTACCATATATCCTTTCCCCTTGCATTTTTACATTCACTTTTTTTTTTCTAAAATTATAAATTTGCCATTGACATAAACGACTTTCCAATAGCCCGTGTGTGCATTTGTGTGCTAAAATAGCCTACCATTTGGAATGACTGTTCATGTGATCTTAAGTGCGTAATGCTGCCATACTCAAATGCTTCTATCTAAAATTTAAAAGCTGCCTTCACTCCCGAAAGTTTTTAATGGCTCCACCACACAAAATGAGCTGCATTTGCGCATTAGCAGTGCTACTTGGCTGTCATTGCAAGAAATAGTTGTCTGTGAAGCACGCTCCAAATCTATTGGCATGGAGGACATGTTTAAGCAGCCTGAAAGTGTTATTCTAATACCCGCATTGCGGAGAAGCTATGCTCAAGTGTGGTTACTGCTCAGCTCGAGTAGGAGCACGTTCACCAAATTGCAGAAATCAAAACAGCTCTCCAGGTTCTGAGATGTGAAACAGTAGTTTCACCAATTTTAACAGACCACATCGAATTAAAGTTGCTCCTATATTGAAGGAGGTCCATGTCATGCCAGACAATAGCCTTTCAGCAGAGGGAGCCTGAGTGGTGTGGCAATTTTGGTTGTTTCAATCAAAGAAAGAACAGGGACAGAGCTGCCAGCTTCACTGTCAACAGTTCTATGCTTAGTGGACGCTTACTCATTCTAAGCACCTAACCTATGACTCGTATTTATTTACATGCACTTTACCACTTTGTATTCTAAGATATGAAAAAAAATATTTATGTGGCTTTTTCCCATATACTTCAATAAATTGGGAATAGGCTCTTGGGGCCTGATGTATAAAGCTTCTTACAGACCATCGGACATGTCCACTACTCCCATTCTGAAATTGTTACAATTGTTTCCTGCTTCCTTGCTTCACCTACCTGTTAACAAGGCTATTATGAACCATTGCCAAGTAGATTATGGGCTTAAATTGATCGAAAAGGTGAATGCGCTTTTCTGTCGCTCTTGTTTAGCCCGTTAAGGATCACATTTTGGGGAGAAATATGCCTCTCTAATTTAGGAGTTATGTATTTTGTTGGTGTGCAAATACTCAAAACTTTCGAATTGAATAGTGTCCTATTCAATTTATTCTTTGAATGGTCACCATTTGTATACGCGAGTATTATTCTAATATTTCGAAACACCAATAAAACATGAAATTTGAGCCAAAGTACAGTAAATTTTCACCTCTAATAACATAGTATAGACATAAAACGTAAGAACTTCTAAGAATAGCAGACCAGGCTACGTTACTTAAGTAGCTGTACTTTAGAGGCTCTACAGCAAACATCTATGCGCACTGAAGAGTCCTGTGCATGTGAAGAAACTTTTTGCTGCTCCATTTGTGCTTTTAATAAACAGCTCTTCATAACATAACAATGACAGAAACTTGCTAACTTTGAGAATACTAGGATGTGAACCTCATCTTACATTAATTGTGATATGAGCTGTTCATTATTCAGAAGCTATCCAATATTTGATTTCCTTCTGGCATTATTCAGTTCAGTCTCAAAAATCCCTTTTCGCGCATCCTTAATATTTTTATTGCAGATTTAAGTTCTTCAGAGTGACTTTCCGAGAAAATAAGCTGGTAAATAATTTTTGTAAATAAGAATAAAGTGGCAATACCATTTCAGTATTTCCAGTTTTACATGTTTTATTTTTTGTGCAGGATAAAGCAGCATAATTCTTTTTGTGTAATGAAACTTACAAAAACTTGTGGCAACATTCCCAAATTACTGCAATGACAGACACCAAGGAGTTAAGTGAAAAATGAGTTTAGGAGAAATCCAAGGAGCGACAGCACTATAAGAGTATTTTCTAGAAGTCTCAGAAGGTTGCAACACCTCTAGTGGGATCCTAGGCAACACTTTGTTCTTAAAAGGCACATTTTTCAGAACGTTCCGTCACAGCCACAGATGTACGGCAGGGAACCCTAAAAGGGAGAAAGAAGTCCTATGGCATATGGCTCTTATAAAACAGCATTTCTTCGGATCTGTCACATTCTGCATGTGTCAAGCTAAGCAGCTTGGTGCACAACTACACGGAATCCTCATTATAACAATAATTCAGTCGTTGAGGCAGAAAACATACTTCGCTGTAAGCAGTGTCTTCTTTAATGCAGGAAATCCTAAGTCATTGTAAGGCGAGAAGTACATTCCGATTGCATGTGAACTCAGGCAACCTAACTTCAAATGAAGCTTTACCTAATTGTAGTGACACGACAGTATTGTATTTGGAGCATGGAAAAGCACAGTGAAGTGCTGCACATTTTAATTATGAAAGTTACAAAGAATAATTTTATTTGTCAGTTCAGGTTCGTTTATGAGCGACATGAATGTTTTTCACCATTTTGTGTCTCAGCAAGCAAAATTCACATCTTCGACATTGAGGATATTCATAACGTTATTTTGCTACACTGTTCCTCTTGTTCCTTTGTTCCTCTTCGCCCTTTCGTGCATTTGACACGTAGTGCAGTCTTATGTCACACTGAATAAATTTAAGTGGTCATGCTGTAAAGCTGTACCCGTGGAAAGTTAGAATAAAGCAACACAAATACATAAATCAATTTCCTTATGACGACGGCATATTGCATGCCATTCTTTTGCATGTGGAAGTTGCTTTTAAAACTTGTTCTGGCTTCTTGTTTTTGCAGGCTTCACGTGTCGCAAATTTCCTGGTACCAACATGCCCTATGTAAAGAACTCTGGCCTCGCTTCTCGCATGGGACCAATAGCCTCTGAAGAGCCCACGTCGGACAGCTCAAACCAAAACACAAGTGTTGTGCTTTTGTAACTCGCGACATTTTTATGGTTTAAGTTAGTCTCCTGATGGGCCCAATTTGTATTTCTCAAATGAGCATACAAATGTTGTGCCTTTCTATGCCTTCACATTTTATATAAATTTTATTTATGTTAATTATGCTAGTCTCCTGAGAAGCCCATATCGGATTGCTCAATCCAGAATACAAGTGCTGTGCTTTGTTATAGTTCACTGCATTTTTATGTTAGTTTTTGATTTGGTTCCAGTAATGATAGTGTTTCGTGATGAATATATTCTTAAGTATCTTAAGTCGTTTCATGCCAAACCACCCAATTTTGTCAAGAACTGTTCCTTTATGGCAAACCATTTCAAGTTTGGCCAATTTTGAGTAGGTACAATGAGAAAATTTTTGAGAAAATTTGCTTTCATACATACACTTGAGTCATTCCAGGGCAAACAACCAGCGTTTTTTTGACCACGACAGATATAGTTGAAGCTCCGAACTCTTGCTCCCCATTTATTTTCTTTCGCAAAAATTTTTTGAATTTTGGCAAAAATGTATTGTTCTTGCCCAGCTAAGCTAGAAGGCACTGATACACGTTTCTTTTGAAAGGGAAATTTTATGATCCAGATATTCAAATGTTCATGTCAAGAGACTGAAGTGGTGTCACTGCCAAAATTTGCAAAGTTTGAATTTTCTTCTAACGTAGGGAAATAGAGAAGGAACAAAATAAATACAAAATCAGACTGGTTGACTTGGGATAGCTGCAAAATATTTCAAGCCTTGGAGGTTCAGTTGATCAGCCAGAAAACTGTAAACTTCAAATTTTTTGCAAAAAGCTTCGTGTTGAAGGTAACCAAATTAGCTTTGATGGTTGGCACAAAAGTATATGGCACCCATCATCACACAGCCCTACATGTCTGCTATGCATGTGACAAGTAACAAAAAGGTATTATTGTTTAAGTGCGATAAATTATTTTTTATAATGTTCATTTGTGGATCACACATACAGCATAAATAAAGCATAAATATATGAAGCCATGTCATCTAGCAAGGAAAGGTTGTTAATATAATTAGCCACAAAAACTACTCAACAAACTGACTGCCTTCTTTATTATTACGAAGGCAGGTGACGTCAAGCGCTGCAGCTGCAGTCTCAACTCGTATTTTTTAACATGAACGCAACAAGTGGTCGCCAATGGTGTCTGACCACATCAGACGGAACATGGCACATATTACTTTTATAAATGATCATGTTCCGGCTCTGAAACACTGGTAACAAGCAACACCACAAGAATTTGTTCATACTCATGTAGGTTTTCAGTCCTAATTATGAAGGTGTTTTCTACTTGCATCATCATAGGGCTCCAGGGAGCAGGGCACAAAGTGTCGTGCTCCCTCTATGTTGCAATGCAGTGCGACATGCCCTTTAAAATGCTTTGTATGAACAATATCGGCGCACTTTCGGGATTTACTGTCTACATAATAGCTGACATTTCTTTTCGTAAACTGCATTAAACATACCTTTTAGCATTGCAGGATTCCCTTACGTAATACGTGCGAGGTCTGTTAGAAAAGTATTTGACCTTTTTTGCGAACACCTGATAAGTATGAAACAAGCGCGTTTTCATCAGCCGCCCTTGAGCCTTTGTGCGCATGCACGAATTTTTCCCCCCTGCCAATAGCGTGAATTGCTGGGACGCAGCGTTAGAATGAGGTAGTACACAGTGCTCTCGTCGGTTTTTTATTGCAAGGAAAATGCTGGAGCGACTGGAGCAGTGCTACTGCATCAAATTTTGCCAGAAACTGGGCGACAGCCAAGCGGAAACCATTGGGAAGGTTCAGAATACTTTCGGTGACTATGCTATGAGCAGCACACAGATTAAGGAGTGGTACAACCAGTTTAAAGACGGCCACGCATCGGTGGAGAGCAAGCCACGCTCCAGTCGGCCATTAACATGCCGAAATGACCAGGTCATTGCCGAAGTGAACCCCGTGGTGATGCGGGACCGTCGTGTGACTAATCAAGAAATTGCGGGAGAGGTGGGCACTAGCACATTTTATTCACATTCCATTATCACCGAAGATTTGGCCATGAAGAGAGTTGCGCCGAAATTCGTTCCCAAGCTGCTCATGGTGGAACAAAAGCAACTTCGTGTTGAAGTCTCACATACATGATGGATTCCACAAACAGTGACCCAAACTTCATGAACACCATAATCACTGGTCACAAGTCTTCCGTGTATGTTTACGACCCGCAAACCAAATCCCAGTCGTTACAGTGGAATCATTCCACGTCACCAACCAAAGACCGCTAAGTGCGCAGCAACGTCAAAGTGTTGCCGACTGCTTTCTTTGATTCCCGGAGTGTGGTACACCACGGGTACGCACCACAGGGTCAATCACTAAAGACAACTACAGGGATGTCCTCCATGGCCTATGTGATGCTGTGTGGCGCAAGATACCGAAGTTGTCAACAGGAAATTGGCGCATCCTTCACAACAATGCTTTTCTCGCACTTGATTCAGACTTTTTTCGCGAAGAACCAGACTCCTGTAGTTCGACTGGCTCCTTACTCTCCTGATATGGCTGCCTGCGATTTCTGGCTGTTTCCCAAAATAGAGGCCATTCAAAGAAGCGCGAGTTCAGACAAGACATTATGGCTGCAACGACAGCTGAGCTAAACTCCATTCGGAAAGAGGCCTTCTCGGAATGCTTCTAACAATGGCAGCACCGCTGGGAGAAGTGGCTGGAGTTCCAAGGAGACTACATTGAGGGTGATTAGCTTTCCAACGCTCCAGTTATGCCAGTTTTTTTTTTCTTCAGCCAAAGGTCGGATACTTTTTAACAGACCTCGTATTGATATTTTATGTGCCATGGCTGTATGGTTTACCTGGCCCACACCAAACACAAGCCTCGTTGCGTTAGAGCATGTGTCCCTTGGCAATAAAATGCAGACCCTAACACCGCTTCTCTGTCATCTGTGTTGCACACGAAGCCCGCTTTGTCCTCTGCATTCCCGGCCGGCAAGCTGTGCGCACATCCGAGAAAAGTCGGCGCTGACAAAATTTCGAAAAAGAATTTCTCGCATTTAAATATAATGCCCTTTTTAACTTCACACATGCATAGCGGACATGTAGAGCTATCCAATTATGTATCACATATTTTCTGACCAACTACCAAAGCTGTTTTTTCCTTGAACATGAAGCTTTTTGCAAAAGATTAGAATTTGTATTTTTTACAGGTGGTCAGCAGAACCTTCAGAGCTTCATATAATTTTCTGCTTTACTATGTCACCTGGGCTACCATTCTGTATTTAATTTCTGTCCTGTGAATTTCTCGTTACGAAAAAAAAAACTAACGGATTGCAATTTGACTCATTTTTGCCGGTGCCAAAAGCAATTGAAGTATTCAAATATTTGAAAAATTGGCTATTTTGGCGGTTGCATCACTTCACCGTATTTCCACGCACACCATTTGAAGGCCTCGATCAATACAATGTGCATTTGAAAAAGAATGTCGATTGATGTCCTCTAGCTCAGCTGAGCAGGAAAACTAAACTGTCACCAAAATGTTACAAAGTATCTGGCAAAAATAAATAAAAGTGGGTAACGAGTTGTGAACTCTAGTAAACATAAGGCAATGTTTCAGCTATGTGTGTGGTGTCGAAAAAACGCTGATCGATTCGGCATGGAATCGCACACCTGCAAGTGCATCTGTGCCATTGTCAGAGTTCAGTAAAAACTGCATTGTACATAAGCTTGTAAAAATGGTTTATTGCTATCTAAAATACATGAGTAAAATTAATAGGTATAAGATGGCTTAAATTTAAAATGCAACAAAAATATTCGGTAATGGCAATGATGTGCCTTTCATGTTTGCATGAAACCATATCTTTTTCAGAATTCTTTCGTTATTTTTTTGTGGCAGTGAATAAAATTGAAATGGAACTCACACAAGGAGTAACTTTGTTGTATTCCAGCACATCACTAATAGCTTTTTTTTTAATATAAAAATCTGAAGCAGTTAATATGAATAAGTCGCTTGATAATGAATGACCTGCGCAGGAACGTTATCATGGCAGAAAACACAACTGGATCATGCATCAGCAATGCAGCATAATAAACTGCTCCCACAAGCATCACTTATTGTGATTGCCATGTTTCAAAAGTATGTAAGGTTTACTGAAATTGGCACACACCATTCAACCAACAAATAAGGATTGTACAGTGATCCTTTTTCAGATTTACAGATCTTTTTTAAGTTGTCTGTGCCAGGTAGCATAATTCTTGTTCTTGAGCTTGATTATTCAGAGGTAGACATTACTAGCACAAGAAATGGAAACATTAAACTGATTCTCAAAAATTTAATATTTCACTTATAACATCACGGCACATATTTCAGTGTGCAAATTGTAGCCAGTGAGTTTGAAAGACATATTCACTTGAAATTATTTTCCAGGATGGCACCAGTTTCGAGATGTTTCCACAAATGTGAGAGAAATACATGGGAATTCCGGTTACTTTTGTGCTTCGATGCGTAAAAGTGCGTTTTATTAAAAAAAGTAAGTGCTACAGCAGTGCATTTCTACAGCCAGTTTGATGCCATGTGTCTCGTTACTACATGCCCCTACATCCAGTCATGATGACCAAGAAGTCGAAAGCTTCTATGAAGGCGTGGAATCGGCGATGGGTAAAGTCAAAACAAAATACACTATACTGATGGGCGACTTCAATGCCAAGGTAGGCAAGAAGCAGGCTGGAGACAAGGCAATGGGGGAATATGGCATAGGCGCTAGGAATAGCAGGGGAGCGTTATTAGTAGAGTTTGAGGAACAGAATAATATGCGGATAATGAATAGCTTCTTCCGCAAGCGGGATAGCCGAAAGTGGACGTGGAGGAGCCCGAACGGCGAGACTAGAAATTAAATAGACTTCATACTTTGCGCTAACCCTGGCATCATACAAGATGTGGACGTGCTCAGCAAGGTGCGCTGCAGTGACCATAGGATGGTAAGAACTCGAATTAGCTTAGACCTGAGGAGGGAACCGAAGAAACTGGTACATAAGAAGCCGATCAATGAGTTAGCGGTAAGAGGGAAAATAGACGAATTCCAGATCAAGCTACCATAGACTTCCGTTAACCAAAGGACCAGGCGGGATTCCGCAAAGGCTACTCAACAATAGACCATATTCACATTATCAATCAGGTGATAAAAAAATGTGCGAAATATAACCAACCTTTATATATAGCTTTCATTAATTACGAGAAAGCGTTTGATTCAGTCGAAACCTCAGCAGTCATGGACGCATTGCGGAATCAGGGTGTAGACGAGCCGTATGAAAAAATACAAAAAGATATCTATAGCGGTTCCACAGCCACCGTAGTCCTCCATAAAGAAAGCACCAAAATCCCAATAATAAAAGCGTCAGACAGAGAGATATCTCCCCAATGCTATTCACAGCCTGTTTACAGGAGGTATTGAGAGACCTGGATTGGGAAGAATTGGGGATAAGACCTAATGGAGAATACCTTAGTAACTTGCGATTCGCTGATGATATTGCCTGGCTTAGTAACTCAGGGGACCAACTGCAATCTATGCTCACTGACCTGGAGAGGCAAAACCGAAGGGTGGGTCTAAAAATTAATCTGCAGAAAACTAAAGTAATGTTTAACAGTCTCGGAAGAGAACAGCAGTTCACGATAGGTAGTGAGGCACTGGAAGTGGTATGGGAATACATCTACTTAGGACAGGTATTGACTACAGATCCGGATCATGAGACTGAAATACTAAGAAGAATATGAATGGGCTGGGGTGCGTTTGGTAGGCATTCTCCGATGATGAACAGCAGGTTGCCATTATGCCTTAAGAGAAAAGTTTATAACTGATGTGTCTTACCAATACTCATGTATGGGGCAGAAACCTGGAGGCTTACGAAAAGGGTTCTACTTAAATTGAGGATGACGCAACGAGCTATGGAAAGAAGAATGATAGGTGTAACGTTAAGGGATAAGAAAAGAGCAGATTTGGTGAGGGAACAAACGCGAGTTAATGATATATTAGTTGAAATCAAGAAAAAGAAATGGGCATGGGCAGCACACGTAATCAGGAGGGAAGATAACCGATGGTCATTAAGAGTTACGGAATGGATTCCAAGAGAAGGAAAGCGTAGCAGAGGGCGGCAGAAAGTTAGGTGGGCGGATGAGATTAAGAAGTTTGCAGGGACAGCATGGCCACAATTAGTACATGACCGGGGTAGTTGGAGAAGTATGGGCGAGGCCTTTGCCCTGCAGCGGGCGTACCAAGGCTGATGATGATGATGCTGATGTCTCGTTACTGGTGTCATTCTCGAAATTCATTCTAAGTGCATACACCTTGTAAAATTACCGGCTACAATTCGCAAGAACTTTATTAGGAACTGAGTTTTTGTTAATCAGCTGACTATGGTGTCTTGATTTCTCATGCAAGTAATGTTTGGTACTCTGTATCCAGAATTATGTTCGCTGCAACAGCCAATATTTAATAAATTTCATGAAACCCAAGGATAACCACCCTGCATATCAGGTCTCAGTTGAGTGCTGTGGGCTAAAGAAAATCGTGCCGTGGTTATAGTACCACTGGCTGCCTAATAGACAAAGCAAGTACCTTTTTGGGTGCTCTTATTTACAGTCATGTCAGTCAGCTTGTACATTTACTTATTTAGGTATTTATTTAAAAAAACATTTTTTGGCGAAGTGTGTTTTACTTTAGGGCCACACAGAGTACATCGTTAGTATTCAATTTTGTTCTGGTGTTAAGCTGCATGAAGTTTGCCCTGTGCAATAGTTTTTAAGAAGCTTCTGATGTTCTCAAACTACAAATGGTTGTTCATTTACACAGATGTTTGGTTACAAATAAACAGTTCACCTAGAAAAATGGTTTTTTTCTGCATCAGTTCAGCACTTTTGATTTTGTGGAGGACCATTCACTCTGACAATTGAAAAAAGTGGCATAACAGTACTGCTAGCAGTTTTACAATATGGTTTATTACAGGCAATCTAGGAACATACTTTTGAGCCCAGGGTGACAGAGGCCTGTGATACAAAACGCCTGTATTTAAATTTTATCCCTATCCTCTCACAGCAAACTTACCAACGTGACATCAAAGGTAACTATATGCAACATAGCTCAGCAGTATTATAAGGAAAGTGCAGCTTTAAGCTGCTAAATACGCAGTGGGGCATCAAGGGCTTTCAACATAATTTGTGTTGACGATCCACATATCTGCAACAATTCTTCCATGGGCTTTCAATATTGAAGAACAACACGTTTCAACAATACCTCAATGAGCTTTCAATTTTGAGACTCAACACATCTTCAACAATGCTTCAATGGCCTTTCAACATTCAGAAACAACACATTTCAACAATACCTCAATGTGCTTTTAATTTTGAGCTTCGACAATGCTTCAATCGTATTTCAACATTGACAAATAACACATCCTCAACAACGCTTCAATGCGCTTTCAACATTGAAATACGCTATAGTTTTAACGATATGCCAATAATCTTTCAAATTGAGAGGCTACAATTATGTTTCAACAAAATGTCGTGCGCTAATTATCAACACTTGTCAACAATTTCCTCAATGATGTTTCAACAATTCCCCAATTATCTTTCAAGGTCATTTGTTGACGTTGAACAATGATATTTCAACAACCTTTCAAGAATTTTTCGTAAGGGTTGGCTGACAACAAATCATGGCTGAGGAAGGCCACAAGCAAAATTTGCATACGGCTACAGCAGGAAAGGACGGAACGAGGAGGATCAATAACGGTGCATGTGAAGTCCGAGTCTATGTCGATGTGTGGACTGCAGGAGCAGGTGCTTACCTCGAGAGACTTATTCCCATTGCAACTAACCAGGTTCCCACACATGAGAAACGTAACACGGCAACCAGGACTAAGTGGGACGGCAGTGAAACCAGATTCTGCAATCAATCCCTTCAATGTAGCTTGCGGAAAAGCCCGCGCTCTCGAGCGAGAAGAGCAATCCTGAACGAGACTAGGAATTAAATATGGGAACGATGAAGCTTGTATTCAAGAAAGAGGCCAGTCTACCCTGCGAGCACTCAAGGCCAAAATTATTAAGTCAGGTGCTACATAGCCCACGGTGCAAAGGCTAATGCAACACACACCGATGCAGCATCAGCTATTTCAGGAGAGTAATTGCACACAGCAATGTACACCAGAAAATACTGCTACAGATATGCTACTGACAGTGACTGGTATTCAGTATGTGGAAAGACTGAGTTGATATTTATGTTTTGAAGAGGAATAAGATTATTGTGGTATTAATAATAATCAGAAGTGTACAAGAAGAATACGTATCACAAACACACGAAAAATGGAGGGTAATCTGGGTCATAGAAAGCACTCAGACCATTAATGCATAACAAATCAGTAAACAATACAACACGTAAACTTAAAAGAAAAAGGCAAAACACCGCAATAAAAATAGGAACAATAACCAAAAAATATGCATGTTATATAGAGGACAAGAACATCTTTTAACATTCTTAGCGGGAAAAAAATGGGGAGGGACATGTCACAAGAAAGGTTTACGCACTTTCAGTGACGGTTGCGATGTGTGATGGCAAGCTATTCCACTCAGTTATGGTGCGCGGTATGAATGATCTGGCATAAGTTAGTGTGCGACACGTGAAGCGTTCGATTTTAATAGGGTGATCGATCACGGCGGGGAAAGATGGCAGGGGATGGCCTAAAGAAGTCCTCGCGAAGTGATGCATGATCGTAGAGCTTATGCAGAAGTGATAAGCGAGCGATTTTACGCCGACACGATAACACATGCAGTTCAGCACGATTCGTCAATGAAGTGACGCTGGTGTGACGTGAGTAATCAGAAAAAATAAAACGCAGAGCACCGTTCTGCAGGGCTTCAATGTTTTTAATATTGTAGACTTGATCGCGATCCAAAATGGCTGAGGCATATTCTATTTTAGGACGGATTAAAGTGATATAAGCCTGTTTACGTAAGTGCGATGAGGTGTGTTTCAAGTTACGATTAAGAAACCCAAGTGAGCGGTTTGCTGAAGCAAGGGTGACGTTAATGTGGTGATTCCAAGACAGGTCAGACTCAAAGTTAACCCCAAGATATTTGTATGTGGTCGTAAGTTCCACTGAAGTATTATTTAGCAAGTGAAACGCTGGAATTCGAGAAGCTTTTTTAGAGAAAGACATCAACTTAGTTTTTGAAGGATTTAGTGTCATTAGCTAAGTTGTGCACCACGAAGTTAATGAGTCAAGGTCAGATTGTAGAGATTGGCGGTTAGCTTCAGAAGAGATGTTGCGGTAAATAACACAGTCATCAGCGAATAGCCTAACTCTAGATTTGAGGGACGAGGGTAAGCCATTTATATACATTAGAAAAAGCAATGGACCGAGCACACTTCCTTGAGGAACACCGGATGAGACTGGGACGAAAGGAGAGTCAAAGTTGTTGACGGACGTGAACTGTTGTCTATTAGAGAGGAAGGCTTGCACCCATGCCAGAACCAGTGGGTGAATATCAAGATGTCTAAGTTTTAGTAAGAGCCGGTGGTGAGGAACTCGATCGGACGTTTTTGAGAAGTCAAGGAATATGGCATCAATTTGGATGCCGGCGTCCAATGATGAGTGTAAATCCTGAGTAAATCCTGCAAGTTGTGTTTCACATGAGAAGCCCTTGCGAAAACCGTGCTGGTATTTGAAAATGATATTGTGTTCCTCTAAATATGTAATCACTTGTGAGTGTATAATGTGTTCCAAGAGTTTACAGATGGTAGTAGTTAAAGATATAGGTCTGTAGTTAAGTGGGGACGAGCGATCCCCTGATTTAAATATGAGCACTACTTTTGCTATTAGCCAGTCCTGAGGAATTGTCCCTGACGATATTCATAGAGAGAAGATGGCTGCCAAGCAACGATAGATACCAGAAGAAATATGTTTAAGTGTTTTGTTGAAGCCATTATGATCAGATGCAGATGACGTTTTTAAGGTAAAATACCATCTTCGTCAAATATCATTTCAGTCATATTAATACTGGAAACAACATCAATGCTAGGTCATGTAGTAATATCCTCAAGAATAAGAACGGTTGAGAATGAATCATTTAATAACTTAGCACATTCGGATTCAGTACCAGGAGAACCATTGGTATTAGCAAGAGTTACATCGGGGTGGTTGCTGGGATTTATTGTGCGCCAAAAGCGCCGAGGTTTATTTATTAGCAAAGATAGCAAATCACGACTTAAAAAGCGACCACGAGTAGTTTTTAAAGCTGTTGATATTCCTTGTCACACTTTTTATAGCGACACCACGAAGCCGATAGTCTGTTTTTGTCTGCCATTCTGAAAAGTCGTTTCTTTTTATTATTAAGTCGACGTAATTGCTGATTGAACCATGGAGAAAGGTTGCTTGTTTTGATGGTCATAACTGGAATGTATTTGTTAATTAAGTTTGAGAGAGTATGTTTAAAAAGGTCCCAGTTATCTTCAATGGAACGTGACAAGAGGGCGTCTAAAAATGGTCCGTGAAATGGCATAATTCGATACATATTGCATCAAAATTGGTTCGCTTATAGCACCTTATACTCTTTCCAACAACTCTCTTTTTGTTAAGTGAACAAGTTGAGCTTCCAGTAATTATGTCATGATCAGAAAGACCATCGAGATGGGCTGTGTCAGTAAACTTGTCAGGTCGAGAAGTTAAAATTAGGTCAAGAATATTTGCGCATGTGCTCGAGCAACGTGTAGGTTTCTCGATGAGCTGGCACAACGAAAAATCAAGGCAAGACTCAATAAATTCCTGTGCCTGAGTATCGTTGGCTGAAACAGATAGTGTAGACCATTGAATATTGGGATAGTTGAAGTCTCCGAAAATTATAAGAACCGCATTTGAAAACTTCCCGCATATTTTAACAACAACGCGATGAAATTCACCTTCGAAGGTCGCATTCATGTCCGGGGGGCGATAAAAAATACCAACAATGAGGTCACAATGAGGTCAGTGGAACCAACCTTGAGGGACACAAATAGGCTTTCAAGAAGTGAGTTAACAAAGATAGGTATCGCAAAGAAATCTTTAGAAATTCTAATAAGCACACCACCCCTCTTCGATCCTTTCTATCGTAGCGAAAAAAGTTAAAATCTACTTGACTGACAAAAATATTATTATCGGAAACAGTATCGTTCAGCCACGTTTCTGTTAGTGCGATGATGGAAGGCGAACTTGAGTCGATAATTGAAGATAGTTCAATACTTTTAGAAAGAACACTTCTGATATTAGTGTAGAAGAAAGATACCTTTCCGTCTGAACGAGATGGGGTGGTTACATGTGCTTGACGCTTAGAAGGGGCACGTCACGCAGGTGGGGTCATTGCTGAGCGTGCGTCTGTGCGTGGTACACACACCGCGCAATTAGAAGTTATGTCCCAAATGCAAGTGACGTTATTTAGGCACAGCCTGTCAAAAATAAGACGTACACGATCACCTTCCTTCCTTAGTGTTTTCGAAAACTGCAACTTCCTGCGTTTGTGCCGCACAGCCTCAGAATAGTCCCATGCGACACTGAAGGGCGTATTTTTTAGTTTGAAGCCTTTGCTCAGAATGGTTTCGACTTCTTTGTCATTAAAAAATTTAGCGATGATGGGGCGCTTTTTATCTGAGGTGAAGCGACCTGCGCGGTAAGCCCTGGCCAGTGACGAAATCGAAAAGTCAAGTTGGTTCATGCAGAAGTCACGCACAAGGCGCTCAGACGATTCCCATGTTTCAAATTGTTCCCCGTCGTCAATTCCATAGAATATTACGTTTGACCTTCGGAAACGATTTTCCAAGTCGTCAATTTAGGCTTGAAGGTCTGAGAGGTCTGATGAATGTCTGATATTGTCCCGGCGTGACCGGTTTTTCACCTCATCGGATTTTGAAGTGAGTTTAGTGATAGATTCCCTAAGTGAGAGTATTTCGGAGTTAAGCTTGTCATACATTGCATTACAGTCAACAGCTCCTCTAGAAGATTCAAGCGAAGATACTCGTATTTCAAGGGCTTCGAAGCGGGAATTAAAAGATTCCTTGATATCGGCAATGGCAAGTGCAATTTGTTTCTGACCAGCCAACAATTGAGCGAGAAGATTAGCCGTCTCTGGAGGGGAACTAGTGGAGCACTGACTGCTATTGTAGTGGTGTTATGAGCCTCGCTTGACTTTGATGTACTTGCTGAAGGCACCCCTCTAGGTCCAGGGTTAAGTTCAACATCCCCACTCCAGAGAAGGCTATCGTAACAGTGCAAAATGCGAAAGCAGCAAGTAACACTGTTCGGGCAGAACAGCAGCAGTAAAAAGCGGTCATCAGAACGGTAGCTATATGTACCTTGATTATAACATACCTGCGTGAAAAACAGGCAGTGTTTAAGCAACATTCCGGCGCCGCTGCTGTACTGCCCACTGAAGGAAGGTGCCGTTGCAGACCTTTATATCGTCCGGTGTAGATGTCGCTGACCGCAGCTTAGCGGTGATTGGTAGAACGACGGTGACATCAGCCAGAAGCGAATCACGTGGGAGGCCGTCGGCAAAGCCAAGGGGCATGTCAGGGCTATCACCAACAGGAGGGATAGGGCTGTCCATGGGCGCACCATCGACCGCATCCACGTGCCGGTGAAAAGGAAGCGCGGAAGATAACGCAGCGTCCCCGCAGAAGAAGCATCTTGCGTGTGTATACACAAAAGACATCTGAATATGTTACATTAAAATGTTTCGCACACTAACACATCACAGGAAGAGCTACGGCTGACTGTAAGAAGGCAAAATAACAGACTTGAAACAAATGACTTCACGTAAACATATACAAGCGTAAATATATATGCTGTGTACAGTACGCACGTATCACTTGGTTAGGCTGGTAAACATTCTCACAAACGAAAGTAAATGCCTCCCCTCAAAAGGTAGCCCATCCTTTACTACTAAATGCCAGAGCAAATCGAAAGTAAGCCGTCACAGCGTCCATGCGGCAGCTAGTACACCACAGAGCAGCACAAAAAATGGTTGAAAATCCCACTTGATGGAGAGTGGCAACAGAGATGCGAGCTTGCTAGTGAATCAGCCACTTATCAACGGGTGTCTCTTGGACGACGCCAAGGTGCTTTTGGCCTAGAACACTTTAGCACCTGGGAATTCGCTGTATGCGTAACCTGTGAGAACGGAATGTGGAAAGAAAATGAGATTACGCGGATTAAGAATATGCCACACACTGCACATAACTACGCACGAAATAGAAGTACACACTATACTGGCAAGTAAAAATTTGCGACTTCACGAGTGCCGCCGAGAAAAGGAAGAAATGGGTTGCTACGGTAAATGTTAGCTAAAACACGCAAAGCGATGTTTCACAGCGGGGGAAAATATTCCCGGCTCTCTCGCAAACCCAGAGAGCACGCGACAGTGCATAGCCGATACCAAGCAGATATCGAATCTTTGGGTAGAAGTGCAGCTTCAGAAGGAATTACCTAAAGATAGCCGAGAGCGATGCAAGCGTAAGAGTGCCTGTACGAGTGAAAACATGTATGCAAAGCTTCTTTGAAGCTAGCCGCTCCGGCGTGGCTCCGATAATCCCGCGAGATTTGTGTGCAGAACGTCGCGTACACGCCCTTGCGCGTATTGCGCGGTAGCGTCCGCGCAGTGAGCTAACTTCGTGCACGCGCATGCTTCACCGCGCAAACGGTGCTCGAGTGCTACGCTTAGCTCGAGGCGACAACGGGCCGATTGGAGCTCCTTTCGCTTCTGCAAGCAACGCACATTCGGATCGGTCCAACTCGAGGAGGCAGCAGAGAACGGTGGCGTGTTTCGGTTATCGCCTATTAAAATTGTACAGTGCGCCTTCAACGGCAACCCGCCGGGCTAGATAAAGATGCTTACTGCGGTTGTCTAGGCGGTGATAGGCGACAAGGTAAGCCCGTCGGCGGCTGTGCTCTTTGCCGATGTCGTCACCACACCTCTGTTCATTTGCGCTGTGCATCTGCATACAGCCTCCGCGCGGAAGCTGTGACTAATCGGTTGGCCGTTCTCCGCAAGTCCCAAAAAGGCGAAATATATTTCGCGGTGCGCCGCATCATTAGCCGCAACCTAAATCGAGGCGCGCTTAACCGCTATGGCACAAATGGTGATCACACTAACCGTATGGTATACGATGAGCCACCACGGAAACAAAATTATTCTGATGTTCCACGTGCCAAACCAACAATCTGATTATAAGGCGCGTCGTAGTTGGGTACTCCGTATTAATTTTGACTTCCTGCAAATTTTTACATGCATACAATGCACAATGCACGAGCGTTTTTGCATTTCGCTCCTTTGAAATGCGGCCGCTGCAGGGATCGTATCCACGACCTCGAGCCCCAAATTGTCACGACGGCCGCCATAGTTACGAAATGCGTAAGTGTGAAGTGCAACACTGCCGTCCGGTACGAGTGTGGTACAAGCGTAGCACAGCTGCACACCTGCTGCACAATTATTTGTCGCGGTTCTCCTAAGCTCGTAGTGCCTGCCTAAATACCTTATAAGGCAGCGCGCCTCAAACGTATAGGAACGCGATAACAAGCGCCTAGACGGCCAACGTGAGCCCCCATGAAAGATGACTGAGCCTTGTGTACAAAATTATCACTGCGCAGAGAAGCCGATCATTACGTTCCAATTGTGTTCTCTCATACAAATGAAGGAAACGTTATTAGACAGGAACTAATGAAGCAATGCAATTTTACGCACATGGGGAGCCGCTGCATCTTCGCCTACCATTGTTTCAAACGAAGTGACGGTGGCAGCGAGAGTTAGTATCGCACGCATTTGCTCCGGGGCATGCGGTTTGTTTGAAGAAAGTGAACGGTGTGCTTAACATCTCACGCTCGTCAATGTAAAAATAGAAAAAAAAAGGCTACGTGCCCAAAAAAACGAGATTACTTACCTATCTGCAGAAGTTCGGCTGCGACTGTTTCGGGGTGCCTTCTCTCCAACAGGCATCATGACCTCTGCCGCGCATCTCATCAAAACAACCAGGCTCGCACATCAGTCGAAGACTAGTAGCTGGGTGTGCCAACCACTTCAACGGATAAACGTCCCACTTATCATCGTTAAAGCATTTCACTAAAATGTGTATGATGATGTCCGCAAAGAAAAAAAATACTTTCATCAAAAAGCACGAGGCGTGGCCCACCGCACAACTGCAACCGAATAACTGAGGCCGAAAGATGTTCACAGCTTCACTATCGTATTCAGTTATAAAAACCTTTCAAACACAATATAACGGCACTGAAAAACCGCTAATTAATTATCAATAATTTTTCAGCAACTAACCTTCATAAGCTTTTAGGGACCTAATTTTAGCGTAAACAATAAATACTACGACCAAAAAATTGTGACTGCGAAACTAGCGGTAACCGTGTGTACTGTTGCAAAAGTGTGCGCAAAACGAAGCCCGGTCGCACCCGCTTGCGCGCGCACATACACACCCGAACGCCGCCTTGACGTTTGTAGCGCCGTCTAGAAATAAATATTACTACTAGTTTTGCTATTTTTACAAAACTAAAGCTTTTAAAATAGTTTGTAGCGCATTTGGAGATGACGAGGTGACAAGTAAGATATGATAAGAGTCCTTTACCTACATTTCTTTAATTTCCCTTTGTTGTTCTTAACTGAACATACGAGACCTGCAGGCTTGGGAGATGAGAAGACGACAGTTAGGCGAGGCTCAAGTAAATTGCGTGCTTCTTGCAAGGCGAGAGATGGGAGTAGCCGCAGATACAGCAATTAGCTGTGATACTGTTGCGGTCGTTGCGGAATCCGAAGCTCCTTGAAGGCAATGGTTATAGTGGCTGCGCGCTGCGATCTCAAACCGCGTTCGTTCTTTGATCTCTAGTACCACGGACATTGGATAAAAAAACCATATTTGCTTTACGGACAGTGGGTACGTCGCAGGAAATTCGAAGACCTCACCCGTGTATGTTTGTAGCGTGTGCGCGCTTGCATCCTACGGTTCCCACAGAGCGTCCGATGCTCGAAGGTAGCGTCGTCGCCTGTCGGCACCTGTCTTATCGCCGGCCGCGCTGCCGCCGTGTCTAATTTTGGGGAACTCCACATGCGCGTAGTCACCGTGTTTGCAAGTGAATTTCGCATTCTTCTGCTCCGCGAAACGTGCTCATTTCGGATCGTGCCCATGTTAAAACGACGATGGCATTTGTACACCGGCGAAGAAATAAATCTTTATGAACTTCGGCGGTCATGAATCTAGTCTAACGTTGCAGTTTTTACGTAGCGAAAATGGCTACGAAAGTGGGGCGGTACCAGAAATAGGCGCTTTAGCGACAGCACCACGAAGTGGCACGCCGCGCACGCGCCAAGCATTTCAGAGCTTACTGGCTTTCGAATGAGAGGAGTATGCGCGCGCTCGTTGCCTATTGGTTAGAGTACCAGGGCCGACGTTCGATTCCACCCCATCGGTCACACATTATTTTCTTTTAATGAAAGCGAGGGGAAAGAAGAACCTACCTGCCGCAAAGTTACAGGAATGAGGTTGGAACGCATCGCAATAAATGTTCGGAATGTCTTCATATGCGAGTTCTAATTATTGTATACTGGGCTCAACTGCTACACAACAAAAAAAAACAGCTAGAAAAATCAGCACAAATTACCCAATAAATTGTTTATTGAGAACGCTCAACGGAAATATTGTTGTGCAAGGGTTAAGTGAACTCAATTGCTCTTAAAAATTTGTTGAAGTCCGTTGTTTTAACAATTTCCCAACAATTTATCAATGGTTAATCAACAGTCATTTTTGTACGGGTACACTCGCCGTCAAAACGCTAGCCTTAGGAAGCGCGGTAGCAGCAGCGAGCGAACTGACCTCCGTGCGGTCTATAGCATCAACGCAAACTGAGCGGCCCAAATACAGCACGCACAAAGGCATGAGCTGTCGGCGCATTTAGATTCGCCCCACAACGCTGAGGACTTGCAAGATACGGCCTGAACGTGGCCACGCAATTCGCAGTTGCCACACGAGTACAACGCCGCCCCCAACCTGGTGGGAACACGGTGCGGTTACTCCGCGCTTTTTTTTTTCTTGCGCAAGAGATTAAGCCAGTATCACCGGCTCCCCGTTGCACGCCTTCACTAGCACATACAACATAGGGCGCGCGGTGACGACATTGTCACGAGACGCACCCGGTACGCTTTTGCCGCAGGCAGCAGCCACAGTAACTGCCAGAGGACGCTTCGCCTCTTCTCTCCTTCCTCACTTCGCTCAACGACACCTAGACTTTCCTCTAGACGGTGTTGCTTTACCACGCGCTCAGCGAACTCTTTCGTAATTTCTGCGACGCGCGATGCTGTTCTCCACAGTCAAGTGCTTTACATCACCAGCGCTCGCTTCCTTCTCGGCTTCAAACATCGCATCGTCAACTTCATAAGCGGTGGACCAAATACAGTTGTTCCTAAAACAGCAGAGAGTATCGGAGCGGTACAACAAAAACCAGCACCGCATGGAGAAGTCAGAAATTGCTGCATCATGCTGAAGAAGCGTCCCGTTCATTCAACAGTAGTCATAAAACATTAGGTATTTTCGTGCATTGGATTGCTGTGTCGGTTCGTTTTGTCCCGCGCCAATTCTTTTGCAGACTGTGTAGGCGCTCATATATATATATATATATATATATATATATATATATATATATATATATATATATATATATATATATATATATATATATATATTTATATATATATATATATATATATTCATGCAACCAGTGCCAGTTTCTTGCGCTTACCTGTCAATACGCTCATGAGAGTGGTCTTTCCGGCTCCATTGTGACCAAGGAGCACAGTGATTTTCGATGCACGCACTGTCAAATTAAGGCCGTTCAGCACTGGCTTCGGGCCAAACACCTGTGGAAACGACAGTAATGAGAGCAAAGTTTAGGATCTCAACGCGATAGTGTTAAGGGTCCCGTTTGTCTCAGAAAATTCAGTGTCGGCACCCGATGCCGGCGTCCTCGTAAGAGAAAATTCCTTTATATATTTAGCTTTACGTACATGCCATGCCTTGCTATATGACATACGGTATAAGCGGCTTATCTTGCCATACCCTTCTATCATTAATGTTCCTCATGCTTTGTCTTACATTCTCTACAATGTTGTTCCTCGGCATTTCGAAAATGACAGCCCACAAACAATTGTCAGGGAATAAAACACCGGCAGCCGCATGCCTTTTATGTTAAATCTTCCGATACTAAAATATTAAAATTGTGCAACAATAACAGAACTGCGGAAATGGTGCAACACCGTGGCGTTTTCAGCTAATCCGTTTATACTGTACAGGGGAAGAGCGCGAAAAGATAAAGGGCAAGAAGCGGATATGTGCAGTACTAAGGGTCCTGACTGTTCACAGTGCGCTATCCGCAAACACTAAAATGACAGTCGTGCATGTGAAATCTTTCCGGCTGCGCTATCGCAGCCAATGGTGCGTGTTGTGTCAGCACTCAGTTTGTGGGCTCCACTGAGGCAGCAATAACATATTTTAACAACCGAAGTAGTTCTGGGGAAACCTAATCGGTATCTCATTATTGTTGTCATGGGCAGTGATGTACTTATGCTTTCCTGTGGCATATATGTGTGCTCCTTTATAAGTAAAAAAATGCAGCCGTCAGTCAGCGCTGGTCTGTGTTCCCCTTCTTGTCCTTCGTCTTCTCGCGCTGTTCTCCTCGAGATCTGAAAATTATGCTTGTGTTTTGGCGCGGTGGTGCACTACCTCCCGGATCGGGCCACGCATGTAGCCGCGTGTCTACGAGAAGGCTCGCCTGCGTGCTTAGCGTTCGCCGCCAGTGTTCCCTGGTAAACATTGCGGTTACATAAGCTCGAGGTGCAGGGAAGCCTGAGAAGCTACCGCGATCCACTCCTAATGGCGAAGTTTAGGCGTCTTCTACAACTTTCTTTTATTTTTTCAGCCTTCGAGATGTACGTTAGAACTTATATGTAGTGTAGGCAACTTGCCAAGAATTTGGCATTTCTTCACATGGTCACTTAATGGGCATCACAAGTCTTGAAACACGGAAGTATCTAAACAGCGATGCGCCTACAGTGGTGAGCTGCCATAATAAGAGTGAGAAACATATTGGTAAAGATCGGACACTCCTTAAGGCCCTGAGGCCGAACTCCTGCACTGCCGCCAGCGCCCTGGGTGGCTGCTCAGACCGCTAATTTTCACTTCCGAGAATATACGCGGGTGGTTTTGCTCTGTTTTGGTTTCGGTTTCGATAACAAAGCTTTCGATTCCGGCTTTCCTTTGGCTGCAGAAATGTCCGATACGTCGTTCCTAGTGGAGCGCAAGAGGTTTAAAAATTCCTTTTAGCAATACCGTACAAATGAACGTAATAAACTTGCCCATAGCAAACTTTTTCAGAAAAAGCGCCATGCTTCTCGAAGAACAAGCAGAGCTGAATCAGCCCATGCAGATTAGAAAATAATGCGAACAGACCTCTCTTTATTGGAATACTTTTGCTGTTTCTCAACCGCTTTTCTAAGTCGCGCACAAACGGGAGCAGTTGTTTTATGCAAAAACGTCACTGCACTGACCCTTTAAAATTAACATGCCGAGGATGACGGGGCCACCTTTGACGAAGATAGGTCCTCCTATGGAAACGTTGGCTAGCCTTTCTGAGGCACCTTATCCCTGTTTACAAACTTCATACCACAGTGTGTTATTCCATCTGTCAGCCCCTTTCTTGATTTTAGAAAAGACAAGCAACGCGTCAAGTAAAAGTGGCGTTGTGAACCCGGCAAGGCGCATGCAGCGTTCATTTAGAGTGAGGTAAGCATCTTTCAGAACGCGATCCCTAGTGAAAATTACACCACTCGATCCGCGCCAACTTAAAAGTTTGTGTGGTGGTACAGGTGAGCCGCAAATATGGAGTTCTGTGCATTAAACCCAACATCTTGCGAGTGAGCTTTTGAAAATTATGCAATGTAAGTAATGTAAATGCTCATTAGGAAAAGATGGATGCAAGAACAAACGGGTAAATGGGTGCCACAGCTCAGATTCTACGCTACACGGCCAAAACGCACTCACCCTGACTAACAAACGTGTTTCGAACAATGTTCTTAACGCGAGAAAGAGCAAAATTATCTGTGGAGAGTAAACTTTACCGCACGAGCGAGGCGACGCGTGCAAAAGCGCGGTGGAGTGCGCGCATGGCTGATGCAGTATGAACGTCCTTATGGGACCGGGATGAGGGGACGTAAGCTCGTAGACGTGTAATGAGCTGTCTACCTTTGAATAAAACAGAAGTGTAAATTACTGCGCCACCTGACGGGTGGTCAGACCATTATTTGCTCGACCGCGAGACGGATCGAGCGTCCGCTGTTTCCGTAGGTATGTTTCTCCACGGAAATTGTAGATTATCAAAATTAGGAGAACTAGAAAACAGTATAGAAATAAAATATATGTCCTTGAGCAAATAGAACTTGTTTAAATCTGCCCAGTTGAATAACTATTTTGGGACGTGAAAATCGGTATACTGTTCTGGGGGTGCGTTGCAGCACCGAAGAGCAGGTCAGGTCGTTTTCATGCGCCTAATTAAAAAGTTAGATTGTTTTTTTTTTATTTTTTAGTAGTCCAGCTCTAGTCACTGACTCATCCGTGTAGCAATATTATTCACACTCCGGAGACAGCAGCAGCTAAGATCGAATAGTGAAGCACAACCGAACTGCAAGATCAAGCATATAACAGCTGTTGCATAAATCGGAGGCCTAGGAATTCACTCACACCTCGCTATAATGAAACGAGGCATAACAGAACAATGAGTGTAAGGATGTGAACGCTATTCTTTTTGAACGCCCATAGAGGACCTCTTGTTTAAAAGCGCTTTAACAAAGAAAAAGTGTTGTTCCAACGGTTTTAATGAACTGGATTTTTTTCTGCAACCAAGAATACCTGACCCTTGCGCGCCGAATAAATCGTCTTTCGCGGGTTTGGCACACATTCTGCGCAGTTCAATAAAGCCGTGTCTTCACGCTGAATACGTCGTCTAGCAGCATTACCCATTGGACCACGAATATTCTCTGGACATCCCGATTATTCCGAACTCCAAGTCCCGGTGAGGACGTGCAGTGGATAACATGTGGATAACAATTTCGGGATGTCCCATTAAGGACATCCTTCAGAAATCCACACGATTGCACTGCTTATATCTAAACAAAATCACAGTACTTTAATCCTATGGACGTCCGATGGATGTTTCCAACGGGATGTTCAAATACCAGCCATATGTGGGAGCAACGCATACAATCCAACATGTACTACGTGATCATATCGTGGAATGTTAAGTCTCTTCCATGGCTGTTTTCAACGCGCGCTCTTCCGAAAAGTCATGTGAGCCAGCGATGTGAAGCTGCTGCACTTAGAATCAGACGTGCAACGCAGATTATAAATGGAGAAAATGCAATGAACGACCGAAACTGCACAAGCATTTCGAGAGGAAACATCAGAAAGCGATAGACCGAGCACACGAAACAGCTGCGCATTACCACCTACCGCAAGGCGTAACGAAATCAATCATGTCCTATGCCCCTACGCTCTCCGAAATGTCGAGAAAGCCGAGTACGGCAGTACAGTGGCTAGCGTAACCGCAACCTCGGCTACGGCTGCAACCCCTGTCGTAGAAAATAGCAATGACTGTCCTTACGCAGTCAAATCGCCACTGTCTGCATGCACGCGCATGCTTTGCGCTGATGTGCCTGTAGTCAGTCGCATGACTTAACACCGCCGTCGTATTGGATCTCTTTGCCCTTCTCTGTTAGCTCGGAGCACATGAAGGTTTCTGAGTTGGTGTGCTACGCGCTCTCACCCGCTCAGTCTGCGCGCTTTCTCTGGACATGGTAGTTTTGTCATGTGCCCATGAGTTCTAGCTTGATCGTTTGTCAGCTCCAGGTGAACGTTTTCGTTGTGCGCCTTGGAGCTCTATTCCGCGGCGCCTGTAGGTCTCTCGCCTATCAAGAGGTAAGTGACAGTTGATGAAGTCAGTGTTTTTCGATTAACAGCCCTGTAGTCTTTTCGGTTATAGTGTCCGGTCTGCGCGCAATCGAATGATGGACATTGTTGGACATCCCCGAGGTTCGCGGCGACGGTAACATCAATTGACGATTGGCCATCCGTTGTGCGGCGTTTGGTCGCAACGCACTGTACTTCTGCAAACATCTGCGTTTACTCTGTCCTATATTTCTGCGCATGCAGCGCTGAGATCCGGCCAAAAGGAAATTCTGAAGGCCAAACTTTCGAACCGCTATCTCCTTCCACGTAGCCCACAATGTGGCTCCGCGAGGCTTATCGTTGTGTCTTTCCTTAACACTGGCGCATAATAAGGAAAGATGTATTAATAATAACATCCCGACATTCACTGTCCGGAAAAGCCTTGCTTGATCTTCGTTTGCGTTTTAATTGCGTAACCGCGATTGCGAGAGCAATCAATTGCACAACTGTGGAAGTTTGAAATAGTTGAGGTTTTGTAAACATTTGTATCGTGGTCGGGGCACTTGCTGCACGGTATTGCCCGCAACGCTGCAGAACTTCAACGTGCCTGTTCATGGGTTGCTGTATTTCTCTTGCCAAACAGTGCCATGCACGTTTCTTAGACTAACGAAAGTTTAGCGCGGCTTGTTAGGCTTCTGCTTAGTTACACGTAATTGGATGGTAGTTTGGTGATGACATGAAGACAAGTTTACTCCTCGGCTGTCTGTGCCGAACGAAACCTTTGCACCAACTTAATTGCTCGTTTGCACGTGGTGGTATATTTTAGTACCATAACAGTGAAACATTTTCTCAGTTCACTGATTTTTTAGCGTGCTCGTAGTGATAACCGCGCCGCTTAAACTTCAGTACGTGTGCTGTTGGCGTTTTGTTTTGCGCAGGAGCAACTGCCGAAATCATTGTAAAACTGCGTACGTTCGGCATAATAAGAACGTTTGTTCACCTTTGTATCACGATCTGAGAATTAGTTGCCCATGATGGCCGGTCACGCTGCTGAATTTAACCACACATGTATTTAAGGTTCGTAGAGTTTCTGGCCAACGGTGTCATGCACATTGTTGTAAAAACCAAACAACTGTGCGACTTGTTAGACTTCTGCTGATTTACACATGAACGAATGCATGCTAGTATGATGTTAAAGTCAGCTTCACGTCTCAGCTCCGTAATGACAAAACGTGTGCGCTAATTAGCTTCTGCACACGTGGTTATATTTTTTATTATTATGAGAGTTTGCCAGAGTTGACTGTATCATGGGCTCGTAGTGAGTAAACGTGTCGCTTAAGCTTCGTCTGCGATTGGGGTTTTGTTTGCTTAACGATCGCGATAGCCAGCGCAACTCTGTGCTAGGATTGATTAACTGAATTTCCTTTACTCATTTATTTCGACACTGAATATCACATAGGGCGTTACAAAGAGGTATGGGATTCTATACAATAAGTGGAAATCGTGGTTTTGAAGGATGATGGAAGAGCTTGTCGCTGTCCTTGGAATAAATAAGCGTGCAGGGTTATACGTGAACTTGGGACGGAGAATACAAATGTACGCATCTGCAGCACGATGGGGTCACTTGTAGAACGTGATAGCTAATTGGCCGGCCGCACTGCTCAGCTTTGCCACGCTTGCCTGTACGGCTGCTATAGCCGTCGTACAGACGAGGGTGGTAAAGTTTCAGGAGTGTGGCTGGCAAATTAGGCACCACGTATAGCATACATATATATATATATATATATATATATATATATATATATATATATATATATATATATGTATATTCGTGCCACACAGTAGCATGCACATTTTTCGACCTAGCAAAACTTTTGGGCGTCCTATTTGCATGTGGTCGGATGCATGCTCTAATGATGGTAACCGGATCAAACTTAGGTTTCAGCTTCCTGTAACGATCAACACATTTACGCTAGTTATACTATAGTTCGCACGTGGTCGTATAGTTTTCTATTAATATTAGGGTACGTTTAACGAACTGTGTTGACTGATAAATTTCTGTCACGCACCCGCCCTCACTGAATAACCGTGTCCCTTAAGCTTCGTTTGTTGTTTGAGTTTTCTTTTCTATTATCGTGACTGCAAGGGCGATCGTAAAATGGTGTACGGTAGAAATAACTAAACATTTGTGGGCATTTGTATCGCTATCGCTGCACGTGTTGCACGTGATTGTTGGCCGGCCACGATGCAAGATGTTCCCACGCGTTTTTGTCAAACAATGTCGTCCAAGTTCGTTTCCGGTAATAACGAAACCTTGGGCGACTTCTTGGGAACTGCTGCGTATGCTGGGGAGGTAATGCTTACGTCTCAGCTGTTTGCAACCATCGAAACGTCTACTTTTCTGATAAGACAATTGCTTCGAATTCGCACGTAGGCGCATTTTTAGAAAAAATCGAGTCCCGGTGACTGCGCCCGCATTCTGATGAGGGGGAAGTGCGAAAACACCCGTGTACTAAAGATTTAGGTGCAGGTTAAGAACCCTCGGTGGCCCAAATTATTCCGGAGTCCCCCACTATGGCTTCATAATCAGATCGTTGTTTTAGCACGCGAAACCGAATAATTTGTTTTTTTTTATTTAGTAAGGGAGAGCATTTCTTTTTTTAAACTGTTAAATTTTGGTCAGGTGATTTACCGTGTCCTTTAAGCTTCGTCTACCGTTTGAGTTTTCGTAACCACGATTGCAACAGCAGTCGCACAACCGCGGAAGGTCCGAATCACGGTACTATATAGTAGGTAGCTGTATTTCAATGGCAACAGGGGGCGGTTGACCAATCGTGCGGCTTCAATTTTATTCTCGAATTTGCTATAATTTGGGCCAGCGTATGTGCTTACATCTGTGCGCGACGCGCTGGACAAAGTTACGAGACTGTTGCATCCCGATATTGTCATTGTATATTAATGAAGCCATGTAGTTGACATTCGGCTTATTTTTTTTTAATATTGCAATAGAAATTGCAGGAACACTCCTGGCGAAATTTCGCTCACGCGGTCATGCGTGACGATGGGTAATGGCTTCGTAGGCGCTGTTTCCGTGCAGCTTACTGTCAAACGTCGTGCAAATTTCACTTCGCTTTGGAAACGCATTGTAGTTAGTAGCAGCAAGAAGGGATTGCTTTTCGCTGCTTCCCCGCTTCATCCCGCCACCGTTCATAAAGCACGTTTACCGTCAGTGAGATGTGTTCCTCTTTGGCATTGCGCACGACACCAAGGTTGTTAACTTAGAAAGGAACGGAAGGTTTACTGTAATTTACACTGGCGTTAACACATACAGCTGCTTCATTGTAGCTATCTGGTGATCCTCTGTCGCAATCACTCATTCGCCTTTCGGACAAATCCGCGACATTATTTGCTGTAACGAGCTCGCTTGACATAGCTATGCTGACGTGGAGACTAGAAGAATTCCTTTTGTCTTTGTACAGAGTTGAAATAATTTCAACTTCTTTTCTGTTCACTGTTAACTCAGCGAATTATTACTTGTCAGAACCTGCAGATTGCTGTTAAATGTGGAGGTTGGGAACATGCACGTGGTGGGTAGCAGTTTTCGCACACATGTCTAACACGTTTTTATTGCATACGTTAGTCATGCTGCGTTCCTGCCATCAGCCTGGTGTTACTTTGTCAACTTGATTCTACCTTGATGATCAGCCCAGAAACAAGCCCACGGAAATAGACTTTCTGAGCACCTTTGATCTTAATTGTAAATGTTCTTGTTTGTGACCACTGGAACCGATCCTGCAGGATGACTAGCAAATTGCGTAGTCTAGCCGTGAGCTCTTCTGTTCTGCATCTGCAACCATGAATAAAAGGCGGCGCCCAGTACTGGGTAACATCATAATGGGCGCTGATGTACCTGTGAACGCTGGGTTAATATTTGTTTATCTGACTGTTCAAGCAAGTCTAATGAAATTCCCCAGTAAATTTCTTAGTACATGTGAACTGCAATGTAGTTGTTTGCGACCGCTGTGCCCGCCTGCAGTGAGCCTTAGCAAAACTTTTAGTCGCCAAGATACCTGCGATCTTTTCACAAGTGTTTGTATACGCTATCATGGAAGAACAGTCACGCTCTTCCTCTGGTAGCTTTCATGCAGGCTGTCTGATTTCCGTAAATTTTTAATGAACTTGTGTTTGTGTGTGGCCGCTGAAGCAAGCCCACACAAATCCTCTGTAAACTTTTGGTACGGGTGAACTCGGATAATACATTTTTCTGTCTATGACTGCTGAAGCGAGCACGCTACAAGTTATTAGTTAATTGTATAGTTGCCAAGGTACCTGTGATAGTTTCAGCAATATTTGGCTGCGAGAACGGAAAGGTCGCATTCAGCTTCTGTTGACTCGCTTAGAGGCCTTCCAGCCGGTGAACACTTACGGCGAATTTGTGTACCGCTGTGCCCGCCTGCAGTGTGCCTTAGTAAAACTTTTAGTCGCCAAGATAATTGCGATCTTTTCACAAGTCTTTGTATAAGCTATCATGGAAGAACAGTCACGCTCTGTCTCTGGTAGCTTCCATGGAGGCTGTCTGATTTCCGTAAATTTTTTAATGAACTTGTGTTTGGGTGTGGCCGCTGAAGCAAGCCCACACAAATCATCTGTAAACTTTTGGTACGGGTGAACTCATATAATACATTTTTCTGTCTATGACTGCTGAAGCGAGCACGCTACAAGCTATCAGTTAATTGTGTAGTTGCCAAGGTACCTGTAATAGTTTCAGCAATATTTGGCTGCGAGCACGGAAAGGTCGCATTCAGCTTCTGTTGACTTGCTTAGAGGCCTTCCAGCCAGTGAACACTTACGGCGAATTTGTGTTTGTGACTACTCAAGTGTCGCAAGTATCTTGTAACTTCAAGTACCTGCGAAATGAATTTGCTTTTGTGCCGAAGCAACTGTCTTCTAACTGCTTTTGTATTTGTGAACTCTCGAGTAATGTTCGTGTTTGCAACTGCTTAAATAATCCTTTAGTAACTTTATCGTTGCCCAGTGTATCTACCGAATCATTAGTGCTTTTGCTATGTGCAACCACTGAAGCAGGCCCGCAGAAAGCGCGGAGTCGCTTCCTACATGGTTAAGGCGCTTGTGAACTTTCCAGCTAATACTGCATTTATGTGCCTGCGACCGTTGAAGTGAGCCAGCCCTCAATAACCCTCCCACTAACTTTCTTTGTACCCCCCACCCTTGCAGAGGGCTTTTAAAATTCTTTTACTGGCCGAGGTCGATCTGCAAATTACTAGCTCAGCTGAAATGGCCTCACCACTACACGAAAGTGTCTGTGCTTGCTCTCGTGACCTTTGCCAGAACTTGTAAAGGATGCATAGCGCATTCGCTTCATAAGTGGATGATTATACAGCAGCAGTTTTAGTCTCTATATAACCGCTGAACTAATCTCCAGTAATTTCGTTAATGCGCATTGCAGTTCTGACATCTTTAGCATAATTCGCGTTAGTATGTGTAGCAAACGAATATGGCCTACGTAAATGCTCTGCCAACTTAATGTGGCTAGCATATCAGAACTGTTCAGCAAATTTTGCATTGATGTGCCTTCGACCACGGAAGTGAACCCACTGCAGGCTTCATGATAATTTCCGTAGTGTCCCCACGGCAAATTCGTAAATTCTCTTGCTACCCAAACTTCTTTTGTAAACAGTTTAATGCATGTGCATTTTTAGTAACCATGGTGCGTCACGAAGAACGACTAATCACTGAGCTTGTGTAATGAAATTATTGAGTTTTATTTCTGTGCATTGATGGGCTTTACTCAAATCTGCTGAGTGCATTTGACAGTTGAAATGGTGATCTTCGTGCAGCAGTTTTATTGGAATAAATGCTGCATTTTTAATGAGATTGTCCAATGATTCAGCAACCTGCAGAACTTACTTCTGTAGCTTCGTTCTTATTAGCCCAAAAATGTATAGCTTGGACGTCTATAAGTTTTGAATTACTGCATTTTTATCAAGTTGTATGTAATGTATAAGCTTAGGGTGGCAGGGAATTATGTGCACGATGCTTAACTGCACTGCAGCCTTCTTTTTAGGTGCTTTGAGATACAGTGTGCTGTATTCCTGGCCTGTCTCCTGGTACTCCAACTTTTCAATGACAAAAATCTTGGGTCGTCTTACTGGACCACTAGGATGGATCTTCAAGAGCCATGCAGTACGTTTCATTATTGCCCCACAAGCCAACACAAGGCCAGGGCAAGCTTACCTTATTAAAACGAGTTCTCGAGCGAGTTGGTTACTTATTGCAGGCATAACAGGACTTCTCATGAATAAGATCAATTGTGAGGGCAACGATTGTCCGCGTCTGTCAGTGTTCCTTTCTATTGTGTGTGTTTACTGGGCGCTGCTGTTATGCCTGCAGCATGCTTACTTTGTTATTGGTATGTAAAATGCTGGAGGCTTGCTGCACTGCTACGGTACTCGTGAGGAACGTCCCATTAGGGTAATTTACAATCAATAAGGACGCCCTGTGGGCAGCCAAAATACAAAATCAGCTGTCCCGCAAATGTACTTTGGACGATTAGTGACACAAGATACCCCAGAAGCGTCCTACGAATGAATGAATGTTTGATGTTTAATGGCGCAAGGGCCAGGTATGACCAAAGAGCGCCATAGGCGTCCTACATCCAGAAAAAAATCTCCTTAGGACGTACTCGGGGTTACGCAATTAAAATTATCGACATTTAAATATCTATTAGGCACCCTTATATCCCATTATGACGTTCGCGGGACGTTTCTATGAACGCCAAATCGCGTGCATGGGACGATCCCATGGACATGCAAGAATGATCCATAGGCTTCTTAGATATGTCCTAGGGACGTTCAAGTGTCTCGTTTCAAATATCTGCTGGTCATGTGTAGGACGTTCATTGTCGAATCCGTAGTCTTTCTAACCACTTCCCTCTGGTGAGAAATGCCTGTGTACTCGGCACAAGTGATTAGGCACAGAATGAAAGCCCAGAAGACCCGCTTCTCTCTCTCACTGCGGCGCGCCATGCAGGCTGGTGGTGCAATGCCAGAGGCCACGAGTCGGCTGGTCCAAGTCGGCCCGGCGAGGTTCATTGGCCTCCTCACTCACGCAGTGGAGCCACGTGTTAGAGGTGGATTGATCAGCTTCATAGTCGGCGCGCCATGTTTTGTGCCTCGAGCTGCTAGACCACGACGGACTTTGCGTGGCCGCGCGAAAGCTGTTTCCGCCAGTCTTAGGGCGCTATAGGCGAGACTAGTGGAAAACGAAAACGAAAAACCAACACTGCACCAGAAAGTACCTATTGTATAGGCAATGGCGTCAGCTGCAGAAAAGTGTGTTGGAAATGGCGAATATTCTTTCGCTCTTATTGAAATATCGCATACAGAGCTGTGCAGCTGTTCTACGACCCAAAAGGCCTCATTCGTCTATCCATGTTTGAAGTTGTGCAGCTTAGTCGGCAAATATTCCAGTAAAGGGCAATAATGGATATAGCTAAGTAATCAATATTACGAAGTAATGTCGAATCGACATTCATCTTCGTTATAAGTGGGTTTTAATGCACAGGACTCGTTCTACTAAACCGCTGGCTCGTTTGCCCTAAAACATTGCACAGAGGTATCCTTTTGCAATGCGTCTAGTTTAGTACCACGTTTTGTGGCATTACAAATTTCATCCACAAACATTCCGAAGTGGACGCCCTCTGCAAGAAAGCCGCTCACGACATATCGATTTCATTGCAGCGGCAAGACGGCAAAAACTGTCATGGCTGCGCTCAACACAGTGCTTCAGTTTACTGAGAACGAAAGTTGAAAGAAACGCCAGCAAACGTGGTACTAAACCAGACTCGCTTCGAAATGATACCTCCGTGCGCTCATAGATGAATCCTTATAACGGATTTCAATAAACCTTTTTGTAGCTAAAAAGCAGTCATATTTGATTATCTTGATTCAATATTCATTTCGCTCCATACTTACCTTTGTCTTGATTGTTTAAAAGGACAAGAAATACACTCTGCTGCTATATTAGCTGAAACACCGAAATGGTTATAACGCACCCGTCAGAGGAGGACCCGAAAATACGTTTGACCAACTCAGGTTCCTTACCATGTATCTAAACACCTGTACCAAAACGAGTCCACGGTCGTTTCTGCATTTTCCCGCCTCCCCTCCCTCCTGTCACAATGTGGCCGCTGCGGTGGACATCAAACCTGCGACTTCGAGCTGTGCAGCGCAACGTCATAGCGAATAGAATGGTACGTCGGGTTTCTTATGAAAATATAAAAATTGCAGGACGAAAAAATAGATTACCGAGAGAGCACGTTCACCGTCAACGGCCACCACACTCTTGTTTTTCGGCAACCATTCTTTTCCATGATAGGAAACACTGATTTCAGGACGATAATTATCGCATGTTTGAAGCGGAAAACGAAAAAGGAATAATAGTTTCAACCTAGATTACAACGTGCATCCCTCCTTGGCCGTGTTTCTCTTAGACCACTAATCTCCGTACCTTGGTCAGATTGTTGGTGGTGATGATAACCTTGTCACCGGGTTGTAGTTCTTCAAATCGACTGACATCTTGCTTGACGTTCACTTTTTCGGCTGCAGCTACTGCGGGTTCCTTTCTCCAATAGCTGGGCTGCGTGCACGCGACACACGACAAACATGCAGCTCCCAAGCCTTGGGGGAATATGTTATTTAATTTACCTGTATATACCAGTACAATACACAAAATTGAAATATATAATCTCGTGCAGAACACTGAACTTCTGCAATTGCTGTGCAAACCTACATTCAGCTTAAAAATTGTTTGATAACTACCTTAATGCCTTATTTTTTCGATGACTACATTTTTATAGATACGTTCAAGTACTGTAATCATTTCACGCCTGTTTAATTGCTTTTACATTGCAGCTTTGTACTATGTACGTCTTCCGTTCAATAGCCATGCTAAAGGAATGCATTATGCAAAAATAAACTGATTTCTAATTGTTTTACATCACTGGGCGTCAGGCTGTTTGAATTCCATTAGTCTGGATGATCTTAAGGAGAGCCTTCAATGAAAGGATGCATTAGGCACTCAGTAAACTATACCTGACCCCTAAAATTGCTTCTTAGCATTATTTAATGAGCGATTTTCCACGGCAAGCAACTACAGGCTTATAGTAATGTCAGCACTGCTGAATTAGTCAAATGTTAGCTAAAACAAGTCGGGAAGTTCTTCATACTAAGTACGAACTTCCCGGAGTATATCCCGGAACAGCGGCGGAGTATATATATGTTGACTGAAAGAATGAAGACACTTTGGTTGTTAGTCAGCGCTGTTCTCTGTGTCCCTTCACTCGTCCTGTTGTTTAGCGCTGTTTTTTATTGCTCGAAAATAGAGATACTACTGATGTATTCAAAACCCGAGGGAGATCCGCAGCATTCTTTTTTAACTTCGCTTCACTCCCGCATAACTAACTGTTCTGTCCTAAATGAAAGTAGGTAAGACTTGTGCAAACATGCTCCAAGGAACAGATTAGCTGCGTTTAGTAATAACAGTGCGATTAATAAAGGGAAAGTGAGACATCCACCCAAACGTAGCTAAGTGCTACAAAGAAAACTATCGCGTCAAACTTTTGCCTTTGCTTCTGAGTTGTTGATAAATTCGACTTCATCTGCAATCTGCTAGCCGCCTGGTTAGTCGGATGGTACAGCGGCTGCCCCGGAAAGGCGGTGGTTCCGGGTTTGAGTCCCGGATCCAGATAAAGTTTTCTTAAACTGCGAAGCTTTTCTATCGAGGAACCCGTATGGGTTTCTTTTGTCGCACTTAGCTAAGTTTGGGTGGATGTCTCACTTTCCTTTTAATAATTACTATTCTCCACCTTGGGGCTTTCCGCACAACTATTGCGTCATAACAGTGCGATGTCGCTTTATATTCATCGTAAGGTAATGAAACCTTGTAGGCTGCGGCATTCGCTTCTATGACTCTTCCTTACAGTGGGTGAAATCCAAAGCTTACTATTAGGTGTCACGTCCTCGTAATTATGACTGAGTTGGGAATGTTCTTCCAGGGTGAAATGCAGAATGCAAAACGGAAGCTAAAGAAAGCTGAGCTTGTAATCTTGTCTCAAAATTATTGATCAGGTAGGATCGCAAATAGAATGAACATTTCCGTGAGTTCGCTCTTCAACATGGATACAGTATCGCATAGTCATTCAAGCAAAAGAGCACGAGTGCATACGTGCGTAAAAAAAAACTAATGAAGCGAAATGTAACTGTTTATTTGCCATCCTATACATCTTCAGAAGGAGGGACTGTAGAAAAAAGGATATCCTTCAACAGCTTGGCGTGTGTGCAATCCCTGTTTCAGCAGGGAGGCAGCACAACATAGGCGCACATACATATACATACATATATATAGCTGTATACAAAACTTCACTGACATGTTCCTCACTCACACTTGGCTTCATGTCAAGAAACAAATGCAAAAACACAGGTACATGACTACCAGATATTACATCGAAACAGTATACATCAGTTTCAGTTCCTTGGATGAATACGTTAAAATATCAAATCGGACCGGACTATAGTAATTTAACATGGTTGGTATGATGTATTTAGGCATTGCTTCCCATAGTTTGAAAGTGATGTTGGTACTAACCAATCCTTAAGTGTCTTGTAACGTTTTTTGTAGCTATCCTCTGAAATTGGGCTAGAGTACGCAGGTTGCTGATATTTCGATGCATTTCCAGTTTATATACACGAGTCAGACGATATCTGTAGAGATTGTGAGGTGGGATCACACCAGAATTATTAAAGAAAGTAATTGTAGATGCTCTGTAGCAATCGTTATATACGTGCCGGAGATACTTCTTTTGTAACAGGTGAATATGTTCTAGATTTGGGGGTGTTGTGTTACCCGATACTAATTGGCACTAGTTTAAATGTGATCAGAAGAGTGAATTGTATAGGAAGAGTTTAATACGTTTGAAAAGAATGTATCTCATACGGCCTACTACACCAGTTATTCTACTTATTTTGCTTAGAACGTATTTGACGTGATTGTCCCATGACATGTTCGCACAAAAGATGACACCCAGACATTTGAAAGTGTCGACTATTTCAATACTGCTTGAGTTTAATACAATATCTTGATCGGAAGTATCTGCTTGTTTTTCGGTCTGAATATAACTGCTTTTGTTTTGTTTGCATTTATCTTTATTTAATTCACTCTCGACAATTCATCTAAGGATTCCATTGCATTGTATTCATTGTTCTATAAGAAGATGAATATTATTACCAGTGAAAGAAAACTAATAGTGTCGTCCGCATAAATAATAAACCTTGCCTGAGAGTTAATATTGAAGATATCATTAAGATTGATATTAAAATGCAAAGGCCCTAAAGTACTTCCCTATGGCACTCCACAATGGACAGCTCTAGCCGTAGAAGTAAATGTGTCGATCTTCACAGTTTGTGTTGTATTATATAAGCAGGGTGTGACAAGACATAATGCCTCTCCTCGTATTTCATAATAGTTCATTTCTCTAATAAAGTCTTATGATCAAATAAATCAAAGGCCTCAGAAAATCTACGAAAATACCACCGACTATAGCTTTGTTTTCAATCTCTCTTAATTTACATTCTTTCTGCTCTACTAATGCTAACTCGACTGCTTTTTCTTATGACAACCACTTATTCTAACAAACGCCTAACTTATTTAAAGCAACTGACAGTGTCTTTCTGGCGTCATCTATCAGAGAAAGCCGAGATGCGTACCAGAAGGCAGAATATTGGGCTTTGTCGATTATTGGTGCTCCAGGGAAGAACCTTCGATAGGTACAACGCCAAGAACGTCATGACAACATCGCAGATTAGCATTACTCCCCAAAGATCCCCAATAGTGACGTTGTCTCTGCCAAGCACTCTCCTGGTCACGAGTGACCATGATGCACCTCCTGCAATGTCCAAGATACGGAAATAAAATTCAACTTTTTTTCTAACTATGCAGCTGCATATGTAATACTTCATGCTTTTATGTGTTCCCTGTATATATGATGCCTTTTTTTCAAGGACAAAAAGAATGTTGCTTTCGGTAGGTCATTCATGGGCTGTGTGCTACACAGGGCTTCTTTAGCTTGCAGAAATTCGTAACCGAATGTCTGTGAGCGCAGCAAACCTGACATTGTCGTAAGATATAGTGCTGCCTTAGCGCCCGCGTTAGATATTAAAGGGAGGGTTAAAATCTGACGATGAATCTCTCATGACGGCTGCAATTTCAAAGGTGCAAAAGAAATTGTAGTGCAATAAAATGTAACCGCCTCCAATTTCGGCGCTTAAACCGTATACTACTTCCAAGTTTCGAATAAAAAAGGTAAACAAAGAATATTTTTTAATTATTTTTCTGAAAATTATGCTATAGCGATGAAATATGCAAGCTTCGTCTTTGAAATCATTTGCAAATACATTAGGAGATCCTATCTAATTTTACGAGCGGAGAGAAATGGTTTTTCTCGGCAACCTTGTGCGGAGGAAGGCCTGCAGTGAAAGCGATCATAGTATTTCAGCTATCCTATGTGGCGGAAACGTTATTAAGGCAAATGGTAATACAAAATAATACACGAAAATTAAGAAATAGCGGTAAAATGCTGTACTAAGGGTAATAAACTAGAAGAAAGGGGGTTAAAAGTGGGGCCCAATTTTGAATACTCGTATCATAAGAAGCAAAGAAACCAAGGACAACACAGTCGAAATTACTTCATTGGTTATTGAAAGAAACAAATTATCAAATAATTGAATTAAAAGCGTATGAATAAACTTGCCGCAGGTGGGGAACGATCCCATATATTTGCATTACGCGTGCGATGCTCAACCAATTAAGCTGCCCAATGCCGTCTTCCCATTCACTTTTTGGCGTAATTATGTGTTACTAACAGAAATAATTGCGGCAGGCATAGCCAGCGCCACCACTCACAAACTTCGGCAGCGGACCTAACGACATAACGGCGGACATAATGAGGGCCTTGAATCCGGTCACAGTGATGCCTTGAGGTAGCACGTGTGGGTTTATTGTCCAGTTGCCTTCACCCTTAAAAGGCACGTACTGGTGACGCCTGTGGCAGAAATGATGTTCCACGTCCGTTGCCTAGGTTTGCGAGTGGTCGTGCTGGTTAACAGTCCCATGGTTAGTTCTAGTAGTAACACATAAATACCCCGGGAAAGTGGGTGGGAAGACGACGCGTGGTAGCTCAATTGGTAGAGTATCGCACGCGCAATTCAAAGACGGAATAATTCATCACCTGCGGCAAGTTGTTTTTCATTCACTTTAAATCCCATTAATTATTCATTTTTTACTTCACATAGTAAGTACAATTTCCCACGTGTTGTCCTTGGTGTGCCTGTTTGTTGGCTTCCTATGATGATATTAAGAGTAGAAAAATAACGGCAAATTATAATAAAAACTAAAATTAGATCAAACTAGGCTTCTCTCCTTAGGGGAAGATTGAAAGCCGTCAAAGCAGCGTATGCAAGTGGCTGCGTAGAATAAAATAGAGGCAATGCAAACCTTCGTAGTCTCTTGCGATGCAGATAATTCTCAGTACAGAGTATAAAGCTGCGTGGGGCAAAACACATGCGATGAGCTTCGACTTCCTTGGCGCTAGGAAATAGTTGGGCAACGGTATTGGACGCGCCACTGTTGAGATGAAGGTAGGAGCAATATCTACTAGCACCATGGCTAGGGCGATTGGCATCCACCCTGCAAACAATATTATAAATAATTAGTGCGCTAATGTTGCCACGAACCCGGGGGCCTCACGGTTACTATGCGCGGATATCTCCTTGAATCACAATGCACTCAAAACAAACGCGAGCTACGGCCGAAACCAACGTAGGCGCCATCGCGAGCAAGAGTTTTCGATATTACTGCATTAAAAAAAGAAGCTAAAATTTCTTCTGGCGCACTCTGGTAAAATTGAATTTAGTCATTCTATTGCTTTGAGCACATACAGCAGGGTGCACCATTTTGGTTTTGCAAATTAGGTTAACGCTTGGTTAGCACATGCTTCAGATAGAGTTACCTGCAAGATGTATTATCCAGTAGCTTATTGAGAGTGTGGGAGAGTTGAGGCGCCTAGGCTCCTCCTAATCTTCTCCATTCCAACAACATCCAATGCATTCGAATCATCCGATATGCATTGGCCCACAGCCAGACGCCAGCAACACTACACACCAGCAACAAAACCTGGTCTTTATACAGCACAGTTTCATGACAAACTACGCGCGGCGTTGCCGCAGATGACACGGAATGACGTTCAATGTGCGCTGGCTTCACCACCCATCCACCGTGTGGATGTGAGCACATATGAAATCTACAAACTGTGAAGTAGATGTCCTCGGTGATACTTCGGGTTAATAGCCGCTGTGGTTGCTTAGGGGTTATGGTGTTGGGCTTCTAAGCAGGAGGTCGCGGGATAAAACCCCTGCCATGGTGGCCGCATTTCGATGGAGGCAAAATGCGAAAACACCTCTTACTCAGATGTAGATGCCCATTACAGAGGCCTAGTGGGCCCAAACTATTCTGGAGTATCTGCCCTAAGGTGTAGCCTATAATCAGATCATGATTTTGGCAGGTAAAGTCCAATTATGTTTTCATATTTTTGGATATGAGTAGCAACATAACACGTACATGTTTAGTACGAATGTTTACAGTTGTCTCTCTGGGGCTACCTCAAAATTCTTCAACCGTAGCTACAATCGTCACCGCGAGAGATTACCCAATAACGACCTGTACAGCTATCGGCGCACTCCGGGCGCATGTTCGCCATATATCCTGAGTCCCTGACCATCATCTCGATCGCTTGCATCAGAAAACGACTCAAGGCAGCGTTCTCCAGATCAATTGCGGCTAACCAGCACTCTTTGTCGTTGAGGCACTCACCCGAAACAAAAACGCCATCCCCTTTGTGGTGCATGAAAAAGCCTCCTGTGTACCTTGCTGTTCTAGCAATAGTGAAGAAAGCTAGCCTGACCACCGCGGCTTTCAAGCAGCTGACATTGGAACTTTTGCATCCTTCATATGCTAACCGAATCCATGTTGACACGGACGGTTCCGTCTCGGAAAATTCGATGGGCGTCATTGTTATACCATCTCAATCGGTGTTCACCAAGTTTAAGACTTCCCATGTAACGACATCTACAGGTTCCGAACTGGCAGCTCTTCGCGCTGCTGTCGAATACATTAAAAAAGAACCGCCCAACAAATGGGCACTATATTGTGATTCGAAAGCAGCCCTCCAGAGCTTGCGACGTTTACAACGTGGCAAATATGAACAGCTCGTGTCACAAATCAACGAAATTTGGCATTACGCTTCTGAACGAGGACATGATATCATCTTTCAGAGGGTGCCAGGACATTCTGGCGTCGTTGGTGATCACCTCGCCTATGACGCTGCCCGACGTACCCAGGATGGCGCACCGACACTCCTTGTGCCTTTATCCAGAATAGACGCTACAAGAGAGCTTCGCAGTCTCGCTAGTACCATCCCGTTAAGTTACTGTCATACACCACAGAACTCTAAGTGTCGTTTATACAGCCTCGACTCATCACCGTAACTTAAATTACCAGCAAACCTTTCACGACGTGACGCAACACCGCTGTGTCGGCTGTGGGTAGATTGCAGCATTCACCAACTCCTACAGCTACCGTATTGGAATGGCGGACTCACCAATGTGCGATAAGTGCAAGTGTGAAGAGACCATTAGTCATCTTCTGTGCCACTGTTCTCGCTTTGATAATCAACGTCAGACTCTCCAGTGTACCTTGAATAGACTGGATAACAGACCACTTACGGAAGCAAAGATCTTGGGAGCCTGACCCTACAGTTCATTAGCCCAGAAAGCAGTTCGAGCACTTTTTCACCACATGAAGGCAACAGACTTGAGTTCCCGACTATAGACATCCTACATCTAACTTAGTGCACGTGAAAGTGCGGCATAGACTCATGTTTTCTCTCTTTCTCTTTCACTCTCCATTCCCCTCCCCACGTGTAAGGTAGCAAACTGGACTCAGTCTGGTTAACCTCCCTGCCTTTCCTTCTTCCCTCTCTCTCTCTCTACAATTGTCTAATACACCATCAAGATTTCTTGGCAGCTTTCAGCGGAAAAAGCAAGCGCTGCCACCTCCACACCTGACTTAGAGCCGTCGCTAAGTTTCAGCCAGCCTAGTTTGAAATAATCTGGTGAAGTGATCCCATTACTAACGCTTTTTATAGCACAGAAAAAAAAAATGGAATAAACATTTATCAACGTTCAAAACCAAACCGAAGCTTACTGCGCGAAAGGCGGCGACGGAATCATTAGGCCAACCTAACCAGCGTATTTCTTTTTCCCTGACTGTTTTGCATGTTGTAAGACACATTCACTTACCTTCATGACGCTTTTTCATTTCATACCAAGAGCTTGATTTGCCTACCTCAGTCGTTTTGTATTAATCTATTCATCTAACCATTCTTCTATCCAATCGTGTCACGCAAACCCAGTTGAAGCAAGCAGTTTGGTCGCTTGGGAGGAAGGTGCTCCTTGTAGCGTTTCTTTTCTTTCCATCACCTTCATTCCAGCTTCGGTATATTCGCGCTATAGCGTTGTCGTCACGCCATTGTCATCATGCCGCGTTCATCATATGGCAGTCACCGTTCTGTCGAAGGCTATCTTCGTTAGTCGATCTTAACCACACTGTCATCACTCAATAATGACTATGCCGTCCTTTCCATACGGTCATCGTCAGACACTTGTTATCACGCATCCGCTGTCAGGCTGTTGTCACGCCTTAGTGGCCGTGCCATCATGGTCATTGGACTTTCGTGATGCCGTCGTCGTCACGCGAACGTCGCCAGGCCAATTTAATAATACAGTCATCGATACGCTATTGTGATCATACACTTGTCATATTCCCATTGTCCGTTTGCCGTTTTCGCACCATCACCGTCATAGGTTCGTTGTTTCGCATTCGTCCTCGTACCGTCACCTTGATGCCATCTCGGCCCTTACACTCTCATGATTGTAACTTCAAATTCCAGCTCTCGACATGCCATCGTCATGCGCCATCGTCGCCACATAGTCGCGTTCATGAAGTATTATTCATGCCATCATTGTCATGCTGCTGTTGTTTCATCGCTTCAGCAAAGTCCTCCCATCGTCATCAACCCATCGTCGTCATACCACTTTTGTCATTCTGTTCACATCACTTCTTAATCATCTTTCGTAATCATGCTGTCGTTATTCAGCGTGATTGTGCCTTCATTTTCTATCTTCGACATTACGTCATTGTGAGACAGACAAGCTATAATGCATCCCTTGCCACACCGTATTCGTCATTCAGCCTTTTTCATCCTGTTGCCGTCACGCCATTGTGGTCACAAATTCGTAGCCATCTCATTATCCTCACGTCATCGTCGTCACGCTGTTGTCATTACGCCAACGTAATAATGTAAAAGTCCACATAACAGTGGCCTCATGCTATTGTCGTTATACAACCTGTGATGTGCTATCTATTTCATTGTCTTCGTAATTCCATTGCGTGTCCGTTGGCGTCATACAGCCATCGTCATGGCGACATGCTCATGAGCGACATTGGCAGGCGGGTAAAGCAGGAAGGAATCGGAGTATATGGCGTAGAGACGAACGAACGAAAGTTACCACTACATGTGTTAAAGGAACGTCACTCCAAGAGTACATTATGCCACTACATGGCTGGAATGCTATTCGCATTACCGTTGACAGTCATCGTGAGGCCACGTCTTCCTTCATTTGTTTTTGACCTCGGCGCGTTAAAATGTCTTTTCTGTAATATTCTAGCCAAATTATGCATAAAAACTGGCAATCTAACAAACACGCAACTTTGGGTTGCTATCTCTTCGACGAGTTCCTCAGTGGTTCGGAATAAAGTTATGCAACTTTGACACACTTACACAGAGTACACGAAAATTTGTGACAGAGAAGGCAAAATAATTACTGGTAAAGAGCTAATAACGCTGACGCAACTAACTTTTCCTACCGAAGTGGCTGCAGAAATTTGTAAGGGCGGTGATTTCATTCAATGAGAGATTCAAATGGGCCCACACCAGCGGAAGCGTGAACCGTGTTGCTGTTTGTTCGTCTAGACTGAGGTCTAGTATAAAGCAGGATAACAGGACACAGTTAGCAACGACAAATAAACGATTACACAAGAACGGAAACAAGGTTATTCCACCTCGAAATATCAGAAACTAGGCCGTCACTTTTCAGCACTGTCTCAACGAAGCAAGAATCCCGTAGTAGTAGCGTCAAAGCAAAAGTTACTCCACGGATGAACAGGTAAATTATGTACATGGCTCACCAATAGTGGCATAAGAACGTTACAAAGCACGAAGTGGACACGAGCGCAAAATTCCTATAAACACTCACACGTGCACACACGCACACAATTGTGTGCGAATATGCGGCTTTTTCTATCTTGTACAATTCGCGCTTTTTAACGTTCTGATAATATAAGAACGTACCCAAGCTTGTACTCCGGCGATATAGAAAGTCTGCACATTAATTGGGGCAGAAAAACCTGTTGCATAATAAGATCAAAATATGCACCAAAGCAGCTTGAAATGGTACGTTTGATGTGAATAGCGGGCTCAGCGGATAGACCTGCAAACGGAAGCGCTATGTAGTAGGAGCATAAATTTCCGCAGCCACTGACTGTGACGCAGCCATATACAGTCCTTTCCGCAGCATCTTCACTATCTATAACTTACGCAAAAGCGTCAGTAGTGAGTAATTAGCTGCATGGCCGACCAAGTGTTCGCCATGTGTTACATTAGAGGGCGGACGTTACCTAAATGTGAGATGCTTGAATCTGAAAGCCTATTAGCGCAAATCAATAGAAAAAATGGCGTAGAAATCTGTGTTCCTAGCATCACTGAAATAACTAGCACGAATCGTTATCTAGCGTAGAACTAGCGTGAGTTACGGTGGAACGGGTGCAAAGTTAATTAGGGGCAGCGCCTATGGAGTTGTAATCACTGCCGCCATTCAAGATCAGTATATGGTCGCTGCTCACGACCGCACTAAACGTTCATCGCAGTAATATCAAATCGCGCTCACCTTTAGGGAACACCCACGTGAAGAATATGATAGTCAGGCATTCCCCAATCAGAAAGATGACGAACGACACGGTCACCAGGCTAAGGTCCATTCCCTCGGCGTATGGGTGGTCCTTATGTCCAGCCAGAAACATTACTGCGATAGCGACGAAACTCAAGACCAAGCCATTGACCAGAGCCGTTAGGAAGTGGCCCCAGAAGAACTCGGCATCTGATAAACCCATTACGCATTGGTGTTCCTGGAAAAGGTAATACAAACAATTTCAAATCCCAGTAAAGGATTGCACGCAGTGCAAATTCTGTATTTGCGGTTTTGCCCTCTCCAGAATAACCTGCCCAATATAAACTCTTTGTAGGCGATGCGAGGTCTCGATGTAACTAAGGTCTTTGACACTGTCACGCTCAAAGCAATACTACAATATCTACAAAAATGAATGTAGGACGTAAAACATATGCGTACATCAGACTTCTTGACGGATCGTAAGGCAAACATTTCATTTGGAGAAATGAAATCCGAGGCGCTCAAACTAGGTAATAGGGGTACCCCACAGAGTTCAGTCATATCTCCCTTTCTATTCAACGTAGCAAAGAATTGTCTATCTGTGAGGCTGGAAAACATGGAAGGACTCGGACACAGCCTATACACGGATGACATCACCCTCTGGGTTGCGGCTGGAAGCAATGGGCATGCGAGAGAGAGCCTCGAAACAGGAGTGCACACGGTTGAAGCCTACATAAGAGCAAAAGGACAGATGTTCCTCCCAAAAATTAGAACTTCTGCTCTATAGACTCACACGCAGGGGTCGAAAAAGAATTCAGGAAAGGCGGCGCATTGTGGTCAGAGTAGAAGGCACCAGGATGCCGATAGGGGAGTCTGAGAATACTGGGACTCCGCATATCCAAAAACGGCCATAATGGATGAACCATTAGACTACTAGAAAATAGTGTTCAAAAACAATTAAACTAATGCAGCGGATATCCAACAGGCAGTATGGCATGAAAAAGCGCAATCTCATCCTATTAATAGAAATATTCGTAATCATTCGTATTGTATATGTGGTCCCTTACCTCAAGCTCTACGCTGCGGAGAAAGCCAAGATAGACTGTATAAATAGAAGTGCGTATAAGAAAGCCTTGGGACTTCCGGCACATATGTCAAACGAGAAATTCCTGGCGCTCACCGTGCAAAACACCATTGACGAACTTATCGAAGCCCAGAGAGTAGCGCAGTATGAAAGACACAGATTTGGATGGGGAGACACATCTTAAACGACATCGGAATAACCTATAAAGCGCAGCATGGAAAGCGGAGAGACATCCCAAGGAAAATAAGGGAGCATCTCTCAGTTCCCCTAATGCCCAGAAACATGCACTGAAGTTTCACGAAGATAGAAGATGCGTAATAGCGAGAGCTGTCCGCGAAAGGTACCGTAGTGCCAGGGACGTGGTCTATGTGGACGCGGCGGAGTGCGCAAATAGAGTATGTTGACAGTTGCTAAGAGCCTAGAGGGTGAGTTTAGCGTTAGTGGTACTATAAAAACAGGAAAGGCAGAGGTGGTGGAGGAGGATGCCTTAGCACTGGCAATAGCCTCCACGGAGGTTAACATCGTAGTCAGCGACTGCAAGACAGCCGTCAAGAACTATGCCGAAGGAAAAATGTCGCCGGAAGGCCTCAGAATTTTCACCAGCTTTCGTGAAGATCGAGACGTTCACATTATGTGGGCCCGCGCACACTCCTCCACTCCCTGGAAATAAATAGTGCTCAACCTGGCTTGCGAACTGAGAGACCGAGCAGGTGACATACAAATACTGGAAACGGAGAGGGACCGGATGACCAGCTTTAACGAGATCGCCAAACACCTCAAATTCGGTAGGGCCCATTTCCCCCGGCACACTCCTCACCAAGTAGACGGCAATCGACGGCATGGCGCCTCTTACAAACCGATACATATCCGAACCCGATGTCCTACCACGGTTACTGCAGGGACCTTTACACGGATACATGTAGATTCTGCCAAGAAAGGGTGGACCTACAACATATGGTTTGGGCTTGTCCTCGGACAGGCACACAGGATAAGATACACAAGGTCAGAGAGCTGTGGGAGGCCGCGTGGCTCAGCTGAGCACCGGAAGACCAACTTAAGGCAATCCAGCAGGCCGAAGATGCCGCCAGGGACCAAGGGCTCGAGGCGGTCAACTAGGTAAAGAGGCCTAAGTCTCAAATCCGCTATCCTAAAATAATGTTTATTCCTCCTCCTCCTCCTCCTCCTCCTCCTCCTATTCTGCCTCCACATATGTAAATACATATAAAGCCTGCTTAACTAATGAAAAAGGAAACTAGAAGCAAGAGAGAATCTCGGAGAAATAAAGAACATTGCCACTCGTCCCCGGAAATATGTATTTACCATACCTCTTCCATGCATCAAGTTGTGGTTCAGAGCTTAGAAAATTTCTCAGCGTCTTATGAGCGAGTCAGCGACTGGCTTCTTAAAAAAATGTCTAAAGCAAAGCGAGGCTGGCGGGCACAAAATGGACATCACGGTGACGGAGGTCGTAGCGTTGCTTCTGCTTGTCTTGAGACATTTGTAGACGAGCGCGTGCAAGTTGGCCAGCGTGATCAGCACAGGCGATTGCATCACGGGCATAATCGCTAGTTGAAGCTGTGGCAGACGGAAGCACAGTGTCCAGTGGTAGCGTTGGTTCGCGGCCATACAAGAAGTAAAACGGGGAAAAGCAAGCAGTTTCGAGATGGGAAGAGTTGTATGCAAAGGTAATGTAAGGTAGAGCCAGGTCCCAGTCACGGTGGTCGTCGGAAACGTATTTGGATAGCATGTCTGTAAGGGTGCGGTTCAAGCGCTCAGTGAGGCCGTTCGTTTGGGGATAGTAGGAGGTGGTAAATTTATGCCGTATTGAGCAGGCACGCATGATGTCGTCGATGACTTTGGCCAAAAACGTACGGCCACGGTCTGTTAGCAATTGACGCGGAGCACCATGCATCAAAATAATATAATGTAGGAGGAAGTCCGCAACATCAGTTGCGCAACTGGTCGGAAGAGCACGGGTTACGGCGTAGCGGGTCGCGTAGTCCACCGCGACCGCAACCCACTTGTTTCCTGATGTAGATTCCGGAAATGGGCCAAGAAGGTCTAAGCCGACACGATGAAAGGGCTCGGCAAGAATGTCGAGCGGCTGCAGGTAACCAGCGGGGAGCTGGGAAGGCTTCTTGCGTCTTTGGTAAACTTCACAAGCGGCGACGTAACGTCGTACGGAACGGGCAAGACCCGGCCAGCAAAAATGGCGACGTACACGGTCATAGGTTCGAGATACGCCGAGATGTCCTGTGGTTGGTGCGTCGTGGAGCTCTTCTATAACGGTGGAGCGGAGGTGTTTAGGTATTACAAGTAGGAACTCAGAGCCGTCCGGATGAAGGTTACGACGGTACAGAGTACCGTCGCGGAGGACGAAGAGGCCTAGAGTAGCATCGGCCGGAGAGTGCTCAAAACGGTCGATGAGTGGTCTGATGTTGGCGTCACGGCGTTGCTCGTCGGCGAAATGAAGCAGCTGTGATACAGAGAATATGCAAGAAGCACTGGCAATATTAGAGGAGTCAGAGTCGTCAACAGGGTAACGCGACAAGCTGTCAGTGTGTTGGTGCAGGCGGCCAGACTTGTACACCACGGAATATGAAAATACTTGTAGCCTCAAAGCCCATCGACCAAGCCGGCCTGTAGGATCTTTTAGCGAAGAGAACCAGCAGAGAGCATGATGGTCATTGACTACGGAAAAAGGGGCGACCGTAAAGGTAAGGACGGAACTTCGCAACCGCCCAGACAACAGCAAGGCATTCTCGTTCCGTAATGGAATAGTTGCGCTCCGATAGTGCTAGGAGGCGGCTTGCATAAGCAATAACGCGATCCTGGCCACGCTGACGCTGGGCTAAGACGGCACCTACGCCGTGATCGCTGGCATCTGTACGCAATTCTGTAGGGGCATCAGGTTCGAAGTGGGCGAGAATTGGTGGTGAGGTTAGAGGTGAGGTGGTTCCTCCAGTGCCTCTCCAGTGCCCCACGAGAATTGTACGCCTTTCTTCAAGAGATTAGTTAGGGGTCTAGCAATTGTCACAAAATCTGGAACAAAACGACGAAAGTACGAGCATAACCCAGTTTCACTCGACGAAAGTACGAGCATAGCATAGCCCTGAGCATTCTGTATGGCTTGTTCTTATACAGCCCTTTTAAAACTTCAAAAGGAACCCATAAACGCTAATATGGCACGGTAACCTTATTACATATTCCTTGTAGTGAAAGCGCTTTCGTGAAAACTTCGTGCTCCTGGAGGAGATTTACACGTGGTGCTTACACAGGGCAAAATACGGTAGCTTATCTTAGCAAGAAGCAGAGGATTAAAGTTGGCTAGGCCCCTTTGTTACAGATACAATCGGGAACTGCACCAGGATTGTGGTGTCCGCATTCATGTAGAAGAGGAAGGGCCGCTTGACCAAATGATTCCTGTAAAAAGCGTTTGCACGTGTTTTTTCGAGCGTTGTAATCTATCGTTGAAGGCAGCGTTTTAAAGAACTACGCTTATAATCAATATTATTACGATATCATCGGGCGATGCTCAAGAAACGACCCGCCGCGAGAATGACGGTGAAGTTGTTCGGTGCGCTTGGCGCGAGCGAGTGTCGGCCTGGCGGCCTGGCTCCAGTGTAAATAGCCTGTAAATAGCCTCTACTGTCTGTGTCTTTCCACACGCAACATTCTGGTGGAGGTCAGCGATCCCCGTCCTTACCACGGAACTCAGAAGTGGTCGGCACACCGAGCTTGTCACCATGCCTCCCGGTGACGCGCCCACTTCTGCAGCGGCTTCGGCTTGTCCCACTGCTCCAATCGTCACGGTCGCCCACGTCGCGACCCAGCTGTGTTCTCTGGCCTGGAGGGCCAGGATGTTGACGACTGGATCAAACTCTATGAACACGCCAGTGCTCATACCAAGTGGGAACGAACGATTATGGTCGCGAATGTCATCTTTCATCTCGGTGGAACCCCACGCGTGTGGCACCAAACGCATGACGACGAGATAACCAGTTGGGACAATTTCAAAGACAAGCTACGGGAACTGTTCGGCGACCCCATTGGGTGCAAGGCTGCCGCGAGAAACGCTCTTGCGCCTCGTGTTCAGTCATCTACGTAGCCGTAGGTTGCCTACATCCTCGACGTCTTAGCTCTATACCGCAAAGCTGACGATGCTATGTCCGAAGCCGATAAAGTGTCACATATACTAGAAGGCATGGCCGACGACGCTTTCAACTGGCTTGTTTTCGGCAACGTCTCGACTATCGACGCCATCATCGAAGAATGCCGTCGCCTTGAACAAGCTAAGAGCCGCCGTATCACACACTACATCACACGGCTACCCAACACTGCTGCTACGTCGACATGTGAGGGTCGACCACGTCAGACCACCACCTGTGACGACGTCACCCGTATTGTTCGCCGCGAACTCGAGGCCACCTGTTCGCCAGCTTTCTCCACGACGCCTCCCGATCCGGCAGCAACCCCCATTGCGATGATCCAGGTTGTCGTCCGACAGGAATTTGAGAACATGGGTCTGAACTCCGTGTGTTCCACGTCTCAACCCAGCGTTCCCCAGTTCTCTAGCGGCCCTCCTCGTCCTCGGCAGTCCTTTTCCGCCAGATCTCGCCGCAACCCGTCCGACTGGCGTACCTCTGATGACCGGCTGATCTGCTTCCACTGCTGTCGCATCGGCCACGTCGCTCGTCACTGCCGCAACCGATGGCCACCACCTCCTCGGATATACACCGCCGCTTATTCCCGCACCTTTGGGCCTTCCGTTCCCTATACCACCCGCCATGAATCCACTGCCGCTGATGCTTCTGCTCCGAACCTTCGGTACAGCCGCTCGCCCTCACCTCGACGCCATCAGTCTCGTTCGCCCCAACCCCGTCGCTTCTCTTCGCAGCCTATCGCCACCCAGATCCAGCCGCAAAACTAGGCACTGGAGCTTCTGGAGGTGAAGCTGCGTTGTCGACCCTGCCCTCAAATTCTCTGCTCACGTTACCCACGAACCGAAACCTTCTTGACGTTGACCTTGACGGCTATCCTGTCACGGCACTCATCGACACAGGAGCACATCTTCAATTATGAGTGTTGCCTTCCGACGACGACTGAACAAGCTCCTCACCCCAGCATCGGCACACGTCGTCCGCGTCGCGGATGGAGGTGCTGTGCCTATCATCGGCATGTGTACGGCACGCGTCAGCATCGCCGGCCGCCACACTCCTATCCTCTTCACCGTAATTGCTCATTGCCCCCAAGACCTCATTCTCGGCCTCGATTTTCTCTCCGCACATTTTGCTCTTATTGACTGCTCTTCCAGTAGCCTTCGCCTTGAGTTGCCGATGCTCGCAGAACCTTCTGACGCACCCCACTGCCGCTTACGTCCCACCGGCTTTCTTCGCCTGCAGCCAAAGTCAATAGCCTACATTGAACTGTTGTCTTTCCCACCATTTCCCTATGGCGAGTACCTCGTCACTCCTCTGCCCGACATTCCAATAAGGTATGACGTTACAGTGCCTCACAGTATGCTTAATATTACTGGGAACCGCACTCGCATGCCTGTCTGTAACTTTGGATTGGCAAAGCAAATTCTACCGCAAGGTATTTGCCTTGCCACCGTTGATTGTCTCGGTGACCAATACGTGGCAGCGTTATCGACCGATGGTTCTCGCGAGCTTAGCAGGCCAACCGCGCGAGCCTCGGGTGCCGATCCCAATATAAAGAACATGGTTGCGACGGAACTGTCCTCGGCGCAGGCTGAAGAGCTTTGCCAAGTATTATCGTCCTACCGAGATATTTTCGACATCGACGATCGCCCTTTAGGCCAGACGCTCACGGTCAAGCATTGGATTCTTACTGGCGATGCTACGCCTATTCACCGACAACCGTATCGAGTTTCTGCGTCGGAAAGCCGAGTAATTCAAAACAAAGTCAACAAAATGCTACATAAAAGCATCATTGAGCCTTCTTCGAGTCCCTGGGCGTCACCTGTGGTGTTGGTTAAGAAGAAGGACGGCTCGTGGCGCTTCTGTGTAGACTACCGTCATCTGAAGAACATTACTAAGAAGGACGTCTACCCGCTCCCACGTATAGACGACGCCCTTGACTGCCTGCACGGTTCCAGCTATTTCTTGTCTATTGATCTTCGTTTGGGATACTGGCAGATTGCTGTTGACGATATGGACAGAGAAAAAACCGCGTTCATGACACCTGATGGCCCATACCAATTTAAGGTAATGCCGTTTGGATTATGCAACGCCCCTGCCACCTTCGAGCGTATGATGGACTCTTTGCTCCAAGGTTTCTAATGGTCCACATGCCTCTGCTACCTCGACGACGTCGTCTTCTCGCTAACGTTCGACACTCACCTTGAACGCCTCCCTATACTTGATGTATTTCGAAAGGCGAAGCTGCAACTTAACTCGTCCAAGTGTCGTTTTGGTCACCATACATTCGTGGTTTCGCAAGACCGTCGTCTAGACCATGAGAACACAGCAAATCTATATACAAGAAATGGACAGGAGGCGATGATATGCAGGCTTATCACATGCAGCGATTAAACTGGTCTTGCTTTGAGCGTTTTATGTTCTTTTATTCTTTCACGTGAATGCGTTGGCTAGCACCTTGGCAGAAACAGCGCTTAGGACAGGGACAACGTGACGGTGCAGTGGAGTGCGTCGTTTTATACGTGCTTTCGCTCTCTCCGTGCCCTTATCGCTGTTTTCGTCTGAATTCTTCTTACTCGTGTTACATTCGCTAGGGCTATATCATTTTGGGTAGGTGTGACAATGCAGTTCTCCCCCCCCCCCCCCGATAAATCCCGTTTTATGTATATACCCGTCAAAAGTATATTGCGGAGTATGCCATAGGGGTCAGCCAAAACGCATCACTGCGTCTCTAACCAGATCGCTCCATCTGTCAAGAATCACGCACGCAAAACACACGTTATTCCTTGAATGAAGCAGTGCCACGTTTGTAAATTCGCGCAATGAATGGTGGAAATAATCCAACGACACAGAAGCACATCTTGTGTAGTGCTTCGGCAAATTTATGAATGCGAATGTTGTGAATACGAAAGCATAATTTTCCAATTGATCCCTGTTGGGCGGCCCTTCGCGTTATGAACTCCTCGGGCGCAAGCGAGAGCGTTGCGTCACTTGGCTGGTTCATCCCAGTGAGTACCGCACTAGCAAACGTGTTCACAAACTCACGTCGACTCGACCGTCCACTCGAAATGTTCGTTGAGGGCGGCTGTTCATTTCGCTAATAGCCTTCAACTCCTAGCTCTTTAAGTGAGGGAAAGTAGGAGCGTTTAACTCGAGGAACTCAAGGTAACCCCGTGGCTACCATGAATTGCTCCTTGCACGCAGTCAGTGGGTAAACATGGATACCTTGTGGTCTGTCCCTTGCGTCGTCGGCATTTTCTAATGAACGCCAGATGCCTCCGTAGCTTTTATTTCGTTAATGATGCTGAGCATGCTTCATGGTCCTGGTTTTAGGGACCTGTGCAATCCACTAGAGCGCTTCGGCAACAAAGCTATTCTACTGTGGCAGCGAGACAGATTAGCCGCCCTGTGAAGACGACTTCCAGCAAGGGCAGCAACCTGACGTACTCCGTTCATAAGCCAGTTAATAAACTATGTAGAAGTATTTCTCGTGGAGTGCTCCAAAACTACTGTGAGTGCCAGTTCATTCACGTGTTTGTCTTTGGAGATCGAACAGAGCTGCAACAGTAAAAGCACGGCGTGATACCTTGCAACTGCGCCAGATTTTGAAACACTGAAAGAAAACAACAGCAAAAATTTCTGTCATTATTGTGCGCATTGCCAATGTATTCGATTGCTGGATGCAGATCTAGCTGCATTAGCGCCGGCATTCACCCCACCTAAGCGTTTTCTACGCTGGGAGATCGTCACTCACTACGCTAATCCAAGGACGGCGAAGCGCACCGCAACAACGTAAGCTTCCCTATGAAGAAGCACTTTAATTTTCACTTTCAGCATTCTATTTTCATTTTTGCAGTACTTTTTATTTCACGAAGCTGTAGTTCTGCATAGGAAGCGTCCAGTCAGTGAAGTTTCAAGTCATAAACAACAATTACGTGAGCTTTGCTTCGAAACACTCACTTTTATTAGCTTATCATGTTCCTTAACATCGGAGACCACTGACAAAGTGATCAACCATGATTTGGCTTTAAAAATTATACCTGGATGTATACACATGTAAATGGAATATTTCAATTTAACAGAAAACACAAAACAACAATAAAACATAGTCTTTGTACACTACTGCATTGTTTGTTGTGGTAAAAGAGTTGTAACAGTGAAATAGAACAAATTACAGAGAATACTAGCCAGTGGCAGCAGATAGATTTAAAATATCTTGAAAATTCCATCAATTAGGGGATGCGTTATGTAGGCATTAGATCACTGTAAGTTGGTTTGTCTGCTCAAGCACCAGACTTGCTTACAAATGTTTTCAAACATAAATAAACCGCCTGAGCTCATTAGCGTTAAAAAATCGGTCAAGAACACAAATATATCCATAGCGAATGCATTTAGTAACAAACGTGAACTAAGGAAAATCAATAGGGTGCCTAAGCTAGACTTGGTGCGCCTTAACATCACTGCATGTTTATCACCAACACATTCGCTTATGCAGAAACCAGAGACACTATTAAGTGAAGCTATTACAAACTGTTCTATTCCAAATCTGCAATCAGTCGTCCTCGACTGGTAAAAATATTTTCCGGCCACCCCCCAACATCGCCCGTCTGTCACGGGACATCACGAAAACCACCATAGTTCCCCATCTGAACCTTGTGTTAACAGCGCAAAACGTACACGGTACACGAGACGAGAAGACGACACCCCAAGCGCTGACTTTCAGCAATGTTTACTTGAAAAAAAAACACGGCTTCTTATACCTTTGCCTAAACGTGTCACAGACACGGCATTGCGCGTCATGTGAAACACGCGCTTTTTCGCACTGAAGATAATGATTGTACGTCGAAAAGCTCAGATGTGATGTGTACACACTGATTGTGCATCATTAAACCAAAGAAAAGATATCATTCCTGATTTGACGCCTTTTCGCCACTAGCCCTCTGCTATTGGCCAATGTTCAGCGTAAATTTAACGTGACGTGATTAGAATAAAAAGTGATTGGAATAGTTTAACGTTAGAGTGCCTGAAGCTCCCAACACAAGTACGAGCTTTAATAATTGCTGGTCAGTCCAAGTGCTAATTTCTAAAGCAATAAATTAACGTTGTTTTCGTCTTTTTCTTTTCTAACAGAATTACAAAAACAGCGTGAAGTCTGATCCTAGAAGGAAAAGCAGTAGTACTACGCACAAAGATGCTCTATAATGAAACATCATCCGTGTTGTAAAGAGTAGCTTGTCGGGTGTAAGAACACTAAGGTGTAGGGTGTTCATTTTCTAGCTTCAGATTAAGGTGAATTATGTACGACGGAACAAGGAATTTTTTTCATTGCATGAGGGAGACAGTTGGCTTCCATAGGGCTCGCAGAAGTTCAACATTTAACAGAGAAACAAAATGCAGAGTACCCGCGTCTCTTGCGGGATCCCACAACAGGCCAAATGGTGATGCAGACTGTCGGAGTAGTGATGCTGAAAAAACATAGTATAGAGTGTATTACTACCATTAGTTTAGAACAGCTGTAATCCAACATGAAAATTACGTTATATTTCGTAATGCACACACGCGCATGCTCACATAGCTTCAGCATACCCCGAACTAATAAAGTGCTAGCAACAATAGATACCGAATGGCTGCATTGAAAATCGTGGGCAGTAATAAGCTCACGGTTCGATCGCAACACTATATTTGCAATTGATGACTTCACACAACCTAATTATGGCTATGCTCTGCAAAATAATTGGCAAGTATATATGAGTGTTGAAAAAGAATGAAATATAATCCGATTTTATAATGGCATAATTTCATGTTTGCACTTCTAACACGCTGTCTATTTTGCCATAATGTCAGTGCGGCGAGGCATAAATTAATATTACGAAACAGGTTCGGAAAATAAGCACAGACTAATTACGGGGCCGATAAATGAAGTACCGCTTCAGCACGTCGGTTGTTTCAGGGATGCGAGATCATGCGTTGCCAAGAGGCAGGCACCATATATATCGAGGCTTACAATTCTGCCACAAGCCTCACGGTGCACAGGAAATGCAGGCATGAATGTTGGTTGATTGACGCTATGTGCTTCAATGTGAACAAACCGACTAACAGTGACGCCTTCTAAAACAAAGTACAAGAAAGAAAGACGCTTCTTTTCTTCAGCCGGCCGGATCCAACGATATGCATTCTGCCACATGGATACTGTAACTGCTTCCTCTCTACTGAAAGCTTTCTTACGTGATACTGGAACGATGATTGGACACAGTCATCGAGCGGTATATTCTACATTTCTGTGTAAAGGAAGCGGAGCCAATACGTAATTATCGCGCCAAATCTCCAGAAGCTCCAATTAAAAATAAATAAAGAAAGAAAGCGTTTCGCGCAAGCTTATGTTACCAGGAATAATATCCTCCAGGTGCTAATGCCCGCAGCCTGAACACTTTAACGGGAGCTAGTCATGCTAAGACATATTGGAAACGTTTTATCGACAGCGCAACGGCAGCATCACGAGAACTGCATAAACTTAATGTGCTTGCATCCTCACTCACCCATATTTGCAGTCCTGTGGTTGCGTTCAGAAAGCTTCCAGCAGCACTCGGTCTTCAAGGTAAACTAAGCTGTCCATAGTCGTTCCTTCAGTTCTCTACGTCAAATCAAGCCATCTCAGTGACAATACATACACGGCCAATATGACCCACATTAACCATGAGTACCACTCGAAACGTGAACCACAAATTAAGCACATGAACAGAAATACCAGTAGGGGGCGTAAACTTAGTCGTTGTTTCTCATCCATAAGCCATGCTCCGAACTGTAGGGGCGTGATTATTTCCAGACCTCAAACTCCACTCCCGCTTGATCCATCAGTCGAACGCTCAAAAGGCAGCGTGGACGAGCTGAAGTAGTTCGCCAAGTTGTCGTTTGATAACGAAGACAAATTACCTATAACACGTGTCTGTTTTAAATAGCTGGTTTTCGCTAAGCACACTTAAGAATGGTCTCAATATCGGACATTTTTCTCGGTCGATGCACTTCACTCGAGCCGAGGGCACATTCTCAAGATGTTCCTCAGCGGAGGAAACGTGAACCAGAGTTCATCAAACGCAGCGACCCCTTGAGTGATCGAAGGTCCGTCGCGTCGGCTTGGCTGAGTCAAGGAGAAGCGTTGAGTGAAGGCCTGTTCTAAGAGTGCGGGGTCGACTGCTAAGCGTGGAATGGTACGTGCGAAATCCACTATGGCCAACGTTCTTTTTTCAAACTTATGCTGCCTTTGTTTATACGTTAAATACTTCATACCCATTAATGAGACAAAATGAGAACGCAAGTGAGAGATTGCGCGGACAAGGAATGGCGGATAACGAAGACTTCCGACAGCAAGGGTGATCGGGCATTGCGGTGATGCCCTATCCGCTCACCCCACACCTGGCGCCCCCGCAAGACAACAGGTGTCCCGTTTCGCCAGCTGTGCTCCATCGCGGGGCGCTCGAGACATGGTGTCGCAGCCAATGGGACTTTAGGCGCATTTTTGCTGCTACAGACGCCAGATTGTTCCCTCAGCGGGCCATTTGGCGCTTGCGCATGAATACGCGGGGTCAGGAGTGAGATGCACGCTGAACAGCAACTTGAATGTATTTAGCATTCTTTGGGAACTCCCCGCGACTTCTTTTGACTGTGTTTGGTGAAAGTCATGCGAATGTATTGTGATGGGCCTTCCCTATAGATAGCCCATAACACCGCCGACAGTATGGTACCCATGTGTGGTGGGTACCATATGTGGTGTGTGGTGGATACCATTCGCGCATTCTTTTCTCCTGACAGCTAACGCTTTGAGAACTTTCGATTTAACCGCTGCGCTGAACAGAGGCTGTCGCACACTGCATGCGGTGCCGAATTAGTGCTTGAGCAAGTTCTGCTCAACGTTCCGGTTAGCTCCAGCGTACGCGTAACGTACGGTGGTCAGGTGAGCGGCACCCATAACAGGTAGTGCAACATGGTGCTACAAATAAGGACGTCCAAAAGCATGCTAAGCACATTATTTGATAGCAAATGGGGTTCGTTCCTGATAAGTTTTTTTTCTTGTTGCAATAAGTTGCGTGAATTTCCAGGTAGCGCAAGACGCGTTAAAGCGTTGGGCACCATGCATGCACACGGCGTAGTTATCGACAACAGAGCTGCAAAACGCGTGCCAACTGCCACCTAAGAGCAAGCCTCACCTTAGGAACCCAACTATACGGGAAAACAACGGAAAGTGCTTCATGGGCGTCACTTGCCCTCAATATAAAGGAAGCATTTGCATTGATGAGATGAACGAAATCTACGGACTACAAATAGGGTATTCTCCTAATGCATTTGCATTCTGAGTGTCAAAGCAGAAAAATACACATTTAAGAAGAGGATGGGAGAGATGAGAAGAGCGTATATATATATATATATATATATATATATATATATATATATATATATATATATATATATGCGTGTGTGTGTGTGTGTGTGTGTGTGTGTGTGTGTGTGTGTGTGTGTGTGTGTGTGTGTGTGTGTGTGTGTCACATATAAGAGGGAAGCTAAAATAAAATTATAAACGAAGAAAAGCTTCAAGAAGACGATGAGGAAGGCGTCAAGGATGACGTGGGTTAACCGAAGACTGCAGAGGATAAAGAAGAAGTACTCAGTGAGGTGACAAGAGATGATTGGTGGAGAAGAGAAGACGAAGAGAAGGATTACGTGGACTAACATGAAGGCTGTAAGAGGGCGAGGAAGGGCGAGACACGGGGGAAGAACAAAGCAGTGGAGACACAGCGGGTCAGGGACGGTTCGACCGGAAGAGAGCGACGCCGGCTACTGCTCCGGTGAGCTCGCGTTCTACGGCTTCGCCCCGCAGACATCCTGCCGTTTCTGAGCCCGTTGCGGGGAGTCCACGGAGGAGGCTACCACCTGCTACGGCCAGGGGTATCTCCAGCGCTATTGCCACACATCCGGAATGTGCCCCAACGCCAACATCATCGGCAACACCTCCATGGGCGTTTGGACCGGGAGCGTGTACGATACAGCCAACGACGCCGCCAGCTCGAGAACGTCGAACGCCACTTCGACGCCGGCTACGGGACCCGTACCACGCCATATCCGCACCGAACCAGACGGGAGCACGAACGCCAACTACTAACAGCAGAACGCTCGTAGCAGTGTTACCGGGTCGTGTGTACTGATAGCCTGTGTATTTGGTGTTAGTTTTGTTAGGTTTGTGTGCTGGTGTTTGTGTCGCGTGGGTTGTATTAAATGTGCGTTTGTGTGCGTACACCTGTTGCCTAGTCCATTCTTTCGGCCAGAATGCTCTCCGGAGAAGATCCGTGACAATATATATATATATATATATATATATATATATATATATATATATATATATATATATATATATATATATATATATATATATATTGTAAGGAAGATAACGTGCACGCAGCAGAGGTTGGAGCTCGGGAACTGCTCGCTGCGTCCTAGAGCCGGTGGTCGCTACAAACCCCAATAAATCTTCTTTATAAGTGGTGGAGCCGTGCGGGGTAACGTTCCATTCTACCATCCTGGAACTCCGTTCTCGGATGCTACCCTCCGCCATGCCGGATGCCGACCAGCAGACCCTTCCATCGCCACCCGTCCCTTGCGCTGGTACCGTTCGCCAGCGGGAGCCGTCCTATCTTCAGCGGGACCGACGACAACGACGTTGAAGAGTGGCTGTCGTCCTATGAACGGGTGAGCCTTCACAACAAATGGAATGGCTCGGAGAAACTGGCTTACGTATCATTCTACCTCGCGAGCGTGGCCACTCTCTCGTTCAGAAATCATGAGAGGGATATCCGAGCGTGGTCGGCGTTCAAGAGGTCCATTACAGAAGTATTTGACCGACCCGCCGTCCGGAAACTCCAAGCCGAGCAGCATTTGCGTACACGCGCACAGGACACGGGCGAGACATTCACCAGCTATATAGAAGACGTTCTAGATTTGTGCAGGCGTGTGAACGCTGCCATGACGGAAGCTGAAAAGATCAAGCACGTCATGAAGTGAATCGATGATGACGCGTTTCAGATGCTTCTGGCCTAGGACCCGCGCACTGTTGGCGACGTCATCAGCTTGTGCCAGAGCTATGATGAATTATGCAAGCAGCGAGCTCTAACAAGGCGACATACCCCACCTAATGCGGCGTCACTCGGCAGCCTGACCACCGGCCCAGAACAAGCCTCCCTGATCACCCAAATCAAGGAGTTCCTGCGCGAAGAAGCCGCACGACAGCTATCTCTGGTGTCCGTTACTCAGGAGTCTGCCAGAACTTTTCCGTCTCATCTCCGTAACGTGATTCATGAGGAGGTAGTGAAAGCGCTGCCGGCTGTTCACCAGCAGGATGTCGTGACTACACCAGTCACCTATGCTACGGTTGCTGCAATGGCCCCTGGCACTGTGCCCGTGCGTCGCTTCCAGTAGCCTGTGCACCGCCATCCCCCTCCTGTCCCCTGGACCACCACTGCCGTCGCTAACCCGTGGCGTACGCCGGGCAATCGCCCTATATGTTTCGCATGTAGGTATGCCGGTAATGTCGCAAGGTTCTGCCGCCGCCAATCGCAGGCGTACGATGATGGTTGCCGAGCGCGCTATGTGCCGCCTGATTCAAATGCGCCTTACGGACCTTTCGACCCATCACCAGCTCGCTCCCAGATTGATCGCCGTCCTCGGTTCGAACGCCTCTGATCACCCTCCCCGCGTGGCCAATCACTTTCCCCTATGCGTCAACGACCCGTCTCTAACGAAGAGGGAAACTAGACGACGCAGTTCCCAAGGCAATAACGGCGCAAGTGTCGACATGCGGAAGTCCTCCTCCTTTACCTGCCAATGTCATTGATGAGTTTATCGAAGATTTCGCTGCAGTCACCCTCATCGATACCGGTGCCGCTATTTCAGTTATGGATGCCAGGTTTTGCCGTTCGCTTCGTAAAGTGACGACGTCTCTGCCTGGATTGTCGCTTCGAACGGCGAGTGCTCTACGTATTCGCCCTACCGCTGCTTGTGCTGCCCGTGTGACCATACAGGACGTTTTGTACACGATTGAATTCATAGTTATTTCATCGTGCTCCCACGCCGTTATTCTAGGATGGAATTTTCTCTCGTGCCACAATGCCATCATCAATTGCGCTCGGGCTGAGATTGAACTTTTCCACCTTGGTGACCTGGCCTTCGTCGATGCACATCCTGCCGCTAACATTGTCGTGAAAGAAGACACATGTATTCCCCCGTGCTCTTCAGCATTCGTACCAGTCTTCAGTAGTACCATATCGACGGGATGGTCTTCTTCATGCCCTTTCATCACTTTGTTACCCGAAAAGCGCTTCCTTTACCCTTCGCAACTCTTGACCCTGCCGCCGGCGTCAGCACGATGCCCATTTACAATAATCTTTCATTGCCGCTATCACTGCTCCGCAGCGAATGCCTTGGTTACGCCGAGTCACTTGATTCAACACGAATTGTCTCCGTCCACGACGAAGTGCCTTCTACTGTCGTACATGAACTGAGTGCATTCTCCGTACCCGACTCAACACGGACTGGTGTGTTCAGCCCATTCATCGCCGAAGATCTGACGCATTCGCAGTGATCTCAACTTCTCGCAATCCTTCAGCACTTCCGCTGTTCTTTTGACGTTGCCAAAACATCTCTCGGCCGTGCATCGACGGTCAAGTATTACATCGACACTGGCTCTCACTCATTGCAGGCCATATCGATTGCATGTCATTGCAGATCATATCGATGACATTCTCTGTCGAGGCGTCATTCAACCTTCCCCAAGCCCATGGGCCTCTCCCGTGGTCCTCCTCAAAAAGAAAAAAAAATACGGTTCCATCCGCTTCTGTGTTGGTTTTCGACGGTTGCACAAGATCACGCTGAAGGACGTCTGCCCATTACCACGAATCGATGATGCTCTGGACTGTTTGCAGGGAAGCGAGTTATTTTCTTCGCTGGATTTGCGGTCAGGCTACTGGCAGGCTCTGATGGCAGAGGCCGATCGCCCGAAAACTGCCTTTGTTACACCAGACGGCCTGTATGAATTAACCATCATGCTTTCGGACTTTGCAATGCACCTGCTACGTTCGAAAGATTGATGGATAATGTTCTGCATGGCCTCAAATGTAAAATCTGTCTTTGCTGTCCTGACAACATTGTGGTGTTCGCCCGATTTCGCAGCGCACCTGCTCCACCTCCAGCACGTACCCACTTGCTTGACCAACGCCGGGTTGCAACTCAACCTGAAGAAGGCCAATTTTAGGCCATGTCGAGTCAAAGGAAGGCAATCGCCCTGATCCTGAGAAGCTACGTGCAGTTACTGCGTTCCCAAAACCTACCAGTATGAAAGAGCTACGCAATTTTATCGGCCTCTGCCCTTACTTCCGGCGATTCGTTCGAAACTTTGGGTCAATTATATCGCCTCTCACGCAGCTCCTTGGTGGCGCTACGGATCTCTCATCATGGTCTCCAGCGTGTGACGACGCCTTTACAACCTTGCGCCGCCTTCTTACGACGCCACCCATTCTTCGCCATTTTGACCCTCAAGCGCCAGTCGAAATCCATGCCGATGCAAACGGTGTAGGCCTTGGTGCTGTGCTGGCCCAGCGTCAATCTGGCCGCACAGAATACGTCGTCGCATACGCGAGTCGCACGTTAACCAAAGCGGAGAACAATTACAGCGTTACATAAAAGGAGTGTTTGGCTATTGTGTGGGCGCTTGGCAAGTTTTGCCAATATTTATACGGCCGATCGTTTGACGCAGTGACCGACCGCCACGCACTATGTTGGCTGCCGACGCTCAAAGATCCATCGGGCCGCCTTGCCCGCTGGGCATTGCGAATCCAAGAATATGACATCCGCGTGGTTTACCGTACCGGGCGAAAGCACTCCGACGCTGACGCGCTATCCCGATCGCCGCTTCACCCGAAGGCCAGTCACGACTCCTGCGAGTGCACATTATCCTCTCTGGATATTGACATTATCGCTGCTGCACAGCGTAATGATGCCTGGACTGCATCTCTGCTCGACCTTCTCTCGGATACGTCGAAAGTTCCCGCGTCACGTACGCTTCGGCGCCAAGTTCCTCATTTTGCGATTCGAGACCAGCTACTATATCGACGCAACTATGCCCCAGAGGGACGCACCTGCTTACTCGACATTCCGAGAATCTTGCGACCAGAGTTCTGCTCCACGTTCCACGTCGACCCTCAGTGTGGCCACGCGGGAGTCTTCAAGACCTACGAAAGACTTCCGCACCGCTATTACTGGCGGGGAATGTACAATTTCTTTCGCAAGTTCGTCCACTCTTGTCATGAGTGCCAACGCCGCAAAGCGCCACCGCACAACTCCGTAGGCGAACTCCAGCCTTTACAATGCCCATCGCGACCCTTTGATTGCGTGTGCATAGGTCTCTACGGCCCACTTCCGTTGACTCCTACCGGCAACAGGTGGATAATCGTTGCGGCAGACCACTTTCCCGTTATGCGGTGACTGCTGCTCTAGCAAATGCTACAGCGCAGGAGGTCGCCAATTTCATACTTCGCCGTTTTCTTCTTCGTCATGGAGGTCCACGTGAACTTTTAAGCGACAGCGGCCGCTCCTTCTTATCTGAAGTCATCGAACAACTGCTTGCTGAATGCGCTATTTTATTTATTTATTTATTTACTTATTTATTTATTTATTTATTTATTTATTTATTTATTTCAGTACTCTCAGGACCAGAGGCATTACAGAGAGGAGGGGCGTACAAAATCGGCGGCAGTTTTCTTAAATTTGTTGACGTCGGTGATGGCAGCCATGAAGGCAGGGGGGTGTTTCCAGTCATTTCCAGTTCGAGGAATAAATGAATTGATACAAAGGCTAGTTCGGCATTGCGGTATTCTAACCTTGAAGTTGTGGTCAGTGCGTGAAGATAGATAAGATGGAGAGAGGAGTAACATATCTTTGAGAATAGGGTTGGTATAATAAACTCTGTGAAAAAGGTATAAGCGAAAATATTTACGGCTCAGAGAAAGAACGGGGAGATCAAGTGCAGTTTTTATTGCAGATACGCTTGCTCTTCGGGAATAATTTAAAACAATAAAATGGGCGGCGCGGTTTTGAACAGACTCTAAAGCGCTAATTAAGGTTATCTGAATAGGATCCCAAATGGAGCAAGCATATTCTAGTTTAGGTCTGATTAACGTCCTATGTAGATGAAGCCTAACGGTGTTAGAAGCTATGAAATTGTTTATCGTAAATGCACTGCTTATCACCCACAGACGAAAGGTACCACGGAACGCTTTAATCGAGCTCTTGGCGATATGCTCGCCATGTATGTCTCACCCGATCACTCTAAATGGGACCTAGTTCTTCCGTTTGTCACCTACGCCTACAACAACGCGACTCAGGCCACTACCGGATTCTCACCCTTTTACCTTCGCCGACAATAGACACCATTCTGCCCTACCGGCCGGACCCATCCGAATGCCTGCTGATCTCGGAAGCCGACAGACACGCCGCGGAATGTCGCCTGCTGGGCCGCCGATTCACCTCGCACGATTAGAACCGTCAAAGAAGCCATTCACGATGCCCAGGAATCAACCCCCACTTTTCTCCCGGGCGCTCTCGTCTGGTTGTTAGTGCCACACCGCATGCCTGGGCTCGCTTCAAAACTCCTTCCGAAGTACGACGGGCCATACCGCGTTCTCGAGAGAACATCACCCGTTAATTACCTGGTTGAGCCGCTAACGCCGCCGTCCGACATGCGACGTCGTCACCGGTAAGTCGTTCACGTTCAGCGTCTCAAGCCGTATCACCATTCTACCGTCCTTCCACAAAACTAAGTCGCCAGGATGTCTCTATTTTCGCGGGGCCATTGTAAGGAAGATAACGTGCGCACACAGAGTCACACACACACACACACACACACATATATATATATATATATATATATATATATATATATATATATCTGTGTGTGTGGGTGTTTGTGTGGTAGGAAGACCGTGACATTCCGATGGGACCTATAGGGTGAATTGTCGCAGTCGGCGCTTGCGCCGCCTGAATTATAGCAGTAGATTCACTGACACAAGAAAAATGCGCATTTATAATATTAGGTGATGTTTTCAATATTATTCACTTGAAATTTCAATTTAAAAACGACAGGCGACGTCTCAATAATGTTTAGAAAGTGAAATGTGTTGAAAGCGAAATGAGGCGGAGTACCGCACAGCAGTGTTGCTGTCGCGCTGCCCGCTTGCTTTGGCCAGCTATATTCCAATTTTATCTTGTTCACATATTATATATGTGTATATATATATATATATATATATATATATATATATATATATATATATATATATAATTATTCGAAATTCAAGTGGAAGAAAAAAACAACTTGCTGCACGCGGAGAACGATCCCACAGCCTTCAATCGCACAGGTCTGTGGGGGGTGGCGCTGGCTAACACTCCTAGGATCCTATATATACCAGGCAACATGAATGCGCAAGAAAGTAGATAGGGAAACAGCGCCGCGGTAGCTGAATTGGCAGAACATCGCACGCGAGAGGCGAATGTTGTGGGATGGTTCCCCACCAGCGGCAAGTTTTCTCATTCACTTTCATTTCCATTAGTTTATGGTTTCTTAATATATTTGATCCCCTATGTTGTCCGTGGCATCAGTGTTTGTTGGCTTCATTTGATATATATATATATATATATATATATATATATATATATATATATATATATATATATACATATACCAGACAAAAAGGAGTTCTGGGTCCGGGTTAATATTCACAGTGAAGTAGACGCGCGTATGAAGCGGTTTCTTGACGTTTCGGTCGGGGTCCGACCTTCATCACAATACATTGCCGGGTGTCAGGACAATTAATGTACATCTGCACATGTATAATAATTGTACTGACACCATGCAATGCATTCTGATGAAGACCGGACCCCGGCGGAACCGTCAATAAACCGCTTCATACGCGCGTCTACTTCACTGTATATATATATATATATATATATATATATATATATATATTCACATGTGTACTTATATTCATCGGGCGACAACGTTTCGCCGCCTAACAAATCTCATCGCACAGCGCGGGACGCGCCTGCATGTATCCGAAGTTTCTGGAAAGTTATCGATGCTTCTACCCGCTGTCTGTTGTAGCCGAACCTCGTGTTATCTGATTTCATGGCGTCACGTGAATGGTGTAGAACTTCGTGGAAGGCACGCGGGTCCCAACGATTAGTCTGGAACATTCGTTGACTGCTGTATAAAAGCCGACGTGCTGGACCCGCTGATCAGATTTTCAACGATCGCCGACCGTGTTCGCCGCTATCGTTGTGCTATAAGTGTAGCCTGTCTTGGTGGGCACAGGTTCGCCCAATAAAAGTTAGCTTAGTCCTTCACAGTATTGCTGCTGCATTCTTCAACGTCACCACCACGTGACATCTGGTGGAGATGCTTTCTGTTCATGTACTCGACGCCCCCGACAAGCTGTGATCCAAGCCCGGACCGCAAAGAGAACACCAACGTAGTGCCGAACCATCGAGCAAGCCGCCGTCTTCAACAGCTGCCCCCGGAGCAAGGACTTCTACCGGTCAAGACGAAGAAGATTGTGACCAAGGCAACGCCAATGGCTGCCCCAGCGTCCCCCATCGTGCTGCAGCAGCCCAGGGAACCACCGACGTTCCGCGGTTCCACATTTGAGGACCCGGAAAGCTGGCTAGAAACGTATGAGAGGGTCGCTACCTTTAACAGCTGGGCAAGCTACGACATGCGCTGTAAACAGGTTTGACCCTTTTAGGGAGTTTTGGCCTTGTTGCATAACTCAAGCCCTTAAGGGAGGACAATATCCTCCATTCGAACGTAGTTTTTTTACACCCTTGTGCTTGGCGGTTTTATGGGGAATTATGGGAGTTTTTTAAGTCTCCTTTGAACACCAACCCCTGAACGGTTGCAGGAGTCTTTATGGGGAACGTTGGGAGTTTTTTTTCCTCTTTTGAACACCAGCACTATGGAAGTTTTTATGAGGGGCTTTGGGAGCTTTTACAAGTTCACATGGGTATTTTATTTTGCTGCTTATGAGAATTTATAGGGGAAGCGATGGGAGTTCTTACGTACATATTTTCGGAAACGTTTGGCTTCTTAAGGGAGTGTTGAAGGAGACCTTTGGGAAATTATTTTGCCTCCTTGTAGGAGTGATTGGGTGTAAACATGGGAGCAACTGTTCCCATATTTGGGGAGCTTTGCTTAATGGAACACTTATGGTTAATTTTGAGAGTTCAATTTTTGCTTTTTATGGGAATATATAAGAGAATGTTTGGGAGTGAATTTTCACAGCTTTAGGGAGCTGTTTTATTAAGGGAGTTTTAAACAGATGTTTTGGGAGTGCATTTAGCTCTTTATTAGAACTTTTACAGGTAGGTCTGGGAGTTTATTATGCGCCTTTTTAGAATTTTACGAGGTTGAAGGAAGCTTTGTTGTGTTTAGTAGATCGTGTCTAACGAGGTGCAAAAATTATGAAAAAATAATAAAATGTCTGGAAATTTATTGCAGTTCAAGAATAAAATGTACCAGCATGACAGTACAATCAATGACGATTAGCATAACGAAAGTGGAATAATTCAATAAATTAGATAGAAGCAAGCAAAGCAGTTTGACAGGAAATTCAAGCATGTTGCAAGCTTCAGTACAGTTGAAAATCCACAAGTGCGCTCAAGACTGAAATTGAGTGGCTAAAACCATAATGAGCTATTGGGCAGTCCTTGCATGCATTAGAACATGTCACATTTGTTTTTGCACGTAAACGAGCAGGCTACAAAGAATGATGCAAGGAGGCCAGACAGCACCAATGACCTAGAACATTAGGAAAGTACCTTTGGATACCTATGCTATTTCTAATCGGCATCTACGTACAACTTATTTTCTCATGTAACACGCAGCTGCAAAAAAAGCCGAGGTAGTACCACCCACTCTGAATCAATTTCCTTAGCACTGTGGAATAACTGAAATTGAAGCTTGCCAGCTAGAGAACATGACAAGTTCACAGCAAAATGGGCATAATGTGATAACAGTAGTCAAAGAGGTGATATCTCAGGCTGAAGTAAATTCAACAAGGGGACTAGTCGTCGTGAGGGAAAGAAAATTCAAGCAGACAATTTCAGCTCACACTTACATGCATACACAGATGTCACTACGTAGGTTCTTGTTGTGATGCCCCATGACTTAAGTCAGCATCAAAGAGGTACATTAAAGAGTGGCACATATGCAGTGGCACACACGCAGTGTACATACGCAAGTTTGTGTCAAAAAAGCTCATTGAAGAGCTGCATCTACCCAGTGGCCCTAAGTGCTTATAACCAATGGCCACAGTGACGCATACCTATGGTAGCCCCAGGGGCACGTACTGAATTTCCACAACTATAAGGAGTTTTTTCAAGATTTCTGGCCTCAAAGGACGCCTCGCATTATATAACCGACATAGACACAAACAAGATCACTCATAGAAATTGGTGTCAGCAACCTGCCAAACTCCCCTACTTCTACACACCTTGCTATACCAACTAAATCCCCATGTTGTGCATTTAAACTTGCCTCGCCCTGCCTATGCATTCAGTCATTTTGCTGGATGTCCATGAAGTGAAGAAAAGTGAACTATATCAATACTGCCAAGGAAAACAGTTGTTACCCTAACGAAGAAGTCCCCTTCACAAAAAAATGTCTCCACCTGATCTAACACTGGTTCGACCTTTGCTGATCAATTTCAGCTGAATATTGCATATCACACAAAGCAGCAATTCAACTGCATTTTTTAGTTTTATAATGAAACAAAAATTTCTAATACAGGAATCCTTAACAGGATCCTGTAAGTAATAACAATAATACAGGAACCCTTAACAATATCCATAAGTGTGAAATTTTCACACAGGCAAAGATGCCAACATTTAACCACCAGTGCCCACACAAGGCATCATTACAAAAATTTCTCTGCAAAAGCCCTAACGCCCCGACGGCAGGTGGTGTTCCGTGGAGCCATGCACGCATTTCAAAAAATAGGCGTTTTGTATTTTCTTCTTCCACAATATCAAGGCAGGCAGGCTGTGATGCTGTGCAAACAGTGGTGGCCTTCAAAAGGGAAGGAATCCACACAAAAAGCCATGGTACTGTTGAGATGTCACTGCATGATAGGGAGCATCCTGAAAAACCAAACGTACATAGATTATGTACTATTGTATTGCAAACTGACACCACAATAATATTTAAACTTAGCATCACAAGTTATTCAACAGTGCTGGGCCATTCAATGCTACCACGCCAAGTTTATCTTGGCCACCTCAGATTTTAGGAAAAATTACAGCCCATTGTACATTAGAACGACAGAAAGCTGCGCTAGTTGCTAAGGATTCATTATGCAAAAAAAGGTGAGGCGTGCAGACAGAACGCAAGCGTAGAGAAGTGGACAACACGAGCGCATTGTACAGTTGCAGACTGGATGAAGTCGAGAGTATGACAAAAGCCCGTCTGGTCGGGATGATGCATACTAAAAGGAAGAGGTCCAGACACCGGTCAAAATGGCCTAAAATAGTGCTTTACGTTTTCGCTTCCACATGGGAGCCTTGTGAACAAGACTCCCAGGGGGAGCCAAAATGCAAATAACTATTTTAAACCATTTTGGCCAGTGTTCGGACCTCTTCGTTTTAAGTTGCAGAACGCAAACACAGAATACTTTGTAAAAATTTCACATCATGTGAGCATCGTTATCTTGTAGACTAAGGTTGAAACATCACGGCACTGAGAAAGCTACAAACAAGTGTTTCTGTGAATGGCCACAAGGCTTTCCAGAATGTTTCATTAATTGAGATGGACCATTATTGTTTTGTATCGGCCAAGAGTATCTTATTACTGTGACTTGATGAAATATAATAGACCTTCAAGCAATTTCTGAAAAGTATTTTCATCCAGTTAGGGAGGTTTATAGGTATGAATAACCAATTTAGGGACCCCTATTTTGTAGTGAAGAAAAAGCTTATCATTAAAAGAACCTATAGCTGCAGTGATTAAATGTTTCTGAAAAGTTTCTAAAACTTTCCACAGGTGGGGAACAATCCCACAAGTTGCGGCAAGTTGTTTTTTCATCCACTTTCATTTCCACTAATTTATCCTTTCATTATTTTATTTATTAAGCTCAAGTAATTTTCCCTATATTGTCCTTGGTATCAGTGTTTGTTGGCTTCTTATGATATGACAAATAAAAATTGGGCCCCTAGGTTAACCCCCCTTCTTCTCATTTATTACATAACGAGGGTCTCAAATCTGGCAACACTGATGCCTCCAGGTAGCATGTGTGGGTTTCTTGACCGGTTGCCTACACCCAAAAAAGATCACGTTCTCATGACGCCCGCGGCAGAAAAAATGTTCCACGTCCACTGCCAAGATCTGTGAGTGGTGGCGCTGGCTAACACTCCCAGGGTTCTACAAGGAAACAAATACCCAAGAAAGTGGACGGGGAAACAGCGCCGCGGTAGCTCAATTGGTAAAGCATCGCACGCGAAATGCGAAGGTTGTGGGATCATTCCCCACCTGCGGCAAGTAGATTTTCATCCAATTTTATTTACATTAGTTTATTGTTTCGTTGTTTCATTTAACCTGAAGAAGTTCCCCTATGTTGTTCTTGGTGCAAGTGTTTGTTGGCTTCTTATATGTTATTGCAGGTGCGGCACGATAAGTAAACCGCAGAGTAGTAAGCAAAGAAGGTGTTTTTCTTCTAAACAATTCGCCAGGGGCCCAAATATTCCTCCCAATCATTAGTATTATGTTGAAGCTCCAAACATGTGTTGTTAGCTTTCCAGCTTCAATTCTTTACTTCAAATGAACAAATACATGACGTATTTTCATATGATATGGGATTCTTGCACTGGACAGGCAACCTTTGTTACTGCAGCCACCTCGCTTTGCACGGTCATTTTTAAAACCCAGGGAAACCAACCTCTGCACAATTTCTGCTCACAGCACCCTCAGATATCATTTTGCTCAGAACCTGACATCACTCACACCAAACTGATGAAAACATTGCCGCTTGTATATGGCACTGAGTAGGTAAAATGAAATCACTGGACCAGTCAGACTCATCACTAGCCCAAAATGAGTGAATGTGGTTATAATTGCACTCCCTCCAAAAATAATATCGGGTGGTACTTGATGCGAGCAATTTCAACGTGCTTCTATGTGCCCATTTCTTTGTGCTATATGCCTACTAGTATGTCTGACTTAGTAGCTTAAGCAGAAGCTCTGCTAGAATATATGTTGTCCACTGTAATTTTATTAACCCAAGCAATGCTGGTAATGCAATGTGAGCTATATAACAGGGACATAAATGTTCGTTGTATCTTTTATATATTTTATCTTTGTCGCATATAGCACACTTCTACTGGTTAAGGTGGGTTACTAGAAGCGAAGGAAATAGCTTAGCTGAAAAGATGTGTTGTTTGCTTCAAAGCAGCGATACTATATCTGATGAATGCCCGTGTAACTTGGCTTGGCCGTCCTGAAGACCAAAGCAATGAATAGTGCACAGTGCCATGCAGCAATATTTACACCATGTCTTGATTTCCATTCAAGTGCATCTCTTTCGATCACCTGAGGGTGTGTATCCTTGTTGGCTTTGACTTTTAGCAGTTAGCAGAATGCACATGGAGAACTGGCAAGTGACCAGCCATAACATACCCACTGTGGGGGCATAGAGGCTATGGTGCGGCGCTACTAAGCCCAACGGCTTGAATCCCAACCACAGCCACCACATTTTAATGGGGGTGGAATGCAATATTACCTGTGTACCGTGCATTGGGTACATGTTAAGGAACCCCAGATGGTCAAAACTAATCTGAAGTCCCTCATTACGGCATGTCTTAAGATCAAATTGTAGTTATGGCATACAAAACCCTTGAATTTAATTTTTATTTCTAAGTCATGACGTGAGTAGCTAGGGATTTGCATTCTTTGTGTTTTGAGGTTGACTCAGGGAGTTCTCAATCAGAGCTTCTACAAGATGATGACATCATTTTGAAAAGTTGGCTGCCAGTACAGAAACATACTGCCCTGTGGTATCATCTATCATGCATTAAAAAGAAGTGTGTAGTGGAGCCAAACCTATGGACAGCGAAGTAGAACTTTGTGGTTTTACACCTGACGGACCCAGCGCAGCCTCAGTTGTACAGGCACAAATTTCAATGACAAGCCTTGCTCATCCTCAATAGGGAAATGGTTAAGTGCATTTCGCTTCCTAGTTGTAAGTTCTGCAACTACAATATACAATTATGTTCACTTTCTTTTTTCGGGGCAGGGGCAAAAACTGAGCAGAATTAACTAATCACTTATCTATCATGCAAGTGATGTTTCCCTTTCTCAGTAGTCTATCTAAAGACAGAAAACTAGGCTCAGGTGTTTTTATCTCTAAAAGAAAAGACAAGCTTTTATACGGCAACCTATCAACTTGAAGCCCACAGTAGTTCAGCTTCTATGCCATCTAGCTGTTGAGCACGAGTCAAATAAAAATTAATGCAAAAGTATTAGTGTTCCATGCTTTTATTGCACGGTAAAGGGACACTAAAGGAGAATAATGAATTAAGTTAGATTGAAGGTTAGCCTTTCGTAATAACAAAACCATCATTTGTAGCAAGAACAGAGCTTTTCTAAGCAAGAAAATTGGAGAACTGGAAAATCAAAGAGCACCAACTAATTAATTGAACCAAAGTCTGTAGTTTTATGTGCCAAAACCGCAATATGTTTATGAGGCATGAAGTACGAGGGAATCTGGATTAATTTTTACCCCCTTGATTACTCTACTGTGCATACAATGTACAGCACACATGCATTTTTGCATTTAACACCTATCAAATTGCAGCTACCACACCTACAATTTGATCATCCACCCTCACGCTCGGCAGCGCAACAACAAACAGCCCAACCCAGAGCCCATGTTTGTCAGCAACCTTCTGCAGTGAGTGCGTCACTTGGTGCTCATGAGGCGTTACTTCGAGCTGGTTCAGCTGCTTTGAAGTGTGTGCACTGCTGGCTTTTGCTGTGTTACAGCCCTTAAATCCCAACTACAACAAAAGTTAGGGCTGTGTAAAAAAATATTCAAACAGTTTAAATACAAAACAGCCTTCTAGCATTCTTGATTGCGAGACTGAAATGAATGCCACAATTACCAGTAACTGGCAGTGAGGCATGACTCAGATTGCAGGGCTCCTTGTGTGGCCTACGAGATAAGGGGCCACCTGCAGCTGCCTGCAGTGTGATAAAAAACCTGGAGGCGATGCGGACTCTCGTCATAGCCACTAACCACGAAATTCATGCGTCACTGTTAATGCACTATTAAGAGAATGAAAAAAAATTAGACAGTTACCAGCCCCGCAGCTTTGCCAAGATCACTACAGTAGTATTTACTACTGATTTATTACCAATTTAGCCAAAGTGAAATTTCATTGCATTTAGCATTTAGCTTTTGCAGTAGGAGTATTGAGATGTGATAATCACAATGCTCCTGTGCTTTGTGACATTACATCACTACATGCTTGACAAGGCCGTGGTTCTAAGTGTTTTTAGATACTCGATATCTTAATTCTTTTACAACCTAACTCTATTATGACACATGAGCATACAGTAGATTACATTTGAAATCTTTTTAACGGGCATGGAAAAGGACTAACCTTTACACATGAGACACGCATGGCGAAAGCATTGTAAGCAAAGCTCCAACGTGTTTTTAAATAATTTTTCACCTTGTTCAGTGTCAGTTCGGCTTTTTCCCTTGACTCTTCCTAACCGGACAAGACTTTGTCAGACTCAACTTCATTAACCCATTAACAATGCGCTGCATATTTTAGGTAAACATTTGATGGTCACCCTAAAGCATGTTTCCCGAAGTTACCAACCAAGAGCAAAGAATGGTTAGCTACTGTATGAACCAGCCTACACCCATGTTAAACCCACTATTGCCACAATGTGCCTTGAATGGGCTCTAAAGATGTGTATTGACACAATGCACAATAGTTTTTGGGCTCAGGTTGGCAGGTTCATAGCAGCTGGCCTCCCTCACTCTCATCATTGGAATCTCGGAATCCCTACTGCGAAAACTTCAGGAGCTCAAAGCAGCAAGATAAAAGCGCGCAGTTTGAAGCAGCCAGAGGCACTGCCTCATGAGCACAGCAGTTGCACTCACTGAAGAAGTTTGATGACAAATATGGGGCCCCATTTGTGCCGCTGGTTCCGAAGAAGCCATCTAAGCTTTGTTCCCATGCTTGAGTGTAAAAATACAGATGCTTCTAACAAAAGGCATGTAACACCATTCGTGAATTTTGCCATTGGAATGGTTTACCAAATAACCTCTTACTTGTGGTAAGCTCCACACAAGCCAAATTGGACGCTGCACTGATGAAAGGGCAAGACAACATTTGCAGAACATAAAAACAAAGGAAGACCAATGTAGGTGAGAATTGTAACACATGCACTTGTCATCCCCAACTTGAAATATATTCTTGGGAGGAGTAGAAACACGAATGCACAACTGATATCATAAGCTCTTTTAATATCAAAGAGCGGGAGTGACTGTAATTATTCATGTTCTTATTTTTTTCTAGTTCTCACAAGTAGAGTGTGCGTATGAATGTTTTTTTGCTTTCGGTTCACACAGGTTGCTACACCTCAATTTGTTTGACCCTGTTCCCTTCTTTGCAATCCTTCATCCCTCCCCGTCTTTTATGAACTTCGAGAGAGATTATATATATGAACAGCGCCTGCTTTCTTAGAAAACATGGCACACTGTATTGGCAGTGCCTACCACTGCATGTAAATTCTTTTTGTGTTCCTGGTTTTTATCTCAACTTCTAAAAGAACCCAACACCAGTAGCCCCTTTCCTCTCCCCTTCTACCACAACCCAAAACCTCGCTTTGTAAACCACTTCCATTTACAGTCTCTTTTTTTCCTTATTTGGCATCCACTACTCTACACAACAAACAGGCTAATACGGATTTTTGCTCGTATTATGTCGCATCAATTTTTACAAAAAAATTTCTGTTCTCATATGCATTGAAGGATGAGGTGGCACAAGCATGTCTAGAAATTTTGGACAATGCACCTTCCGCTATTTGTCTATCTTCACTGCTATGTGTCGTGATCAAGTGACCTGCATACAACGCTTTTTTCTAACTGACAACTGCATAATAGGTTGCATATGCAACACATGCAAGGCTACATGCCAGCTTTGCTCGCATGGTCTGGACCACTCTCCCAGAGGCATCGTTCCGCATCTCACATGATGGTGTACGTAGCGCCATCTCGTTGCGGTGGCGCATACACCTCCCTTTCTTTAGGGTGGCCCCAGTCATAAGTAGAGCCGACTTGAAGCTCTTACTTCTCACGTCCTCTTTGAACTCTCACGTCCACTTCTTGTGAATGCTCCAGGTTGCAACGGCTGTAAATGCTTACTTGTGCATCGAGTGAGACCACTAGCTGTGCTCACCACATATGAACCTTAAGTGTGGGCCGGCCCAACTACTGTCCCTGTTGCAGCACCGAACAGGATACGGATGGCAGTCTGTAGTTGAATAGGGTCTTTTACCAAAGTCTTGTATTGCCAGTCGTATTACCTGCACTGCTTGGCCGTACATGCTTCGTTTCTTTTCTGGAATGTCCCGGTGTTCCCCAGTGGCTTCAGCATTCTTCAGCATCGGTTCTGAGGCATCGTCCTAGGAGTTCAGCAAACTGTGGTATAAAGTTTGAAAACAGCGATAAAGTGCCTCAGAAAGGCTGGCCAACGTTACGATAGGAGGACCTATCTTCGTCAAAGGCGGCCTCGTCATCCTCGGCGTGTTAGTTTTAAAGTGTTAGTGCCATGACGTCACGTGCGGGCGTTGTCGCTGGCGGCTGGTTTTAAAGAGAGATTACAAGAGGAAACACGCGCTGTCGTCCGACGTCTGTGAGCAAGTGTGAGCCCTTCTGTGCCTGGAGGTCACGATGAGCAAGCAGAACCTTGTGAATGTTGGATGACTTCTTGAGCAACTGCTTACCCATCTGTACAGTTCTTTCTGCAGCGCCGTTGCTCTGGTGTAAGTAGGTGCTACTGGTTACACCACATGATTCCCATGGCTTGACAAACATGCTGAATTGTTCCAAAGCGAACTGAGGACCGTTGTCCTGTCATATAATAGCTGGTGTCTCAAAGTGAGCGAAGATCTGGCTCAGTGCTCGAGTTATGTTCTGTGTGGTAGTACGTCTCAACTTATGTGTTCGAACAAGCGCGAGTAATAGTCCACCACTAAGAGGTAATTCTCTCCATTCTCACAGAAGAGATCAATTCCAATCACTTCCCATGGGTGTTCTGAAAGTGGGGTGTGTATCACGGGTTGTGTCTGGTTTACAGTGCTATTGACAGACAGGACAGTTTGACACATAACTCTGGATGTGTTGGTTAATATCTGGCCACCAGACTGACTGAGTGGCTCAAGCGTTACATCTTCCAACACCCTGACGACCAGTATGCAAGCGCTCAAGCACATCACTTTGCATATTCAGTGGGATGATAACGTAACTGCTTTTGAGTAAAATTCCATCCACCAGTGTCAGTTCGTGGGCAAATTCTGCCTACCTCTGCACTTCTGGGGGAAGCAACTTGTTTGGGCCATGACGTACAGTAGCCCCAGACCCTTGCTAAAACGGGATCATTCATTTACATGGCCTTTATCCTCCCTACCAAGTCTTGGGAAGCAGTCGGCAGTTCCATCGTAAGGATTTTGGGTTCCATGATGGCCTGGCTGAGGGCCCCGGGGCTGCTATTGTCTGTTTCTTTCTGCAGTTTCCTTGAGAGCACGTCAGCGGGGCATATTTCCTTGCCAAAGATGTGGAAAATTGGGTAATCCAGCAGTCTCATTCAGACCCGTTGCAGATGTGGACTCGGTTTACCCAGGCATTTTGATGACAGCAGCGGCACAAGCGGCTTATGGCCTCTTTCTACATGAAACTGCAGACCTACCACGTAGCATCGGAAATGCTTACAGGCCCATGTAACTGCCAGTGCTTCTTTCTCTATACAAGCATATTATGTCTCTACGTCAGAGAGGGATCTTGAGGCACAGTCAACTACAAGCCTACGACCTTCTGTCTCTTGTACGACTGCCCCAAGACTTTACGATGATGCATATGCAGGCACAGTGAGAAGACTGACGGTTGCACTGGGTGAGCACCGGTATCGTCGTCAATGGTTTTTTGTTGGATTCAGCGTCACTGTGAAGCAGATCACAGAATAGTTTTGTGAGCTGTGAGAGCCCTGGCAGAAATTAACCAGGTGGCGGGCCATCCCAAGAAGGACTTCACTTCTACATCTTACGTCTGTTGGCTCTGCTACCCGACACAGCACATTGACCTTCTCAGGGCCAGCACTGATACCGTTTGCCAATACAATGTGTCCAAGGATTTCCACCGACTGCTGGCGAATGAGAAGAAAGGGGGTTAACCAAGGGCCCTGATTTTTAGTAATCAACTCATAAGAAGCCAACAAAGACACCAACGACAACACAGTGGTAATTACTTATACTTAATAATTGAAATAAATCATAAATTAATGTAATTAAAGTGGATGAAAGGCCGCTTGCCGCAGGTGGAGAACGATCTCATGTCTGTGCATTACGCATGCGATGCTCTACCAATTGAGCTACAGCAGCGCCGTCTTCTCATCCACTTTCTGGGGTATTTATGTGTTACTACTACAACTAACCCTAGGAGTGTTAGCCAACACCACCACTCACAAACCTTGGCGATGGATGTGGAACATCCTTTCTGCTGCAGGCGTCACAAGTACGTGATCTTTTTGGGTGAAGGCAACTGGTCAGTAAAGCCCCACATGCCAACTGAAGGTATCAATGTTGCCGGATTCGAGACCCTTGTTATGTAATGAACGAGAAGAAAGCAGGTTAACCGAGGGGCCTGATTTTGATTAATCGTATAAGATGCCAACAAACAAAGACACCAAGCACAACACAGGGGAAATTATTTGTACTTACTAATTGAAATGAAGAAATCATAAATTAATGGAATTGAAAGTGGATGAAGAAACAACTTCCCGCAGTTCGGCAACGATTCCACATCTTCACATTACGCGTGTGATGCTCTACCGATTGAGCTACTACAGCACCGTCTTCCCATCCATTTTCTGGGGTATTTATGTTACAACTAGAACTTACTCTGGGATTGTTAGCCAGTGCCACCACTCACAAACCTTGGCGGGGGATGTAGAGCATCATTTCTGCCGCAGGCATCACGAGTATGTGATCTTTTTGGGTGAAGGCAACTGGTCAATAAATCCACACATGCTACCTCAAGGCACAAATGTTGCCAGATTCGAGACCCTCATTAGGTAATGAACAAGGGGGTTAACAAAGGGGCCCGATTTTTTTGCTGCTGGTGTAGTACACACTCTCCTGCATTTAAGGTGATGCCAGCTTCTTGCAGGCACTGAAGTACTTTGTGCAGTCATGCATCATGTTCTGCCTTCGTGCGGCCAAACAGAATTATGTAGTCTTGCAGACATGCTTGGCCGTCCAGGCCCTCTAGCGGTCTTAGGATTTCCCTGTGAAAAAATTCAGTTGCTGTGGAAATTGCGAAGGGCAATCGTAGGAACTTAAATGGCCAATTGGCGTCAGGAAAGTGTTGTAACTCTAGGACACAGGTAACCAGTAACCAATAACCGGCCCTTGCGTCAAGTTTGCTAAACCAGGCAGTTCCGGTGAGTTTGGCCAGGCAATCATCGATGGTGGGCACTAAGACTCGTTCTCACAGAATGTTCTATTTCAACCTTCCAAATTCACTGCATATTTGCAGCTCGCCTCCTTTATTTTTCGCAGCTACCATAGGTGCACGCCACTCTGTGGTCTCTTCTACCTTTACGGTGACACCCAGGCTCTCCATTCTCTCCAATTCACATTGGACACTCGGCAACGTGGGCAGAGGTACTCGCCTCGAGCGCATAATAGCACACTGCTTGGCTTCAATGAGTAGCGATATTTTGTAATCGGTCTTGAGAAGGCCCAGGTCTGTAGCAAGGTAGAGGTAGCGGCATAAAATGTTGGCTGGGTCGCTGACCTTGCCTGCTGACTCTGCTACTTCTAGGAGACTTGGAGGACATTAAAGGACTTGATTGCGGGATGTCAAAAAGTGCGTCATGCAGCTAGTCTATTACATAAATTTCTTCTTGACACAAGCAGCCATTTCAGCACAGGGTCGCAGTGAAGACTCCAAGCGTTGCTATTTTGGTCCTACCGGGTCATAGCAGGTATTCCTTTGCTTGCTTCAGGTTGCCCATGACTTCTTTGTCGTAGAGGCTTGTTGGCATGGCAGTTACATTTGCGCTAGTGCCTACCTTGAACTTCATTGGCAAGCCATTGACCATCACATTGATTTTCCATGGCCCAGGATTCCGTTGGTCAGTTAATTGTCCAAGTCAACCTCTTTCAAAACAGCTTGGTATGTGCTTTTTGTTCTGCTTTTTGGAAGCAGAAAAGCATACGGCAGCAGTGTTCCTTTTTACTGCAGGCACTGCGTGTTTTGCCATTCGCTGGGCACATAGTGCGTGATGGTGAACCATAGGTGTTCTGTTGAACCTTATGAACCCTATGGACTTGCATGTCTGTGCAGTTTGGTCACGCTGGTTTTTTGGATAATTATTTGACTTTCCTTTGCTCTTTGAGAAGCTGTGCATAGTGTCTACAGCTTTAAGTGACTGTAGCTGTGACCGTAGGTCCTTTTGCTGCTGTTTGATTGTCACCATGTTGTGAGCAGCGTTGACAGCGGCTTCCAGAGTAAGCTCGGCGTTAAGTTGCAGCTTCTCACTTACCTGCGTGTCGGTGGGACCGACCACGAGTCTATCACAGATCAGTTCCTCTTTCAGGGCACTGTACTCAGAGGCTTCAGCTAGTCTGAACATATCGGCTGTCTCTTGCGCGTCTTGCTTGCGGCTGTTGAACTTTGCACACTCATATAACACGTTCATCCGTGGCAGCAAATTTTTTATGAACACTTCCATTACTGTGTTGTAGTCGAGTTTCTCAGCATCGCAGAGCCTGAGCAGGGCTAGGACGTCTTCGGCTTCACGACCCATGGCATAAATGAGCGTGTTCACCTGTGTCTTGTCGTATTGCTTCTGTAGTCTGGAGATGGCTCTATAGCACTCCCATCGCGTGAACCATTGATTCCACCCCTCGGGTCGCGAAAAATCAAGTTTTTTCGGCAGTTCGACGATGAACGAGTTGAGCGGAGCTGCGTGCTGGGCTATGGACACTGTAGGCGAAGCCATGGGTAGCAAAGTTTCTTATTCAACCCACTGCGCTGCAGGTGTAGACTTCTACTTGCGTGGTGCATTTCTCACAGCGTTGTCGAGTATCCCACCACTGCCTCCATGTCGTGGTCGGATGACGAGCATACGTGATTGACAAAACATAAGTGTTAACTGGGGATACGAGGTTGCATATGCAAAAGACACACGGCTATATGCCGGCTCGGCTTACACGATCTGGTCCACTCTCCCCGAGGCATAGTTCTGTATCTTACATGACCGTGTACGTAGCGCCATCTCATTGCAGTAGCTCATATGACACAGTACACCAGCGTAATTCAATGGGCAGCTACTTCAAAAGTAGACTTCAGAAGGCTGCCCAAGTTTAAACATCTCAGTGAACAACGTCTAGACGATTTGCCCCCTGATTAACATGCACATTTACGCCACTAGACCGTAACCTCTTTGCTACATTATAGCACGATTTTGGTCCGAATTAAAACACTGATATAACACAGCAGAAAAGTTACGAATAAGTGCCATAAGTACGCAGAATATTATAAAGCCGTGCACTCTCATTCTTGCTAACTAATCATTTGTTGAAATTCCGGCAGTCTTCTGAATTTTAATTTTTAAACGTGCTGCGCATTAGGTTACAATGCATTGCGGTGAAATTTGATAGATGGCCGCAGAGCCAATTCAACATTTCAGTTTCAACCACAGCTAGTTACCCCTATGCTTTTCTTGGCTTCAATGCCTTTATTCTTTATTCAGAGATACCCCGCTTTGCCCGGGGGCGTGCAAGCAGGGGAGTTACAACTTCGAAAAAAAAAAAACGCATCTTCATTCGCACAGCACACTTGGTCACAAGATAATCAATTCCACTCTGTTACAGTTTGGGCAAAAAAATGATAGCATAAAGGTTCGTTCTAGTTCGACATTCTCAAATTTAAAATCATGATCTGTTCTCTTACATACATGGTGCGGTGGTTTAAAATAAGTGTCTCTATTATTCCGGTTTTGTTTTTATGTGTGCTAAATAGCAATTTTAGTCGCAGTTTCCTTCGGCGAGACGAGAGCGCTTCCCATCCGAGCTCACTTTTCATTGCACTGCAGCTCTCCTCTCGCTTGTATCGCCCATGAACGAACCCTGCCGCTCTATTTTGTATTCTCTCGATTTGGTTGATCAAGGTTTTCTGACGAGGGTCCCAAACACAACACGCATACTCCAAGATCGGATGAACGAATAAAATATAAGCAGTATTTTTTAGGGCAAAAGGTGAAGATTTCAAATGTCGCTGAATAAAATTTTGCGCTCTGGCAGCATTTCCAACTACATTACTCACATGTGCGTTCCAAGAACAATCACTTGAAAACGTCACACCCAAATATTTATGCATATATTGCTGGTCAATAACATCTGTGTTCAAAAAATAACGGGTTTCTATAATTTCCTTTTTTTTCGTGAAAGACAGATGAACGCATTTTTTTATTTAGTTCGATTTTCCACTTCTCACACCAAGAGACAATGTTATTAAGATTAACCTGCACATCGATGGAGTCTTGTCCATTTTTGTTTTTCTATACACTACGCAGTCGTCGGCAAACAAGCGTAATCGCGAAGATATCCCGGCAGGAATATCGTTAATATAAACTAAGAACAATAGCGGCCTTCAAACGGACCCTTGAGGAACTCTCGATGTGACCTAGACCCAAGGAGAAGTAGCACCGTTCAGTATTACGCATTACCGATACTGCAACAAGTAATTGGCAATCCAGTTACACACTTCTTGATTAACATTTGCCTCATGAAGTTTTTGAAGGAGCAATGAGTGACAAACCGTGTCAATCGCCTTTCGAAAATCGAAGGCACAATCTGTTTGCCCGTTCTCATCCACCTGAACCACTGAGTCTTGATAGCATTCAATTAGCTGTGTTGTACAGGACAGTCCCTTGCGAAAACCATGTTGATTATCAATTAATAATCTGTGTTGTAATAAATGTTTCATTATTTCTTTGTACAAAATATGCTCTAATACTTTACATGAAATGGATTTTAAAGAGGTAGGCCTATAATTGTTTACATATTTTTTGGACCACCCTTATGAATCGTAACTACATGTGCCATTTTCCAATCATCCGGCAGCACTCCAGTAGAAAGAGATTTAGTGTAGGTTAGGTAGAGGTAGGATACGATTGGCCAGGCACAGCGCTTCAATATGCTGGGAGAAATACCATCTGGCCCGGGGGCATTAGTTTCATCTATACTTTGTAACAATAATTTGATACCACCAACACTGAATTCGACTGGTTGCATTGATGGCTCCGCTCTCACATGAAATTTGCAAAGGTTGTTTTGGGCAAGAATGCAGAATGAAAAAAATCAATAAAGCCAGCTGCCTTAGCTGTATCATCGGATAGGACCTTATTATGTTGAACAATTTCGTTTACTCTCTTTGAGTCAGAACCGCATCCTTTTACGTATTTCCAAAACAGCTTTGGATTTATTTTCTAATTATCATTAAGTCGATTGAATACTGACCCTTTCCAATGTGAATTTTAGTTTTATATTCATTAGTTACTTCGACCTGCTTCTTAACCTGATAACTGCTTTGTGTTCTTTTGAATGCGTTATATACTCTTCTTTTACTTATTAACCTCAGAATATTACGCTTCATCCATGGTTTCTTAGTTTTTCAGCCCAACTGAATGGACACTCGGTACGTACTTTTCCGTCAGTTCTGTAACTATTGTTTTAAAAAGAGACCACATTTGTACAACATCAGAATTCTCACAAAGACAATCAAAAACAAACAAATGAGCAAATAATTCCTGTGAAATGGCAGAATAATCGCCTTTATTAAAGAAAAGACTGCTGGCTTTATATGGTCGTGATTAAAAAAAATGAAACCCGTTTTCCTCCTCATTCATTCTTGCGAGGGTCTGAAACCTCATAGCCTTGAAGCATTAAGGTAGCATGCATGGGTTTATTAGCCACATGCCTGCTCTCTTCAGTTCAGGTGTTACAAGACGCCATCATGCAAAAAAGGATGTTCCACATCTGCCCACCACGGCTCTAAATGGCGCTGGCTAGAACTCCCAGGGCCACGTATACCACACATAAATACCCAAGTTAGCACAATTGGTAGCGCATTGCGTGTGTACTGCAAAGGTTCTGGGTTCAGTCACCACCAGAGACAAGGTCTTTTCGTCTGCTTTCATTACTTTTTTTCAATATTTTCTACATTTGCATTACAACCACAGCTAATTGCACCAATGATTTTCTTGGCTTAATTGCTTGCGACCTTTATATAATCAGCAAAAATAAGGTAACAAGAAAATGAAAAGAAATAAGCGGAGGACAGGTTCATCGGTGTTCAAAGAAGCACCTTCCTTTTTCTATCTTTAACCAACACGTGCGCCCAATAAGTAACGTCTCTGCCTGCACATCGAATGACAGTGCAAGAGATGCGGCGGGAACCCACAGTTAAATATATGTACAGCATACCAATGCATCTCCTCTGGAGGTAGTGAAGAGCACAGGTGCCAGTAGAGTTGCGTGCCACGGTTCCTCTTGCCAACCCATAGAAAGGAGCATAAGTGATGCTGTAGAGGTTGCCGCTTCAAGCAGTATTCGGGTAGCCATTCATTATCCTGCACGTTGTATCCAATGTATTGTAGATATCAAGGCAGCTTCAGTCCTGCAGCAAATAAAGTGATCAGTTCTAACGAAAATGTTGAGATGCAGGCACTTTGGCAGATGGACGCTAACATGTTGAAGTTTCTGGGATGCCATTCATAATTTCGTTAAACATTGTATGGGCCACTCATACAGGGATGGAAGCAGTCAAAGAAGTTCTGGAGCAACTCTGGGAGCAGCAAATTTGACACACTGGAGCATGAATTGCCCGTTTTGGAGCAGTAAATACATGTTTACATGAGTAGCTTGGTAAAGGTCAATGAGTGAAATACAGGCATATGAAGAAAAGGTGTTCCTTATTGTACTTTACAGAGCACTATTTGATTATGGCAGATCAGTTCTGCGGAAGCCTGCAAGGAAAGTAAAATTCATGGCAGGCTAAGTTTTCACCCACCCTACTTTAGCATGAATCTACGAAGGAGACCTGTACAGGTTTCTCGGAAACTACCATTAAATTACATACTGGATGTGACAACTAACTGGGGCCAAGAAAAAAATAAATGAGTGCTTTCCGCGAACATCGCCCACTCTATGTTGATAGGCTTATGTTAGTGCTACACAAGTTTTTTTTTTCCATTGTGAACAAGCAACTAATATTTAATTGTAATGAATGTTTATTTCCTTACTTATCCAACACGGTGTGAATGCAAAGGTTGTGGAATACGCCAAGAAATGACCAATAACAGCGTTACAACGACCAAGGTCAAGTGTGGTCTTTATTTTCCGGCAAAAAAAAAGATACAAAACATGCTAATTTTTCTTTAAAAATTCAGGTGACAATGCGCCCCGCATCAGTAATATAAGTGGTCTCAGATGGAAACAGTGTCATCAGTGCACTGCATATATTATGAATGTGCAAACCTGGGGCACAGTCTTGTAAAGGTTCGCAAAGTGAACTGTTACCAACATCGCGCTACTTCGCGTTTGGTAGGGACTGTACTTGCACGCCAAAAACTGCTGACATGTCGAGAAAAAACTGCAGCTGCTCATTCCCACTGCCCCCATTTGGCACAGTTTGCGTAAAGATTGATACAATATTTGGTGCGCTGAAGCGTTGTCATGGAAGTCTTCACAAATCCTAGGATGTTTTAAATGCTGTTACCAACCATTTGTAACCATCATGCAAAACTTTTTCGCTGACATTTCATCGATTAGGTAAATTTAAAAATTTAGCTATTGAAACATATTCGTGCACAATGAATGAGAAATATTTGCAGTGGCTGCCATGAACACTCATCAAGGTACAGTGAACAGCATTCAAGTAGTACCCTCTGGTAATTTTTAATTCTTGGCAACCTGCAGTTGAGATAGCAGAGTATCGCAGAATAAATGTGAAGCGACGCACTGTTCATTGCATGTTTGCCAGTATTTTACACATGTTTTGACACACCGGTTGGAAAAAAGACATGAACGGGCATGCTGATTGCACTTCAGCTGTGGTATAAAAGTTTCCCTTGTCGTGCAAGGCATATACATTAGACAGACGGGAAAGCGTATCAATGATTGCTTGGGTGAGCATAGTTACAACCTTCATAAAAGTTAATGAAGTAGGTCCCTTGCCGTGCATTGCAAGGCTTGTTGATGCAAACTAGTTTTTCTAAAGAATGTGTCATCATAGGATGCACTCGCACTCTTCTGATGCGCGATATTATTAAGGCTAATGCCATTGCCAAATACGTTAGGATGTGTGTGAGTACACCCTACTTATCTTTATCAGACAAGGAACTTTAGTTTCTAAGTTGGTCAACACATTTTCAGTGAACTGCAGTCGTATGCTTCTTGTAATGTTGTTTCAATTGTTTTTCTCATGTGTGCTATGAGCGGGGCATATAATGTGCAGTAGGGTCATTAAATAAAACCAGTTGGAAGTTAGCGCTCATCCTGTCACCTGTACTTTTTCTCTCATACTCAAACTGAGTTATGCTAAAGCAAGACAAGAATCCATTCAGTCAGTTTGTGCCTTCGAACCAGTTCAGTGTCCACGGTGCACAATGATGCTTTTATAAAGGGACATTGAATATATTGTTTATTTTGTTTGAATAAATAAGGTTAAGTATTAGGTTCACACTGCATTTTGCAAGTTTCAATTACCCTAGTATAGATTTGTATACTAGGGTGTGAAGGATGAAAACAAGCATTTCCAACCTTACACATTTCCACTGACATGCATTCACTACAACTGAGAGGAAAGGCGCTACGGCTCAACAAGTCGCAGCTTCTGTCCACGGTTGTTGTATATAAATGCATTACGCACCGAGAGAATATGATCAAATCTTAAAGCTAAAACTAAGGTAAAGGCTTGTACCAACACGCTTAAACAAGGGATAACATGTCAAGACACATAGTGTAGATGTAAGAAAAAATAAACGATGGAGTTTTACCTTTTAAAACAACGATCTGATTATGGCGCATGCCATAGTGGGGGACTCCGAAATAATTTTGACCACCTGGGGTTCGTTAACGTGCACCTAAATCAAAGTACAAAGGGTGTGTCGACATTCCGCCGCCTTTAAAATGCGGCCGGGGTGGCCAGGATTCGATCTTACGACCTCGCGCTTAGCAGCCCAACACCATAGCCACTATGAGCAACCACGGTGGGTACAGTGAAGAGCTGTGAAAATGTTTCCTATACCAGAAATAAGTTTTTGGCCAGAGGCTCAATAACCGGGAGAATCGCGCCCTGTCTGGCGCTGCTCACAGTGCCACCTCAGCAAACCGGGACATTTGCACGCGAGAACGAGAGCACAAAGTCCGGCCATGGCTGGTAAACCATATGACGATGCGTTAACAAATTATACAGTAACTAAAACAAAAGGACGAGTAGAAATGAGACGTGTCATTTTTATTTAACTGACATATTATCTTCGCGTCTTTTCCCCCCTGTACGATATAGAGGTTACACAGTTCCGCTTATTCCATATCAGTAGTATGTCTTACATCATGCATGCGCACTGAGCACATCAATTCGTTCTGGATATCGCAGAAGTCGTTGTTCAAGACGTGAGACTCACGATAGCGAAGTCAAATGCGATCCTTTTAGAAATAAAGAAAAAATTGTTTGCCTACGACAAACATTGCAAACAAGAAATAAAATATAAGCTTACCAAAATGCTTCGTCCGGTTGGTGGTGGAGTTCGTTAGCGTTCACCGTTGCGCATTACGCTGTGTTGTTCATCACGCCGCCCTCGCTTGTAGGCGTGAGAAGAGCATCAAAGTATTATTATTTTCTGTCAAATACTGCTTCCTCGCAAGTACACACAGAAAATTTTGAGCTGTCTAGCCTACCCCGGCATACCGACACACAACAGCTTCCCGCGCTCAAATCTCGCCGTGGATTCGAATTCGCACCGCGTGCATTTCGATGAGCTGTTGTGGCGCCACCTAGAAGAGTTTAAATGTGGACGGAACGAAACGAAGTCCTAACATATGTCCGTCTAGATTTCTTTATATTTATTTATTTAAGATATAAGGCGCATGCTGTTTAGAAAATACTCACAGCAAACAACGTTTTAGTCTAGTTTCTCTGGCCCCTCCGATTTATGTCCATTGTCAGGTAGCCTGCGGCCTTTAAACGATATTCCTTACATATTGTGGCTCAATATTGAGGACACTGCACCTGGTTGAATGGGGCTTAAATAGAGGGACAATATTTCGTTCTGTAGAGTATTGCTGTTGGGGATGGAGCGAGCATTAGGCTGCTTCTCGTCGGCAAAAGTAGCCGGACGAGCAAATCACGAAATGCAAGAAAACGAATGGCTTGCATGATTACTAGTACAGTCTCGCTTGTTTGACCAGTGAGAAACAGCATAATTAACAACCTAACAAATACAATGGGCAGCCGCCAAATCGTTGGTCAGTTAGACATGTCAGTGATGAGTCAGATTGGTGATTCTATCGTGTTTGTCCGTTTGTAAACGTGTTGGGCAAAGCTTCGTTTATTCGATGTTGTGCCCTATTTTCACCAGAAAAAGAAAGAAAGAAAAACGGCGTGTTTCTGTTGACGCGGCACGCGCAAGTGAAACGGATTTACATGCAAGCCGCGCGTGTCACGTTCACGCATATCGCTCAATAAAGCACTCCGGCGGTATCGACATACCAGCCGCACCACTGGTGGTAACGGCTAGTGGTACCGGTGGTAAGGGGAGCCGAAAGGACCTATAACCTCAGGGCACTACAAGAATATATTTTATGGTTTCACACCTGCTTACTGCATAAGTGTACAAAGTACATGCATCTTTGGTATATAGCACTGTACTCCTAATGCAAAAATAAACGAATTAAAATTAATTTGTAAACTAAGAAACCAAGGTGAACCTTCAATAATTCACCAATAGGTAGGTTCACACTCAACTGACTCTTGAAACAGTATGCTAGCTGTGTCAAGAATCTTAATTAGTCCAGCAATTAAGGGGGTGACTGTCATGTGCAATGCCTTGGGGAAATGCATGCAGAAGTAGAACAATATAGCTGCTGCCCTGTCTTTGCTCATTCCCTATCAGCTGATTAATCACTTATTCATTTATTTATTTTTATTTTCACATACGGCAGCCCAGTTGGGCTATCACAGGAGTGGGTTTGTACATGCATATAACAAAATATTCTTCTGTACAAATCAACTTCAGCACCTTAAGAAACATGATAACTTCAAAATAAAAGATACAATCAGTATAATAAACACAGCAAGGAATCAAGTTATTTATACAAAAATTTCTCGAAAGGCAGTGACCTAGTTTCACCTGGGAGAAATGAAGTTCAGTTTTTCAATTGTATGAGGAAAGAAGCTACCTAAATAGGTTAGTATGCGGTTGAAATGGTGCAAGGTTACGTTTGTGGCTATTCCTAGTAGGTTTCAGTTTATCAGGAGACAGACAGTTGTTCTTTAATGAGTAGCGTGGGGTGTTAATTAGATTATGCAACTATTTAAGGCATTCACGATCACGCTGCTCAGACAGAGGTTGTAAACCGAGTCGTTATTTTTATTTAAGTCAATATTCCAAAAATTGGAGAGTTGTAATTTCCCCTCACAAGGCCCTACTGGCAATAAAATCACCTTCAGTGCTTGTCGAATGGGTGCCGCAGTGTTACAGTTGACCTGCAAAGGCAGGGCCAAGCCCTTGCTCAGAAAATAGAAGAGAGGCCGGACTGTCTCGAGCCCTGGCTAACTTTGAGCTCTGACTGTGTTGATCGGTATACTATATATTGTATTACCACACAGTACAACGACGGATATTAATGATTATTACAGTAATAATATGTATATATAATAATGATAATAATTCAGATCTGCATCTCCTTCCTTCATGCCACAGAAAATGTCTAGGAAATTCTTGCTGGCAAATCAATAAATATACTTCAGAGCATTGTCGCGTTATCGTTACAGTGTAGAATAACACACTGGCTGTAACATCACTTCGAACCATTAACTGTTGATTGGTCAAACCTGTGCCCAGAAAAACATGTGGCACTCAAAGCACAACAACCTAGCGGCGAACATGGTGTGTCAAGCACGTCACATGACTCGTCAAAGGTCGTAACGTAATCACTGGCGCTATATATATATATATATATATATATATATATATATATATATATATACCTTCCGCAAAGTACAACACTATTTGCATCTTGCGTTGACTGATATCTTTCAGTTGTTAGTAGGTGAAATGCAATCCACAGAAAAAGGATAAACAATTGTATGCATGTGTCAGTATAATCATGCAGCATCAGGCTGGGCATCAACCAAACGAATTCTTAATATCTGTAACTGTGGCGAGGAAAGCATATGTCGCCTTCAAGAAGACGAGCCCACTTGTTGAAACGTTGGCTCCTGCTTTCACCTTGTTCTCGTTTTGCTCATCATCTTAAATTTCCATCTCCCGCCTTCCCCATTGGATTGTATACATCCCTTCCCTTGGATTGCATACATGGTATTTTAACACGCAGCCTAAAAGGTTGCAGATTCTTCTTCTATATGCATACTTGGTATCTAATTGTGAATCAGCAACACACTAAAAAAACGTTTTCTTCTAGCATAACACTGAAGCATACAGAGCTGAAAATTTATTGTGCCTACCTGGGTGTCATTTCACATATTTAAGAGGTGAATCATTTTCCTTTGTGTACATATGCATTGGGCTAGCTCCCACATCGAACTATATGTAATCAATCTGCAGAGTTGGCACAGTAGGAATTCACAAGACAAATTTTCGCACAGTGCTTTGTTTACACTTTTCTACATTTCTGTATGCAAGATATAACGCTACAATTTACGCTGTGCTTGTTGTGCAGGCCATATTTTGATGCTAATGAATGGCACCTGTATAATCATGTAAGACTTTTGTTAATATATTGGCACAGGAGCACCTTCTGTTAATTTGTACGTATATTTCTGACCAGCAACACAACCAAGCAGAGGTATATTGTGCTGTAGGCGAAACAAGTGGCCACTTAGATTTTGCAGCTCTAGATGGGCACATCGCACCTAGTCGTTCCTCAACCCACTTTAACATTTACATTTCACCGATGGGCAATAGACAATGTTGGATTCCGTAAAATATCCAATTTCAAGTGCACTATGGATGACTTACTTTTGAAAGAGCAATGAAGTGATGCCTGGAAACCTGTGCACCAACTTTGTTCCCATATTAGTTGCCAATGCCTTAGAATGTGTCTTAAAATTCTTCATATGATTCACCAAAATTTGGCACTAGAGTAGAGAGGAGTGCAGTAGTTTGACTTTACCTGGGGTGGCAAAATGCCTCACAACACTGCTACATCAAAGTAGCAGTGTTGCAGCACTCAAAGGGATTCAGTTGAGCGCATCACATAACAGGGTAGGGAGGAGTACAAACATGAATAAGATTACAAAGTAAGAGTTACAATAAATAATAAGACAAAGTACAGAACAAAGGTATGCTAACATTGTCTAGCTATTAAGAAACAGAATGTAAGAAATCATAAGAATTGCAAAACGAAAGTTATGCACACAGCACAAACAAATTTTGAAAATATGCATGCCCACATGAACTACGGTATTAATACAGGTATTTATTAGTAACTCACAAAAACAACTAAACAAGAATGTAATACAAAAGGCAACTAATTAACCATGCGTAGCACGTCCTAATATTTCAGTGTCATATTCTGTGGCAATATCAGAGGGAAAGCAGTTCCATTCAGTGATGGTGCAGGGTATAAAAGAGCATGCATATTGTAACGTGTGACATGGTGTGCACTTGAATTTGAGGTGGTGATCCCGGCATGAAAAGACGACAGGTGGGGACTGAAAGAAATGATTGGGAAGAGAAGTATGATTATAAAGTTTGTCAAGCAGGCAAAGACGCACTGACTTGTGGCGAAGGGATAGTGCTTATAAATCAGTACATGCTTTTAATGATGACACGCAAGTGTGAGATGAATAGTCGCAAAATATGAAAGCGAGCAGCCCAGTTTTGAACAAATGCAATCTCGTCAACAATGTATACCTGCCAGAGTACTATATTAGCGATGTGTATTCGAGCTTTGTATGGATTAGCGTAGTGTAAGTAAGTTTATGTATGTTGACAAGAGCATGCTTTAGCTTTCATTTGATGATGCCAAGACCGTGACCAACTGCTGTAAAGATGGAGTAAATGTGGTGGTTTCGTATTAAGTCGTAATGTAAATAACAACCTGTGCTGGTAGTTGAATGTTCAAGTGGGATCTTCGAAATAGTCGATGACGTGTGAATTAATGTTTTCCATAAGTTTGCGAATTGTACCGGTTGATGAACTTCATGGGTAGTTAAGGGGTGAGAAACACTCACCGGATTTACAGAATGGGATGACTTTAGCCACTCGCCAGTCTTAGGAATAAGCCCAGGAAGGTATGTCGAGACACTGTGACACATTCTTGAGTAGCTTGTTATTAAATTCGCTGCGACATGATGTAGATGAATTTTTATACTATTTAGTAAGATAAAAATGCCTGACTCATTAATCACAATTTCAGACATGTCAGATTGCATGGGAAAGTCAGGGCATGCAGTGATGTCTTCGCAGGTGGACACTCAACAAAACATATCATATAATGACTGCACACACTATAACTCGGGAACTACGTCACCACCAGAATTAGGACTATGTCAGGCTGTGAATAGGGGTTTATTACATGCAATAATCACTGTTATTCATGATTAATCATAGCTCTAAGTCTGCTGACGTGTGAACTTTAGTAGCATCTGGCATTCTTTGTCACATAATATGTATCTTTGCCATGCCATGTTTTCTTTTCTGTTAAAGAGAAGTTAAGCTGACGTACTATAACTGCGTGATCAGACAGCCCGTCCAGGTGAGTAATGCCAGAACAGATTAGCGGATCGCTCATCGAGATGAGAAGGAGGAATAAACATTTATTTTCGAAACAGTATCCTGGGTTAAACCCCAGTTCTACTCTAGGTGGGAGGTCTCCTCATTCCAGGAACCCTCTGGCCTTCGCTGCCTATTTGGCTATGGCGACGAGGTGTCGTTGTTCCAGGCACTCGAAGATGAGCTTGGCCTTTACGTTTCAATGAGGTATTCGCTTTCTTGTCTGGCGTTATATTCTTTCGGTGAATGCGATGCGTCTGTATCTAGATGCCATGGACACTCGAGGATCAGGTGCGCCAAGGTGCCTGGTAAGCAGCACATTGGGCATTGGTATCCTTGTCGCATTAGGTATAGTCTGTGCATGATTGTTCCGTGGGTGTAAGTGTTACTCTGTAGTCTTCCGAGTGTGGTACTTTCTTCTTTAGTGAGCTTTGGGTGAGGTGGTGGGTACACTTTACGTTCCAGCCTGTGATGTTGAAGGATCGCTGAGTAGGTGACGGGTACAGTCTGTGCCCCTGCTGAAGCAGACCGGGCATCTTGAGAGTAGGAAGGGTTGGCCCGGCAGGTGTGGCTTCGGGCCGCGGCGTGTGCTGCTTCGTTTCCCTCCAGCCCGTCATGCCCAGGATCCCAGGTCACGCAGGTGTAGGGGATCGGAGTGCTGTCATGCTTCAATATCTTTACTGCTTCTGTTGACACGTGACCGTTAGCGTAGTTTCTGACAGCTGCTTCAGAAGCAGAAAAAACGACAGCTGCGTCCTTGCATGTGGTAGTTGCTAGGGTGATTGTAGTCTCTTTTGCAGTCTCAGGGTTTTGTGCATGGACTGTGGCAGATGCTAGCTCTTTTCCCTGAAAATCTACGACGCTCAGAGCATAAGAATTTCTTTGCGGGTATTTGGCTACGTCGGTGAATCTGGCGTCCGGATCCTGCCTGTGTCTTCGCCGTAGGGCATCCACTCGGGTTTGTCTTCTTTTCTTGTCGTACGTGAGGTGCATGTTGCGTGTGATTGGTGCTATGCACAGGGATTTGCGGATGTTTGGAGGAATTCTTTCTTATCGGTCCATGGTGGCTTATAAAGGTTGTATATTGTCCATCCAGCGGACAACAATTATCCCATTGACGCTCAGCACGGGCTCTTCGTGCCCGCTAGGTTGGCGCTTGACAAATTGTGGTCGAGCTATAGGGCACTCTTTGGGAACACGGTTCTGCTTCACTGTGCCCATGCCTTCGTAGCCCTGTGCCTTGAAATGCCTGAGTAGCGGCATGCCTGTGAATGAATAAATTATCAAAATAGAAAAAGAAAGGAAGGTCGTGCGTCTCTGCTGCGAGTTCATCCACCATTTGAAGAAGTGGCGCCGCTGCTTTTCCGAAGTCCTTTTCATATTTTTCAGATGTTCCGGAATCCCCTGCTTGCCTTGATACACATTGAAGTTTACAAGGTATCGATTCGTGGCATTTAGACACCATACTTTACACGCGAAGCGGATAGGCTTTCCGCGTATAAACTGTTTACAGCCATGACGACGATAATACTCAATCATACGTTCATCATAGCTCAGGTGACGCACAGGTTGAAAGTTCACCTGGTACCTTGCTTTCAATAGTGCCATCAATGAACGCAACTTTGCCAACTTGTCACTAAGCGTTAGGCTTGCATTTCGCACAGTGCAGGAATCGCATTATCTGTACGAAGCGATTTTTTCGCAAAGCATTGTAGGCCATCGTGTTGCACATATCCAAGCCGCTGTCCCAATAGCACTTTTTCCCTGGCAAGTGGTTATAGCCGGACAAAACGAGCACTCCAAGAAAACCTCATTCTTCTTCGGTAACCTCCGGATCGGGAATATTAAAAATAATGCATTTTTTCTTGTTTGTTTGACTAGCAGCTCCACGACGGCTTCGTCAAAAACAGATTTCGAACAACTCAACAAGTGAAAAGTCCCTGTAAGCAGCAAAGTTTGGGTAGGGAAATATGCCAAGGCTTCTCTGGAGATCACCGTTCGTCCACTCAAAAGCAGTTGATAATATCGCAGTAATGGCCGGATCAACTACAGCAGCAGAAACCTCTTATGTTCCCTCACCTTGCCTGCCGGGGTAGTCATCATCCGAGTCGGATCCACCAATGCGGCGGCCGTCAGAGAAAACAGTTTCAGCACCGGCTCATAGCTGCCGCCCGATTAGATTGTCAATGAGCCCACCTGAGTCTTCATCGGCTGACTCTTCATCCGAATAGGTGCTAGCCTCTCGCGGGTCGATATAAATCACTGACACGTAGTCATCGTCTTCTTCGAGTATCTTCACTATTTATTCCAACATCAACCTATTCAGATAATAAAATAAGAAATAAGCACTGTGGGAACGCGCCAGAAGCCGTGCAAGAGATGAGAATGCAGTTTAAAAAAATACGAAGTTAGGTAACCTAAAGGCCCAGCGTGACCATATGGTAACGCGCAAGATAACACGCTCGTTCATGGATAAATCAAACATTAACCTTTCCCAAATGCTCATCAAAGGTCACATATTCAAAGAGCAATATGGAGATAAGGATATCCGACTATTGCTTAAACAAGTAGGGAAAAAAACGCATTACCCCTTGGAGTGATGCATGGCGACGCTGCTCGCACAGCAACACTTATTCCCGTCTTTGTGAGGGGCTCCCACAAAACGACTGACACCTGCTGCAACTTGATATCCATAAAGGGAACTCTCATCTGTCTAACAACATGTCAAAGACTATTTTAGTGCCGTTTTGTTAATCTTAATTAATTGAAATCCACTGTGCAGACTAGCGTGACCATATGGTCACGCTGGTTAATAACGGAGAAATTAAAATTGCCATAAATGATCAGAGTAGAATGCCAAAGGAGCATATGCACTTCATTTAGAATGTTTTGAAACTCGCTTAAAAATGCTTAATTTACATCCCAAGGGCAGTAGTATGCGCTTATGATAACATTCCGCTTGAGCATTGAAGTGAAATGAAAATGTGCTCTAGGAATGAACGAATGCCAGCTGGAACTGCAAGAAATTATTTTTTTAAAGCTATGAGCATGCCACCTTCTATGCAGGTGCTTCATTCACAACAAAAAGGGTTGTATGCAGATGTGGAAAGAAACATTTTATTGAAGATGGTATCGTTTAGCCACGTCTTGGTTAGTACAAGAAGAGATGTCGCGCATGAATCAATGAGCGATGAAAGTGACATATATTTTGACATCACACTTTAACCGTTTGTGTATAAGAATGACAGGTTTGTAGAAGTGTTATTGGTGTGTGGTTGCATAAGCTGTCAGTTTCCACACTTGCAGAAGATAAAGGTTTGGCTTGTCATTCCAAAGAATGCTCAGACAGATGCCTCCAAATACGTGTCGAGAAAGATGCAGACAGATGTAGACAGATGTCTCCAAATACAAGACAGATGCAGTCCCAAACACACGTGTCGTCGTTGACCAAGAGCTTGGTAAAAACCAAGCAAGCTAAGTGTGAGCTGTCTCAAACTGAATATAAATTTAAAAAATAATAAGCAAATTAACATATCTGTCATCCTTCTGATTGCTGATTTGCTGTTCCTAAGTGATGGAGTAGTGCAAAAGTGACATAAATATTTTGTTTGTATATATTGTAGTCAACCCACAACAACAGTAAAAAAAAAGAAAGAAAGGAAGGAAAATGTAATTATGTGAAATTATACAGAAGGAGCATCTTTTTTTGACATGCTGAAGTAAACAATCAATATATGCACATATGTGAATACGATATATGTGCATGCAATAAAATAACTTTCACCAGACATATTATGTCAGCAAGACTGCAAGGTGGGCGAATCGGTTAGGATTTCTCTTAGTTTTGGTAACAGCTAGCTCAAAGGTACGATGAGTAGAAAATGTTATTAAATACACGAGCAGGGCTGTTAATGGTTTGTGAACACTTTTCTGTAACGCTATGTGTCATATCCGCGACCACAGCGACTAGGCCGGTATGGATAAGCGTAGGCTATGATCGAGCTATTCCTTGTCATTTGACGCGCTGATAACCACGACTTATTACAATACGGCAGTTTCTTGCCGTTCGCTAATCCGCCTTGGGCAAAGCTTCCGTCGTTATGTGCCGCCTCACGTCCGCCGTGCGCGATGCCGGCCGGGCAATAATAGATTGACTTTTGGATGATATGCTCGCTGCGTGAGGGAACCCCGCAGGTGAAAGGCATGGGAAAATAGCCCATTCTTACGACGCGGGGTTCGATATATGACCTGCGATTAGCCCGAGGGTTCTTAGAATAACTGCGTAGAAGGTGCGCGGCCCAATGCTTCGCGTAGCCCGATTGTAGCCGGTGGACATTGTAAATAGGTAGTCGAAATGAACATATTTGAATTTCGCTTGCGTTTCGCTCGAGCAAGAACTTTCAACGACTCGCTGACTTCCCGGCGGTCGCCAGTGAATGTTCTCCGGCCAGACGCTCCTAGGTCCAAGCCCGGCCCGGGCCCGAGTCAGCAATTGCTTGCCGCCCCGAGCGCCCTCGGACCGAGTTTGTCTGTCTGGCCACCGCTAGTCGTAAAATCATGTTTTGTGAACAGTTAGGTTAGCGTGTTGACGGTACGTGAAACGTCAGTCGCTTCCGTATATCGCAGCTCTGTTAATTGGCATTCACTTTGTTTTTCTTATTTTGTTACACAGTAGGTGCAATTGCGATCATTTTATTCCGATGTTTATGCTTAAAGCCAATATATATATTTTTTCCTGCGACGTTGTCGGCGATATAGCAGGCAGGCCGGACTGAGGTGTCGCACTCGCTAGGGCCTTTCCTTGCGGTGCTGCGCGTAGGCTATCACCGATAGGTCTTTTATATGGACGGTAGGTAATAATATTAACGGTAACCCTGAGAAAGGAATCCATGTGATATACTGGCCTTGAAAATAGGTTCATGTTTGCCAAATCGCACCGTATGTATGTATGACTCCGTCGAATTGGCACGTACAGTTGAGAGGCTCTCATGAGATATATATTGCTCGTCAACGACATGCCGATGAAATGATGTTTAGTATTTATCTCGCACACAACTATAAACGAACTTCCTATTAGCGTGTGGACGAATGATGAGCGCGGAATATATGTACAGTACCGTGCATATGGCATATGTGCAAAACATATGTGCATAAGGGACCGGAGTTGGCTGTCTGAAACCCACTGATGTCTCCATTATAAACGTAAGCAGCAGTGCTTCTGTCATGCCCTGCTGCTTAATTTCAGAGAGACTAAGAGATGAATGAAAGGCATACATAGAAACATTGAGATGAGCGGTATTTATGTTCTTTTGCAATATCATGCTGCACTTACCACAAATTATAAACACTGCATTGAACACTGCAATAGTTGTCTCTAGCTTGCTCATTTTAATAATAGTTCCATTCACAGCCTCAACTGAACAGTGTTACACAACATATTAACTTATTGTACTAAAGTCTGAAAGTGTCTTGGTTAGGCATGCATTTATGTATACTGGATGAGTGAGCTGCATATGAACACACTCTAGTGCTGCTTTCCAACTGAGATTATTCAATCCATTGAGCAACCTGACTTTAAGCCTTCGCAGGTGACTGTTCAAGTCAATGCACGTACATTTGCCCACATCTACTGTTTGTTCTATATTGATTTCTCTCTTAGGAGTAATCACGGTGGATTATATGGCATATTACAATTTTAAACATTCAAGGCCATAATAATGAATATAATATAGCCTTTGAAAACAAAAAGCATAGACAGGCCATCAAAATGACAGCAAAAATAAAGAACAAAATAATTGTTTGTTTAAAAGAAAGCCTAATAAACTTGTAACCCAGCATGGAGGAGATACTACCTGTGGTGTCCACAATTTAGTTAGCGGGGAGGCCTGAATAATGGTCGGCTCAACAAAGAACGCCATCGGTCAGGCATTTTGGTGGCTATACTACAAAAAACTACCACCTTTTCACAGCTGTACTGATGATGAAATGCTTGTACACAGTTTTAATGTTACAATTCCATCTGTCTGGGAAAATCTATGATTTAATCACCCATGGCATGCCTCTCGGCTCTTGAAAGTTGGGCTCCAAGACAGGTATGCTATGTATATCATCGACCGTAAGTACCAGACAAGCAATACCAGAGTAACAGGGGAATCACCCATTGCAATCACCTCTGAAAATTTAGTCAATGGAGTTAGAGAGCTCTTCTGAATCACCTTTCTAACAGCGGAGTAACACTGTACCCTTTTGGAACAATACAGTTGTGTTTCTCTGACATGACCCAAATACCTCAAATGGATCCCAGCACATATGGGAGAAGTAACCATGAATGGCTCTCCCAACCTCACGAGAAGGCCCATCGAGCTGCGTGCGAATTAACCCACTGCGGCTCAGACAGTGACGGCCCAAACCCCGCCACCCCCGGGGAATGAGGATGGACTGCGGGGAGGCAACGACAACAAAGTAGCGATACGAAACAGGGAAAGACCGTTCAAGTACCACGACATACTGACACACTATACGAAACAAAGCGAAACATACTCACAACCCCGCAAACAACTCGACAGTTCTGAAGAAAGAGATTGGAGATGGTTGCAAACCAGAACGTTCCGAAACCGTGTACATGTAAACAGAGTAGATTCAACACAATACCCAGATGCGAGCTGCAAGCTCTGCAAGCACGAACACGCACACATGGCACACATCTTATGGAAGTGCGCACAGATCAGATCAATATATGTAGAGGACAAGATTGAACCGCGCCTGCTCGAGGAGTGATGGCTAAGCGCTCTGACTGGCTCGGAACTGCACAACCAACTATGGGCTATCCAGTGGGCCTGGACAGCGGTGGAAAGGCTATGCCTCACCGCAAATAATGCCCGGGTGGCCCGAGTCCAGGCTGGCAACCTTGCAGATCCATTTCTCACTAAAGTTATTTCCATATGCCCCTCCCTGGTTAAAAAAAAAATTACCTTCCTAAACGCCGCTTGCATCTTTAGAGGCATGACTTATAGAGATACATTGGCAATTTAATCTTTCCACCATGGATGCTAAAAAGTCTCATAAGGCAGAATTCTACTTGCTGATAGATGCTCCATTTCAAAGAACGTTTGCCCTTTTTACACACAATGATTTGTTTAAGGTCACATTCAGAGCAAGTTAAAAGCACAATTAGGCCTATAATTCCCTGCCTGTAATGGTCCTTTGTACAAACTTGCTGTGAAACAGTATTGCATGAAGCTACACTGACTCTCTACAACTGCAGAAGATTACTCTCTTCATTCAGGCAGCAGTGACATTTCTTTCCATTCATAATAAGTGATTCAAAATGCCTGTGCTCACATTATTAGAATTACGTATTTCCTGATGATAAATTGCAGTTAAGAATACTGTGTCCTTGACAGTGCTGGCAAAATTAGTGCAGCAAAGGCTGTCGAATTTGAGCGTAAAAGCATGTGTCGCATCAGAGCAAACATTCCGGGGTAGAAAGATGGTAAGTGAGCCTGGCACAAGAGGTGCGGGTAGATACATGTTCTTGATGTTGTGTTTGTTCATGGCATTGAAAATGCCATAAGAGTACCTAGTGTAAGCAAGCATTAAAAGTGAGTAGTTGTGAAGCTTCTGTATTTTCTGAAAAAGCTATGTTGCTGAACTGTCTTGCTTCAGCTGTTAAATGGCACTCAAAGAACTGGTGTGTGTCTGTATTTGGGCGATGTTTGATAAAAATGAGGCTGCCTCATTGGTTTCATGTGTGACTTTACCGTGTACCAGCCCTGTTCTGCAGACTCTTGTCATGTATGGTAAGAAGCTCAAGTAGGGTTGCAGACAGCCATTGTATATTCCTTATTTTTATAAAGAGGGAAGTACTTAAGGCTTACTTATACTATGCTTCCATCTCCTGTAATAGCAGCGCCTGTACAAAATACATTGGTCCAAAGGAACATCAGTGTACAGCCGTGCCATAGCCTTAAGTCTGTTCTTGCACCCAAGCAATCAGAAGTGACTGCAACATGCAACCTCTTTAATTCTCAAGCTCATTCACGTTGAATTAGCAACGCTGCCATGGTGTTCACCTGGGCGTGTTCTTGAGCGAACAGAGGGAGAGCAGCTATTGCCCTCGTCACGTTCTGAATAATGATCTCAATCTGGTCTCTCTGCTTCGGTGAGAGCCAGTAAAAATGAGCCTGATAAATAATACGTGGCTGGAGTACAGACCAAACAACATTACTGGCTACTTCAGTACATGCCCCTCGATATTTTGAAGCAATCATTCATATCTGCTGGATGGATGACATTGGTGTCTTCTTTACTTTGCCTAGCCAATTTTATCGTGTTCCAGATTGGCAAACATCGAGACCAAGGATCTGTGCTTCTATTTCTTGTAACAAGGACCAGTGCCGTAGCATGGAATATTTTTGTGCGTGTGTTGGGGGGGGGCGAGGAGGGCAGGGAGCAGGTGAGCACTGTCTGCACATCGTCTTATGCCAGGTAAACAGAAATTTTGGGTTCGGGGGCAAGACGTTACGTTCCCGGTGTCGAGCATGCTGCAAGGCAATGCCGGTCTAGTCTGGTGTGGTTGGAAACGCCTGTCTCAAACTAATTGCCAAGAATTGTTAGAATGCTATATTGTGGCTCCTTTTCCTTGCAGCAAAGTGTGTATTTTTCAAAATGAGTGATGCACGAATGATGGATGTCGTTCCACCTATTGCTGCCTGCAAATGTGAGCCACAATTCAGGAGCACAGCAGTACTGGGCGGTAATGCTAGTAAATTGACATAAGTAGCAAGGCTTCATTGTGCATACACTGGAGTTAAATGCCATTTATGATTAAAATGGCTGTGACATATGACTAGGCTTTGTTTTTTGTGGCTGTTATCTGGCTTTCGTGCACCCCCTGCATGGGCTGTATTATTCTTGCATCCCTCTGACAGTAAACATTTGCTTGCGAGTACTTCTTGCTACCTTCATTACTGATTTTTTTCTTGATACTCAGATCCCCATCTTTGCTGTGTGGCCTCTGGCTGTTTAAGTCCTTACGAATGCAGACTTGTATGATGTTAACATACCTGAAAAGAAGCAGTATACACACTGAATACTAGAATTACAGGAAGCCACTGCTGTAAAATTAATGGTTAGTCTTGAAAAGGGTCAGTTGAATTGGCCGCAATGAATAATTTACTGAAGCTATAAAAGCTGCTTTCCTGAAAAATTTTCCAAGACAAATACAGCAATATGTGTGACATGTTTGACTAGAATTCACAATTATCTGAAACATATTAGCTTTGAGAATTTGTCGCAGGTGCCAGAAGCACACTTATTACAGAAGCTAGAAAGCAATGCAATGACAGCCACACACCTCTACCACGTGGAATAAAAAAAATCAGACGGTAGCACCCTACCCAGCGAGATAAAAAAACAAACGCATGTTGTCATTTACTGAAATTGCTCTTTATTTTTAAAACTTCAATTCAGAACAAGTTGCTGCAGAGTGTATTAATGTTTTCGTCGGTCCATATTACATGCCCCTCTGTGGCAGAAAAATGTTGCACATACACAATCGATCATGCATGCCCTCCGACAAAGAATACATTTTCTGCATGGAAACTGAGTGAATAAAGCAACATGTGGCTCATTTGTAATTGCACGTAAACTTGATGGCTTATAGCACTAAGGGCAAGTAGTAGTAGTATAAACTTTGTTTCTCTTAGTGGTTTGGGTGGTCGGTGCGTCCCTCAATTCAGGGCTCCACTGGTCTTTGTGGTTTGCTGGGCTTGATCGAGAAGAGCTCTCTGGCTCCCTACATCTTCACTAGCAAGCCAAACATCCCAGTGTCTGTTACTTGGCACTTGCGCCATAAGGGGCGAATGGGAATGTGAAGGCTGTAGTTCATACATTCATGTTACATGGGCAAGAGTTGGCAGCTCCCCGAACCAAGAACACGTACTTTCATAGAATGCAGAGTGTATCTTACTGAGTATTTGTAGGTGTAGATACGTGTTAGTCTTTACACACCGCCAATCCCTGGCCTGTTCTCCCATAAGGTTGGGGTGCGGGCGGCTGTATTTTTGTCTCTCTTTTTCCTGGTTTTCGAAGGTGTGGTGTGGGTCGATGGCGGGTTCCTTGAAAGTACCGACTAGTGCTCAGATGCTTATTGCCCGAGTAGTTCGGTCTGCCCCCTCATTTCCCTCGAGTCCAGAATGTGCCGGGCACCAAATTACTACCAGGTGTAATTCTGTGAATTCTGCGTGGGATGGTACCCGTCATTAACAAACAGCATGCTGCCTTAGAGTACATTATGGGCAATACAGATTGTTTCTTTTGCTTCTGCATCTCGAAAGGCCAGCGCTATGGCTGCTGCATCCACGGTACAGGTGAAGGGTTCCGAATGGAGGTTTTTATCACTGTGAACCGATTGAAGGCCACCATTGTGAATTTGTCTGTTGCCACTCTACATGTATCTGTTTAGTATATGTCTGGATTTCTTTCATGTTTTTTTTTGTAAAGCCTTTGATTGCACTTTTCTGCTTTGGTGGTGTTCCGTGCTCATATTCTTTGGGATTGGTGAAACTAGAATTGTCTCTCTTGTTTGTCTGGGTAGCAAAACTGTTTTTCCCAGCCATACTGCGCTCTCAAGGGATATAGCACCTTTTGCAATAGGGCCTTTCCTTGTTTTGTCGAATTCAGGCGTTCTTGTTCTGTCTGAGGCATGACCACTGCTGTGGCATGTCCTTCATATGTGTTGCGAATACCAAGAGCCTCCAGATTTTTGGCGCTAGTGTTTTTGGGAGCCCTAACTGCCCTGATGTTGGAGGTCACTTCAGACATTCCAGCCTTATTTAGATTTTGAAAGGGGAGGCTATAGGTCACCCTACATGATGGAGCTCACTTCAGACATTTCAGCCTTATTTAGTTTTTGAAAGGGGAGGCTATAGGTCACCCTGCTAATGATGAATGCTTGCAGAAGTCTGACTGCATCCGCTTCATTGAAGCCTCTTTGTTGTTTTGTGACTCTGTGGATCATTTGTGCCACATTCCTTGTTCTTTGTTTTAATGTTTCTAGCATGTGTGATGCCCTGCCATTGTCTTGGTACAAAAACACAGAATACATTAAGGTATGTGGACAACAAGGGCAAGAAACAAGAAAAAGAATTGAGATTGGCTAGGTGCTTTCTTTTAATGCAGTGAAACCTAGCTAAAGTCCAAGTATGCATTCACACGACATCTGCACATGAGCATATGTTACTAAAATACATCAAAGCCTAAACAAGCAGACAAATTTGCAGGCTTCTTTAAATTTATTCCATTTATCCTTTTCAGCACTGGTCAAACGTGCAATACTTGACTTTGAAAACGTAGTTGGTGTCTGCATACAGAAAAAAAATCGTATGCTGTAACTGCCTAAAATTTATTTCTAATGCAGAAACTTTTGTGCATAGACAATTTGGTACAAGAAAGTGCTGGTACAGATTTCCCAGTGAAAATGCATGCACTTTTAAGCTTATTTCACAAAGCTGATAAAATGAACATAATTCTGTGCACACACTGCATGCCTCCACTTAACAGAGAAACAGGCTGCCTGTTCGCATTGTTCATGCTGCATAACAGTAATTTGCCCTCTTAAAAATAATGTTGCTGTGACACAAATCGCTGTCACAACCTATATTGACACTTATGGAATAGTTATCAAACACACCTCATGACGAAAATACGCCACTCTTTGACCCGCCGTGGTTGCTATAACTGTCCTTGGCGTTGTGCTTAGTATTAAGCACGGGGTCGCAGGATCAAATCCTGGCCACGGCGGCCGCACTTCGATGTTGTGGCATGCAAGAACGCCCGCGGGCCGTGCATTAAAGAACTGTGCACGGTAAAGAACCCCAGGAGGTCAATATTAATCGGAAGTCCCCAACTGCATGCGGCGTGCCTCGTAATCAGATCGTGGTTCCGGCACGTTAAGAGCAAGAAATTGAAAAAGAAGTCTCTTTTTTGTACGGCACTAGCTCCTTGAGTTTTCTTGAGCGGACCGACGGGTCTCAACACCGCAACAGAAAAGGTGTGAGCATTATGTGCATTACGAAATGGGTCCGCGCCGTACTTACCACCGCAGCTGAATATATAAGGCCGCGTGAAACATGAGGCAACTGGGCAAGCGATAATCCGAAACACGCCGTTTCCAAAGCAGTCGACACTGTACGCACTCTCATTTTGTGAGGACTCTGGGTGAGGTTTCACTAGCCTCTTTCATATCGTGGCACAAGAGTGTATTGTAGTACACAGCTCACAAGGCGATGGCTACGCGGTGGCCGATCACCGCGGTGCTGCGAAGTGGGGCAGGTAGTTTTCTTGTGAAGTTCCACATTAGACGAAACACTCTCCGACGGCCGCCGTAATTCTCTCGTACGGACACACATAGACCACACGCAGAACTAAAGAGCAAAACAGGTGCCGTCACCGGCGCCGACGCCAGTGGCGCTTCGCGGGCTTTGTCTTCAGTTTCACTTTTAGTTGATGGAAAAACGAACAGATGCGAGGACATTCTGCGGCGAAGCCGTCGAAGTTTTGCATGGTTCCGCTTCCGAAGTCAGGTCGTCAGGTGCCGACCGGGGGTTCTGGCAGCGCGACAGGACATTGTGGGCGACGAGGCGAACAAATCGTCTATTATATCGCCCTAAATAAGCTGGCTTGCGCTCTGGAAATGTATAAATTTGCAGAAATAAAAAGAAAGAAGAAGAACCACTTGGACAATATATCTCTCCTTTCTCGTCTGCTTCTCAGAGATGTGCATATTAAAATAAAATAAATATAAAACAGGAAACAGAGAACTCCGTTTACGCTAAAGGGAGGCCTCTATCTCCTAAACTCCCTCCTAAAAAGGATGTAGAATTGAGGTTCTTTCTCCTTCTTTCATCCCCATTTTGCGAGGGAGTGAAATGGAGGACGCTGAACATTTCTGCACCAGTGTAAAGGAGCACGGTCTTCAGGCACATAGTCTCAAGGGAGGTCACATCCCTTAATATGCCCTTTTCGGCTCATTTTCGTTTACAGTGTGTCTATTTCGCATTGGGGGACGCCGCCAGGACGTGGTTCGAGAATCGAGAAGCCACCTTGACGACGTGGGACCTCTTCTGACACGGCTTCCTGCAAACATTTACAAGCGCCGTGCGAAAAGAGCGAGCCCAAGCTGCCGAATGAGACGATCGCTATCTTCGCTGAGGAAATGAGCTGTCTGTTCCGCCACGCCGACCCAGAAATATCCGAGGAGAAGAAAGTCCGCCAACTGATGCGTGGTGTAAAGGAGGAACTTTTCGCCGGAATGGTAATAAGCCCACCGAAGAGAAGACACTGGAATTGCGAAACCGGCAATTCGACCAACGCACCAAGCCAACAAGCTACGCCGGAATTCAATCACTGCCCAAGGACGATCTGTGCGAGACCATCAGGGCCATTGTGCGCGAAGAACTTCGCAAAGTCTTGCCATCGTCGCAGCCCTTAGTGGCCTCGATCGCCGACATCGTGAAAGAAGAGGTGCACCGATCGCTTGGAGTTCCTGAGGAGCAACCACAATTACCGCAGCGCCAGCCAGAAACGATGACTTACGCCGCCGTCACACGCCGTCAAGGTCCCCCATTCGCGACCGCACCAGGGCCCTGTAACACCGCAATTCCGTCGTCCGCCGCCACCAGCACGACCACCCGTCGCCCAGCGCACCTACGCGAGTAAGACGGATATTTGGCGTGCTCCCGACCACCGCCCGCTCTGCTACCACTGCGGCGATCCAGCCACGCGTACCGCCGACGCTCATACCGCGACCTGGGATTGCGAGGCTTCGCCGTCAACGCACAGCGCCGAGGGAAGGTGAGCGCCCTCGTGACATCGCCGACTACATCGCCGCTACTCAGTGGAGCCCTCGACGACCGTCCCATTCGCCGTCACCAGGCCGCTACCTGTCGCCGCAATGCCGACCATACATTGGCCCAGCCCGGGGCCAATGTATGGTCCTGATCCGGAAAAGTAAAAGCAGCAACCGATGGAGGTGCAGTTGCTGTTCCTCAAACTGACGAAGATCCTCCGCCACCGACGAAGACGCCGAAAATACTCTCTCGACGACATAACGACGATGACACACCGCCGTCCCGACGAAGCTGGCAGGAAAAAACACGCTGATGAAAGACCACCTGACGACGCCACGTACCAACCACAGGTCATCGCGACGCAGCCGTGATCCGACGTCAAGGACTAACTGTAACGCAAGACAAAGAGCCACCAACCTCGACGTGCTTCTTGACGGCCACGCAGTCACCGCCTTAGTAGACACAGGAGCTGATTACTCCGTCATGAGTGGACCCATCGCAGCCCAATTGAAGAAAGTTAAGACTGCATGGGAAGGCCCGTTCATTCGGGCCGCTGGAGGACACCTCATCACGCCTAGTGGATTCTGCACGGCAATAATTACCATTCATGAACGGACTTACCCTGCCACATTCGTTATCCTGCAACAGTGTTCACGAGACAGCATTCTCGGCATGTACTCCCTGAACCAGCACGGCGCAATCATCGACCTGAAGTCGAAGTCAATAACGCTGTTGGAAGATAAAGTGATACCGCCGGAGAGCCCTCGTAGTCACCACGCCTTGAGTGTGCTCGAAGATCAAGTGAGCATCCCGCCTCGCTCTAGCATTGTTATTTCGGTCGGCACCGAAACACCCGCTGACGTAGAAGGCATCATCGAAAGCGACCAATGTCTACTGCTAGACCGTGAATTTTGCGTCGCAAGAGGTATCGCTCGACTGTATGGAGGGAAAACTGAAGTGTTGCTCACAAACTTCAGCCAGGAGTTGAAGCACATCAACAAGGGCAAGACAATCGCGTACATCGAGGAAATTATGGAAACCAGTGATGCGTTTGTACTTTCGTATTCCGCCGCATCTACCCCGACCGCCATGGTTCCCGATGCAGACTACGCCATTAATCCATGTCTCCCCGTGATTAAGCAACAGCAGCTCAGATTTCTGCTCCGACGATACAAAGGCCGCTTTTCGACGTCGTCGAGGATTCGACAAACACCAGTCGCAAAGCATCGCATAATAACCGAAGAGCGCGTTCGACCACTCCGCCAGAGCCCTTACCGAGTTTCGACGCGAGAACGCGAAGCTATAAGACAATTCGGCGAAATACTGCGCGACGACATCATTCAGCCGTCTAAAAGCCCGTGCGCGTCTCCAGTTGTTTTAGTGAAGAAAAAAGACGGAACCCTACGTTTCTGCGTCGATTATCGTGGACTGAACAAAATCACGAAGAAAGACGTATACCACCTCCCACGGATAGACGACGCATTGGATCGGCTCTGCATTGCTAAGTACTTCTCATCGATGGACCTCAAGTCTGGCTACTGGCAAATAGAAGTCGACGAAAGGGATCGCGGAAAGACCGCCTTCATTACGCCAGACGGTCTCTATGAGTTCACGGTTATGCCATTTGGACTGTGCTCGGCGCCTGCAACGTTCCAGCGCGTGATGGACGCGGTTTTAGCAGGATTGAAGTGGCAGACCTATCTTGTTTACTTGGATGGCGTAGTCGTCTTTGGCGGAAATTTCGACGATCCCCTTAAGCGGCTTGCGGCAGTATTAGAGGCCATCAGGTCATCAGCGCTCACTCTGAAGCCGGAAAAGTGTGGCTTCGTTTACGATAAGCTTCTATTCCTAGGCCACGTCATCAGCAAATCTGGAGTACGCCCCGACCCGCAGAAGACAGCTGCCATCGCAAAGTTCCTGCAGCCAATCGACAAGACGGCAGTGCGCAGGTTGCTTGACATGTGTGCCTACTATAGGAGCTTTGTCAAGGACTTTTCACACATCTCGGAGCCGCTAAAAACATCTAACAAAATGTGATGTCGAGTTCAAGTGAGAAACGCCACAGGCCGACGCATTTCAAGAACTCAAACGACGCATGCAGTCTCCGCCGGTGCTTGCAAACTTCGACGAGGACGCCGATGCTGAAATCCACACTGACGCCAGTAGCCTAGGCCTCGGTGCCGCCCTAGTCCAGAGGAAAGACGGACTTGAAAAGGTTATATCTTATGCTAGCCGGTCGCTGTCAAAAGCCGAAGGCAATTATTCTACGACTGAAAAGGAATGCCTCGCCATCATTTGGGCTACAGCAAAATTCCGCCCTTACCTCTATGGCAGGCCATTCAAAGCCGTCAGCCAGCATCACGTGTTTTATTGGCTAGCTAACTTAAAGGACCCTTCAAAACGGCTGGCGCGGTGGAGCCTCAGACTGCAATAATATGACGTCACCATAATATACAAGTCCGGAAGAAAACACTCTGACGCCGACTGTTTATCAGGCACCCCCATCGATCCCCCACCGCAAGACGACGAGGACGACGACGCCTTCCTTGGAATAATAAGCGCGGAAGACTTTACTAAACAGCAGCGAGCAGACCCGGAGCCTTGTCGAGTACTTGGAAAGGAAAAGCGACTTTGTCCCTAGGGCATTTAGGTGCGGGTTGGCTTAGTTCACGCTACAAAGCAACCTGCTGGTGAAGAACTTCTCACCAGTTCGCGCCAGCTACCTTCTTGTACCATCAGCGCTGCGTCCAGAAGTACTGCACGCCCTACACGACGATCCAACCGCTGGGCACCTCGGATTCTCCCGGACGCTGTCGAGGATACAGGAAAGGCATTACTGGCCGCGTCCGACCGCCTACGTCGACACCACCGACAAGGCCAGCAGGATTACTACAGCCGATCGAACCTCCTCGTCGACCATTCCAGCAGATTGGGATGGATTTGTTGGGGCCGTTCCCGACGTCAACATTCGGGAATAAGTGGATCGTCGTGGCCACGGACTACCTCACCCGCTTCGCTGAAACTAAAGCTCTGCCAAAAGGCAGCGCGGCCGAAGTGGCGAAATTTTTCGTCGAGCATATCCTGCTGCGACATGGTGCTTCAGAAGTCCTCATCACCGACGGAGGAACGGCTTTTACAGCAGAGCTCACGCAAGCCATTCTGCAATACAGCCAGAGAAGCCACAGGAGGACAACTGCTTATCACCCGCAGGCGAATGGTGTCATGGAGCGCCTGAACAAGACCCTTGCCGACATGCTCGCAATGTACGTCGACGTCGAACACAATACCTGGGATACCGTCCTACCGTACGTAACATTCGCTTACAACACGGTTGTGCAAGGAACAACACAGATCACGCCGTTGAAGCTGGTTTACAGCAGGAACCCTGCGACGACGCTCGACGCCATGCTGCCGCACGTCACTGACGAGGAGAATCTTGACGTCGCTACCCATCTCCAGCGTGCCGAAGAAGCCCGACAGCTCGCCCGCCTACGGGTCAAGACCCAGCAACGTACCGACAGCCGACTCTACAACCTCCGACGACGCTTCGTAGAGTACCAGCCCGGCGACCGTGTTTGGGTATGGACCCCGATACGCCGACGAGGACTGAGTGAGAAAATATTCCGACGTTATTTCGGACCCTACAAGGTCATCCGACGCATTGGCGCACTGGACTATGAGGTCGCGCCAGACGGCATTTCGCATTCACAGCGGCGCCGCGCACGATCTGAAGTGGTCCACGTGGTGCGCCTTAAAGGGAAGCTGAAAGGTTTTCCAGAAGAAATGAGTGAACAACTGTACATAATGGTTTTCAACCCTCAGAATTCGAATATCCTATCGAAATTGAGTGAAAGAAAGCGCAAATATATTTTATTTTGACGAAAAGTGCAGCAGCGGACACGCCCAGCTCGCGCGTCTCGTTTCCGCCTGTGATTGGTCGGGCGCCTCGTGACGTCAACATTAGTAACCGACCGCTGCCGCTACACATGAAGCCCGGTGCCAGGTGGTTTGGTGCTGTTTTTCTGAGACAGCAATGGAAAATATAGAGAGACTGCGTTTTTCTGAGGAGTTCGGCGTTACTCCCTACATGTACGAGCCGATTGCGAAGAGCCGGCCCCTCGAATAAGCAAACGATGCTGGTGCGAGCAGTGCTTTCGACGCGAATGAAAGCAAAGTCTTGGGATCTCCTCGTGTTGGAAATGCTCTTTGGTGAGTATGTTTTTTGCAAAGTGATCTAGTGATCTCGCCAATCTTTCGGCGATCTAGTGAGCTCGTTTCCGGTCAAACAATTGTAGTGTTGTGTTCCTGCATGCCTCCTCGTGGAACATAAACGGGGATGCGATCGTCGGCATTTGTGCGCTGTCCAAAGCTGTCGGCAATATACAAAGACGGTATAAATGCGTGAAAAACTTCCCAGTTCATGCAGTACGTGTAGTGACCTTCATCTCTTGACTACCACGGTGGCTACCACTCACGTTGATTACCACTCACGTTGACTACCACGCACGTTGACTACCACTCTACATACATGCAGACGCACCAACAAAGGAATGCAGGGTCGATCGAAGCAGATTACGATGGCACGCACGCAGAAACAAGCGCGGTCAGGCACGGTCGCGGACGCTGCGAAGGAACGACACACTAGAGTTGACGTCACAACACCGCGGTTTCCGGCCTCCGCTCGCATCGTCAGCGTCAGCAGCAGCGCGCGGCATTCGACGGGGGGCGGAGCTACAGCGCAATTTCAACCGACGATGACGTCGCTCCTAATAGAAAAAAAAACCTAATTTTACCTACATGGTTTATAAGGTTCCCGAATCCGTATATGAGCGTCTTATTGAATTCGACAGACTCTTCAGCTTCCCTTTAAACCCTTTTACGCACGCTGACAAACTTCCTTGTTTTGTTGTTTTCATTGTTACGAGTGCTTGTCTTTATTACTTTCGTTTGTTTGCAGCATCGGGTCGATGCTTTTTAAGAGGGGGGTATTGACACGTGTACTTATATTTATCGGGCGACCACGTTTCGCCGCCTAGCAAATCTTATCGCACAGCGCGGGACGCGCCTGCATGTATCCGAAGTTTCTGGAAATAGATGCTTCTATCCGCTGTCTGCTGTCGCCGAGCCTTGTGTTATCTGATTTCATCGCGTGACGTGAATGATGTAGAAATTCGTGGGAGGCACGCGGGTCCCAACGACTAGTCTAGAAGATTCGTTGACTGCTGTATAAAAGCCGACGCGCTGGACCCGCTGATCAGATTTTCAACGATCGGCGACCGTGTTCGCCGCTATCATTGTGCTATAAGTGTAGCCTGTTTTTGTGGGCGCGGGGTCGCCCAATAAAAGTTAGTTTTGCCCTTCACAGTATTGCTACTGTGTTCAACTTAACTTCACCACCACGTGACAATATATAGTAGTAGTAGTATAAGACTTTTATTCAGCCAAAAATTACAGGCCGAGCATATCGACCGCCTGGGTGGCCAGTCGACGCTGTTCTTCTTCACCTTCAGCGCCAAGCCAGTCGAGCCAGGTGGTGATGGAAAGCGAAGGGGGAGGATAGGAACTTGATTGCTGAGCAGCCGGACAGTAGAATAGGCAATGGGATAGGTCTGCATAAGTAGAGGGGCAGTTGGGACAGGAGGCGTCGGAGCGATAGCGATAGAGAAAGAGGCGGGAAGGGGTAATCAGTGCATTCATTTGGATGTGCCGCAGAAGGCGAGCCTCTGGCACAGTGAGTGATGGATGAGGGGGAGGGTAGAGGCGCTTGTCGAGATGGAGCTGGAGGTAAACTTCCTTGATAGTGCGGCGCAGGGAGAGTCCCCCAGAATCCTCCGAGGGCCCCGACCAGGGGATCAACGGTGCCCGGTTAAAAACGTCACGGGCGAGCTGATGGGCCAGCTCATTGCCGTCAATCCCCGAATGTCCAGGGACCCAGCGGAGGAAAACGGTGGAAGGTTGCAGTGCGGAGACCGCTCGTTCGACCTCTTGTTGGAGTGAATGGGGTAGGGTGCGGTTCTGTATGTGGCGAATGGCGGCTTGGGAGTCTGTGTATATCGTGTACTCTGGGAGCGAGGGCAGGGAGGGAAATGATTGTAGGGCATGTACAATGGCAAGGACCTCGAGGGAGAGTGCATCCGGAGGGTGTAGGTACGGCCCACTCGTGTGAGTTTCAGGTGCTGGGAGGTGGGGATGGTAGATAGCGTAGGACAATATATATATATATATATATATATATATATATATATGTATATATATATATATTGCTGCATTGGCCTAGTGAAATGACGACGCTAATCACACGAACTTGCTGCAAATAAACAGCTTTAATATAACAGCATCAATGTTTACATGAAATAAAAAGCGACGTGAATAGACTGTCCGGTGATATACTTGTGGGTAACATGCACAATTCTTTATGTGTAATAAGATAATATGTACAGTCTCCCTAGACAATTCTGGTCAACACAAGTTGTCTGCCACTGAAAGAAGACATACATGCGATCATAGAGAGCCCTCACAGGCTCGTATGTTGCTAAGGTTCCTTCATTTTTGTAGCTGAAGATATCACATGACTTCGTTCACAATATCCTACAAAGTGCTGCTCAATTTGCGCATAACCACGTAGCATTCACAAGGGCGAATTTTGTCGCGAGTGTTCATCCTCTAGTCTAGACTGCATTCTCCCTCTTACCATTACCCATTCGGGAAGTTGTCATGATATAAAAATTTTCACCGTTGAAGCTTGTATTTGCTTCACACAGCTCAATATTTAAAAGTGCCTCTACCTAGTTTCCAGCGTTAATAATAAAGCTTAATATATAAGAGCTTAGCTGGCGCTTCGATTACACCTGCCGGCGGTGCGCTGTCGCCGTTTCGATGGTGGCGCCTCCGTAAGGCTTGGATGCAAAACGCACCACATGCCACTGGCATGTGGCGTGTTTATATATATATATATATATATATATATATATATATATATATATATATATATATATATATATATATATATATATATAAATATAACTTGTCGCAGGTGGGGAACAATTCCACGAATTAGCATTGCGAGTTGGATGATCTCCAAATTGATCCACTACAATTTCATCCAGCGATAATTACGCGGGAAAAAGTTTCCAGCAAATGTTTCGGAGTGTTAAATGCAAAGATGTATCGGTGCAAGATCAGGATTGTCAGGTCCGCAATTGTAAATATAACGCAAACATTACTTTCAAGCGTAACTTACCTTCGTTATGAAAGTACAGGGTTAACGTAAGCTCAAGCTGCTAAAGCACTTTATTTGCCGCGCGCAAACTCCCCGTCACTACTCGCGTTGCGTACATCCTGCAGGCAATTGTACTTTTCATCAGAGTCCGTGTCGACACTGGAATCGATGGTTTCTTCATCTTCCGATGCTTCTTCGTCGTCCCACACCAGGTGATCCTCGGTCGCATCCAGGGCGTTCAAAATTCCTGTTTTCTTGAAGCTTCTGGCCACCATGTTTCTGGTTCCGTATCAAATCAATCGACACAGCACACCCATCCGCTCGTCGAGCCTTGATATGTTCCAGTAAAGAGGATTCGACGGCAGGAAATTTCCCAGTCTTCGGACCACGGAAGGCCCGGCGCGTCTTACCAGTCGTCTTGAGTTCGTCGTGCTGCCGTCTCCAATACCGGACGCGAAACTCGTTGACGCCGAAGTGTCTGCTGGCGGCGCGGTTGCCATGTTCCAACGCATACTCAATAGCTTTTAGCTTAAAAGCAGCTGTGTAGCTTGCGTAGCGTCCCATGGCGAAGTGGCACAAAGAGCACGGTGCAATACGCGAACAAGGCAAACGAGGCCTACGAGACACCGGAGAGCTGGAGACACCTTCGCAAAATGGCGTAGCGGTGGTGAGTGGATGAGCGGTAGCGGTGGTGGCAGCGGTTGATAGCACAGTACCGCCGCCTAGTAGCACGCGCGCCCAACCATGGCGATCGCTACGACAAGCAGACGGCTCGCGGCAGTAATTTTGGGGGTGCGATGATTATGCGGGGAAAAAAAATTTCCAATTTTGCATAGCCAATGTGGGGGGTGCGAGCATTACGCGTGTGCGAGCATTATGCGAGTAAATACGGTATATATGGCTTGAGGAAATCACGCTGGCCCCGCAAGTAAATTAAGAAAAACGAGTAACGCGTACGTTCAATAAGGACATATATTGCACTGTTGCACTGACTGTTCGGCTGGTCCTCCAGGCGATACCTCAGTGCAAGATACTGTGCGTATTCCAACGCACGTCGTACTGTATATATATATATATATATATATATATATATATATATATATATATATATATATATATGTGTGTGTGTGTGTGTGTGTTTATTTATAATTGTGTTTGTCTTATTCGGCTGACCGCTTTTAACCGCCTAACCGATGTTATCGCTCAGCAAAGGATGCTTCGAAATGTATCGCAAATTTCGCGAATGTTATCTAAGGTTCCATGCGCTGTCGTCACCGAACCTAGTGTAGTCCGACTGTATTCGCCACGAGAATTGTATTGTACTTTCTAGAAGACGCCCGGACACCAGCAATCACTCTGGAACATTCAATGTATCATGTAAGAAAGGCGACGAGCTTAACCCACACATCGGATCTTCGACTATTGCCGACTGTGCTCGCCTTTATCGTTGTGTTTTTACTGTAGACTATTTTTCTGGGCGTAGCTCCGCTCAAAAAAGAGATAGTTTCGTAATTGACAGTTTTGTTACTGTGATCCTGACCATCACCGCGTGAGATTTGCTGGAGGTGCTTTGCATTCATGCACCGGAAGCCCACGACAAGCAGTTATCGAAGGCTGGACTGCGAACAAAACACCGAAGTTGTCCCTGACCATCAAGCAAGCCACAGGCTAAAACACCTGCCCCGAACACAGACTTCTTTCTACCTGAGACATCCGTGAGGAATGTGGCCGTGTCTACAATCCCAGTGACCACCCCAGCGTCCCCCATCGTGCTGCAACAGGCCAGGCAGCCACCGACTCTCCTCTGATCACCGTTTGATCCCCCGCATAACTTGCTTGAAAAATAAGAAATGGTCACTGCATTAACAAATGAATTCCGACGAGAACCTGCGCCATGAGCACTTCGCCTTTAGCAGACACCGCAAGGACATGGTTTGAAAACAGAGAATCTAGCCTAACTACTTAGGACCTGTTCTACATAGACTTCTTGCTGACCTTCAAAAGCGCCCTGCATAAAGAGCGGGCCAAAGCTCTACTGAAAACCCACATGCAGCTGTCGAACAAGAACATAGCGCTCATTGCAGAGGAAATGACACGCCTCTTCCAGAACGCCTACTGCGACTTATCTGTAGAAAAGTTTGGTTCTTGATGCGGGATTTATTCATAAGAAACCCGCCCAAGACTGTCGCATAGTTAGTTTCGGAGGCCTGAATGGTCGAGAGGACGCTTAAAATGCGCATCAGGCAATACAACTGCCGTGCACTGAGAATAAATCGTGCCGAAGCTCAAGCGCTAGGCGCCGATAACTGGCGCGAGACGATCAGAGCGATCGTGCTGGAAGAGCTACAGAAGTTGTGCACAAGCTATCGGCCCCAGGTTGCTTCGATTTCCGACATTGATAAACAAGAGCTGCAGTGGTCAATATAAGTGGAAGAAGTTCAAGCATCGCCGCAACCGCAGCCGGAAGCGATGACCTACGCTGCCGTCACGCGTCGTGAGGGTACCCTTAAGCGACCACGCCAGGCCACAGCAATGCTGCAATTCTGTCATTCACCGCCATGCCATCAGCATGCCCACCCGTGGCCCAGCGCAGCTACCCGAATAAGACGGAAATATGACGCGCCCCCAACCACCGCCCACTGTGCAATCACTGCGGAGAAGCCGGAGGACATGTTTGCCGCCGATGGGCATGCCGGGACCTGGGACGGTGAGGTTTCGCTCTCAATGCGCCGCGCCCAAAGCAAGGCGAACGGCAGCGTGATATCGCCTACTTCCTCGCCGCCAATCAGTGGAGTCCTCGGCGACCGCGGCGTTTGACTTCACCAAGGCGCTACCCGTCGCAGCAGCGCCGGCGGTGTACTGGCCCAGCATGGGGCAGGTCCAACAGCCCATATCCGGAAAACTAAAAGCATTAACCGTTGATGGTGCGCTTGCTATGGAGTTTTGATTGCTGTTTGTCGAAATGAATATCCTCCGCCGCCGCCGCCAAAGACGCCGAATAGGCTGTCTCGAAGACATAAAGACACGCCGCCATCACAACAAAACCTGGACGCCAAGAGTGCACTGACCAAAGACCCGACGACGCGACGTACGTACTACGCGTCGACGCGACCAAGCGGTGATCCGACGCCATGACCTTACTGCAACGCAAAACAGAGAGCCACCAACCTCGACGTGTTGCTCGATGGCCACGCAGTCAAGTTAGCAGGCACAGGAGCCAACTACTCCGTCACGAGTGGAGCCCTCGCCGCCCAGATAAACAATGTTAAGGCTGCGTGGAAAGTCCCCCAAAATGCGACTGCTGGAGGACGCCGAATAACGCCGACTGTCTGCACGGCTAGAATTACAATCCATGATTGGACCTACCTTGAGACGTTCGTCATTCTACGGCACTGTTGACGAGGCGTTATTCTCGGTGTGGTCTCGCTGAACTAAGACGTTGCAATCACTGACCGGAAGTCAATGTCAGTAACGCTATCTGAATATTTAGCGATACTGCCGTAGAGTGCTGGTCGACGCGTTACCTTGAATGCGTCCGAATATCCAATGTGCATCCCGCCTCACTCTAGCATTGCAGTTCCGTCGGTACTGAAACACACGTAGACGTAGAAGGCATCATGGAGGGCGATCGATGTCTACTGCTCGCCCACGAATTTTGCTTCGGAAGAGGGATTGCCCCACTGCACCGAGGACAAACTGAAGTGATGCTGACAAATTTCTGCCACGAGTTGAAACACATCCACAAGGGCACGACGATCGTATTCACGACGAAATTCTGGAAACGAGCAGTGGCTTTTGCCCTCTCGACGGCCAAAGTTTCCGAACCGGACTTCGACATATATCCAAGTCTCCCAATTGTTGAAATCTTGACGGAAGGGAAGTCAGACGAACTTCACAGCAGGGCTTACTGCTTTATTCGACGCAGCGACTGGAGTGTCAGTACAAGGCAGAAGCAAACATCACACAGATGCGGCTGCCGGATTTTAACAGCTAACGCCCAAGTGGAACATCACCGACACGAAGATAGGCACGCACACAGGCGACTTGGTGGCAGCACGCACTGATCTTATCAGCAGATAGCGTCGAGCCCACACAATATGGAACGGCCGCCTACATCATAGTATTCAGATGTAACATCCCGCCCCTTTTAAGCCAAAGGCAAGATTACGCAAGCACCAATACATTTTTCTGTTGCAACGCTAGTACAGCCTACGCATAAGAACAAAATATTCAATTACTCATTGTCTTTATATAGTATTGTACATCAGCTGCTCTGGCAGCTGTCGAACACGTGTTCTGGGTCGAGGCGAGACTTGGAGTTTCTGCATGTGCATCACTGGTTACACCCCTTACTCGGTTGTGCGCTGAGGCACGACGTTTGCTTCCCCCAAATGAACTGCATGCACAAACCTTAGGCGCTGTTACACATGAACCAAGAATGTGACCAGACACAAGTTCGATCACTTCGCCACGAAATTATTTAATGGTTTCTCCTCTGACCGACTTCACCATGACTGCCTCCTCCACTAAAAAAACGTCTAGAAGCACCGTGACGTGTGTTAGCAGTGCTTTCAGTCTTCATTTCAGCTCTGATTACTTGCGTCATATCTGGAGTAAAGTTTCGTTCGTTCTCTGTCCTCGCTTCACCGTTGGAACTTGAAGCTTCTCGGACGATGATCGACGGTTGTTGATCAAACGCAGGCAGGAAACGATGAGATCAGATGTACAAGAAATATTTATACGTAAACTTTTCTATATACATGGCAAGTAAAACAAATACATTACAAATTTGAACAATTGAGAAACAAAGTCTCACTCTTCGACTGTCTCAATGACTGTTAGAGCCCAGACTCGTTTTAGCGTACATAGTACGGAGGCTCACTGATCTATCAGCAATCCTGATTTCAGCCAAGTCTGAGGTACAGCATGTCGTCCCGATTTTTATAGCCCAAATATACAAAGAAAAAAAGGCGGTAGGGCCATTGGCCCGTCCCACAGGTTCAGTTGCCAATCAGAGTCAACCGTTTGTTAAGCCGCAACCCACAGGGATGGGCTTACTCCTAAAAATAAACATATTGGAAAACAAAGCTCTTTTCCTTCTTCCCTAAAACTCCGTTGCCGTCTCATTTCTCCGTAGTTAGTGACTGGCTCAGCAAAACAGGCCAGGCCCGAACAAGTTATCGCCAGGCCGCCTCAAATCCCAAGGGCGTCTCTAGGCCACAACTGTCTCGGAAGCAGGGGCATCGATACCACGTAGTGCGGCCGTACTCAAAGTTTGTCCGTGTGGGAGACTGATGGCCCTCCTTGTCCTTCAAACTTATTGTCTACAAGACAAAGTTCTCCGAGTGCGTGTTTCCAAGACGCCGTCGTCCGAATGCACTCTTTACGTGCGCACCGCATCCCTACAGCGTGCACTGTAAGCTGGCCTTCGACACCACACAGGTAGTCGCACCCAACAACAAGGCTGGCGATTGCGTTCCGGACGCGTAGAAGATTAGGTCCATGCTCAGTGCATGCGGCACGTGGTCAAAGTTGCTAAGCCCTTCTTAACCTCGGCGGGGCCTCCAATGCACTCGGAAGCCAGATCCACAATACCGTGTACAGTGGTCCCTTTCAAGGCTGGTCTGTGTGGACTCGTGTGACCATCGGCGGACTGCCGACACCATGCGCACAATACCGACTTCCCAGAATCGGCACTCGCCCTCCTGGCGCCTGCCATGACGCGTCACCCAACACCGCGCGGTGCCTATGACCCCACATAACACGGCAACTGTTGCCCGGCTGACATGGGGGGAAGTGAACCCCCTCTCTATACACAAAGCACGTGGCCGATTCGTGACACTTAAGAGCGACCGTACAGAGCGACCGTACATCTGGTTTCAACAAACAATAGGCATTTTCGCAATTTCATACCCCAAAACAGTTCGCTCGGTGTCATACTAGTGAAAGAGTGGTGGGTCATTCTGTACAAATTAAAAACGTTAATTTCCTTTGTGCTGCATGCTTCTCCAGCAGCCGTTCTTTTTATCAGCAAGCAGTGACTTCAAAAGAGCCTTTTTAACTCTCTAAACTGCACGTTCTGCTGTACTGTTTGACTGAGAGTGGTAGGGTGGAGTGAGAGTGTGCTTTAAACCTGTTTTGCGAAGAAACTCCCGAAATTCGGAACACGCAAACTGGTGACCAATGTCTGCCACCACGATAAGTGGGATGCCGTAGGACGCAAACACAGAGCGGAGAAAGTGAACAGTTTTCTGCGCTGATGTACTGGACATGAGTTTAAATTCAAGCCTCTTGGAGGGCGAGTCAACCATGACCAGAAGAGCTTTGCCTTTTTTTTCTGCGATCCCCGTGTGTACGCGGTATCACTTGTTAGAAGACTACATCCACTGCTGCAATGGTGCGGCCGTGGAAGCAACGTAAGGCCGCTGTCACAAATTTCGCATTTCTTTTAAACACTCCTCAAGGTGTTTGTCAATGTTACGCCGCCACACGATTCGCGAGCACGCATCTTTAAATTGTCATCAAGTTGTGCACAATATAAGACGCTCTTTCGCAATGAGCTGATAAAAACTACATGGTTGTTCCAAAGAAGCCAATCCATTTCTAAGGAAAGCTCATACGTTCTGCTAAATTCTGGATATATAGGTTTGTCGAATGCTTCCGGCCACCCCTGCCATATCATTGCGCGAGCAATTCTGAGGTCCTCGTCTTTATCACTTTTTTTGGCTACTACTTTGACGGTCAGCGGAATCTCTGGAATTAGGAAAAAATAGTTCACGACTTCCTCAGTAGGTGCCTGAGACAAAGGTGACGTTGACGAGCTGCCTGCATTACCAATGGAGCCACCCTTCCAGTGCTCAGTCGTATACTGATCACTGGCAAACACATTTGACCAGTGGTGCATTCTGGCTGGTACAGTGGCCCCCGCATGTTTCTTCGGGTCGAAAATAGTCCGTTAAGGTTGTAAACTCCCGCACATAGAGATATATAAGCAATTTGGGTACGCCAAGCACGATTGAGAGCACTTCTTTTATTTTACATATTGCAGCACGTTTAGGGCTAAGGCAGGAGTGGGGAAATATGCAGTTGTACATCGTGCAAAAGTGGCAAAATAGGCAGCACAAAAGAGAGAAAACAACAAAAAATACATGAGTAACATTCAATTTTTAGCAAGAAATCGTCCAACGGAAGAGAAAGAATGGCACCAGGCAACAAGTTTCACTTCTCAATGGTTATAGGGAAAGAAAGCTATATTTCAACGCATCAATTTGTTACCGGTAGGGTGCAATATTACGATGGTGATACCTCTTAGATGAAGAACGTTCAGCAAATTTTACGTCTGTACTAAGGGAAGAAGTATCTCGTGAATTAATGAGTGCACGAGATTTAGGGATTCTATGTTGCGACGGATGGTGAGAGTAGTAAAACTATGAAAGTTTAGAAGACGGAGAAAAGTTCCTATCTTATAGAAGGTAGATCAACTTGATAACCTTTGTCTGAACCATTCCCAATTTCATTGTGCCTGATTTCTTGCATGTATTCCACAACGCTCAGGTGTACTTCAAAAGTGGCCGGATAAATGTTTTGTAAGTGAAAAATTTTTAAAGGAGCTCTGCGTAAAGTACGCCGTAAGTAGCCCAGCTTTTTAAGGGTATTATTACAAATGTAATAGTTATGATAACACCATGACATGTGATTAGCAAAAATGAAACCCAAGTGTTTATAGTGACACAATTTTTACAGTACGCAACCAATAAATGTAAAAGGAAACGTCGATAGAAACTTGCACCCACAAAACATGCCCCTACAAAATATCACTACTATAGTGCATATACCGGGACCTGTATCGGCGCGCCTATTGCCTCCAAAGCCGGTGATGAAGAAGACGGCTCAAGTGCATGTAGCACGACTTGTATCGGTGCGACAATCGCCTTCAGAGGCAGTGATGAAGAAGGCAGCTCACGTGCATGTAGCACGACCTGTATCGGTGCAACTATCGCCTCCAGAGCCGGTGGTAAAGAAGACGACTCAGTGCGTGTAACGCGAGTTGAATTAGCGCGGCTATCGCCTCCAGAGCCGGTGATGATGAAGACGGCTTGCTTGCACGCAGCGCGACCTGTATCGGCGTGAATATCCCCTCCAGAGCCGGTGATGAAGAAGGCGGCTCACGTACATCTAGCGCGACTTGTATTGGCTCGACTATCACCTCCAGAGCCGAAGATGAAGACGGCTACAGTGCATGTAGCGCAACATGTAACGGCGCGACTTGACCCTCCAGAGCCGGTGATGAAGATGATGGCTCGTTAGCATGTAGCGCCGCCTGTTGTGGTGTGTCTATCGCCTCCAAAGCTGGTGACCAAAAAGATGGTCACAAGCATCAACGCCACCTACAGCGGCGTGACTATCGTCTCCAGAGTAGGCGCTGAAGAACACAACTAGAGTACATATACCGGGACCCGTATCGGCGTGCCTATCACCTCCAGAGCCGGTGATGAAGAAGACGGCTCACGTGCATATAGCGCGACTTGGAACGCCGCGACTTCAGCCTTCAGAGCCGGTGATAAAGATGACGGCTCGTTAGCGTGTTGCGCCACATGTTGCGGGGTGTCTATCACCTCCAAAGCTGGAGACGATAAATATGGCTCGCACGCATGTATGCCACCTGCAGCGGCGCGCCTATCGCCTCCAGAGCCGATGATGAAGACGGCTCACGAGCATCTAGCGCGACTTCTATCGGCGCGACTGTCGCCTCCAGAGCCGGTGATGATGAAAACGGCTCACGCGCATTTAGCGGGAGCTGTATCGGTGAGACTATCGCCTCCAGGGCAGGTGATGAAGCTGATGGCTCCCTAGCATGTAGCGCAACCTGTAGCGATGTGTCTATCGCCTCCAAAGCTGATGACAAAAAGGATGGTTCACGCGCATAAATACCACCTACAGCGGCGCGACTATCGCCTCCAGAGTCGGCGGTGAATAACACAACTTTAGTACATATACCGGGACCTGTATCGGCGCGACTACCGCCTCCAGAGCCGGAGTTGAAGACGGCTGCAGTGCATATAGCTCGGCCTCTAACGGTACGACTATAGCCTCCAGAGCCGGTGAAGAAAATGACGGCTCGTTAGCATGTAGCGCCGCCTGTAGCGGTGTGTCTATCGCCTCCAAACCTGGTGACCAAAAAGATGGTCACACGAATATATGCCACCTGCACTGGCGCGACTATCGCCTCCAGAGTCGGCCGTGAATAACACAACTTACTGCATATACCAGGACCTGTATCGGCGCGACTGTTCCCTCCAGAGCCGGCGATAAAGAAGACGGCTCACGTGCATGTAGCGCGAGCTGTATCGGCGCGACTATCGCCGCCAGAGCCGGAGATTAAGAAGACGGCTACAGTGCACATAGCACGACCTGTAACGGCGCGAGCTTAGCCTCCAGGCCCGGTGATGAAGATGACAGCTCGCTAGCATGTACCGCAACCTGTAGCGGCGTGTCTATTGTCTCCAATGCTGGTGACGAAAAAGATGGCTCACACGCATGTATGCCACCTCCAGCGGTGCGACTATCGCCTTCAGAGTCGGTGGAGAATAACACAACTATACTGCATATACCGGGACCTGTACCGGTGCGACTATTTCCTCCAGAGCCGGTGATAAAGAAGACGACTCACGGGCATGTAGCGCGACCTGTATCAGGGTGAAGATTTCCTCCAGAGGCGGTGATGAAGATAGCATGCGTGCGTGCGGCGCGACCTGTATCGGCGCGACTATCACTGGTAGAGCCGGAGATAATGCAGATGACTTGAGTGGATGCAGCACGACCAGTTTCGCCGCGACTATAACCTCCAGAGCCGGCGATGAAGATGACGGCCCGTTAGCATGTAGCGCCACCTGTAGCGGCGTGTCTATCGCCTCCAAAGCTGGTGACGAAAAAGATAGCACACCCACATGTATGTCACCTACAGCAGTGCGATTATCGTCTCCAGAGTCTGCGGTCAATAACACAACTATAGTGCATGTATGGTGCCTGTAACGGCGCCACTATAATCTCAAGAGCCGGAGGTGAAGTAGACGGCTACAGAGCACATAGCGCGGCCTGTAACGGCGCGACTACAGCCTCCAGAGCCGGCGATGAAGATGACTGCTGGTTAGCATGTTGTGCCACCTGTACCGGCATGTGTGTCGCCTCCAAAGCTGGCGAACATAAAGATGGCTCACAGCCATGTATGCCACCTGCAGAGGCGCGACCATCGCCTCCAGAGTCGGTGGCGAATATCACAACTATGGTGCATATACCAGGACCTGTATCGGCGGGCCTTTCTCCTCCAGAGCCTGTGATGAAGTAGACTGCTCACGTGCATGTAGCACGACTTGTATCGGCGCAACTATCGGCTCCAGAGCCGGTGATGAAGAAGACGGCTCACGCGCATGTAGCGCGAGTTGAATTTTTGCCGCTATCACCTCGAAAGCCGACGATGAAGAAGACGGCTTGCTTGCACGCAGCGCCACCTGTATCGGCGCGCCTATCGCCTCCAGAGCCGGTGATTAAGATGACGGCTCGTTAGCATGTTGCGCCACCTGTAGCGTCGTGTCTGTCGCCTCCAAAGCTGGTGACGATAAAGATGGCTCACAGGCATGTATGCCACCTGCAGCGGCAAGACTATCGCCTCCAGAGTCGGTGGTGAGTATCAGTACTATAGTGCATATACCGGCACCTGTATCGGCGCGTCTATGGCCTCCAGAGCCCGTGATGAAGAAAACGGCTCACGTGCATGTAGTGCGACCTGCATCGGCGCGCCTATCGCTTCCAGAGCCGGAGATGAAGAAGGCGCCTACAGTGCATATAGCACGGCCTGTAACGGCGCGACTTTATACTCGCGAGCCGGTGATGAAGGTGACGGCTCGTTAGCATGTTGCGCCACCTGTAGCGGCGTGTCTGTCGCCTCCAAAGCTGCATGACGATAAAGATGGCTCACACACATGTATGCCACCTGCATCGGCAAGACTATCGCCTCCAGAGTCGGTGGTGAATATCACTACTATAGCACGTATACCGGGACCTGTGTTGGCGCGCCTATCACCTCTAGAAACCGGTGATGAAGAAGACGGCTCACGTGCATGTAGCACGACCTGTGTCGTCGCGACTATCGCCTCCAGAGCCGGTGATGAAGAAGACTGCTTCCTTGCTTGCAGTGCGACCTTTATCAGCGGGACTATTCCCTCCAGAACCGGAGATGAAGAAGACGGCTACAGTGCATATAGAGCGAGCTGTATCGGCGCGGCTATCACCTCCAGATCCGGTGATAAAGAAGACGGCGTGCGCGCATGCAGGGCGACCTGTGTCGGCGTGGCTATCGCCTCCACAGCCGGTGATGAAGACGGCTCACGTGCATGTAGCGCGAGTTGAATTAGCGCGGCTATCGCCTCCAGAGCTGGTGATGAAGAAGACTGCTCAGGTGTATATAGCGCAACTTGGAACGCCGCGACTTCAGCCTGGAGAGGCGGCAATGAAGATGACGCCTCGTTAGCATGTTGCGCCACCTGTAACGGCGTGTCTGTCGCCTGCAATGCTGGCGACTGTAAATATGGCTCACACGCATGTATGCCACCTGAAGCGGCAAGGCTATCGCCTCCAGAGTCGGTGGTGAATAACACTACTATAGTGCACATACTGGGACCTGTATCGGCGCGCGTATTCCCTCCAGAGCCAGTGATGAAGAAGACGGCTCACGTGCATCTAGCGCGACTTGTATTGGCGTGACTGTCACCTCTAGAGCCGGTGATGAAGAAGACGACTCACGTACATGTAGCACGACCTGCGTCGTCACGACTATCGCCTCCAAAGCCGGTGATGAAGAAGACTGCTTGCTTGCATGCAGCGCGACCTTTATCTGCGGGACTATCCCCTCCAGAACCGGAGATGAAGAAGACGGCTACAGTGCATATAGAGCGAGCTGTATCGGCACGACTATCACCTCCAGATCCGGTGATGAAGAAGACGGCTTCCGCGCATGCAGGGCGACCTGTGCGGGCGCGACTATCGTCTCCAGAGGCGCAGAAGAAGAAGACGGTTAGAGTGCATGCAGCGCCACCTGTAACGGCGTGACTTTAACCTCCAGAGCCGGTGATGAAGATGACGGATCGCTAGCACGTTGCGCCACATGTAGCGGGGTGTCCATCACCTCCAAAGCTGCTGATGATAAATATGGCTAACACGCATGTACGGCACCTGCAGCGGCACGACTATCGCCTCTAGAGTTGGCGGTGAATAACACTACTATAGTGCACATACCGTAACCTGTATCGGAGCGCCTATCTGCTCCAGAGCCGGTGATGAAGAAGACGGCTCACGTGCATCTAGCGCGACTTCTATCGGCGCGAATATTGTCTCCAGAGCCGGTGATGATGAAAACGGCTCACGTGCATGTAGCGCGAGCTGTATCGGTGCGACTATCGCCTCCAGAGCCGGTGATGACGCAGGCGGCTCCCGTGCATGTAGCGGGAGCTGTATTGGTGCGAATATGGTCTCCAGAGCCGGTGATGAAGCCGATGGCTGCTTAGCATGTAGCGCCACCTGCAGCGATGTGTCTACCGCTTCCAAAGCTGGTGACGAAAAAGATGGCTCACAAGCATGTATACCACCTACAGCGGCGCGACTATCACCTCCAGAGTCGGCGGTGAATAACACTAATATAGTACATATACCTGGAACGGTATCCGCGTGCCTATCCCCTCCAGAGCCGGTGTTGAATACGGCTCACGTGCATATAGCGCATCTTGGAACGCTGCGACTTCAGCCTCCAGTGCCGGCGATGAAGATGAAGGTTCGTTAGCTGTGAGCGCTTCCTGTAGAGGTGTGTCTATCGCCGGCAAAGCTGGTGACGAGCAAGATAGCTAACACGCATGTACGCCGCCTACAGCGGCGCGACTATCGCCTCTAGAGTCGGTGGTGAATAACACTACTATATTGCACATACAGGGACCTGTATTGGAGCGACTGTCCCCCCCAGAGCCGGAGATGAAGAAGGCTACAGTGCATAAATCGCGACCTGCAACGGCGCGACTTTAGCCTGCAGAGTAGGTGATGAAGTTGACGGCTCGTTAGCCTGTTGCGCCATCTGTAGCGGCGTGTCTGTTGCCGCCAATGCTGGTGAACATTAAGATGGGTCACACCCATGTATACCACCAGCAGCGGCATGGCTATCTCCTCCAGAGTCGGCGGTGAATAGCACTACTATAGTGCGCTTACCGGGCCCTGTATCGGCACGTCTATTGCCTCCAGAGCGCGTGATGAAGAAAACGGCTAACGTGCATCTAGCACGACTTCTATCGGCGCGACTATCACCTCCAGAACCGGTGATGAAGCAGACAGCTGATGTGCAAGTGGCGCGACCACTATCGGTGCGACTATAGGCTCCAGAGCCGGAGATGAACAAGAGGACTACAATGCATATAGCCCAAGGTGTAACGGCGCGACTTCATCCGCCAGAGCCAGTGATGAAAATGACCTCTCGTTAGCATGTTGCGCCACCTGTAGCGGCGTGTCTGTCGCCTCCAAAGCTGGTGACGATAAACATGGCTTACACGCATGCATGCCACCTGCAGCGGCGCGACTATCGCCTCTAGAGTCGGCGGTGAATAGCACTACTGTAGTACATACACCGGGACCTGCATCGGCGCACCTATCGCCTCCAGAGAGGGTAATGAAGAAGACGGCTCACGTGCATATAGCGCGACCTGTAACGGCGCGATTTTAGCCTCCAGAGCCGGTGATGAAGATGACGGCTCGTTAGCATGTTGCGCCACCTGTAGCGGCGTGTCTGTCGCCTCCAAAGCTTGTGACGATAAAGATGGCTCCGACACATGTATGCCACCTGCAGCGGCAACACTATCGCCTCCAGAGTCGGTGGTGAATATCACTACTATAGTGCATATACGGGGACCTGTATCCGCGCGCCTATCGCCTCCAGAGCCGGTGATGAAGAACACGGCTCAAGTTCATTTAGCACGGCTTGTATCGGTGCGACTATCACCTCCAGAGTCGGTGATGAAGAAGACGGCTCACGTGCATGTAGCACGACCTGTAGCGGCGCGAATATCACCTCCACAGCCGGTGATGAAGAACACGGCTCACGTGCATGTAGCGCGAGTTGAATTAGCGCGGCTATCACCTCCACACCTGCTGATGAAGACGGCTTGCTTGCACGCAGCGCGACCTCTATTGGCGTGACTATCCCCTCCAGGGCCGGAGATGAATCAGACCGCTGCAGTGCATATACCGCGAGCTGTAACGGCGCGACTTTACCCTCCAGAGCCGGTGATGAAGATGACGGCTCGTTAGCATGTTGCGCCACCTGTAGCAGCGTGTATGTCGCCTCCAAAGCTGGTGAGGATAATGATGGCTCACAAGCATGTATGCCACCTGCAGTGGCAACACTATCGCCTCCAGAGGCGGTGGTGAATATCACTACTATAGTGCATATACCGGGACCTGTATCGGCGCGCCTATCGCCTCCACAGTCGGTGATGAAAATGACGGCTCATTAGCATGTTGCACCCCATGTAGTGGCGTGTCTATCGCCTCCAAAGCTGGCGAACATAAAGATGGCTCACAGCCATGTATGCCACCTGCAGAGGCGCGACCATCGCCTCCAGAGTCGGTGGCGAATATCACAACTATGGTGCATATACCAGGACCTGTATCGGCGGGCCTTTCTCCTCCAGAGCCTGTGATGAAGTAGACTGCTCACGTGCATGTAGCACGACTTGTATCGGCGCAACTATCGGCTCCAGAGCCGGTGATGAAGAAGACGGCTCACGCGCATGTAGCGCGAGTTGAATTTTTGCCGCTATCACCTCGAAAGCCGACGATGAAGAAGACGGCTTGCTTGCACGCAGCGCCACCTGTATCGGCGCGCCTATCGCCTCCAGAGCCGGTGATTAAGATGACGGCTCGTTAGCATGTTGCGCCACCTGTAGCGTCGTGTCTGTCGCCTCCAAAGCTGGTGACGATAAAGATGGCTCACAGGCATGTATGCCACCTGCAGCGGCAAGACTATCGCCTCCAGAGTCGGTGGTGAGTATCAGTACTATAGTGCATATACCGGCACCTGTATCGGCGCGTCTATGGCCTCCAGAGCCCGTGATGAAGAAAACGGCTCACGTGCATGTAGTGCGACTTGCATCGGCGCGCCTATCGCTTCCAGAGCCGGAGATGAAGAAGGCGCCTACAGTGCATATAGCACGGCCTGTAACGGCGCGACTTTATACTCGCGAGCCGGTGATGAAGGTGACGGCTCGTTAGCATGTTGCGCCACCTGTAGCGGCGTGTCTGTCGCCTCCAAAGCTGCATGACGATAAAGATGGCTCACACACATGTATGCCACCTGCATCGGCAAGACTATCGCCTCCAGAGTCGGTGGTGAATATCACTACTATAGCGCGTATACCGGGACCTGTGTTGGCGCGCCTATCACCTCTAGAAACCGGTGATGAAGAAGACGGCTCACGTGCATGTAGCACGACCTGTGTCGTCGCGACTATCGCCTCCAGAGCCGGTGATGAAGAAGACTGCTTCCTTGCTTGCAGTGCGACCTTTATCAGCGGGACTATTCCCTCCAGAACCGGAGATGAAGAAGACGGCTACAGTGCATATAGAGCGAGCTGTATCGGCGCGGCTATCACCTCCAGATCCGGTGATAAAGAAGACGGCGTGCGCGCATGCAGGGCGACCTGTGTCGGCGTGGCTATCGCCTCCACAGCCGGTGATGAAGACGGCTCACGTGCATGTAGCGCGAGTTGAATTAGCGCGGCTATCGCCTCCAGAGCTGGTGATGAAGAAGACTGCTCAGGTGTATATAGCGCAACTTGGAACGCCGCGACTTCAGCCTGGAGAGGCGGCGATGAAGATGACGCCTCGTTAGCATGTTGCGCCACCTGTAACGGCGTGTCTGTCGCCTGCAATGCTGGCGACTGTAAATATGGCTCACACGCATGTATGCCACCTGAAGCGGCAAGGCTATCGCCTCCAGAGTCGGTGGTGAATAACACTACTATAGTGCACATACTGGGACCTGTATCGGCGCGCGTATTCCCTCCAGAGCCAGTGATGAAGAAGACGGCTCACGTGCATCTAGCGCGACTTGTATTGGCGTGACTGTCACCTCTAGAGCCGGTGATGAAGAAGACGACTCACGTACATGTAGCACGACCTGCGTCGTCACGACTATCGCCTCCAAAGCCGGTGATGAAGAAGACTGCTTGCTTGCATGCAGCGCGACCTTTATCTGCGGGACTATCCCCTCCAGAACCGGAGATGAAGAAGACGGCTACAGTGCATATAGAGCGAGCTGTATCGGCACGACTATCACCTCCAGATCCGGTGATGAAGAAGACGGCTTCCGCGCATGCAGGGCGACCTGTGCGGGCGCGACTATCGTCTCCAGAGGCGCAGAAGAAGAAGACGGTTAGAGTGCATGCAGCGCCACCTGTAACGGCGTGACTTTAACCTCCAGAGCCGGTGATGAAGATGACGGATCGCTAGCACGTTGCGCCACATGTAGCGGGGTGTCCATCACCTCCAAAGCTGCTGATGATAAATATGGCTAACACGCATGTACGGCACCTGCAGTGGCACGACTATCGCCTCTAGAGTTGGCGGTGAATAACACTACTATAGTGCACATACCGTAACCTGTATCGGAGCGCCTATCTGCTCCAGAGCCGGTGATGAAGAAGACGGCTCACGTGCATCTAGCGCGACTTCTATCGGCGCGAATATTGTCTCCAGAGCCGGTGATGATGAAAACGGCTCACGTGCATGTAGCGCGAGCTGTATCGGTGCGACTATCGCCTCCAGAGCCGGTGATGACGCAGGCGGCTCCCGTGCATGTAGCGGGAGCTGTATTGGTGCGAATATGGTCTCCAGAGCCGGTGATGAAGCCGATGGCTGCTTAGCATGTAGCGCCACCTGCAGCGATGTGTCTACCGCTTCCAAAGCTGGTGACGAAAAAGATGGCTCACAAGCATGTATACCACCTACAGCGGCGCGACTATCACCTCCAGAGTCGGCGGTGAATAACACTAATATAGTACATATACCTGGAACGGTATCCGCGTGCCTATCCCCTCCAGAGCCGGTGTTGAATACGGCTCACGTGCATATAGCGCATCTTGGAACGCTGCGACTTCAGCCTCCAGTGCCGGCGATGAAGATGAAGGTTCGTTAGCTGTGAGCGCTTCCTGTAGAGGTGTGTCTATCGCCGGCAAAGCTGGTGACGAGCAAGATAGCTAACACGCATGTACGCCGCCTACAGCGGCGCGACTATCGCCTCTAGAGTCGGTGGTGAATAACACTACTATATTGCACATACAGGGACCTGTATTGGAGCGACTGTCCCCCCCAGAGCCGGAGATGAAGAAGGCTACAGTGCATAAATCGCGACCTGCAACGGCGCGACTTTAGCCTGCAGAGTAGGTGATGAAGTTGACGGCTCGTTAGCCTGTTGCGCCATCTGTAGCGGCGTGTCTGTTGCCGCCAATGCTGGTGAACATTAAGATGGGTCACACCCATGTATACCACCAGCAGCGGCATGGCTATCTCCTCCAGAGTCGGCGGTGAATAGCACTACTATAGTGCGCTTACCGGGCCCTGTATCGGCACGTCTATTGCCTCCAGAGCGCGTGATGAAGAAAACGGCTAACGTGCATCTAGCACGACTTCTATCGGCGCGACTATCACCTCCAGAACCGGTGATGAAGCAGACAGCTGATGTGCAAGTGGCGCGACCACTATCGGTGCGACTATAGGCTCCAGAGCCGGAGATGAACAAGAGGACTACAATGCATATAGCCCAAGGTGTAACGGCGCGACTTCATCCGCCAGAGCCAGTGATGAAAATGACCTCTCGTTAGCATGTTGCGCCACCTGTAGCGGCGTGTCTGTCGCCTCCAAAGCTGGTGACGATAAACATGGCTTACACGCATGCATGCCACCTGCAGCGGCGCGACTATCGCCTCTAGAGTCGGCGGTGAATAGCACTACTGTAGTACATACACCGGGACCTGCATCGGCGCACCTATCGCCTCCAGAGAGGGTAATGAAGAAGACGGCTCACGTGCATGTAGCACGACCTGTAGCGGCGCGAATATCACCTCCACAGCCGGTGATGAAGAACACGGCTCACGTGCATGTAGCGCGAGTTGAATTAGCGCGGCTATCACCTCCACACCTGCTGATGAAGACGGCTTGCTTGCACGCAGCGCGACCTCTATTGGCGTGACTATCCCCTCCAGGGCCGGAGATGAATCAGACCGCTGCAGTGCATATACCGCGAGCTGTAACGGCGCGACTTTACCCTCCAGAGCCGGTGATGAAGATGACGGCTCGTTAGCATGTTGCGCCACCTGTAGCAGCGTGTATGTCGCCTCCAAAGCTGGTGAGGATAATGATGGCTCACAAGCATGTATGCCACCTGCAGTGGCAACACTATCGCCTCCAGAGGCGGTGGTGAATATCACTACTATAGTGCATATACCGGGACCTGTATCGGCGCGCCTATCGCCTCCACAGTCGGTGATGAAAATGACGACTCATTAGCATGTTGCACCCCATGTAGTGGCGTGTCTATCGCCTCCAAAGCTGGTGACGAAGAATATGGCTCACACGCATGCATGCCACCTGTATCGGCGTGACTATTACCTCCAGACCCGGTAATGATGAAGACGGCTCACGTGCATGTAGCGCGAGTTGAATTGGCGTGGCTATCTCCTCCAGAGCCGGTGATGAAGAAAACGGCCCACGTGCATGTAGTGCGACCTGCATCGGCGCGCCTATCACTTCCAGAGCCGGAGATGAAGAAGACGGCGACAGTGCATATAGCGCGACCTGTAACTGCGCGACTTTTGCCTCCAGAGCCCGTGATGAAGATGACGGCTCGTTAGCATTTTGCGCCACCTGTAGCGGCGTGTGTGTCTGTCGCCTCCAAAGCTGGTGAGGATAAAGATGGCTCCTACACATGTATGCCACCTGCAGCGGCAAGACTATTGCCTCTAGAGTAGGCGGTGAATAACACTACTTTAGTGCATATACCGGGACCTGTATCGGAGAGCTTATAGCCTCCAGAGCCGGTGATCAAGAAGACGGCTTGTCTACATGCAGCGCGACCTGTATCAGCGCGACTATCGCCTCCAGGGCTGGTGATGAAAAAGACGGCTCAGTTGCATGTAGCGGGAGCTGTATCGGTGTGACTATCGCCTCCAGAACCGATGATGAAGAAGACAGCTTGTGCGCATGCCGCGTGACCTGTATCGGCGCGACTATCGCCTCCATAGCCGGTGATGTATAATACGGCTCACGTACATGTAGCGCGAGTTCAATTAGCGCGGTTATCACCTCCAGAGTCGCTGACGAAGACGACTTGCTTGCATGTAGCGTGACCTGTATCAACGTGACTATCCCCTCCAGAGCCGGAGATGGAGAAGACGGCTACAGTGCATATACCGGGACATGTATCGGCGTGCCTATCGCCTAGAGAGCCGGTGATGAAGAAGACGGCTCACGTGCACGTAGCGCGACCTGTATCAGCGCGCCTATCGTTTCCTGAGCCGCTGATAAAGAAAACGGCTGACGAGCATATAGCGCGACCTGTAACGGTGCGACTTTAACCTCGAGAGCGGGTGATGAAGTTGACGACTAGATAGCATGTACCGCCTCCTGTAGCGGTGCGTCTATCGGCTCCAAAGATGGTGAAGAAAAAGATGGCTCACACACACGTATGCCAGCTCTAGCGGCGCGACTATCGCCTCCAGCGTCGGTGTTGAATAACATTACTATAAGCATATACCAGGACCTGTGTCGGCGCCACTATCGCCTCCTGAGTTGGTGATGAAGAAGACGGCTTGCGTGCATGCAGCGCGACCTGTATCGGCGCGACTATTGCCTCCGGAGCACGAGATGAAGAAGACGGCTACATTGCTTATAGCGCGCCCTGTAACGGCGCAACTTTAGCCTCTAGAGCAGGTGATGAAGCTGATAACTCGTTAGCATGTAGCGCTAGCTGTTACGGTGTGTCTATCGCCTCCAAAGCTGGTGACGAAAAAGACGGCTCACGCGCATGTATGCCACCAGCAGCGGCGCGACTATTCCTCAGTAGTCGGTGGTGAATAACACTACTATAGTGCATATAGCGCGACCTGCATCGGCGCACCTATCGCCTCCAGAACCGGTGATGAAGATGGCTCACGTGCATGTAGCGCGACCTGTAGCGGCGCGACTATCGCGTCCAGAGCCGGGGATGAAGAAGACGGCTCACGTGCATGTAGCGCGAACTGTATCGGCGCTACTATCGCCTCCAGAGCCACCGGTAAAGGAGATGTTTTGCGTGCAAGCAGCGCGACTTGTATCGGCGGGACTATCGCCTCCTGAGCCGGAGATGAAAAAGGCGGCTAAGTGCATATAGGGCGACTTGTAACGCCGCGACTTGAGCCTCCAGAGCCGGTAATGAAGTTGCCGACTCGTTAGTATGTAGCGCCACCTATAGCGGTGTGTCAATCGCCTCCAAATTTGGTGACGAAAAAGATGGCTGACACACATGTATGCCGCCTGCAGCGGTGCGACTATAGCCTGGAGAGTCGGCGATGAATAACACAACTATGGTGCATATACCGGGACATGTATCGGCGCGCCTATCGCCTCCAGAGCCGGTGATGAAGAAGATGGCTCACGTGCATGTAGTCAGACCTGTATCGCCGCGACCATTGCCTCGCAGACAATCGCAGACGCCGGCCCCACCCTCTTCATGTGGTTATCGGTATTCAGTGCAGTAGCTCGGTATTCAGTGCAATGCTCCTCATCTTTTGTGAGCCAATTAGGCGAGACAAGCCGCTCAATGCAGGAAATGTTATTTGTTTTTCAAGCAAACAAAAGTTACCTCCTATGAACGAGGAGAGCACTTGATTGGTTTCTTCAGGCAAACCTGCGGGTGACCACCCGGTGCTTGCGTCTGCGGTTACGCATATTTGACGTCAAGAGATTGGAATAAAATATTGGATTAGTTTTACGTTATACGGCCGCGGCATTTCGCGTATCACTCGTGGGCAGTCTGTATTTAGTTTCCCGACAATGGGCACAACCGCGCACATCTTTATGCAGCGCGACGCTATTAAAGAACCTTTGACTATTTGCTCTGGAGCCCCTTACATGCGGCTTCGTTTTCAGGGAAAATCTTAAAGATTTACGTTCGCGGCAAATAAGAGACAGTGTCGTGTGACTCACGTGAAACCAGCCGATCTTAAACATTCTCTCTATTTCTTCGGCCATTCATTCCTAAGCCACTGGAAATCTAAGCGGGGGTCTCGAAAAGCCGCTGCGGATCCCTTGCCTTGAGGTTGCTGCTCCCTGACCTTTTTTAGAATTCAGACAGCTCCCTGGAATAAGTCGCTACCACAGCCTCTCGGAAGCCACATATGACTCTCCGTTTCCATGCTGGTAAACGTGTATAGTGTGCATCCGCTAGACCCAACTCCCAGCAGGCGTTTGTTTTGACCAGATGCATCGAGGACGTCTTATTTTGCGAAGAAATGCACCGTAGCGACTATGAGCGAAAGTTGTCGACTGTGATACATTGTACTGGACGCATTCACGGGCATAATATATTTGAAAGCCTTTCGGTATCGCATTTGCATCGCAGAAAGTAAACGAAATTGTCTGAAACACGTTGGAAAATTTTGAGTTGTGTCGATTGCTCGAGTTTTACGTGCTAAAATCACGGTTTGATTTTGAGGCATGCCGTAGGTGGGGAGTCCGTATTAACTTTCACTACCAGAGTAACTTTATATGTCCCGAATACTGGGAAGCGGGCGTTTGCGCATTTCGTTCCCAATAAAATACGACAGCCCCGGCAGGAATTTGATCCCACCTAAATTTATGGAAGCTTTACTTTCAAAATGTAATGTACATTTCCCAGATCATGTAAATATAGCCTCCTTTATTCCTGTGGCATCATTATGCATTACCTTATTGATAGCCTCGGTATCCAGGTTGAACTACTTATAGACATTGAGATCATACACATTTTTGTATTGCATATTCAGTTTTAGAAGCTTGACACTAGTCGAAAGAGAAAGTCTTTCTTTTCAGTTCAGAGTTATTTGCTGTCGCTGTTTACGTTAGTACTTTGAGCTCGGAAGGCTCCACGATAGTTTTGTCATAAACATAGTTGAAATTTTCTTTTTGTCCCTTTATCCTCAATCCTAATGATGTCAAGGAGTGGTATACCCGGAAGAACATTATATATGACCCCGAACTTTCTTCTTTTGCTAGGAAGCAAATATCTGCTCTCCTTCACACAATGAAACAATAATTGCTCGCTGAATCATTAGTACGGCAATTAAGCCTTGAATTACAGAGCCACTCTAATGTCTATCGCGACCAAAACATCGCCGTGGTATATTAAAAAGCTAGCATATGACCTTATATTTATTATACATGATTTCATGCGAATTAGTAGTGAATATATTGTCCTTATTTAAGAGCTTTCTTCACGTTGAGCAACTCGCTGCAGCCTTATGATTACGATAAAAAAATGGCTCAAACTTAATATAATGCTAAAGTAGCTATATATTTCATTGCCAGAGAAGACATACTTTAAAGTTAAATATGTGGCATTTTTATGTTTTTGTTCTAATAATTGAAAGAAAGCTGTCGCATGCGTATCATATCTTATGAAGAGAGCGGTGTAGAAGGTGTTTTTTTTTTCTATAAAAGGAAATTGAGAGTTCCGATGTTGTTCATTGAAGGCAAATTTAACTGCTTTTTACGGTATGTAACGTTTAATTTTCCCATAATTATGTACAAGTTTTGCGTGGACGCTGGCGAAAGTCAAAGGACGGGATGGATGTGTGCTATGCGCTATGGGACGGGGCCATGGGTAGCGCCACAAGCTATTGTTGTTATACTGCCTTATATCCTACTTTTCTTAAGTAAAAGTAAAGAAAAAATACCCACGATGAATTCCCATAACTAAACATCGGAACCTCTATTGTGAACTGGTTAAAAAAAAACAAGAAAAAATGACCGAAACATGGCAGATGAAATTAAATGCAATGAACGTTTATCATCAAGGTCCAGGAATTGCGAAATTGCGTAAGAAAGGGGTTGAGGTGTTTCTATCTATGAGAGCATTTATGCAGTAATATTTAGAAAAAAATTGGGTAGTGAAGTGCCGGAAGCCCGTCTGCATTATGCTTTACTTATTAATTACCTTAAGACACTGCGGCTATTTGGGACTGTTGTAATAGTGGGAAAAAAGAAACTATCAAATAATTACGCCATAGCAGGGCCAGAAGACGTTAAAATGCCAAACACAGATAAATTCAAGTTCGAGTTGCAGGAAATAGCGTAATATTTGTACGAAGATTCAATGACGTTAAATAGTTCTCACTCTTAGAAATTGAAAATATCCGTTACTTGATTTCATAGGCACTGCTGTTGACCGCAATTGGCTATCACCTACCCGCTTCTATGACGTCTGTACGCGTTCCGTAAGCTAGTGCCGCTGGCTGGTTTCTGGAAGACGGCGACAGATCTTCAGATCAGCTGTGCGCATCGCTCTTGTGTTTGGAGTCTTCCGGCCCTCTGAGCTGGCAACACGCTACATCAGCTGACCACCGAAACTTCATAAGGCACGAGTATCTTACCGCCCCCTTGGGCCACGGCGCTGCTCACGGAATGCCACGCCGTATGCTGTATCATGCTGTATCAGGTTAGTTATTACAATTAGTTCGGTTATCGAGATGATGATGTCCGCATTTTTCCGCTGTCGTGCCCCCTCCCATATTGCAATGTTTTTTGCACAGCGGCAGCTTACATTTGGAGCATTTTGGTTCTGGAAGGGGAGGGGACATCGAGCCAAACCCTGATACTATGACAAAAGCTCAGGAGGAAAAACTTGACATTGTTTGCGACGTTGTTCAAAGGCTTGAGGCGGACGACACGAACATTCTCGAAAGTGTCTATAAGATCCTCACTTTTATTATAGACTAGCAAAAAGAAGTGCAATCTGTAGCTAAACGTGTGCAACAACATGCGCTTAAAAACCAGGTAAATCCGCACCTGAAATCTGAAATGCAATCTCTGGTCAAACGTATGGAATTTATTGAGCTTAAATACCAATCGATGAGCACATCAGCGAATTGCTCTTGTTGTCCCCATGACGTGTCTAATCTACAAGCTAAAATTGATGATCTTGAAAGCCGTTCCCACCGTTCCAACGTACTCTTTTATGGCATTACTGGCACTGATAAGGCAGAGCCCCTGGATGACTCCAAGTGTCTTGTCAAGGACTTTTGTTCTCAGAAGTTTGGTCTGTCATCGTGAGCGCGAGTTCGCTGCATAGGCAGCTTTTATACAGCAAGAAAGCGGCCAATTATTGCTAAACTCTTTAACGGAAATAAGTGGACACCGTGATGAGTGCGGGCTTTAATTCAAAATAAGGGATTTCAGTATTTCACGCGATTACTCTTTAATAGTTCACCATAAACGCCACTAACTGCTAACGCATGCAAAATTAGTTAAAAGAAAGGAAGGTGACAAAGTGCGCTTGGTTCTTGATCACTTGCTTCTCGATGATGTGTCGTATTTCTGGGATGCTGTAGCCAGTCGCGCCGCACCTGTGCCTAATGAGTGACGCACACCCTCCATTCCTTGTAACTTGACAGGCCAGACACCCTCGCGGTCGCACACAGTGCTATGCTGACTCCAGTACTACCTTCCTGCTCACTAACATAAGAAACGTTCTCCCTAAAAACGTGGCTCTTTCTTCACTGATTGACTCGTGGGCTTTTTCTGTCATCGCGCTTACCTAAGCAGGGTTAAATAACAGGATTCCTGACAATACCGTTTTCGTCTGCCGCTCCGAGTTTAACATATTTCGTACTGACCGCATGGGTCATAGGGTTGGGGTGTAGTTCAGGCCAGTAGGAAAGAGATCAATGCTGTGTGCACTGCAGCCACGTCGTGCCTCGAGTCGGTGGGCTCAGTTGAAATGTGGCGCTACGAATCTCATTGTTGCTGCATTTTACCGCGTTCCTCACATGAACACCTTTTTCTCAGGGGAATTCTGTAGAATGTTAGGCGAACTCACTGTCGGGTTTCCGCATTCAAGCTTACGAATACTAGGTGATTTTCGTTTTGCTGAAAATTAGTTGGTCCTCATTAACTTCTCCTGCAAGTGATCCTGAAGTTCAAGCTCTCCTCCAATGTTGCCTCAATTTCTCATTGCAGCAAATTATTTCTGAACCCCCACATCGTTCCACTACTTCTGCCAATATTCTTTATCTTATCCTAACCAGTAACGCCTACCTTTGTTCCAATATAAGGCCTTTATGATCATTCTGTATTCACCGGGAAAGTGAACATCGTACCTCATAAAAAATCCACTCGCAAAAAAACAAATCAGGTGCTACAGCCGTGCTAACTGCGGCGAAATGACCGTTGAGTTGGCAGTTTCTGCTGAGACCTTCGCGACGTTTGAACACGTTCACTGGAGATCCACAGGAACCTATTGAGAGACAAACGTACTGCTCTCATCTATAGATTCATAGCCATCATCAATGTACCGTGCACGAACACTGCGCTTTCGTTTAATAGGCAACTCCGACGCTTTAACAAAAAAAGCGCCTTTAAGACAGGCTAATAAAAACAGACAATAAGATTCCTGGCAATAGTAGAAAGTGTGCGATAGGCAATATCTGTAGGCGTTAATATCTACTCATCGCCGTTTCTTCACCCATGAGTTGCCATCAATGTTAACAAACAACCCGCGTAAATTGATGATATGTGCTTTTTTACGGCGCAAGGGCCAGTTATGGCCAACGAGTACCATGACACATGGTGATGTTAACGATGTACTGCGAATGGTATGGACAATGAATTCCTTGTGGTAGATGTGACATGGCTGTCAAATGACCTAAAGAACCGCTATTAATGACGTAAAATATATAGGTGAAATACAAATATAATGAGACTGATTATTTAGTGTTGTGGGCTATGACACTTGGGTTTCATTAAAACATGATGCAACAAAACGTAACAGTGACACTAGAGCTTCAAGAGAGCCCTTCAATACAAGGGCTGTTAGTCGTGTGCTGAAAATCGCCTGTCCAAGTTAATTTCAGAGTGTCTGCCTCAGCTAAAAACTCTGACTAATTTCAGGGTAAAAAGCGGTTGATCACTATGGAAAAATGCCGGTTGAAGAGGTATATTTTCATGATTTCCTGAAGAAAAATTCATTTTCCTCTCTGCTTCGGTTGCAGGACATTGAATACGCACATGCAGGAATGTGAGAATATTGCCGCACGTACTACAAGTCGGAGGATCCCCTCCCCTCCCAGTCAAGAGATAAGAGTTAGTGCCGTAAGTGTGTCCTATTGTTAATCGGCAAAGTACTTCCTTGTATCGGGCCGATTTCCCAGTTATCCAGCTCCATAGTATTGGTTCTATCACGTGAAGCTTATTCAGTGCTTCGGTATCCGACCCTCCTTGTCAATGGTTCCTGAGTTTACGGTGTAGAAAAGGCATTAGCCATGTGGCAGGGATGGGGATATTTTCATCTGGATGGGTAAAACTGACTGACGTAGCGTTTTCGTCAGCCTCTACGTTGCCTTTTATACCTTTGTGGCCAGGCGCCCAGCATAAGACAATAACTTGGTTGCACATATCTAGGGAGCACAATAAGCTTTACAGTTCATTCATAACGGAGTTCTTGTGCTTTCGGAATCTAATGAGGGCTCTCACGACACCTATTGAATTTGTGAACACAATAGCCTTATCAAGATTTGTGACAATTATGTGTTGCATCGCCGAAATATAGCATATGCTTCCGCTATAAAGATACTGGCGTCTGGGTTTAGTGCCCCAAATGTTGAAAATAAGATGCGAGAGCTGCGTAAGCAACACCAGCAGGAGACTTCGAAGCACCTGTGTAGAATTTATCACAGACACACTTCTCGTTAATTTCAAGAAAATGCGAATGTATGTGTGCCTCAGGTGAGCGTTTCAATTTTTTCAAGAAAGAGATGTCACATTAGATAGTCTGCAGCTTCCCAGCCGGAGGAAGCCGTGTAGGAGCCAATAGAACGTTCTATAAAAGAGGGACCCCTGTTTTTTTCTGAGAGTGCTTCCAACCGGAGGGACAAAGGCTGGGTGGTTACGAACCAGCCTGGCAGTGGACAAGTTGCAACTAGTAAGACGGCATAGATGTTGAAATTCTTATTTAACTTTCAGGGCATAGGAGAAAGTAAAATACGTCCTTCGGTAGTATAATCGCCATTCGTTAAATTCGACGTACAGGCTTTGCACAGGACTGGTCCTAAATGCGCCTGTAGTAAGGCGGATGCCTAAGTGGTGAATAGTATATATCATTTTCGGAGAACTAGGTCCATCCGGATTATAGAATATTGCTTCGTAGTCAAGGCGTGTTAATATTAGACTTTTGTACAACTTTATAAGACATCTCCTGTTGAGTCCCCAAGATGTGCGTGACAAGAGTTTCTGCAGATTCATAGCCTTCAGGTATTTCGCCTTAACATACTTCAGGCGTGGTTGGAAATGAAGCTTACTGTCTAAAAGGACTTCTAAAATTTGTGTTCACGGCTCAAAGACAGCTGTTCTCCATTGAGATCTATTACCGGGTCCGCCAGTATAGCTCTCTTGTTTGAGAATAGAACACACGTCCTTTTGGAGGATTTAGTTTAAAACCGTCTTTGTCCGCCCACTTAGACAATATATTTAGGCGAAGCTTAACTTATCGCTTGCACATACTTAGAATACATGATTTGTAACCTATCAGGATGTCAGCCACATATATGTTTAAAAGGACGAGGCACAAAGTTGACAACTCTAACACGGAACGTACAATAGAAGAGGTGATCCTGAACCACGTTCACAAAGTGGCCTCGAACTCCCATTTCAGAAAGATTACGGAGGATTCCAAAGCGGGTGGTTGTATCGCATGCCTTCTTTATATCTAAAAGAAAAGGGGGTTAATCGAGTGGCCCGATTTTTATTAGTCATATCATTAGAAGCCAATAAACACTTACAATAAAGACAACATATGGTAAATCACTGTTGTTTAATAAATGAGATAAACAGAAGATAAATATAATGGAAATGAAAGTGGATAAAAAAAACAACTTGCCGCAGCTGGGGAACGATCCCACAAGTAACTTCTCCTATGTCGTTGGCGTCAGTGTTTTGTGCCTTCTTATGATAATCTTCGTATCTAGAAATACTGTCAAGAAAAACTGTTCTTGGACAAAGACATCACCGATATTTGCCTCGATGCGGACACGGTGATCTAGTGTAGACCTACCTTCCCTAACACCGCACTGTAAGGGATCGGGTACCTTGTTGCTTTCAAAAAACGTGGCTGAGGCGCCGGTAAACCATTTTATCAAAAAGTTTGCACGAACAACTTATCAGACCTGTAGGCCTATATCTGCTGGGTGAGGAAGGGCCCTTGCTCTCTTTGAGAATGGGAACTACGATTGCTTCTTTGCTGGTGGACGGAATGGAGTCGGCCGAGAACGTGGATTTAAAGAGTGAATGTGTTGTTTATTTGGGTTTCTGGATGTCAGTGTCTGATCATATCATACATAATTCTGCCATTTCGTGGAGCGGACTTGTTGCAACAATGCAGTGAGGCCTGGAACTCAGCCATTCTAAATGGAGGATTGTATACTTCATTGGATGTACATTTCCGACCCAGAGGCAGCTGCTCTGCTAGTCTCTGATAAATTAGGAATGTATCTGTGTAATGAGATGTACTGGAAACGTGCTCGAAGTGTGCTCCTATACAATGTGCCTGGTCCTCGAGAGTGCCTCCTTGTGCATTTACTAAAGCTAAAGGATGAGTTTCGCAGCCTTTTATTTTGTTCACCCTGTTCCAGCTTCGTCTGTATAAGAATTGATGCTGCCTATGTATTTTACCCATTTTCCCCTTTAGTGCGGCGGCGTGTTGTTCTACTTTGCTTGAATCGCCTTGCTTTGATCGCCTTGAAGTTAATTAGGTTCTCTGTGGTTGGGAAGTTATGGAAGAGATTCAAAGGTTTCCTTTGCTTTTTCCTGGCTTCCCTGCACTCCTCATTTCACCATGAAATGCGTTTGTTCGAGGGAGCCCCATCTATTTGGGGAATACATGCTGATACAGGATCATTAATGAACGCTTCTACTGCATCATCTATACTAAGCTCGCAGATATCATTCTAGGGCAGCTGTGTTCGCAAAATGTCGTCCAGTCAGCTGAATCAACTTTCCTTCGAAGAACGTGTGCAGGGCGCTCAGTTTGTTTTGTAAGGTATAGAACGATTTGTTATTAAGGGTTATTAATGACATCGCACTGTAGATATGGCACAATTGTACTGGACGCTATGCTTAGGTCTATGGAAGAAAATGTTTTGTGTGTAGAGCTGGAAAATTTCCGCTTTTTCTCAATTACGAAGCCGATATTTGAAGAGAATAAGATTGTTTTCTATAACTCGTCCTCTCGCTTCACAGCGAGAGTAAACCCACAGTGTGCTATACGCGTTTAGATCACCAACCACAATGTAAGGGTGATGTAGCTCATCCATAAAGCTTCGACATGTTGTTCTAGAGAGTTGATAACTTGGGCGGATGTATATACAGATCTGATGGTGAGTAGTTTATTGAATAGCAATGCTTCGATAGCAACTGCCTCAAGAGGAGTTCAGAGTTGCAGTTGCCGACAAGCAACGCCGCTGTCGACTATTATTGCTGCACCGCCTGACGATGCAGCAGCCTCGTGTCGGTCTTTCCGGAAAATAGAGTAGTGCCTGAGAAAGTTTGCTTAGATTTAAGATGTGTCTCCTGAACACGCAGCACTTTTGGATTGTATTATTGTAAACCTTCTTTTTAGTAATATTTGTGTATACATACTGTTTGTGTTTTTGTGCTGTGAGTCATGAGCAGTCGTGTTGGCTTATAGAGCCTTCCAGGCCTATTTATCCCGGGTTTCTCTTTCTTGGAGCAGTCACGAGACTCGCGCCACTCCCGAGGCGCTGAATGCGCCGCCTGACTTGGTGTTGTGTCTATAGACTCCTGGAAGCTGCTGGACTTCCGATCACTAGAGTGGGGTGTTTTCAGGGTAAGCCTTGTCTCGAAAAGCAGAGCCTTGGAGGCCACAAACCCAGAGGTCGATGGGCCCTCCTTTAGAGACGGCGCAGCAGCACCCGACGCTGTCGCCTGGCGTGCTGGGGACACTACCGCGGCCCCATTCTTTGTAGGTCGGGGCGATGCCCCAGTCTGCTGCGGTGTCGCCCCCCTACGAGCCACACCAGCATATGTATAGAGGAAAGAAATTCGCTTTCGCGCTTCTTGAAAGGAAGTGTTCTCCTTGATCTTGAGCGTTATATTTTGCTTTTCCATCTTCTAAGAAGAACATTACTGGGAGCTTGAGAGTGGTCACCCTCGCAGTTTGCACACTGGTGTGCCTCCGTACAATTATCGGCTGGATGGTCGTGTGACGCGCACTTTGCGCATATGGTACGGCCCCGCAGCTCTATGAGCCGTAACCAAATTGCTGGCTCTTAAAACACTGGCACGGGTTCGGAATGTTGGGTCTAAGTTGGATTGTCATATAGCCCACTTCAATATATTCTGATAAATTGCCTGTGCAGAATATCAAAATTAAGTGTTTAGTGGTAATGTCGTTGTCATCCCACCTGATCTTTATTTGAATATTTGTCACCTGCTGTTCCTTCCAGCATTCAAAGAGCTCGCTTTCACTCAAGTGTAGGAGATATTGGTCCCATACGACTGCGCGTGTACTGTTCAGAGAACGATGCATGTTTATCGAGAGAGGGGTATTATTAATTTCAACGAGTCCACATAATTGCTCGAACTGTTTCTTGTCACTCACTTCGAGCAACATGTCACCGCTGGCCATTCTCGTGATCTGGTAGCCGGGATCTAGTTTCTCAGTAAGACACTTTGCGACAAGAAATGGTGATAGCGTTCTTGCAGTTTTATAGGGGTTTTCTCAATTGGGGGACGTGGTACTTAAGTAAATTTCTTTTCGTCTGGCAAAAAAGTTTCAGGGAGTCATCGGTGCACCCTATCTTGGAAAAAGGGAGACCATGGATTCGGGGGAATGATGAAAAAGCCATAAATATAAGTATCACATCGGTAGCTATGCCAGCCGCCCACCACCGAGCCCAACAAGGGGATCCTACGAAGCCCAAAAGCAATCAAGACGCCAGCTGAACATAGTTATCATTATATAACACAGAATACCCAAGGTTGGATAAATACACAAGGTTGACTTTGCCGCCTGGAAATCCGGAAATGAGAAGTGAAGAGAAGACAGAAAAGATTGAAAGTAAGTGAGAGACAAAGACGAAGGTTGAAGAAAAAGGCAGGAAAAGGCGACTGCCGATATCCTTCAGGCGGGTCAGCCTGGAGGTACTGTCTATGTGAACCAGAGGCCAAAGAGGTGTGTTTGTTTCGCCGGGGGGCCTTGAAGGTCTGGACACCCTGCATTGGCTCAACCCCCAAGATCCCCCTTTTCCCAGACACGGCTAAGCCGTGCACGGCTACATGCGAGAGGGTCCAACCGTCATGTGCTCGGGTATGGGTCGTCGCAACGCAACAAACGTCTGCTGACGCAGACGCCCCTGGGGGGACCCACGTAAAGTCTTGCAGACAATAAACCCTTCGAATAATCCTCAGGCTAATTTATTCAATGCTGAAGGAGGCAGCGTTCCTGTTGCTAAATATGCCCAACTTTTCAATAACGCATTCACAGCAGTTTTCACCTAAGAAGAGGGCTCTGTAGCTCCTATTACAATGAATTATTCTGATACCTCAATGTCCGAAATATTTATAATAAGAACGCTATCTTATCTTTACTAAGGGAACCTAAACCCTCATTAGCATCTGATCACCTTGGTTTTAATACCAACATACTCAAGCATTCATCTGAAGATATTGATCACATCCTTGTCATTTTTATGCAGTCTCTTCCATCTGGTTCAGCTCCACGTGACTTGCGGTTATGCAGGGTTGTACCTACATTCAATTCTGGCGATCATTCTTCCCCACTCAATTATTGCCTCATTTAACTAAGTATCCCAATTTGTAAACTGCTTGAATTCGTGATTCATTCACAAGTAATTACCTATTTGGCATCATCTTCAGGTACCAACATGGCTTCCGCAAAGGTATCAGTATCAATAAAGGTATCACTTTTGGAGGTATCAGTTTAGCACTGGTAATAAACATGATTCATCCTTCGGCCAAGTACATTCCGGCATCCCAGAAGGGAGCGTGCTTGGCCCTTTGGTGTTTCTAATATTTATTGGCGATTTACCTAATTTCATTTATTCCGAAATTATAGTTTTCGCTGCCGATTCTGTAATTTACTGGAAAGTTCATTCTAATGATCACTTACTCCTACAACCTGACCTAGATTCAGTAGCAGCATGGTGCTCTGTCTGGTTCATGCAACTTAATCTCCCGAAAACAAAATTTGCCTTTTCCAACCGTCTCCAGAGAGCCCACAATGCGGTGGTTTGGGTCGGCCTACCAGTCTCCCCGTGGGAATGGCCTCCAGCTCTGCCCTAAGACAAAGCTTCTCGGGACCATGTAATTGAAGTTCTTTGTCTTTCTGTCTTTCGAACCGGAACAGCGTACACCTTAAAAATGCTACATTCGAATGGGTAACTACTTATGAGTACTTCGGCCTTCACGTTCGTTCAGTCCTAACATGGAACCACCATATTAACCTTATTCTTGCATCCGCTAATCGGTCAACAGGTCTCCTAAACCGTAACGTGAAGCATGCTCCTTCTCGCCTGCGATTACGGGCCTTTCGTATACTAATTAGACCAAAAATTGAATATGTGTCGGCTATTGGGGACCACCATCAAGCGTATTTCTTTAATAACACTGAATCTTTGCAGAAGTGCGAAGTTCCTGTTATTTTCTCTGATTACGCACGTCATACCAGTATCCCAGCATTAAAGAAACTCAAAGGCCTACAAGAACTATGTTCACGCCGAAAGGCACATTCATCACTTTTTGATAAGATGTATCGTCACTCAAAACTAATGACTTTTTTCGTTTGTCGTCTTACATCTTTGACCGACGCGACCAAACATTTAAAGTTCGGCGCTTGTAATGTCGTACTTTTACCTACGCACATATTTTCACACCACGCACCATAACTGACTGGAATGCTCTGCCTCCACGTGTTGCTACTGCCACTGGTTCCGATAAGTTTAGCAATCTAATGTCTGCCTTAGCTGCTGCTTAACATAATGCGTATATTATTATATCACGTTCGAACTGCTTCTTTTTACTTTTTATTTTTGAGAGTGTAGAGCTTGTTATTTCTTTTCATGTTATGCTGCAAATTGGAAAATTTATAACTGGTACATAATTTTTACTACTGCCTTGTTCATCTTATTGCTTCTTTTGTTTTTCTATGTGCTTGTCAGAATGCTCAGTATTTGGGTATTTACAATATGTCGCATGATGCGGGCTTAACTTTCTTTTTCAACGAAATTGCTGTATATTCAATTTTTATCGATTGCTTGTACCCACCCCTTTATGCAATCACCGGTGCCGTGACGGCGTTCCAGGATATTTTTAAATATGAACAAATTAATATTTGAAAGTTCTTTTTTGCATGAATCGTATACAATTATAAACTGCTAGACGGAAACCCCTGATACCTAAGCTCATACCGATAAATTGTTTCCGAAAAGAACTCAATACGTGGGCAAAATATGAGCTGTTTGCGGCGCGATGTGTTCCGCGTTCTATGATCACACCACAGTTGTACGCGTGCGTACGGGTGAGTGAAGGTTCTTGTGACTTATGATTATTATGTTTGAGTTAAACAGCGCACATATACCATTCCTTCTTAAGTTGTGACCGACTTTAGTGGTGCCAGCCTAGGCGTAGCATGCAGACTCACCGTTCTGTAGAACGCATGTGAATAAAGCATTGAGATAACTTGTGCTCACCGAAGTACCATTTTCGTTCTCTTCCTTTATATTGCGTATGTGACCAATCAAGAAGCTATAGAATACTAGAATAATTGCTATTGGAAGCATTGTTTCGTATGCAGCCGCGTGGTCTGTGAACATCCATCCGGGCATGGCGCCAGTGCTAACCTGGAGAAGAGAGGAACATTCAATGCTTAGTGCGGCAGTGAATTCAAGAATGTCACTAACCGTACAATGGTATTGCTATCGTTGCGCTTCTGATAAAATGTGTCCAAACGAACGATGAAATTGCCCCGTTGCTTCTCAACTAGCTCGGGCATTCATTGCGTACATCAGGTTAATTCACAGGTTTTCTCCTTGCCTGGGAGGATGACCACGAAGTGAACTGAGCAAGTGGAGCTTCTTTCCTTGCTGCGAAAGTTTTGCGATAGCGGTGGCCCAATTGTTATTCTTGGAGAAGAAGCCGTCCGAGCCGATGTCAGCCACATGCCATCACTAGCGTCGACCACGCGTCTTCGTATTGTGTCCCGCACTGATAAATTGTAAGGCTCGGCACGTCGACACGGAGAGGCCCAGTTTTTGTTTCTCCGACAGTGAGCCAATGAACTCGAATAGCGACTACACCATCTTTGACGGCAAGCGGCTGAAGAGGAAATACCGCAAGACAAACGAAGATGTCCGACCCAGCGCACAGCCTGCTCCGACACACAGGATTGCTTTTGTGCATCTGGACGTCTCTAATAATGTACCTTCCGTACACTGACAGACTTTCAACACATACATTAATAGTGTGGCTTGGAAAGCAAATATCGTAGCGCGTTTCAACATAAAGCAAGACATAGTTGCCGTGGAAGTTGCGACGCAGGCTCCACTAGAAAATTTGAAAACTGTGCGCATACTAGGAATTTGGTAGGTGCTATTTCCGACTTCGTGCGTGACATCAGTGACCAAGAGTTACAAAGGCTTCCGTCTTCAACGGTGAAGGTCATCGACTTTCTTCGCTGCTTTAGTTTGACAAGCTTCAAGCTTATTTTCGGTGGGAGACGCCTTATTTGATTATGTGGAGCGGGCCCAGAGGAGGCACCCGGTGAGGGCTTAGGTGCACCAACATCTGCAATGTCACAAGTGCCTAAAGCTAGTCCGTGATACAACCTCATGCTCCTCATGCTAAAAAAAAAGAAATAAAAAGCTGATATCATGATGGCTTCCACGAGGTTAATTCTAAGGATTGTCCTAAACAGACAATGAATATAAAAATCAGCAAGAAAAGTAGGCCCCACAGAGAGCTGGTAGTGTAAGTCCAGCACTGCTGGAGACGATCGCGTCGTCGACGAGGACAAGCTCTAGGCCCAAGCAAGAGCTCCCTTGCTCGAATTTCGCCAGGCCAGCATAACGTAGCTGAAAGGCATCGGTATATCACTCCTTTCCAATAATTCGAACGAGCCGCGCAAGTCCCGAATCGAATGTATTCTAGCAGACATGGTCATCTTCCGGGGGCGTGTGTCTCGTGCCTCGTGCTGCGAATTGCGAGATCTAAGGAAAAGGGAAGAAGAATGAAAAAGAGCCCCTTCGGCTCCGCTACGGTCTGAACGGTTCTCAAATCTTTCACTCCCTGACTCGTGCATTCTTGTAGAGGATCTAGCCTCGGTCCCTACAACGTGAATTCGGACGTTACTACGGCAAGCACGACGTCATGGACGATGTCACGAACGAGAGACAAACAACCAGCGCAGAGGGCTTGATCACGACGCAGATTCATCTGCGGTGCTTTTGGCTGAAAAATCATGCAGTCTACTCAACTCACCAGAAGGCAATCTTAAACCTTCCGCGCCTTACCTGCAGGGCGCAAGGTTCCTGCACGCTGTATCGGCTATATCTTCAGAAATGATTACAGAGTTGTAAGACGTTGTGGACGCGCCACATGGCACCACTTCCTGTGACCACTTGAAAACGAGGACCCCCAGCAGCTTCTCAGCGAAGAGGAGTTCCGCGACCGTCGACAGTGGGTTCTGCATCGTATGTCGTTGTGCTTCAATGGCTAGGCTGAACGCAAACTGCTCGCTGTTACGTTTACGCTTCCGTCAGCATTTGCCGCAGAATTTGGTGATCGCTTTGGCTACCACACCCGAAGACATGTCCCTCGAAAATCTCGCAGAGCTGGCCGACCATATCGCTGATTATTCAGCAAAAGGTATTGTGGCAACAACGACTGTGTGCTGTCGCACCTCGAAGATTCTCACCTGGAGGAAATGATTCAGAAACTTGCTCGGACCATTACTTTATTACTGCCATTGCCCTACCATCGTCAGCTTGACCGCGATTGCCGTTACAAATTCCACTCTTGGTCTAGCTCCTGTTCTAGCCTTCGACGCGGCGCATGCTGCTGGTAGCACAACACAGAGAAGTGGTTCTCGCTGAAGCAGGGAAAGGTTAGTGCGGTCCTGGTTACACAACAAATTCGGTTCCAGTGCAAATCAATGCCGTTTCCCTTGCAGCTGGTCGGGAAACTTGCCGCAGAGTCACTGATGGCAGCCGGTGACTTTTACCTTACAACAAACCATCTGTTCTACGTTACTGGCAGCATTGCCGGACAAGGATTTGTCGAGAACACAGGTGCAGAGGTCAGCGTCGTCCCTGCCACGTTGCTATACCGGTAGTGCGCCAAGAATAACTGAGCCCTTTTCAGCAGCCAAGAACTCTTCTCTCAATATATATGGCCAATGTTCTTTTACCATCGACTTGGGTCTCCGGCACTCCTTTCCATGGCCGTTCACTGTTGCAGGCACACGTATGGTCATATTGGGCGCGGCTTTTCGGACCTACTTCGCCCTTATTGTTGGCGTCTGTGCTCGTCGCTTCGTGAACATGATGACCAGGATATCTATAGAAGGTATCCTCGCTCCTATGACATCAATCGCTAGAACGGTACCGCATACATCATCTAGAGGTGGTCTCAATTCTGTCAGACTTCACGAAGCCTTAGAATATTGACACGTGTTCTTCTTTATCGAGTGACCGCGTTTCATCGTCTAACAAATGTTAATGCTGTCGCTCAGCGTTGGACGCGCTTGCATATGTCAAAAGTTTCTGGAACGTTATCGATGGCTCTATCCGCTGTCTGTTATTGCCGAACATTGTGTAATCTGATCACATGTACGCGTGACATGAATGGTGTAGAACTTTCTGAACGAGACGCGGACACCAGCGAATACTCTGGAACAGTCGATAGCTCATGCATAAAAGTGGACGCGCTTGACCGGCAGATCAGATTTTCGACGATCGCCGAGTGTCGCCTGTTTTTCAAGGCACAGGTCCCCCCCAAAAAAACGCTAGTTCCGCCATTCACAGTTTTGGTACTTCCTTCACCGTCACTATCAGGAGACGGTGACTGATAATATCTAGCTGTCAGTACATCACAATATCATGTCACCACAGACCCCTCCCACCTTTGTTCCGATGACCTAGAAGTCTCGCTGGTTACCGCCTTGCCACCGCAAAAAGAGAATTCCATGCATGGTGAAACTGGGTATCGCCGCGTCGTCCGCTGAGCAATAGGTTTTCTACTCTCTGCATGGTACCAAAGCGTGAGGCAGGGGAGTGGCGCTGGTACACCGGCGACAGTGAGCTCAACGCGCACTCCTTCCCTGATCAACATCGACGCCCTTACATAAAAGTTATGACTTCGCAGCCAACCAGTTTGCAATGGTAATATTCAGCAAGATATATTTATTGAAGTCCTACCATGAAATCGCTGTGAAGCCAGCGAACACTGCGACACCACTCGGCCTTTTTCGAGTACGCCCGTATCCTGTTCGGGGGGAGAAACACTACTCAGATGTTCTAAAGGTTTATCAAGGAGGTCGCTCAGGGATTCCGCTTCATCTTTGAACGCCTCCTGATGGCTAGTATTTCCCCTGAGCAGCATAGCAGCCACTTTCGCCTGCTATTTTCTCGATTCCAGGAGCACGGCCTTCTCATCAACCACGCAAAGTACCTTTCGTGTGCATGACATTGATTTCCTCAGACACCGCCTGCCTTCCGAAGGAATTACACCATTAGAAAACAAAGTTCAAGCCTTACACGATTTGCCTTGCCCAACGTCACTGCGAAAGCTCCCTGGGTTCCTTGGGCTGCTCAACCAACCCCCGGAAGGCAAATCCTAGTTTTGTTTTAAAGGAATATGCACGCTCCAAGTGGTTGGCGGACATCCTAACTTATTGTCTCATTTCTGTTTTCGTGAACTTACAATCGGGCGAAGCGCGGGAAGTGGCTGAATTCGTGCATCCGTCGAGCTTACCCCCGCTTACCATCGCCATTCGCTCAGCGATATCACAAGTCGGATCGCGCTTAGTCATCTGCTTCGGTTGTTATCCCAAGTATGAAGATGGGAAAGATAAGACAGAGAAGCTTGATCAGACGTGCAACGAACGGAACAGGCAGGAAACCAGGTCGACGAGGCATTAGACGAAGATGGCTCAATTGGAGGATCACAAGTGTTATGTGGCTCTGTGGGGCTCTAACACCGGGAATTCCTGTTCTGCAGTTTTTCATGTTTCCTTATGACAGGAGGCAAGCACTATTTCACTTTATTTTATGAGCAGGTATTCATTTTCCGTAACTAAACCAGTTCTGTGCAAGCATGAGTGGACTGACCTAGGAACGGTGTCGCTCGACCCATTCGTCATGACGGCAGGCCATCTACTGTCGGTGAAATACGTGTACTGCAGGGCTTGAGTGCATGCTTGTTTTTATTGCTCAGTTACCTTGTTTTAGGCTAAGCTTCGGTGTGCGCAAGTTCTTGGGCACCTGTTTTTAGAAGAGGAGCAATGTTATTTGTATTGCCGCTAACATTTCTTTATTATTAGCAGTAAAACAAGTACAGCCTATTTATTCTTGTCACGTAGTAGTGACCGTGAGCAAAGCAGCAATAGAGAGAATGATGAAACTAGCATTTTATTGAGCGAACTTATGCACTAAAGAAACACGCTGTACTCAAAAAACGGCGACAGCGACGCATAGAGTCGACGATGGTCGAAAATCTGATCAGCAGGTCACGCGCGTCAGCTTTTATACATCAGTCGTCCAATGTTCCAGAGTAATCGCTGGGACCCGCGTGTCTTCCACAAAGTTCTACATCATTCGCGTCGCGCATGTATCTGATCAGATTACACAAGGTTCGGTCAAAGACAGCCTGATGGAACCATCGATAGCATTCCAGAAACTTCATCTACATGCAGGCGTGTCCTGCGCTTTGCGATAACATTTGTTAGGCGGTGAAACGTGGTCGCCCAATAAAGTTAAAGAATTACACGGGTCATTACCCCTTCCCCCTCTTAAAAAAGCATCGCCCCGATGCTACAAATATAAGAGAGCGAAACACAAAAGGACACTTATCAAACAAATGTAATAAAACAACGAAAAGAAACAAAGAAACGGTACATGAAGGCAAAGCACCTTTACCTGATGTCATGTAGTAGTGACGGTGAGGAAAGCAGCCATACTGGGAATGGCAAACTAGCGTATTATTGGGCGAACTTTTGAACTAAAAACACGCACATGCTCAAAGAACAGCTACAGTGGCGAACACAGAACACAATAGTAATTGATTAGGAGCTCGAAATCTCCCTTGCGATGAAAAGTGCTAATACGTTTTTTTTTTTATGATTGGTTGGGTCTTTGCATTCATATTGCTTCAAAATACTGCTCTCATACTAACCATGCTTTACTGTAGATATGAAAATCAAGGAAAACATGAGGAAAGGCAAATTAGTGTCCTCATAATTGCTGTGCTTTTCTATAGATATTGTCGCAGTTCACAAAGCACAGGGGCGGCATTGCGGCAAGTCGCAGAACCACATTGTACTCGAAAAGGACGTGCAGAGTGCAGGCCAGCACAAAAGAACGGCTTTGTCTTCTCTTTATCGTGCTCGTATTTTATAGCACCCCGGTCGTCTTCTTTGTCACCGTCAGGGTGTAGTTGGCAGAAATAGGGACGCGGCGTTACCTTCCCTCCAGAGCGCGCATCGTAGCGATGCTCATGAAATAGTAGTCGTTGGACTCGATAAGTAGCATTTTGTTGTCCACATTTCAGAAAGATGCGGCTTCATGCGCACCACGTTGACTACCTCAGACACCAGATGACGTAGTTTGGAGCTGCATGAATCGTCACCCACGACCTCTTAATTCACGTCGCTCATACGGCGCAGAATTGTATGGTCCGAAGTATTTGCGTGGAAGTTTCCTAGAGAGGCCTCTGCCTCTTACCGAATACGAAACCCAGACCCGCTCCCCGGGTGTATATGCGACGAATTGGTGGTGGAGATTGCATCGTGGGCCATCATGTTCTTGCTCTGTAGCACGCATGCGAGCCGTCGTGCTTCCTCGGCGCGCTCAGTGAATTCTGCGGCATCTGCGTGCGAATCACAATAGTCATGAGGCAGCCTAGAATTAAGCATCGTAGTGGCTTCTTGACCATAGGTCAAACCAAACGGTGTCATTTTGGTTGTTTCCTGGCTTGCCGTATAATATGCCAATGTGACGTATAGCAATATTTTGTCCCAATTCTTGTGCTCCACATCGACGTACATGCAAAGTATGTTTGCGACAGTCTTGTTGAAGCATTCTGAAAGCCATTCGTTTGTGGGTGAAAGGCTGCCGTCGGCCTCTGCGCTGTGCCACTGAGCGTGAGCACAATTTGCACAAGCTTAGCTGGGAATTCGGTTCCTTTATCGGTTATGACGACCGCTGTAGCACCCTATGTAGGGGCAATGTTCTGGATATGGAACCGTGCCGCTTCAGCTGCAGTGCCACTCAGGATCACCTAGGTTTCAGCGTATCGGGTGAGATAGTCCGTCACGACTATGACCCACTTATTCCCGCTGTCAGATATTGGAAAAAGTCCAATAAGGTCTGTTCCCATTTGAGCAAACGGCGTTTCCGTTACTGCAACATGCTGCAGTAGCCCAGCGGGTTTGATCGGCGGTTCTTTGCGTCGCTGGCACTCAAAGCAAGTTCTAACGCAATGTTTCACCTCTGCTGCGAGCCTTGACCAGTAGTATCTTTCTTTGATTCATGCCAATGCTCGCGTGTAACCGACGAGGCCCGAGGTGGCTTCGTCATGGCAGGCTTACAAGTTCTCGTGGCGGATATTTTCAGGAACTACTAACAGATAGCTCTTCCCTCTTGAAGAGAAGTTCTTTCTGTAGAGAATTCCGTTACGTAAACAGAGTGATGGTAGAGTCCTTCAAAATAATCTCGATACATTTGTAGCTCTCCCTTGCGAGAACTCTCTGAGTAACTTGAGCTCCCGGTCATCTTCCTGTTCCCGAGAGATGGTGGCCACATCAACAACTCCTTCAAAACCTGCGTATTCATCCTCATCGGCGTTGCAATAGGTTATCTCGAGAGGCAGTCGGCCTCTAAATGCTGCCTTCCTGACTTTTACACTACTGTCATGTCGTATTCTTCAACCTGCAAGCTTCAACGTGCCAAACCTCCAGAAGGATCGTTCATATCGTTTAACCAACAAAGGAACTGAGGGTCGCTTACGACTTGAAAAACACACCCTTATAAGTACACGCTAAACTTCGCGACTGCCCATAAGACAGCAAGGCATTCCTTCTCCGTGTTTGAGTAGTTCGACTCAGCACGTGACAATGTTCTGCTCGCATACGAGACTACTCTCGGCACCGTCTTCTGACGGAACCACAACAGAGCCAAGGCCCACGCAGCTTGCATCTGTGTGGATCGCTGTTGATGCATCCTCGTCAAAGTGACCGAGCACCGGCGGAGTTTTTAGACACTGCCATAACTCGCTGAATGCCGCTTCTTGCTCTTCTCCCCATACAAACTCAACGTCTTTTCTTTTGAGGCGGGTGAGTGGAAAGGCGAGTAGCGCAAAATTCGTGGTAAATGGTTGATAATAGGCGCAGAGACCCAGGAAGCGTCTGACTGAGGTCTTATCCGTAGGCCGTGGGAACCTTGCGACCACTTCAATTTTATCCGGGTCAGGCCTAAAACCGTCTTGACTGATGACATGGCCTAGGAAATGAAGTTCTTCAAACCCAAACTGACATTTTTCTGGTTTCCACGTAAGCGCCGCCGACCGTAGGGCTTGAAGAGCCGACAGCAGCCGTTTTAGGTGTTCTTCAAAAGTGGCAGAAAAATCAGTCACGTCATCGAAGTACTCCAGGCGAGTCTTCTACTTCAGACCGGATAGGACAGTGTCCATGAGCTTTTGAAACGTGTCTGGCACCGAGCATAAGCCGAAATGCAGAACCTTAAATTCGCAAAGCCATCGGGCATCTCAAAAGCAGTCTTCTCTAGATCGCGCTCACCACCTCTATTTCTATTGGCCAGTATCCACATTTAAGGCCCATAGAAGAGAAGTAACGCGCATGCGGTAGCCTGTCTAAAGAGTCGTCGATCCGGGGCAAGGAATAAACATATTTCTTTCTAACGTGATTTAATTTGTCATAATGAATGCAGAGCCTCAACGTACCATCATTTTTTTTACAAGCACTACATGTGATGCCCAAGGGCTCGTTGGTGGCTGGATTACATCATCCTGTAGCATTTTCTTGACCGGCTGCTGTATTGCCTCACGTTTTTTCTGAGCCACACGACGAGGGTTTTGTCGTCGAATGGGGTTTGCTGAGGGCCGGGGTCAGTCCGCAGCCCCGGCCCTCAGTCCCCAGCAGCTGCGAAGCAACTGACCACGGCGGCGGTCAGACCTGCGACGCTGCAGAGGGTGCTAAGAATCCCTGGCTCCGGACAGGCCGCCATTGGAATATGAACCTGGCAACGTTTAACGTTAGAACTTTATCTAGTGAGGCGAGTCTCGCAGTGCTATTGGAGGAATTAGAGGGCAGTAAATGGGATATAATAGGGCTCAGTGAAGTTAGGAGGCCAAAAGAAGCATATACAGTGCTAAAAAGCGGGCACGTCCTGTGCTACCGGGGCTTACCGGAGAGACGAGAACTAGGAGTCGGATTCCTGATCAATAAGAACATAGCTGGTAACATACAGGAATTCTATAGCATTAACGAGAGGGTGGCAGGTCTTGTTGTGAAACTTAATAAGAGGTACAAAATGAAGGTTATACAGGTCTACGCCCCTACATCCAGTCATGATGACCAGGAAGTCGAAAGCTTCTATGAAGACGTGGAATCGGCGATGGGTAAAGTCAAAACAAAATACAGTATACTGATGGGCGACTTCAATGCCAAGGTAGGCAAGAAGCAGGCTGGAGACAAGGCAGTGGGGGAATATGGCATAGGCACTAGGAATAGCAGGGGAGAGTTATTAGTAGAGTTTGCGGAACAGAATAATATGCGGATAATGAATACCTTCTTCCGCAAGCGAGATAGCCGAAAGTGGACATGGAGGAGCCCGAACGGCGAGACTAGAAATGAAATAGACTTCATACTCTGCGCTAACCCTGGCATCATACAAGATGTGGACGTGCTCAGCAAGGTGCGCTGCAGTGACCATAGGATGGTAAGAACTCGAATTAGCCTAGACCTGAGGAGGGAACGGAAGAAACTGGTGCATAAGAAGCCGATCAATGAGTTAGCGGTAAGAGGGAGAATAGAGGAATTCCAGATCAAGCTACAGAACAGGTATTCGGCTTTAACTCAGGAAGAGGACCTTAGTGTTGAAGCAATGAACGACAATCTTGTGGGCATCATTAAGGAGTGTGCAATAGAAGTGGGTGGTAATTCCGTTAGACAGGATACCAGTAAGCTATCGCAGGAGACGAAAGATCTGATCAAGAAACGCCAATGTATGAAAGCCTCTAACCCTACAGCTAGAATAGAACTGGCAGAACTTTCGAAGTTAATCAACAAGCGTAAGACAGCTGACATAAGGAAGTATAATATGGATAGAATTGAACATGCTCTCAGGAACGGAGGAAGCCTAAAAGCAGTGAAGAAGAAACTAGGAATTGGCAAGAATCAGATGTATGCGTTAAGAGACAAAGCCGGCAATATCATTACTAATATGGATGAGATAGTTCAAGTGGCTGAGGAGTTCTATAGAGATTTATACAGTACCAGTGGCACCCACGACGATAATGGAAGAGAGAATAGTCTAGAGGAATTCGAAATCCCACAGGTAACACCGGAAGAAGTAAAGAAAGCCTTGGGAGCTATGCAAAGGGGGAAGGCAGCTGGGGAGGATCAGGTAACAGCAGATTTGTTGAAGGATGGTGGGCAGATTGTTCTAGAGAAACTGGCCACCCTGTATACGCAATGCCTCAGGACTTCGAGCGTACCGGAATCTTGGAAAAACGCTAACATAATCCTAATCCATAAGAAAGGGGACGCCAAAGACTTGAAAAATTATAGACCGATCAGTTTACTGTCCGTTGCCTACAAAGTATTTACTAAGGTAATTGCAAATAGAATCAGGAACACCTTAGACTTCCGTCAACCAAAGGACCAGGCAGGATTCCGTAAAGGCTACTCAACAATAGACCATATTCACACTATCAATCAGGTGATAGAAAAATGTGCGGAATATAACCAACCTTTATATATAGCTTTCATTGATTACGAGAAAGCGTTTGATTCAGTCGAAACCTCAGCAGTCATGGAGGCATTGCGGAATCAGGGTGTAGACGAGCCGTATGTAAAAATACTGAAAGATATCTATAGCGGCTCCACAGCCACCGTAGTCCTCCATAAGGAAAGCAACAAAATCCCAATAAAGAAAGGCGTCAGGCAGGGAGATACGATCTCTCCGATGCTATTCACAGCGTGTTTACAGGGGGTATTCAGAGACCTGGATTGGGAAGAATTGGGGATAAGAGTTAATGGAGAATACCTTAGTAACTTGCGATTCGCTGATGATATTGCCTTGCTTAGTAACTCAGGGGACCAACTGCAATGCATGCTCACTGACCTGGAGAAGCAAAGCCGAAGGGTGGGTCTAAAAATGAATCTGCAGAAAACTCAAGTAATGTTTAACAGTCTCGGAAGGGAACAGCAGTTTACAATAGGTAGTGAGGCACTGGAAGTGGTAAGGGAATACATCTACTTAGGACAGGTAGTGACTGCGGATCCGGATCATGAGACTGAAATAATCAGAAGAATAAGAATGGGCTGGGGTGCGTTTGGCAGGCATTCTCAGATCATGAACAGCAGGTTGCCATTATCCCTCAAGAGGAAAGTTTATAACAGCTGTGTCTTACCAGTACTCACGTACGGGGCAGAAACCTGGAGGCTTACGAAAAGGGCTCTACTTAAATTGAGGACGACGCAACGAGCTATGGAAAGAAGAATGATAGGTGTAACATTAAGGGATAAGAAAAGAGCAGATTGGGTGAGGGAACAAACGCGAGTTAATGATATCTTAGTTGAAATCAAGAAAAAGAAATGGGCATGGGCAGGACACGTAATGAGGCGGGAAGATAACCGATGGTCATTAAGAGTTACGGAATGGATTCCAAAGGAAGGAAAGCGTAGCAGAGGGCGGCAGAAAGTTAGATGGGCGGATGAGATTAAGAAGTTTGCAGGGACAACATGGCCACAATTAGTACATGACCGGGGTTGTTGGAGAAGTATGGGAGAGGCCTTTGCCCTGCAGTGGGCGTAACCAGGCTGATGATGATGATGATGATGGGGTTTGCTGTCTCCTCTGTGATGATGGGGTGCTTTTTCAGCAGCGTTTGACCTACTCGCGACATAGATGAAAAGCTCTCCTTAGACTCTTCGAGCAGTTCCATAAAATGGTGTCTTTCTGTTGGCGCTAAGTTCAGGCCGACGTCAACACCGGGTATGTATGGTGGTGTAAGAGCCTTGGCTTCTTGCACAGCAAAACAGTCTTGAGAGCGATTGATTTCATCTAGGTATGTGACAGCGGTACCTATACTGATGTGCCAACGTTCGTTTGTGAAATTTGCAAATAGCACCTCCGCAGGCCCGTCGACTAAGCCGACGATGCCACGGGCGATGGCAACGCTTTGGCGGAATAGAAAGGAAGTTACATGTTCCGCTACTGCATCTTTTTATACTGTGCGCCGTGCCCGACGGAAGCAAGTCGGCATAATAGCGGCTTTATGCATACGTCCCCGTCAATAACACATAAGGCTTGGCGTTGCGTTCTGTGCCATGGGTAGGAAGTATGAAGAACGGCTGAGGAATATGGAAGAAAGTGAATGGGCTGGGAGAGTGTTCAGGTATCTGTAAAGGAAAAACATTGATTCACAGTGGAGGAAAAGAACTAGGAAGCTTACCAGCAAGTATGCGACCTCTACGGGGGGCAACACAGCAACAGTGAAGATGAAGCGGAAAGTCAGAGAGGCTGAAATAATCTCATGGGTGGGGGCAATGGAAAAGAGACCTGCCATGTGCAGCTACTTAAGAGGAAAAAACGAAATCAGGAAAGAAACAATTTATTATAACTCAAAGGGGAGCTCATCACTTTTCGAATCGAGATCTGGATGCCTTAGAACACGTACCTATAGACCGTTTTTTCGTAGGCGCCGCCATATTGTGAACGCCGTGGCGCCACCTATGAGCAGCGCCATACTGGCTTGGGTGAAAGCGGTCTTTTGCATGGCAGGCTTACGGTAGGTTCTGGCGTTTCTTTGCGCGGTCGTGCGGTCTCTTTAGTATGACGTGCGTCTTCTACGTGGTAAACGGTTCCGTGAGACGTGCTGAAGTGGTTTAAGGCGTCATGGCCGGAATTTCTGCTGGCGTTGAGGTTGAGGGAACACGCAGCGCGATGTGTGTGCGCATATTTGAGCCTACGATCAGCCTCGGAGATGAATTGTGTATTTCTGAATGTTCCAATCACTAATGTGACCTTATTGCAGTATTATCCTCTATTTCTAAGCTGCGATTTAGGATTCATGAAACATACTCACGATCGTAACAGCGTGGGTGCCGTTCTGCTAAGATAGGAGCTGTGATGTGATACTTTGACAAGCGTTCAAACTGTTCGCTGCAGGTTACATGACTACTTAGTTCGATGGTGTTAAGAATGGCCATACGGGGTGGCAACGAGCCAGCTTTCAGCCCGCTGCACGTGTTCCAAGCCCACCAGTCGAAGCGCCCTTCCGAGAGCTGCGGTCGGCAGGCAGCCACGTGGCGCACGATCAACTCCGGAAATTGGTACTTGGCCGCACCACCCGAGACGGAGCAGTTCTACGAAGCCCTCGGTCGTCGACTCCGGAGCCTTTGTGTGTATGGGTTCGAATGTGTGTGCCTTTGTGTGTATGAGCCATAGTGCGGGGCGGCGGCGAGTTTACAATGCTTGGACGAACCTTCCCGACCATTCCTGCTCCGACACACCCCATCCTCCAAGTCGGCACACCTCATCCTCCAAGCCGGCACACCTCACCCTCCATTCCTGCTCCGTCCTCGTCCGAACGATCACGTCGAACTATGACGTCAAGCGGAGAGCTTATAAGCAGCGTTTGCCGGCTGCTAGGGAGTGCTCGTGTCGTGCTCGTGTCATGATCGTTGTCGGGAGCTGAGTGCTCTGTCATACTAGAAATGTACTAGTGAGCTGTGTGCTCGTAAACTGTTTGCTGTATGTTAGTTTTGCGGGCTCCATATGGGAGTCGCGCTAGTCTGCCAATGTATCCTGCTTAATCTGTTAATATGTAAATAAATCCTGTTCATCGAGTTCCGGTCTACGAACTTCATCTCCTTCAAATGGTGGCAGCGGCGAGATAGTCCGACGACTCCTACATCTGGTCGACAGCGGTAGGACCGTCCGACAAATCTGACAACTGAATGGCAACGGTGAGATCAGCCTACGGCTCCTAGACCAGCCTACGGCTTCTAGATCGGCCTTTCGACTCGGAGACAGCAACGGCAGCTGACGGACGTTGGCACATGGTGACCGACCGGCATCCTAAACAAGTTGGAGGCGACTTGAGATTGACCACCTCTTGCAACTGACTGGATACGGCGGGGAAGGACTGGTGATATGGTGCTGCTTCAGTGGGTAAGCGTTTGGTTTTGGCTGTAAGATTTACCAGGCTTCAATTTCACTGTGTTTTTGGATTTGATTCGCTGGGATCTTTTCCTTGTATTCTGATTTACGTGGGTATCGCAGCAAGTATTGTGTGACAGCAGAGCCAAAGCTTAAAGTAGTGACCATGGTCCTAATGTGTTTGACGAGAGCTGACCTGTTGTGGTTGTGTGAGGAGATCGGGGTAAACGTAGATGAGAACTTGAAGGAATCAGAAATTCGTAAGACAATTGTCGAAAGTGAGAATGATTTGAAATTCATAGAGCAAATGGGCAAACGAATTCTAAGTAAGAAACGGGAACAGGAAGCAATTAGGCAAGAACAGGATGAATTTAGGCAAAAACAGGAAAAAGCTAGGCAGAAACTAAAAAGGGTTTCGCAGGAAGAAGGCCTAACAGCAGTAACGAGGCAGTACACTGATGCACTGAACAAAGAGATTGAAGGTTTTGAGCAGTTAATCGAGCAAAGTCAACAGTGGCTTGAAAAATCTGTAGGCTGGACGCAGCGAAAGTGGCAAGAAGTAAATAGCAGATTTTGTTCAAAAGCCGAGGAAAGTAGTAGTACCTGTGAGAATAGCAGCACGTTCACAAGTGAACTCGAAGTGCTAGCAGCTAACGAAGCCTTAGTGGCAACAGAGGCCGTTAAAGGCCAGAGTGAGAGCGACGAGGTGCTGTGCCAACAGATGACTGTAGAGACAGCTAGGCCAGCTGCGAACAAATTGGCACAGTTACCGCGCGTGTGCGTCGCATTTCATGGTAGCGAGGTCGTTAGCGAGGTACAGAATACTGCGGACTTGACAGACGCGAGCACCCATGTCGAGTCAGATCTGCGTGCAGAAGTAATGTGCCAGCTGGACGATGCAGTTGAGAATAGTTCTCGGGGTGGCGAGCTCCGTAGCTCACGAGAAAACAACTGCATTGTTCAGGGATCGGTGCGGCTCTCCGCCAGTCTAGATAGCCTAGATAGGGATTATTCAGTTGTTAATCATTCGGACTGTGCGCGTGAGACAGCGATCGATACCGACGGGCTGTGTGCAGATGCACAGCGTGAGCTGGGCAATGTAGTACAGGGCAGTTCGCAAGAGTGCGAGTTGTCTAACTCGAGTAAAGCCTGCTGCATTGTTCCAGAGTCGGTTGGGCTGTCCGCCAGTCGAGGCAAAGTGAGAGTAGATTTAAATGTAAATCACTCAGACTGTGCGGGTAAGAGACCGATCCGGGCCGACGAAATGTGTACCGGCCAGCACGAGGCACGAGAAGGCGACATGAAAGTGAGTGCGAAGAGAAAGCGCCGTAAAAAGAAGCGCGGTAAAGACCGAAAGACGGTAACTAATGTAGCGCCGCCAAAGATGGCGAGAGACCCAAGAGGGCAGGGCGCGAGGGAAAAGGTGCGGTCGTCACTGACGATGTTGACGCATCGAAAACGTTCGAGCCACCGGTCAAAGGGGGACCGAGAAGCTTGTTCTGCCCGGACGCGGACAAAGGGCACGGGGCAGTCAAATTCCTCGTCGTTCCGTCGTTCTCTTCGAAGCTCAGCGTGCAGTACAAAGATGCGCAAGGTGGCAAGACGAGACCAGGTGGGGAGTAGCGACGCGGTCAGTCGAGGTCATGTTGAAAGCGGGGCGCGAGGACGCAAATTGGCTGGAGACCGTAACGTCTTGGGGGAGCTGATAGTGAGTCAGCCCTTTTGTTGTTCCTCCGTAGCCAGAGTAGCTTTTAAACCGCGGCCACCTCGGGCCCGACTCAAAGTATGAGTCAGACGAAAGCGTTTGGAAAGAGAGGCCAAGAGCCCTTCCGTAGTAGTGTTGTTTTGTTTTATTTTTGAACATTTGCAGATTTTCGCGATTTGAGACTAGGATTTCTTTCAATAAGTAAGGTATGAGCTCTGTTTATGTTTTGTTTGAGGAGCTCGAGATTTGAAAGACGCGTTTAAAGTAAACCTGTAGTCTCGCGAGGTGTTCATTAATAAGTATATAGGCTTTCTTTTTTTTGTGTGTGTGTAAGGAACCTGTAGGTCAAGGTTATCGTTGAGAGGCCTATCGTAACGCGCGCGTGTGTTATTTAACCTTCTTTCTTTTTAGGTGTTTTTGATTTTTCTAAGGTTAAGCGCGCAGATTTTCAGTAAGTGCGTGATTGGCACTGAGAAGAGCTCTTAGGTCCATTAGCGCGTGTCCTGTGTGGACGGAAGGAAGCAGAACGTTTATGACTGGGTTGCTCGGGTGTGTCGAAGGCAGCCGTATTCTGACTTCTCTAGTACGCGTGCGAAGAGCTAGTTATTAGAAGACACATTTGTTCGAAGGCTCCTCTGTGTTGCGTAAGTTACGCAAATTTGGTTGCTTATTTAAGGAACGTGTCCTGTGTGGACTAAAGGAACAAATGTGAGTCAGCGTGATGAAAACTTTGTATGATGCAAGCACGTGTTCGGAATAGGGACCTCAAACTTAGCGCGTCTGTGATGACGTACCTGGGGAGTTGGCCAGACGGTTCAGTGGCAGCAGTACATGAGATAAGTACGCCACTGTGATAGGGTAGGAACAGGCTGTTCGCGAAGTTATGTTGCTGAAGTTATGATTGAGTATTGGTGTTTGAAAGGCTTCGGTTTAATTCTGCGTAAACCTTTACTCTTGTGCAGCGCGACGGTCGGGTTTGGTCGAACTCAGGAGGAACGTGAACGCTCGCTTTGGCGGCACGAAATTTTGGGGCAAAATTTGGGATTCCCTGTTGAGTGACTTGCATGGAAATTGTGATAGGAGGCCTGGTGGGTTAGCAGCTAATTCCGGGCGTTTGAACGCTGAGCGGCATTGTGTTGCCGGGTCGACTCTTCTGTGCCAGTTGTTGTAAGATGGTTGAAGGCATTCCAAGTACGCCGGGGTTGCAGAGAGCAAAGCCATCGTCTTGCTCGCCAGCCATTCTCTTCCTGCCCAGCGGTTGCCTGCACTGGCCAGGCGAGATTTTCCGGGCCATGGAGGAGCTGTTAAGAATGGCCATACGGGGTGGCAACGAGCCAGCTTTCAGCCCGCTGCACGTGTTCCAAGCCCACCAGTCGAAGTGCCCTTCCGAGAGCTGCGGTCGGCAGGCAGCCACGTGGCGCACGATCAACTCCGGAAATTGGTACTTGGCCGCACCACCCGAGACGGAGCAGTTCTACGAAGCCCTCGGTCGTCGACTCCGAAGCCTTTGTGTGTATGGGTTCGAATGTGTGTGCCTTTGTGTGTATGAGCCATAGTGCGGGGCGGCGGCGAGTTTACAATGCTTGGACGAACCTTCCCGACCATTCCTGCTCCGACACACCCCATCCTCCAAGTCGGCACACCTCATCCTCCAAGCCGGCACACCTCACCCTCCATTCCTGCTCCGTCCTCGTCCGAACGATGACGTCGAACTATGACGTCAAGCGGAGAGCTTATAAGCAGCGTTTGCCGGCTGCTAGGGAGTGCTCGTGTCGTGCTCGTGTCATGATCGTTGTCGGGAGCTGACTGCTCTGTCATACTAGAAATGTACTAGTGAGCTGTGTGCTCGTAAACTGTTTGCTGTATGTTAGTTTTGCGGGCTCCATATGGGAGTCGCGCTAGTCTGCCAATGTATCCTGCTTAATCTGTTAATATGTAAATAAATCCTGTTCATCGAGTTCCGGTCTACGAACTTCATCTCCTTCAAATGGTGGCAGCGGCGAAATAGTCCGACGACTCCTACATCTGGTCGACAGCGGTAGGACCGTCCGACAAATCTGACAATGGATGAAGTTCCCGCCCCCGAATAAAATAGTTTTGGCAAGTTATAGCAGTATACCTTGCAGTCTTAAGCTTGTCCAGCAAAGGGACTGTTTACGAACTGCGCGAGCGTCCTAAGCAGTGGTAGGTGCTGGATTACAGATATCTTCGTTCTTATGGTCCAAGCATACGGCATCAGCGGTTATATATTCATAAAGTTTTTGCGGTGCGACTATGCGAGGTCGTATTGCGGCGTTAGCCCGTTTATCTTGCTTTTTAGAGAAAGAGGTTGATAACCGAATTTTTTTTTCGGTTGTGTTCGTTCCATTATCTACGACACACTCACACGTATTACGGAAATATTGTCCTCAAAAATAGGCATCGCATTCTTTTTATGCGATCTCTTACATATGTATCGTGCTGGTTCACCAGCCACAGTGATCGCTGTGTTAAGCAGCGCCATCGGCCTTCATGGGTAGTTAAGGGGTGAGAAACACTCACCGGATTTACAGAATGGGATGACTTTAGCCACTCGCCAGTCTTAGGAATAAGCCCAGGAAGGTATGTCGAGACACTGTGACACATTCTTGAGTAGCTTGTTATTAAATTCGCTGCGACATGATGTAGATGAATTTTTATACTATTTAGTAAGATAAAAATGCCTGACTCATTAATCACAATTTCAGACATGTCAGATTGCATGGGAAAGTCAGGGCATGCAGTGATGTCTTCGCAGGTGGACACTCAACAAAACATATCATATAATGACTGCACACACTATAACTCGGGAACTACGTCACCACCAGAATTAGGACTATGTCAGGCTGTGAATAGGGGTTTATTACATGCAATAATCACTGTTATTCATGATTAATCATAGCTCTAAGTCTGCTGACGTGTGAACTTTAGTAGCATCTGGCATTCTTTGTCACATAATATGTATCTTTGCCATGCCATGTTTTCTTTTCTGTTAAAGAGAAGTTAAGCTGACGTACTATAACTGCGTGATCAGACAGCCCGTCCAGGTGAGTAATGCCAGAACAGATTAGCGGATCGCTCATCGAGATGAGAAGGAGGAATAAACATTTATTTTCGAAACAGTATCCTGGGTTAAACCCCAGTTCTACTCTAGGTGGGAGGTCTCCTCATTCCAGGAACCCTCTGGCCTTCGCTGCCTATTTGGCTATGGCGACGAGGTGTCGTTGTTCCAGGCACTCGAAGATGAGCTTGGCCTTTACGTTTCAATGAGGTATTCGCTTTCTTGTCTGGCGTTATATTCTTTCGGTGAATGCGATGCGTCTGTATCTAGATGCCATGGACACTCGAGGATCAGGTGCGCCAAGGTGCCTGGTAAGCAGCACATTGGGCATTGGTATCCTTGTCGCATTAGGTATAGTCTGTGCATGATTGTTCCGTGGGTGTAAGTGTTACTCTGTAGTCTTCCGAGTGTGGTACTTTCTTCTTTAGTGAGCTTTGGGTGAGGTGGTGGGTACACTTTACGTTCCAGCCTGTGATGTTGAAGGATCGCTGAGTAGGTGACGGGTACAGTCTGTGCCCCTGCTGAAGCAGACCGGGCATCTTGAGAGTAGGAAGGGTTGGCCCGGCAGGTGTGGCTTCGGGCCGCGGCGTGTGCTGCTTCGTTTCCCTCCAGCCCGTCATGCCCAGGATCCCAGGTCACGCAGGTGTAGGGGATCGGAGTGCTGTCATGCTTCAATATCTTTACTGCTTCTGTTGACACGTGACCGTTAGCGTAGTTTCTGACAGCTGCTTCAGAAGCAGAAAAAACGACAGCTGCGTCCTTGCATGTGGTAGTTGCTAGGGTGATTGTAGTCTCTTTTGCAGTCTCAGGGTTTTGTGCATGGACTGTGGCAGATGCTAGCTCTTTTCCCTGAAAATCTACGACGCTCAGAGCATAAGAATTTCTTTGCGGGTATTTGGCTACGTCGGTGAATCTGGCGTCCGGATCCTGCCTGTGTCTTCGCCGTAGGGCATCCACTCGGGTTTGTCTTCTTTTCTTGTCGTACGTGAGGTGCATGTTGCGTGTGATTGGTGCTATGCACAGGGATTTGCGGATGTTTGGAGGAATTCTTTCTTATCGGTCCATGGTGGCTTATAAAGGTTGTATATTGTCCATCCAGCGGACAACAATTATCCCATTGACGCTCAGCACGGGCTCTTCGTGCCCGCTAGGTTGGCGCTTGACAAATTGTGGTCGAGCTATAGGGCACTCTTTGGGAACACGGTTCTGCTTCACTGTGCCCATGCCTTCGTAGCCCTGTGCCTTGAAATGCCTGAGTAGCGGCATGCCTGTGAATGAATAAATTATCAAAATAGAAAAAGAAAGGAAGGTCGTGCGTCTCTGCTGCGAGTTCATCCACCATTTGAAGAAGTGGCGCCGCTGCTTTTCCGAAGTCCTTTTCATATTTTTCAGATGTTCCGGAATCCCCTGCTTGCCTTGATACACATTGAAGTTTACAAGGTATCGATTCGTGGCATTTAGACACCATACTTTACACGCGAAGCGGATAGGCTTTCCGCGTATAAACTGTTTACAGCCATGACGACGATAATACTCAATCATACGTTCATCATAGCTCAGGTGACGCACAGGTTGAAAGTTCACCTGGTACCTTGCTTTCAATAGTGCCATCAATGAACGCAACTTTGCCAACTTGTCACTAAGCGTTAGGCTTGCATTTCGCACAGTGCAGGAATCGCATTATCTGTACGAAGCGATTTTTTCGCAAAGCATTGTAGGCCATCGTGTTGCACATATCCAAGCCGCTGTCCCAATAGCACTTTTTCCCTGGCAAGTGGTTATAGCCGGACAAAACGAGCACTCCAAGAAAACCTCATTCTTCTTCGGTAACCTCCGGATCGGGAATATTAAAAATAATGCATTTTTTCTTGTTTGTTTGACTAGCAGCTCCACGACGGCTTCGTCAAAAACAGATTTCGAACAACTCAACAAGTGAAAAGTCCCTGTAAGCAGCAAAGTTTGGGTAGGGAAATATGCCAAGGCTTCTCTGGAGATCACCGTTCGTCCACTCAAAAGCAGTTGATAATATCGCAGTAATGGCCGGATCAACTACAGCAGCAGAAACCTCTTATGTTCCCTCACCTTGCCTGCCGGGGTAGTCATCATCCGAGTCGGATCCACCAATGCGGCGGCCGTCAGAGAAAACAGTTTCAGCACCGGCTCATAGCTGCCGCCCGATTAGATTGTCAATGAGCCCACCTGAGTCTTCATCGGCTGACTCTTCATCCGAATAGGTGCTAGCCTCTCGCGGGTCGATATAAATCACTGACACGTAGTCATCGTCTTCTTCGAGTATCTTCACTATTTATTCCAACATCAACCTATTCAGATAATAAAATAAGAAATAAGCACTGTGGGAACGCGCCAGAAGCCGTGCAAGAGATGAGAATGCAGTTTAAAAAAATACGAAGTTAGGTAACCTAAAGGCCCAGCGTGACCATATGGTAACGCGCAAGATAACACGCTCGTTCATGGATAAATCAAACATTAACCTTTCCCAAATGCTCATCAAAGGTCACATATTCAAAGAGCAATATGGAGATAAGGATATCCGACTATTGCTTAAACAAGTAGGGAAAAAAACGCATTACCCCTTGGAGTGATGCATGGCGACGCTGCTCGCACAGCAACACTTATTCCCGTCTTTGTGAGGGGCTCCCACAAAACGACTGACACCTGCTGCAACTTGATATCCATAAAGGGAACTCTCATCTGTCTAACAACATGTCAAAGACTATTTTAGTGCCGTTTTGTTAATCTTAATTAATTGAAATCCACTGTGCAGACTAGCGTGACCATATGGTCACGCTGGTTAATAACGGAGAAATTAAAATTGCCATAAATGATCAGAGTAGAATGCCAAAGGAGCATATGCACTTCATTTAGAATGTTTTGAAACTCGCTTAAAAATGCTTAATTTACATCCCAAGGGCAGTAGTATGCGCTTATGATAACATTCCGCTTGAGCATTGAAGTGAAATGAAAATGTGCTCTAGGAATGAACGAATGCCAGCTGGAACTGCAAGAAATTATTTTTTTAAAGCTATGAGCATGCCACCTTCTATGCAGGTGCTTCATTCACAACAAAAAGGGTTGTATGCAGATGTGGAAAGAAACATTTTATTGAAGATGGTATCGTTTAGCCACGTCTTGGTTAGTACAAGAAGAGATGTCGCGCATGAATCAATGAGCGATGAAAGTGACATATATTTTGACATCACACTTTAACCGTTTGTGTATAAGAATGACAGGTTTGTAGAAGTGTTATTGGTGTGTGGTTGCATAAGCTGTCAGTTTCCACACTTGCAGAAGATAAAGGTTTGGCTTGTCATTCCAAAGAATGCTCAGACAGATGCCTCCAAATACGTGTCGAGAAAGATGCAGACAGATGTAGACAGATGTCTCCAAATACAAGACAGATGCAGTCCCAAACACACGTGTCGTCGTTGACCAAGAGCTTGGTAAAAACCAAGCAAGCTAAGTGTGAGCTGTCTCAAACTGAATATAAATTTAAAAAATAATAAGCAAATTAACATATCTGTCATCCTTCTGATTGCTGATTTGCTGTTCCTAAGTGATGGAGTAGTGCAAAAGTGACATAAATATTTTGTTTGTATATATTGTAGTCAACCCACAACAACAGTAAAAAAAAAGAAAGAAAGGAAGGAAAATGTAATTATGTGAAATTATACAGAAGGAGCATCTTTTTTTGACATGCTGAAGTAAACAATCAATATATGCACATATGTGAATACGATATATGTGCATGCAATAAAATAACTTTCACCAGACATATTATGTCAGCAAGACTGCAAGGTGGGCGAATCGGTTAGGATTTCTCTTAGTTTTGGTAACAGCTAGCTCAAAGGTACGATGAGTAGAAAATGTTATTAAATACACGAGCAGGGCTGTTAATGGTTTGTGAACACTTTTCTGTAACGCTATGTGTCATATCCGCGACCACAGCGACTAGGCCGGTATGGATAAGCGTAGGCTATGATCGAGCTATTCCTTGTCATTTGACGCGCTGATAACCACGACTTATTACAATACGGCAGTTTCTTGCCGTTCGCTAATCCGCCTTGGGCAAAGCTTCCGTCGTTTTGTGCCGCCTCACGTCCGCCGTGCGCGATGCCGGCCGGGCAATAATAGATTGACTTTTGGATGATATGCTCGCTGCGTGAGGGAACCCCGCAGGTGAAGGGCATGGGAAAATAGCCCATTCTTACGACGCGGGGTTCGATATATGACCTGCGATTAGCCCGAGGGTTCTTAGAATAACTGCGTAGAAGGTGCGCGGCCCAATGCTTCGCGTAGCCCGATTGTAGCCGGTGGACATTGTAAATAGGTAGTCGAAATGAACATATTTGAATTTCGCTTGCGTTTCGGTCGAGCAAGAACTTTCAACGACTCGCTGACTTCCCGGCGGTCGCCAGTGAATGTTCTCCGGCCAGACGCTCCTAGGTCCAAGCCCGGCCCGGGCCCGAGTCAGCAATTGCTTGCCGCCCCGAGCGCCCTCGGACCGAGTTTGTCTGTCTGGCCACCGCTAGTCGTAAAATCATGTTTTGTGAACAGTTAGGTTAGCGTGTTGACGGTACGTGAAACGTCAGTCGCTTCCGTATATCGCAGCTCTGTTAATTGGCATTCACTTTGTTTTTCTTATTTTGTTACACAGTAGGTGCAATTGCGATCATTTTATTCCGATGTTTATGCTTACAGCCAATATATATATTTTTTCCTGCGACGTTGTCGGCGATATAGCAGGCAGGCCGGACTGAGGTGTCGCACTCGCTAGGGCCTTTCCTTGCGGTGCTGCGCGTAGGCTATCACCGATAGGTCTTTTATATGGACGGTAGGTAATAATATTAACGGTAACCCTGAGAAAGGAATCCATGTGATATACTGGCCTTGAAAATAGGTTCATGTTTGCCAAATCGCACCGTATGTATGTATGACTCCGTCGAATTGGCACGTACAGTTGAGAGGCTCTCATGAGATATATATTGCTCGTCAACGACATGCCGATGAAATGATGTTTAGTATTTATCTCGCACACAACTATAAACGAACTTCCTATTAGCGTGTGGACGAATGATGAGCGCGGAATATATGTACAGTACCGTGCATATGGCATATGTGCAAAACATATGTGCATAAGGGACAGGAGTTGGCTGTCTGAAACCCACTGATGTCTCCATTATAAACGTAAGCAGCAGTGCTTCTGTCATGCCCTGCTGCTTAATTTCAGAGAGACTAAGAGATGAATGAAAGGCATACATAGAAACATTGAGATGAGCGGTATTTATGTTCTTTTGCAATATCATGCTGCACTTACCACAAATTATAAACACTGCATTGAACACTGCAATAGTTGTCTCTAGCTTGCTCATTTTAATAATAGTTCCATTCACAGCCTCAACTGAACAGTGTTACACAACATATTAACTTATTGTACTAAAGTCTGAAAGTGTCTTGGTTAGGCATGCATTTATGTATACTGGATGAGTGAGCTGCATATGAACACACTCTAGTGCTGCTTTCCAACTGAGATTATTCAATCCATTGAGCAACCTGACTTTAAGCCTTCGCAGGTGACTGTTCAAGTCAATGCACGTACATTTGCCCACATCTACTGTTTGTTCTATATTGATTTCTCTCTTAGGAGTAATCACGGTGGATTATATGGCATATTACAATTTTAAACATTCAAGGCCATAATAATGAATATAATATAGCCTTTGAAAACAAGAAGCATAGACAGGCCATCAAAATGACAGCAAAAATAAAGAACAAAATAATTGTTTGTTTAAAAGAAAGCCTAATAAACTTGTAACCCAGCATGGAGGAGATACTACCTGTGGTGTCCACAATTTAGTTAGCGGGGAGGCCTGAATAATGGTCGGCTCAACAAAGAACGCCATCGGTCAGGCATTTTGGCGGCTATACTACAAAAAACTACCACCTTTTCACAGCTGTACTGATGATGAAATGCTTGTACACAGTTTTAATGTTACAATTCCATCTGTCTGGGAAAATCTATGATTTAATCACCCATGACATGCCTCTTGGCTCTTGAAAGTTGAGCTCCAAGACTGGTATGCTATGTATATCATCGACCGTAAGTACCAGACAAGCAATACCAGAGTAACAGGGGAATCACCCATTGCAATCACCTCTGAAAATTTAGTCAATGGAGTTAGAGAGCTCTTCTGAATCACCTTTCTAACAGCGGAGTAACACTGTACCCTTTTGGAACAACACAGTTGTGTTTCTCTGACATGACCCAAATACCTCAAATGGATCCCAGCACATATGGGAGAAGTAACCATGAATGGCTCTCCCAACCTCACGAGAAGGCCCATCGAGCTGCGTGCGAATTAACCCACTGCGGCTCAGACAGTGACGGCCCAAACCCCGCCACCCCCGGGGAATGAGGATGGACTGAGGGGAGGCGACGACAACAAAGTAGCGATACGAAACAGGGAAAGACCGTTCAAGTACCACGACATACTGACACACTATACGAAACAAAGCGAAACATACTCACAACCCCGCAAACAGCTCGACAGTTCTGAAGAAAGAGATTGGAGATGGTTGCAAACCAGAACGTTCCGAAACCGTGTACATGTAAACAGAGTAGATTCAACACAATACCCAGATGCGAGCTGCAAGCTCTGCAAGCACGAACACGCACACATGGCACACATCTTATGGAAGTGCGCACAGATCAGATCAATATATGTAGAGGACAAGATTGAACCGCGCCTGCTCGAGGAGTGATGGCTAAGCGCTCTGACTGGCTCGGAACTGCACAACCAACTATGGGCTATCCAGTGGGCCTGGACAGCGGTGGAAAGGCTATGCCTCACCGCAAATAATGCCCGGGTGGCCCGAGTCCAGGCTGGCAACCTTGCAGATCCATTTCTCACTAAAGTTATTTCCGTATGCCCCTCCCTGGTTAAAAAAAAATTACCTTCCTAAACGCCGCTTGCAACTTTAGAGGCATGACTTATAGAGATACATTGGCAATTTAATCTTTCCACCATGGATGCTAAAAAGGGTCATAAGGCAGAATTCTACTTGCTGATAGATGCTCCATTTCAAAGAACGTTTGCCCTTTTTACACACAATGATTTGTTTAAGGTCACATTCAGAGCAAGTGAAAAGCACAATTAGGCCTATAATTCCCTGCCTGTAATGGTCCTTTGTACAAACTTGCTGTGAAACAGTATTGCATGAAGCTACACTGACTCTGCAGAAGATTACTCTCTTCATTCAGGCAGCAGTGACATTTCTTTCCATTCATAATAAGTGATTCAAAATGCCTGTGCTCACATTATTAGAATTACGTATTTCCTGATGATAAATTGCAGTTAAGAATACTGTGTCCTTGACAGTGCTGGCAAAATTAGTGCAGCAAAGGCTGTCGAATTTGAGCGTAAAAGCATGTGTCGCATCAGAGCAAACTTTCCGGGGTAGAAAGATGGTAAGTGAGCCTGGCACAAGAGGTGCGGGTAGATACATGTTCTTGATGTTGTGTTTGTTCATGGCATTGAAAATGCCATAAGAGTACCTAGTGTAAGCAAGCATTAAAAGTGAGTAGTTGTGAAGCTTCTGTATTTTCTGAAAAAGCTATGTTGCTGAACTGTCTTGCTTCAGCTGTTAAATGGCACTCAAAGAACTGGTGTGTGTCTGTATTTGGGCGATGTTTGATAAAAATGAGGCTGCCTCATTGGTTTCATGTGTGACTTTACCGTGTACCAGCCCTGTTCTGCAGACTCTTGTCATGTATGGTAAGAAGCTCAAGTAGGGTTGCAGACAGCCATTGTATATTCCTTATTTTTATAAAGAGGGAAGTACTTAAGGCTTACTTATACTATGCTTCCATCTCCTGTAATAGCAGCGCCTGTACAAAATACATTGGTCCAAAGGAACATCAGTGTACAGCCGTGCCATAGCCTTAAGTCTGTTCTTGCACCCAAGCAATCAGAAGTGACTGCAACATGCAACCTCTTTAATTCTCAAGCTCATTCACGTTGAATTAGCAACGCTGCCATGGTGTTCACCTGGGCGTGTTCTTGAGCGAACAGAGGGAGAGCAGCTATTGCCCTCGTCACGTTCTGAATAATGATCTCAATCTGGTCTCTCTGCTTCGGTGAGAGCCAGTAAAAATGAGCCTGATAAATAATACGTGGCTGGAGTACAGACCAAACAACATTACTGGCTACTTCAGTACATGCCCCTCCATATTTTGAAGCAATCATTCATATCTGCTGGATGGATGACATTGGTGTCGTCTTTACTTTGCCTAGCCAATTTTATCGTGTTCCAGATTGGCAAACATCGAGACCAAGGATCTGTGCTTCTATTTCTTGTAACAAGGACCAGTGCCGTAGCATGGAATATTTTTGTGCGTGTGTTGGGGGGGGGGGCGAGGAGGGCAGGGAGCAGGTGAGCACTGTCTGCACATCGTCTTATGCCAGGTAAACAGAAATTTTGGGTTCGGGGGCAAGACGTTACGTTCCCGGTGTCGAGCATGCTGCAAGGCAATGCCGGTCTAGTCTGGTGTGGTTGGAAACGCCTGTCTCAAACTAATTGCCAAGAATTGTTAGAAAGCTATATTGTGGCTCCTTTTCCTTGCAGCAAAGTGTGTATTGTCCAAAATGAGTGATGCACGAATGATGGATGTCGTTCCACCTATTGCTGCCTGCAAATGTGAGCCACAATTCAGGAGCACAGCAGTACTGGGCGGTAATGCTAGTAAATTGACATAAGTAGCAAGGCTTCATTGTGCATACACTGGAGTTAAATGCCATTTTTGATTAAAATGGCTGTGACATATGACTAGGCTTTGTTTTTTGTGGCTGTTATCTGGCTTTCGTGCACCCCCTGCATAGGCTGTATTATTCTTGCATCCCTCTGACAGTAAACATTTGCTTGCGAGTACTTCTTGCTACCTTCATTACTGATTTTTTTCTTGATACTCAGATCCCCATCTTTGCTGTGTGGCCTCTGGCTGTTTAAGTCCTTACGAATGCAGACTTGTATGATGTTAACATACCTGAAAAGAAGCAGTATACACACTGAATACTAGAATTACAGGAAGCCACTGCTGTAAAATTAATGGTTAGTTTTGAAAAGGGTCAGTTGAATTGGCCGCAATGAATAATTTACTGAAGCTATAAAAGCTGCTTTCCTGAAAAATTTTCCAAGACAAATACAGCAATATGTGTGACATGTTTGACTAGAATTCACAATTATCTGAAACATATTAGCTTTGAGAATTTGTCGCAGGTGCCAGAAGCACACTTATTACAGAAGCTTGAAAGCAATGCAATGACAGCCACACACCTCTACCACGTGGAATAAAAAAAAATCAGACGGTAGCACCCTACCCAGCGAGATAAAAAAACAAACGCATGTTGTCATTTACTGAAATTGCTCTTTATTTTTAAAACTTCAATTCAGAACAAGTTGCTGCAGAGTGTATTAATGTTTTCGTCGGTCCATATTACATGCCCCTCTGTGGCAGAAAAATGTTGCACATACACAATCGATCATGCATGCCCTCCGACAAAGAATACATTTTCTGCATGGAAACTGAGTGAATAAAGCGACATGTGGCTCATTTGTAATTGCACGTAAACTTGATGGCTTATAGCACTAAGGGCAAGTAGTAGTAGTATAAACTTTGTTTCTCTTAGTGGTTTGGGTGGTCGGTGCGTCCCTCAATTCAGGGCTCCACTGGTCTTTGTGGTTTGCTGGGCTTGATCGAGAAGAGCTCTCTGGCTCCCTACATCTTCACTAGCAAGCCAAACATGCCAGTGTCTGTTACTTGGCACTTGCGCCATAAGGGGCGAATGGGAATGTGAAGGCTGTAGTTCATACATTCATGTTACATGGGCAAGAGTTGGCAGCTCCCCGAACCAAGAACACGTACTTTCATAGAATGCAGAGTGTATCTTACTGAGTATTTGTAGGTGTAGATACGTGTTAGTCTGTACACACCGCCAATCCCTGGCCTGTTCTCCCATAAGGTTGGGGTGTGGGCGGCTGTATTTTTGTCTCTCTTTTTCCTGGTTTTCGAAGGTGTGGTGTGGGTCGATGGGGGGTTCCTTGAAAGTACCGACTAGTGCTCAGATGCTTATTGCCCGAGTAGTTCGATCTGCCCCCTCATTTCCCTCGAGTCCAGAATGTGCCGGGCACCAAATTACTACCTGGTGTAATTCTGTGAATTCTGCGTGGGATGGTACCCGTCATTAACAAACAGCATGCTGCCTTAGAGTACATTATGGGCAATACAGATTGTTTCTTTTGCTTCTGCATCTCGAAAGGCCAGCGCTATGGCTGCTGCATCCACGGTACAGGTGAAGGGTTCCGAATGGAGGTTTTTATCACTGTGAACCGATTGAAGGCCACCATTGTGAATTTGTCTGTTGCCACTCTACATGTATCTGTTTAGTATATGTCTGGATTTCTTTCATGTTTTTTTTTTTTTGTAAAGCCTTTGATTGCACTTTTCTGCTTTGGTGGTGTTCCGTGCTCATATTCTTTGGGATTGGTGAAACTAGAATTGTCTCTCTTGTTTGTTTGGGTAGCAAAACTGTTTTTCCCAGCCATACTGCGCTCTCAAGGGATATAGCACCTTTTGCAATAGGGCCTTTCCTTGTTTTGTCGAATTCAGACGTTCTTGTTCTGTCTGAGGCATGACCACTGCTGTGGCATGTCCTTCATATGTGTTGCGAATACCAAGAGCCTCCAGATTTTTGGCGCTAGTGTTTTTGGGAGCCCTAACTGCCCTGATGTTGGAGGTCACTTCAGACATTCCAGCCTTATTTAGGTTTTGAAAGGGGAGGCTATAGGTCACCCTACATGATGGAGCTCACTTCAGGCATTTCAGCCTTATTTAGTTTTTGAAAGGGGAGGCTATAGGTCACCCTGCTAATGATGAATGCTTGCAGAAGTCTGACTGCATCCGCTTTATTGAAGCCTCTTTGTTGTTTTGTGACTCTGTGGATCATTTGTGCCACATTCCTTGTTCTTTGTTTTAATGTTTCTAGCATGTGTGATGCCCTGCCATTGTCTTGGTACAAAAACACAGAATACATTAAGGTATGTGGACAACAAGGGCAAGAAACAAGAAAAAGAATTGAGATTGGCTAGGTGCTTTCTTTTAATGCAATGAAACCTAGCTAAAGTCCAAGTATGCATTCACACGACATCTGCACATGAGCATATGTTACTAAAATACATCAAAGCCTAAACAAGCAGACAAATTTGCAGGCTTCTTTAAATTTATTCCATTTATCCTTTTCAGCACTGGTCAAACGTGCAATACTTGACTTTGAAAACGTAGTTGGTGTCTGCATACAGAAAAAAAATCGTATGCTGTAACTGCCTAAAATTTATTTCTAATGCAGAAACTTTTGTGCATAGACAATTTGGTACAAGAAAGTGCTGGTACGGATTTCCCAGTGAAAATGCATGCAGTTTTAAGCTTATTTCACAAAGCTGATAAAATGAGCATAATTGTGTGCACACACTGCATGCCTCCACTTAACACAGAAACAGGCTGCCTGTTCGCATTGTTCGTGCTGCATAACAGTAATTTGCCCTCTTAAAAATAATGTTGCTGTGACACAAATCGCTGTCACAACCTATATTGACACTTATGGAATGGTTATCAAACACACCTCATGACGAAAATACGCCACTCTTTGACCCGCCGTGGTTGCTATAACTGTCCTTGGCGTTGTGCTTAGTATTAAGCACGGGGTCGCAGGATCAAATCCTGGCCACGGCGGCCGCACTTCGATGCGGTGGCATGCAAGAACGCCCGCGGGCCGTGCATTAAAGAACTGTGCACGGTAAAGAACCCCAGGAGGTCAATATTAATCGGAAGTCCCCAACTGCATGCGGCGTGCCTCGTAATCAGATCGTGGTTCCGGAGCAAGAAATTGAAAAAGAAGTATCTTTTTTGTACGGCACTAGCTCCTTGAGTTTTCTTGAGCGGACCGACGGGTCTCAACACCGCAACAGAAAAGGTGTGAGCATTATGTGCATTACGAAATGGGTCCGCGCCGTACTTACCACCGCAGCTGAATATATAAGGCCGCGTGAAACATGAGGCAACTGGGCAAGCGATAATCCGAAACACGCCGTTTCCAAAGCAGTCGACACTGTACGCACTCTCATTTTGTGAGGACTCTGGGTGAGGTTTCACTAGCCTCTTTCATATCGTGGCACAAGAGTGTATTGTAGTACACAGATCACAAGGCGATGGCTACGCGGTGGCCGATCACCGCGGTGCTGCGAAGTGGGGCAGGTAGTTTTCTTGTGAAGTTCCACATTAGACGAAACACTCTCCGACGGCCGCCGTAATTCTCTCGTAAGGACACACATAGACCACACGCAGAACTAAAGAGCAAAACAGGTGCCGTCACCGGCGCCGACGCCAGTGGCGCTTCGCGGGCTTTGTCTTCAGTTTCACTTTTAGTTGATGGAAAAACGAACAGATGCGAGGACATTCTGCGGCGAAGCCGTCGAAGTTTTGCATGGTTCCGCTTCCGAAGTCAGGTCGTCAGGTGCCGACCGGGGGTTCTGGCAGCGCGACAGGACATTGTGGGCGACGAGGCGAACAAATCGTCTATTATATCGCCCTAAATAAGCTGGCTTGCGCTCTGGAAATGTATAAATTTGCAGAAATAAAAAGAAAGAAGAAGAACCACTTGGACAATATATATCTCCTTTCTCGTCTGCTTCTCAGAGATGTGCATATTAAAATAAAATAACGCATAAAACAGGAAACAGAGAACTCCGTTTACGCTAAAGGGAGGCCTCTATCTCCTAAACTCCCTCCTAAAAAGGATGTAGAATTGAGGTTCTTTCTCCTTCTTTCATCCCCATTTTGCGAGGGAGTGAAATGGAGGACGCTGAACATTTCTGCACCAGCGTAAAGGAGCACGGTCTTCAGGCACGTAGTCTCAAGGGAGGTCACATCCCTTAATATGCCCTTTTCGGCTCATTTTCGTTTACAGTGTGTCTATTTCGCATTGGAGGACGCCGCCAGGACGTGGTTCGAGAATCGAGAAGCCACCTTGACGACGTGGGACCTCTTCTGACACGGCTTCCTGCAAACATTTGCAAGCGCCGTGCGAAAAGAGCGAGCCCAAGCTGCCGAATGAGACGATCGCTATCTTCGCTGAGGAAATGAGCTGTCTGTTCCGCCACGCCGACCCAGAAATAGCCGAGGAGAAGAAAGTCCGCCAACTGATGCGTGGTGTAAAGGAGGAACTTTTCGCCGGAATGGTAATAAGCCCACCGAAGACCGTCGACGAGTTTCTTCGTGAGGCGACAAGCATCGAGAAGACACTGGAATTGCGAAACCGGCAATTCGACCAACGCACCAAGCCAACAAGCTACGCCGGAATTCAATCACTGACCAAGGACGATCTGTGCGAGACCATCAGGGCCATTGTGCGCGAAGAACTTCGCAAGGTCTTGCCATCGTCGCAGCCCTTAGTGGCCTCGATCGCCGACATCGTGAAAGAAGAGGTGCACCGATCGCTTGGAGTTCCTGAGGAGCAACCACAATTACCGCAGCGCCAGCCAGAAACGATGACTTACGCCGCCGTCGCACGCCGTCAAGGTCCCCCATTCGCGACCGCACCAGGGCCCTGTAACACCGCAATTCCGTCGTCCGCCGCCACCAGCACGACCACCCGTCGCCCAGCGCACCTACGCGAGTAAGACGGATATTTGGCGTGCTCCCGACCAACGCCCGCTCTGCTACCACTGCGGCGATCCAGCCACGCGTACCGCCGACGCTCATACCGCGACCTGGGATTGCGAGGCTTCGCCGTCAACGCACAGCGCCGAGGGAAGGTGGGCGCCCTCGTGACATCGCCGACTACATCGCCGCTACTCAGTGGAGCCCTCGACGACCGTCCCATTCGCCGTCACCAGGCCGCTACCTGTCGCCGCAATGCCGACCATACATTGGCCCAGCCCGGGGCCAATGTATGGTCCTGATCCGGAAAAGTAAAAGCAGCAACCGATGGAGGTGCAGTTGCTGTTCCTCAAACTGACGAAGATCCTCCGCCACCGACGAAGACGCCGAAAATACTCTCTCGACGACATAACGACGATGACACACCGCCGTCCCGACGAAGCTGGCAGGAAAAAACACGCTGATGAAAGACCACCTGACGACGCCACGTACCAACCACAGGTCATCGCGACGCAGCCGTGATCCGACGTCAAGGACTAACTGTAACGCAAGACAAAGAGCCACCAACCTCGACGTGCTTCTTGACGGCCACGCAGTCACCGCCTTAGTAGACACAGGAGCTGATTACTCCGTCATGAGTGGACCCATCGCAGCCCAATTGAAGAAAGTTAAGACTGCATGGGAAGGCCCGTTAATTCGGACCGCTGGAGGACACCTCATCACGCCTAGTGGATTCTGCACGGCAATAATTACCATTCATGAACGGACTTACCCTGCCACATTCGTTATCCTGCAACAGTGTTCACGAGACAGCATTCTCGGCATGTACTCCCTGAACCAGCACGGCGCAATCATCGACCTGAAGTCGAAGTCAATAACGCTGTTGGAAGGTAAAGTGATACCGCCGGAGAGCCCTCGTAGTCACCACGCCTTGAGTGTGCTCGAAGATCAAGTGAGCATCCCGCCTCGCTCTAGCATTGTTATTTCGGTCGGCACCGAAACACCCGCTGACGTAAAGGCATCATCGAAAGCGACCAATGTCTACTGCTAGACCGTGAATTTTGCGTCGCAAGAGGTATCGCTCGACTGTATGGAGGGAAAACTGAAGTGTTGCTCACAAACTTCAGCCAGGAGTTGAAGCACATCAACAAGGGCACGACGATCGCGTACATCGAGGAAATTATGGAAACCAGTGATGCGTTTGTACTTTCGGATTCCGCCGCATCTACCCCGACCGCCATGGTTCCCGATGCAGACTACGCCATTAATCCATGTCTCCCCGTGATTAAGCAACAGCAGCTCAGATTTCTGCTCCGACGATACAAAGGCCGCTTTTCGACGTCGTCGAGGATTCGACAAACACCAGTCGCAAAGCATCGCATAATAACCGAAGAGCGCGTTCGAACACTCCGCCAGAGCCCTTACCGAGTTTCGACGCGAGAACGCGAAGCTATAAGACAATTCGGCGAAATATTGCGCGACGACATCATTCAGCCGTCTAAAAGCCCGTGCGCGTCTCCAGTTGTTTTAGTGAAGAAAAAAGACGGAACCCTACGTTTCTGCGTCGATTATCGTGGACTGAACAAAATCACGAAGAAAGACGTATACCCCCTCCCACGGATAGACGACGCATTGGATCGGCTCTGCATTGCTAAGTACTTCTCATCGATGGACCTCAAGTCTGGCTACTGGCAAATAGAAGTCGACGAAAGGGATCGCGGAAAGACCGCCTTCATTACGCCAGACGGTCTCTATGAGTTCACGGTTATGCCATTTGGACTGTGCTCGGCGCCTGCAACGTTCCAGCGCGTGATGGACGCGGTTTTAGCAGGATTGAAGTGGCAGACCTATCTTGTTTACTTGGATGGCGTAGTCGTCTTTGGCGGAAATTTCGACGATCCCCTTAAGCGGCTTGCGGCAGCATTAGAGGCCATCAGGTCATCAGCGCTCACTCTGAAGCCGGAAAAGTGTGGCTTCGTTTACGATAAGCTTCTATTCCTAGGCCACGTCATCAGCAAATCTGGAGTACGCCCCGACCCGCAGAAGACAGCTGCCATCGCAAAGTTCCTGCAGCCAATCGACAAGACGGCAGTGCGCAGGTTGCTTGACATGTGTGCCTACTATAGGAGCTTTGTCAAGGACTTTTCACACACCTTGGAGCCGCTAAAAACATCTAACAAAATGTGATGTCGAGTTCAAGTGAGAAACGCCACAGGCCGACGCATTTCAAGAACTCAAACGACGCATGCAGTCGCCGCCGGTGCTTGCAAACTTCGACGAGGACGCCGATGCTGAAATCCACACTGACGCCAGTAGCCTAGGCCTCGGTGCCGCCCTAGTCCAGAGGAAAGACGGACTTGAAAAGGTTATATCTTATGCTAGCCGGTCGCTGTCAAAAGCCGAAGGCAATTATTCTACGACTGAAAAGGAATGCCTCGCCATCATTTGGGCTACAGCAAAATTCCGCCCTTACCTCTATGGCAGGCCATTCAAAGCCGTCAGCCAGCATCACGTGTTTTATTGGCTAGCTAACTTAAAGGACCCTTCAAAACGGCTGGCGCGGTGGAGCCTCAGACTGCAATAATATGACGTCACCATAATATACAAGTCCGGAAGAAAACACTCTGACGCCGACTGCTTATCAGGCACCCCCATCGATCCCCCACCGCAAGACGACGAGGACGACGATGCCTTCCTTGGAATAATAAGCGCGGAAGACTTTACTAAACAGCAGCGAGCAGACCCGGAGCCTTGTCGAGTACTTGGAAAGGAAAAGCGACTTTGTCCCTAGGGCATTTAGGTGCGGGTTGGCTTAGTTCACGCTACAAAGCAACCTGCTGGTGAAGAACTTCTCACCAGTTCGCGCCAGCTACCTTCTTGTACCATCAGCGCTGCGTCCAGAAGTACTGCACGCCCTACACGACGATCCAACCGCTGGGCACCTCGGATTCTCCCGGACGCTGTCGAGGATACAGGAAAGGTATTACTGGCCGCGTCCGACCGCCTACGTCGACACCACCGACAAGGCCAGCAGGATTACTACAGCCGATCGAACCTCCTCGTCGACCATTCCAGCAGATTGGGATGGATTTGTTGGGGCCGTTCCCGACGTCAACATCCGGGAATAAGTGGATCGTCGTGGCCACGGACTACCTCACCCGCTTCGCTGAAACTAAAGCTCTGCCAAAAGGCAGCGCGGCCGAAGTGGCGAAATTTTTCGTCGAGCATATCCTGCTGCGACATGGTGCTTCAGAAGTCCTCATCACCGACGGAGGAACGGCTTTTACAGCCGAGCTCACGCAAGCCATTCTGCAATACAGCCAGAGAAGCCACAGGAGGACAACTGCTTATGACCCGCAGGCGAATGGTGTCATGGAGCGCCTGAACAAGACCCTTGCCGACATGCTCGCAATGTACGTCGACGTCGAACACAATACCTGGGATACCGTCCTACCGTACGTAACATTCGCTTACAACACGGCTGTGCAAGGAACAACACAGATCACGCCGTTGAAGCTGGTTTAGAGCAGGAACCCTGCGACGACGCTCGACGCCATGCTGCCGCACGTCACTGACGAGGAGAATCTTGACGTCGCTACCCATCTCCAGCGTGCCGAAGAAGCCCGACAGCTCGCCCGCCTACGGGTCAAGACCCAGCAACGTACCGACAGCCGACTCTACAACCTCCGACGACGCTTCGTAGAGTACCAGCCCGGCGACCGTGTTTGGGTATGGACCCCGATACGCCGACGAGGACTGAGTGAGAAAATATTCCGACGTTATTTCGGACCCTACAAGGTCATCCGACGCATTGGCGCACTGGACTATGAGGTCGCGCCAGACGGCATTTCGCATTCACAGCGGCGCCGCGCACGATCTGAAGTGGTCCACGTGGTGCGCCTTAAAGGGAAGCTGAAAGGTTTTCCAGAAGAAATGAGTGAACAACTGTACATAATGGTTTTCAACCCTCCGAATTCGAATATCCTATCGAAATTGAGTGAAAGAAAGCGCAAATATATTTTATTTTGACGAAAAGTGTAGCAGCGGACACGCCCAGCTCGCGCGTCTCGTTTCCGCCTGTGATTGGTCGGGCGCCTCGTGACGTCAACATTAGTAACCGACCGCTGCCGCTACACATGAAGCGCGGTGCCAGGTGGTTTGGTGCTGTTTTTCTGAGACAGCAATGGAAAATATAGAGAGACTGCGTTTTTCTGAGGAGTTCGGCGTTACTCCCTACATGTACGAGCCGATTGCGAAGAGCCGGCCCCTCGAATAAGCAAACGATGCTGGTGCGAGCAGTGCTTTCGACGCGAATGAAAGCGAAGTCTTGGGATCTCCTCGTGTTGGAAATGCTCTTTGGTGAGTATGTTTTTTGCAAAGTGATCTAGTGATCTCGCCGATCTTTCGGCGATCTAGTGAGCTCGTTTCCGGTCAAACAACTGTAGTGTTGTGTTCCTGCATGCCTCCTCGTGGAACATAAACGGGGATGCGATCGTCGGCATTTGTGCGCTGTCCAAAGCTGTCGGCAATATACAAAGACGGTATAAATGCGTGAAAACCTTCCCAGTTCATGCAGTACGTGTAGTGACCTTCATCTCTTGACTACCACGGTGGCTACCACTCACGTTGATTACCACTCACGTTGACTACCACGCACGTTGACTACCACTCTACATACACGCAGACGCACCAACAAAGGAATGCAGGGTCGATCGAAGCAGATTACGATGGCACGCACGCAGAAACAAGCGCGGTCAGGCACGGTCGCGGACGCTGCGAAGGAACGACACACTAGAGTTGACGTCACAACACCGCGGTTTCCGGTCTCCGCTCGCATCGTCAGCGTCAGCAGCAGCGCGCGGCATTCGACGGGGGGCGGAGCTACAGCGCAATTTCAACCGACGATGACGTCGCTCCTAATAGAAAAAAAAACCTAATTTTACCTACATGGTTTATAAGGTTCCCGAATCCGTATATGAGCGTCTTATTGAATTCGACAGACTCTTCAGCTTCCCTTTAAACCCTTTTACGCACGCTGACGAACTTCCTTGTTTTGTTGTTTTCATTGTTACGAGTGCTTGTCTTTATTACTTTCGTTTGTTTGCAGCATCGGGTCGATGCTTTTTAAGAGAGGGGTATTGACGCGTGTACTTATATTTATCGGGCGACCACGTTTCGCCGCCTAACAAATCTTATCGCACAGCGCGGGACGCGCCTGCATGTATCCGAAGTTTCTGGAAATAGATGCTTCTATCCGCTGTCTGCTGTCACCGAGCCTTGTGTTATCTGATTTCATCGCGTGACGTGAATGATGTAGAAATTCGTGGGAGGCACGCGGGTCCCAACGACTAGTCTAGAAGATTCGTTGACTGCTGTATAAAAGCCGACGCGCTGGAGCCGCTGATCAGATTTTCAACGATCGGCGACCGTGTTCGCCGCTATCATTGTGCTATAAGTGTAGCCTGTTTTTGTGGGCGCGGGGTCGCCCAATAAAAGTTAGTTTTGCCCTTCACAGTATTGCTACTGTGTTCAACTTAACTTCACCACCACGTGACAATATATATATATATATATATATATATATATATATATATATATATATATATATATATATAATGCTGCATTGGCCTAGTGAAATGACGACGCTAATCACACGAACTTGCTGCAAATAAACAGCTTTAATATAACAGCATCAATGTTTACATGAAATAAAAAGCGACGTGAATAGACTGTCCGGTGATATACTTGTGGGTAACATGCACAATTCTTTATGTGTAATAAGATAATATGTACAGTCTCCCTAGACAATTCTGGTCAACACAAGTTGTCTGCCACTGAAAGAAGACATACATGCGATCATAGAGAGCCCTCACAGGCTCGTATGTTGCTAAGGTTCCTTCATTTTTGTAGCTGAAGATATCACATGACTTCGTTCACAATATCCTACAAAGTGCTGCTCAATTTGCGCATAACCACGTAGCATTCACAAGGGCGAATTTTGTCGCGAGTGTTCATCCTCTAGTCTAGACTACATTCTCCCTCTTACCATTACCCATTCGGGAAGTTGTCACGATATAAAAATTTTCACCGTTGAAGCTTGTATTTGCTTCACACAGCTCAATATTTAAAAGTGCCTCTACCTAGTTTCCAGCGTTAATAATAAAGCTTAAAATATAAGAGCTTAGCTGGCGCTTCGATTACACCTGCCGGCGGTGCGCTGTCGCCGTTTCGATGTTGGCGCCTCCGTAAGGCTTGGATGCAAAACGCACCACATGCCACTGGCATGTGGCGTGTTTATATATATATATATATATATATATATATATATATATATATATATATATATATATATATATATAACTTGCCGCAGGTGGGGAACAATTCCACAAATTAGCATTGCGAGTTGGATGATCTCCAAATTGATCCACTACAATTTCATCCAGCGATAATTACGCGGGAAAAAGTTTCCAGCAAATGTTTCGGAGTGTTAAATGCAAAGATGTATCGGTGCAAGATCAGGATTATCAGGTCCGCAATTGTAAATATAATGCAAACATTACTTTCAAGCGTAACTTACCTTCGTTATGAAAGTACAGGGTTAACGTAAGCTCAAGCTGCTAAAGCACTTTATTTTCCGCGCGCAACCTCCCCGTCACTACTCGCGTTGCGTACATCCTGCAGGCAATTGTACTTTTCATCAGAGTCCGTGTCGACACTGGAATCGATGGTTTCTTCATCTTCCGATGCTTCTTCGTCGTCCCACACCAGGTGATCCTCGGTCGCATCCAGGGCGTTCAAAATTCCTGTTTTCTTGAAGCTTCTGGCCACCATGTTTCTGGTTCCGTATCAAATCAATCGACACAGCACACCCATCCGCTCGTCGAGCCTTGATATGTTCCAGTAAAGAGGATTCGACGGCAGGAAATTTCCCAGTCTTCGGACCACGGAAGGCCCGACGCGTCTTACCAGTCGTCTTGAGTTCGTCGTGCTGCCGTCTCCAATACCGGACGCAAAACTCGTTGACGCCGAAGTGTCTGCTGGCGGCGCGGTTGCCATGTTCCAACGCCTACTCAATAGCTTTTAGCTTAAAAGCAGCTGTGTAGCTTGCGTAGCGTCCCATGGCGAAGTGGCACAAAGAGCACGGTGCAACACGCGAACAAGGCAAACGAGGCCTACGAGACACCGGAGAGCTGGAGACACCTTCGCAAAATGGCGTAGCGGTGGTGAGTGGATGAGCGGTAGCGGTGGTGGCAGCGGTTGATTAGTGTTCCTGTATATGCTCCCGCAGGGTGCAGAGTTGCGCATACCTTTTCCGGCGCCGCTCGCACCGCTATTGGCCGAGCGCGAAAAATGACGTCAAATGATCCGCGCCGCTGCGAAGCCAACTTTGCGGGCGCATCGCCGACTCATGCGAACTCGTCGTTTCCGTCAGTACCATCGCCATTGCAATCAGTGGACCGTCGCTCGCGCGTTCAGAGGAGCAGCTAGAAGCTCTTGCATCTTGAATCTTTTTCTATTTGCAGATTTGCTGCTACTAAATAGTAACCACTACTAAATAGTAAGTACTACTAAATAGTAATAGTAAATAAAAGTAAGCTTTGCTTAAAATGTGCACATGTCAACATTTGAAATGTGCTTAAATCTGTGTCTGCACCGCATGTATCGAAAACGTACAGCTGTTGTGAACGATGGTTAGTGATAAATGGCGCTCTGTTAACGGTCACTGACATAACTGCAGGCACGATAGCTCTCTTGGCGACCGTCATTAATCGGCTGGTTTCGGCAGCCAAAATGCGCTAAGTGTCCACCTTACGTGTGTGAAGTTTTAAACACTATTTAAAACATTTCTTGCTTTCTGGCCATGATAAGACAACTTCATATGCATGCTGAAAATCATTGCACCGCTGTTTGTGGCAACGTACTGCGCGTTTGCGAGCGAACTTTGGAGCTGTTCGAGCCACGGGAGTATATTATTTTGGGGAATCGAAGGCGGTCCCACCCCATATTTGTACGTTCGTGTGTGTGTTTGTATATGCGTGTTTACATAGGTACATACAAAGTTTCGGTTGGTTGGAAGCCCACCCCCTCCGGCTGCACGAATGACTCGTTCGAGCGTAGCCTGTATTAACAAGTGCCCTTTGCTAAGCGCCTGCGAACACTTAGCGCTTGTAGCTCGCGACCACCAGAGAAAAAGTCGGAACACCGCGCGGCATTTGGCTCCTGCGCGCGCGAGGAGTGGCTTCGCTGCAGAGCCGGATCACGGCGGCGGAACTATGCGCAACTCTGCTCCCTGCGGGAGCATATACAGGAACACTACGGTTGATAGCACAGTACCGCCGCCTAGTAGCACGCGCGCCCAACCATGGCGATCGCTACGACAAGCAGACGGCTCGCGGCAGTAATTTTGGGGGTGCGATGATTATGCGGGGAAAAAAAATTTCCAATTTTGCATAGCCAATGTGGGGGGTGCGAGCATTACGCGTGTGCGAGCATTATGCGAGTAAATACGGTATATATGGCTTGAGGAAATCACGCTGGCCCCGCTAGTAAATTAAGAAAAACGAGTAACGCGTACGTTGAATAAGGACATATATTGCACTGTTGCACTGACTGTTCGGCTGGTCCTCCAGGCGATACCTCAGTGCAAGATACTGTGCGTATTCCAACGCACGTCGTACTGTATATATATATATATATATATATATATATATATATATATATATATATATGTGTGTGTGTGTTTATTTATAATTGTGTTTGTCTTATTCGGCTGACCGCTTTTAACCGCCTAAGCGGTGTTATCGCTCAGCAAAGGATGCTTCGAAATGTATCGCAAATTTCGCGAATGTTATCTAAGGTTCCATGCGCTGTCGTAACCGAACCTAGTGTAGTCCGACTGTATTCGCCACGAGAATTGTATTGTACTTTCTAGAAGACGCCCGGACACCAGCAATCACTCTGGAACATTCAATGTATCATGTAAGAAAGGCGACGAGCTTAACCCACACATCGGATCTTCGACTATTGCCGACTGTGCTCGCCTTTATCGTTGTGTTTTTACTGTAGACTATTTTTCTGGGCGTAGCTCCGCTCAAAAAAGAGATAGTTTCGTAATTGACAGTTTTGTTACTGTGATCCTGACCATCACCGCGTGAGAGTTGCTGGAGGTGCTTTGCATTCATGCACCGGAAGCCCACGACAAGCAGTTATCGAAGGCTGGACTGCGAACAAAACACCGAAGTTGTCCCTGACCATCAAGCAAGCCGCAGGCTAAAACACCTGCCCCGAACACAGACTTCTTTCTACCTGAGACATCCGTGAGGAATGTGGCCGTGTCTACAATCCCAGTGACCACCCCAGCGTCCCCCATCGTGCTGCAACAGGCCAGGCAGCCACCGACTCTCCTCTGATCACCGTTTGATCCCCCGCATAACTTGCTTGAAAAATAAGAAATGGTCACTGCATTAACAAATGAATTCCGACGAGAACCTGCGCCATGAGCACTTCGCCTTTAGCAGACACCGCAAGGACATGGTTTGAAAACAGAGAATCTAGCCTAACTACATAGGACCTGTTCTACATAGACTTCTTGCTGACCTTCAAAAGCGCCCTGCATAAAGAGCGGGCCAAAGCTCTACTGAAAACCCACATGCAGCTGTCGAACAAGAACATAGCGCTCATTGCAGAGGAAATGACACGCCTCTTCCAGAACGCCTACTGCGACTTATCTGTAGAAAAGTTTGGTTCTTGATGCGGGATTTATTCATAAGAAACCCTCCCAAGACTGTCGCATAGTTAGTTTCGGAGGCCTGAATGGTCGAGAGGACGCTTAAAATGCGCATCAGGCAATACAACTGCCGTGCACTGAGAATAAATCGTGCCGAAGCTCAAGCGCTAGGCGCCGATAACTGGCGCGAGACGATCAGAGCGATCGTGCTGGAAGAGCTACAGAAGTTGTGCACAAGCTATCGGCCCCAGGTTGCTTCGATTTCCGACATTGATAAACAAGAGCTGCAGTGGTCAATATAAGTGGAAGAAGTTCAAGCATCGCCACAACCGCAGCCGGAAGCGATGACCTACGCTGCCGTCACGCGTCGTGAGGGTACCCTTAAGCGACCACGCCAGGCCACAGCAATGCTGCAATTCTGTCATTCACCGCCGTTGCCATCAGCATGCCCACCCGTGGCCCAGCGCAGCTACCCGAATAAGACGGAAATATGACGCGCCCCCAACCACCGCCCACTGTGCAATCACTGCGGAGAAGCCGGAGGACATGTTTGCCGCCGATGGGCATGCCGCGACCTGGGACGGCGAGGTTTCGCTCTCAATGCGCCGCGCCCAAAGCAAGGCGAACGGCAGCGTGATATCGCCTACTTCCTCGCCGCCAATCAGTGGAGTCCTCGGCGACCGCGGCGTTTGACTTCACCAAGGCGCTACCCGTCGCAGCAGCGCCGGCGGTGTACTGGCCCAGCATGGGGCAGGTCCAACAGCCCATATCCGGAAAACTAAAAGCATTAACCGTTGATGGTGCGCTTGCTATGGAGTTTTGATTGCTGTTTGTCGAAATGAATATCCTCCGCCGCCACCGCCAAAGACGCCGAATAGGCTGTCTCGAAGACATAAAGACACGCCGCCATCACAACAAAACCTGGACGCCAAGAGTGCACTGACCAAAGACCTGACGACGCGACGTACGTACTACGCGTCGACGCGACCAAGCGGTGATCCGACGCCATGACCTTACTGCAACGCAAAACAGAGAGCCACCAACCTCGACGTGTTGCTCGATGGCCACGCAGTCAAGTTAGCAGGCACAGGAGCCAACTACTCCGTCACGAGTGGAGCCCTCGCCGCCCAGATAAACAATGTTAAGGCTGCGTGGAAAGTCCCCCAAAATGCGACTGCTGGAGGACGCCGAATAACGCCGACTGTCTGCACGGCTAGAATTACAATTCATGATTGGACCTACCTTGAGACGTTCGTCATTCTACGACACTGTTGACGAGGCGTTATTCTCGGTGTGGTCTCGCTGAACTAAGACGTTGCAATCACTGACCGGAAGTCAATGTCAGTAACGCTATCTGAATATTTAGCGATACTGCCGTAGAGTGCTGGTCGACGCGTTGCCTTGAATGCGTCCGAATATCCAATGTGCATCCCGCCTCACTCTAGCATTGCAGTTCCGTCGGTACTGAAACACGCGTAGACGTAGAAGGCATCATGGAGGGCGATCGATGTCTACTGCTCGCCCACGAATTTTGCTTCGGAAGAGGGATTGCCCCACTGCACCGAGGACAAACTGAAGTGATGCTGACAAATTTCTGCCACGAGTTGAAACACATCCACAAGGGCACGACGATCGTATTCACGACGAAATTCTGGAAACGAGCAGTGGCTTTTGCCCTCTCGACGGCCAAAGTTTCCGAACCGGACTTCGACATGTATCCAAGTCTCCCAATTGTTGAAATCTTGACGGAAGGGAAGTCAGACGAACTTCACAGCAGGGCTTACTGCTTTATTCGACGCAGCGACTGGAGTGTCAGTACAAGGCAGAAGCAAACATCACACAGATGCGGCTGCCGGATTTTAACAGCTAACGCCCAAGTGGAACATCACCGACACGAAGATAGGCACGCACACAGGCGACTTGGTGGCAGCACGCACTGATCTTATCAGCAGATAGCGTCGAGCCCACACAATATGGAACGGCCGCCTACATCATAGTATTCAGATGTAACATCCCGCCCCTTTTAAGCCAAAGGCAAGATTACGCAAGCACCAATACATTTTTCTGTTGCAACGCTAGTACAGCCTACGCATAAGAACAAAATATTCAATTACTCATTGTCTTTACATAGTATTGTACATCAGCTGCTCTGGCAGCTGTCGAACACGTGTTCTGGGTCGAGGCGAGACTTGGAGTTTCTGCATGTGCATCCCTGGTTACACCCCTTACTCGGTTGTGCGCTGAGGCACGACGTTTGCTTCCCCCAAATGAACTGCATGCACAAACCTTAGGCGCTGTTACACATGAACCAAGAATGTGACCAGACACAAGTTCGATCACTTCGCCACGAAATTATTTAATGGTTTCTCCTCTGACCGACATCACCATGACTGCCTCCTCCACTAAAAAAACGTCTAGAAGCACCATGACGTGTGGTAGCAGTGCTTTCAGTCTTCTTCATTTCAGCTCTGATTACTTGCGTCATATCTGGAGTAAAGTTTCGTTCATTCTCTGTCCTCGCTTCACCGTTGGAACTTGAAGCTTCTCGGACGATGATCGGCAGTTGTTGATCAAACGCAGGCAGGAAACGATGAGATCAGATGTACAAGAAATATTTATACGTAAACTTTTCTATATACCTGGCAAGTAAAACAAATACATTACAAATTTGAACAATTGAGAAACAAAGTCTCACTCTTCGACTGTCTCAATGACTGTTAGAGCCCAGACTCGTTTTAGCGTACATAGTACGGAGGCTCACTGATCTATCAGCAATCCTGATTTCAGCCAAGTCTGAGGTACAGCATGTCGTCCCGATTTTTATAGCCCAAATATACAAAGAAAAAAAGGCGGTAGGGCCATTGGCCCGTCCCACAGGTTCAGTTGCCAATCAGAGTCAACCGTTTGTTAAGCCGCAACCCACAGGGATGGGCTTACTCCTAAAAATAAACATATTGGAAAACAAAGCTCTTTTCCTTCTTCCCTAAAACTCCGTTGCCGTCTCATTTCTCCGTAGTTAGTGACGGGCTCAGCAAAACACGCCAGGCCCGAACAAGTTATCGCTAGGCCGCCTCAAATCCCAAGGGCGTCTCTAGGCCACAACTGTCTCGGAAGCAGGGGCATCGATACCACGTAGTGCGGCCGTACTCAAAGTTTGTCCGTGTGGGAGACTGATGGCCCTCTTTGTCCTTCAAACTTATTGTCTACAAGACAAAGTTCTCCGAGTGCGTGTTTCCAAGACGCCGTCGTCCGAATGCACTCTTTACGTGCGCACCGCATCCCTACAGCGTGCACTGTATGCTGGCCTTCGACACCACACAGGCAGTCGCACCCAACAACAAGGCTGGCGATTGCGATCCGGACGCGTAGAAGATTAGGTCCATGCTCAGTGCATGCGGCACGTGGTCAAAGTTGCTAAGCCCTTCTTAACCTCGGCGGGGCCTCCAATTAGTCAGGCACTCGGAAGCCAGATCCACAATACCGTGTACAGTGGTCCCTTTCAAGGCTGGTCTGTGTGGACTCGTGTGACCATCGGCGGACTGCCGACACCATGCACACAATACCGACTTCCCGGAATCGGCACTCGCCCTCCTGGCGCCTGCCATGACGCGTCACCCAACACCGCGCGGTGCCTATGACACCACATAACACGGCAACTGTTGCCCGGCTGACATGGGGGGAAGTGAACCCCCTCTCTATACACAAAGCACGTGGCCGATTCGTGACACTTAAGAACACGAACAATCAGAGCGACCGTACATCTGGTTTCAACAAACAATAGGCATTTTCGCAATTTCATACCCCAAAACAGTTCGCTCGGTGTCATACCAGTGAAAGAGTGGTGGGTCATTCTGTACAAATTAAAAACGTTAATTTCCTTTGTGCTGCATGCTTCTCCAGCGGCCGTTCTTTTTATCAGCAAGCAGTGACTTCAAAAGAGCCTTTTTAACTCTCTAAACTGCACGTTCTGCTGTACTGTTTGACTGAGAGTGGTAGGGTGGAGTGAGAGTGTGCTTTAAACCTGTTTTGCGAAGAAACTCCCGAAATTCGGAACACGCAAACTGGTGACCATTGTCTGCCACCACGATAAGTGGGATGCCGTAGGACGCAAACACAGAGCGGAGAAAGTGAACAGTTTTCTGCGCTGATGTACTGGACATGATTTTAAATTCAAGCCTCTTGGAGGGCGAGTCAACCATGACCAGAAGAGCTTTGCCTTTTTTTTCTGCGATCCCCGTGTGTACGCGGTATCACTTGTTAGAAGGCTACATCCACTGCTGCAATGGTGCGGCCGTGGAAGCAACGTGAGGCCGCTGTCACAAATTTCGCATTTCTTTTAAACACTCCTCAAGGTGTTTGTCAATGTTACGCCGCCACACGATTCCGCGAGCACGCATCTTTAAATTGTCATCAAGTTGTGCACAATATAAGACGCTCTTTCGCAATGAGCTGATAAAAACTACATGGTTGTTCCAAAGAAGCCAATCCATTTCTAAGGAAAGCTCATAAGTTCTGCTAAATTCTGGATATATAGGTTTGTCGAATGCTTCCGGCCACCCCTGCCATATCATTGCGCGAGCAATTCTGAGGTCCTCGTCTTTATCACTTTTTTTGGCTACTACTTTGACGGTCAGCGGAATCTCTGGAATTAGGAAAAAATAGTTCACGACTTCCTCAGTAGGTGCCTCAGACAAAGGTGACGTTGACGAGCTGCCTGCATTACCAATGGAGCCACCCTTCCAGTTCTCAGTCGTATACTGATCACTGGCAAACACATTTGACCAGTGGTGCATTCTGGCTGGTACAGTGGCCCCCGCATGTTTCTTCGGGTCGAAAATAGTCCGTTAAGGTTGTAAACTCCCGCACATAGAGATATATAAGCTATTTGGGTACGCCAAGCACGATTGAGAGCACTTCTTTTATTTTACATATTGCAGCACGTTTAGGGCTAAGGCAGGAGTGGGGAAATATGCAGTTGTACATCGTGCAAAAGTGGCAAAATAGGCAGCACAAAAGAGAAAAAAACAACAAAAAATACATGAGTAACATTCAATTTTTAGCAAGAAATCGTCCAACGGAAGAGAAAGAATGGCACCAGGCAACAAGTTTCACTTCTCAATGGTTATAGGGAAAGAAAGCTATATTTCAACGCATCAATTTGTTACCGGTAGGGTGCAATATTACGATGGTGATACCTCTTAGATGAAGAACGTTCAGCAAATTTTACGTCTGTACTAAGGGAAGAAGTATCTCGTGAATTAATGAGTGCACGAGATTTAGGGATTCTATGTTGCGACGGATGGTGAGAGTAGTAAAACTATGAAAGTTTAGAAGACGGAGAAAAGTTCCTATCTTATAGAAGGTAGATCAACTTGATAACCTTTGTCTGAACCATTCCCAATTTCATTGTGCCTGATTTCTTACATGTATTCCACAACGCTCAGGTGTACTTCAAAAGTGGCCGGATAACTGTTTTGTAAGTGAAAAATTTTTAAAGGAGCTCTGCGTAAAGTACGCCGTAAGTAGCCCAGCTTTTTAAGGGTATTATTACAAATGTAATAGTTATGATAACACCATGACATGTGATTAGCAAAAATGAAACCCAAGTGTTTATAGTGACACAATTTTTACAGTGCGCAACCAATAAATGTAAAAGGAAACGTTGATAGAAACATGCACCCACAAAACATGCCCCCACAAAATATCACTACTATAGTGCATATACCGGGACCTGTATCGGCGCGCCTATTGCCTCCAAAGCCGGTGATGAAGAAGACGGCTCAAGTGCATGTAGCACGACTTGTATCGGTGCGACAATCGCCTTCAGAGGCAGTGATGAAGAAGGCAGCTCACGTGCATGTAGCACGACCTGTATCGGTGCAACTATCGCCTCCAGAGCCGGTGGTAAAGAAGACGACTCAGTGCGTGTAACGCGAGTTGAATTAGCGCGGCTATCGCCTCCAGAGCCGGTGATGATGAAGACGGCTTGCTTGCACGCAGCGCGACCTGTATCGGCGTGAATATCCCCTCCAGAGCCGGTGATGAAGAAGGCGGCTCACGTACATCTAGCGCGACTTGTATTGGCTCGACTATCACCTCCAGAGCCGAAGATGAAGACGGCTACAGTGCATGTAGCGCAACATGTAACGGCGCGACTTGACCCTCCAGAGCCGGTGATGAAGATGATGGCTCGTTAGCATGTAGCGCCGCCTGTTGTGGTGTGTCTATCGCCTCCAAAGCTGGTGACCAAAAAGATAGTCACAAGCATCAACGCCACCTACAGCGGCGTGACTATCGTCTCCAGAGTAGGCGCTGAAGAACACAACTAGAGTACATATACCGGGACCCGTATCGGCGTGCCTATCACCTCCAGAGCCGGTGATGAAGAAGACGGCTCACGTGCATATAGCGCGACTTGGAACGCCGCGACTTCAGCCTTCAGAGCCGGTGATAAAGATGACGGCTCGTTAGCGTGTTGCGCCACATGTTGCGGGGTGTCTATCACCTCCAAAGCTGGAGACGATAAATATGGCTCGCACGCATGTATGCCACCTGCAGCGGCGCGCCTATCGCCTCCAGAGCCGATGATGAAGACGGCTCACGAGCTTCTAGCGCGACTTCTATCGGCGCGACTGTCGCCTCCAGAGCCGGTGATGATGAAAACGGCTCACGCGCATTTAGCGGGAGCTGTATCGGTGAGACTATCGCCTCCAGGGCAGGTGATGAAGCCGATGGCTCCCTAGCATGTAGCGCGACCTGTAGCGATGTTTCTATCGCCTCCAAAGCTGATGACAAAAAGGATGGTTCACGCGCATAAATACCACCTACAGCGGCGCGACTATCGCCTCCAGAGTCGGCGGTGAATAATACGACTATAGTACATATACCGGGACCTGTATCGGCGCGACTACCGCCTCCAGAGCCGGAGTTGAAGACGGCTGCAGTGCATATAGCTTGGCCTCTAACGGTACGACTATAGCCTCCAGAGCCGGTGAAGAAAATGACGGCTCGTTAGCATGTAGCGCCGCCTGTAGCGGTGTGTCTATCGTCTCCAAACCTGGTGACCAAAAAGATGGTCACACGAATATATGCCACCTGCACTGGCGCGACTATCGCCTCCAGAGTCGGCCGTGAATAACACAACTTACTGCATATACCAGGACCTGTATCGGCGCGACTGTTCCCTCCAGAGCCGGCGATAAAGAAGACGGCTCACGTGCATGTAGCGCGAGCTGTATCGGCGCGACTATCGCCGCCAGAGCCGGAGATTAAGAAGACGGCTACAGTGCACATAGCACGACCTCTAACGGCGCGAGCTTAGCCTCCAGGCCCGGTGATGAAGATGACAGCTCGCTAGCATGTACCGCCACCTGTAGCGGCGTGTCTATTGTCTCCAATGCTGGTGACGAAAAAAATGGCTCACACGCATGTATGCCACCTCCAGCGGTGCGACTATCGCCTTCAGAGTCGGTGGAGAATAACACAACTATACTGCATATACCGGGACCTGTACCGGTGCGACTATTTCCTCCAGAGCCGGTGATAAAGAAGACGACTCACGGGCATGTAGCGCGACCTGTATCAGGGTGAAGATTTCCTCCAGAGGCGGTGATGAAGATAGCTTGCGTGCGTGCGGCGCGACCTGTATCGGCGCGACTATCACTGGTAGAGCCGGAGATAATGCAGATGAATTGAGTGGATGCAGCACGACCAGTTTCGCCGCGACTATAACCTCCAGAGCCGGCGATGAAGATGACGGCCCGTTAGCATGTAGCGCCACCTGTAGCGGCGTGTCTATCGCCTCCAAAGCTGGTGACGAAAAAGATAGCACACCCACATGTATGTCACCTACAGCAGTGCCATTATCGTCTCCAGAGTCTGCAGTCAATAACACAACTATAATGCATGTATGGTGCCTGTAACGGCGCCACTATAATCTCAAGAGCCGGAGGTGAAGTAGACGGCTACAGAGCACATAGCGCGGCCTGTAACGGCGCGACTACAGCCTCCAGAGCCGGCGATGAAGATGACTGCTGGTTAGCATGTTGTGCCACCTGTACCGGCATGTGTGTCGCCTCCAAAGCTGGCGAACATAAAGATGGCTCACAGCCATGTATGCCACCTGCAGAGGCGCGACCATCGCCTCCAGAGTCGGTGGCGAATATCACAACTATGGTGCATATACCAGGACCTGTATCGGCGGGCCTTTCTCCTCCAGAGCCTGTGATGAAGTAGACTGCTCACGTGCATGTAGCACGACTTGTATCGGCGCAACTATCGGCTCCAGAGCCGGTGATGAAGAAGACGGCTCACGCGCATGTAGCGCGAGTTGAATTTTTGCGGCTATCACCTCGAAAGCCGACGATGAAGAAGACGGCTTGCTTGCACGCAGCGCCACCTGTATCGGCGCGCCTATCGCCTCCAGAGCCGGTGATTAAGATGACGGCACGTTAGCATGTTGCGCCACCTGTAGCGTCGTGTCTGTCGCCTCCAAAGCTGGTGACGATAAAGATGGCTCACAGGCATGTATGCCACCTGCAGCGGCAAGACTATCGCCTCCAGAGTCGGTGGTGAGTATCAGTACTATAGTGCATATACCGGCACCTGTATCGGCGCGTCTATGGCCTCCAGAGCCCGTGATGAAGAAAACGGCTCACGTGCATGTAGTGCGACCTGCATCGGCGCGCCTATCGCTTCCAGAGCCGGAGATGAAGAAGGCGCCTACAGTGCATATAGCGCGGCCTGTAACGGCGCGACTTCATACTCGCGAGCCGGTGATGAAGGTGACGGCTCGTTAGCATGTTGCGCCACCTGTAGCGGCGTGTCTGTCGCCTCCAAAGCTGCATGACGATAAAGATGGCTCACACACATGTATGCCACCTGCATCGGTAAGACTATCGCCTCCAGAGTCGGTGGTGAATATCACTACTATAGCGCGTATACCGGGACCTGTGTTGGCGCGCCTATCACCTCTAGAAACCGGTGATGAAGAAGACGGCTCACGTGCATGTAGCACGACCTGTGTCGTCGCGACTATCGCCTCCAGAGCCGGTGATGAAGAAGACTGCTTCCTTGCTTGCAGTGCGACCTTTATCAGCGGGACTATTCCCTCCAGAACCGGAGATGAAGAAGACGGCTACAGTGCATATAGAGCGAGCTGTATCGGCGCGACTATCACCTCCAGATCCGGTGATAAAGAAGACGGCGTGCGCGCATGCAGGGCGACCTGTGTCGGCGTGGCTATCGCCTCCACAGCCGGTGATGAAGACGGCTCACGTGCATGTAGCGCGAGTTGAATTAGCGCGGCTATCGCCTCCAGAGCTGGTGATGAAGAAGACTGCTCAGGTGTATATAGCGCAACTTGGAACGCCGCGACTTCAGCCTGGAGAGGCGGCGATGAAGATGACGCCTCGTTAGCATGTTGCGCCACCTGTAACGGCGTGTCTGTCGCCTGCAATGCTGGCGACTGTAAATATGGCTCACACGCATGTATGCCACCTGAAGCGGCAAGGCTATCGCCTCCAGAGTCGGTGGTGAATAACACTACTATAGTGCACATACTGGGACGTGTATCGGCGCGCGTATTCCCTCCAGAGCCAGTGATGAAGAAGACGGCTCACGTGCATCTAGCGCGACTTGTATTGGCGTGACTGTCACCTCTAGAGCCAGTGATGAAGAAGACGACTCACGTACATGTAGCACGACCTGCGTCGTCACGACTATCGCCTCCAAAGCCGGTGATGAAGAAGACTGCTTGCTTGCATGCAGCGCGACCTTTATCTGCAGGACTATCCCCTCCAGAACCGGAGATGAAGAAGACGGCTACAGTGCATATAGAGCGAGCTGTATCGGCACGACTATCACCTCCAGATCCGGTGATGAAGAAGACGGCTTCCGCGCATGCAGGGCGACCTGTGCGGGCGCGACTATCGTCTCCAGAGGCGCAGAAGAAGAAGACGGTTAGAGTGCATGCAGCGCCACCTGTAACGGCGTGACTTTAACCTCCAGAGCCGGTGATGAAGATGACGGATCGCTAGCACGTTGCGCCACATGTAGCGGGGTGTCCATCACCTCCAAAGCTGGTGATGATAAATATGGCTAACACGCATGTACGGCACCTGCAGCGGCACGACTATCGCCTCTAGAGTTGGCGGTGAATAACACTACTATAGTGCACATACCGTAACCTGTATCGGAGCGCCTATCTGCTCCAGAGCCGGTGATGAAGAAGACGGCTCACGTGCATCTAGCGCGACTTCTATCGGCGCGAATATTGTCTCCAGAGCCGGTGATGATGAAAACGGCTCACGTGCATGTAGCGCGAGCTGTATCGGTGCGACTATCGCCTCCAGAGCCGGTGATGACGCAGGCGGCTCCCGTGCATGTAGCGGGAGCTGTATTGGTGCGAATATGGTCTCCAGAGCCGGTGATGAAGCCGATAGCTGCTTAGCATGTAGCGCCACCTGCAGCAATGTGTCTATCGCTTCCAAAGCTGGTGACGAAAAAGATGGCTCACACGCATGTATACCACCTACAGCGGTGCGACTATCGCCTCCAGAGTCGGCGGTGAATAAGACTAATATAGTACATATACCTGGAACGGTATCCGCGTGCCTATCCCCTCCAGAGCCGGTGTTGAATACGGCTCACGTGCATATAGCGCATCTTGGAACGCTGCGACTTCAGCCTCCAGTGCCGGCGATGAAGATGAAGGTTCGTTAGCTGTGAGCGCTTCCTGTAGAGGTGTGTCTATCGCCGGCAAAGCTGGTGACGAGCAAGATAGCTAACACGCATGTACGCCGCCTACAGCGGCGCGACTATCGCCTCTAGAATCGGTGGTGAATAACACTACTATATTGCACATACAGGGACCTGTATCGGAGCGACTGTCCCCCCCAGAGCCGGAGATGAAGAAGGCTACAGCGCATAAATCGCGACCTGCAACGGCGCGACTTTAGCCTGCAGAGTCGGTGATGAAGTTGACGGCTCGTTAGCCTGTTGCGCCATCTGTAGCGGCGTGTCTGTTGCCGCCAATGCTGGTGAACATTAAGATGGGTCACACCCATGTATACCACCAGCAGCGGCATGGCTATCTCCTCCAGAGTCGGCGGTGAATAGCACTACTATAGTGCGCTTACCGGGCCCTGTATCGGCACGTCTATTGCCTCCAGAGCGCGTGATGAACAAAACGGCTAACGTGCATCTAGCACGACTTCTATCGGCGCGACTATCACCTCCAGAACCGGTGATGAAGCAGACAGCTGATGTGCAAGTGGCGCGACCACTATCGGTGCGACTATAGGCTCCAGAGCCGGAGATGAACAAGAGGACTACAATGCATATAGCCCAAGGTGTAACGGCGCGACTTCATCCGCCAGAGCCAGTGATGAAAATGACCGCTCGTTAGCATGTTGCGCCACCTGTAGCGGCGTGTCTGTCGCCTCCAAAGCTGGTGACGATAAACATGGCTTACACGCATGCATGCCACCTGCAGCGGCGCGACTATCGCCTCTAGAGTCGGCGGTGAATAGCACTACTATAGTACATATACCGGGAGCTGCATCGGCGCACCTATCGCCTCCAGAGAGGGTAATGAAGAAGACGGCTCACGTGCATATAGCGCGACCTGTAACGGCGCGATTTTAGCCTCCAGAGCCGGTGATGAAGATGACGGCTCGTTAGCATGTTGCGCCACCTGTAGCGGCGTGTCTGTCGCCTCCAAAGCTTGTGACGATAAAGATGGCTCCGACACATGTATGCCACCTGCAGCGGCAACACTATCGCCTCCAGAGTCGGTGGTGAATATCACTACTATAGTGCATATACCGGGACCTGTATCCGCGCGCCTATCGCCTCCAGAGCCGGTGATGAAGAACACGGCTCAAGTTCATTTAGCACGACCTGTAGCGGCGCGAATATCACCTCCACAGCCGGTGATGAAGAACACGGCGCACGTGCATGTAGCGCGAGTTGAATTAGCGCGGCTATCACCTCCACACCTGCTGATGAAGACGGCTTGCTTGCACGCAGCGCGACCTCTATCGGCGTGACTATCCCCTCCAGGGCCGGAGATGAAGCAGACCGCTGCAGTGCATATACCGCGAGCTGTAACGGCGCGACTTTACCCTCCAGAGCCGGTAATGAAGATGACGGCTCGTTAGCATGTTGCGCCACCTGTAGCAACGTGTATGTCGCCTCCAAAGCTGGTGAGCATAATGATGGCTCACAAGCATGTATGCCACCTGCAGCGGCAAGGCTATCGCCTCCAGAGTCGGTGGTGAATGTCACTACTATATTGCATATACCGGGACCTGTATCGGCGCGCCTATCATCTCCAGAGCCGGTGATGAAGAAAACGGCTCACGTGCGTGTAGTGCGACCTGTATCGGCGTGGCTATCGCCTCCACAGCCGGTGATGAAGCTGGCTCACGTGCATGTAGCGCGAGTTGAATTAGCGCGGCTATCGCCTCCAGAGCTGGTGATGAAGAAGACTGTTCACGTGCATATAGCGCAACTTGGAACGCCGCGACTTCAGCCTCCAGAGCCGGCTATGAAGATGACACCTCTTTAGCATGTAGCGCCACCTGTAACCGCGTGTCTGTCGCCTGCAATGCTGGTGACGATAAAGATGGCTCTCACACATGTATGCCACCTGCAGTGGCAACACTATCGCCTCCAGAGGCGGTGGTGAATATCACTACTATAGTGCATATACCGGGACCTGTATCGGCGCGCCTATCGCCTCCACAGTCGGTGATGAAAATGATGGCTCATTAGCATGTTTCACCCCATGTAGTGGCGTGTCTATCGCCTCCAAAGCTGGTGACGAAGAATATGGCTCACACGCATGCATGCCACCTGTATCGGCGTGACTATTACCTCCAGACCCGGTAATGATGAAGACGGCTCACGTGCATGTAGCGCGAGTTGAATTGGCGTGGCTATCTCCTCCAGAGCCGGTGATGAAGAAAACGGCCCACGTGCATGTAGTGCGACCTGCATCGGCGCGCCTATCACTTCCGGAGCCGGAGATGAAGAAGACGGCGACAGTGCATATAGCGCGACCTGTAACTGCGGGACTTTTGCCTCCAGAGCCCGTGATGAAGATGACGGCTCGTTAGCATTTTGCGCCACCTGTAGCGGCGTGTGTGTCTGTCGCCTCCAAAGCTGGTGAGGATAAAGATGGCTCCTACACATGTATGCCACCTGCAGCGGCAAGACTATTGCCTCTAGAGTAGGCGGTGAATAACACTACTTTAGTGCATATACCGGGACCTGTATCGGAGAGCTTATAGCCTCCAGAGCCGGTGATCAAGAAGACGGCTTGTGTACTTGCAGCGCGACCTGTATCAGCGCGACTATCGCCTCCAGGGCTGGTGATGAAAAAGACGGCTCAGTTGCATGTAGCGGGAGCTGTATCGGTGTGACTATCGCCTCCAGAACCGATGATGAAGAAGACAGCTTGTGCGCATGCCGCGTGACCTGTATCGGCGCGACTATCGCCTCCATAGCCGGTGATGTAAATACGGCTCACGTACATGTAGCGCGAGTTCAATTAGCGCGGTTATCACCTCCAGAGTCGCTGACGAAGACGACTTGCTTGCATGTAGCGTGACCTGTATCAACGTGACTATCCCCTCCAGAGCCGGAGATGCACTGTAGCCGGAGGCTACAGTGCATATACCGGGACATGTATCGGCGTGCCTATCGCCTAGAGAGCCGGTGATGAAGAAGACGGCTCACGTGCACGTAGCGCGACCTGTATCAGCGCGCCTATCGTTTCCTGAGCCGCTGATAAAGAAAACGGCTGACGAGCATATAGCGCGACCTGTAACGGTGCGACTTTAACCTCGAGAGCGGGTGATGAAGTTGACGACTAGATAGCATGTACCGCCTCCTGTAGCGGTGCGTCTATCGGCTCCAAAGATGGTGAAGAAAAAGATGGCTCACACACACGTATGCCAGCTCTAGCGGCGCGACTATCGCCTCCAGCGTCGGTGTTGAATAACATTACTATAAGCATATACCAGGACCTGTGTCGGCGCCACTATCGCCTCCTGAGTTGGTGATGAAGAAGACGGCTTGCGTGCATGCAGCGCGACCTGTATCGGCGCGACTATTGCCTCCGGAGCACGAGATGAAGACGGCTACATTGCTTATAGCGCGCCCTGTAACGGCGCAACTTTAGCCTCTAGAGCAGGTGATGAAGCTGATAACTCGTTAGCATGTAGCGCTAGCTGTTACGGTGTGTCTATCGCCTCCAAAGCTGGTGACGAAAAAGACGGATCACGTGCATGTATGCCACCAGCAGCGGCGCGACTATTCCTCAGTAGTCGGTGGTGAATAACACTACTATAGTGCATATAGCGCGACCTGCATCGGCGCACCTATCGCCTCCAGAACCAGTGATGAAGATGGCTCACGTGCATGTAGCGCGACCTGTAGCGGCGCGACTATCGCGTCCAGAGCCGGGGATGAAGAAGACGGCTCACGTGCATGTAGCGCGAACTGTATCGGCGCTACTATCGCCTCCAGGGCCACCGGTAAAAGAGATGTTTTGCGTGCAAGCAGCGCGACTTGTATCGGCGGGACTATCGCCTCCTGAGCCGGAGATGAAAAAGGCGGCTAAGTGCAGATAGGGAGACTTGTAACGCCGCGACTTGAGCCTCCAGAGCCGGTAATGAAGTTGCCGACTCGTTAGTATGTAGCGCCACCTATAGCGGTGTGTCAATCGCCTCCAAAGTTGGTGACGAAAAAGATGGCTGACACACATGTATGCCACCTGCAGCGGTGCGACTATAGCCTGCAGAGTCGGCGATGAATAACACAACTATGGTGCATATACCGGGACATGTATCGGCGCGCCTATCGCCTCCAGAGCCGGTGATGAAGAAGATGGGTCACGTGCATGTAGCCAGACCTGTATCGCCGCGACCATTGCCTCGCAGACAATCGCAGACGCCGGCCCCACCCTCTTCATGTGGTTATCGGTATTCAGTGCAGTAGCTCGGTATTCAGTGCAATGCTCCTCATCTTTTGTGAGCCAATTAGGTGAGACAAGCCGCTCAATGCAGGAAATGTTATTTGTTTTTCAAGCAAACAAAAGTTACCTCCTATGAACGAGGAGAGCACTTGATTGGTTTCTTCAGGCAAACCTGCGGGTGACCACCCGGTGCTTGCGTCTGCGGTTACGCATATTTGACGTCAAGAGATTGGAATAAAATATTGGATTAGTTTTACGTTATACGGCCGCGGCATTTCGCGTACCACTCGTGGGCAGTCTGTATTTAGTTTCCCGACAATGGGCACAACAGCGCACATCTTTATGCAGCGCGACGCTATTAAAGAACCTTTGACTATTTGCTCTGGAGCCCCTTACATGCGGCTTCGTTTTCAGGGAAAATCTTAAAGATTTACGTTCGCGGCAAATAAGAGACAGTGTCGTGTGACTCACGTGAAACCAGCCGATCTTAAACATTCTCTCTATTTCTTCGGCCATTCATTCCTAAGCCACTGGAAATCTAAGCGCGGGTCTCGAAAAGCCGCTGCGGATCCCTTGCCTTGAGGTTGCTGCTCCCTGGCCTTTTTTAGAATTCAGACAGCTCCCTGGAATAAGTCGCTACCACAGCCTCTCGGAAGCCACATATGACTCTCCGTTTCCATGCTGGTAAACGTGTATAGTGTGCATCCGCTAGTCCCAACTCCCAGCAGGCGTTTGTTTTGACCAGATGCATCGAGGACGTCTTATTTTGCGAAGAAATGCACCGTAGCGACTATGAGCGAAAGTTGTCGACTGTGATACATTGTACTGGACGCACTCACGGGCATAATATATTTGAAAGCCTTTCGGTATCGCATTTGCATCGCAGAAAGTAAACAAAATTGTCTGAAACACGTTGGAAAATTTTGAGTTGTGTCGATTGCTCGAGTTTTACGTGCTAAAATCACGGTTTGATTTTGAGGCATGCCGTAGGTGGGGAGTCCGTATTAACTTTCACTACCAGAGTAACTTTATATGTCCCGAATACTGGGAAGCGGGCGTTTGCGCATTTCGTTCCCAATAAAATACGACAGCCCCGGCAGGGATTTGATCCCACCTAAATTTATGGAAGCTTTACTTTCAAAATGTAATGTACATTTCCCAGATCATGTAAATATAGCCTCCTTTATTCCTGTGGCATCATTATGCATTACCTTATTGATAGCCTCGGTATCCAGGTTGAACTACTTATAGACATTGAGATCATACACATTTTTGTATTGCATATTCAGTTTTAGAAGCTTGACACTAGTCGAAAGAGAAAGTCTTTCTTTTCAGTTCAGAGTTATTTGCTGTCGCTGTTTACGTTAGTACTTTGAGCTCGGAACGCTCCACGATAGTTTTGTCATAAACATAGTTGAAATTTTCTTTTTGTCCCTTTATCCTCAATCCTAATGATGTCAAGGAGTGGTATACCCGGAAGAACATTATATATGACCCCGAACTTTCTTCTTTTGCTAGGAAGCAAATATCTGCTCTCCTTCACACAATGAAACAATAATTGCTCGCTGAATCATTAGTACGGCAATTAAGCCTTGAATTACAGAGCCACTCTAATGTCTATCGCGACCAAAACATCGCCGCGGTATATTAAAAAGCTAGCATATGACCTTATATTTATTATACATGATTTCATGCGAATTAGTAGTGAATATATTGTCCTTATTTAAGAGCTTTCTTCACGTTGAGCAACTCGCTGCAGCCTTATGTTTACGATAAAAAAATGGCTCAAACTTAATATAATGCTAAAGTAGCTATATATTTCATTGCCAGAGAAGACATACTTTAAAGTTAAATATGTGGCATTTTTACGTTTTTGTTCTAATAATTGAAAGAAAGCTGTCGCATGCGTATCATATCTTATGAAGAGAGCGGTGTAGAAGGTGCTTTTTTTTCTATAAAAGGAAATTGAGAGTTCCGATGTTGTTCATTGAAGGCAAATTTAACTGCTTTTTACGGTATGTAACGTTTAATTTTCCCATAATTATGTACAAGTTTTGCGTGGACGCTGGCGAAAGTCAAAGGACGGGATGGATGTGTGCTATGCGCTATGGGACGGGGCCATGGGTAGCGCCACAAGCTATTGTTGTTATACTGCCTTATATCCTACTTTTCTTAAGTAAAAGTAAAGAAAAAATACCCACGATGAATTCCCATAACTAAACATCGGAACCTGTATTGTGAACTTGTTAAAAAAAAACAAGAAAAAATGACCGAAACATGGCAGATGAAATTAAATGCAATGAACGTTTATCATCAAGGTCCAGGAATTGCGAAATTGCGTAAGAAAGGGATTGAGGTGTTTCTATCTATGAGAACATTTATGCAGTAATATTTAGAAAAGAATTGGGTAGTGAAGTGCCGGAAGCCCGTCTGCATTATGCTTTACTTATTAATTACTTTAAGACACTGCGGCTATTATGGGACTGTTGTAATAGTGGGAAAAAAGAAACTATCAAATAATTACGCCATAGCAGGGCCAGAAGACGTTAAAATGCCAAACACAGATAAATTCAAGTTCGAGTTGCAGGAAATAGCGTAATATTTGTACGAAGATTCCATGACGTTAAATAGTTCTCACTCTTAGAAATTGAAAATATCCGTTACTTGATTTCATAGGCACTGCTGTTGACCGCAATTGGCTATCACCTACCCGCTTCTATGACGTCTGTACGCGTTCCGTAAGCTAGTGCCGCTGGCTGGTTTCTGGAAGACGGCGACAGATCTTCAGATCAGCTGTGCGCATCGCTCTTGTGTTTGGAGTCTTCCGGCCCTCTGAGCTGGCAACACGCTACATCAGCTGACCACCGAAACTTCATAAGGCACGAGTATCTTACCGCCCCCTTGGGCCACGGCGCTGCTCACGGAATGCCACGCCGTATGCTGTATCATGCTGTATCAGGTTAGTTATTACAATTAGTTCGGTTATCGAGATGATGATGTCCGCATTTTTGCGCTGTCGTGCCCCCTCCCATATTGCAATGTTTTTTGCACAGCGGCAGCTTACATTTGGAGCATTTTGGTTCTGGAAGGGGAGGGGACATCGAGCCAAACCCTGATACTATGACAAAAGCTCAGGAGGAAAAACTTGACATCGTTTGCGACGTTGTTCAAAGGCTTGAGGCGGACGACACGAACATTCTCGAAAGTGTCTATAAGATCCTCACTTTTATTATAGACTAGCAAAAAGAAGTGCAATCTGTAGCTAAACGTGTGCAACAACATGCGCTTAAAAACCAGGTAAATCCGCACCTGAAATCTGAAATGCAATCTCTGGTCAAACGTATGGAATTTATTGAGCTTAAATACCAATCGATGAGCACATCAGCGAATTGCTCTTGTTGTCCCCATGACGTGTCTAACCTACAAGCTAAAATTGATGATCTTGAAAGCCGTTCCCACCGTTCCAACGTACTCTTTTATGGCATTACTGGCACTGATAAGGCAGAGCCCCTGGATGACTCCAAGTGTCTTGTCAAGGACTTTTGTTCTCAGAAGCTTGGTCTGTCATCGTGAGCGCGAGTTCGCTGCATAGGCAGCTTTTATACAGCAAGAAAGCGGCCAATTATTGCTAAACTCTTTAACGGAAATAAGTGGACACCGTGATGAGTGCGGGCTTTAATTCAAAATAAGGGATTTCAGTATTTCACGCGATTACTCTTTAATAGTTCACCATAAACGCCACTAACTGCTAACGCATGCAAAATTAGTTAAAAGAAAGGAAGGTGACAAAGTGCGCTTGGTTCTTGATCACTTGCTTCTCGATGATGTGTCGTATTTCTGGGATGCTGTAGCCAGTCGCGCCGCACCTGTGCCTAATGAGTGACGCACACCCTCCATTCCTTGTAACTTGACAGGCCCGACACCCTCGCGGTCGCACACAGTGCTATGCTGACTCCAGTACTACCTTCCTGCTCACTAACATAAGAAACGTTCTCCCTAAAAACGTGGCTCTTTCTTCACTGATTGACTCGTGGGCTTTTTCTGTCATCGCGCTTACCTAAACAGGGTTAAATAACAGGATTCCTGACAATACCGTTTTCGTCTGCCGCTCCGAGTTTAACATATTTCGTACTGACCGCATGGGTCATAGGGTTGGGGTGTAGTTCAGGCCAGTAGGAAAGAGATCAATGCTGTGTGCACTGCAGCCACGTCGTGCCTCGAGTCGGTGGGCTCAGTTGAAATGTGGCGCTACGAATCTCATTGTTGCTGCATTTTACCGCGTTCCTCACATGAACACCTTTTTCTCAGAGGAATTCTGTAGAATGTTAGGCGAACTCACTGTCGGGTTTCCGCATTCAAGCTTACGAATACTAGGTGATTTTCGTTTTGCTGAAAATTAGTTGGTCCTCATTAACTTCTCCTGCAAGTGATCCTGAAGTTCAAGCTCTCCTCCAGTGTTGCCTCAATTTCTCATTGCAGCAAATTATTTCTGAACCCCCACATCGTTCCACTACTTCTGCCAATATTCATTATCTTATCCTAACCAGTAACGCCTACCTTTGTTCCAATATAAGGCCTTTATGATCATTCTGTATTCACCGGGAAAGTGAACATCGTACCTCATAAAAAATCCACTCGCAAAAAAACAAATCAGGTGCTACAGCCGTGCTAACTGCGGCGAAATGACCGTTGAGTTGGCAGTTTCTGCTGAGACCTTCGCGACGTTTGAACACGTTCACTGGAGATCCACAGGAACCTATTGAGAGACAAACGTACTGCTCTCATCTATAGATTCATAGCCATCATCAATGTACCGTGCACGAACACTGCGCTTTCGTTTAATATGCAACTCCGACGCTTTAACAAAAAAAGTGCCTTTAAGACAGGCTAATAAAAACAGACAATAAGATTCCTGGCAATGGTAGAAAGTGTGCGATAGGCAATATCTGTAGGCGTTAATATCTACTCATCGCCGTTTCTTCACCCATGAGTTGCCATCAATGTTAACAAACAACCCGCGTAAATTGATGATATGTGCTTTTTTACGGCGCAAGGGCCAGTTATGGCCAACGAGTACCATGACACATGGTGATGTTAACGATGTACTGCGAATGGTATGGACAATGAATTCCTTGTGGTAGATGTGACATGGCTGTCAAATGACCTAAAGAACCGCTATTAATGACGTAAAATATATAGGTAAACTATAAATATAATGAGACTGATTATTTGGTGTTGTGGGCTATGACACTTGGGTTTCATTAAAACATGATGCAACAAAACGTAACAGTGACACTAGAGCTTCAAGAGAGCCCTTCAATACAAGGGCTGTTAGTCGTGTGCTGAAAATCGCCTGTCCAAGTTAATTTCAGAGTGTCTGCCTCAGCTAAAAACTAATTTCAGGGTAAAAAGCGGTTGATCACTATGGAAAAATGCCGGTTGAAGAGGTATATTTTCATGATTTCCTGAAGAAAAATTCATTTTCCTCTCTGCTTCGGTTGCAGGACATTGAATACGCACATGCAGGAATGTGAGAATATTGCCGCACGTACTACAAGTCGGAGGATCCCCTCCCCTCCCAGTCAAGAGATAAGAGTTAGTGCCGTAAGTGTGTCCTATTGTTAATCGGCAAAGTACTTCCTTGTATCGGGCCGATTTCCCAGTTATCCAGCTCCATAGTATTGGTTCTATCACGTGAAGCTTATTCAGTGCTTCAGTATCCGACCCTCCTTGTCAATGGTTCCTGAGTTTACGGTGTAGAAAAGGCATTAGCCATGTGGCAGGGATGGGGATATTTTCATCTGGATGGGTAAAACTGACTGACGTAGCGTTTTCGTCAACCTCTACGTTGCCTTTTATACCTTTGTGGCCAGGTGCCCAGCATAAGACAATAACTTGGTTGCACATATCTAGGGAGCACAATAAGCTTTACAGTTCATTCATAACGGAGTTATTGTGCTTTCGGAATCTAATGAGGGCTCTCACGACACCTATTGAATTTGTGAACACAGTAGCCTTATCAAGATTTGTGAGAATTATGTGTTGCATCGCCGAAATATAGCATATGCTTCCGCTATAAAGATACTGGCGTCTGGGTTTAGTGCCCCAAATGTTGAAAATAAGATGCGAGAGCTGCGTAAGCAACACCAGCAGGAGACCTCGAAGCACCTGTGTAGAATTTATCACAGACACACTTCTCCTTAATTTCAAGAAAATGCGAATGTATGTGTGCCTCAGGTGAGCGTTTCAATTTTTTCAAGAAAGAGATGTCACATTAGATAGTCTGCAGCTTCCCAGGCGGAGGAAGCCGTGTAGGAGCCAATAGAACGTTCTATAAAAGAGGGACCCCTGTTTTTTTCTGAGAGTGCTTCCAACCGGAGGGACAAAGGCTGGGTGGTTACGAACCAGCCTGGCAGTGGACAAGTTGCAACTAGTAAGACGGCATAGATGTTGAAATTCTTATTTAACTTTCAGGGCATAGGAGAAAGTAAAATACGTCCTTCGGTAGTATAATCGCCATTCGTTAGATTCGACGTACAGGCTTTGCACAGGACTGGTCCTAAATGCGCCTGTAGTAAGGCGGATGCCTAAGTGGTGAATAGGATATATCATTTTCGGAGAACTAGGTCCATCCGGATTATAGAATATTGCTTCGTAGTCAAGGCGTGTTAATATTAGACTTTTGTACAACTTTATAAGACATCTCCTGTTGAGTCCCCAAGATGTGCGTGACAAGAGTTTCTGCAGATTCATAGCCTTCAGGTATTTCGCCTTAACATACTTCAGGCGTGGTTGGAAATGAAGCTTACTGTCTAAAAGGACTTCTAAAATTTCTGTTCACGGCTCAAAGACAGCTGTTCTCCATTGAGATCTATTACCGGGTCCGCCAGTATAGCTCTCTTGTTTGAGAATAGAACACACGTCCTTTTGGAGGATTTAGTTTAAAACCGTCTTTGTCCGCCCACTTAGACAATATATTTAGGCGAAGCTTAACTTATCGCTTGCACATACTTAGAATACATGATTTGTAACCTATCAGGATGTCAGCCACATATATGTTTAAAAAGGCGAGGCACAAAGTTGACAACTCTAACACGGAACGTACAATAGAAGAGGCAATCCTGAACCACGTTCACCAAGTGGCCTCGAACTCCCATTTCAGAAAGATTACGGAGGATTCCAAAGCGGGTGGTTGTATCGCATGCCTTCTTTATATCTAAAAGAAAAGGGGCTTAATCGAGTGGCCCGATTTTATTAGTCATATCATTAGAAGCCAATAAACACTTACAATAAAGACAACATATGGTAAATCACTGTTGTTTAATAAATGAGATAAACAGAAGATAAATATAATGGAAATGAAAGTGGATAAAAAAAACAACTTGCCGCAGCTGGGGAACGATCCCACAAGTAACTTCTCCTATGTCGTTGGCGTCAGTGTTTTGTGCCTTCTTATGATAATCTTCGTATCTAGAAATACTGTCAAGAAAAACTGTTCTTGGACAAAGACATCACCGATATTTGCCTCGATGAAGGCACGGTGAGCTAGTGTAGACCTACCTTCCCTAACACCGCACTGTAAGGGATCGGGTACCTTGTTGCTTTCAAAAAACGTGGCTGAGGCGCCGGTAAACCATTTTATCAAAAAGTTTGCACGAACAACTTATCAGACCTGTAGGCCTATATCTGCTGGGTGAGGAAGGGCCCTTGCTCTCTTTGAGAATGGGAACTACGATTGCTTCTTTGCAGGTGGACGGAATGGAGTCGGCCGAGAACGTGGATTTAAAGAGTGAATGTGTTGTTTATTTGGGTTTCTGGATGTCAGTGTCTGATCATATCATACATAATTCTGCCATTTCTTGGAGCGGACTTGTTGCAACAATGCAGTGAGGCCTGGAACTCAGCCATTCTAAATGGAGGATTGTATACTTCATTGGATGTACATTTCCGACCCAGAGGCAGCTGCTATGCTAGTCTCTGATAAATTAGGAATGTATCTGTGTAATGAGATGTACTGGAAACGTGCTCGAAGTGTGCTCCTATACAATGTGCCTGGTCCTCGAGAGTGCCTCCTTGTGCATTTACTAAAGCTAAAGGACGAGTTTCGCAGCCTTTTATTTCGTTCACCCTGTTCCAGCTTCGTCTGTATAAGAATTGATGCTGCCTATGTATTTTACCCATTTTCCCCTTTAGTGCGGCGGCGTGTTGTTCTACTTTGCTACTTGATCGCCTTGAAGTTAATTAGGTTCTCTGTGGTTGGGATGTTATGGAAGAGATTCAAAGGTTTCCTTTGCTTTTTCCTGGCTTCCCTGCACTCCTCATTTCACCATGAAATGCGTTTGTTCGAGGGAGCCCCATCTATTTGGGGAATACATGCTGATACAGGATCATTAATGAACGATTCTACTGCATCATCTATACTAAGCTCGCAGATATCATTCTAGGGCAGCTGTGTTCACAAAATGTCGTCCAGTCAGCTGAATCAACTTTCCTTCGAAGAACGTGTGCAGGGCGCTCAGTTTGTTTTGTAAGGTATAGAACGATTTGTTATTAAGGGTTATTAATGACATCGCACTGTAGATATGGCACAATTGTACTGGAAGCTATGCTTAGGTCTATGGAAGAAAATGTTTTGTATGTAGAGCTGGAAAATTTCCGCTTTTTCTCAATTACGAAGCCGGCATTTGAAGAGAATAAGATTGTTTTCTATAACTCGTCCTCTCGCTTCACAGCGAGAGTAAACCCACAGTGTGCTATACGCGTTTAGATCACCAACCACAATGTAAGGGTGATGTAGCTCATCCATAAAGCTTTGACATGTTGTTCTAGAGAGTTGATAACTTGGGCGGATGTATATACAGATCTGATTGTGAGTAGTTTATTGAATAGCAATGCTTCGATAGCAACTGCCTCAAGAGTAGTTCAGAGTTGCAGTTGCCGACAAGCAACGCCGCTGTCGACTATTATTGCTGCACCGCCTGACGATGCAGCAGCCTCGTGTCGGTCTTTCCGGAAAATAGAGTAGTGCCTGAGAAAGTTTGCTTAGATTTAAGATCTGTCTCCTGAACACGCAGCACTTTTGGATTGTATTATTGTAAACCTTCTTTTTAGTAATATTTGTGTATACATACTGTTTGTGTTTTTGTGCTGTGAGTCATGAGCAGTCGTGTTGGCTTATAGAGCCTTCCAGGCCTATTTATCCCGGGTTTCTCTTTCTTGGAGCAGTCACGAGACTCGCGCCACTCCCGAGGCGCTGAATGCGCCGCCTGACTTGGTGTTGTGTCTATAGACTCCTGGAAGCTGCTGGACTTCCGATCACTAGAGTGGGGTGTTTTCAGGGTAAGCTTTGTCTCGAAAAGCAGGCCTTGGAGGCCACAAACCCAGAGGTCGATGGGCCCTCCTTTAGAGACGGCGCAGCAGCACCCGACGCTGTCGCCTGGCGTGCTGGGGACACTACCGCGGCCCCATTCTTTGTAGGTCGGGGCGATGCCCCAGTCTGCTGCGGTGTCGCCCCCCTACGAGCCACACCAGCATATGTATAGAGGAAAGAAATTCGCTTTCGCGCTTCTTGAAAGGAAGTGTTCTCCTTGATCTTGAGCGTTATATTTTGCTTTTCCATCTTCTAAGAAGAACATTACTGGGAGCTTGAGAGTGGTCACCCTCGCAGTTTGCACACTGGTGTGCCTCCGTACAATTATCGGCTGGATGGTCGTGTGACGCGCACTTTGCGCATATGGTACGGCCCCGCAGCTCTATGAGCCGTAACCAAATTGCTGGCTCTTAAAACACTGGCACGGGTTCGGAATGTTGGGTCTAAGTTGGATTGTCATATAGCCCACTTCAATATATTCTGATAAATTGCTTGTGCAGAATATCAAAATTAAGTGTTTAGTGGTAATGTCGTTGTCATCCCACTTGATTTTTATTTGAATATTTGTCACCTGCTGTTCCTTCCAGCATTCAAAGAGCTCGCTTTCACTCAAGTGTAGGAGATATTGGTCACATACGACTGCGCGTGTACTGTTCAGAGAACGATGCATGTTTATCGAGAGAGGGGTATTATTAATTTCAACAAGTCCATATAATTGCTCGAACTGTTTCTTGTCACTCACTTCGAGCAACATGTCACCGCTGGCCATTCTCGTGATCTGGTAGCCGGGATCTAGTTTCTCAGTAAGACACTTTGCGACAAGAAATGGTGATAGCGTTCTTGCAGTTTTATAGCGGTTTTCTCAATTGGGGGACGTGGTACTTAGGTAAATTTCTTTTCGTCTGGCAAAAAAGTTTCAGGGAGTCATCGGTGCACCCTATCTTGGAAAAGGGGAGACCATGGATTCGGGGGAATGATGAAAAAGCCATAAATATAAGTATCACATCGGTAGCTATGCCAGCCGCCCACCACCGAGCCCAACAAGGGGATCCTACGAAGCCCAAAAGCAATCAAGACGCCAGCTGAACATAGTTATCATTATATAACACAGAATACCCAAGGTTGGATAAATACACAAGGTTGACTTTGCCGCCTGGAAATCCGGAAATGAGAAGTGAAGAGAAGACAGAAAAGATTGAAAGTAAGTGAGAGACAAAGACGAAGGTTGAAGAAAAAGGCAGGAAAAGGCGACTGCCGATATCCTTCAGGCGGGTCAGCCTGGAGGTACTGTCTATGTGAACCAGAGGCCAAAGAGGTGTGTTTGTTTCGCCGGGGGGCCTTGAAGGTCTGGACACCTGGCATTGGCTCAACCCCCAAGATCCCCCTTTTCCCAGACACGGCTAAGCCGTGCACGGCTACATGCGAGAGGGTCCAACCGTCATGTGCTCGGGTATGGGTCGTCGCAACGCAACAAACGTCTGCTGACGCAGACGCCCCTGGGGGGACCCACGTAAAGTCTTGCAGACAATAAACCCTTCGAATAATCCTCAGGCTAATTTATTCAATGCTGAAGGAGGCAGCGTTCCTGTTGCTAAATATGCCCAACTTTTCAATAACGCATTCACAGCAGTTTTCACCTAAGAAGAGGGCTCTGTAGCTCCTATTACAATGAATTATTCTGATACCTCAATGTCCGAAATATTTATAATAAGAACGCTATCTTATCTTTACTAAGGGAACCTAAACCCTCATTAGCATCTGATCACCTTGGTTTTAATACCAACATACTCAAGCATTCATCTGAAGATATTGATCACATCCTTGTCATTTTTATGCAGTCTCTTCCATCTGGTTCAGCTCCACGTGACTTGCGGTTATGCAGGGTTGTACCTACATTCAATTCTGGCGATCATTCTTCCCCACTCAATTATTGCCTCATTTAACTAAGTATCCCAATTTGTAAACTACTTGAATTCGTGATTCATTCACAAGTAATTACCTATTTGGCATCATCTTCAGGTACCAACATGGCTTCCGCAAAGGTATCAGTATCAATAAAGGTATCACTTTTGGAGGTATCAGTTTAGCACTGGTAATAAACATGATTCATCCTTCGGCCAAGTACATTCCGGCATCCCAGAAGGGAGCGTGCTTGGCCCTTTGGTGTTTCTAATATTTATTGGCGATTTACCTAATTTCATTTATTCCGAAATTATAGTTTTCGCTGCCGATTCTGTAATTTACTGGAAAGTTCATTCTAATGATCACTTACTCCTACAACCTGACCTAGATTCAGTAGCAGCATGGTGCTCTGTCTGGTTCATGCAACTTAATCTCCCGAAAACAAAATTTGCCTTTTCCAACCGTCTCCAGAGAGCCCACGATGCGGTGGTTTGGGTCGGCCTACCAGTCTCCCCGTGGGAGTGGCCCCCAGCTCTGCCCTAAGACAAAGCTTCTCGGGACCATGTAATTGAAGTTCTTTGTCTTTCTGTCTTTCGAACCGGAACAGCGTACACCTTAAAAATGCTACATTCGAATGGGTAACTACTTATGAGTACTTCGGCCTTCACGTTCGTTCAGTCCTAACATGGAACCACCATATTAACCTTATTCTTGCATCCGCTAATCGGTCAACAGGTCTCCTAAACCATAACGTGAAGCATGCTCCTTCTCGCCTGCGATTACGGGCCTTTCGTATACTAATTAGACCAAAAATTGAATATGTGTCGGCTATTGGGGACCACCATCAAGCGTATTTCTTTAATAACACTGAATCTTTGCAGAAGTGCGAAGTTCCTGTTATTTTCTCTGATTACGCACGTCATACCAGTATCCCAGCATTAAAGAAACTCAAAGGCCTACAAGAACTATGTTCACGCCGAAAGGCACATTCATCACTTTTTGATAAGATGTATCGTCACTCAAAACTAATGACTTTTTTCGTTTGTCGTCTTACATCTTTGACCGACGTGACCAAACATTTAAAGTTCGGCGCTTGTAATGTCGTACTTTTACCTACGCACATATTTTCACACCACGCACCATAACTGACTGGAATGCTCTGCCTCCACGTGTTGCTACTGCCACTGGTTCCGATAAGTTTAGCAATCTAATGTCTGCCTTAACTGCTGCTTAACATAATGCGTATATTATTATATCACGTGCGAACTGCTTCTTTTTACTTTTTATTTCTGAGAGTGTAGAGCTTGTTATTTCTTTTCATGTTATGCTGCAAATTGGAAAATTTATAACTGGTACATAATTTTTACTACTGCCTTGTTCATCTTATTGCTTCTTTTGTTTTTCTATGTGCTTGTCAGAATGCTCAGTATTTGGGTATTTACAATATGTCGCATGATGCGGGCTTAACTTTCTTTTTCAACGAAATTGCTGTATATTCAATTTTTATCGATTGCTTGTACCCACCCCTTTATGCAATCACCGGTGCCGTGACGGCGTTCCAGGATATTTTTAAATATGAACAAATTAATATTTGAAGGTTCTTTTTTGCATGAATCGTATACAATTATAAACTGCTAGACGGAAACCCCTGATACCTAAGCTCATACCGATAAATTGTTTCCGAAAAGAACTCAATACGTGGGCAAAATATGAGCTGTTTGCGGCGCGATGTGTTCCACGTTCTATGATCACACCACAGTTGTACGCGTGCGTACGGGTGAGTGAAGGTTCTTGGGACTTATGATTATTATGTTTGAGTTAAACAGCGCACATATACCATTCCTTCTTAAGTTGTGACCGACTTTAGTGGTGCCAGCCTAGGCGTAGCATGCAGACTCACCGTTCTGTAGAACGCATGTGAATAAAGCATTGAGATAACTTGTGCTCACCGAAGTACCATTTTCGTTCTCTTCCTTTATATTGCGTATGTGACCAATCAAGAAGCTATAGAATACTAGAATAATTGCTATTGGAAGCATTGTTTCGTATGCAGCCGCGTGGTCTGTGAACATCCATCCGGGCATGGCGCCAGTGCTAACCTGGAGAAGAGAGGAACATTCAATGCTTAGTGCGGCAGTGAATTCAAGAATGTCACTAACCGTACAATGGTATTGCTATCGTTGCGCTTCTGATAAAATGTGTCCAAACGAAAGATGAAATTGCCCCGTTGCTTCTCAACTAGCTCGGGCATTCATTGCGTACATCAGGTTAATTCACAGGTTTTCTCCTTGCCTGGGAGGATGACCATGAAGTGAACTGAGCAAGTGGAGCTTCTTTCCTTGCTGCGAAAGTTTTGCGATTGCGGTGGCCCAATTGTTATTCTTGGAGAAGAAGCCGTCCGAGCCGATGTCAGCCACATGCCATCACTAGCGTCGACCACGCGTCTTCGTATTGTGTCCCGCACTGATAAATTGTAAGGCTCGGCACGTCGACACGGAGAGGCCCAGTTTTTGTTTCTCCGACAGTGAGCCAATGAACTCGAATAGCGACTACACCATCTTTGACGGCAAGCGGCTGAAGAGGAAATACCGCAAGACAAACGAAGATGTCCGACCCAGCGCACAGCCTGCTCCGACACACAGGATTGCTTTTGTGCATCTGGACGTCTCTAATAATGTACCTTCCGTACACTGACAGACTTTCAACACATACATTAATAGTGTGGCTTGGAAAGCAAATATCGTAGCGCGTTTCAACATAAAGCAAGACATAGTTGCCGTGGAAGTTGCGACGCAGGCTCCACTAGAAAATTTGAAAACTGTGCGCATACTAGGAATTTGGTAGGTGCTATTTCCGACTTCGTGCGTGACATCAGTGACCAAGAGTTACAAAGGCTTCCGTCTTCAACGGTGAAGGTCATCGACTTTCTTCGCTGCTTTAGTTTGACAAGCTTCAAGCTTATTTTCGGTGGGAGACGCCTTATTTGATTATGTCGAGCGGGCCCAGAGGAGGCACCCGGTGAGGGCTTAGGTGCACCAACATCTGCAATGTCACAAGTGCCTAAAGCTAGTCCGTGATACAACCTCATGCTCCTCATGCTAAAAAAAAAGAAATAAAAAGCTGATATCATGATGGCTTCCACGAGGTTAATTCTAAGGATTGTCCTAAACAGACAATGAATATAAAAATCAGCAAGAAAAGTAGGCCCCACAGAGAGCTGGTAGTGTAAGTCCAGCACTGCTGGAGACGATCGCGTCGTCGACGAGGACAAGCTCTAGGCCCAAGCAAGAGCTCCCTTGCTCGAATTTCGCCAGGCCAGCATAACGTAGCTGAAAGGCATCGATATATCACTCCTTTCCAATAATTCAAACGAGCCGCGCAAGTCCCGAATCGAATGTATTCTAGCAGACATGGTCATCTTCCGGGGGCGTGTGTCTCGTGCCTCGTGCTGCGAATTGCGAGATCTAAGGAAAAGGGAAGAAGAATGAAAAAGAGCCCCTTCGGCTCCGCTACGGTCTGAACGGTTCTCAAATCTTTCACTCCCTGACTCGTGCCTTCTTGTAGAGGATCTAGCCTCGGTCCCTACAACGTGAATTCGGACGTTACTACGGCAAGCACGACGTCATGGACGATGTCACGAACGAGAGACAAACAACCAGCGCAGAGGGCTTGATCACGACGCAGATTCATCTGCGGTGCTTTTGGCTGAAAAATCATGCAGTCTACTTAACTCACCAGAAGGCAATCTTAAACCTTCCGCGCCTTACCTGCAGGGCGCAAGGTTCCTGCACGCTGTATCGGCTATATCTTCAGAAATGATTAAAGAGTTGTAAGACGTTGTGGACGCGCCACATGGCACCACTTCCTGTGACCACTTGAAAACGAGGACCCCCAGCAGCTTCTCAGCGAAGAGGAGTTCCGCGACCGTCGACAGTGGGTTCTGCATCGTATGTCGTTGTGCTTCAATGGCTAGGCTGAACGCAAACTGCTCGCTGTTACGTTTACGCTTCCGTCAGCATTTGCCGCAGAATTTGGTGATCGCTTTGGCTACCACACCCGAAGACATGTCCCTCGAAAATCTCGCAGAGCTGGCCGACCATATCGCTGATTATTCAGCAAAAGGTATTGTGGCAACAACGACTGTGTGCTGTCGCACCTCGAAGATTCTCACCTGGAGGAAATGATTCAGAAACTTGCTCGGACCATTACTTTATTACTGCCATTGCCCTACCATCGTCAGCTTGACCGCGATTGCCGTTACAAATTCCACTCTTGGTCTAGCTCCTGTTCTAGCCTTCGACGCGGCGCATGCTGCTGGTAGCACAACACAGAGAAGTGGTTCTCGCTGAAGCAGGGAAAGGTTACTGCGGTTCTGGTTACACAACAAATTCGGTTCCAGTGCAAATCAATGCCGCTTCCCTTGCACCTGGTCGGGAAACTTGCCGCAGAGTCACTGATGGCAGCCGGTGACTTTTACCTTACAACAAACCATCTGTTCTACGTTACTGGCAGCATTGCCGGACAACGATTTGTCGAGAACACAGGTGCAGAGGTCAGCGTCGTCCCTGCCACGTTGCTATACCGGTAGTGCGCCAAGAATACCTGAGCCCTTTTCAGCAGCCAAGAACTCTTCTCTCAATATATATGGCCAATGTTCTTTTACCATCGACTTGGGTCTCCGGCGCTCCTTTCCATGGCCGTTCACTATTGCAGGCACACGTATGGTCATATTGGGCGCGGCTTTTCGGACCTACTTCGCCCTTATTGTTGGCGTCTGTGCTCGTCGCTTCGTGAACATGATGACCAGGATATCTATAGAAGGTATCCTCGCTCCTATGACATCAATCGCTAGAACGGTACCGCATACATCATCTAGCGGTGGTCTCAATTCTGTCAGACTTCACGAAGCCTTAGAATATTGACACGTGTACTTCTTTACCGAGTGACCGCGTTTCATCGTCTAACAAATGTTAATGCTGTCGCTCAGCGTTGGACGCGCTTGCATATGTCAAAAGTTTCTGGAACGTTATCGATGGCTCTATCCGCTGTCTGTTATTGCCGAACATTGTGTAATCTGATCACATGTACGCGTGACATGAATGGTGTAGAACTTTCTGAACGAGACGCGGACACCAGCGAATACTCTGGAACGGTCGATAGCTCATGCATAAAAGTGGACGCGCTTGACCGGCAGATCAGATCTTCGACGATCGCCGAGTGTCGCCTGTTTTTCAAGGCACAGGTCCCCCCCCAAAAAATGCTAGTTCCGCCATTCACAGTTTTGGTACTTCCTTCACCGTCACTATCAGGAGACGGTGACTGATAACATCTAGCTGTCAGTACATCACAATATCATGTCACCACAGACCCCTCCCACCTTTGTTCCGATGACCTAGAAGTCTCGCTGGTTACCGCCTTGCCACCGCAAAAAGAGAATTCCATGCATAGTGAAACTGGGTATCGCCGCGTCGTCCGCTGAGCAATAGGTTTTCTACTCTCTGCATGGTACCAAAGCGTGAGGCAGGGGAGTGGCGCTGGTACACCGGCGACAGTGAGCTCAACGCGCACTCCTTCCCTGATCAACATCGACGCCCTTACATAAAATTTATGACTTCGCAGCCAACCAGTTTGCAATGGTAATATTCAGCAAGATATATTTATTTAAGTCCTACCATGAAATCGCTGTGAAGCCAGCGAACACTGCGACACCACTCGGCCTTTTTCGAGTACGCCCGTATCCTGTTCGGGGGGAGAAACACTACTCAGATGTTCTAAAGGTTTATCAAGGAGGTCGCTCAGGGATCCCGCTTCATCTTTGAACGCCTCCTGATGGCTAGTATTTCCCCTGAGCAGCATAGCAGCCACTTTCGCCTGCTATTTTCTCGATTCCAGGAGCACGGCCTTCTCATCAACCACGCAAGGTACCTTTCGTGTGCATGACATTGATTTCCTCAGACACCGCCTGCCTTCCGAAGGAATTACACCATTAGAAAACAAAGTTCAAGCCTTACACGATTTGCCTTGCCCAACGTCACTGCGAAAGCTCCCTGGGTTCCTTGGGCTGCTCAACCAACCCCCGGAAGGCAAATCCTAGTTTTGTTTTAAAGGAATATGCAGGCTCCAAGTGGTTGGCGGACATCGTAACTTATTGTCTCATTTCTGTTTTCGTGAACTTACAATCGGGCGAAGCGCGGGAAGTGGCTGAATTCGTGCATCCGTCGAGCTTACCCCCGCTTACCATCGCCATTCGCTCAGCGATATCACAAGTCGGATCGCGCTTAGTCATCTGCTTCGGTTGTTATCCCAAGTATGAAGATGGGAAAGATAAGACAGAGAAGCTTGATCAGACGTGCAACGAACGGAACAGGCAGGAAACCAGGGGCGCGATCTTGTACGCGTTCCAAAATAGAACGGACCGCCTCCGTTCTAAACGTCACGAAATAGGCGGTTCGCACTGTTCGCGAGAACGAGAGGAAGCAAACAGCCAATGAGCGAAGTGGAAGCCTGCGTCACGCTTTTGACGTCTGCTTGGGGACCGTGTAATATATTGAGAAGCGTTTGCAACATGTTGAAAAATATTTTGCTATTATGAGTGAGTAGCAAAATGTGTTGGTATTGCTTTTCAAAGATTCAATCTGGAATGCAAAACGATTGAAACAAAATATTGTGGTTAATGTCTTCAAATGGCGCTAGGTGGTGTCGCAGTTTTGCGAAACGTTTAGTGATGGCGCTAGCTACCACCCCGTTTCAAGCACACGGCGCGAATTTTGAAGCGGTTGGTTTAGTCGTTCAGTTGAAGCCATGGCGCTTAACGTTGAAGCACCGACGAAGGGGCCGCGCGTGTCGGAAGCTCAGAAGGAGACGGTGGTCGCCTTCATGCAAGAGCATCCCCAGCTGGCTATAAGATCCAGCGAGCTGGGGCCACGCTTCACTGCTGGCGACCGCCGACGGCTGTGGCAGCAGCTAGCCGACCAGCTCAACACGCAAGGCCCCGTCGTGAAAACCGTCGAGCAGTGGCAAGAGTGGTGGCGGAAGCAAGTCTTCGAGGCCCGCACCTATGGCGCGCACCTGGAACAGGTGCGCGCCATAGCGCAGGACATCGCTGAGCACCTGCAGCAAGCGAGAAATTAATTTATTTTATTCATTTGTTTCACCAGTTCCGTTTGTTTTGTTTATTTATTGTTTGAGTTTCCTTTCAGTAATAGAGGAGGATTTTTTTATTTGAAGGTGCAATGCGCGCACCCATTTTTGTTCTGTTGTTTGAGTTTCCTTTGAGTAATAGAGGAGGATATTTTGGTTGAGAGGTGCAATGCGCGCGCCCATTTTTGTTCTGTTTGAGTTTCCTTTGAGTAATAGAGGAGGATTTTTTGGTTGAGAGGTGCAATGCGCACACCCATTTTTGTTCTGTTGTATTTGCCTCTTTCTATTTATACTTATCCAGCTGCAATGCCAGCGTGCTTTTTTTATTTACACATTTCGGAGGCGCCTAGTCATTCACACTGGAATCGTTACAAATAGTTGTCGATTTTTGTGTATGGGTTTCGTACTGCGATATTTATATTGCTTCACTCTGTTGTAGCTTACTGCACTCATTATGAAGCGTTACCGCATAGTGTTTGCACTGTGATATTTTCATTTCGGCACAGTGAGGCTAAGGTGCAACGACTACAATGTCGTCTTTATTCCGAAGCACCAAACTAGTCACTCTTTAAGTTGCATAGTTTCACAAATGAAAATGACCATCATCATTGCACCACACCAGAGATTGGTTTCCTCTAGTCTTCGTTCCAAGGCAGTCATTGCAAGAATCTTTCACGCGTGACACTTTCTGGGTGCTGTGAGATTGTAGAGCCAATTATTCATGTTTTATGTAACATGTTTCATCACAGCTGGCAAGCGCACTCACCTTCTTACAATTATGATTCACCTGTTGTTTAGCATCGCACAATTGCTGCCGAGAAATGAATGTTTCTAGTCAGTGACTCAACACTGACAAGGGAATGAACATACCTGGGATAGTCATTCTTTCTTGCAAGGTCACGTAAATGTAACTGCAAGTTTTACATGCCGTGGTGAAAACGAATTGTGTGATGCTGATGTTGCAATGTTGTCACATGCTTTGCTACCTGAAATGTTGTACTACAAGGTTTGTGATGTACTTGTCATTATAGAGTGTGATAAAGTTGACCTATCTATTTTTTTGCGCTTTTACGTTAATTTACATCTACCCATTTGGACATGCTGTGACGAGTGTGATGCTGTCACTACACTCGGCGTTACATTTTGTTTGTGTTTGAATCCGCATTCATTACGCGTTACTTGCTTGCCTCGCCTGCGTATTCATGCTTGCACAGAAGTTTTGATACACCTAGCACAAGAGATGGCTAGCAAGCATATTGCCTCACTCCTACCAACGTACACTGAGCGTATAAATGCACAGGATGCGGCGGTTGCGTTCATTCTGATGTATTTTATGAACATTTTTCGCACCTTTTGCTGATGGTGACCATGAGTACAGAGTGCCACTCATATGTATTGCTTCCATCAAGTCTGCCATGACTATGATGGGTCAGGGGATGTTTTTATTTCATATTTCATGTGATATTTAAAGAAAAGGCGCCCCAGCCCATTCTAATTCTTCTGATTATTTCAGTCTCGTGATCTGGATCCGCAGTCACTACCTGTCCTAAGTAGATGTATTCCCTTACCACTTCCAGTGCCTCACTACCTATCGTAAACTGCTGTTCTCTTCCGAGACTGTTAAACATTACTTTAGTTTTCTGCAGATTAATTTTTAGATCCACCTTTCTGCTTTGCCTCTCCAGGTCAGTGAGCATGCATTGCAGCTGCTCCCCTGAGTTACTAAGCAAGGCAATATCATCATCGAATCGCAAGTTACTAAGTTATTCTCCATTAACTCTTATCCCCAATTCTTCCCAATCCAGGTCTCTGAATACCTCCTGTAAACATGCTGTGAATAGCATTGGAGAGATCATATCTCCCTGCCTGACGCCTTTCTTTATTGGGATTTTGTTGCTTTCTTTATGGAGGACTACGGTGGCTGTGGAGCCGCTATAGATATCTTTCAGTATTTTTACATACGGCTCGTCTACACCCTGATTGCGCAATGCCTCCATGACTGCTGAGGTTTCGACTGAATCAAACGCTTTCTCGTAATCAATGAAAGCTATTATAAAGGTTGGTTATATTCCGCACATTTTTCGATCACCTGATTGATAGTGTGAATATGGTCTATTGTTGAGTAGCCTTTACGGATTCCCGACTCGTGCTTTGGTTGACGGAAGTCTAAGGTGTTCCTGATTCTATTTGCAATTACCTTAGTAAATACTTTGTAGGCAACGGACAGTAAGCTGATCGGTCTATAATTTTTCAAGTCTTTGGCGAAAAACGAAGTGTACTTCGTTTGTGTTTAAATTATCATAATCTGTCGGATGTGTGGATTGGGAACATTGACCATCCGTATGGAGGTGCACTTGTTGTGTATACAAATTTTTTAATGTACTTTCCGCTGTACAAACACAGCCCTGCGATAGCCTAAGGGCACTGCACTTTGTATAAATAAATTATGTATTATGAAAACTCACCATTCCTGTGTCCTTCAGAAAAGGTTGACAACGGCGCTGCGCTGCTGCCTTCCTCTGAGGAACACGTCGTGTGGTGCCAGCACCTGGATGTCTCCTGGCTCCTCTGGCTCCTCAGCTGGTGGCACTTCCCCACCATGATCGTCCAATGTCCAGTCGCCCGCGTCCAAGGCAATGTTATGGAGAGCGACGCATGCATAAATGATTCGCGCTGCTCTATCGGGGCTGTATAGCAGTGTCCGAAAGCGCTGCAAGCAGCGGAACTTGCTTTTCAACACCCCGATACATCTCTCCACAACATTGCGCATGGATGCGTGCTCCTGGTTGTAGTGGCCTTCAGAGGTGGTGCCGGCATGGCTGCCAGGTACTGGAACAAGCAGCCATGGCTCGAGAGGATATCCTGAGTCTCCTATTACAGAAAGTGACAGCTGAGTGCTCTGCCCTAGTTAGGGGTACGCATTACGAATACTAACCAAGCAGATACTCGCCAGGCTGCAGTTGTGCGGCTAGGCGTGCACGCAGTGGGTTGTGCTGCCACACCCAAGAGTCATGGCACGAACCAGGAAACCGGGGGTCCACAACAAGAATGCGAAGTTCCGCATTGCAAACCTGCAATGGGGAGCAATCCAAAATAGCACTGCAGATATGCTCGAAATCCGTTTTGCCATTCATATGCACAAAAGAATAAACGTACGCTGGTACAAGTAGCAGACTGTTTCAGCCATAGGCGTGCACAGGGTCTTGCAATTGGGGGGGGGGGGGGCAATGCGCCACCCCCCCCCCTTGTGTGGACGCCTATGGTTCGCACTAATTGATAGCTAAATGAAAACTCTAGGCCCGCTATTGCGCAAGAACCCCCATACGAGCCAAAGCCAGCCCATGCAATGGTTGTAAGTACTTCCGTGTTCAAAATGCTTCCATCGTGTCTTCCCTACAGTGTATCCATTTCTGCTACGACTTCTGCCCATTTAAAACACAATTTTGGAACGGCAGACTGATTATGCACAACACATGGCACTCATCATTACTCCCGACATGTCAGATTTCAACGAGCTCGTAAACAGTTCCCCGCATGTCCTCTTTTAATCGTTACATTACTTGTTATGCCAGCTTGGGAACTAAACTGAATTGCAACTATGGCCGAGTAAAAATGGCAACCACAGTTTGAAGTAAAACATTCCAACGGTACTTACGACCATGACGTTTAGGGCGTAATAACCCTTCCTCGACATGAAGCTCGCCGTGTCAGCCGGGCTGAGTCCCTCTGGCTTCATAATGGCGATCAATGTGCCATCGACGCACGCTAGCACGCCTGGAATGGCGCCGCGTCGCGCAAACGCCGCCTTTGCCTCATCCTTGGCAGCCGGTGTCAATGGAAAGTCCACCAACTTTCGCCGGGCAGACACGGAAATGATGGCCTCCGTCACCTCGTGAATGGTGCTGCTCACGGCCGACTGTGCCATGCCAACGTGTTCCTCGCGACCAACGCTCCTCTGGAAGCTTCCGGTGCCGAAGAATCGCAGCGCGCACAACACTTTCCTTTCTGTGGAAAGGCCACTGGCTCGCTGGCATCCAATGATAGGGTCAAGCTCGTCGCACAAGCTACGCACTGTTCGTTTGGACAGACGAAAATACTGCCGGAACTCTTCTTCCGTCAACTCTTCAAATGCATCATCTACCTCGGGTCGTCGTCTCTGCGCGACTGCAGCAGCCGCACAGGCGACACGAAAAGGCACGGCAGAGAAAAACGCCATGTTCTCCAACTGTTGGGAGCGCGGAATCGGATTGAACCGGATACGAAAGATGCTAACTGCCCCAAGTACTTACGTTCTAATCCAATCCAAGCCATCTGGTAGCCGTTCTAATCCGTTCTATCGCTCCGGACGGACTCTCCGTCCGTTCCGTGGCGTTCGTCCGTTAGCAGACGACACGGAATGATTATGCTCGATGGAACGGACCGCCTCCGTTCTATTTTGGAACGCGTACAAGATCGCACCCCAGGTCGACGAGGCATTAGACGAAGATGGCTCAATTGGAGGATCACAAGTGTTAGGTGGCTCTGTGGGGCTCTAACACCGGGAATTCCTGTTCTGCAAAGTTTTTCATGTTTCCTTATGACAGGAGGCAAGCACTATTTCACTTTATTTTATGAGCAGGTATTCATTTTCCGTAACTAAACCAGTTCTGTGCAAGCATGAGTGGACTGACCTAGGAACAGTGTCGCTCGACCCATTCGTCATGACGGCAGGCCATCTACTGTCGGTGAAATACGTGTACTGAAGGGCTTGAGTGCATGCTTGTTTTTATTGCTCAGTTACCTTGTTTTAGGCTAAGCTTCGGTGTGCGCAAGTTCTTGGGCACCTGTTTTTAGAAGAGGAGCAATGTTATTTGTATTGCCGCTAACATTTCTTTATTATTAGCAGTAAAACAAGTACAGCCTATTTATTCTTGTCACGTAGTAGTGACCGTGAGCAAAGCAGCAATAGAGAGAATGATGAAACTAGCATTTTATTGAGCGAACTTATGCACTAAAGAAACACGCTGTACTCAAAAAACGGCGACAGCGACGCATAGAGTCGGCGATGGTCGAAAATCTGATCAGCGGGTCACGCGCGTCAGCTTTTATACATCAGTCGTCCAATGTTCCAGAGTAATCGCTGGGACCCGCGTGTCTTCCACAAAGTTCTCCATCATTCGCGTCGCGCATGTATCTGATCAGATTACACAAGGTTCGGTCAAAGACAGCCTGATGGAACCATCGATAGCATTCCAGAAACTTCATCTACATGCAGGCGTGTCCTGCGCTTTGCGATAACATTTGTTAGGCGGTGAAACGTGGTCGCCCAATAAAGTTAAAGAATTACACGGGTCATTACCCCTTCCCCCTCTTAAAAAAGCATCGCCCCGATGCTACAAATATAAGAGAGCGAAACACAAAAGGACACTTATCAAACAAATGTAATAAAACAACGAAAAGAAACAAAGAAACGGTACATGAAGGCAAAGCACTTTTACCTGATGTCATGTAGTAGTGACGGTGAGGAAAGCAGCCATACTGGGAATGGCAAACTAGCGTATTATTGGGCGAACTTTTGAACTAAAAACACGCACATGCTCAAAGAACAGCTACAGTGGCGAACACAGAACACAATAGTAATTGATTAGGAGCTCGAAATCTCCCTTGCGATGAAAAGTGCTAATACGTTTTTTTTTTTTTTATGATTGGTTGGGTCTTTGCATTCATATTGCTTCAAAATACTGCTCTCATACTAACCATGCTTTACTGTAGATATGAAAATCAAGGAAAAGATGACGAAAGGCAAATTAGTGTCCTCATAATTGCTGTGCTTTTCTATAGATATTGTCGCAGTTCACAAAGCACAGGGGCGGCATTGCGGCAAGTCGCAGAACCGCATTGTACTCGAAAAGGACGTGCAGAGTGCAGGCCAGCACAAAAGAACGGCTTTGTCTTCTCTTTATCGTGCTCGTATTTTATAGCACCCCGGTCGTCTTCTTTGTCACCGTCAGGGTGTAGTTGGCAGAAATAGGGACGCGGCGTTACCTTCCCTCCAGAGCGCGCATCGTAGCGATGCTCATGAAATAGTAGTCGTTGGACTCGATAAGTAGCATTTTGTTGTCCACATTTCAGAAAGATGCGGCTTCATGCACACCACGTTGACTACCTCAGACACCAGATGACGTAGTTTGGAGCTGCATGAATCGTCACCCACGACCTCTTAATTCACGTCGCTCATACGGCGCAGAACCTTGTATGGTCCGAAGTATTGGCGTGGAAGTTTCCTACAGAGGCCTCTGCCTCTTACCGAATACGAAACCCAGACCCGCTCCCCGGGTGTATATGCGACGAATTGGTGGTGGAGATTGCATCGTGGGCCATCATGTTTTTGCTCTGTAGCACGCATGCGAGCCGTCGTGCTTCCTCGGCGCGCTCAGTGAATTCTGCGGCATCTGCGTGCGAATCACAATAGTCATGAGGCAGCCTAGAACTAAGCATCGTAGTGGCTTCTTGACCATAGGTCAAACCAAACGGTGTCATTTTGGTTGTTTCCTGGCTTGCCGTATAATATGCCAATGTGACGTATAGCAATATTTTGTCCCAATTCTTGTGCTCCACATCGACGTACATGCAAAGTATGTTTGCGACAGTCTTGTTGAAGCATTCTGAAAGCCATTCGTTTGTGGGTGAAAGGCTGCCGTCGGCCTATGCGCTGTGCCACTGAGCGTGAGCACAATTCGCACAAGCTTAGCTGGGAATTCGGTTCCTTTATCGGTTATGACGACCGCTGTAGCACCCTATGTAGGGGCAATGTTCTGGATATGGAACCGTGCCGCTTCAGCTGCAGTGCCACTCAGGATCACCTAGGTTTCAGCGTATCGGGTGAGATAGTCCGTCACGACTATGACCCACTTATTCCCGCTGTCAGATATTGGAAAAAGTCCAATAAGGTCTGTTCCCATTTGAGCAAACGGCGTTTCCGTTACTGCAACATGCTGCAGTAGCCCATCGGGTTTGATCGGCGGTTCTTTGCGTCGCTGGCACTCAAAGCAAGTTCTAACGCAATGTTTCACCTCTGCTGCGAGCCTTGACCAGTAGTATCTTTCTTTGATTCATGCCAATGCTCGCGTGTAACCGACGAGGCCCGAGGTGGCTTCGTCATGGCAGGCTTACAAGTTCTCGTGGCGGATATTTTCAGGAACTACTAGCAGATAGCTCTTCCCTGTTGAAGAGAAGTTCTTCCTGTAGAGAATTCCGTTACGTAAACAGAGTGATGGTAGACTCCTTCAAAATAATCTCGATACATTTGTAGCTCTCCCTTGCGAGAACTCTCTGAGTAACTTGAGCTCCCGGTCATCTTCCTGTTCCCGAGAGATGGTGGCCACATCAACAACTCCTTCAAAACCTGCGTATTCATCCTCATCGGCGTTGCAATAGGTTATCTCGAGAGGCAGTCGGCCTCTAAATGCTGCCTTCCTGACTTTTACACTACTGTCATGTCGTATTCTTCAACCTGCAAGCTTCAACGTGCCAAACCTCCAGAAGGATCGTTCATATCGTTTAACCAACAAAGGAACTGAGGGTCGCTTACGACTTGAAAAACACACCCTTATAAGTACACGCTAAACTTCGCGACTGCCCATAAGACAGCAAGGCATTCCTTCTCCGTGTTTGAGTAGTTCGACTCAGCACGTGACAATGTTCTGCTCGCATAGGAGACTACTCTCGGCACCGTCTTCTGACGGAACCACAACAGAGCCAAGGCCCACGCAGCTTGCATCTGTGTGGATCGCTGTTGATGCATCCTCGTCAAAGTGACCGAGCACCGGCGGAGTTTTTAGACACTGCCATAACTCGCTGAATGCCGCTTCTTGCTCTTCTCCCCATACAAACTCAACGTCTTTTCTTTTGAGGCGGGTGAGTGGAAAGGCGAGTTGCGCAAAATTCGTGGTAAATGGTTGATAATAGGCGCAGAGACCCAGGAAGCGTCTGACTGAGGTCTTATCCGTAGGCCGTGGGAACCTTGCGACCACTTCAATTTTATCCGGGTCAGGCCTAAAACCGTCTTGACTGATGACATGGCCTAGGAAATGAAGTTCTTCAAACCCAAACTGACATTTTTCTGGTTTCCATGTAAGCGCCGCCGACCGTAGGGCTTGAAGAGCCGACAGCAGCCGTTTTAGGTGTTCTTCAAAACTGGCAGAAAAATCAGTCACGTCATCGAAGTACTCCAGGCGAGTCTTCTACTTCAGACCGGATAGGACAGTGTCCATGAGCTTTTGAAACGTGTCTGGCAACGAGCATAAGCCGAAATGCAGAACCTTAAATTCGCAAAGCCATCGGGCATCTCAAAAGCAGTCTTCTCTAGATCGCGCTCACCACCTCTATTTCTATTGGCCAGTATCCACATTTAAGGCCCATAGAAGAGAAGTAACGCGCATGCGGTAGCCTGTCTAAAGAGTCGTCGATCCGGGGCAAGGAATAAACATATTTCTTTCTAACGTGATTTAATTTGCCATAATGAATGCAGAACCTCAACGTACCATCATTTTTTTTACAAGCACTACATGTGATGCCCAAGGGCTCGTTGGTGGCTGGATTACATCATCCTGTAGCATTTTCTCGACCGGCTGCTGTATTGCCTCACGTTCTTTCTGAGCCACACGACGAGGGTTTTGTCGTCGAATGGGGTTTGATGTCTCCTCTGTGATGATGGGGTGCTTTGTCAGCAGCGTTTGACCTACTCGCGACATAGATGAAAAGCTCTCCTTAGACTCTTCGAGCAGTTCCATAAAATGGTGTCTTTCTGTTGGCGCTAAGTTCAGGCCGACGTCAACAGCGGGTATGTATGGTGGTGTAAGAGCCTTGGCTTCTTGCATAGCAAAACAGTCTTGAGAGCGATTGATTTCATCTAGGTATGTGACAGCGGTACCTATACTGATGTGCCAACGTTCGTTTGTGAAATTTGCAAATAGCACCTCCGCAGGCCCGTCGACTAAGCCGACGATGCCACGGGCGATGGCAACGCCTTGGCGGAATAGAAAGGCAGTTACATGTTCCGCTACTGCATCTTTTTATACTGTGCGCCGTGCCCGACGGAAACAAGTCGGCATAATAGCGGCTTTATGCATACGTCCCCGTCAATAACACATAAGGCTTGGCGTTGCGTTCTGTGCCATGGGTAGGAAGTATGAAGAACGGCTGAGGAATATGGAAGAAAGTAAATGGGCTGGGAGAGTGTTCAGGTATCTGTAAAGGAAAAACATTGATTCACAGTGGAGGAAAAGAACTAGGAAGCTTACCAGCAAGTATGCGACCTCTACGGGGGGCAACACAGCAACAGTGAAGATGAAGCGGAAAGTCAGAGAGGCTGAAATAATCTCATGGGTGGGGGCAATGGAAATGAGACCTGCCATATGCAGCTACTTAAGAGGAAAAAACGAAATCAGGAAAGAAACAATTTATTATAACTCAAAGGGAAGCTCATCACTTTTCGAATCGAGATCTGGATGCCTTAGAACACGTACCTATAGACCGTTTTTTCGTAGGCGCCGCCATATTGTGAACGCCGTGGCGCCACCTATGAGCAGCGCCATACTGGCTTGGGTGAAAGCGGTCTTTTGCATGGCAGGTTTACGGTAGGTTCTGGCGTTTCTTTGCGCGGTCGTGCGGTCTCTTTAGTATGACGTGCGTCTTCTACGTGGTAAACGGTTCCGTGAGACGTGCTGAAGTGGTTTAAGGCGTCATGGCCGGAATTTCTGCTGGCGTTGAGGTTGAGGGAACACGCAGCGCGATGTGTGTGCGCATATTTGAGCCTACGATCAGCCTCGGAGATGAATTGTGTATTTCTGAATGTTCCAATCACTAATGTGACCTTATTGCAGTATTATCCTCTATTTCTAAGCTGCAATTTAGGATTCATGAAACATACTCACGATCGTAACAGCGTGGGTGCCGTTCTGCTAAGATAGGAGCTGTGATGTGATACTTTGACAAGCGTTCAAACTGTTCGCTGCAGGTTACATGACTACTTAGTTCGATGGTGTTAAGAATGGCCATACGGGGTGGCAACGAGCCAGCTTTCAGCCCGCTGCACGTGTTCCAAGCCCACCAGTCGAAGCGCCCTTCCGAGAGCTGCGGTCGGCAGGCAGCCACGTGGCGCACGATCAACTCCGGAAATTGGTACTTGGCCGCACCACCCGAGACGGAGCAGTTCTACGAAGCCCTCGGTCGTCGACTCCGGAGCCTTTGTGTGTATGGGTTCGAATGTGCGTGCCTTTGTGTGTATGAGCCATAGTGCGGGGCGGCGGCGAGTTTACAATGCTTGGACGAACCTTCCCGACCATTCCTGCTCCGACACACCCCATCCTCCAAGTCGGCACACCTCATCCTCCAAGCCGGCACACCTCACCCTCCATTCCTGCTCCGTCCTCGTCCGAACGATGACGTCGAACTATGACGTCAAGCGGAGAGCTTATAAGCAGCGTTTGCCGGCTGCTAGGGAGTGCTCATGTCGTGCTCGTGTCATGATCGTTGTCGGGAGCTGAGTGTTCTGTCATACTAGAAATGTACTAGTGAGCTGTGTGCTCGTAAACTGTTTGCTGTATGTTAGTTTTGCGGGCTCCATATGGGAGTCGCGCTAGTCTGCCAATGTATCCTGCTTAATCTGTTAATATGTAAATAAATCCTGTTCATCGAGTTCCGGTCTACGAACTTCATCTCCTTCAAATGGTGGCAGCGGCGAGATAGTCCGACGACTCCTACGTCTGGTCGACAGCGGTAGGACCGTCCGACAAATCTGACAACTGAATGGCAGCGGTGAGATCAGCCTACGGCTCCTAGACCAGCCTACGGCTTCTAGATCGGCCTTTCGACTCGGAGACAGCAACGGCAGCTGACGGACGTTGGCACATGGTGACCGACCGGCATCCTAAACAAGTTGGAGGCGACTTGAGATTGACCACCTCTTGCAACTGACTGGATACGGCGGGGAAGGACTGGTGATATGGTGCTGCTTCAGTGGGTAAGCGTTTGGTTTTGGCTGTAAGATTTACCAGGCTTCAATTTCACTGTGTTTTTGGATTTGATTCGCTGGGATCTTTTACTTGTATTCTGATTTACGTGGGTATCGCAGCAAGTATTGTGTGACAGCAGAGCCAAAGCTTAATGTAGTGACCATGGTCCTAATGTGTTTGACGAGAGCTGACCTGTTGTGGTTGTGTGAGGAGATCGGGGTAAACGTAGATGAGAACTTGAAGGAATCAGAAATTCGTAAGACAATTGTCGAAAGTGAGAATGATTTGAAATTCATAGAGCAAATGGGCAAACGAATTCTAAGTAAGAAACGGGAACAGGAAGCAATTAGGCAAGAACAGGATGAATTTAGGCAAAAACAGGAAAAAGCTAGGCAGAAACTAAAAAGGGTTTCGCAGGAAGAAGGCCTAACAGCAGTAACGAGGCAGTACATTGATGCACTGAACAAAGTGATTGAAGGTTTTGAGCAGTTAATCGAGCAAAGTCAACAGTGGCTTGAAAAATCTGTAGGCTGGACGCAGCGAAAGTGGCAAGAAGTAAATAGCAGATTTTGTTCAAAAGCCGAGGAAAGTAGTAGTACCTGTGAGAATAGCAGCACGTTCACAAGTGAACTCGAAGTGCTAGCAGCTAACGAAGCCTTAGTGGCAACAGAGGCCGTTAAAGGCCAGAGTGAGAGCGACGAGGTGCTGTGCCAACAGATGACTGTAGAGACAGCTAGGCCAGCTGCGAACAAATTGGCACAGTTACCGCGCGTGTGCGTCGCATCTCATGGTAGCGAGGTCGTTAGCGAGGTACGGAATACTGCGGACTTGACAGACGCGAGCACCCATGTCGAGTCAGATCTGCGTGCAGAAGTAATGTGCCAGCTGGACGATGCAGTTGAGAATAGTTCTCGGGATGGCGAGCTCCGTAGCTCACGAGAAAACAACTGCATTGTTCAGGGATCGGTGCGGCTCTCCGCCAGTCTAGATAGCCTAGATAGGGATTATTCAGTTGTTAATCATTCGGACTGTGCGCGTGAGACAGCGATCGATACCGACGGGCTGTGTGCAGATGCACAGCGTGAGCTGGGCAATGTAGTACAGGGCAGTTCGCAAGAGTGCGAGTTGTCTAACTCGAGTAAAGCCTGCTGCATTGTTCCAGAGTCGGTTGGGCTGTCCGCCAGTCGAGGCAAAGTGAGAGTAGATTTAAATGTAAATCACTCAGACTGTGCGGATAAGAGACCGATCCGGGCCGACGAAATGTGTACCGGCCAGCACGAGGCACCAGAAGGCGACATGAAAGTGAGTGCGAAGAGAAAGCGCCGTAAAAAGAAGCGCGGTAAAGACCGAAAGACGGTAACTAATGTAGCGCCGCCAAAGATGGCGAGAGACCCAAGAGGGCAGGGCGCGAGGGAAAAGGTGCGGTCGTCACTGACGATGTTGACGCATCGAAAACGTTCGAGCCACCGGTCAAAGGGGGACCGAGAAGCTTGTTCTGCCCGGACGCGGACAAAGGGCACGGGGCAGTCAAATTCCTCGTCGTTCCGTCGTTCTCTTCGAAGCTCAGCGTGCAGTATAAAGATGCGCAAGGTGGCAAGACGAGACCAGGTGGGGAGTAGCGACGCGGTCAGTCGAGGTCATGTTGAAAGCGGGGCGCGAGGACGCAAATTGGCAGGAGACCGTAACGTCTTGGGGGAGCTGATAGTGAGTCAGCCCTTTTGTTGTTCCTCCGTAGCCAGAGTAGCTTTTAAACCGCGGCCACCTCGGGTCCGACTCAAAGTATGAGTCAGACGAAAGCGTTTGGAAAGAGAGGCCAAGAGCCCTTCCGTAGTAGTGTTGTTTTGTTTTATTTTTGAACATTTGCAGATTTTCGCGATTTGAGACTAGGATTTCTTTCAATAAGTAAGGTATGAGCTCTGTTTATGTTTTGTTTGAGGAGCTCGAGATTTGAAAGACGCGTTTAAAGTAAACCTGTAGTCTCGCGAGGTGTTCATTAATAAGTATATAGGCTTTCTTTTTTTTGTGTGTAAGGAACCTGTAGGTCAAGGTTATCGTTGAGAGGCCTATCCTAACGCGCGTGTGTGTTATTTAACCTTCTTTCTTTTAGGTGTTTTTGATTTTTCTAAGGTTAAGCGCGCAGATTTTCAGCAAGTGCGTGATTGGCACTGAGAAGAGCTCTTAGGTCCATTAGCGCGTGTCCTGTGTGGACGGAAGGAAGCAGAACGTTTATGACTGGGTTGCTCGGGTGTGTCGAAGGCAGCCGTATTCTGACTTCTCTAGTACGCGTGCGAAGAGCTAGTTATTAGAAGACACATTTGTTCGAAGGCTCCTCTGTGTTGCGTAAGTTACGCAAATTTGGTTGCTTAATTAAGGAACGTGTCCTGTGTGGACTAAAGGAACAAATGTGAGTCAGCGTGATGAAAACTTTGTATGATGCAAGCACGTGTTCGGAATAGGGACCTCAAACTTAGCGCGTCTGTGATGACGTACCTGGGGAGTTGGCCAGACGGTTCAGTGGCAGCAGTACATGAGATAAGTACGTCACTGTGATAGGGTAGGAACAGGCTGTTCGCGAAGTTATGCTGCTGAAGTTATGATTGAGTATTGGTGTTTGAAAGGCTTCGGTTCAATTCTGCGTAAACCTTTACTCTTGTGCAGCGCGACGGTCGGGTTTGGTCGAACTCAGGAGGAACGTGAACGCTCGCTTTGGCGGCACGAAATTTTGGGGCAAAATTTGGGATTCCCTGTTGAGTGACTTGCATGGAAATTGTGATAGGAGGCCTGGTGGGTTAGCAGCTAATTCCGGCCGTTTGAACGCTGAGCGGTATTGTGTTGCCGGGTCGACTCTTCTGTGCCAGTTGTTGTAAGATGGTTGAAGGCATTCCAAGTACGCCGGGGTTGCAGAGAGCAAAGCCATCGTCTTGCTCGCCAGCCATTGTCTTCCTGCCCAGCGGTTGCCTGCACTGGCCAGGCGAGATTTTCCGGGCCATGGAGGAGCTGTTAAGAATGGCCATACGGGGTGGCAACGAGCCAGCTTTCAGCCCGCTGCACGTGTTCCAAGCCCACCAGTCGAAGCGCCCTTCCGAGAGCTGCGGTCGGCAGGCAGCCACGTGGCGCACGATCAACTCTGGAAATTGGTACTTGGCCGCACCACCCGAGACGGAGCAGTTCTACGAAGCCCTCGGTCGTCGACTCCGAAGCCTTTGTGTGTATAGGTTCGAATTTGTGTGCCTTTGTGTGTATGAGCCATAGTGCGGGGCGGCGGCGAGTTTACAATGCTTGGACGAACCTTCCCGACCATTCCTGCTCCGACACACCCCATCCTCCAAGTCGGCACACCTCATCCTCCAAGCCGGCACACCTCACCCTCCATTCCTGCTCCGTCCTCGTCCGAACGATGACGTCGAACTATGACGTCCAGCGGAGAGCTTATAAGCAGCGTTTGCCGGCTGCTAGGGAGTGCTCGTGTCGTGCTCGTGTCATGATCGTTGTCGGGAGCTGACTGCTCTGTCATACTAGAAATGTACTAGTGAGCTGTGTGCTCGTAAACTGTTTGCTGTATGTTAGTTTTGCGGGCTCCATATGGGAGTCGCGCTAGTCTGCCAATGTATCCTGCTTAATCTGTTAATATGTAAATAAATCCTGTTCATCGAGTTCCGGTCTACGAACTTCATCTCCTTCAAATAGTGGCAGCGGCGAAATAGTCCGACGACTCCTACATCTGGTCGACAGCGGTAGGACCGTCCGACAAATCTGACAATGGATGAAGTTCCCGCCCCCGAATAAAATAGCTTTGGCAAGTTATAGCAGTATACCTTGCAGTCTTAAGCTTGTCCAGCAAAGGGACTGTTTACGAACTGCGCGAGCGTCCTAAGCAGTGGTAGGTGCTGGATTACAGATATCTTCGTTCTTATGGTCCAAGCATACGGCATCAGCGGTTATATATTCATAACGTTTTTGCGGTGCGACTATGCGAGGTCGTATTGCGGCGTTAGCCCGTTTATCTTGCTTTTTAGAGAAAGAGGTTGATAACCGAATTTTTTTTTCGGTTGTGTTCGTTCCATTATCTACGACACACTCACACGTATTACGGAAATATTGTCCTCAAAAATAGGCATCGCATTCTTTTTATGCGATCTCTTACATATGTATCGTGCTGGTTCACCAGCCACAGTGATCGCTGTGTTAAGCAGCGCCATCGGCCTCATGCAGGAAGGCTAGCGTAGGCATATGATAATTTGAAGCCTACTAGACTTGAAATGCGCGAGAACGATGCCGGTGCCTCACAAATATTTGATAGCGCCTGCCGCTTAGATGTTCCGTGGTTGCCTTAGGTTGGCCGTGCATGAGCATGCGCTCTTATGCTTTATGTTTTACTCCCTACGCCCAGCGATTAGATAGTGAGCAGATTTACCACTTCATGCTGCTAATCTAGAGACACCGGTTGTCTTTGTTGAACTATAACCGATATAAAGAAAATAGTTCACAACACATACACACACCGCGAATGATAAATGCGTACACCGCGGCTGATTTTGCGCGTCACATTTTTGCGCCCCTAAGAGATATTTCCGCCTACTGTAGTTACCGATGCACCGAAAGGCTGCCCTGACGACCTTATATGAAAGGACATGGCGTAAATTTCACAAAGCACGATCCAAAACAACTCGAAATCGTTCTGCAGCACGCGACACCAATACTTTCAAGCAGCGCCGCGCCGGATCGGCCAAGCCAAAGAGGAGGAAAGGCTCTCCGCGCGCCCTATTCTCCTCGCCCGATGAAAAGGTCTATACAGCGAGATATAAAAAGGAAGAGGCATGTGCTTGCTGCGGTAAAGCTAGGCAAACTGTGGAGGATGTTTTATTAGAATGTGAAGACGTCTACCCAGTGGTCGATTCTTGAAGCCCTTGGGTTCAGCGGGAGCAGTGGAAAAGGAAATATGTGCGCAGTAGGCATTAGTAAGAGGCGATTGAAGGATTGGTGGAAGAAAAGTAGGGAAACGACAAAAAACGGAGGGGTACAAATGCACAGTTCACAATAGGCGATCAGAAAATTTGGGTGTGGTAGTTCATAGTGTTTTTTTTTTCTCTTTTATTGTTTAATCTAGGTAGGACATTAAGCAGTATCATAGCAAGAGCTTGGTGGCGGAACCGAACGCCCCGTTCCAAAGGGGACGCTCACAACATCTATCCATCCACCCATCCGCCGTTGCCTGGGAGATCGACATCTGGCGACGTCAGGAAAACTTCGGCTGTTCGGCGAGGAAAAGTATGCTAGAAAAAGACAACGCAACCGTCGATTAGATGGGCTCACTTGCCAGCCAGCATGACTGTCATCGAAGGGGGCTCGGCTTTCATTAAACAAGCGGCGCGTAGCGGCATGTAGACTTCCCTGGTAGCCAGCTGGACGATGAGGACAAAAACAATAAATGTGTCCTGGCTGTATACAATTATAACACAATGATCGCCTATCTGCAATGCGTCATATATCGACCTTGCGTAGCTGGGGTCTCCTTACAGGTTCCCGTTGGACCCAGGCTGCGGCTGGAACCCATTGACGGTACTTTGGTGCCGGTATGGTAGACAAAGGACGAGAAACAGCATCTGTATAACTGTATGCGTTCGGCTGGTATGGCAGCTGGGAAGGCGATGGACGATGAACCACGTCCGCGTAGCTGTAGGTGGTCTGATGGTATGAAATCTCGGGACATGGCTTGGAAGGGAGAAAAGCCTGTCGGAGTTATTGGCGCGCGTGATGGAGGCAACCGTGAACTCCTGCGTCGGGGGCCCATCTGCTGAGGGTGCGTGCCTAGCGTTCTCCTTGGTAGTTTCGTCGCGCACAATCCATCGTAAGGAGGTCTCATCTGCATGGCGCGTGGTGCGGCTCTTGTCGATGTCCCAGCTACCAGGAGATAGTACGGTTGGTACCGATGCTACAGCGCCCGCTCGATTGCCGTGGCCTCCTTAATAAACTCGTGCACAGTTGTCGGCGGATTGTGCACAAGGCCAGCAAACAGCTGTTCTTTGACACCTCGTAACAGATAGATCAGCTTTTTCCCTCGGTTATGTTAGGACCTGCGTGGCGAAACAAACGCTCCAAGTCTTCGGCAAACATGGCGGCACCTTCATTTGGTTGTTGAATACGTGACTCAAACAGGCGTTCTGCGTTTTCACGTCGGTTTGTGTTCCCGAATATGTTCAGTAACCGATGGGAAAACTCGTCCCACGTGGTCGAAGTTCCCTCGCGCTTTTGAAACCACGTCCTTGCAGTGCCTTCAAGGGCGAAATCGACGTGCATCAGCTGCTGGTCGGGGAGTGAGCGATAAGGGCTAGCTACTAGTTCATACTACTCAAGCCAGTTTTCCGCATCTTCGTGTACGTCACCATGAAAAGGGTCGGGAATATGAAGGTTTTGGAACGTTACCTGTGTTGAGCTGCTTGCAAGTTCCATTTCTGGAGTTGGTGTGGCGTTGACAGAGCTGAATCTTGTAAAAGACCAAATTCGTGGATCAAACCTTGCAGGCGGCGGCTCGTGTGCTGTACAGACGTCTCGACGCATGGGTATCTTGCGGGGCTGCAAGCAGGGCTGCTCGAAGGAGTACCGATCATCGTGCGATGCTACCCAGCATCTCCACCAGTGCTGCAGTTCACAAAGCACAGGGACTTTATTGCGGCACGTCATTGTACCGTGTTGTACTCGAAAAGGATGTTCACGATGCAGGCCAGCACAGAGGGCCGTCTTTGTCTTTTTTTATTGGGCTCGTATCCTCGAGCAGCCCGGTCATTGTCTTTGTCGCCATCAGGGTGTAGTTGGCACAAATCGTGACGCAGCAATATGAAGATGACTCAAACTGACGTCAGGCTGACTATATGCACTTGTAAGCGCTATAGAAATATGCTCCCTTATTCGGCATGTAATTGAAATATGGAGAGCAATTACAGGCTACTTCCAGTTCATGCAGATGCATGTGGCCAGTTTAAAACTCTGTAGGTCGTTTTCATACTGTCAATGACATACATTTATTGTGCTCTACCTTCTTTCTGTAAGGCACAAAATGTCTCGCCTTCATGACATATCTGATTGTCAAGTTCCGTGGTACCAACCCGTGATGGTTAATTTTCCCATTGGTTTGGATCTTCTGGAATCTATGTTCGCTCATCATGTACAAATTTCAGTTGTGAATGAAAATTGATTCTGCAGATTGACATTTTCGCGCTGCGTTGACGTCCGTCCTTTCCCTGTACCGAATCTGTGAATAAAAATAAAAACGTTCAATTTTTACATGTGTTGTGTTTTGGCTGACTGAGAAATCGGCCAGCTGTAGTTGATGCACATCACCTCACACTAATAAAATTAACGATTGATGGTACGGGGAAGTTACTTTATTTATAATGCCCCCACTATATCTGTGGACTAGTTGAACGGTAGCCCTAAATGTACGCAAAAATTTGGAATTTCAAAGGGCAACTTTCGCGACATGACGAAATGTAATATATTACCTGCGAGTATTGGTAGTCTAAAGTGGTTTGCTGTATGAATATTTTTCATTATAATTACTCGTGAGTGATGTGAACGGGCGCTTTCCCAGTGCTTTAAAAAAGGAATAGAAGCTTCCGAGATAAACGCGGCAGAAAAATAACGCTTCGTAAACACAGCACACTTCAGCGTGTCCTGCTCTGCCATTTGGCAAATGTTGCCGCGCGGCCAGCGGACCCGCACGTGTGCACCAACCCAGCCCACTTGCATGAGGAGTGGGAAAAGAGGGCTTCGCAATAAGCGTATACTCCTCCCGGCGTCGCTCCCTGTACCTTCCGACCTCATCAGTGAGGTCATGGAGGCATATATTTTTTTGTGTGTGAATTATTTTCACTTGGATAATCGGCAACCGCCAGGGTGAAAGCGGCGCTGCTGCTGCGTATCGGCACGCAGCCGAGTGTCCCAACGGAGGTATATGGGGTTTCCGCACCCTGGTTCAACTTCCACCGCAGTTTTCTTCCCAACATTGACTGAATTATACCACGGAACGAGCTTCTCAAGAGCACTAAAGCTTCGTCCGCTGTATGGTCCCGGACGTCAGACGCGGAAGAGTCCTTCCAAGTTTCCAAAAACCCATTGGTAGATTCCACCCAATCATGCATTCCTTACATGTTGCACCAATGCGTCTTACCACCAGTGCATCGCGTGCGGCTGCCAGCGCCGATTTACAACAGTTCCAGCGCAAATCCTGATGCTCACTGGTATTATTCTCCCAGAAGCTAAAGCCTGCAGAACGCGATACAGCACGTTCGGTCGAGAGCAACCTGCGGCATAAATGGTGTTTGGCATTTCCAACCCCTGATGGAAGGAACAATTCCTTACTGATCACGAGCCTTCGACGTTCGCTTTTCGCGGTAATCACATGCCCCACGAGAGATGCGGCTCTTTAATTTCATCTCCGAGTTCACCATGGACATACGATAAATTGAAGGCCTACGAAGCGCAGCCGCAGATACCTCCTGCCGTATCGACGTAACAACCATGGCTACACTTCGAAGAAATTCCCACGCGCCGAGATTACACGTCGAACTTCGGAACCTCCACTCCCCTGCTACGCCATTAGCGCTGTCCGTGTGTCCGTTCCATTTTGTTCAGGCACTATCGCTTGCGACATGTCAAGGGCTCGAAGAAGCCCATTTGTTCCATTCCTTCTCGGCCATCAAGTATTGGACAAGCTACACAGCGTAAGTCAACCCGGAGTTGATGCCACCCAGCGTCTAATTACTTCCCGCTTTGTGTGGCCGAGTTTGAACACTGACGTGCGCCGTTGGGCTCGCGAATGCCTTCAGGGTCAACGCTTTAAGACGATGCGACACACGAAGTCCCCAATTCACTCCTTTTGTCTGCCTGACGCCCGGCTTGATCACATTCACTTCGACATGGTTAGCCCGCTGGTACCGTCCAGAGGTGCTTGCTACATACTCACTTGTATAAACCGCTAAATCTGTTCGCCTGAAGCATTTCGTCCCAGTTACATAACGACATTTGCAGTGGCTTTCACGTTTGTTGGTCGCTGGATTTCGCGCTTCAGATGCACGAGCGTTACGACCGATCGGACAGTTCAAACGTGATCTCTTCCGCGAACTCGCATGCCTGCTTGGCGTCCGCCATATCCCTACTACAGCGTATTACCCGTCGGCAAATGGAATGTTCGAACGCCTTACCGCCAGCATAAAGCTACCTTGATGGCCCGCAAGGCTCACTCTTCTTGGGCTTCCTCTCACGCGGCTAGGCATGCGCTCCGCTTTGAAGGAAGACCTCGGCTGCATGCCTGTGGTGGTGGTCTACAGCAGAACGTTGAGTTTGCACGGTGAATTTTTCGCACCATCTACTGTTGACGCGCTCAATGCAGACACCTATGCTCAGCAGCTCCGTTTCCTGGTTGCACACTTGCGTGCTTGCCCTAGTAGTGTTGCAGGTTCATGTAATGCTTTTCTCAGCGAAGATATGCCTACAGCGAGCAACGCTTTCGCACGGCATGAAGGCCTCCCGTTGTCTCTTACGCTTCCCCACGACGGCCCTTTCAAGATACTCAAGCGCACACAAAAATGGAATTCCCATCAACCTTAACGGACGGGAAGAAGTCGTGGCGATAGACAGGGTGAAAACGGCCTGCCTAGTTACCACGCCATCATTCTCCACTTTCAACGACTTTACAACGGCTGAAAGAACTGATCTACCGGATCGCTCGGCATCAAAGCGTATTTTTAAGAACCGTCATTACAAACGGAAAGATTTGTTAGTGACCCTCTTCAGGGAGCAAGCTATAAAAACAAAAGAAGGAATAATAGAAGAATGCACATTCGGTCGCGTACGTTTGGGCATGTAGTTGCAAACCACCAATTTGGGAGACGAAGCTCCAACGCAACAGCAACAGCTGCGCTCCTCGGTTAACTTATAAGGCATTCCTAGCATAAAAAAAAGATAAAGGATAGCGTACGTTATAAAAAATTCTCGTAATTGTATTAGCGACGTTTGGACAAGTTTACATTCGTCTGAGTATGAGTTCATGCAAGCCGGTCTTTCATACGGGCGAGCTTTGTGTAGCGGTGCATATTCCCTCGTGATGCCATGATCCGACGGCGCATATGCGCTGCAAAGTGCAGAAATATCGGGGGGTGACAAGTGAACAAAGGGTTGTTAGGAACACCCATCACAGACTATTTTGATATTTTGTATTGGGTAATAATTTTTCATAAACAACCCTGTTGATAATTAATGTCGGCAAGAGATTGAAGAAGGTTTTTCTAAAAGGAGACGGCAAAGATTGTGCCTGTTGCTTGGCCACTAATGTCATGTTTTGTGACTGCGCTCACGCTTACACCTGCGCGCCAGAAGTTTACCTCCATCACCATAGAGGAGCTGGGCGATACAAGCACGGAAATGCGCAGCGAACGTTAGCTGCCTGCCACCGCAACGGCCCTGGCACCGACGTCTGTGGCATCTCTGCCTGCGGTCATCCCGTCTCATCCATGGGATCCCTGAGCATCATGGGGCATGGATGGTTCTGAGATCGCTCGTGTTTATCTAGCCTTAAACGTACGACCGAGTGTGTGAGCACATGACGTGGGATCAGAGAGTGATGCTGGTTAAGGCTATATTGTATATTCCAGCAACCACACTCAAATGGTGTGAGACTGACGTGAGAAGATGTGATGTTGTTGTCGGTGGCGGCTGGTTGTAAAGGGAGAGAGTGCGAAGAAAATCAGCGCTCTCACCTGACGTCTGTAAGCCTGCTTCTCAAGACGAGGGGACAAGAGCGGGAGAGTGGGAAGGCGAGATGCCTAAATAAGGGCAAAGACGAAGTTAGGAACCGCTTCCTGTAGTCGCCGCAAGTGCTCTACATGAAACCCTATTCAATTAACTACTGAAATAAGTGGAGTGTCGAGTTAGTCACACAAGGTAACGAGTTTCACCGGCACATAAAGTAACGCAGTCTACCGTTTAGAATGTGCCGCTTCTAGCAAACAATACACAGGGGAGACTGGACAACAAATTCATACAAGACTCAACGGTCACCGCACTGGTACCAAACACAATTTAGATAAAGCAGTAGCCATCCACTTCAATGAACATGGTCATATATTCGGCAAAGCAAAGCACTACACACTTCAAAGAAATTTCGTTCACCTCGCCAGAGGAAGCACACAGAATCATACCTCATACACAACTTTATATGCCTACACCCGACGGAAATTATTTTGGCACGCGGCAACTGAGAATCTCAAAAGGCTGTAACCTAAATCTGAAATTCTCGTATCATCAACCAAGGCACAAAACATATTGCGCCACCAGCTAACCTTAATTCTTAACCTCGCCTATTCCTCCGTTTCCAATTTTTCCCTGCCCCCTACTAAATTTATTATACTCTTTCACGTTTTTACGCATATATCGACTCAACGACCCCTTTTCCCATATACACCTGCCCCCGCCCACTTTTGCTGTCACTTCGTTATTACGGTTTCAGTGCTACTTTTATGTCGCTTTTTTATTTTTGTTTAATTTTTGTAAACACCCTCACGAACATAATGCAAAGTCGCAGACACCAGCATACCTTTTTCGTCACCTCAGCCACACAGGGTGTCACCACTTCTGTATACCGCCGTGATAGCTTCTACCTTGAGCTACTGGGGCTAACGTCCCTTGAACGACCAAGCCACTGCATTCCAGCTACCCCATGCCCACCCCAGATTCCTTGTCGCCATCGTAACTCCTTGAATGTTACCCGACGCAGTACCTATAAAAGAAATGACTCATTACTAACCTATAAAGAATGTGGTCAGTCAAGGAGATGCAATCACTCCAGTGCTATTCACTGCGTGCTTGGAAGAAGTATTCAAGCTAATATACTGTGAAAGCTTGAAATTAGGAATCAACGGCGACTAACTCATCAAGCTTTGATTTGCAGGTGACATTGTCCTGTTGAGCAACGCTGGGGGCTAGTAACCACAAATGATTGAGGATTTAATAGAAAGAGTAAAAGAGCAGGTTCAAGATTAATATGCAGAAGACAAAGATAATGATCGATAGACCGGCAAGGAAACAAGACGTCAGCATCGCCAGTCAGCCTCTTCAGTTTGCGAAGAAGTATGTTTATCTAAGTCAATTACTCAGTGAAAACCCTGATAATGAGAAAGAATTTTACAGAAGAATAAAGAGGGGTTGGAGCGCATGCGGCAGACACTGTCAGATACTGACTGGAAGCTTACCACTAAAATTGCAAGCAAGAGAGTACAACCAGTGCATTTTACCGCTGCTCACATATGGGGCTGAAACTTGGACACCAACAAAGAAGCGTGAGAACAAGTTACGGACCGCGCACAGAGTGATGGAACGAATAATGTTAGGCATAACGTGTAGAGGCGGAAAGAGGGCGGTTTGGATCCTAGAGCAAACAGGGATAGCCGATATTCTAATTAGCGTTACAAGAAAAAAAAAGAGCTGGACAGGTCAGGTAATGTGTAGATTAGATTACCGGCGGCCCATTAGGGTTACAGAATGGGTGACAAGAGAGGGGAAGCGCAGTCAACGACGGCAGAATACTGGGTGGCGTGGTGAAATTAAGAAATTCGCAGGCGCTACGAGGTATTCATTGCCGCAGGACAGGGGTAATTCGAAATTGCTGGGAGTGGCCTTCGTCCTGCAGTGGACATTAAATAGGCCGATGAGGATGATTGATGCTACGCTACTCATGTCATTCTTACAACTGATGTCTTTTTGGGTCTTTTTTATTACTCGCGCACTGACCGGCTGACCGTCTCTTCTAAAGCCACAAAAGCATGCCCCCAACGACACCCCGGAATGCTCCCTAACCTCTCGACTCCCCAACACCTTCCCATGCTCTTCTTTTCTTTTCTTCTCCTGTTTCTTTTTATTGCCTCTTGGTCTCTCTTTTCTTTTCTGCTTTTTGTTTCTTTTTCTCCCGCTCTTCCCACTCTCCTGCTCTTGTCCCCTCGTCTTGGGAACCACGCGTAGAGACGTCAGTAAACAGCGCCAATTTTCTTTGCAGTCTCTCTGTTTAGAACCAGCCGTCACAGAAACAACCGCACGTGACGTCACTTACTAACCTTTTAAAACTAACATGCCGAGGATGACGACGCCGCCTGTGACGAAGATAGGTCCTCCTATCAAAACGTTGGCCATCCTTTCTGAGGCACCTTATCCCTGTTTATAACCTTTATACCACAGTGTGCTACTCCATCTGTCAGCCCCATTCTTGATAACAAATAGTGTTGGATACTCTAGAATTTGTGCGAGCGCCAAAGAGCGCTCGCACATGTGAACCGTTCCATGGTCAATTTTAAATAGCCAACGCGTGTCCCCGTAGATCTGATTTTCGACAATAGAAAAGTGTGCTCGTCTCTCGGTCTCGTTGTACTGAGTGTTATTCCTTTTCTTGCGTGCAGGTTCTCCAAATAAACTGTTAGTGTTGTGACTTCGTTGTGCCACTGAGGGTGGCTGTTCCCTATAACCACATCGGGACCATATTCCCATCGAACATGCTACAGACACTTAATGGAGTAATGACCTCACTTTTTTTGCGGGCAGGTATTTATGTACCAGATGCACAAAATTGCACTTCTGGCACAAACATTCACTACAGGCCTTTTATGCAATTTTGGTTATTTGGCCAGATATCATTGTACTTGTTATGCCATGTGTTCCACGTAATTGTATAAATATTTTGAAATGTGCAAGTTGCTACGTCACCAGGTAATGTTAATTATCATTGCTTCGAGCAAGTCCGACTTTTCCATTTGTACTTGCGATTAATACGTAATTAGTATTATTGATTATCGTACTTGAATTATTTCTAATTATAGCCAAATTGTCAATGAGGAAGTTTCAGACCACTTCGAAAGATTTCCTATCCAGCGTTGCGCTTTTGGGCACGTTCTACACAACAGTTTCTTCCGATCAAGAAATATGCCAGAATATGTACCGTGCGACTTACATCGCGGCACTTTTGCAGTGCTAGTGTAAGGGGATTATTACAGAGCTGTAGGAAGCGAGGCTAGTAGTTCTATCAACCGTAGAAAGCGCTGTAAATTTTCCCTATCTCAATTAACGGCACTGTGTCACGCGCGCACAGTTCAACTTGAAAAGATCTCGCTTGATCACTGCGGACCCTCGCGGCAAGAATGCTAGCGCGTTGAAGAGCGGCAGCAGTGGCGAGAGCATTGCCCTTCGTACTGCCCCTCGTTTCAACACGAACTAGGCACGCGAGAACACAGCGCGCACAAAGCTATCAGTTATCTCATCGTGCCTGCCGTGTGCAGACACCGCATAATTCCTGCACGATGGGGTACGTTCGGCTGGTCTCCACTGTACCATGCGCAGGAACGGCCGCAGTAGAAAACAACAACTCTAGACTGCCCCTCCCCCCCTGCCCTCTTACCCCGTTACTTAGCGAGCGCATATCTATCACCTCCCCCTCTCCCCCCGCTCGCCAAAGCCGTGTGCTGGAGCTGCGAGAGGAAGGGCAAGAGGGGGAAGCGGAGAAGGATAGTAGCTTGATCTCACGCGCGCATGGCGAAAGCGCCGGCAAGGAACGAGCCCGAGGAGATGGCATTGCGAGCGCGAGATTAAGCTACCGCGCTTCTCGGATCCCTCTTCTTGGGCTTTTGCAGTTGCAGCACACGGCGCGGTGCTGTGGTCTTATTACTTTTTACACGACACCTCAGGCGACGCTGACGATGATGGCACAAACTCGCCTCCAATGTCCTAATATTTGCTTTCAGAAAAAAATAAACGCCCAGTATCCCTAACTATTTTAAGTATTCACGTTATCTATTAATGTCTCTTAGGAAGAAGAAATAGTGGCATGTTAACGAATTGGAGAAGCACGAGAAAGACTGCTGCTCTAGTTTATTCCGCATTCGGCATTAGACTGTTACCTGAGGACCCACGCTCTCTAAAACTTGAACCTCTGCTGGCTTTACTCGCGATGTGAACAACTGAACGTCCAGAAAAGACGGTACTGGCATCCTCGGCATAAGTGATGTATCATACTGAGTCATCTAGGCTAGCAGACAATAAGCTTTGAGGATCAAGAGGCTCGGTACTGTACAAGCGTCCTAAGTAAGGACGCTTAGTTGCGGCAGTTGGTGCGTGCTCAAGTAAAACTGAGTAGCAGCGCCTGAAATTGAACAGCACGAACAGAATAGAATAGACGATGCGACGCAGGTTTGACTACATGCAGGGCCGCGAATTTCATAACACTAGAAACAGCGTTTAAGGTGTGGGAGTTTCACAACACTAAAAATAGCGTTTAAGGTGTGGCAGTCAGTTGGTCTCATCGTTTATCATGTGGTAATAAAATAATGAAGGCTTCATAAGCAATATGTGACCTAAAATAGCGTTGTTCAGCGAGGGCACGTTAGGGAAACCAAGAATTAGGAAACCAAGTTAGGAAACCAAGAATTAGGGAAACCAAGGGACGCATGACCTAAATTACTCGCTGAAGTCGCCAATAATTCTACGCGAAACGCAAATGTTTAACCAAATATATACCATAAATTTTCTAATTACCTTTCTAGTTTATTTCATGGCAGCATATACTTCAATCTAAGAATTGTAAGTTGTACGCTTGAAAAGTAGGTGGATTTGGACAGACTTCTGAGGATGGCACTGGTTTTCAGATATGTGCCGTCACAGTTGGGTTGGAAATGCACTGTCGTTACGCTTACTATTTAACGAAAACGTTGTTTTACGCATTGAGGCACAGAGGTACGTTAAACGCCGATGTATTGTGTCAGACACATTGAAAATTACTATCTCGACACTTTCGTAGACCTAAGAATTCATTCAAAGTAGATACTTCAACATGGAATTGCGCGCCTATCGGCTGCAATTCGTAGATTGAATTATGCGCCGCAATATAATAGATCAAAACGTAATTACTATAATGATGATAAATATTCAAGCAAGTACTTATTTCTCGTAGTAGTGATGGCCACTCTACCGCTATTTAGATAATCTGAAGTGTTAGCATTGTGCCAACTGGTACATGCAATCTTTAAACGAATTTGGTTCAGCTAAATAACACCTTGTATAAGGAATGTTCCTGTGGCTCTGCTGGAGTAGCGTATAAGGGCCATAGAAATTCAGGTGACTCATATCGTCGCCTTTCACCTCAGCACTACCTTAGTTATGGTCAGCTAAACGTATTGTCAAAAGGTTGCAGAAGCTCCACTGGAGGTACGTAAATGAGCATAAGCACACCACCAAATTTCAGTTGGCCCAGCCCCAAATTTCAGTTTGGGCCACCCCCAAATCTCATGTTGGCTAAGCTTCAAATTTCAAGTTGGGCCACCCTAAATTTTAGGTTGCCCAACTCCTAAGCTTCAAGTCGCTGAACCTCACATTTCCATTTGACCCACACCAATCTTTGAATATGGCCGACCTCCAAATTTAAGTTGGCATACCGCCCAATTTCAGTTGGACCCCCCGCACATCTCAATTTGGCCCGCTCTCCAATTGCATTTGGCCCACGCCATCTATAAGCTTCCCCATGCAATTTCTATGGAACCCTATGTATGTATATGAGGACTTAAGTTCTTCGTTGAAATTGTTCCTTATGGCTTTTAATGTTACCAATCTACTCGATTTACCATATTACAACATTTTACATAACATTGTTAATTAAGCATGTGGTGCAGAAAGAAGACTTTACACTTTTCCGGCGCATTCCCGCATGCCAGAAATGGGGCACTCACAAAACAATGCTTATGCATCAATACTGTGTAAATCAATCGTAAATACTCTCATTTTCTGTCCACCTCGACACGTAACATTTCGGTGCAGGTGTTCCATCTATTTCCTCACCACGGAGCACCGCAGCAGTCGGCACATCGAGCTTGTCACCATGACGACCTGTGAAGAGCACCCTTCAGCAAAGGCTGCTGCTCGTGAAACTGCCGCACTTGTCATGGTTGCCCACCGTCGAAACCCTGAGGCGGTATTCTGAAACTGTCCACATCGGCGATACTATCGCCTTGGCGGCAGTACAGCGTTGGGCACACGCTGATTGGCTGTTTTAGCAAACTAGTGCGAGCTGCGTCATCCATTTATGATCACCTCACCAATCAGCGCTCGCCTCACGGCGAGCTACAGCCGAAGGGAATTGTTTCAGATTACGGCCCCTGGTATGCTCTCTGGCGCGGAGGCGCACGACGCAGACAAATGAATGCAGCTCTATGAACGCGTCAGTGCTAATGGCAAGTGTCTTTCAACACTTATGCTCGCAAATACCATCTTTTATCTCAGCAGCACCCCATGCGTGTGGTTTCAGGTACACAAAGATGAGATATCTAGCTGGGACATGTTCAAAGAGAAGCAACGCGAACAGTTTGGCAACTTTTTCGGGCGTAAGGTTACCGCGAGAAGTGGTCTGGCGAGCCATGCTCATAAATCTTGAGAGCGGTGTGTTTCATAAATCAAAAAGGTATTGGCTGTTTGCCGCTAAGCTGCCGACATTATGTCAGAAGCAGATAATGTAGCAAATATGTTAAAGTAGCCCATGTACTAAAATGAATCATGGACGACGCCTTCAGTTTGCTTGTTTTCGGGAGCGTCTCGACTACGGATGCCTTCATGAACGAATGCTATCGCTTAGAACAAGCTTACAACCGTAATATCAGGAACCACATCACGCCGCTATTCATTACTGTTGCTACGTCGACATGTCAGGGTTGGCTGCGTTATCCTACCACCTGTGAAGATGTAACCCGCACAGTTCGCCACGAACTCAAGGCCGCCTATTCGCCAACCATTTCCGCGACGCCTCCTGATCCGCCAACAGCCACGATTCCGACGGATCAGGCCGCTGTCCGATATAAATTTCAGAACATGGGTATTAATTCTGTGAATTCCTCGACTCACCTCAGCGTCCCCAGTTCTATTACGATCCCCCTCTCCAGCAGTCCTTTCCTATAACATACCACAATTCATCCGAATGGCGTACCCCTGATGACAAGCATATTTGCTTCCACCGCTGCCACATCGGCCACGTCGTTCGTTACTGCCGCAACGCATGGCAGCCACTGCCTGCGACAAACGCCAGCGCTTATACCAGCACCTTTGCACATCCCACTCAGTATGCTACCCGCCATATACCTACTGCCGCTAACGCTCCAGCTTTAGCCCTTCGCTACGGCCGATCGCCTTTCCCTCGAAACCATGAGTCTCGTCTGCCCCAGTCCAATCACTTGATTCCGCCGCCTATAGCTGCGTGCACCAAGGCGGAAAACTAAGCACTGGAGCTTCTAGAGCATAAGGTGCGATCTCAACGGTGCGCTCAAATACTCTGCTCATGTTACCTACGAACAGAAACACTCTTGACGTTAACGGCTGTCCTGTAAATGTACTGCTTGATACAGAAGCCCATCTTTCTATGAGCGCTACCTTCCGAAGGTGACTCAGGAAGCTCTTCACCCCAGCGTCGGCCTGAGTCGTCTGCGTTGTGGATGGTAATACTCTTACTATCGTCGGCATCTGTACGGCATGTGTCAGTGTCGCCAGCCGCAACCCTCCTCTCCTCTTCACCGGGTTCGCTCATTGCCTCAACGACCTCATTCTCGGGCTCGATTTTCACTCCGCGCATATGGCTCTTACCAACTCTGTGCCAGTACCCTTCGACTTGAGTTGCCGATTATCGCTGAACTTTCCGACACATGCCCCTGCTGCTTTCGCTCCACCGGCTTTATTCGCTTGTCACCAAAGTCCTTATCCTGTATTAAACTGCCGTCTTCGCCACCTTTTCATGATTGAAAGTACCTCGTCACTGCCCTGCCCGACATTCCACTACAGTAGAACGCCACCATTCCTAACGGTGTACTTATTGTTACAGCTCCGCGGACTCGCATGCCCATTTTAATTTTCGCTCGACAAAGCGAATTCTGCCTCAAGACGTTAGTTTTACCAACGTTGATTCTCTCGGCAACTATCAAGTGGCGCTTTTCTAAACCGATGATTTTTCGGAGCTTAGCGGGACCCTCACACCGGTCTCGGCCGTCCATGCCGCCATAAAGAATATGTATTAAAGTGTATTATTAAAATCTATAAATTGTGTTAAAGAAAGTGGTTGCAGCAGACCTGTTCTCCGCGCAGGCTGAAGATCTTTGCAAATTGTTATCGTCCTACCATGAAATCTTCGGCTTCGACAATCACCCCTTAAGCCAAACGCTCGCGCTCAAGCATTGCATTCATACTGGTGATGGCAGGCCTAGTCCCGGGCGACCATATCAAGTTCCTGCATCGAAACGACGAGTAATTCAAAATGAAGTCAAGAAAATGATTGATAAAAACATCCTTAAGTCTTATCCAATTATCTGGGCGTCATTTGTGGTGTTGGAGCATATGACGCTAGTCTGCACGTGGCGCTTCTATGCAGACTACCCTCATCTGAACAAAATTACTAAAGAAGATGTCTACCCAATCCCACGTATAGACGAAGCCTTCGACTGCATTCACTATAACAGTCATTTCTCTTTTAACATGATAGCGTTAAGGGCCTCGCGTCGCTGAAAATCTGGCGTCGGCGTCGGTGTTGGCGGCGATATCCACATGAGGAAAATCCTACCGAACCACGCATCCCGACCCAAGCAAGCCCTCCGTGTGGCGCATATATGTCACTGGATAGTTTGAATTTCTCATTGTAAAATACATCAGAATATTTGTTTACTTATTCTATTGGCCAAGACTCCTTGGCCGAAGTGAGCGAGTACAAGTATCTTGGAGTTACAATTACTAAGAACCTAAATTGGAATGGCCACATTGCCGCTACCACCTCTTCTGCTATGAGAAAGCTATGTTCACTTCGCCATAAGCGTAAACATGCATCCCATGAAGTAGAAGCATTAGCCTATACCTCTTCTTTTTTCTTCGAACCAAATTGGAATATTCGTGCGTTATTTGGAACCCCTTTACACAAATCAATATTAACGCCCTTGAAAGGATACAGAGAAGAGCCATACGTTTTGTTTTCCAAATATGGCCGAGAGAAGTCCAGAACTGAATTCTGTCTTTTGTAAGCTAATTTTTTATGCGTTACCTTGCCCCCCCCCCCATGCTTGAACCACAAGGCCTGCAGTATGATGTAAATAAATAAATAAATAAATAAATAAAATATATAAAGCACGACTTACACACAACATACAGACATGATAACATCGGATTGTAATTTGAATGTACGAGCAAACATGATTCTGGTAAGTGGATTGTGAAACATAAATGTCTTGCCCACCTGCCGTTTTAGGTCGCTCCTAATAGGAGCCGGGAAACTCTGTTCCTCACAAAACCATCCAGATGGCACTCGCCTCCATGCATCCGCAGCAGCGATGGCGCCCGCGATGGGAGTGAAACAAAAAAACATCAAGAAAGCTCACCTTCGTGCATTGCGTTCGCCCAAGCTTTTTCAGGAGACATTACGGTTACATAAGCTGCAGTTGCGGGAAGCGTCAGAAGCTCTCAGGCATCATTGAATGCTATAGCGCTCCAGTCTCAAAGGCGAAGCTTCAGCGTCCTCCACATTTCTGATCGTTGTTCTGGGTATTCGCAGATTACTGTTTGCAATTTGGACAAAGAAAAGATCGCAGTCCTAACATTCGATGTCTTACACTAACTTAAAGTGATGCCTCTGGGATCATGAAACGGTCCCCTCCCTTTGATTAAATGATGGACTCGTTGCTCCAATCTTTTTATTGGTCCTCATATCTCTGTTACCTAGACGATGTCTTCGTCTTCGCGCCAACGTTTGACACTCATCTTGAGCGTCGAGCAACTGCACTTGACATTTTAGAAAAGGCGACGCTGCAGTTCTAGTGGCCAAAATGTTGTTTTAGCCCTAGCGAAATTACAGTCCCACGCCAACTGCTCGACGCCTCCCGAGTATAGCCTCATACCGACAAAACTCGCCCTGTCCGCGACTTCTGGTTCCATAGACAACAGCAGACGTTCGAAGTGTTGTATGAATATGCTCACACTTCCTTTCCTTTCATCAAAATTTTCCGGATGTCGCTTTATCCCTCACTAATATTATGAAGAAAAGCGTACAATTTGCGTGGGGTACTTCAGAAGCCACTACCTCCTCTTGTCTCTTCAGCCTTCTCTCCTCACCACACATCCTCGCCCACTTTGACCCTGATGCCCCTGCAGAATTGCGTACAGATGCAAGCGGTCATGACGTAGGTGCTGCCCTAGCCCAGCCTCAACGTGGCCAGGACCGCGGTATTGCTTATGGAAGCCGCCTCCTAACACCATCGAAGCGCAACTATTCAACGATGGAAAGGGAATGCCTTGCAGCGGCCCGGCGGTTGCGAACTTCCATCGCTACCTCTATGGTCGTGCTTTCTCCGTAGTCACTGACCATCATGTTCTCTGATGGCTCTCAGCCCAAAATAATCCTACGGCGTGGCTTGGTCGATGGGCTTTGAGGATCGAAGAGTCTTTATATTCCGTAGTTTACAAGTCTGACCGTCTGCACCAAGACGCTTACAGCTGGTTGCGTTACCCTCTTTACTCTGACCCTTGAGTACTGGTAGAGTTGCTTGCGTTTTGTCAGTATCACAGCTTTCCATGTCGCCGACCAACAACTTAGTGGCGTCTACATGAAATCCGTTATCGATAATTGTAAAATCTCATCAGCCGATTATAATTACGCCTTTTCGTCGTCCTCGACCGTACGCTTTACCGTCGTGATCTTCACCTGTATGGCTCTGATATCCTACTTGGTAATTTAACAACTCTTTTTGAATGGCTCAACCATTCAAAAAGAGCTTCACGACTGACCAGTGGTGGGACAGATCGGCGCATCACAAACCTATGACGGAGTACGCCGCCATTTTTATGGTGGGGCCTTACACCTTCCGTACGATTTTACCTTGCCGCTTGTGACCTATGTCAGCGATGCTAGAAGCAGTCTAAGCTTATCGCTGGTTCCCTGCAGCCATTATACTTCCCGGCTGTGCTCTTTCACTGTGTGGCTTAGATCTTCTAGATCCTTTTCAGTATTCTGCAACGAGGAACATGTAGTTTCCTGTCGCTGAGGACTGTGCAACCCGCTACGCCATAACACAGCCTCTTCCGAAAAGGCGCTTCGCTGTCATCCTTTCTTTTGTCCCTTTTCAAGAAATGTATTTTGCGCCACCAATTATACCTAGGAAAGAGCCTCTTTCGACCAGCTGAGCAACTGATGTTGCGAACTTCCTCCTACATGATATAGTTTGGTGCAAAATACTCACACGTCAAATACTCATACCGTTGTCTTGCGCTTTTGTCCAGAGTCATTGAAGACATCATGCGTGTTTAATCTAGACAGCCTAATACTACCTCATCTTACCATCATCAAACATCCCAGCTGAGCATTTGCGCCTGATCCTTACACATATGCGAGCGAAACATTTCTTCCGACCACCATGACTGGCACCTCGTTCCACCTTACATTAACTTTGCTTGCAACTCCTGACGTCTCGAATGTGCGGGCTACTCTCCCTTCCACCTATTGTACGGCCGCCAACCGGCGCTACCGATACACGTTGTGCTTCCGTCCACCCCTAGTTCAAGTAGCAATTATGCTCGTTACCTCCGTCACAGTGATGTGGATTTTTCGCCAGGTACACTGCGGTTGCTTTGGTAACCACCTCGTAATAGTGACCTTTGTAAAAAAAAATACTCTCTGTTACATAGGCCCGCATCGCATGCTCCGCCAAGTGACCGCTGGCACCTGTGAAATCACTCTTGCGATTCCCACTACGTTCTCCCGTCTGACAACGGGTGACATTGTCCACATCGCCAGGCTCAATGCCTACAACTCTACACGCGCCTTATATTTTTTACAGCACCTGGACAGAGCCACTTCCACCGCGGGGGAGTGGGGAGGGGGCGGGCAGTATTACAATACCACCCACAAATGTTGAAATGACGGCCACCACTAGAAAGACGAAAACGTTTCGGGGCTCTTGGCGCTAGCGGGTGCCTTGTCTCCAGTGTAACTGCAGTGTAAACAGTCTCTTCTCTCTCTCTTTCCACATGCAGTAATATAAGCGAATCAGACGAGAATGCCCAGAAAACGAGAACAGAAAATAATATTCTATAAGCTTTATTTGTAAAAAAACTCTAAGGTGAAAAGAAATGAAAGTAGGCTAAATGAGATTTTCGTGCGGGTGGGAATTGAAAACTACATATTGCCTGAAACTAGCATTAGGCTCTTGACCAACGGTGCAGCGTCCCTGAGCGCGCTTACTCTCTGTTAAATCAACCAATACACGAAGGGGGGTAAATTCTCGTATGCGAATATATAGCCGGCTCACGGAACAAAATAAAAACAGTCATGCTAACAAATTAACCAAAGTATACAGACCGATTTCACTACAGGAATGTAACCGTAAAAGATAGGTGACGCAATTGCTGTCACATACGGTCGTCGCTAAAAGGCACGCATGCCCGTTATTTAAGTGAATATGCACTTAAAGGACGAAATATTGTGCATTTCGGTCACTCACCTCATAATTCATTTCCGCGTCTGGATATTTTTTACTTTGGAGCTTTAAGTGTTCCTGTTGTATTATCTGCTGGTAAACCACGGATTGGTCTGCAAGTAGAAGACAGTGAATAATTAGTACACGTATGACCTAACGAATCATCGTTTTACTTCACTGACATTGAAAAGAAACACACACACCCACAGACACACACACACACACACATACATATATATATATATATATATATATATATATATATATATATATATATATATATATATATACACTTAATTTATTGAGGCGCACGAACAGAATCAAACGACATACAAAAGATGATCGCGCTCGCCCTGGTTGGTCGGTCATGGGATCGCTTTCGCCTGGCTTGATTATTGCGATAAATGATGACTATAGCTGAACTTGCGCTTGCATTTGGTTGGGGTGCTGCTTTCCTTGTTCACACTACAACTCCGGACCCGGACTCTACTATGCCTGAAGGCGTGGCATTGCGAGATGCTGCCTCACCACCAGCTGTCATTTGTCCGGGCGTTCCAAGGCAGCGAGACCCTCTTAATATATAGCGCCACGGAAAACAACGACGTGGAAGATACGATGTCCTCCTATGAACTAATAAGTGCGCACACGTGGAATAACGTGACGAAACCAAAGAATTTCAAGATTTACTTGAGTCATTTGGCGCCTGTGGTTCAACAACGACGGAGTTGGCATTATAAAGTGGTCGTCTTTTAAGACGACCTTCGCGGGAATAACTGAACGACCCGCTGTGCGCAAGCTCCGCGGAAACTGGGCTTGCGTAATCGCACCCAGCAATCAGGCGAGAACAATAGAGCCTACATTGAAAATGCCGTAGACCTTTGCTGCCGCATTGGGCCAGCCATGTCGGAATCTGAAAAATCAGGCGAATAATTGAAGGAATTGAGGACGACGCCTTCCACAAGCTCGTTTATAAAAACTCCCAAATTATCGCCGACGACATTCAGCTCCACCAAAGTTAACACAAGCTACGGAAACAGCGCATTTCCAAGCGGTGCTCTAACTTTGACGCGGTAAGCATAGCGGCTCTCCTCGTTAGGATGCTTCTGGTGACCATGCTTCCTAACTGCAGAAAATACAGCCGTTCGCTAGGAAGTAGGACGACAATTGTCCCTTTTGCCCTTAATTCCGTAGCCTACGAAATCGCCCATCATTCTGCTCCGAGTGGTCATCCAACAGCATAATCCGAAGGAGCTACCCAATCCCCAACGCTTCGGCACCTGTCTAGGCACCTCCGATCCACGCTGCAATCGCAATCTCGCCTCGACATTTATTCGCCCCAGATCCCGGGTAACTATCAAGCGCCTTCTATATAGCACGGCCACTTGTACGTTCGGCCCCGCTCCCATTTCGGGGTCCCGCACCACTACCTGCAAACTCTTCGTGCACTGCAGACAAACGGTCAATTGAGCATTTCTCTGTTCTCCCTGGCCATGTAACACTCTTTTGCCATCGCTGCGACTTCCGCATACGTAATGGAACTGAATTCAATGCTACGCTCATCCTGAGCCATCACACTACGGCAATTTTCGTCTAAATCAGCCCCTAATTCTACACTTTCGTACCATCGCGCCTTCGGCACAGGCTGTTCGCCATACACACGCCACCATACGCCTTCACCTATGCTCCGTTGACTCCAGTCTGTCCAAGCGGAAAACCGAGTGTTGCAGTTCCGAAGGCAAGGACTGCGCTCTTCTTCAAATCTTCAAGACGTCGGCTTTTTCCTTCTAGCGAGATTAAGGCGCACATGAAGGGTGTTGCTGTACAAGCACTTGGGGATGCCGCAGCTGCTGTATCTTTGCTCCATGGTTACCTATGTCGCAAGCCGAGCAATATTACCACCCCTCGTGAATCATCACAATCATCATCATCGTCATCATCATCATCAGCCTGGCTACGCCCACTGCAGGGCAAAGGCCTCTCCCATACTTCAACAACTACCCCGGTCATGTGGCAATTGTTGCCATTTTTTCCCTGCAAACTCCACAACCTCAACCACCCACCTAACATTCTGCCGCCCTCTGCTACGCTTTCCTTCCCTTGGAATCCAGTCCGTAACCCTTAATGACCATTGGTTATGTTCCCTGTGCATTACAAGTCCTGCCCATGCCCATTTCTTTTTCTTGATGTCAACTAAGATACCAGTAACACGCGTTGGTTACCTCACCCAATCTGATCCTTTCTTATTCCTTAACGTACACCCATCATTCGTCCTTCCATAGCTTGTTGCGTCGTCCTCAGTTTAAGTAGAACCCTTTTCCTAAGCCTCCAGGTTTCTTCCCCGTAGATGAGTACTGGTAAGACAGCTGTTATACACTGTTCTTTCAAGGAATGATGGCAACCTGCAGTTCATGATCAGAGGATGCCTGTCCAGCGCAACCCAGCCCATTCTAATTCTTCTGATTATTTCAGTCTCATGATCCGGATGCGCGGTCACTACCTGCCCTAAGTAGATGTATTCCCTTACGCCTTCCAGTGCCTCGCTACCTATCGTAATTTGCTGTTCTCTTCCGAGAATGCTAAATGTTACTTTAGTTTTCTGCAGGTGAATTTTTAGACCCACCCCTCTGGTTTGGCTCTCCAGGTCAATGAGCATGCATTGAAATTGGTCCCCTGAGTTACTAAGCAAGACAATATCATCAGCGAATCACAAAGGACTAAGGTATTCTCCATTAAATCTTTTCCCCAATGCTTCCCAATCCAGGTCTCTGAATACCTCCTGAAAACACGCTGTGATTAGCATTGGAGAGATCGTATCTCTCTGCCCGACGCCCTTCTTTATTGGGATTTTGTCGCTTTCTTTATGGAGGACTATGTTGGGTGTGGAGCCGTATAGATATATTTCAGTATTTTTACATACGGCTCGTCTACACCCTGATTCCGCAATGCCTCCATGACTGCTGAGGTTTCGACTGAATCAAACGCTTTCTCGTAATCAATGAAAGCTGTATGTAGGGTTTGGTTATATTCCGACCATTTCACTATCACCTGTTTGGTAGCGTGAATATGGTCTATTGTTGAGTAGCCTTTACGAAATCCTGCCTGGTCCTTTGGTTGGCAGAAGCCTAAGGTGTTCCTGATTCTATTTGCGATTACCTTAGTAAATACTTTGTAGGCGACGGAGAGTAAGCTGATCGGTCTATAATTTTTCAAGTCTTTCGCATCTCCTTTCTTCTGGATTATGTTGACGTTCTTCCAAGGTTCCGGTACGCTCGATGTCATGAGGCATTGCGTATACATTGTGGCCAGTTTTTCTACAACCATGTGTCCACCATCCTTCAACAAATCTACTGTTACCTGATCTTACCCAGATGCCTTCCCCTTAGCATTGCTCCCAAGGCTTTCTTTTACTTCTTGCGGCGTTACGTGTGGGATGTCAAATTCCTCTAGACTATTCCCTCTTCCATTATCGTTGTGGGTGCCACTGGTACTGTACAACTATCAATAGACTTCCTCGGCCACTTAAACTATCTCATCCATATTAGTAATGATATTGCCGGCTTTATCTCTTAACGCATACATCTGATTATTGCCTATTCCTAGTTTCGCCTTCCCTTCATTTAGGATTCGTGAGAGCATGTTCAATTCTATCCATATTATACTTCCTTTTGTCAGCTGTCTTACGCTTGTTGATTAACTTGGAAAGTTGTGGCAGTTCTATTCTTGTTGTAGGGTTAGAGGCGTTCATAAATTTTCGTTTCTTAATCGGATCTTCCTTCTCGTGCGATAGCTTACGGGTATCCTGTCGAATAATGTTGCCGCAAACTTCTATTCCACACTCCTTCGTGATGCCCCTAGTATGTATGTATGTATGTATATACATATATATATATATATATATATATATATATATATATATATATATATATATATATATATATATATATATATATAGCAAGACCGCCCGGACGTAGGCAGCAGGATTGCCAACAGCATCGCGGGCTACAGAAGCTCGAGCTGAGAGACTGTGCTCGGTGACGAGCTCTAACCGTCATCGGCCCGTCGTGGTGTAATAAACCTCCTTGATAATTGCTGCAGGCGCTGGGTCCCTTTCACCTCTACCGTCCTGGAACTCCGCCCTCGGATTCCACCTTCCGCTATGCCAGACGCTGTCCATCAGAAGCTCCCGTCGCCGCCTGTTCTCAGCGCTTGCGCTATTCGTCGCAGATTGCCTTGCGTCCGGCGAGCGATTGAGCACTCATAACAAACGCGATGACTTGACCAAACTAACCAACGTCGTTTCCTATCTCGCAGGCGTGGCCAACTTCTACTTCAAGTGGGTACGTTCAAGGCGTCTTTTACAGTGGTATATTCAATCGTCCCGCCGTCCGCAAACTCCAAGCCGAGCAGTGTTTGCGCAAACGCGCACAGGACACCAGTGAAACATTCGGCACTTACATAGAGAGCGTCAGTACCACCATGTCGGAGGCTGACAGGATTAAGCGCATCGTGAAAGTAATTGATGATGATGCCTTGTATGTGCTACTGGCCAAGAACACGAACACTATTACTGATGTTATCACCATCTGCTTGAGCTACGACGAGCTACGCAAAAAGCGAGCTTGGACGAGGCCTCCTCCTACAACCGACGCGCCGAGTTCCAGCCTGGCCGTTTGTTCCGACCAAGCGTCGCTGATCACGCAAATCAAGGCCTTTGTCCGCGAAGAAGTCGCACGACATTTGTCCTTGGTACCATTCACCCAGGTGCCTGCTAGTCCTTTGCCATCTGCTCTGCGCAACGTCATTGAACGAGAAGTCGCTGACGCACTACTGGTTGCTTCCCAGCAGCCGCTTCGGCCACTCCGCTAACTTAAGCTGAGTAGCTGCCAGGCCACGCCAACAGCCGACATGACGCTTTCAGCAGCTCATGCGCCACCCTTCTCCTTCCATCTCCTGGGCCGGCGCTCCTGTCACCAACCTATGGCGCATGCACGACAATGTAAGTTGCATGTAAGTATCCCGGAAACGTCGCAAGGTTCTGCCGCCGAGTGCTAACAATCGATAATGATCTCCGGGCGCGTTGTTATCCGGTTAACTCCAATGAAAACTACACTCCATCCCACCCGCTGCTATCTCGTACTCTAATCGTCCTCTCTTCGACCATCGCCGCTCGCCATCCCCACGTCACAGGTCGCTTTCACCGATGCGTCCGCAGCCTGTCTCTAACAACGAGGGTTATTATACCACGCAGTTTCCGAGGCAAGTAGTGCGCATGTTTCGAAATTCCGAAGTCATTGTTCCTCACCAGCTAAAGTTATCGACGATTCGTCGAAGATGTCGCTACAGTCGCTCCTGTTGATACCGGCGCTGCTGTTTCTATTACGGATGCCAGATTTCGCCAATCACTTCGTAATGTAGCGACGCCTCTTTCTGGACCATCACTTCAGACTGCAAGTGGTCAACCCGTTCAAGTAACCGCAGCCTGTAAATCCCGTGTCCTGACTGAGGAAGTTATGTACACTATAGAATTTGTAGTACTCTCATCTTGCACCCAAGCAGTTATTCTAGGATGGGATTTTCTCACTTCCCGCAACTCTGTAATCGGTTGCGCGCGCTCGGTGGTTGAACTCAGCCATCTCAGTGACCTCACCTTCATTGATCCTCATTTTTCTGCTACATTTGTCGTCAAGGAAGACACCAATATACCGCCATGCTTGTCAGCACTTGTACCAGCCTCATGTGGGGCTATCTACGATGTAACGGTCTTCTTTATGCCGTCCGACCTCTTCCTTGCCTGAAAAGTCCTTCCCCTGCCTTTTGCTACTCTTGGCATGGCCGAAGGTTTCAAAACAATGGCCGTTTATAACATGCTTTCATCCCCGCTAACTTCGCTTGGGCGCAAATGCCTTGTCCACGTCGAGATCATCGATTTTACGCAAATTGTATCCGTACCCGACGAGGCGTCCCCTAGGACTGTCTTTCACCTGAGCGCCCTCTCTGCTCCTGATCCAACATCCGACGATGTGTTCAGCCCATTCATCGCCGAGTATCTGACACCCTCGTAGCGAAGCCAGCTTCTTAACATTCTGCAGCACTTCCGAACTTATTTCGACGTCGTACAGGCATTCTTAGGCCACACACCAATAGTCGAGCACCATATCGCCACTGGCTGCAACTCAGAGCTGCGCCAACGTCCATATGGCGTATGCGCTGCGAAACGCCGCGTTACTGCCGACCAGGTCGACCACATGCTCAGTCGAGGCGTGATTAAACCTTCAAAGAGCTCATGGGCTTCTCCTGTGGTACTTGTCACAAAGAAAGACCGTTCCATACGCTGCTGCGTAGATTTTCGGCGCTTAAACAAGGTCAAGCTGAAACATCTCTACCCTTGCCGCACATGGATGGTGTTCTGGACTGCTTACAAGGCGCCGAGTTCTTTTCTTCATAGGACTTGCGTTCAGGCTACTGCCAGGTCCCGATGGCGGAGGCCTATCGCCCGAAAAGTGCTTTTGATACCCCACATGCCATATATGAGTTTACCGTCATGCCTTTCCGACTTTGCAACACGCCTGCTACATTCGAAAGGATGGATAACGTTTTGCGCCGCCTTAGATGGAAGATATGCCTATGTTACCTTGACGAAATCGTGATGTTCGCTACTGATTTCGCAACACGCCTGCGCCGCCTTTAGCACGTGCTGAGTAACTTAACCAACGCCGGTCTGCAGTTTATTCTCTAGAAATGTCGCTTTTCCGCACGAAAGTTGATGATCTTCGGCTACGCTGTGCGTAATGATGGCATCCTTCCAGATCCCGAGAATTTTCGGGCCATGTCTGCCTTTCTTAAGCCCGCTACAGTGAAAGAACGTCGCAGTTTCATTTGCTTCCGCTCTTCTTTCCGGTGCTTCGTTCGAAATTTTGGATCGATACTACACCCCTCATTCAACCGCTTCGTGGCGCCAAAGAACTCTGTCGTGGTCCCCTGCTAGCGACCATGCGCTGTCGTCTCGCGACGCCACCTATTGTTCGCCATTTTGACGGTCAAGTTCCTACTGAAGTACATACCGACGTAAGTGGTGAAGGCCTATGTGCTGTTCTCGCACAGCGTCATGCTGGTCAGGCAGTATACGTAATGGCTTATGCGAGCCGTAAGCCGACCAAGGTGGAGGGCAATTGCAGCGTCACGCAAAAGGAGTGCTTGGTCATCGTCTGGGCGTATGGCAAGTTTCACCTTTATTAACGTGGCCGCTCTTTTAACGCAGTGCCCGAGCACCATGCGTGGTGTTGGCTTCCGCATTTAAAAGACCCGCCTGGCCGCTTCGCTCGCTGTGCCCTGCGAATCCAGGAGTAGGACATGCGCGTGGTGTATTGTTCCGGGCAGAAGCATTCCCACACTTACGCTCTCTCCCGCTTACCACTCTCGCTAGAGGCCACTTCTGAGTCCCCCTGTGAGCACAAGTTGCCGTCTCTTCACTTTGACACTATTGCTGCGCAACAACACGATGAACCCCGAATTGCACCCCTTTTCCACCTTCTCTCGGATACATGAACAGTTCCAACCTCTCCAACTCTTCGGCGCCAAGTTCCCGATTTCGCAATGAGTGATCAGCTCCTCTATGAACGCAACATCGTTGCTCGAAATCCCGAGAGCCTTGAGATTATAGATCTGTTCCTCTTTCCACTCGGACCCCCACTGTGGCCACACCGGTCTTTTCAAGGCGTATGAGCGATTTCGAAACTGGTACTACTGGAGACGGATTTATACCTTTGTTCGAAATTTCGTTCGCTTTTGCCGGGAATGTCAGAAACGCAAATATCCGCAGCACCTCCAAGCCAATGAGCTTCAACCCCTGCCATGCAAATCTCAACTTTCTGATCGTGTCAGGGTCGATTTATATGGCCCACTTCATTTGTTTACGTCCGCCAACCGGTGGATTATAGTTACCGTCGACCACTTAACAGGCTATGCAGAGACTATTGCCCTCTCAGCTGCTACCGCACAGGAAATTGCCACTTTCATACCGTGTCGTTTTGTGCTTCGTCATGGAGGCCCTGGTGAACTCCTCGGCAACCGAGGGCACGCCTTTCTGTCTGAAATCATCGAACGATTTCTTGCTGAATGCGCTATTGTTCATCGCACATGCACCGTCTATCACTCGCAAACCAATGGCGCCACGGAATGCTTTATTCCCACCATTGCACTATGTCACTCCCTATGTACATAGCGAGTGACACCCTCGCTATGTACATCGCATAGAAGATCTCCAAGTGGAACCTAGTTCTTCCCTTCGTAACCTGCGCCTACAATACCGCAACGCATGCTACTAGCGGTTTATCCCCCTTCTACCGTATTTATGGCCGTCGTCATCCTCATACAATTAATTCCATTCTGCCGTACAACGCAGACCTATCAGAATGCCGGCCAATCTTGGACTCCACAAGATGCGCGGAAGAATGTCGTCAGTTGGCCCACTGTTTCACTTCGGACAACTGAAATCGCTAAAAATCAAAACACGATGCTCGCTTGCCGACTTCAACTTTTCTACAGGGAACCGTCGTTTGGTTGTCCGTACCAACCCGCCCACCAGGACTCGCTCTTAAACTTTTTCCTAAATACGATGGACCATACTGCCCTCAACTACCTCATAGAGCCACTCACACCGTCCTCTGACATGCGTCGTCGTAACTACAAAGTCGTCCACGAACAGCGGCTCAAGCCCTTTTATGATTCTGTGGCCTCATCTTCAGACTAAATCGCTAGGATAGCTTCCTTTCCCGATGGGGCCATTGTAATGAAGAAGAACGCCTGGACGTAGGCAGCAGGATGGCCAAGAGCATCACGTGGCGAAGCCGCTCGAGCTTAGAGACTGTGCTCGGTGAAGCGCTCTACCAGTCATTGACCCGTCGTGCAATGAACCTTCAGTGGCAGCCGACGTCAGGCCAAGGCAAGGTTGCCCAAGATCAAAAGAACGAAATTCTTCAATATATATATATATATATATATATATATATATATATATATATATATATATATATATATATATATATATATATATATATATATATATATATATATATATATGTAAGGAGGTACATTGGACGAGTCAAACAAACAGGCGGTAGCTCTGAAGAGTAGGTCGGGAGAACAAGATGGTGGTGTTCGAGTGCCGATCTCGTGCCCTCCGTTCTTGATGATAATCGGGATGTCATTATCTTCCTTTCTTCATTACAATTGCCCCCGTCGAGAAAGGTGGAGCCATCCTGGCGATCTAACAGGTGGGTCAAGAGGGTCGAAGAGGGTTGAGGGTCGAGGGTCGAGGGTCGACAAGAGGGTCGTAGTACGGCTTGAGTACGGCTTGAGCGTAAGAGGTTCTACGACGTAGTTTACGGGCGAAGTACGCTCGATGACGCGGTAGGGACCAGGATAATTTGGGAGTAGTTTGGACGACAAGCCAGGGGCGCAGGGTACTACAAGGAGCCACACAAGTGCTCCAGGAGCGAATGTTGCGGCAGGAGAGTGGTCATCATCGCTAGCGTTTTTCTGGCGTTGTTGGTAGGCTGTAGTAAAGCGCTTCGCTAGTTGTCGGCAATCTTCAGAGTAACGGGCGGCTTCCGAGACGGGCGTGCACTCTGAGGCATCTAGTGCGTATGGCAGCAACGTGTCGATAGTGTGCGTCGGCTGGTGACCATACAGAAGGAAGAAGGGGGAATACCCGGTTGTGACTTGCGTAACGGTGTCGTACGCGTTTGTGGCAAATGGAAGAACCAGGTCCCAGTTTGTCTGATCAGATGGAACATGTGTCGCAAGCATGTCGCCCAGTGTCCGATTAAACCGCTCAGTGAGACCGTTCGTCTGAGGGTGGTAGGCAGTACACATCCGATGTACAATGCTGCACTGGTGAAGAAGTGCTTGGATTACATCAGAGAGAAATATGCGGCCACGGTCACTGCGGAGTTCGCGAGGAGGACCGTGTCGAAGCACAAAACGCTGGAGGATGAAAGAGGCGACGTCCTGTGCTGTCGCCGTGGAAAGAGGAGCGGTTTCCACGTATCGTGTAAGGCGGTCAACAGCAATGATAGCCCATCGGTTTCCCGCCGTGGTAAAGGTAAAGCTCCATAAAGGTCAATTCCAACGCGGTTGAACGGGGGGTCTGGGCATGGAAGGGGCAGTAATGAACATGTGGCAGGATGCGGTGGTTTTTCTCGTCGCAGACACTCGTGGCAGCCGCGAATGAACTTGCGGACAAAGCGAAACATTCTGCGCCAGTAGTACCTTTTGCGTAAGCGTTCATATGTATTGAAGACACCGCCGTGTGCACACTGTGGGTCGGAGTGAAAGGATGCGCTGATTGTAAACCGCAGCGTTCTGGGGATAACTAGGAGCCACTTCCTACCATCTGGCGAGTAGTTGCGCCGGTACAAGAGGCCATCACGGATGCTGAAGTGCGAAGCTTGGCGTCGGACTGTTTGAGTGGTCGAAAGGGTGGGTGCCTCGGATAAAACGTCAAGAAGCGAAGCGATCCAGTGATCGTGGCGCTGTGCAGAGGAGATGGTGGCGACGTCAAGGGCTGACAATGGGTGGTCTATAATGCACATGGACGCAGTTTCGGTGGATAGTGGTGACCGCGACAGTGCATCAGCATCGGCCTGCTTGCGTCCGGAACGATATATAACGCGGATGTCAAACTCTTGAAGTCGAAGAGCCCAGCGGGCGAGGTGACCTGACGGATCCTTCAGCGAAGACAACCACCATAATGCATGATGGCCCGTAACTACATCAAACGTGCGGCCATATAAGTAAGGGCGGAACTTGGCAAGCGCCCAGACTATTGCCAAGCATTCGTTCTCGGTGACGCTATAGTTTGACTCAGCCTTGGTTAGCGTTCTGCTGGCGTATGCGACGACATACTCTACGAACCCAGGCTTTCATAGTGCGAGAACAGCACCGAGGCCGTCACCACTGGCGTCTGTGTGCACCTCAGTTGCGGCCGTGGGATCGTAGTGGCGCAGTATAGGTGGTGACGTCAGGAGACGGCGAAGGGTGGAGAAGGCTTGGTCCCACTCAGAAGACCATGACGAAAGATTGGAGGCGCTGCTTAAAAGTTGGGTCAAATGCGCAATTATAGAGGCGAAGTTGCGCACAATCCGACGAAAGTAGGAGCATAACCCTATGAAGCTTCGTAACTGCTTTAGAGTCGTCGGTTTGGGGAAGTCGTCACGGCACGTAGTTTAGCCGGGTCTGGAAGCACGCCGTCCTTTGACACGACGTGACAGAGAATTGTAAGTTTTCGCGCAGCAAAGCGGCACTTCTTGAGATTTAGTTGCAGCTGAGCGGTCTTCAGACACGGCAGGACATAGTTGAGGCGTGTCAGATGGGTTGCGAAATCTGGCGCAAAGGCAACAATGTCGTCGAGGTAGCATGGACACATGTACCACTTCAAGCCCTGCAGAACTGAGTCCATCATGCGCTCGAAGGTGGCAGGCGCGTTGCAGAGGCCGAAGGACATCGAATTCATATAGACCGTCAGGCTTGACGAAGGCTGTCTTTGAATGGTCGGCCTCTGCTAAAGGCACCTGCCAATACCCGGAACGCAAACCTAACGACGAAAAAAAAAAACTCGGCCCCTTGTAGGCAATAAAGGGCATCGTCAGTTCTGGGTAACGGGTACACGTCTTTTCGAGTCACCTTGTTTAGGCGCCGGTAATCCACGCAGAAGCGAATTGATCCATCCTTTTTTTAACGAGAACCACAGCTGATGCCCACGGACTTTGTGAAGGGCGAATAACGTCGCGTTTAAGCATATTGTCAACCTGGTCGCTAATAACTTGACGTTCCGCGATGGAGACACGGTTAGGGCGTTGTCGCACTGGCGAGTTGGATCCGGTGTCGATGAAGTGCACAATGGTAGAAGTTCAGCCAAGGGCACGTTGGGCAACATCGAAAGAGTCGCGGAACTGGTAGAGCAGTTGGAAAAGAGCAGAGCGTTCAAATGGTGACAGTCCGTCAGCGATCGACGAATTGAGTAGGCCGGCAGCTGGTACATCAGAAGGATTAAAAGCACTGACGACGTCGAGGTCGCGTTGAGCTGAACCTTGCTGCACGGCAAAAATTTGGCCGATATCAATGGGTTGCACGCATCCAAGGGATTCACCTTTAAGCAGTTTGATGGGATACGGAAGAGGATTTGTGAGGCAGAGAGCGCTTGTTCCATTCGAAATAGAGGGGGTCGAATAAGGCAGAAGAAGTGGCTTCCGACTTAGAAGGAGGCGTGATGGTTCAAGGAATGCAGCTTCATCACATATGGTGTTGCAGAACACGGGGAGCAAAACAGCTGCTGTCGGCGAAATTTCTGTATCTACTGTTACGACTAGTTTGTGTGCGGCTTGATGAGCGCGGGAAGAGCTCAAGTTCAGATCTAGCACAATCAATAACGACGTGATTATACGATAAAAAGTCCCAGCCAAGTATGATGTCGTGCGAGCAGGATGAAAGGACGATAAACTCAAGAAAGTAGAGCTCTTTAGCGATAATAAGTCGAGCAGTGCAGGCAGCTATAGGCCGAACAGGGTCTCCATTCCCTGTACGTAAGGGCATTATCTCAAGAGGCGTGGTCACCTTCCGAAGCTTGCGGCAAAGTGTGGCGTCTATAACAGAAACGGCAGCACCGGTATCCACAAGAGCATATGCGCGGGTGCCTTCTACAAAAACTTCGACAATATTCGACGGCAAAGTTCGAGGACTTGAGCATTTCGGCAGCGCAGTTCCTGCCTCACGAACTGCGGGGGCTAGTTTCCCTTCATTTTCAGGGGCTGGTCGACGGCGCATGCGCGACAAGGATCGACGACGGGGTGAAGGTGAGCGACGAGACGTGGGTGGCGGATAGTCACGTGAAGACGTGCTTGTTTGGGGACCCGGACCTGCATAACGAGAGCGGAGACGATCCATGTAGTTCTGCGAACGGGCGTTTGAGTATCCTGGCGCGCGACGCCGGCAGAATCGGGCGATATGACCAGGGCCACCGCATGCAAAACAGATCGGCCGGTTGTCGCGCGTTCGCCAGGGACTTGCCGTGTTGGGAGCAGACCATGTCACGGACGGCTGAATCGGGGTTGCAGCAAACGACACACCATGGGACGGTGAGGGCTGTTGAAGCTGCTGCCGCTTTACTACCTCAGCGTAACTAAGAGGTGCGGCGACAGGTTGCTGCTGAATGGGCAGCACCGGCATGGCCTCGTAAATCTGTTCTTGGATAACGTGTCGAAGCACGGGAGCCAACGGGACTGGTCGCTGCAGTTGTTGCAGCTGTGGGAGCTCCAGACGCTGAGCAAACGGCAGGAGAGACAACTGATGGGACACCGCCTCACGCACAAATTCTTTCATTTGTGCGAGAAGGTATGACGGGTCAGACCCGATGTCGAGTGCAGCGAGTCGTTGACTGTACGTGTGAGATGAACGTCGGGTGAGAGCCTGCTGCCTTCTCAATTCATCATAGCTGTGGCACAGAGTTACCACTCCAGACACTGTGCCGGGAGACTTCGCAAGAAGCATTTGAAAGACATCGTCGTCGACGCCCTTCATAATATGCTATATTTTGGCACTTTCGCTCATTGAAGCATCGGCGTGCCTGCAGAGATCGATTATGTCCTCAATATAGGCGGTAAAAGTTTCGTTTGGTTCCTGTGCCCGTGTGCGCAGCCGGTGCTCGGCGCGTAACTTCCGCACGGCAGGGCGACTGAAAACGGCAGATATTGCCTCCTTAAAAGCGGGCAAGTTCTCAAATTCCGATTCGTGGTTCGTATACCACAGCTTCGCCACGCAAGCCAGGTAAAAGTTCGCGGTACTCAGCCTAGCAGCGTCATCCCACTTGTTGGGTCCACTAACTTTTTCGTAGGCCGACAGCCAGTCGTCGACGTCCTGGTCTTCCATACCCGAAAATACGGGGGGTCTCGCTGGCGAACCGGGCCGGGGCTAACGGCGGCCGGGAGAGATGGCGGCGGTTGGGCAGCGTCAGCTTGCATGGTCGAGTGCAACGTACGGGATCGGAGTTCCAGGGTGCCGGCGATGTGCGTACCCCGCACCTCCACCAAATGTAAGGAGGTTTATTGGACGAGTCCAACAAACAGGCGGTAGCTCTAAAGACTGGGTCGGGAGAATAAGATGGTGGTGTTCGAGCGCCGATCTCGTGCCCTCCGCTCTTGATGATGATCGGGATGTCATGATCTTCCTTTCTTCATCAGAATATATATATATATATATATATATATATATATATATATCCTACGATTGTTAATTTGGCAGAGCTTGAAGCAGCGCAACGTCAACGGTCAGGCCAGTGATAGCTGCTAAGCACGAGAGCTGCTGCCTACCAAGAGGGCTCTACCCACTAGCGTTTTGAATCAGTAGCGATGAATTTACTAGCGTCTCTCTTCTTCGTTACAATCAGCTCCGGGAGCGATAATGTAGCCGACCGGCGACCTATCAGCTCGTCACGATGAGCGGGTCGTAGTAAGGCTTTAGACGGTCCACATGGACAATGTCTGGTCCACGGCGGCGCATGCCTGAATATGGCTCAACTGGTTCTTTCGTAAAAAGGATGACAGGCGATGCCGATACACTGTTTAAGGGTTGGATCACTTCGCGGAAAAGCATTTCGCCCACTTGCTCATTAATCACACGAAGTTCTGCAGGAGAGAAGGGATATGGACGTTGCCGCAATAGCGATTGGGGCAAGTGTCAATATGTTGCGTAACAGCCGACGTCAGGCCCAGGGAAGGTTGCCCAAGATCAAAAGAAGAACGAAATTCTTCAAAGATGCGGAGAAGCTGAGAACACTTAGCTAGGGTGATGCCATCGGCAATAGAATAATTGAACACACCTATGGGCAAAGGATCGGACGTAAAGAGAGAAGCGAGCGGGCTGCAACTGCAGCAGGAGGTGTCTTCGGGAACATCCGTCATTTGTACGTCGATCGCTTCCACAAAGCCAAGACATTCGCCTTGAAGCAGCATCACAGGCTATGAGAGGCGGTTACAGAAAGAAATAGCTGTGGCGCTCAGTTTGACATTCACTCTCGCAAATGGTAGCAGCAGACGCTTTCAAATATAAAAGCGGCCTGATGGAGAAAGTAGTGCGACTCCGTCAGAGAGGCTGCTGGAATGCATAGAGACAATCATTGACGAGTTGGAAGGCACGGTGGTGTCGTGACTGACGAGTAGTTTGTTCTCGAAAGAAGCATTACCGGCAAGCGTCATATCTGAGATTGGCGACAGTTCTAGATCGCCCGCGCAGAATGAATGACGGCATTGTTGCCTGCAAGAAAGTCCCACCCCAGGTTAAGTTTTCTGGAGCACGATGAAATCACAATAAATTCGACGGTGCAATAAACGTTCTCAATGAGAGCACAAGCGGTGCAGACCGCTATCGGGCGAATACGCTGTGCGCCTGCGGTGTGGAGGGAGAATCCAGCAAGAGGCGTGGTGGCCTTTCGAAGGAAGTGACAACGATTTGCTTCCATAACTGATATAGCGGCTCCGATGTCTACGAGCGCATATGTACGCACACCGTTAACTAACACGTCTATCACATTGGTAGGCCTACGTTGAGGACTTTCGCACTTCTACGGCGTCGCAGCCCTTGCCCCAGGGACTGCGACGATTAGTTTTCCTCTTCCCGAGCTAGGTGACGAAGCCGCATCGGTGATGGGGAGCGTCGGCGTGGAGAAGGTGAGCGGTGGATGTTGGCAGACCGGCAGAATCATGGTGATGCAGCCCGAGGTCCTTCGTCGTTGTATGGGCGCGGTGAGCCCGCCATATGACTTAACGCATGTGGTGTAGTGCTAGGCGACTGCATGTGACTACACTGGCGCGCGACGCGGCCTGCGTTACCGCACGCAATATATATCGGCCGATTGTACGCTGTACGCCACTGATTTGCTGCGGCAGGTCCCATCCATGTGGGAGAACGCGTTGGACGGAGCGGCTGGTGAAGTGATTGCATGTCAGGCTGTTGTCGGGGAAGAGCTAGGACTTCGGCATACTTGAGAGGTCCCCGTTGAAGGAGTTTTGGGGGCTGAGCGACGACTTCCGCGCATCTAAGTGGCTCAGCCGTCAGGATCTGTTGGGCCCTGGCCATGACTTCGAGACACAGCCGCAGGAACGTACTGGTGTTTCTCACGCAAAACCTCGCTGATTTAGAGAGGCGCAGCGCGACTAGGACGGAGAGGAAGAAGCACAAACCACAGAACAAGCGCTAACATCTGGCTTTATTTGCACCAAAACTGGCCTATTTGTGCGCAAAAAGGGTTGCCGTATAGCATCGCAGTTAGCACATATATGGTCACACATGATTGAGCAAAAACAAGATACCACAAATGTTTATTAACGCGTTACTAAATTCACAGAAACAGTAAGAACAAGATATGGTCTTCGAACATTGTCTACTATCGCGACGTATCTCAATGCTTCCGCCTAAGGCGAAGTCAAAATATGGTAATTCAAAATATCATAATTGAAACAACGAACATGCGCATAGAGCAAGGTATCCGCACATCTGTTTGAGGAGGCTTCTGTATCGAAAAAAAGAACACCTTGAATAGGGCGTGAAACCTTTTAGACCTAAACAAACCTGCAAGAAAGTCACACTAATCGTCATTTAAAGATATTGATGGCTTACTGGCGCAGTTGTCCGCGGATCTTTTGATAAAAAAAGCTTCCACGATTTCTCTCTCGGTCCTTTCTTTTGCTTTCATAATTAAATCAGTGCATCAAATTTTGGTTTGCAGCCGCGCAGCTTGCAATGTTTAGCCAGAAAGCTACCTGTCTTAGTACGTACATTAGGATCATGCTCCCTGGCCCACTCGTTGAAACAGCTCCCCGTTTGGCCTATATACCGGTGACCACAACCTAAAGGAATTTCATAAACAGTTATCATACAGTCTGTGAGTTTATTTCTGTGCTGACTAGTGCATTTTTGCAACTCATCTTTGTCATTGTACAAATTTTTACAACTTACACGGCGCAGAATATACAATCGGAACCTCATGCTTCGAAGCAATCTTCTTGGTGGTCTGTGACAATTTATGAATATACGGAATAGCCTGTAGCAGACTTTCCTTTTTACCAGGTTTACTTTCTGGACTAGGGTTCCTAAGCTCTCGAAGCAACGCTTCTTAAACCACAATAACTAAAACAGATGGGTATCCGGCTTCCTTCAGCCGCGTCACCTGGAGAGAGAGAGAGGTATCTTAATCCCAAATAGGGCGCTTATTACGTGGAAATATGTTTTCGTTTGGCCTGATTGAAGGCAATTCATTAGAATTCCTGTTCTGGCAAGCTTAGAATGGGCACTGTTAAAATGCAGTAGCCCCTTTTTAGAGATCGGTTTATATTGCTAGCAGATATGTCCATCCCTAAATAGCAACAATGGGTCCAGATACAGTAGCTGGCTGTTTTTGAAGATTCCCAATTGAAGCTAACCACGGCAAAGTTGGATGAGAACAACTTCATAGTGTCATGAACAGCAGCCTAGAGATTATCGTTTGAAATATTTCTAAAGTCACGATCAAATCATCTACATACCGGCATGTTTCAACAACGCGACGATCCTGCCCATGTGAGTGGATGCGTGTCCCGACATAGGACAAGAACACACCGCAAAGAACCGGAGCTACAGTCGAGCCTATACATATTCGTCGGTTTTGGAGGAAAAATTGTCCCTCAAACTTCACCGCAGTTGAGTTCAAATAAAATTCTAACAAGTTTAAGAAAGCGTCATTTCGAATCCCTGTAGCATTCTGGAACTCGCTTTCTCCGTAAGCCGCTACTGTTCTTTTAAAGGGGTGGAGACATCACAATTTTCGTTCATGCGTTTGTTGTTTCAAACGTTGTGTCATGCTTTCAGGGAGCACGATACACACAGAGGGATTCATATATATCCGATAAATAATTTAATAATAGCATTATTATACCGAGCGATTTTGGTTTCGGTTTCTAGGCTCCGAGGGATGCTATGACGTCACAGAGGAGGAAACGCAACATGGCTTGGTCACGTGGGCCACAAAATATAGTGACGTAAAACTATGCTGCGTCGTCTGCTCGCGCATACGCGTGCTCTGCCAGCAGATGTCAACAACTGGCGATTCGAAGTGCACGTCGCGATTATTATAATTATTGCGAAGAGCGACAACAACGGTAAGAAAATATTGCGGCTTGTGAGAGTCGGTGATTCATTCCGAAGCGCCGTACGCTTTAGCTTTGAAGTGAACCGGAAAAGGCCTAGCGACGATATCGGCGGCGCCGAACGATCAGAGGTGGTGAAGCTGCCCTCGGTGCCAGAGTGACCACTCCTTGGTCGCTGATTGGCCGCTTCGCCGTACGGCTGCCGCACAAATGGGTCCCGGGCCCATCCTCTCTACGGCAAGGAAATCTCGCCGTTCGCGAGCAAAACCGCCGTCGCACGGGGGCCCGCGAACGGCAAACGGCGTGTGGCGAGTTTCCGTGCCGGTAACGTGGACAGGCCCTCACATTGAGAAAGGCCAAGCGAACGAGAGACCGCTCCGAGCTGCCGAACTATGCGACTATGCGAAGAGAGAAGCGGACAACACGAACGCCGCATATCCTGGTCCCTTTCGGAGTCCGCCGGCTCAAACGTCCGCTCGGCAACTCGCCGCACGCAGTTTGCCGTTCGCGGGCCGCCGTGCGGCGTTCGTGTTGTCCACTTCTCTCCTCTTGTGTCCGTGCCTGCACGCCTTACCCTTTCTTTGCATTAAGAAAAGATTTCTATATGCCTGTAGCTCGGTCATAGTGGAGGCTATGCTCGGTCGCTCGGCTCAGCATGATCCGTAATCGGCATTTCATCGCTACTCACCATACGTCACGTTTTTGTGCTAGTGTGCTATGACGTCAATATTTTCGTTCCTCCTCTGTGACGTAGTAACTGCCGCGCTAGCGATGGGTCTCGACTACGAGAAGGAGTTTTTAATGACTTTTTGGAGCTAAATTAAAATTATTTTAAAATGTTTGCAGCGTCCAATAGTTCGTTCTGGGTGTCCTTGCATACGGAAGCAGCCTACAACATGCTTTTTATAGCCTCAAAATTTGGTGTCCCAACCCCTTTAAGACACTTAGCAGCCCTTGATGTGGAACAGAGTAAAGCATTTCTTCTATATCAATTGAAAACTCATTGTACAATGCAGGTGACAGTTCATCCAAAAATGTTGCAATGTCTGAAGAATTACTCATCGAAAAGGGATCTCCACTCCCCAGAAGCTGCAGATACTTTTGAAGGTATCGAGCGAAGACACGTTGCCATGAGCCATTTTCCTAAATTGTGGCGCGAAGTGGTGCTCTTGGTTTGTGGGTCTTCAGGGTCAAAAGACGTCAGGAAACCCTTTTGCTCCTTCCGTGCTTGATTAGCAAGACTCATTAGGTGCAGATCCTGCAGCAAATCAAGTCTTTTTCGGATCTTTGGATTGAACGTTAGTGTTTCAATATTCTTGTGAATGGCACGCGCTGCTTTCTGCCGAGCCATTGCCTTTGGCAACACGGAAAAACCACCTTCCTTATAATTTTGCAGAACAATAGCGTTGTGTTCTTCAAGGGCTTTAGAAATCTTCGTAAAAGGCGGCTTTGAGGCCGGCATGGTCGTGATAGTCTTTATCAAGCACGCCACTCCTTCCATAAGGGCAGCTTCTGTGTTGTGCTCAGCGGTGTGGTCTGCGATCCGGCCTACCGTGGACAGCAACTCCGAACCCTGGACAGAAGGTGGGAAGCTGAACTTTGGTCATTTCTCCAAATTATTCTTGACATCTGGTGGGAGCTTTGCTCCCCCTAGAACCTTCACCTTATTCCCGTCGATGACCGGATTCCTTAGTCGCATTTCCATGCTTCGAAGCACTCGTTGCCAAAGAAATTCACTGGAAATTGCGCTCTCCTTTTCATTGCTTCCGGGCGTGTGGATTTCCTTAGAGGTGCGATTCCTGTTAGCACAAGAAACCATAGCCAATCGTGGAGCATCCTAACTTGTCTCACTACTGCTACTTAAGGATCTTGCAAACTCGCCTACATTGCCCCCAGGACGGCTGAAGAACGCCAAAGATGGTTTGGACTTCTAGCGAGACAACCTTGTGCTTGATGCAATATGAGACTACTGTGGAATGGCATGTCGAAACAGCAATCAGGTTTGCACAGGCAAAGGCTGGATCAGCACGAGAAGTTCCGGAGAAAAGTTCCTGAGGAATTGTAATGAATTGTCTTCAATCAGCCCTAACGAAAACATGTTTCCACGTACTGAGCGAAGGCTTCGGTTTCCAGGCGACGCAGCTGAAGGAAGCCGGATACCCCATTGGTTTTAGTTACTGCGGTTTCAGAGGCGTCGCTTGGAAAGATTAGGAACCCTTATCCAAAAAGTAAGCCTTGTAAGCAAGAAAGGCCGGTGAGGCTGATTCCGTGGATTCATAAATTGTCACACAGCATCAAGAAGATCGCTTCAAAGCATGAGGTTCCGAGTGAATTTATTGCGCCGTGTAAGTTGTCAAATTTTTGTACAATGAAACAAATAAAAATTGCCACAATGCACTACTCAGCAAATAAATAAATTCCCAGAGTGTTTTTGGGTATATAGGCCTAAATGGCGACATGTTTCAACGAGTGGGCCAGGGAGCATAATCATAATGTAGTACGTAATAAGACAGGCAGGTTTCGTGCTTAATATTGCAAGCTGTGTGGCTGCAAACCAAAATTTGACGACACTAAGTTTCCGATGAAATCAAAAGAAAGGATGGAGCGAGAAATCGTGGAAGCTTTTTTTATCAGAAGAGTGGCAGACAACTGCGTCAGGAATCCATCCATATTTTTGAGTGACGATGAGATTGAGTTTCTTGAAGGCTTTGTTTAGGTCTAAAGTTTCATCCCCTTTTACATGTGCAGATACCTTGTTCTGTGCGCATGTTCCTTGCTGCCGTTTTCATATTTTCTTATGCATAGTGACTTCGCCTTAGGCGGTAGCATTGAGATACGCGGCGATAGTAGAGGATGTTCGATGACCATATCGTCTTCTTACTGTTTCTATGAATTTAGCAAGGTGTTATTAAACGTTTGTGGTATCTTGTTTCTTGCTGATCATGTGTAACCATATCTGTGCTAACTGCGATGCTACACGGCAAGCGTTTTTGCACATTAAGAGGCTGGTTTCAATGGAAATAAAACCTGGTAGTCAGCGCTTGTGCTGTGGTTTGTATTTGTTTCTCTCCGTCCCAATCGCGCTATGCCTTTTTAATAACCATGAACCAACTCGCCCAAATCAAAGTTTTACTCTTTGATTTCTTACGTTTTGCCGCGACGAAGCGGTGGCGCAAAACTTGGCGTTGGCGCGTGTACCGGCTGCGGCTGTGCAAAATCCATCAATGAGAGTTGCCAGGCAACTTGCTCGCGGATGAGCGCTTTCACTTCGAGAGCAAAGCTGCCTGGACGGGCATGGAAGCCGAACCAGCGAGGCCTGCGTCAAACGGTAGAGATCGATGGGTCAGTGACCGCTGCTTTCGGAGTTCTTAATATCACTTGCACAGTGCGATAATTTCGGTCACAGAGCGAGGATTTTTGGCCAGCAAAATGTTAAAGGCGTCGTCCACTATACCCTTCAGGATGTTCTGGATTCGATCAGACTCCGCAATGGTCGAATTGACTTTCCGGCATAGGTCCAGGACATCTTCAATGTAATTGGTGCGTGTTTCACCTCGGTGTTGTGCTTGTTCTCGCAAACGCCGCTCGGCACGCATTTTGCGAACAGCAGGGCGACCAAATACATCGGCGAGGCATATCTTAAATTCGGACCATGTTTAGAACTCTACTATATGATTATTATACCACAGGCTGGCCACACCAGCGATATAGAACAGAACATGGCTCAGTTTGGCTGAACATGGCTGAGAACATGGGTCAGATAGAACAACATGGCGTCAGTGTCGTCCGCTCCAATGTAGATAGGAGGGTCGCTGAGACAAGGCACCCAGAGACACGCAGTGGGTGCTGCAGAATGCGTTTGCTCGGAGGCGTTGCGGGACATGGTAGACGGTAGGGTACGGGACCGGAGTTCCAGGATGATTGTCTGAGGTTATCCAGCACCTCCACCAATGCCAAGGGTGTTTATTTCGCAGAGCTCGAAGCAGCGCAGCGTCAACGGTCAGGTGAATGACAGCTGCCAAGCCCGAGAGCCGTTGCCAAGCAAGAGCGCTCGATCCACTAGCGTCTCTCTTCTTCGTTACAATATATATATATATATATATATATATATATATAGTTACCAACAGTTCCGACAGCCCTTTCTATGAAAACTAATTTATGCTGGGCGAACCCCTGCCGTCAACAAAAGCCGACTGTGCCCTCAACAAAAACGTCCTTCGAGCTTCGCTTCATTGAACGTCGTTCTCCTCTTTGTCGCCTCCTGTCGCTTGTCAGTCCGATTCTCGCGCATGAGCCGCCGGTTTATCAGCACTGGCCCAGCATTGCCTTGCGGTGCTTTTATTGACGCTTGCGGTGTGGCGGCTCTTTTAAACGCGGTTGGGATGTGCCGGTCGTCTTTTGTGCGCAGTGCTTGCGGCAATATATATATATATATATATATATATATATATATAGTCGTATAATAAGGAGCCAACAACTTCCAATAATTTATCATTTCTTTATTTCATTTATTAAGCACAAGTAATGTCCCCTATGTTGTCCTTGGTGCGTTTGGTTGTTGGCTTCTTATGATATGCCTAGAAAATCGGGCCCCTCGGTTAACCCCCTTTCTTCTCGTTATATATATATATATATATATATATATATATATATATATATACATATATATATATGTACATATATATATATATATTTATATAGATGTTGTGTGTGTGTGTGTGTGTGTGTGTGTGTGTGTGTGTGTGTGTGTAATGCTTATTTTGGACAGGTGGCTTATTAAGTCGCAACAAGTGCAAGCGCCTGCACTTCTTACGAGTTATACGATATATATGAGTGAAGTACTGGTTATTTTTTTGATCTGGCGCGTTATTACGTTTTAAGAAGTGCATGCGTGTGCACTTCTTATGACCTAAAAGCCAGACCGTCGGGTGACCCCGATTAAACTTCGCGACCCTGGCTTTTTCTGCGGCACCGGCAACATCAACCTCGAATAATGGTTTGGGAAATATGAGCCCACCGCTACATACAATCAGGGGGACAGGACAGTGTCATTTTCTGCAATGTAATTTTCCATCTCAGCCGGACAATGCGTTTGGTTTTAGTGCTCCCATAGCAGAGCCGACCAGTTCGCAGGCATGTAAGCAGATGCTTCGTGCATAGGTACGCTTGTTGATATGTGTGCTCATTTGCTTATGTTCACGTACCAATGTAATAGATTTCACGCGCTCATTTATCCACCATATATATATTTTTAAAATTTCCTTTGTTAAATGCACGTTCTGTACACCAATTTTGTTATTACCAAGTGTGAGTGCCCCGCTCTTGTTTGGGCAGTAAGCTTTTTACGCGCCTATGAGTACGGGTGGACTTTCACTATTACCAATGACCACCGCGGTTGGCGCTCGATTTTGACCTTCAAGGACCCCACCGGGCAGCTAAGTCCCTAGACTATGTTTGCCGGTATTCTTCGCTCAGAACCCATCGACGCCTCAGACGCTTGCACACAAGGCTCCCATGAGGGTATTTTTTTCGACTTTGTCAGGGATATTTAGCCTCATTGCTGACGAGAAGCAGTAAAACTCCTTTCTAGGAGACATATTATGGCCTACCCGCATTCTGAATAGACAGATCATCTCACTTCTTATGTTCGTCATGGTGGATGGTGCCTTATATAAACGAAACATGACTCCCGAGTTACAGTTACTACTCATCATCAGTCCCTCCTATCTTCAGGGCTACCGTACTGCAGCAAGTCCATTATGGCGTCACAGTTGGCTACCTTTGTGTTTCCATAACGTATGGCTGTGTGTGGCTGTGTATGGGTAAGTTTTTTTCTTATCCGGTCTCTACCACTCTTCGTTATGTCGCTGCCTGTAAGTCGTGCAGAAGGCATAAAATAACGTGCTAGTCCTCCTGCTGGGATTCTCCGGGGTAGTGATAAATCAGTTCAGCCATTTGTCCGCCTTCGCCTTAGCCATATCGGCCCATTCTCTCTCTACACCTTGTCTGCAATTCACCGGAGCGTGCTCGCAGCAACTGAATTAAGCCTTCCACCTTGGGTGCTTACAGACCATTGAATGTCTGCAATGCTCCCTCTGTGCCCTGGGCTTTACAAGTATGCGGGTCTGCCGTCGCTCAATGCAACTAGTAATTCATGCTACTTGGGCCATAATCGGAAGCACTACACGGAGGCTGGTCGGAGCGATACCAACCTGCCTCGGGAACGACAGTGCCCGGACATCGACCACCCATTCACCAGCCAGTTCCAAGTCTCGTTTAGACGTGGAGAGATATCATGGGCAGAGTACCGAATCCTCAAACGCACTAGTGTTGCAGTCAAGGAGCGACGGCGTCAAGCACAGAATCAATCCGCAATGCGGAATTCCCGGATGCGGCATTAGGTCCTACCAGAAGAGAAGCTGAGCTGGTTGTTGTGGAGTAACATTGCGATAAGAACATTACGCACCAGCATGGTTGCCCCCATACATGCAGCTTAATCCACCTATAGTTTTGGTCATGACATGGCCCACTATTCACTGTACTTTCCTCTATCCACAAGCTTTTCATGTGGCTGCTAAGGTCTTTTGTGATCCGGAAGACGAAATAATAATTTTCTTAGACAGTCAGCATGCCATGCAGTGACTCGCTACTACCCCGAGGGTCGGCAATCTTACACAGAATAAATATCTGTAGCAGCCGGCTTCTCAGAAACCATAATTTCCCAACAAGTGCAGGTACATCACGATAACAAGGTCAAGTAGGTGCTGGCGGGTGACAAGGAAGCAACTCCGTACATCTCTCCTGCCAAACCGAACGCCCCTATCCAGCCCGGTGCATCAGCGCGGCCCAACAGAAGCGCAGCAGTGCTTTGGTGGCGCAAACTCGCATGAACGACCCCCTCCTATTGCCAAACCAGTCACGTAGGGCCCGAGTACTGATCTAGAAGGCGGGCAGTAGCTTAGCGCGGACAAAGGATGCGCTGGCTAAGAGGCGTCTTTGCTAGAAGCGCCCGTGCCTTGACACCTCGAACATGAAAGTCGACGTAGCCGAGGATTCCCTGGTTTGAGACGCTGCTGCCCATAAAACACCGTCTCCCTGCCCGTGGTGCCTAGAGGCGCCGTGCTCATGACGCAAACAAATGTTGCGAATATGCCCAGAACATGAAGGAATTTGCCAGAAGAACTTCAGGCTGCACATTAGGACATGGGCTGCATCCCAATACCGCTATGTGAGAGCAAGAATGGTGGTCTACGGCTGCTTCTAGTGCCCTCTTCCAACCGCCTTTGAAGTCATGGTCAGAACCAGAAATGCTTTGAAAGTAGCGAGTGGCTCTTCATGTGGGATAAATCGCACATGGATAATAAGCAACTGGAAAGCTCCGCTGAATGTGATTTGCTTAAGCGAAACGGCCCATTAATATTTAGAAATGGGGGCCCAGTGTCAGCGACGATGAACTGGAAGTTGACAAATATCTTTCTGTCTTAAAGGCAGAATAATAGAAATAGAATAAGGCGGAATTAATAGAAGCACAAAGATCGGCACAAATTATTAGATTATAAAACTCCAAAGCAGGCAGAAGACTTCTGGATGCGGCAGGCCTCCGTACTAGCTTCAATCAGGGAAATATCACGCAACTTGATATTCAGACAAGGAACTCCTTTATTGTAGACCCTTTTCCAAGAAATGTCCACCCCCAACACAATAAAGGTCGAAGGTTAGCGAGGGCTAGAAGTTTCTTAAAGAACATATCCGGAACGGAGACCTTTGTTGACGCGGCGCGACACGCCAGTGCCAACAAGTTCTCCGTAGCCATAGTCAATGACAGGGGAGAACTCCTCTCGGCAGCCTCGCTGAAAACCTCCTCGGTCGATGTGGCGGAACAGGCTGCTATAGCTCTGGGATTACTGGACTCAAAACGCACTACGGTGTACACGGACTCCCGAGCAGCCGTTAGAGCGTTCGCATCGGGATTGATAGCCAAAGAAGCGGCCAGGATTCTAAACGGCAAATACCCCTCTGACATTGTTCACCACATAGTCTGGTTCCCAGCTCACATAGGACCAGACGTATTACTGAGTCACCTGAACCCCAATGAGATAGCCCACGACCGTGCGCGAGGTTTCGTATGCCGCGACGGGATGGTGTCTCGGGTGAGTTCGGGAGAGCTCGTCCACAGTGATCCACTGGTTACTTTTCATGAAATCACCTCTCATTACAGAGGGAATAGGCAGAGTTTTCCTTTCCCCCATCATAAGCTCAACAGGCCATAAGCTAGCACGCTTCGCATGCTCCAGACGGGGTCCTACCCATCTAGAGGCTTTTTGAACAAACTCCACCCGGACATCGATCCACTCTGCCCAGATTGTGGCACTGAATAAAGCTCATTAAATCACATGCTCTGGCAGTTCCCTGTGTTGCAGGATTTTAACTAAGAAGAAGACTGGACGAAGGCCATCACAGACCCGAGACAGGACGTCCAGATCCTGGCTGTCCAGAGGGCCCGTGAACGAGTGGAGAGGCATGGCCTCTCTGTTCCGACATGGGACTAGCCAATGGCTAGGTAGGGATCTGCAGGCCCCCGCTTAGCTCCTAAGGACCCCAATAAAGTCGTTTGCTGCTGCTGCTGCTGCTGCTGCTGCTGCTGCTGCTGCTGCTGCTGCTGCTGCTGCTGCTGCTGCCGCCGCCGCCGCCGCCGCCGCCGCCGCGGCCGCCGTCGTCGTCGTCGTCGTCTTAAAGGCAGACAACAGAGTTTGCATCCTCGATACTGATACTTAGAGGAAGTGGAAATGAACAGGCTATGTATGCATAGGGCAGATAAACAGTGGCTCATTGGAGTTACAGAATGGGCACCAAGAGAAGGAAATCCCAATCATTGCAAGACAGAGAATTAGATGGCCACTGGATAGCGCTTCCTGCTGTAGTTCACCCAAATAGGTTTTTGATGTGGCACGTAATGATGATGATCGACTAGTTTATATACACTGGCTATCACCAATATTTGACTTTGATTGGCTTGATTTGGGTACTGCACTAATTTTCCGTGCTTGTCTCTCTGCCGATTTTTTTTAACCCTTTTCCATCCTATTTCTGGGAGCGCTTCACCCTAAATTTTGCAGCTGGGTGTGCGCCGTTACTTATCCACCCCCTATTTGATGAACCTCCTTCACTTTATCTTGGCTAACTGAGTATGAGATCTAGCTATATGCCATCCTTCAAGGAACATACCTGAGGCCAGTTTTGGGTCAGGCGATACGTGCCTTTAGTCAGCAAACCCCATTACTGCAAAGCTGTGTCATTGAGTTTGTTTCACTATAGATATAGGACAGGACATATGCAGTTCTTCCATGAACGCTTTCCTAATCACGAGAGTTTTATTTTAGGTGACTGCTGTTATAGTATTCATGAAGCGTTTACATGCCCCCCCGCCCCCCGTCGTTTTAACAGCCATGAGCAATGGGTTTCTGGGTGCCTGTTCCAGAGAACTGTGAAAGTATAGTATCAAACCTTTTAATACAAAATGCGCCTCACTCTTCCTTTTACGCATTAATAAATTACTCATATTTGACTAGAATAGCTCACCAGAGTACTAGGAATCATGATGAAAGTTTACCTTGGCGGTGTCCCTCTAACACGAATTTATGTCGACACAAAGTACAAAGATGTTCCTTCCATGTAAAATGCATTGTCCCTCACAGCTAAGTACTATCGGAATGTTAAGTGTTTACCCGAGCATCACTGACAACTTGGCGTGTTGAATTTGTGGATAATTTTACGTAAAATTTATGGACAGACATGGCGCATATATGCATTGAAAAACCACTAGACCCCTTCTACGCTACCTAGCGTGAGACATGCAAGCAGCAAATTTTATCGATTTACGTGGTTTTCAAGTTGAAGCTGAAGTTAAAACACTGGAGCCGAAAAAAAATCCCACATATTCTTGTATACGTGTGCTTCCAGCCCCTAATAACCCAAGCTCGCGTGAACGGAACGAGGGCGAGGGGCAGCCGAGCGACCCGGAAGGAGTGACGCTCTGGCAGTGACGTCACTCGCAAGAGGGCGCCACTCCAGCTTCTCGCCACTTATAATACCCACATCAGCCTCGGAGCCTTGAAGGGACTTGGTAACGAATAGGAAGCAGAAATTTCATGCGCGACCAGCCATGAGCTTATAAGGGCTGTGCAACACATTTTCTATGGTAAAGCGACAGGAGGAGGTAGAGGGAATACAACCGATTTGATTGAGGACACCGAAAATATTATGTTCGAAAAGCTTGTGACACTTGCTTCGCAATGCCTACGCACTTCATAAATACCGAGATGAGGAGAAATATAGAACCGAATTGATAAAGTATAGATTTAGTAGTGTTTACTTTTGAAATTGTAGAACTTACGAATATGCTAGAAACCTCAGAGCTCTGGTTAAAAGGGTTTAAACTGATAAATACATGGTTTAAAAAGATTTAGTTGGACGTCTACATATTTAGTAGCACGCAATAACGTCGAAGATATTGACAGGGGTTTGATTCATGAATTTCTGGTGCGCAGAGATGATTTATTTACTGCTCGGCTTCAATAATGATATAAACCGATGTTTTAAGGTGCGAAACCAAAGATGGAATGACCATCTCTTGTTAATTCGCGAAATCATTCTTGATGTACTTTTATAGAGATTTCAGAGTATCTATTGAAAAAGGAGTCGACATTAAAAGAAACATCTAGTTTAGAAAAACTATTTCCTTGAATGCCATGTATCTACATGACCTTACCGCACAAACATATAATGCACATGGCGTTTTCGCCTGAAACTGTTTCCCAATAAACCACAAACGTTCATAGAGGACCGTTTTCCTTTAACGTCCACCATCGAAGGACTGACGCAGAAAGTTACTCTAGCTCGAAATCAAGCAAAGCAGTGAGTGTAGCGAAACGTTCATGCAAGAGCACTGCTTAGCCAGCTTGTGGGAGGGATACCGAACGCACGCGGACACCCTTCTGTTCCTGTGCAGGGAAACGTACGCAGGACGAAGTTACCACACCTGCCCCAGGACGCAAACAGCACCATTTTGTTGCGCCAACGCCAGCGGATAGGCACAGTCTCTAGAGACTCGTGCAGCCATAGGAAGCTAGCCGCCAATTTAGCAGAGGGACGCTCTCATCAGGGGGCAAGCATAGGAGTTATTAAACTTTCAAAATAAAAGCATTCTTACATTTCATAACACACCATTTCACCATTTCAGAATACTTAAATGGGGCACTATATTAACTAACGACGCCACTATACGCGCGCTACGCCTCTGCAGCTTTGGCTGCATAGCCACAGAACGTTTCCCGTAGTTAGGATGGATAGTTGGGCGTGTTGGTTAAGCATGATCTGAAGTGAAGGCATTAAAACGACGGTGGACGAAGAAAGAACACACACACACACCCGTACGCACTACCTTGCGGGTAGTGCGATCAAAGTGGTAGAAAGTCGATATTGGCTACCCTTCCGTTTCAGCACAAATAAAAGAACTTGCTATTGTGTTTCGCTCCAGCTTCGGCTACGTCGTTCATATTAAGAAACTGCCTGTCGAACGTTGTGCTGTCCGCGTTCCTGCTGTGCGGTGACTTGCACTTTTGTTCACAATGTACTCAACGGGCGCGCGTAGCGGGTAAGCTCGCGAGGAGGGAAAGAAATGGCTTGCACTTAGGAGCGACAACGACAGAAGGTGGCCCAAAAGGCCGTTCGCTACGGTCAACTAGGCTTACCAAAAGACTGCCCAGCTGCAGTGGAGAAACCAAGGGGAAAATACGTCTTCGCCAGAGTGATGACAAGAACTGGAGTGTAGAGCGTCAACGCAAGGCTGGGCGACTCATCTGATGGGCTGGACGCAGTCAAGCACAGGATACCCGTTGTGGTATTACTTTGTTTGGTTGAATCCTTTTCATCGGTCTTGTTCAGAAGTTCCTTGCAATTATTAATCACTGCTTCTTCGTCCGTCAAGGCGAGCAGCTGCGGTGTTTTGATCAGGACCCCGCTTACAGGCGAATCTTCATTGGCCGCAAGAGCATCGCTGTCGATGGAAGTGTCAGCAGAGTCACCGTCGCCCTCAAGCCTAGCAAACGATGGCTTCCACGCGCCGTTGGATTTGGCTTCTGGAGCGAGAGAGGAGATGCGTTTATTAAAAGAAATCCGAGCACGCCTAAGCACTACTTATGAGTTGTTACTGCGACAACATTAATATGCAATTTTACGCAAATGACTCGTCCTTTCAGTGATGAGTCATGAACTGCTCACGGGAAACGAGCGCGCTCAGAGGCTTGGTGCGGTTTCATTTGGCGTTGCGAAGGTGCATTTAGAAGAGGCAAGCGCGCATGTTCTCTAAGCCTGTCGTTCAGAGAGCGTCCCGTCTGGCCCACGTATACCTTTCTGCCTTTAAGCAGAAAGACGTACGCCATATTATTTCCGCTAAATGTTCCATGCGCGTCTTCGTTGTTTGCGTTTAATTTCTTGGACAACCCGTCACAAAAATACGTAGACTGTGAAAGTAATTTAGCATACAAGGTTTCGCTTAAAAACGGCAAGGTATGCGTAGGCCAGACGGGAGGCTTTATGAAACAGATTTACAGAACATCGCTGTGCATGTCAGCATTCTGGTCATGCATGGTTGAACGTGGAAATGCACACCTCAATTTGAAAACACCAGAGTCACGGTAAAGGAAAAAGATAAAATGACCAAGGAAATTCGACAAGACTTAGGAAGAGGAGAAAAAAATGACAACTGCGTGAACACGCCTTCAGTCATGCATACTAAAGTTGAAATCACTTATTCAAGGAATACCTACACACACAAAAGGCACTGATAGAATAACAACAAACAGATTTGTGTGAACTCGATCAGAGAAGTTCTGCTATAACTATAGTTCATGGAGTCTGAATACGTCATTGTGTGCTTTATACACACAGGTATGATCTGACAATAAACCACTTGGTAGTTAGCGCAGCCTAGTGTCACTTTGTGTCCGCTTATTATCCTGTATTCGTTTCGTTCCCTTGCGTCTTATTGTACCTAGCGCAAGAATTATGAATACTCACCAATTAGTTCAATTTATTGCTTCTCTGATTGAGGCACAACCAGGGTAGACATCGATGTGTACGTTAGACATTCTTTTTTAAAGGAGAATATAATATTCCTGCAGCGAGTTACCGTCCTACGCAGTGCTGAATTTCTAACCTTATTTGTCCTCTCGATAGCCGTATGGTCTTAGCAAGCCATGATCAATATGATTATAGTGAAGGCATTTTCAATGTTTTCGCACACGTCAAGCACACGCAGAGAAAGCTCTAGCGTCTACGTGTGTACGTAGGATATTATACGTAGCAAGTACGACCAGCATTTAACGCTGACAACGCACATATTTAACAACAAAACCCATAGCGGTCCACTGCAGTGTGTACGCCATATAAGCATTACATTTTATGTCACGTGTGTTGCCTGTTGCCGGCACATTATTATTTTTTACTTTCACCAAATAGAGAGCGCACAATACTTGGCCTATCCATGCACACAATCGCTTCAAGCGACCGTATCTATGTGAGGAACAAACGAATATGGTTTTCGTGTAGCGAAGGTGACCATTGTACAATTCCCGCATTTGAAGCCTACACATTTCACGAAAGAAAGGCAAAATTCAAGTAAAGCATGACGCTTGCGCAGCCATCCTTTTGGGCACGCTACTCATATGCTGTTTTCTTTTTTCGCAGTCATGTGTACTCGAATGTGTTTTATTGCTCTGCATGAAAATACTGGGTGTAAAATCGTCAAGTTCCGTGCAGCCTTTAACTATAACGGAACAATGGCTGCGTAAGTTGCGAAGTCGACACGCGCCTCCGTACGCTCCTGCTTATTTATTTCATATGAAAGGCCCAATTTTGCCACCCATTGATATGTACGCACTTTCTGACAGGAATGTGAAGCGAGCATACCCATATTAGAGATGCCGCAACACCGTAAATGGCATCGTTATCACCGTCCGCAGCATAGCAATGCTGGACGCACGCTATCTCGTAGTTCACGGCGGCAAAGCAAATACGTCCCCGAACAAACTTGCTGGACACGAAGTCTTACTATTGCGACAGCAATTATATTAAGAATACAGGCATATTTCCACAGCCCTTGTCGGCGTTGTCGTTATGTTCCGCGTAAAGCACATGTGCGATTACACCGTGGCTGCACCCCGTATGGTGTAAGTGCCAGTGAAAGCATGCGAGGGTGAGCCGAGGTAGGTCGCTTGTCCTCGCGCGCGCAAGGAAGAAGGCAGGGATGAAGCGCGCCACATTGCTCCGCGCGCCAGGTAGTGGAGAGGAGTGGGACGGCTGCTGCGTTGACGCTGCGGCCTGGCGAGCGCTATTTTCTTAGCGTTATGCGATGACTGAAGACTCTAGGCACGCCGCGAGCTCATAGCTTCGTCTCCGCTGTGTTCTCGTCGCCTATTTCGTCTCAAAGCGAGAGGCAGCATGAAGGCCGATTCACTCATTCCTGCCACTGTTCTTCCTCACGCCGCCGTTTTACAGCGAGTATGAGTGGTCATCGATTGCGATGGATTCATGTTTTTCATGTTAGGGCTTTACACCATGCTTTGTAAATCAATAAGCGAATGCTTAGTTTACTACTTTGTACAAGCACTAAAACTACTGTGCTTCCTTCGCATAGCTCTCTCATAATTTCCTATTGCAATCGTTGCTTCGCCTTTCTGATAAAACTACGACTTTTTAGTTTAGCCACCGTCCACTTGAGCCTTATTCAGATGCCGCTGGACACTCGTCAATTGAATGCACGCGGCAAAACACGAGTTTCTCTTTTCTGCCTGTACGTCGCAGGACTCCTGCGCGACAAGCTTTCGCTTTGCCTGGTTGTCTGTGCAGCCAACGACGATCCAGTGTGGCCCGGAAAAATAAAATTCATGCATGGCACTTAGATGATGCGGTACGACCACGTTTACAACAAACAATTCTGCACACGTGGAAAAAAACAGCTTTAAATTCTCAACAATACGGGAGAATGCGACGGATGTGAAGCTATTTCATCTCATCTCCCGTAGTCCCTGCAGCCCTGATCGGAAGGCTGCATCAGCAAAGGGTCACACTCTTTGCTATTCTGCTTCCTAGACGTGGGCAAGGCTTACGATAATTTCGGGCACGGAGAACTTATTCAGCGTCTGCAAGATATTAATATACCACATACATAGACAACTTGTCCTCCGCCATGCATATCGGGGCAACATATTCATTACTACTAAATGTGGCATTAAATGGCTTAAAACGCAGGAGAGCCGAAGCAAGAGCTGTTGAAGCTGGGACTGGGCTTCACGTATTGAACTCGTCAGCGTAAGTTGCAGGTAAAGGCGGAATTTGCCTGTGTTAGTTTTTTCCCGATGACATTAGACTGATGGCCGACAGCGTTACGCAACTGTGGCCGCAGAATGACACTTGCACGATCAAGGTGGTGGTGCTTCGACTTGTATTCAAACCCAGAAAGTTCAAGATGCTGTGCTTCTCGGGCTCCACGAAGGTGTGGAAGCACTAATGCTTCCAGGGGGGCTACATACTACAGCAGCGGGCAGAATATGGGTACGTGAGTGCGAATCTCGGTACTCATCCCGAGTGCATATTCTCACATGAGCAGCAATTACCTAAAATGTCAAAGCGGGCCACAAATATCTTCAGCAAGTGAGACTGATGGGGCTTGAACTGCTTCATCATGGTCTGCTAATTATGGAAAGCAGTCCGCGTCCCCGCGCTTACCTTCGCCAATGCTCCCAAATGCCTCGCTGCTCAAACGCGGTAATGACTTGAGCGAAGTCAGCGAGCGGTGGAACGCTTACGAGCGTGCGGCGAGGGCGGGGTTGCCAATGAAGCTAGAGAGGGAGGCCTCAGGTGGTCCAACTTTGAGAACAGGGAAGCGCGCAGCAAGATCGCGTATGACGGCAGATTACTACTGACTCCGGGGTGTTAGGTGTCCAATTAAATAAAAACGAGCTGCGTCCACTCGCGCTGTATGAAGCGCCTTCATCTGCGCCGGAAATGTGGCTTGTTCGGAGAGCTTGTGCATTATGATAATGCGCAAAATGGGCGAGAGTGATTGACGACACCAAAGCGAGGCGAAGCTTGGCCTCTGGCCCGGAAGAGAAATTCCATGTAGCAGCCATGCAGAGGTGGGAAGAATAATATCTGCCCGGAGCAAATATATCACAACAGCGTCGGCGGCAGCATCCTGTTCTTGGAGGCGCGGGCCGAAGCCCCAAGGATTCTAACTTACCGCAGGCGTTTCTACACCATTTTTAAATGCACACTGTGTATATCACACCGCGTCGTCTTCTCGTGTGTCGCGATCACGTTTGTAGTGCTGCGCTGTATGCGAAGTGATCCGGTGCCGGTGAAATTGCACTTTAGCCTGTAGAAACCACACTGCGGATTATGCATCGGAAATGGTGGCAGATGAAATCGCACCTCTGTGATATTGTAAAGGCAAGGACATTACTAGGTCGATGCATTTGACACAGCGAGGTCTTGGTGTGCCACATTGTTTCTAGATTCGGTCATGATCAGCACGTAAGCTGGAGAGCAGATACTCGGGCCTACGGTCCCACTATCTTTATTGTTTCAGGTGTTGTTGTTGCCATGAGCGCCTCTAGGCATCCTAGTAGATGCAGGCACTACAAACTCTGACGCCAGCTTGGGCAACCATATATATTCTACAGGGGATGTGTCGCTCTGCAATGACGAAAAAGATCCCTTACCGTATCCCATGCTGAGCGGATTGGAAAACACGTCGCAAGAATTACTCAACCATAGGAACCCGACGCATTATCAGGCTGCGCTAAAAACACACTTGGTGTGTGCCGCTTCTCGGGGCACGCCTTTCACGTCAACACTTGAGCGACCTCTGGCATGAATGTTCTGGCTATTATCATCATTATCAGCCTACCTTATGTCCACTGCAGGCAAACACCTCGCCCCTGCGATCTCTAATTACCACTTTCCTGCGCCAACCAATTTTAACTAGGGCCTGCGAATTTCATAGTTTCCTTCCCCCTCCTAGTCTTCTGCCGTACTCGACTGCGCTTCCTTTCTCTTGCCACCCATTCTGTAACCCTAATGTTCCTCCGGTAAACTAACAAACGCATTATATGACGTGTCTAGCTCCATTTTTTTCTCTCAATGACATTTAGAACATCGGCTATACCCGTTTGCTTTCTGATCTAAATTCCTTTCTTTCTGCCTCTTAACGTTCTGCCTAGCATTCTCCGTTCCATCGCTCCTTTTGCGAGGTCCATAATTTGCTCTCAAGCTTCTTTGTCAGTCGCCAAGTTTCTGCTCCATCTGTCAGCACCGGTGAAATGCACAAATTGTACGCCTTCCTTTTTAATGATAATGGTAAGCTTCCAGACAGGAGCTGACAATGCCCGCCGTATGTTCTCCAACCCATTTTTATTCTTATATGAATAACCTTCTCACGATCAGAGTTCCCTGAATATTAAAACTAAGTAAACGTACTCCGCCACAGACTGTAGAGGCTGACTGGCGATGCTGAACAATTGTTCGCTTGTCCGGCTATCCATGATTACCTTCGTTTGTTCAGCATATTAATCATCAGCCCAACTCTTACACTCTCTCTGTTAAGGTCCGCAATCATTTGTTGCAACTCGTCTCCAGGGTTCCTGAACAGAACAATGTCACCTTCAAACCGAAGGGTGCTGAAATATTCACCGTCGATCCTTCCTCCTAAACCTTCCCAGTTTAACAGCTTGAATACTTCTTCCAAGCATGCAATGAATAGCACTGGAGAGACTGTCGCCTTGGCTGGCCCATTTCGTCATAGGTTTCTTCCGACTTGTAGACAGCTAATATAGCTGTGGAATCTCGATATATTTCCTACGATGTTTACGTAAGCGGACTGTACTCCTTGATTACGTAATGCCTCTATGACTGCGAGTATCTCTACTTAATCAAATGCCTTTCCGTTTTTTATGAAAGCGATATAGAGAGCTTATTGTACTCTGCGGATTTGTCGATCACCTGGTTATTAACGTGGATGCGATATATTGCATAGTAACCCTCTCTCAAGCCAGCCTGTTCCCTCGTTTGACTAAAGTCCAGTGTTGCTCTTATATTAGTGCAAATTATCTTGCTGAATATTTTATAAAATACGGAGAGTAAGGTAATGGGCCTATAATCTTTCAATTCTTTACCGTCTCCCTTCTTGTGGATTAGTATAATGTTTGCATTTTTCTAGTTTTCCCGGACTCTTGAAGTCGATAGACACTTCATATAGAGAGCCGCCAGTTTTACAATCATTGTGTCTCCGCCATCTTCGATCAAATCCATTGTTATTCAATGTTCTCTCGCCGCCTTTCCCCGTTTCCTGTCTTCTGGTTATGAATCGCTCTTTATTTAACCTCTTCCCAACTTGGGTCCCTGATAGTGTCGGTGGCAAGCAAGACAGAGAACAGTTGGCACTGGCGCGCCACACTTCTCTCTTAGGAGGCCACGCGCGCACTTTTTATTTGACTAGGTCATTGAGGGTGTCAGAAAGCAGCCTGAAAGAGGAACCCGGCTGCCGCATCACGCGTTTGCGAGCGTTCGCATCCACTGGTGCGCCACGCATTTTGTGGGCCACGCGTGGCATTGTCGCCGACGGCGCTAGCTGGCGCAGCATATTATTACGATATCTTTCTACACGTAACAATATTATTGGAGTACCGTGAAATTGGAGTGCCTCTGCAGTACACGATTCACACATAACTCGTTTAAACGGCAGCAATGCTCCTTGCCACTATACTGGTTCAATGTTGGCGCATTACCGTCGAAAGTCACTGTGAGATGGCTTGTGCCGCAATTTTCATTTCTTATAGCCTTAGGGGGGCCTAAGGAAATACAGGCGGTAATACAACAAATTTGGTTTTGTTGTATCTGTACCATTAAAGAATAATATTAGCCAATCGCTGATCAGGCTGCGTACTTCAGAGTTGCGTCTAAGCAATGAAGGTACCGTAAGGCGCCTAAAGCAGTCGCAGTGTCGCACGAAAGGTGAAACATCGATTGCGATATCAAGTTAGTAGTCAGCTATTCAAAGGAAGGATATTAGTTTTATCAGCTGCATTAACTTGTGTACGTTGGTTTACTACCTAAATTAACCAGCACATGCGCACAGGTAACATGAGCACATATCACTCCATGACCGCGAAAACTCACTGTCAAAACGGTAGAGTGAGGAAGTATGGCAGCAGCAGCGAGCGAATTGACCTTCGTGCTTCGTGTCGCTTCAAAGCGAGGTAAGCGTGGAAATCACCGTGCATACGAAGCTACCAGCATTCGGTACACTTTGTCCACATCGCAGATCGCTTGGAAGATGAGGCACCCGTGGCTTCACACTTTGTCCACGGCGCAGATCGCTTTCAATATACGGGGTCCACGCGGTCGCGCGAAACGCCACGGCAGCCGCAGTAGAACGCCTCCCCTACCCACGGTGCCTCGTGGGCGATGGAAGACAGCGTGCTTTTTCCTCTCTTTCCTCCATTACGCACGCGAGAGTGAGCCGCTATCGTCGGCGAACCCTCGCAAGTTTTCACTCGGACAGGCTGCATATCGAATGGAGTGATGCTTTCATCATGCTTCGACTTTATATGGAATGTCACGGTGTCGTTGGCGGCGATGGCAAAAATATGCCTGTAGTGTTCATATAATTGCTATCGAAATAACAATATGAACACTTACATCTCGATAACTAAAATACAAGCCATGCTCACGAACGCATCATACACACATAATTCCACGTAATTTAAACGACGCGTGAATTTTTTTGTCAAAAGCGTTATATTCAGTTATGGAGCCAACCGTCCCGGGAAAGCGATGCCATGGTTCAGATGTTTGCGGAACAAATTAATGCAAGAATGTTAATGATTGTTGCTTCATAAGCGAGGTAGTATTGCATTCTCCAAACGCTTTCATTTGTTCACTGGGTACCTTGCTATTTTTTTTTAATGCGCGCCCCATTACACGGTGAATGACCTACACTCCAGAATGTAAATTCTGTGAAGGCACTTAAACGCAGTTACACGTAAGGGGGAGGGGAAGAGAAGAGCGTTGCGCTGCACAGGAAGATGAGTTATATTATAAAAAGGACAAAAGACGTAAGGATTTATGCCGCGACACTAAACATGCTAAGGGTGAATTAGACTTCATTGTGCTTGTGAAGCTGTCGTGGGGAATACAGAGCGTGTGAAATTCCTCAGAAGCATTTCTACTGAAGAAATAAATCATCCTAACTAAGGTTCCAAAATCAGGCAGCATATTCGATGTTAGATGGGATTCGCTGTTTTTACAATATCAGCGTGAGGATCCGTGGAGCTTGTGAAAAAACTACGGAAGAGACTTAGGAAATTCTAAAGTGTGTTTGCCGAAAGCCTTGTGGTCAACGCACTGCATATACCATGTTGTATATGGCGCCCGAGTGGAATGCCCAGTGTTCGCCGATATCCCTTTGAATTACCCAAAGGTGCTTGTAGTAAACGAGAGACTCTCTATACATTCTATGTGCTTTTATTCACGGTCACGTTCATACATTCATTGTACTGACATGTTACTTCTCTGTGTGTGCCATGTCACATTCATCGATTGCTTCGAAGTTGTCTGGGAGGATATCTTCTTGTCGGTCGTTCCAGTGAAGCCCTGGTGCTTTTTCGGATTGACGTCCATGACGACGGCCTTGTGATCACTGAAGTGCACCGAAATGTACACAAGACCTTTGGTGACAGGATATGTCTGGAAGACCAGATCCCGACAGCTGCCGTGCTGTGTGGTAGCTGTTGTTGTCGGTGTGACCAGCCGTAATGCTAGGAAACTGTGTAGACCATTAATGAAGTTGTCTGCTCCTGGCGTCTTTGTTGAAATCCCCGATGACAACCGTCTGCGCTCCAATTCACTCGCTTTGGTGTTCGGCGATATCGTCTGTCGCTGCTGCCGCTTTCGTTCTGCTTCCCAGCCTTTGGTAACCGGCGATCTAATCAGTCGCTGTTGGCCTTTCTGTTCTCCCTGGCTTTCGCATTTGATGGCATGTTCAGTCGTCGCATGCGCATTCGCTCCATGTTCTTTTGGCGTTTGGTGTTGGGGGAATCCGGTGTCCACTGCCGCTTCCCCGAACCGCTTGGCACGGAATAGCTGGGCTGCTTCGGAGCCATGCGTCTCACTCACTCGACTGCAACGAGACGTCTGGCGAAGGAGCCGTGGTGCCAGTGTTGCCAGGTCGGACAAGGCCGGGTAGCCCAAAGCTAGAGAAACTATAGCCCAAATGTAGCCTAGTACAAACAAGAGCAAAACAAATTTGTAGACATTATAGACATTTCAACTTGTACATACATTTTCACATTCAACTGCGGTAATCCCTTTTAGCACCACCCGTCGTAAGAAAAAGTCCGTGGCGCTGTGATGGTCGACCCTTGACATCCGCAACAGCGACATCATGCGTGTACACAAAACACCTTTTTGTGGGCACCGGAAACTCAAGTTCCAACTAATTGCTGCTGAGGAAGAACCAGTCGAAATGAGTATCGAATGTGTGTACGAACAAAAAACTTGGAGGATGGTTAAAGCGACTGACAACTGGCCACAATGTGTTGTAAGGCGTTGATGGAAATGAACTCATCATGATGTCTAGTGATAGAACCAGGCACGCTGTTCGCAATATAATTAGGAATTATAATTTTAAATTGGCAAAGAAAATCTGAAACGCCAATAAGTGGTGAGGCCTGGCAATGAAATATTGGTAGTACTTCGGATGTAATCTATGAGATTACTGTAAGTCGGCTGTTACGAAGTACAACCTAATGCTTAAAATTTCAGTTGCTATAATATTAGACACTTGCGATTTATTCTATGCTTCGGAATTCAAAAGCGCAAGCATGGCTGCGCCAACACGCTGAACTGCGTGTCACGTGTAAAAGTGTCGTTCCGTTTTCAATCCGATTGGTTTCACTTTGACTTTTTAACTCTTTCTGTACCGCATCCATTGGACATAGTTATCCCGCTAACGAAAGTTTAAAACGCCGCTTTCGAGACCTTCCGCGCCGCTCATGGACACACTGCGCCATTGGACTCGAATAAGGAGAACCACATTTCGCGTTTTCTAAGCAGTTAGATTCCCTCACGCCAGGTGGTAATTTTTTAATGCGCTCCGAAGTTACGCGATCATCGAAGTAGAAATCAAAGATGGTTGCCTCCGGGAGCGGTGCGTGCGCTCCGAAAGGTCGCAGATGTCGCGATTCCCGTGAGTCTGCGGCTGATTTTACCGATGAATAGAGTAGCAGCGAGTCTCAGGATGCTGCCTATTCGTCGGACTTTGACTCTTATAGCGACGACAGTAAAAAACAGCGCGGAACATGCGTGGCCGCAGCCCAGCACGGCCTGCTGTAGTGCTTGCAGTTATATTTTTGCAGTGGGATACCTGTTCACCGAAAAATTTTTATGTTTTAGAAGATAATGCCCTTTCGACGGTAATAGGTTTTGTACATCGCAAAATTTTTGTTACATATTTTCTTAGTAGACACAAGCGTGTTTTTACAAACTTTGTTCCGTTTTATCCCACAATCTTGATTCTGGCAACTTGTCTTTTTTATGACATATATCTCGTTAATAAAACCTTTATTCGTGAAAAGTGCATTCACCCTGCTTTTTGCTTATGTATTACGTAAAATATTTAGTGCAGCATTTCCCTCAGAAAAAAATCTGGCGTAACCTACAAAATACACCTATTTTCTCCATGGTAGGGAAAGAGTTAAATACCTAAGCAGTTAGACAGGAAAAAAATGAAAACACGTAGCTATTACCGCAGAAATGCTTAACACTACGGAAAACATGAATTGCTCGAACGTTGAATTGCTACAAAAAATACTTTGTTGCAGTTACGGCCACCTTTGTCGTCTGCTCCCACTAATGCCAGCGTATAATCACTACCGCGCTCACCTACCACCGCTTTCAGCAAGCTTTCAGTGAACGCCTACATCCACACTGCAGATAAAAATTCTGATAGAAAATGCTCCATTCCGCATTACCACTTCTTGATTTGACACTCCGAACGGTAAGCTTTCTATTGCAATAAAATATAGGTACCACGAAAATTGACTCTCACTCCGTTTAATCTTTACCTTTAAGAGTGGAACGCGATAGCAATAAAAGATCCCTGACTGCTTCCCACGCTTCCCGGCAACTGCAGCTTATGTAACATAATGTTTACCTGCAAACGCTGATGGCGACCGATATGCATGAAGGCAAACTTTGTGGTTCTTTTTTATCTATCACAGCCTCACGGCATGCGCCGCCGCGTAGGCGAGTGCCATCTGGATGGTGTGGCAAGGGGCCGAGCGGGGTGCGACGCTCCTACTTGACAGTAACCACTTCTCGTTTTTTTTTTCTAGTGTCCCCTGCGCCACTTAGCACTGCGCCACGAAGTCTCATGGAAAACCGACTAGCCGAAACCATCATCCTCCTAATAAGACGTCGAACGGCAGCTCGTAAAAGGGTTTGTGTTCGAGGTTACGCGTAGTGAATATGTTTTTCGTATATTCAAATTACAATTCGACGCCACCATGTCTGGAGGTTGAGTGTAAGTCGTACTTTACGAATTTTCTGGCGCGTTTTACTTTGAGAAATTCAATTATTTCAGTAACGCATAATCGCCAGTCGAAGGGCCTACGTGGTTCGGGATCATTTTTCGCACACATACAACGGTGCCGACGCCAGATTTTCTATGATACGGGGCCCCTAACGCTATCGGGTTAAAGTTCATTTCGCACGCAAAGGAAAATGACACTAAAGCTTACCGTGAGAAACGCGGAGTAGGTCCGGAGCTGTGCCCAGCGCCATACTTCAACCAGACGCCTTCGCCATGGACACACTGGAGCGTGTCATCTACCCGTGTTTCCCTTCTCTCATGCTGGCCCCACGATATCCCGACTCGATTTCTCTCTGTTTCTGAGCATAGCCATGTTAGTACCGTGTGCTGTGCAACACCCTCCATTCACAGGCTGATCCCGATGCCCGGTGATCGGGTGTCGGGATAAGACAAAGATGAGACGAATTTGCTGCCGTAAGTGTTAGCATGGTAAAGCGCGGTGTAAATTTAAGTGCGTCAAGGATAAAAAACCATCGGCTCAGAGAACGATGCACTGAGGGGGGGGGGGGGGGGCGGCATTTCGCACACACACGCACAGCCGCGCTGCCGGCTCAGCCAGGTAAAACATTGCCTTCGAGATTTGTTTCTACTTGATGAGAGTCACCCCTGGAGAGAGGATTAGGGCGCCACTTTTAGCCCAAATAAAGCCAAGTCACAGATTTGCGGCAGCCGAAATATAGCCACGTAGCCAACTCGCCCAAGTTGACGCCAAACATTTCTTTCTGTAGCCCAATTTCGTTATATATAGCCAAACTTGGCAACACTGGGCGGTGCAGCTGCCACCTCCGACGCGCGCGCACTTGTTCTACCGCTACTGTGTGACGTCACGGTTGCTATGCACAGCTGTGCCCCCAACCAACGCGCCGGTTACTAAGGAGGGGAGGAGGTTACGTCGCTGCGCGAAGGAGAGACCACAGTTGGCACGATCCCAGCGCACGGACGGACGAAACCGCGAGTATGAGCCATTAAAGGCTTTCGCCATCTAATCGCCTTGGAGGTAGCCTAATAAGTTTCCCATTACGTGTGCACTGCATGCTTTCTCTAAGCTCAGGTGAGAGGTGGATGCCGCTATATTTCATGGATGAACCATAACAGAGAGGAGCACTATTGGGGTAGTAGCACTATTGATGTAATAGCGCTGTTGATGTAACAGCACTGGCGTATGAAAGAAACAAAAAAAATGTTGGAAGACGATTCAACCTCAAGATAAAGTCAATAAAAGACAAAGCTTCCCTAATTAAACCTGCAGTAAACTAGCGGTGGCAATCACTGGTGACGGCTCGAGGAGTGGCACGACAGGGAATGATCGAGTGCACAAGAAAAAAGCGAAATTTCGCTGGTGTTGGTGGCACATGGTAAAACAGCCCTCTCGCAGTACCAGGTCAGATAATCAGCAGATACTATGATCCAACATTTCCCTTTCGATGAGTGGGGAAAGGGACCCATGAAATTAATTTGAACTTGCTCGAAAGGAGAGCTAGGTGGCGCCACTGGTAGCAGGAGTCCTGCTGGCGTCGAAGTCAGATGTTTGTGCCTGGCCACATACATTGCAGTCAACCGATGCATTCATTGCCAGTAAAACAGTTCTTAGGCACGATGAAGTGCACGCGCTGCTCCCAGATGTCCTGAGGGAGGATTGTCGTGCATGAGCAGGGTAATAGGTGGGCGTAGCGTCTCCGGAGCTAAAAGAAGGAAGTCAACAGTAGTGGTTGCAAAAGTCATTTTGTAGAGGTGGCCATCACCAATACAAAATTATAGGGTTATTGTGCTCTTTTTCAAATGTCTCTTTATTAGGAAATGCGGGTGCCAAAGAAACAATCAGGCACTCAAATTATCAGCATCACAAACTGTCGTGTTTAGCGAAATTCCCGAAAAGCAGTCGGCAGCAGCGTGTTGGCGACCACTCTTGCATGAACCTGTGAAGATCCACTCTTGAAGGCGTAGAACCCAGCATGTGAGATGACCAGAGGGATCGCGAAGGTTGACAAGCCAGCATAACCAGTGATGATCTGTAACGATTGTGAATAGACGAACGTACACGTATGAGTGGAAACGGTGCACAAAAAATCCATGTTACGCGTTCTTGCTCCGTAACGGTGGAATTGCGTTTAGGCTTACTTAACCTCCGACTCGCGTAAGCCATAACATGCTCTTTCCGGTCGCATCGTTGAACGAGGACTCCGCCGACGCCCACGCAGCTCGCATTGGTGTGCATCTCTGTCGGTGCAGCTGGGCCGAAATGCCGAATGATGCCGGGGCCCTTCGTTAGTTGACGAAAAGTGTCTTAATCGGGAGTCCTGTCAAAAGCAGTGTCCTTATGCAGAAGACCAGTAAGGGGATTGTCGATATCAGTAAACGGTGGTATAAATTGGCGGAAATGTTAGCAGAGGCCTAGAAAACTACGAAGCTTTTTAAGAGACCGAGGAGGCTTAGCCTCAACAACTAGTCTTTTGTGGATTAGGCATGATACCCTCCTTGTCTACAAGATGGCGAAGCACCATTGTCTGACGCTCATCGAAGCGATATTTCTAAAGATTGAGTACTAGGCCGGCGTGTTCCATGCAGTCGAATACAACAACCAGGCGCCAGTTATGCATTTCAAAAGTGCTTCCAAAGATGACGACGTCGTCTAAGTGACACATGGAAATGGCCCATTTGAGTCCTCAATGCATAATGTCTATAAATGTCTCAAATGTCGCGAGTGCGTTGCAGAGCCCAAAATGCATGACGTTGACCTCGAAAAGGGCGTCCGGGGTTATAAATGCCGTTTTTTTTATTTGTCGGCTTGGTGCATTGGGATTGGAAAGTACCCCAATCGCATTCAACAGAAGAAAAGTAGGATGCCTAATGAAGACAATCCAATGCGCCATCTATCCTTGGAAGGGGGTTAACGCCTTTCTTGGCAATAAAATTGAGACGGCGGTAGTCCATACAAAACCACCAAGTACTCTCTTTATTTTTCAAAAATATAACTGAAACAGGGAACGGACCGGATGATTCCTAAATTACTCTTTTCTGTAACATTTAGCGAACTCGTTCCTCAGAAATCTTGCGCTCTCATGTTGTTCTTACTCGATAAGGGTTCTGTCGAACAGGCTGTGCCGACGCCGTCTTAATTCTGTGCTTGGTTCCAGACGCAGTAATTGACGGCGCATGATCCGCCTGGGCAAAATCGAAGATACTTAAGTGCTTAGTTAGAACTTTCAGTAGTCTACAGCGCTTGTCCACGCTGATTGACGTGTTTATCACATTCCGAATGTTTGAGTCTTCTGAACAAACATCACCTCGTTTATTTGGAACATTTAAGAGCACGGCGACTGTCGTCGACATGTGCTTTTTGAGGCAAGCAAGCTGATGCTCCAAGCGGGTACGGTGCGTTTCATGCGTGCTTTAAAAGCTGTGCGCGTTCCGGTGGGCTACACTGGTACCAATCTTGAGACCTTCGATCACGCAGTAGCGCATTCGCATTTTCCGCACATCAAGTATAATATATTTCTGCAACGTTGGCTTGCGTCTATGGCTTAGCGGCATGCTAAATTAGGGATTGTCAACTCTTCACACCTAAATGCAGTGGTGCCCACTAGCATAAAGCATGAGCTCGTAAGAAATGTAGCTACTCACACTCATCTCTCATGTTTGTCCCGTCAACTGTGGCACCGTACATGTGTAAGAAGTCAATATTAATTTCACATGACGTGAGAATCGGCGTAAGATTTTAAGCTCAGTTGTGAAAACTTGACCACCGACTGACTCTTGCACATTGCAAAACCCAAAGGCTGCAACGAATTCCCGCTCAGGCCAAAAAAGTTGTCACTTGTCTCCATTGCAATAACATTTTGCGTTTTGATGACCTTTGAAAAACGAGGCTGATCAAAGAAACAACAACACCAGTTTTTTTTCGCGCTACAACGCAATGTCTTACAGCAAACGAATTCTCCCAAGACAAAGTTTTTAAACAGCATCAGTGTCCACTAACGCTAATGTACACGCACCATGAGTAAGGGCTTCAACTTTGTTCTTCAGCATAAGCACAGGCGGAGGCATATCTTTCAGCAGCAAGTCTACAGCGGCCTCACCTCCATTGGCAGCGCTCTCAAGTTATCCGGTGGCATTGACCTACATTGACGCCACGGTAGGAAGCAGGCGAGCTGTTCCTGAAGTTTATTTACGAAAGGTTGCTACTAGAAGGCGATCGCGGCATTCACGGCCATTCGCTGTTGGGCACAGGGGCAGCAAGTTGATCGTACCGAGGCGTTTGGCGGTCAGGAGCTCCGGAAGTGTAGAATGTAGGAAGAGGGCGGCTTTGTGGTAGTCTTCAGAACAGTCAGACACTTCATCACGCCTTGCATGAACGACTGGGTAATAACGCGGAGCATTACTACTCGTGGTGCGTCCACAGGGCCCTCCGGAACGAGAATGACGCTCAAATCCGGTATCCGAAGAGCACTTGCGTCTTGATGCCAGTGCGTTTTGGCATGCGAATTCGCGACATTTTCCAACAGTTGCCATGCATTCAAAAGCCGAAAAGATGTCCGAGGTTGCGAAAAGGAAGCATCCGAGACATTTGGCAGGCGACGTTCCCTCTCGCTCCTGCAAAGCTATGCGCGGACGATATGTCCATGGTTTGACCTGGGCGACGCCAGGTCAAATTAAAAGCTCATATCGTTATTGGCAACAGTGATAACATTGGCCAATAAGCCAAACTCCAGCGTTATTCGGTGCATCTTCAGTGGCTCGAACGTATGGCAGTGCTTCATGAGATCAGACACTGAAAAGACACTGTTCTTGCCGATCAGGAAATCGTACATATCCTCCCCTATGCCGATGAGCAGGTGCCCGTCTTTGTCTTCCTCGGACATTCTTGCGTTGGCTAGCTTCCAGAATTTCTAAATCTCCTCGATGTAGGTAGTGCAAGTCTCACTTAGTAGCTGAGCTCTCTCTTCCGGGGAGTGCTCTGCGCGTTTCTTTTTTTGCATCCCAATCATCGAAACATTTACTTAGCTCATGGACAAAACGTTCCCACGTCGTTAATACCTCATTATATTCAAACCACCTCAGGACAGTGTCAGCGAGCCCGCAGAGAACATCGATTACATGGTCGACAGTGTTCAAGTCGTCGTGTTTGCTTGCTCGTTGGTAATGCAAAAGCCACATTTCCAAATGTTCGCCTGCTTTCCGAGTGAAATCCCGAGGTTCTCGATTGTAGCGTACCAGGAGGCATTAATGCCTGAGTGGCAGGCATTGGTCACTAAGCGTCTTCGTCGTCGGACATCACATTAGGTATCCAAAGAGTAGGCAGTGGTCAATACTAATACCAGTAGGCATTGATTCCAGAGTTGCAAGCATAAGTCCCAGAGCATCTCCGTCGTCAGGCATGCCAACCGGTAAAGCTATAAGTACGGCGAGGTGACGACTCCGGCACAGAAAAAATGGTTACGGGTCCGTCGTTAATTCAATTTCCCCTCAACCTCCACCAAACTTATGACGATGCGAAAGAAACTTTATTTCGTAGGTTTCAAGGAGGGCCTCAGGTGCGGCAAGAAGCGTACTCTCATTACTCGTTCCCTCCGCTGACACTTGTGGCTACATTTGCTGTGATATAAATATATATATTGTCACGTGGTGGTGACGTTGAATAACACAGTAGGAATACTGTGAACGACAAAACTAACTTTTACTGGGCGAACCTGTGCCCACAAAACAGGCTACACTTATAGCACAAAGATAGCGGCGAACACGGTCGGCGATCGTCGAAAATCTGATCAGCGGGTCAAGCGCGTCGGCTTTTATACAGCAGTCGTCGAATGTTCCAGACTAATCGTTGGGACCCGCGTGCCTTCCAAAAAGTTCTACACCATTCGCGTCACACGATGAAAGCTGATAGCACAAGGTTCGGCGACAACAGACAGCTGGGTAGAAGCATCGATAACTTTCCAGAAACTTCGGATACATGCAGGCGTGTCCCGCGCTGTGCGATTACATTTGAAACGTGGTCGCCCGATAAAGATAAGAACGCGTGTTAATACCCACCTCTTATAAATCATCGACCCGATGCTGCATACAAATGAAATTAATAAAGAAAAACGCCCGTAGCAAAGTAAACAAAAATAAGGAAGTTCGTCAGCGTCCGTAAAAGGGTTTCAGACGCACCACGTGGACCACTTCAGATCGTGCGTGGCGCCGCTGTGAATGCGAAATTCCGTCTGGCACGACCCTATAGTCCAGTGCGCCAATACGTCGAATGACCTTGTAGGGTCCGAAATATCGGCGCAATAGTTTCTCACTCAGTCCTCGTCGGCGTATCGGCGTCCAAACCCAAACACGGTCGCCAGGCTGGTACTCGACGAAGCGTCGTCGGAGGTTGTAGTGTCGGCTGTCGGTCCTCTGTTGGTTCTTGATCCGTAGGCGGGCGAGCTGTCGGGCTTCTTCGGCGCGCTGTATATAGCTAGCGACGTCAACATTCTCTTCGTCAGTGACGTGGGGCAGCATGGCGTCGAGCGTCGTCGTCGGGTTCCTGCCGTAAACCAGCTTAAACGGCTTGATCTGTGTTGTTTCTTGCACCGCTGTGTTGTAAGCGAAGGTTACATACGGCAGGACCGCGTCCCACGCCTTGTGCTCGACGTCGACGTACATTGTTAGCATGTCGGCGAGGGTCTTGTTCTGGCGTTCCGTGAGACCATTCGTCTGCGGATGGTCCTGTGGCTTGTCTGGCTGTGCTGCAGAATGGCTTGGACCAGCTCTGCTGTAAAAGCCGCTCCCCTGTCGGTGAGGACTTCTGGGGCACCATGTCGCAACAGGATGTTCTCGACGAAAAATTTCGCCACATCGGCTGCGATGCCTTTTGGTAGAGCTTTAGTTTCAGCAAAACGGGTGAGATAGTCCGTCGCCACGACAATCCACTTATTCCCGGTTGTTGACATCGGAAACGGCCCCAACAAATCCATCCCAATCTGCTGGAATGGTCGGCGAGGAGGTTCGATCGGCTGTAGTAATCCTGACCTTTCAGGTCGTAAGAAGTGCAGATCCATGCACTTCTTACGACTTATTAACCTAGCTGATAGACATTAATATTACTTTGCTCATACACACACACACACACAGACACACACACACACACACATATATATATATATATATATATATATATATATATATATATATATATATATATATATATATATATATATATATATAACGGAGGTTTATTACACGTCGGGCCGATGACGGGTAGAGCGCTTCAACGTGTGCACTCTCTAAGCTCGACCTTCTGCGGCACGCGATGCTGTAGGCAACCCTGTTGCCTACGTCCGGGCGTTCTTCTTCCTTGCGATGGCCGCATATGAAAGAGGAGCCATCCCGGTGAGTTAGCTTGAAGGTGAGGCAACACCTTCAAGCTAACTGATAGGGCTTGAGATTCCGGACTTGGACAACATCGCAGTTACGGCGAGGCATCTCAGACGGCTAGGTGAGTTGAGTGGCTCTAAGAGTTAGTAGACGGGAGAAGTTTGCTGCTGAACGCGGTATGTACCATCATATTTAGGAAGAGGTTTTGAAGTGAGTCCAGGTGTGCGGATTTGCACGGACAACCAAACGAGGGTTCCTGGTAGAAAAGTTTGGAGTCGAGTTATGAGCACCCTATTTGATTTTTGGCGATTCTGATCGTCCGAAATGAAGCGGCAGGCCAACTGATGACATTCTTCTGCTTGCCTTGCAGCGTCGAAGATTGGCAGGCATTTTAATATGTCTGGGTGGTAGGGAAGAACGGTATCGATTGTATTAGAAGGATGACGGCCATAAAGAATACAGAAGAGGCAGAAGCCGGTAGTCGATTGTGTTGTGATATTGTAGGTGTAGGTGACGAACGGAAGGACTAGTACCCAATTGAACATCTCGGATGCGATGTACATAGCGAGCATGTCACCAAGGGTGGGAATAAAACGTCTTTGGCACCATTGGTTTGCGAGTGACAGGTGGTGCATGTGCGATGAAGAATAGCGCATTCAGCGAGCAATTTTTCGATAACTTCAGAAAGCAAGGCGCAGCCTCGGTTGCTGAGGAGTTTACGAGGGTCTTCATGACGAAGCACAAAATGACGCAGTAAAAAAGTGGCAATTTCCTGCTCTGTAGCAGCTTCACGGGCAGCAGTCTCTGCATAGCATGTTAAAGGGTTAACTGCAACTATTCTCCACCGGTTGCGCGACGTAGACAAAGGAACTGGACCATATATATCGACACCGACATGATCCAAAGGTTGAGATGGTGATGACAAGGGCTGTAGTTCTCCTGCTAGGAGGTGCGGCGGAGACTTGCTGGCATTCGCAGCTAGAGCGGACGAAGTTCCAAACGAAAGTGTACATCCACCGCACTTAGTAGCGGTGCTGACGTAGCTCATACGTCTTGAAAACACCGGCGTAGCCACGCTGGGGATCCGAGTGGAAAGATGAACAAATCTCTGATCTCAAAGGCTCTTGGTATGACGAGCAACCACGTACGTCCTTGTAGTGCACATAGTTGCATCTGTACAGGTGCTGATCATGGAGCGCAAAATGACGAATTGGTGCAGAGGTGTTCGAGAGGCCAGCATTGTTAAAGTGTCCGAGAAAAGGTCGGAAAGGGATGCAATTTAGGGGTCATTGTGTTGCTCAGCAGCCATAGTGTCAAAGTAAAGAGACGACAACGAGCGCTCACAAGGGGACTCACGAGTGGTCTTTAGCGAAAGTGGTGAGCGGGAAAGAGCGTCAGCATCGGAATGCTTCCGCCCGGAACGAAACACCAGGCGTATGTCGTGCTCCAGGATTCGCAGGACCAAGTGAGCGAGAGGGCCAGCTGGGTCTTTTAAGTTCAAAATCCAACACAGCGCATGGTGTCATATATAAAAGCGGTCATGTAAAAGTCAATGTAAAAAGTCAATGTGTAAAAGTAAATGTCATATAAAAGCGGTCATATATATAAGCGCCAAACTTGCCACGCGCCCAGACGATGGCCAAGCACTAATTTTTCGTGATGCTGCAATTCCTTCCGCCTTGGTCAGCGTGCGGCTCGCATAAGCCACGACGTATTCTGCCTGACCAGCATGTTGCTGTGTGGGAACATCACCTAGGTCTACACCCCTTGCGTCAGTATGTACTTCAGTTGAAACGTGAGGGTCAAAATGGCGAAGAATAGATGGCGTCATGAGAAAACGCCGTAAAGTGGTGAACGCAAGTCGTAGGCAGGGGACCACGATGAGAGGTCTTTCGCGCCACGAAGTAGTAGCATGAGGGATGATAGTATTGATGCAAAATTTCGAACGAAACGCCGGTAATCAGAGCACAACCCGATGAAAGTACGAAGTTATTTCATTGTAGTGATTAGGAAACGCAGAGACCGCCAGCAATTTCTTGGGATCCGGAAGCATACCATCCTGCGACATAACGTGGCCGAGGATCGTCAACTTGCGTGCAGCAATGCGACATTTCTTGAGGTTAACCTGCAGACCAGCGTTGGCTAAGGAACAAAGCGCGTTCCGAAGACGGTTCAGGTGTGTTAAGGAATCAGGGGCAAACACCACGATGTCGTCAAGGTGACATAGGCATAGCTTACTTTTAATGTCGCGCAAAGCATTATCTATCAGCCTTTCATAAGTAGCAGGCGCTTTGCGAAGTCCAAAAGGCATTACGGTGAATCATATAGGCCATCTGGTGTAACAACATCAGTTTTTGGGTGATCGGCCTCCGCCATAGGGCCCTGCCAGCAGCCTGACCGCAAGTCCAATAATTAGAAGGACTCAGTTCCTTGTAAGCACCCCAGAGCGTCATCAATGCGTGGCAATGGGTAAACATATTTCGGCGTGATCTTCCGTAAGCGCCGAAAATCTACATAGGATCATATGGAACCCTCTTTCTTTGTGACAAGTACCACAAGAGGAGCCCATGGGCTCTGTGAATGTTTAATCACACCTCGAATGAGCAAGTCGCCAACCTGGTCGGCAATGAAGCGGCATTCCGCAGCGGATACGTGATACGGACGTTGGCGCAGCGGTCAGTGCCAGCAAGTGTCGATGTAGTGCTGGACTGTTAATGTGTGGCCTAAGAATGCTTGTGCGGCTTCTAAAGAAGTTCGGAAGAGCTGTAGAATGGTAAGAAGCTGGTATCGCTGCATGAATGTGATATCCTCGGCGATGAATGAACTGAAGACATCCGGAGATGTTGGATCAGGAGGAGAGAGCTCAGGTCAAAGACGGCCTTAGGGGACGCTTCGGCGGCGACGGATAAAATCTGCATAGAATCGATGGTCTCGACGTGGTCAAGGAATTCATGACGAAGCAATGTGAGCAGGTATGAAAGCGTGTTCTAAACGGGAATTGTGCTGAAACCGGCATCGAGATCAATAGTAGCAAAAGGCGGAGGAAGGGCTTTTTAGGCCCCGGAGATGTCGGACGGCGTGAAGAACTCCGTTTGATCGTAGATAGAATCACATGACACTGGTACAAGGGCTGACGAGCACGGCGGTATATTTTTCTCGTCCTTGACGACAAATTTAGCAGAAAAATGAGGATCAATGAAGGAGAAAGCACAGAGCTGGGTCAATTCAACCTCAGCCAGAGCGCAACCGATTATAGCGTTGTGGGAAGAGAGAAAATCGCATCCTTGAATAATTGCGGGGGAGCACCATGCGAGCACTGCAATTTCTATAGTGTACATAACGTCTTGAATAATGACACGGGCTGAACAGGCTGCGGTTGGTTCGACATGTTGAGCACTTGCAGTCCAAAACACATTCCGGAAAGAAGCATCGTTGCCTTACGAAGTGATCGGCAAAATCTGGCATCCATAAAAGAAACAGCTGCGCCGGTATGCACAAGAACGACCGCAGCGACACCTTCGACAAACACGTCGATAATGTTAACAGGTAAGGAAAGATGACTTCGGCATTTCGAAGATTGCGCGGTTCTTGCCTCGGGAACTGCGTCGTCTAGTTTATCTTTCTTAGAGACGACTGCCGACGCATCAGTGAAAGCGAGCTGCGACGTGTTCTTGGCGAATGGCGATTGTCGGAGAGAGAACGATGAATCAGAGTACGAGATGACGGTGGGTCAAATGAAGAGTAGTTTTCCTTGGAGTCGACCAGATCACGTGGCACCGGGAGATCATTGTCGATTGTTTGTACCTGGCGACAGAATCTTGCGACGTGTCCAGGATGCCTACATGCGAATCATATAAGCCCATTGTCGTGCCTCCGCATGGGTTGACAAGAAGAGGGCAGACCAAGGAGATGGGGGAATAAGGGTGGCGCACGGTTGCTGAAATGTTCGTATTAGATCTTGGCGTGGCCTGAAAGCTACCGCAGCATTAGTTAGCGGAGCGGCCGCAAGCAGCGGCTGGGGAGGAAACTACCGCCTCAGCGACTTTACCTTGATTGACTTTGTGCAGAGCAGATGCCAAAGGAGTAGCAGGCAACTGGGTGAAGGATACCAGGGACAACTGTCATGCGACTGCTTCGCGGACGAAGGCCTTTTACCTGTGCGATCAGCAACGTTAGGTTGGAAGCAATGGCCAGGCTGGAGATCGATGCATTGGTTGTAGGAGGAGGCCTCGTCAAAGCTCGCTGTTTGCGTAGGTCGTCGTAGCTCTGACAGAGAGTGATAGCGTCGGCAAGAGTGTTCAGCATCTTGGCCAGTATCATTTGGAAGGCATCATAATCATTTCATTTCATGATGTGCTTAAGGCGGCCCACTTCCGACATGGTGGCATTGACGAGTTTGCATAGATCGACCTATGTATTACGGGCGAATGTATCACCCGCGCCATGTACGCATGTGAGCAGACGCTGCTCGGCTGAGTTGGCGACAGCGGTACGGTAAATACAGCTGTAAAAGCAGCCTAGAACGTTGAGCACGTTCGGAAATCCGCCTCATGGTTCTTGAAACAAAGTTAGCCACGCCCGCGAGATAGAAAACGACGTTGATTAGCTTGATCGGGCCATACTACTGTTAGGAGCGCTCACCTATTCGTAGGACGGAAGCCATACTTGAACGGCGTTGTCGTCCGTCCCGCTGAAGATGGCAGGATCACGCTGGCAAATAGAGCCAGTGCCGAAAACAGGCGACGGGAGTGTATGCTGGTCGGCGTCTCGCATGGCGGAAGGTAGCGTCCGAGTGCGGAGTTCCAGCATGGTGGAGTGCTCGGACATCTGTGGCATGCGATGCTGTTGGCAATCCTGCTGCCTTCGTCCAAGCGTTCTTCCTGATTGCAATACATATATATATATATATATATATATATATATATGTGTGTGTGTGTGTGTGTGTGTGTGTGTGTGTGTGTGTGTGTGTGTGTGTGTGTGTGTGTGTGTGTGTGTGTGTGTGTGTGTGTGTGTGTGTGTGTGTGTGTGTGTGTGTGTGTGTGTGTGTGTGTGTGTGTGTGTGTGTGTCATCAGCCTATTATATGTGCACTGCAGGACGAAGGCCTCTCGCTCCGAACTCCAACTGCCCCTGTCGAGCGCCAGCCGATTCCAACTAGTGTCCGCGAATTTCCTTATTTCATCGCTCCGCCATGTCTTCGGCCGCCCTCCACTGCGTTACCCTTCCCTTGGAACCCGATCTGTAACCCTAATTGTCCAACTGATATCTAACTTGCGCATTACATGGCCTGTCCAGCTTCATTTTTTTCTCAATGTCAATTAGAAGATAGGCTACACCAGTTTACTCTCTCATCTAAACAGCTCTCTTTCTATCTCGTAACGTTATGCCTAGCATTATTCGTTCCATCGCTCTCTGCGCGGCGCTTAACTTGGTCAGAAGCTTATTTGTCAATCTCCAAGTCTCTGCCCCCGATGTCAGCACCGGTAAAATGCACTGATTCTTTATCTTTCTTTTCAGTGATAACGGTAAGCTTCCAGTCGGGAGCGGACAATGTCTGCCGTATGCAATGCAACCCATTTTTATTCTACAATGAATTTCCTTCTCATGATGAGGGCTCCCTGTGATTAGTTGGCCTCGTTAAATGTACTCGTTCAGAGACTCTAGAGGCTGACTGGCGATCCTGAGATCTTGTTCCTTCGGCGATCTATTCAACATTATCTTTGTCTTTTGCATATTAATATTCAACACCACTCTCAGACTGTATCTGCTAAGGTCCTCAGTCGTCTGTTGTTACTCGTCTGCAGTGTTGCTGAATACGAAATTGTCACTGGCAATCTGAAGGTTGCTGAGATATTCACCGTCGATCCTTACTCCTAAGCCTTCCTAGTTTAATACCTTGAATACTAGTTCCCCAGCACGCTGTAAAGAGCATTGAAGAGATTGTCTCCCCGTCTAACCCCTTTCTTTATAGGACTATCATCATCATCATCAGCCTGGCTACGCCCACTGCAGGGCAAAGGCCTCTCCCATACTTCTCCAACAACGCCGGTCATGTACTAATTGTGGCGATGTCGTTCCTGCAAACTTCTTAATCTCATCCACCCACCTAAATTTCTGCCGCCTCCTGCTACGCTTCCCTTCCCTTGGAATCCAGTCCGTAACCCTTGATGACCGTCGGTTATCTTCCCTCCTCATTACATGTCCTGCCCATTCCCATTTCTTTTTCTTCATTTCAACTAACATGTCATTAACTCGCGTTTGTTCCCTCACCCAATCTGCTCTTTTCTTATCCCTTAACGTTACACCCACCATTCTTCTTTCCATAGCTCGGTGCGTCGTCCTCAATTTAAGTAGAACCCTTTTCGTAAGCCTCCAGGTTTCTGCCCCGTAGGTGAGTACTGGTAAGACACAGCTATTATACACTTTCTCTTGAGAGAGAATGGCAACCTGCTGTTCATGATCCGAGAATGCCTGCCAAACGCAGTCCAGCCCATTTTTATTCTACTGATTATTACCATCTCATGATCCGGATCTACCATCACTACCTGCCCTAAGTAGATGTATTCCCTTACCATTTCCAGTGTCTCGGTACCTATTGTATTGTATAGGACTATATTCCTAGGTGCAGCGGTGGCATAGAGGTAGAACACCCGCCTCGCGTGCAAGAGGTCCGTGGTTCGAATCCCGGTGCCGGCAATTTTCCACCGGATTGAAAAAAAAGAAATCCGCGTGTTGATAAAATTGCATAAACAGGCCTGGAGTGTGGCCTGATCCCGGTGACAAGAACCGGTAACGCACTCCCTCACCAGAGCAGGATTGGCCACCCTGGTGCAGTACTTGGCCACAGCCTCCTATATGAACACAACAATCAAACCCCGGCCCTCAATCCCCAGCAGCTGCGAAGCAACTGACCACGGCCGTGGTCAGACCTGCGACGCACCAGAGGGTGCTAAGAATCACTGGCTCCGGATAGGCCGCCATTCGTATATGAACCTGGCAACGTTTAACGCTAATACGTTATCTAGTGAGGCGAGTCTAGCAGTGCTATTGGGGGAATTAAAGGGCAGCAAATGGTATATATTAGTGCTCAGTGAAGTTGGGAGGCCAAAAGAAGCATATACAGTGCTAAAATGCAGGCACCTCCTGTGCTACCGGGGCTTGGCGGAGAGAAGAGAACTAGGAGTCCGATTCCTGATTAATAAGACTACAGCTGGTAACATACAGGAATTCTATAGCATTAACGAGAGGGTGGCAAGTCTCGTTGTGAAACCTAATAGGAGGTACAAAATGCAGGTTGTACAGGTCTACACCCCTACATCCAGTCATGATGACCAGGAACTCGAAAGCTTCTATGAAGACGTGGAATCTGCGATAGGTAGAGTGAACACCAAATACACCATACTAATGGGCGACTTCAATGCCAAGGTAGGCAAGAAGCAGGCTGGAGACAAGGCAGTGGCGGAATATGGCATAGGCACTAGGAATAGCAGGGGAGAGTTATTAGTAGAGTTTGCGGAACACAATAATATGCGGATAATTAATACATTCTTCCGCAAGCGGGACAGCCGAAAGTGGACGTGGAGGAGCCCGAACGGCGAGACTAGAAATGAAATAGACTTCATACTCTGCGCTAACCCTGGCATCATACAAGATGTGGACGTGCTCGGCAAGGTGCACTGCAGTGACCACAGGATGGTAAAAACTCAAATTAGCCTAGACCTGAGGAGGGAATGGAAGAAACTGGTACATAAGAAGCCGATCAATCAGTTAGCGGTAAGAGGGAAAATAGAGCAATTCGAGATCAAGCTACAGAACAGGTATTCCGCTTTAACTCAGGAAGAGGACTTTAGTATTGAAGCAATGAACGACAATCTTGTGGGCATCATTAAGGAGTGTGCAATGGAAGTCGGTGGTAACTCCGTTAGGCAGCATACCTAAACTATCGCAGGAGACGAAAGATCTGATCAAGAATCGCCAATGTATGAAAGCCTCTAACCCTACAGCTAGAATAGAACTGGCAGAACTCTCAGGAACGGTAGAAGCCTAAAGATAGTGAAGAAGAAACTAGGAATTGGCAAGAATCAGATGTATGCGTCAAAAGACAAAGCCGGCAATATCATTACTAATATGGATGAGATAGTTGAAGTGGCTGAGGAGTTCTACAGAGATTTATACAGTACCAGTGGCACCCACGACGATAATGGAAGAGAAAATAGTCTAGAGGAATTCGAAATCCCACAGGTAACGCCGGAAGAAGTAAAGAAAGCCTTGGGAGGTATGCAAAGGGGAAAGGCAGCTGGGGAGGATCCGGTAACAGCACATTTGTTTATGGATGCTGGGCAGATTGTTCTAGAATAACTGGCCACCCTGTATACGCAATGCCTCATGACCTCGAGCGTACCGGACTCTTGGAAGCACTAACATAATCCTAATCCATAAGAAAGGGGACGCCAAAGACTTAAAAAATTATAGACCGATCAGCTTACTGTCCGTTGCCTACAAACTATTTACTAAGGTAATTGAATATAGAATCAGGAACACCTTAGACTTCTGTCAAGCAAAGGACCAGGCAGGATTCCGTAAAGGCTACTCAACCATAGACCATATTTACACTATCACTCAGGTGATAGAGAAATGTGCGGAATATAACTAACCCTTATATATAGCTTTCATTGATTACTAGAAAGCGTTTGATTCTGTCGAAACCTCAGCAGTCATGGAGGCATTGCGGCATCGAGGTGTAGACGAGCCGTATGTAAAAATATTGAAAGATATCTATAGCGGCTCCACAGCCACCATAGTCCTCCATAAAGAAAGCAACAAAATCCCAACAAAGAAAGGCGTCAGGCAGGGAGATACGATCTCTCCAATGCTATTCAGAGCCTGTTTACAGGAGGTATTCAGACACCCGGATTGGGAAGAACTGGGGATAAAGCTTAATGGAGAATACCTTAGTAACTTGCGATTCGCTGATGATATTGTCACGTGGTGGTGACGTTAAGAACACAGTAGCAATACTGTGAAAGGCAAAACTAGATTTTATTGGGCGAACCTGTGCCCACAAAACAGGCTACACTTTAGCACAACGAAAGCGGCGAACACAGTCGGCGATCGTCGAAAATCTGCTCAGCGAGGCAAGCACGTCGGCTTTTATACAGCAGTCGTCTAATGTTCCAGACAAATCGTTCGGACCCGCGTGCCTTCCACAATGTTCTACACCATTCGCGTCACGCGATGAAATCAGATAACACAACGTTCGGCGACAACAGACAGCCGGGTAGAAGCATCGATAACTTTCCAGAATCTTCGGATACATGCAGGCGCGTCCCGTGCTGCGCGATTACATTTGTTAGGTGGCGAAACGTGGTCGCCCGATAAAGATAAGTACACGTGTCAATACCCCCCTCTTAAAAACCATCGACCCGATGCTGCATACAAACGAAAGTAATAAAGAAAAACACCCGTAGCAAAGAAAACAATAAAATAAGGAAGTTCGTCAGCTTCCGTAAAAGGGTTTCAGACGCACCACGTGGACCACTTCAGATCGTGCGCGGCGCCGCTGTGAATGCGAAATTCCGTCTAGCACGACCTCATAGTCCAGTGCGCCAATACGTCGAATGACCTTGTAGGGTCCGAAATAGCGGCGCAATAGTTTCTCACTCAGACCTCGTCGGCATATCGGTGTCCAAACCCAAACACGGTCGCCGGGCTGGTACTCGACGAAGCGTCGTCGGAGGTTGTAGTGTCGGCTGTCGGTCCTCTGTTTGTTCTTGATCCGTAGGCGGGCGAGCTGTCGGGCTTCTTCGGCGCGCTGCAGATAGCTAGCGACGTCAACATTCTCTTCGTCAGTGACGTGGGGCAGCATGGCGTCGAGCGTCGTTGTCGGGTTCCTGCCGTAAACCAGCTTAAACAGAGTGATCTGTGTTGTTTCTTGCGCTGCCGTGTTGTAAGCGAAGGTTACATACGGCAGGACCGTGTCCCACGTCTTGTGCTCGACGTCGACGTACATTGCTAGCATGTCGGCGAGGGTCTTGTTCAGGCGCTCCGTGAGACCATTCGTCTGCGGATGGTAGGCAGTTGTCCTCCTGTGGCTTGTATGGCTATACTGCAGAATGGCCTGGGTGAGCTCTGCTGTAAAAGCCGTTCCTCTGTAGGTGATGAGTACTTCTGGAGCACCATGTCGCAGCAGGATGTTCTCGACGAAAAATTTCGCCACTTCGGCTGCGCTGCCTTTTGGTAGAGCTTTAGTTTCAGCAAAGCGGGTGAGATAGTCCGTCGCCACGACGATCCACTTATTCCCGGATGTTGACATCGGAAACGGCCCCAACAAATCCATCCCAATCTGCTGGAATGGTCGGCGAGGAGGTTCGATCGGCTGTAGTAATCCTGCTGGCCTTGTCGGTGGTGTCTTGCGTCGCTGACACTCTCGGCATGTCTTGACGTAATGGGCGACGTCAGCGGTCAGACGCGGCCAGTAATACCTTTCCCGCATTCTCGACAGCGTCCGGGAGAACCCCAGGTGCCCAGCAGTTGGATCGTCGTGTAGGGCGTGCAGTATTTCTGGACGCAGCGCTGAGGGTACAACAAGAAGGTAGCTGGCGCGGACTGGTGAGAAGTTCTTCTTTACGAGCAGGTTTTTTTGTAGCGTGAACGAAGACAACCCGCGCTTAAATGCCCTAGGGACAACGCCGGTGTACCCTTCCAAATACTCGACGAGGCCTTTTAGCTCCGGGTCTGCTCGTTGCTGTTTAGTGAAGTCTTCCGCGCTTATTATCCCAAGGAAGGCGTCGTCGTCCTCGTCGTCTTGCGGCGGGGGATCGATGGGGGCGCGTGATAAGCAGTCGGCGTCGGAGTGTTTTCTTCCAGACTTGCATATTACCGTGACGTCATATTCTTGTAGTCTGAGGCTCCACCGCGCCAGCCGTCCTGAAGGGTCCTTTAAGTTAGCTAGCCAACGCAACGCGTGGTGATCGCTGACGACTTTGAATGGCCTGCCATAGAGGTAAGGGCGGAATTTAGCTGTAGCCCAAATGATGGCGAGGCATTCCTTTTCAGTCGTAGAATAATTGCTTTCCGCTTTTGACAGCGACCGGCTAGCATACGATATCACCCGTTCAAGTCCTTCTTTCCTCTGAACTAGGACGGCACCGAGGCGTAGGCTACTGGCGTCAGTGTGGATTTCGGTATCGGCGTCCTCGTCGAAGTGTGCAAGTACGGGCGGCGACTGCATGCGTCGTTTCAGTTCTTGAAATGCCTTGGCCTGCGGCGTTTCCCACTTGAACTCGACATCACATTTGGTTAGATGTGTTAGCGGCTCCGCGATGCGTGAAAAGTCCTTGACAAAGCGCCTATAGTAGGCACACATGCCAAGGAATCTGCGCACTGCCTTCTTGTCGGTTGGCTGCGGGAACTTTGCGATGGCAGCTGTCTTCTGTGGGTCGGGGCGTACTCCTGATTTCCTGATGACGTGGCCTAGAAAAAAAAGCTCATCGTAAGCGAATCGGCACTTTTCCGGCTTCAGAGTGAGCCCTGATGACTTGATGGCCTCTAATACTGTCGCAAGCCGCTTAAGGTGATCGTCGAAATTTCCGGCGAAGACGACGACGTCATCCAAGTAAACAAGACAAGTCTGCCACTTCAATCCTGCTAAAACCGTGTCCATCACGCGCTGGAACGTTGCAGGCGCCGAGCACAGTCCAAATGGCATAACCTTGAATTCATAGAAGCCGTCTGGCGTGATGAAGGCGGTCTTTTCGCGATCCCTTTCGTCGACTTCTATTTGCCAGTAGCCAGACTTGAGGTCCATCGATGAGAAGTATTTAGCATTGCAGAGCCGATCCAGTGCGTCGTCTATCCGTGGGAGGGGGTATACGTCCTTCTTCGTGATCTTGTTCAGACGACGATAATCGACGCAGAAACGCAGGGTTCCGTCCTTTTTTTCACCAAGACTACAGGAGATGCCCACGGGCTTTTGGACGGCTGGATGATGTCGTCGCGCAGCATTTCGTCGACTTGGTGCCTTATAGCTTCGCGTTCTCGCGTCGAAACTCGGTATGGGCTCTGGCGGAGAGGTCGAGCGCCCTCTTCGGTTATTATGCGATGCTTTGCGACTGGGGTTCGTCGAATCATTGATGACGTCGAAAAGCACTCTTTGTATCGTCGAAGTAGACTTCTGAGCTGTTGTTGCTTAGTCGCGGGGAGACTTGGATTTATGTCGAAGTCTGGCTCGGGAACTAAGGTCGTCAGGGTAGATGCGGCGGAATCCGAGAGAACAAACGCATTGCTGTTTTCCAGAATTTCCTCGATGTATGCGATCGTCGTGCCCTTGTTGATGTGCTTGAACTCCTGGCTGAAGTTTGTCAGCAACACTTTCGTGTTTCCTCCGTGCAGTCGAGCGATCCCTCTTGCGACGCAAATTTCACGGTGTAGCAGTAGACGTTGGTCGCCTTCGATGACGCCTTCTACGTCAGCGGGTGTTTCGGTGCCGACCGAAATAAAAATGCTGGAGCGAGGCGGGATGCTCACTTGATGTTCGAGCACACTCAAGGCGTGGAGACTACGAGGGCTCTCCGGCGGTATCGCATGATCTTCCGACAGCGTTATTGACTTCGACTTCAGGTCGATGACTGCGCCGTGTTGGTTGAGGAAGTCCATGCCGAGAATGACGTCTCGTGAACACTGTTGGAGGATAACGAAGGTGACAGGGTAAGTCCGGTCGTGGATGGTAATTCTTGCCGTGCACATTCCTGTCGGCGAAATCAGGTGTCCTCCAGTGGTGCAAATTTGAGGGCCTTCCCATGCAGTCTTAACCTTCTTCAACTGGACGGCGATGTGTCCACTCATGACTGAGTAATCGGCGCCTGTGTCGACTAAGGCGGTGACTGCGTGGCCGTCAAGAAGCACGTCGAGGTCGGTGGTTCTTTGTCTTGCGTTGCAGTTGGGTCTTGGCGTCGGATCACGGCTGCGTCGTGTTGAACTGAAGCTGGTACGTCGCGTCGTCAAGTCGTCTTTCGTCGGTGTAGTCTTGGCTTCCTGACTTCCTCGGGACGGCGGCGTGTCGTTATTATGTCGTCGAGATGGTTTCTTCGGCGTCTTCGTCGGCGGCGGAGGATCTTCGTCAGTTCGACGAACAGCAACCGCACCTCCATCGGTTGCTGCTTTTAGTTTTCCGGATATGGGCTCGCTGACCGGCCCCGGGCTGGGCCAGTGTATGGTCGGCGCTGCGGCGAGAGATAGCGGCCTGGTGATGGCGAACGCGACGGTCGTCGAGAGCTCCACTGAGTAGCGGCGAGGTAGTCAGCGATGTCACGAGGGCGTTCACCTTCCCGAGGGCGCGGTGCATCGACGGCGAACCCTCGCAATCCCAGGTTGCGTTATGGGCATCGGCGGTATACATGGCCGGCTTCGCCGCAGTGGTAGCAGAGCGGGCGGTGGTCGGGGGCGCGCCAAATGTCAGTCTTCCTCGCGTAGGTGCGGTGGACGACGGGTGGTCGTGCTGGCTGCGGCGGCGGCGGACGACGGAACTGCGGCGTGACAGGGCCCTGGCGCGGTCGCGGAGGGGGACCTTGACGGCGCGCGACGGCGGCGTAGGTCATCGCTTGCGGCTCAGGCTGCGGCGATCCAGGGGCTACTCCAAGTTGTTGTTGGAGCTCCTCACGCACGGCGTCGGCAATCGAAGCCACTTGAGGCTGTGATGATGGGAACAGCTTTTGTAGCTCCTCCCGCACGACAGCTCGGATAGTCTCGCGTAGGTCGTCGGTGGCCAGTGATTGAACCCCGGCGTAGTTTGTATCGTTCGTGCGGCGATCGAATTGCCGGTTCCGGATCTCGAGTGTCTTCTCAATGTTCGTCGCCTCACGAAGAAACTCTTCGACGGTCTTCGGTGGGCTTCTTACCATCCCGGCGAAAAGTTCCTCCTTTACACCACGCATCAGTAAGCGGACTTTCTTCTCCTCGGCCATATCCGGGTCAGTGTGGCGGAACAAACGGCTCATTTCTTCCGTAAAGATGGCGACGTTCTCGTTTGGCAGCTGCACTCGGGCGTCCAGCATAGCTTCAGCCCTTTCCTTGCGCACAACGCTTGTAAAGGTGCGTAGGAAGCCGGTACGGAACAGGTCCCACGTTGTCAAGGTCGATTCCCTGTTCTCAAACCAAGTTCTGGCGGTGTCTTCTAAGGCGAAGTAGACATGCCGCAGCTTCTCGTCGGAGTCCCAGTTGTTGAATGTTGCGATTCGTTCGTAGGTCTCTAGCCATGATTCCGGGTCTTCAGTCGCTGCTCCATGGAAGGTTGGTGGGTCCCGAGGTTGTTGTAGGATAACGGGGGACGCTGGGGCAGCCATTGCGGTTGTCTTGACCACGATCTTCTTTGTCGTCTCAGGTAGAAGTCCGTGCTCTGGGGCAGTCCTTGCAGTCTGCGGCTAGCACGCTGGTCTTGGGCGATGTTGGTTCTGTCCTCGGGCGTCGGGCTTGGATCGCGGCTTTGCGGGGGCGTTCGGTACATGAACGCACAAGCACATCCACCAGATGTCACGTGGTGGTGACGTTAAGAACACAGTAGCAATACTGTGAAAGGCAAAACTAGATTTTATTGGGCGAACCTGTGCCCACAAAACAGGCTACACTTTTAGCACAACGAAAGCGGCGAACACAGTCGGCGATCGTCGAAAATCTGCTCAGCGAGGCAAGCACGTCGGCTTTTATACAGCAGTCGTCGAATGTTCCAGACTAATCGTTCGGACCCGCGTGCCTTCCACAATGTTCTACACCATTCGCGTCACGCGATGAAATCAGATAACACAACGTTCGGCGACAACAGACAGCCGGGTAGAAGCATCGATAACTTTCCAGAATCTTCGGATACATGCAGGCGCGTCCCGCGCTGTGCGATTACATTTGTTAGGTGGCGAAACGTGGTCGCCCGATAAAGATAAGTACACGTGTCAATATTGTCTTGCTTAGAAACTCAGGAGACCAATTGCAATGCATGCTCACTGACCTGGAGAGGCAAAGCAGAAGAGTGGGTCTAAAAATTAATCTGCAGAAAACTAAAGTAATGTTTAACAGTCTCGGAAGAGAACAGCAATTTACAATAGATAGCGAGGCACTGGAAGTGGTAAGGCAATACATCTACTTAGGACAGGTAGTGATGGCGGATCTGGATCATGAGACGGAAATAATCAGAAGGATAAGAATGGGCTGGGGTGCGTTTGACAGGCATTCTGAGATCATGAACAGCAGGTTGCCATTATCTCTCAAGAGAAAAGTGTATAATAGCCTTGTCTTACCAGTACTCACCTACGGGGCAGAAACATGGAGGCTTACGAAAAGGGTTCTACTCAAATTGAGGACGACCCAACGAGCTATGGAAAGAAGAATGATAGGTGTAACATTAAGGGATAAGAAAAGAGCAGATTGGGTGAGGGAACAAATGCGAGTTAATGACATCTTAGTTGAAATCAAGAAAAAGAAATGGGCATGGGCAGGACATGTAATGAGGAGGGAAGATAACCGATGGCCATTATGGGTTACGGACTGGATTCCAAGGGAACGGAAGCGTAGCAGGGGGTGGCAGGAAGTTAGGTGGGCGGATGAGATTAAGAAGTTTGCAGGGACGGCATGGCCACAATTTGTAAATGACCGGGGTTGTTGGAGAAGTATGGGAGAGGCCTTTGCCTTGCAGTGGGCGTAACCAGGCTGATGATGATGATGATGATGATGATATTCCAGCTTATGTAGTGTATAGTCACGGTGGTCGTGAAGTCTGTTGGTATTTTCTAAGGGATTTACATACGTTGTCTGTACTCCTCAATTACGTAAGACTTCTATGACTGCTGGTATCTCTACAGGATCAAAGGTCCTTTAGTAATCTAATAAAGCTATACAGAGAGGCTTATTGTACTGTGCGGATTTCCTCCTTACCTGTATAATGACATCGATGTGATCCATTGTGGAGTATAGATTCCTGAAGTCTAATTGACTAAAGTCCTTTGTTGCCCTTATACTATTGGAGATTATTTTGTTGAATATTTTATATAATCATGCGAGAAAGCTAATGGGTCTAAAATTTTGCAATTTATTAACGCCTCTCTTTTCATGGATTAGTATGCTGTTTGCATTCTTCCAGTTTTCTGGGACCCTTGAAATCGAAAGAAAGTTCGTATATAGAGCCGCCCATTTTCCAAACAGTATGTCTCCTCCATCTTTGAATAAATGAGCTGGTATTCTATCTTCTCCTGCTGCTTTTCCTCATTTTCCCTGTTTTGCATGGCCCTTCCGACCTCATCGCTAGCTAAAGCAGGAGTTTCGGTATCATGTTCTTTATTTTTCTAACAGAGGTATCCTGACTCCTCTGGGTACGGTACAGGTCGGTATAGAAATCCGCTGCTTTTACGGTACCTTGCAGATTGTTGATGATATTGTCACGTAGTGATGACGGCAGTCGCAGGGGCGATGAAGACGAACATAAGTTCGTCAACAGAAAACTGTTTATTGGGCTGACTTGCGCCCACAATAGACTGAATTACCCGGCGGCGGTGAACCGACCAGTGTGCTTGGCGGTCGTCGACCAGAACGTCCGCCGCTGTCGTCTGCGCTCAATTTAAAGCTGATAGCGAGCCTTCTACATAAAGCGTGCAAAGTAATAGAACAAATTACAATCAGCTCTGTGTGGATGCTATCAATCGGGATAAATCTGGGCGCGCCTTGCGTCGCAAACAAAGCGATAAAGCGGCGTGGCGGCAGATTTGAAGAATGAGCGAGCACTGCAAACATTCGCGGCAATGTTATCCTGCTTATATTACAGTGCGTACATCTTGGTTGGTCCTATGCCAAGTTTACTTCTCACTGATTTCAGGCTGCGGCCATTTTTCAGGGCTTCGCGCGTCTTCCTCACGTTATATTTTCGAATAACACCCATTTTCGCTTTCTTAATTAGTTTGTACACTTCCGCGAATGGTACATTATTTCTGGTGTTGGACACTTTCATTATTTGTCGTTTATTTATTACGTCCTTTGTTTCTTGGGAGAGCTTGCCTACTTGTTGCCTTGGTGCCTTGCCTCCCACTTCAAATGCTACCTCTGAAGCCAGCCTAGTTTGGATTTCATTCATTACTTCTATCTCATCATACCTCCGTTCTAAAGCTGCATACCTATTTCCAAGTACAAGCCTGAATTCGTCTCCATTTACCCTTACTGCCTCTAGGTTGACCTGTTCAATCTTGACAAATTTTACGCGTTCTCTTATCAAATTGTGGTGAATCCTAGCCCTCACTGGCCCATGATCACTGCACTTCATACCATACTCTACTATGATATATATATATGCGTATGTATTTACCTGCTTTTTTAATCCTCATGCCATATTTTGGGGGAGGGGCGGGGTACGTTTGATGCGAGGTGCAGCTGCGAAGCTGACATAGCCAGGCCGCCAGCACCACGCCGACTGACGAAGAGGCTGCCACAACGGTGACACCATGCCAAGCGTCATCTTGGCTCAACCCCTTGACCCTGGCACGTTTACGGTGTTCGATTACTTTGAAGCTTAGCTCCGTATGTATGAGCGCGTAAGCGAAAACAACAGATGGGCGATTATTTAGCCACGGTGACCTACTTCAGTAGGACGTTCATGAGGCCTACTTGGTTAATACTTGATGGATGGTTAAAACTGTGAAAAAAAACGAGGACAGGCGGAAGGAACAGACTACGGACTGCGAGCGCTGTGACAACACACCATAGACAGTTGGCAGTTTGCGCTCCTGGTGTGATGTGTGTTCCTTCCACTTGTCCTTGTTATTTTTTCGCGCAGTTTTAACCTAGCTTCAAGGGGCCTACTTGGTAGGCACGGCGCAGGTCAATTTTCTGATTCATCAGGAGTTAACTAGCTAGGAACAATGCGAGGAAAACTCGGTAACCCTTTCAGGAAGGCAGTTGGACGACGACAAGCCATGAAGAGGGAACTTGACAGTAACGCACAGACGCGAACCGAGCGACACTTGACGTATGTAAAGGGCGTTCTCGCCCTATGTCGCAAGGTGGACGAGCGAATGCCGGAACAAGAAAAGGTAAAGCAGATACTGAAAGGACAGCTGAGGATGCCTTTAACCTTCCAGTGCACAATAATTTTGCCAATGTTGACGACCTCATAAGTGAATGCCGGAGATTTCAAGAAATTAGACCCTTAAAATGTGCATAGCTGTGCCCGTCTTCCAAATAAGGCATCTACATCATCGTGCGAAGACTATTCTGCGATTCAGCTGACATCGTCTGAGAGCACTTTACACATCGTTCACCGCGAGATTGAAACCGCGTCGTATGTCCCCGATGATGATCGATCGACGGTTCGCCTTATTCAATCAGTCGTTCGCGAAGAGTTGGCGTGCCTTGGTGTTTCTAATGTTTGCTCTGTCAACAAATCCAATGTATTTACTACTCCGCGAAACCAGTACTCGTAGTGGCCCTTTCGTAACCCAATGGAATGGCAAAGACCAGATGACAGGTCTTTTCGTCACAAATGACCACGTGCTGGCCATATTTCTCATCACTGCCGAAACACGTCGGCATTCTTATTTTAATCTCACTAGGTAGTCACAAGGCAGTATGGAGCTGACGAGGTAGTCGCCCGCCGCACGAAGAAACTGCAGAGCTTTAACACTGTGCTGAAGCTTCGCCACCTACACGTAAGAGTCGTGGCCTCAAGTCTCCTTATTTTGGAAAGAAGTGTCACTCTTAGCTCTTTGCCATCGCACCCTCACCAGCACCGCAGGCCTCCTCTCTTTCCTCCGTGCTATCACCGCGCCGGCACTTCCGATGCGCCGATTGGCGGCTGCTGCTGCTTGCTGCTGCTTGCTTGCTTGCTTGCTTGCTTGCTTTGCTTTGCTTTGCTTTGCTTTGCTTTGCTTTGCTTGCTTGCTCGCTTGCTTGCTTGCTTGCTTGCTTGCTGCTGCTGCTGCTGCTGCAGCAGCAGCAGCAGCCCGGAAAGCTTCGCCTACATTGATTCCCACAGTGCGTGGGATCTGCATATTTTTTACTGGCTCTTAAAATGCTTTCTCATTAAAAAATAAAATTTCTACAGAAGTTTGTCTCCGGTCTCGGTTAACGAGTGCACTCAGCTTTCACGCATTGTGCTAGTTCAGTGGACAGAGTAAATTGCGTAGACATTGAAGGCATGATAAATTACATTCGTTATGGAGCGCCCTTCGAGGCACCATTTACCTCATAGAACTGTGTTCCACAATAAAAAGAACTTCCAGATCTGAACAAATATTCCAAGGCGGATGTCCAAGAGCATGTTCTTTGCGAATCGCTTACTGGTCGCGAACCATAGCCACGCCTAAAACCCCCTGAATCATCTTTTTCCTTCATCATTAAAACTCGCATCCCTCGAAGCTCCAAAGTTCCGTAGAATTTTCAGAAATTTTGTTGTGGCGCCAGCACATGGCTTCAGAAAAATTGCGCATACGAAACGTCTTCCTCTCAAACCGAAAACTTTGAGTTAGAAGTGACTATCGGAATGTGGCCATTTTGGACCTTATGCTATGTACATCTACCATTCGGTCTTGTATCGCGCAAGAAAAAATAAATTTCACTTACCAGCCAACTTAGGTTGTGTAGGTATATACCATTCATAAGCAGCCAGCAAGACGAAAGAAAATCGTGTAACTGGCGCGCTTTACTCTTGGCTTGCCATAGAACATCATATTCGCGCTGTCTAGTTGGCCCCTTATTTTGGTAAAATGAGCATGCTGCATGCTGTTGCTTCATGTTGAAGCGACATATGGAAACATTAGGTCCAGGTGCTACTTGCTTAACTGAGTATTTACGCAAGACCATAATGCGTTTTGCGTGAGATTGGCCCAAGTGCTTTTGTTGCTGCCTATAATGGTTGATTTACTCTAGAAAAACCATAACGTATATTTTTTCCTTATGTTTCATTAGCTTTTCCTAAAGCCACGCATATGAAATGAACACTTGAATTGTCTGCGCTGTTTAAATTTTCCGAATACCGTACTCCGCCGCGCCACGGAAGATGAAAGCAGCGTGGTCATGCAGAGCAAGCCGCTGAACCAGTGCACGGCAGCCAATTTTTTAGCTCTTCCGCTAGTTTATATGTGAGATTTTTATACGTTCGCCTTTACCTTCACGCCCCCTGTCTTAGCCAGCTTTTCTTGGCCATTCTCCGTCGGCCATGTACTTGTGTTCGTCGTAGTACTGAAGGGTACAGCTACTAGGGGTGACGCTGCTGCGACGTTCCAGGTAGGAATTCCTCTATTGATCCGGTCTGCCGATAGAAATTTACTTGAGGTGTATGTGAGCTGTGTCCCTGTGACTGCCTTGACTGATACCGGCGCGCCCATCTCCGCCAATCGTGCTTACTTTCATAGACGCCTCACTAAAGTATTAACTAAAGTGTCCTGTGTTCGGCGGGTCAACGACGGAAGAACAATGGCCGTCTCAGGAATATGCGCTGTTCGTGTCAGCAGCACCGGCTATCTCACCTTTGTTATTTTTCCTGTTCTTGAAGAACGTCCCAACGACGTCATTTAAGGTGCTGATTTTTTAGCAGCCATTCAGCATTGATTCACTGCTCCGTGAGACATGTTGAGCTCGAATTACGTGGAACTCCTCACCTTCGGAGGAATTCGCAAGCACAATTTGTTCTGCCCTGCAGATACGTCTTGCCCCCAAGATATGACGTGCGTCCTTCTTTCGTCCACCCTTCCTGTGCCTGACGGCTACTATATCGTGTCTCCTCTTCAGAACTTCCCCCTGTGCAATAACATTCTGCATCCTCCCTCTGTCGTCAACAGTACGAATGAAATGTACATTCCTCCTTAATCTTCAGACCATACGTTCACCTTCTACAACAAAACATAGCATTAGGCACGCTGTCATATTGCCACGACTAAAACCTATCGGTCTTGAAAACTGAAGCGTCGTCTCATAATGTTTCTTCACCGGCTGCTTCACCAGAATTTCCAAAAAAATAATCTCTGCTGATCTTGTGTCACAGCACGCTGACCAATGACGTCGATTGCTTGCCTTGTTCAGCTTCGTTTTACTTCAGTGGTAGCCATTTACGCCAGACATTCATTTCGAAACGCGCTTTTGACACCGGCTTCAGCCATCTTCCATCCCGAGGGCGTCCGTTGCAATCCTAGTAAACATAAAGCACCACGCCTGCCGCGTCTTTGTGGACTACCGAGCCCTGAGCAAGATAAATAAAAATACCTTTACGTTATCTCACGCATCGAGGACGCCCATAATTGACTTCACGGTGCGAGTGTTTGTTCCGTTGACATTCGTTCCCGCTACTACAGATTGCTCCAGACTACAAGAACACAGAGAAGGCAATTTTTATACATCGCATCACCGTACGGCCTATACCGGGATAAATCATGCATTTCGACTTGTGTAATACCCCAGCCAGGTTTGAACACTTCGCCACGAGCTCAAGTTGTCCATCTGTGGGTTATATAGGACATCGTTTTGCGACGCACCTCGAGGGTCCTTCATTCTTTCTGCATTTCAAAACAGCGGCCTCCAGTTTCATTCATGAATTGTCGCTGTATTCATCGCCAAATCACTATCCTTGGATATCTTGACAAGTCATCTAGTATGCGAAAAGACCAAGAAAAACAATCTTCCCCAGCCGACGACTGCCAAGGACGCATGGAGCTTTTTGTGTCCGTCCATTTCAAGGGGCCCTGAACACGCTACCAACTTTTCAATGTTTATGTCCATGTTGACAGCTTCACCTACTTTGGTACACTTCGGCAGCCGTGACGCCAGTGGTAATAGAATCGGTGTCATTTTGTCTTAGCGTTAGCGAGGACACGACTGTGTCACATCAATTACAAGCCATTTGCGTTATGCAGCAGAACACGACTATTGTATCACTATTCATAAGTGGCTAGCACTTGTCTGGGCAGTCGCAAAATTTTGCGGCTACTTATACGGCAGGCCATACACAGTCTGTACAGACCACCCCGCGCTGCGCTGACTTTGTTCCCTGAAGGACCCTACAAGGCGTCTCGGTTGCGGAACGCTGTGACTTGAGGAATACCAGTACGCCGTGGTCTGCAAGTTCATTCATTTACACCGAGATGGCGATTGTCTATCACGACTGTTGGTAGACTAATTTTTACGATGTAAGCCCCTGCTTCTGTTCTCTCCCTCTCTGCTTCCACTGACCTCGCCATAGAGCAGCGCCACGACCCATACGTAGGTTATGTCATTGACAAGATTGCGTGCCAGATATTCCACCCTTTCGCTCGGTTCTTCTCCAGGAGAGCACTTTGTATGGGTACGGTATGCACTCTAATAGTTCCGAGCAGTTTTTTTTTGTCGTTCAGGGTTGTTTGGGTACCATCATTATCCTTCCGTCACACGATGAACTTGCTGCTGGTCCAATCGCTCGTAAGATCGCGTATGGCACCACTTCTTTTGACCATGTCTCTACTGTTCTATCGCCCGCTACGTCACCTGTTGCCAGTTGTACCGCAACCGGAAAAAGCTACCCATACTGCCTGCTAGTGAACTTCATCCCTTTGACATGCTTTCTCAACCGTTCTTTCACTTCGCATACTGATTTTGCACATTCCGCATCGCTAATTCAACATCTTAATGAAACTGTTCTTTTTCTTCATCATCGCGACTGGAAGTTGCAGCGTAGGTTTGTACTGCCTTTATTCTATACCTCCTGTTTAGCTGTATTAAGACTAGTGCTACCATCTCATTAATGCTCTCTCGGCACTTTGGAAATGCGTGGGTAGGTGCGAGCCAGTACCTCCAAGAAAATTTTATTGGACTTGGACCTTCCAACAGCGCCCTAAGCCTGTGGGCATCCTTAAGTGCGTGTCTGGTTCCACTTGGCGGCGAATGTTCTCGCCGGATGTCCACTTGATTAGAAGGTTCTCGGAAATGTCGTTTCTTGTTTATTTCAAAAGCATTCAATGTGGTGTGGTTCGCGCAAGTTAGGAAGGACTACATACTACGCACTTTTTCTGTGAATAAAGAACAACTTTAGGCATCGAGTGGCGCCTGACACCAGATAAAACGCCAAGGACCAGTGAAGCTATATTAATCATATCAGTAAAGCCCACTAAGCTTCATCTGACACTCCTACACCATAGCAGGAATTGGGCTGCCTGGTTCAGTGTTCGGCCACTACCTCCACCATGATTCCTACAATAAACCCAAGGCCCTCAGGCATCAGCAGCTGCGGAACACCTGGCCAAGGTGGCCAGCAGGGGGTGCTAAGAACCTCTGGATCCGTACAGGCCGCCAATAGAGAATGTACATTGCAATATCCACCAACCGAACTTTTTCAAGTGAGGCTAATTTAACAGGACTCTTTGAGGAACTATCAGGCATTGCTTGGGATATCATTGGCCTTAGTGAGGTTAGAAGAACTGGTGAGGCTTATACAGTGCTGCCTAACGGCCACATCCTCTGCTATAGAAGACTCCGACGTAAGAAATTATGCAGGGTAGGATTCCTAATACATATGGACATAGCGGGAAACATTGATGAATTCTACAGTATTAATGAGAGGGCAGCGGTAGTTGTAATAAACCTAAATAAGGCGTATAGAATAAAGGTGGTACAAGCCAACGCTCCAACCTCCACTCATGATGATGAGAAAGTGAATCACACTTATGAAGACGTACAATAAGCCATGAGAAAAGTTCAAACTTAGTATACTGTAGTAATGGGTGACTTCAATTCAAAAGTGGGGAACAAGCGGGCTGGTGAACAAGCAATTGGCAACTATGGAGTCTGTTTTAGAAGCACTAGAGGAGAGATGTTGGTACAATTCATGGAAAAGAATAAGCTACTAATAATGAAAACCTTCTTCATAAAGCGTCGCAAAAAAAAGTGGACCTGGAAAATCCCTAATGGTGAAAGAAGGAATGAAATTGGTTTCATACATTCTGCCTATCCCAGCATTGCCCAGAATGTAGAAGTATAAGGTAAAGTGCAGTGATTTACAGGTTAGTGAGGTCTAGGATTAAACTGAATTTCAAGGCTGAGAGAATAAAACTGGTCAAGATGAAACAGCCTAGCCTCTACGCAGTAAGGATAAAAACGGAGAATTTCATGCAGGTACTTGCAAACAAATATGCCACCTTAGAACAGAGAGATGTAGATTAAGTAGAAGTAATGAATGAAACCGTAACTAGGCTAGCTTCAGGAGCAGCAATCGAAGTTGGACGCTACGCACCAAGGAAACCAGTAGGTAAGCTCTCCCAAGCAACAAAGGACCTACTAAAGAAACGGCAAATAATGAAACAGTCCAACTAAAGAGATAAGATAGAATTGGCGGAACTGTCAAAACTGATCAACAAGGAGGAAATAAACGATATTCGAAATTATGATGTAAGAAAACTGAGGAAGCAGTAATAATGGATGTAGCATGAAATCAGTGAGAAGAAAACTCGGCATAGGACAAGCCGAGTTGTATGCACTGAAGGACAAGCAGGGCAACATCGTCATCAATTTTGAAGTTGTAAAAGCAGCAGAAGAATTCTATACTGACCTGTACAATACCCAGAGCAGCCAGGACCTCCACTGGTACCAGTAATGTACAGTTTAGAGAGGCTCCTTTTATAACTTGCGCGGTAGTTATAAGGGCCTTAGAAAACATGAAACGAGGAAAGGCGGCAGGTGAAGATGAAATAACAGTCGATTTATTCAAAGATGGACGAAATATCATGTTTGAAAAGCTTGCGGCCCTTTATACGAAATGTCTCAAGACTGAAAAGGTCCTAGAGAACCGGAAGGATGACCGCATTATAGTAATCCACAAAAACAGAGACATTAAAAAGTAGAAAAATTATAGGCCCATTAGCTTACTACCAGTATTGTATCAAATATGTACCAAGATAATTTCCCATACAATAAGCCAACACTTGACTTCAGCCAGTCAAGCGAACAGGTTGGCTTCAGGAAGGGATACTGTTCAATGAATCTCATCAATGTATTCAATCAGGAAATCGAGAAATCTCCATAGTGCAGTCAGCCTCTATACATGGCTTTCATAGATTACGAAAAGGCATTTGATTCAGTAGAGATACCAGCAGTCATAGAGGCATTACTTAATCGAGTAGCACAGAAGGCTTACGTAAGTATCTTGGAAGATATGTAGAAAGATTCTACAGCTGCATTAATTCTCCACAGGAAAAGTAGGAAGAAAAGTAAAAAGAAGGATCAGGCAAGGAGACAATCTCTCCAATGCAGTTCACTGCGTGCTTGGAAGAAGTATTCAAGCTAATAGATTGGGACGACTTACGAGTAAGGAATAGCGACGAATGTCGCAGCGACCTTCGGTTTGCAGATGACACTGTCCTGTTCAAGAAAACTGGGGAGAATCACCACAATCGAATGAGGATCTTAACAGGGAGAGTGTAAGAGTGGGGTTGAAGATTAATATGCATAAGGACAAGGATAATGATGAGTAGCCGGGCAAGGGAATAAGAGGTGAAGATCGCCAGTCAGCCCCTACAGGTTGTGAAGGAGTACGTTTATCTAGGTGAAATAATCACAGGGAACCCTGATCATGAGAAGAAAATATGCCGCATTATAAAATTGGGTTTGACCGCATACGGCATACATACTGAGATCAATACGGGAAGCTTACCATTATAACTAAAGAAACGTGTGCTATCAATGCCTCCTACCGGTGCTAAGATAAGGAGCAGAAACTTAGAGACTGACAAAAAAGCTCGAAAACAAATTAAAGACCGCACAAAGACTGACGGAACGAAGAATGATAGGCTTAACGTTACGATAAACGAAGAGAGCAGTGTGGACCAGACAGCAAACAGGCATAGGCAATGTTCTAATTGAGATTAAGAGAAAGAAATGGACCTGGGCAGGTCATGTATTGCATCGGTTAGATAACAAGTGCAACATTGGGGTTACAGAATAGGTGCCAAGAGAAGAGAAGCGCACTTGAGGACGGCAGAAGACTAGGTGGGGGGATGAAATACGAAAATTCGCCGGCCCTAGTCGGAATTGGTTGATGCATTACAGTGGTAATTGGAAATCGCAGGGAGAGGCTTTCGTCCTGCAGTAAACATAATATAGGCTGCTGCGGATGATTAACGGAAATGGTGAGTGGTGCCTTTTTTCTGGTTTTCGGGGGTTGTTGCGCGTCTGTTTCACACCAGTTGCGTCCTAACTAGCCTGTCAGCAAGATTTCCTCAGCTATATTTGCATGTATGTATGTATGTATGTATGTATGTATGTATGTATGTATGTATGTATGTATGTATGTATGTATGTATGTATGTATGCATGTATGCATGCAAGCATGCATGTATGTATGTATGTATGTATTGTCCTCCTCTGCAGCGCGCACGGGGAAACCCTTTGAGACGCGCGCTACAACAGAACTCGCCGCATAGAGCATGCGCACCGATCATGTTAGCGTGAGAACTCGCGTGGGGGCTGCCGGGAAGGCGGCTGCCCGATAAGAAGGCAGCAGAGACGGCACTAGGGGCTTTTTGGGGCGCGGGCCTGTTGAGGCACTGGTGGGGCGCGGCCGTCTAGGTTTATCCCCGAGCGTGCTGCGGAGCGAGGGAAAAGCTTTTTCCCATTATGTGCGTGTGAAAGAGTGCTTCCGTTGTTCACTGTTGCAACTGTGTCTCCGCGCCCGGTTCGGTGCTTGCTTGCTTTTTCGCCTTACACATTCTGTTATCTACCGTAAGGTTGTGGTGATTGATGGTTTGTAACTGCTGTTCTTCCGTCCTTCCCGTTTGTTTCTACATTTGGTTGCTTCGCTTTTCTGCTGCTTGCTTCTTCGCCTTGTTCTTTTCTGATATCGGCCGCGAAACTGCGGTAATTGTTTGATTGCTTCATTACATCGTCAATTAAAGCGTTTCTCTTCTTTGCGCCACTGGTCCTTTGTCGTGCTGGTCGCGGTTCAAGGACTTCCTGAGCGAAGGCGAGGGACCTTCAGTAAGTGTGTATGTACTATGTATACATCATGAGAAGAAAATACATGCATACACACGCACCATGTATGTATGTATGTATGTATGTATGTATGTAGGTATGTATGTATGTATGTATGTATGTATGCATGCATGTATGTATGTATGTATGTATGTATGTATGTAGGCATGTATGTATGTATGTATGTATGTATGTACAGTTGCTTGAATGTGTTTTTATCCATATATAGCTGAGCGCGAGAACAGGGGGTTGGGGCTGCTCGGTAATTTTTACATTTAAACCCGACATCATTGAGCTTTCCCGTGACCTTAGGTTCTTCATAGCAGGTTGGGTGATACGGTACGATTCGTGTTCACCTGCGGTGGGAACAAATCAGCATGAACGCGATAGCGCACGAGCGCTAGCTCGCCAATGCAAGTTGATTGCTTTAGTTGATAAACCAGTTTGCTGCAGCTCTTTAAACACTGACAATGCACTTTCAATCCTAAGCCAGCGCTATTGCTTTCTGTCCAATTAGCCCGATTTCTTGGCGCCGCAAGCAAGCATGCTCACCCCTTCTCTATTCCATTCCTCAGTGGTTTTGTAAGGGGCACAGCTCCCTCTCAGGCGGCCGCATTTACTGTTCGCTCGCACTTGAATGGCTGATACGTCAGGTGAAAACAAAAGCCCATGCCACTTACTGAGTGCTTCCGTTGCTTTCAAGCGTCTGGCAATCTCGTTGGCCACGGCGCGCATCAGCTCATCGTTGTAGTCACTCTTTGGTGCGTACACGATGTGCATCACTTCAGGCGGCATGAAAGCGGAGTTCACATTCACCGTACCAGAATCCTTGCTGACCGGCGTAGGCCGTTTATGGGAATGCGCCACCAAGTAAAATAAGATAGCCGTGAAGAGAATCCCGAACACCGACCTACAGGCGCGGCTACGCCTGCCCTGCACGCACAACGTGCGCCATAAGAACGTCTTCACGTTGCCCAACATCGAACAACGTCAGCTCTTGGGGATGCCTGAGGACTGGCACTGCTGAAGACGAAGATGCCGGCCAGAACACAGGCTGGGATGTCCTGAAAAGAAGCGGTTTAAGGAGTGTTGAAGTCGCAACGGTACGCAGGTCGTCACGTTTAGTATGTATATTTACCTCTGATCGCGATACTATTGGACGCACCGAAATTCAAATAAACACGATAAACGTTAGCTCCCCTATTGTACCTGCGACTTTGTAGCATTCTACTTCTTCTGAAACAGAGTTTGCTTAGCTCCGATGTAGATGTTTAAGGTTAGAGACGTTTACGGGGCGTTGTTTCTCACCCTCGGGCCACATCTCAGCATCACCGCCCGAGGGTGAGAAACAAGCACATCTCAGCATCACATCTCAGCATCAAGCCCGAGCATGTCAAAGAAACGAGCACTTGCAACGGAATTTTAAAAAATACCGCTGAAAGGGCTCTTCAGAGAGAAGAGTTGGCTGGGCGATGTTGTGTAGACCCGCTTCACAGCACTTACGTTGGCGCTGGCATGTTTGTTTACGTGGTGATGCATCCATTGATTTCCTCGTTGATTTCCGTTGAACCCGTGTTTACAACTGAAGTGTGTGGCGCCCGGTGCGGCTCCGTAAAGCTCTTTTTCGGCAGATATCATAGACGATGGATGACGACAAGGTTGCAAGAAAGCTTCAATATACATGTAAGCGATTCTGTATGTCATGTCTGCCCGCCATGGTTGCTTAGTGTGCATGGTATTCAGCTGCTAAGGCCGAGGTCCTGGGATCGAATCCCGGCGACGCTGGCCGCATTTTGATGGGGACGAAATGCGAAAACACCCATGTGGATATATTTAAGTGCACGTTAAAGAACCCGAGGTGGTCCGAATTTTCGGCGAGACGGAAATGTAGGCAGGTGTTTTCGCATTTTGCCCCCATCGAAGTACAGCTGCCGTAGCCGGTTTTCGATCCCGCTACCGGCCAACACCATAGCCACTAAGCAACTACGGCTGGCGACGTGTGCCTCAGGTTCAGGCAATGGTTCTTGCACGTAAAACCCCATACTCTCTTAATGTGATTGCGTTTTGCCCAAATGGTGAATGTATGGTGCGTGTACTAAACTTTATCGTGTATTCGAAGCTGTCCAAATTGCTGCTTACGAATTGCATCAAGATTATAACGCTTTGCTGTATCGTTCTTTTTTGGCAAATGCATTGAAGCAGCTTGTCACGTTTCTGCCTCAATTGAGTTTCCCGGTGCAAACACTATCTGCTTGTGTACTTTCTGCCCGATCGCTCGTCGATGCGCTCAGTTGCGGCAGGTTTGTTCGTATCGAGTACAATGCATGGAGCGTAGGTCTTCTGCACATTGGTATAGCTTGTATCGAAAACGTATTATCGCTAGTCGCTCGCCGTGCAGCGTCGCGAAACGTTCAGCTACGAACATTCGCATATGGTCACTTGGGTCGCCATCGGCCATGCTTCACCGCATTGATTCAAGTCTTAGCCCGTTCACTTATTTTCGATCCGCTGATAATAGAGTGAGCAAAAGTGTGCGCGTTAGTTGGTGCGGATGTGTGTAAATAATTATGCGAGAAGCTTACTTATTAAGGAAAAGGCTCCATTATTTGTCACTGTGTAACGACCTTTCCTCACTCTTATCGATGTGCCGCGGTTGAAGCACTTTGTTTGGAGGTTAGTGATACAGCGCTGATGGATGAGTGAATTTCTTAATCCCCGATGAGAGCCGTGCATCGCAAAGGGCAGGCGACACAGGCAGTCTTTATGTAGCAGGGTCAGTGAACGTACACTCACGTAATAATTCCATCTCCTAATAAGTAAGTCACTACGGAGGAAACTGCCGCACAAGTCTTTACTCAGCAATTGCACATATTGCAGCACTGGTTGTATGATGACTTGTGAAAGCGAAAGTGCATGAATACAGATCCATTACTGTTTCTGCCCTCTACTGTGCGAGTGCAGAGGCAGTAATAGATTTGTATTCGTGCGCTTTCGCTGAGGTGACTTGCGGAGCGCCACCGAAAGTGGCATCTCATTTCATAGAGCACACTGCTTCGCAATGAGGGCATGCACAAGCTGAAAGCGCTCGATAATTTTATACTGCCATGGAGAAGTTTCATGATATGCAAATTGATAGAGTCTTCCCTGCAGCACTAAGCAGCCAATGCTCCACCGATCGGTGGGCAACCATGTTGAATTTAATATTTCCTTATGGAGAGGAGCTGTCTCCGGCTATACCGAAAAAAAGAATTCAATTTGGCTTGGAATCTGAATGCAGCTTTAGTAATGCGAAAGATTTTATTTATTTATTTATTTATTTATTTATTTATTTATTTATCTATATATTTATACATTAGCAGCAGACACCAACAGAAGCCATATTGTGGGCGACCGGAGAACTGTTTAGGACAGCTTGAGGAGAAATGGGCGCAACACTGAGCAGCACATGGAGAACTGGTGACGAGTGCAGTACACACCGACACCAAACAATGCACTGGAACAACAACCTTTCACTTGCAGTTTCTAGAAATTAGATATGTGCATGCAAATGGGCAGACAAAAAGAAAAACGACTTCAAATATACATGAGGTCGCCACAGAGCCATATAGCAGTACAATGTCACACAATGCCGAAAAAAGAAGGCACTAAAAACAGAGTTGTATCACAAACTAGCAGGAATGCCTTACGGAGGCCTGCAATTTAGGAGCGAGCTTCTCAGTTTGCCTAATTAATTAATAGTCAAGTCAATGTTTTTCACAATCATTGTACATGGTTTACATCCCGGTGGGCAATAACAATTGCATCCTTTCTTTGCCCGACTTTCTGTGGCTTTTTTAAAAAGTCACCTGTTCCGGATTCCATCAGTTATATCTGGTTACATTTTCTTCTAGTTTGTATGTATAGCTTAATATATATTTCATCATTATTTGGTACTACAAGTTTGTAGTAACGGAATAGTTGATAAGTGTGCATCGAAAAAGGCGGAATAATATTACGCTTACGTAAAGGGCGTTGTGTGCGCAAGGAATATTCTTTTAGGCGGAATATTCTTTTTTTTTTGTAAACGTGTCGTTCTTTACGGATTTCACACTTGAAGAGGTCATTCTCTAGCATTTTGTTGACTGACCTAGGAAAATAATGAGAGTGGCGACCCACTATGACCACGATTCTAGTCAATTTAGCGACAATATACTTAACATGGGCATCCCAAGTCATGTGTTCGCAAATGGCACTACATCTAGTTTACTGTCATTTAGCCTAATGCAAGGGCACGTAACACATTTGTCACGTGGACGGAGCAGCATTGGTTTGCATGAAGTTTGTTATACGTGCTGGAGGATGCGCCTCAGCGCGCAGCGAGTTTTTCCCATGAATGTATGGATAGATGGATGGATGTTATGAGCGTCCCCTTTGTAACGGGTTGGTGAGTTGCGCCACCAAGCTCCTGCTATCATACTGCCCAATGTCCCACCTAGGTTAAACAATCAAAAACAAAAAAAATTACCACACACGAATTTTCTGATCCCCTATTGCGAACTGTGTTTTTGTACGTCTCCTTTTTTTGTCGTTTCCTTACTTGTGTTCCACCAATCCTCAAATCGCCTCCTACTAATGCCTATTGCGGACATGTCAACTTTTCCACTGCTCCCGCTAAACCAAAGGGCTTAAAGGAGGCCAGTCGTGCCTAAATCAACCGCTTGGTAGACGTCTTCACATTCTAATGAAACCTGCTCCATAGTTTCCGTAGCTTTATTGCAGCAAGCACATGCTTCTGCTACATTCTTATATCTCGCTTTACAGGCGGGTGTTCTAAGGTATCCCTATCTCGCTTCGAAAAGTAATGAGCTTCCCTTTGAGTTATCATAAATTGTTTTTTTCCTGATTTCGTTTTTCCTCTTAAGTAGTTACTCATGGCAGGTTTATTTTCAAAGCAGTGGCCGAATTAACGGGGCCTACGACAGATGATGCGGTGGCCAACGACACCAGAAAAAAGCTAAAGAGAATACAGGACAATGGGGCAAATGTTGAAATCCTATGGACACCGGGGCCCACCGGCACGGATGGGGGAAACGCAGCCGCTCACGCAGCTGCCGCGCAAGCGGGTGGGCTTGATTACGCGTACAGCTCCCCACACTCCATTTCCTCGACAAACACCGCGGACCAAACTCCATACCTAAAGATATTGGACGCAGGCTCTCCTAACAGAGCACTGATGCATTACATTCGTACTAAAATAAAAGCAGACAGTAAACGGAGATTATTAGAATCTACACCAGTACATGTGTTTGACGACAAGGGCGGGCTTACCCGCACGGAAGAGGTTTTCTTGAATAAGGTTATGGCCAACGCTGCATACACACCACACATACTTGAGAAATGGCACCAACCCAGACAAGCTACGATTGCGAAGACTTACACCCGATGTACACATTGCCAGGAGTCATGCAGAGCAGACTTGCAACACCTCATTTGGAGCTGTGCAGCTTTTTCACAAGGGAGATCCAACATTCAGCATCTACTACACGGAAACACTAGAACACTAGGAATTGCAATACAAACTAACCCAGAAACACAGAAAGCCATTGCGACATATGGCAGACAAAGTGGCCTGTTTCGAGTAGTGTAGAAGGGGTCGATCAGCCCATGTGAGAGCAGCGGACCTGAACATGCACCTGAGCCTGCATAAAGCGGAAGATCCCAGACTGAAATGAAGTGTTTCAGCCAACAGTCTGGGTACCCACATTCCCTTCCCTCCTAATCTCCATCAGCGGCCTAGAGCCGTCCCCTTCCTTAAAATAGAGGCTTTATTCATTAATTCATTGCCGCCAATCAGGACATTATTTCAGCCTCTCTGACTTTCTCCTTTACCTTCTTTGTTTCTGTGTTGCCCACCCTACAGGCCGCATACTTGCTGGTAAGCTTCCTAGCTATTTTCCTCCACTCTGAATCAATGTTTTTCCTGCACACATACCTGAACACTCTCCCAGCCCATTCACTTTCTTCCATATTCCTCAGCGGTTCTTCATACTCAATTTTACTGCGAGCTTCCCTCACTTCAAATCTAGTCCAGCCCATTTCACCCTGCTCACCTTCATTTGTAGTCTTCCTGTGAGCGTCCAATGCCAGGTGACCCACTGACCTTTGGTTCCCATCGAGTCCTGATTGTACGCCTGATTTAAAGCAAAGAACCGCATTTTCAAAAGTAAGTCCTAGAACCATTACACGCATGGACCGAGAAGGAGTACCTGGAAGCCGCTGCATAGTTCTTCTGGACGGCCCGTCGCTGGTATTGCTGTAGCAGGCTTCGTGGGATCCTCTCCCTCTTGTCCGAGGTATAGTCGGGCGGACCGTTTCTACACTCCCAGAGCACGTGTGCGAGTGTCACCATGTCACCGCACGAGGGGCACGCATCCTGGGGATAGACGTCCGGCTAGATGATGTGTAAAGTAGTGGGCTGGGATAGGTATGTGTCTGTAACAAGTGTAGCGTACGCGCCTGCGGCTTGTTTAGTTTAGGGTGCAGGGGCAGAAAGAGACGTCGTCCCAAGTAAAAGTGTTTAGTGATTCCGTTGCACGTTACTGGGGCGTCCCTGTTCACCTCCAATTGGCGAGACGCCGCTGCCCGGGGGTGACGGAGCGCGCGGTAAGCGCTTGCGCAGTGTTGTGGACTGTCTTGTTGAGGTTGGGCGGGGCGCCCAGGATCCGAACCAGGTAGGCGAGAAACCAGATGATGGGGTGCTGCGTGAGGGTGCTCGGATCAGTGCCGCGGAGAATGCGTAACGCCTGGTCGGAGACGGCCCCCCTCTCGAATGCTTTGATCGCCGTTCTCGAGTCAGTGAATATTGTCGCAGCCTAGTAGAAGACGGGAAAGCCGGCGGCGAGGACGTATGGAAGCGCTTTATCAGAGCAGTCAATGCGACGTCGTTGTCGTCTCTGTTTTTTCCACTCGTGCGCTACTTCAGCGTCGTTCTTATCGCCTGGCACATACCCGCGGCGACCATATAGGATGTGGCATTTGCCCCCCCTCCCCCCTTTGAAGAAAGAGGCATCGTCCCGATGCACCAACGTCCCGATGCACCAACGTCCGAAGGCTGTGCACAGACGGTGCAAAGTTGAGGTCATGAGGAAATGTATGGCTTCATACGAAGCCATACATTTCCTACATACGAAGCCAGCACAACCTCGGGTAGATGCCGCCGGCGTTTGGAGCAGTTATGGCTGTCGGGGCACATACCCGCGGCGACCATATAGGATGTGGCATTTGCCCCCCCTCCCCCCTTTGAAGAAAGAGGCATCGTCCCGATGCACCAACGTCCGAAGGCTGTGCACAGACGGTGCAAAGTTGAGGTCATGAGGAAATGTATGGCTTCATACGAAGCCATACATTTCCTACATACGAAGCCAGCACAACCTCGGGTAGATGCCGCCGGCGTTTGGAGCAGTTATGGCTGTCGGGGACAACTTCATAATTAACATCGCTGATGCGGCGCAGAACTGTGTACGGGCCGAAGTATCTTCGCAGGAGCTTGTCAGACAGCCCCCGCCGACGAACCGGAGTCCAGACCCACGCCTGGTCACCGACGTTGTACGTGACGGGTCTGTGTCAAAGATTGTAGTGTCGGGCATCGTATTCCTGTTGTTCTGTGATTCGCAAACGCGCAAGCTGCCTGGCTTCCTCTGCGCGTTGCGTAAACTCCTCGGCACCAGTCTCGTCGTCAGCGCACTCGTGCGGCAGCATTGCGTGCAACATCGTTGTCACTTCGCGTCCGTTAACGAGGTTTAAAGGAGTCACGCGTGTTGTGTCTAGGCGAGCCGTGTTATACGCAAATGTAACATATGGTAAAATCTCGTCCCAGTTCTTGTGGTCGACGTCGATGTACATACTCATCATGTCTGCCAGAGTCTTATTCATACGTTCTGTCAGCCCATTGGTTTGGGGATGATAAGCCGTGGTCTTTCTGTGAGTGGTACCACTTAGTCGCAACACGGTATCCAGAAGCGCAGCCGTGAACGCAGATCCTCTGCCTGTTATGACCACTGCGGGAGCGCCATGCCTTAGGACGACGGCTTCGACAAAAAATCGCGCTGCTTCGGCTGCTGTTCCACATTGGATAGCCCCTGTTTCGGCGTATCTCGTAAGGTAATGCGTGACGACGATTATCCATCTATTTCCGGCAGTAGACAGTGGAAACGGACCTAAAAACTCCATGCCAATTTGTTCGAACGGTGCTTGCGGTATCTGAACAGGATGCAGCAGTCCAGCTGGCTTGCCGGGTAGGGCTTTGCGGCGTTGGTAATCCAGGCATGTCTGTGGGTAACTTTTCACGATCGACGCAAGTCTCGGCCAATAGTACTTTAGCCTAATTCTTGCCAATGTCCGAGTGTAGCCCAAGTGACCAGCGGTCGGCTCGTTGTGACAGGCATGCAGGACTTCGTCGCGAAGAGATGCGGGAATGACGAGTAGGTAGCTGCTGCCACTAGGTGAAAACTTCTTTTTATACAGAACGTCGTGGCGTAAGCAGAATGAAGGCAGCCCTCTGGCGAATAACCTCGGCACTCTGCCTGTTCTTCCCTCTAAGTAATCGAAAAGAGGAACCAGTTCTGCGTCCTCATGTGGTGGCGTGAAACGGCGACAGTATCTAGCACGCCTAGAAAAGCCGTGTCATCATCGTCGTGCACTGCAGTCTGAACAGGAGACCGAGAAAGGCAGTCGGCGTCGGTGTGTCGTTTCCCTGATTTGTAGACAACCGTGAAGTCGAACTCTTGGAGACGAAGACTCCAGCGCGCTAGCCGACCAGCTGGATCTTTTAAATTAGTCGGCCAGCAAAGTGCGTGATGATCACTGACAACGGTGAAACACCGACGATACAAATATGGCCGAAATTTCAGGATGACCCACACCAGTGCGAGACATTCTTTTTCTGTAATGGAGTAGTTTGCCTCCGTCCTTGATCGCGTTCTGCTGGCGTAAGCAATCACTCTTTCGGTGCCATCCTGCCGCTGTACAAGCACTGCGCTGAGGCCGACATTACTAGCGTCGGTATGAATAATCGTAGGAGCGTCTTCATCAAAGTGTGCGAGCACGGGAGGCGTCTGCAGCCGTTGCCGTATGTCGTGAAATGCCCGTTGCTGGTCTTCACCCCATACAAAGGGGATATCTTCTCTGGTTAGATGCGTTAATGGCCATGCGATGCGCGAAAAATCCGCAATACAGCGTCGGTAGTAGGCGCAAAGGCTCAGAAAACGTCGCACGGCCTTTTTATCTGATGGCGTTGGGAAATTAGCAACGGCAGAGATTTTATCAGGGTCAGGTCGGACACCTTCACGGCTGACAACGTGACCGAGAAATTGAAGTTCTTCAAGGCCAAAATGGCACTTTTCAGGTTTCAAAGTTACACCAGCTGAGCGTATTGCTTCAAAGACCGTCTTTAGTCTCCGGAAGTGTTCCTCGAACGTGACGGAGAAAACAATCACGTCGTCGAGGTACACCAGACCGGTTTGCCATTTGAGGCCTGAGAGTACCGTGTCCATGAGTCGCTGAAACGTTGCTGGCGCAGAACACAAACCGAAGGGGTGCACCTGAAATTCATAAAGTCGTCGGGCGTCACAAAAGCGGTCTTCTCACGGTCTCTCTCATCAACTTCTATTTGCCAGTAGCCACTTTTCAAGTCCATCGACGAAAAGTAACGTGCGTTTCGTAGCCTGTCCAGTGAATCGTCGATACGCGGCAGCGGATAAACGTCTTTCTTTGCGATCTGGTTGAGTTTTCGATAGTCGACGCAGAAGCGCAGGCTACCGTCCTTCTTTTTCACCAACACCACAGGCGATGCCCAAGGACTCTTAGATGGCCGAATAACCCCGTCCTCAAGCATCGTCTTCACTTGCGTTTGCATCGCCTCGCGCTCTTTCGGTGCCACACGATAAGGATTCTGCCGAATTGGTCTGGCGTCAGCTTCGGTGACAATACGGTGCTTAGTGAGCGACGTCTGGCTGACTCGTGACGTAGATGAAAAGCAGCTCTTAAGCTCATCGATGAGCTCAAGAAGGCTGTTACATTCAACGGGTGACAAGGTGGGACTGATATCAACCACAGGGGCAGGCATGGCCACGGTGGCCGTCGCGTGCTCCACTGAGAGGCAGTTTCGTATTGAGGTAAATTCGTCGAAGTAAGCAACAGCCGTGCCTCTAACAATGTGTCGACGTTCCCTGGTAAAATTCATCAGTAGGAGTTCAGCTCGTCCGTCGTGTATGTTAATTACGGCCCTGGCGATGGAAACGCCTTCACTCAGTACCAGTGCGTCGATGTGTTCAGCGACGCCAGTGCCAGTGTTGAAGTTGTCGCAGATTACAGGCACGAGGGAACAGCTTCGCGGCGGAAGCGTGACGTCGTCGTCGGCGATACGTAAGCGGGTCGCTGGTGCTCCGCGGGGTCGATGTCGTCTGAGCTCGTAGAAAATGGGACGACGAGGTCACGGACATTAATCACTGCACCGTACTCTCTCAAGAAATCCATACCCAATATAAGTTCCTTGCAGCACTCAAAGAGAATGACGAGGGTGGCGACGAAGTGTCACCGGCGATTACAATCCTGGCTGTGCATTTCCCGATCGGCGTCATCAACTGGCCGCCGGCGGTTCTGATGTTGGGCCCGGTCCACGGCGTCTTCACTTTTCTCAACCTGTCGGCCAGCTTTTGACTTATTATCGAGAAATGCGAACGAGTATCGACGAGAGCGGCCACTTGGTGGCCGTCAATGAAAACGACAAGATCGGTGCTGACGGCATCGGTTACAGGGGGTGCAGTTGGAGACGGCGGAGTTTTAGAGTCGTCGGTCGTAGGTGATGGGGCTCTTGGAAAGCTAGACGGTTTGCAACCTCACCCCCGGAGGTCACTGCTTCTAGTTTCCCCGGCGCGGGCTAGGGGACCTGTCCCTAGAGGCGTCAGATAAATCGTGATGGCTCGGTGGGGCATAACGCACCAGAGAAGGGGAACGTGATCGAGGCTTCGCTGAACCTTCCGGCCGAAAGTTTGTAGAATTTTCGTCGCAGGTACGTGCAGCATCAACCACGGGGTAATTGCAGTTGGGAAATCTTGGATACCCGGCCGCGTGGTAGTGGCACGCGCGATAAACATGTCCTGCTTCGCCGCAATGAAAGCACAGCGGCCGGCGGTGAGCGGTGCGCCACAAATCGGTCTCTCGAAGCGGGTAGCCCACAGGGGATTCGCCGTAAGACCGAGGTGCAGCGATCGGCTGGCGGCGATACGGCATAGCTGGCGGCGGCTGTGACTGGCGATAATAGGGCGTCGGGGGTGGCGGTGCAGGCTGCGTCGTAGTGGTCGACGGTGTCAGCAGCATCGAAGTCGCGGGATGTGGACGAGAGACAGCTTCCGCGTAGTTTAGTCGTCGCGGCACCGCCTGCCGGTCGGGGGAAGAAAGGCCTGTCGAACTTCCTCCCGAACGATATCAGCGACAGAAGTCCCGAGCTGCCAGATCTCCTCTCGCACAATCTCCCGGATGACTTCACGCAGAGACGTGCCGTAGCTTTCTGGTAGAACTGAAGCATTCACCGGCGAGTTCGCGCGATCATATGGCGGTACCGTTGCTTTAGTGCCCGTCCTATCGGTAGCCTCTTTGGTGAATTCGACCACTGTCGTCGGTGGGTTCCTCACGAGTCTGGTAGACAGTCCCTCCTTCACTCCGCGCAAGAGATAGCGTAACTTCTTTTCTTCGGCCATCTCAGGGTCTGCTCTGCGGAAAAAGCGGGTCATATCTTCTGCATACATGGCTACGCTCCCGTTTGGTTTTTGAATACGGCATTTGAGTAGGCGCTGCGCGTTGTCTCTTCTGTCGGTACTATTGAACGTGTCAAGCAGCTGAGTGCGGAAGGCATCTCATTTGGTCAAACCTCTCTGCCGGTTCACAAACCACGTCCGCGCACTGTCTTAAAGCGCAAAATAGACATGACACAGCTTTTGCTGGGTGCCCCAGTCATTATAACTGGCGACACGCTCAAATTGATCAAGCCAATCTTGGACATCTTCAAAAGCGTCGCCATGGAAACTTTCTGGTATCTTAGGATTCTGCGGCGTCACCTGCGATGGAGTTGCAGTAGCCATGGCGGAAATAGGTAGACGAGTTCCAGCAGGGTCCTGCAAAGGGTTGAACTCGGGCGTCAGGCCTAGCAGGCGGCTACTGTACCGGTGAACAGGAGTTTCGACGAACGAAGGTGATTCCGCTTTCGAGGTATGGCTCCGCGAAGGGGTTCCGAGCATGAGGCAATCCTACCCCGCACCTCCACCAGTTCGCAGCCTAGTAGGAGACGGGAACGCCGGCGTAGAGGACGTATGAAAGCCCTTTATCAGAGCAGTCAACGCGACGTCGTTGTCGTTTCCGTCTTTCCACTCGCGCGCGACTTCGGCATCGTTCTCATCGCCTGGCACATACCCGCGGCGACCATATAGGATGTGGCAATATTTGGAAATTATATTGTTCATTGTGTACCGTTCGATCCTTTGTGCTCCGATCAGAAGTCAGCCGGTGTTGTTATACGACATATGAGGTATAGCAATTCAGGTAGTTTAAGGGACGCTTATATGAATACAACAATCAAACCCCGGCCCTCAGTCCCCAGCAGCCGCGAAGCAACTGCCCACGGCGGCGGTTAGATCTGTGACGCTGCAGAGGGTGCTAAGAATACCTGGCTCCGGACAGGCCGCCATTGGAATCTGAACCTGGAAACGTTTAACGTTAGAACGTTATCTAGTGAGGCGAGTCTAGCAGTGTTATTGGAGGAATTAGAGGGTAGTAAATGGGATATAATAGGGCTCAGTGAGGTTAGGAGGACAAAATAAGCATATACAGTGCTAAAAAGCGGGCACGTACCGTGCTACCAGGGCTTAGCGGAGAGACGAGAACTAGGAGTCGGATTCCTGATTAATAAGGAAATAGCTGGTAACATACAGGAATTCTGTACCATTAACAAGAGGGTGGCAGGTCTTGTTGTGAAACTTAATAAGAGGTACAAATTGAAGGTGGTACAAGTCTATGCCCCTACATGCAGTCATGATGACCAGGAAGTCGAAAGCTTTTATGAAGACGTGGAATCGGCGATGGGTAAAGTCAAAACAAAATACACTATACTGATGGGCGACATCAATGCCAGGGTAGGCAAGAAGCAGGCTGGAGACAAGTCAGTGTGGGAATATATCATAGGCTCTAGGAATTGGAGAGGAGAGTTATTAGTAGAGTTTGCAGAACAGAATAATATGCGGGTAATGAATACCTTTTTCCGCAAGCGGGTTAGCCGAAAGTGGACGTGGAGGAGCCCGAATGGTGAGACTAGAAATGAAATCGACTGTGAACAGTTTGAATGTTTTATGTGCCCGCCTCCATTATCCTTCCCAGGACTCGGATGGAGTCGGCGTCCCGGTGATGGTGTGACTATCTCTGGTGCGGACGATAATGTAGCGCTTGGCCGGGGGTTTCCACCTCTTGGGAATTTCGGCTTGTCTTTTTGAGCAGTACACCAGCAGCACCGATTTCACGGAGCAGCACTTGAGCCCCATGGGATCGAGGTAGGACCCGGTGGTTTCGACTTCCTCCTGCAGAGCGGTACGATAAAGCCGTCCGACCACAGGGAGCACCAGATGGCAATGTTGTCCGCGTATAGCGTATGGTCGAGGCCTCGTCTCTTTCAGAGGTGTGCGGAGAGCCCGATCAGCCAGGTTCAACAGCGTCAGCGATAGGACGGAGCCCTAGGTGGTGCGGGGTTGTCCGAGCTCGATTCTTCCAACGTGAGGTCTCCGGCACGGAGCACGACCTTGCGACTGGTTAAAAAGGAGCGGACGAACTCGTAGATCCAGCGCCCGAGCCCTAGGTCCGCAATCGCCTTAATTATTGCCGAGTGCTCGATGTTATCGAACGTCTTCTCCAGGTCGAGCCAAGTATCGCGCGGGTGTCGCATTTGGCCCCGGCGTCTATGATCTGGTGTTTCAGGAGAAGCATCGCGTCCTGCGTCCAGAGTACCCAGTCGTAAGCTGATCATGCCGTGTACGAAACTGTCTTGGTATTCGAGATACTGGCCGACTCTATTGAGTAGGTCATGCTCGGCTACCTTACACACGCACAACCTGAGCGAGATGGGGCGTATGTCATAGACTCCAGGCGCCTTGCCTGGTTTTCGAATGACGATCGCGTGGGTGAGTATCCAAGCACTGGTAACTCGCTCCGCCGCCATGGCGTCCGTCCAGTACACGACCGAGAAGTCCTCAAGCTTCGCAGCAGCTTGTTGGTCATGTCCTCGGGGCCCGCGGCGGAACGGCAATTGGGCTCGGCTCGGGGTGGTTGTATTCAGGATGTAGGGTCGGCGGGTGTTTGGGCATAGGTAGGTATTTTTGTACAAGGTTCTTGGGGATGTCATCCGGCGAAGCAGTGCCTTAGGCCTAGTGAAGGTCTTCAGTGAGAGGGTGGCGCTTGTTCGTGCGGATGCTGGTGTCGAGCTGGTGTTTGAGGAAGTTGCACGTCTTCCCGTTGCGGACCTACCCGTCGACTGAGTTACAGACCTCGTCTCAGTGCTGCTTGGATAGCGTGCTACATTGTTTCGTGATGTTAAAAGAAAAAATTAAATTATGGGGTTTTACGTGCCAAAACCACTTTCTGATTATGAGGCACGCCGTAGTGGGGGACTCCGGAAATTTCGACCACCCGGGGTTCTTTAACGTGCACCTAAATCTAAGTACACGGGTGCTTTCGCATTTCGCCCCCATCGAAATGCGGCCGCCGTGGCCGGGATTCGATCCCGCGACCTCGCGCTCAGCAGCCTAACACCATAGCCACTGAGCAACCACGGCGGGTTGTTTCGTGATGTTCTTGTTAGGTTATGCACTGCGTTTGTGGAGCCAGCGGTTCCGGCGCTGGCTCTTGCATCGGGTTTGTAGAGAGTGTTTGGCCTCGAGTAAGTTGGCGAGGTGGCTATCCATCTCGGTAGGCAGATCCGTACTGACTGTTTTCGTGGCCTTACCGACGTCGGCGATGAGCTGAGCCGTCCACATATCGAAGGCCGGCGCAGTGCCTTGGTATAGATATTGTTAATATTCTTTTTTATTTATGACATACTGCAGACCACAATCTGGTCCTTGCAGTACAGGCACTGAATGTAGTATGAAGCAACCGAAACCATAAAAACCACAAAATTAGAACAAAGGCTCAAGAAAATAATAATAAAATTGACAAATATACAAACATTCAACATTGTAAAAGCACTCTAACAAGATAAGCTAGTACGTCGCGGAAGCGGTGTTCCAGTCTGATACGGCGTGATGGATTAAGGAAATTTGTGCGTGTTTGTCGTGGTATAATAAGGGGGCGAGTGCGTTTGTTTGATTGTATCGAGTGCGGCTTGTGGACAGAGGGGTTCAATATAAAGCGGGGTGTATGGATATTTCTCGATAAATGAGTGAGCGTAAGAAACTCAGGCGGAACACATATGTGTGTGTTTTGAGAAGGGACACATTTTTACGCGAAGGACGAGTCAGTAAGACGAGCAACTATTTACAGGTTATGTTTACAAGAGCAGTTGCAGCACTGAACGATTAGATTCACAGCGCGAGCCCAGTTCCTTCTTCCTCCTCTTTTCACGAGTGATGGCGCCCTCGTGCTTGGTTAAAACAATCAAATACCACACGCGTGTAGCTTAATGCCTCAGTGGCAGAAGCGACGTCCTCGAGCGTCTAAATGTCATCACTGGGAGGATGATACTACTTCAGCTGTGTAACGTGCACGACATCACTGGACTGCGAAGCAGACGGGGCGTCAGGGACGATCTCGTAGGTGACGGAAGTCACGGCACGCAGCACTTGGAATGGGCCTGTGTAACGAGACAGCAGTCTTTCTGACAGGCCGACCTGACGCAACGAAGGCCACAGAAGCACGAAAGAACCAGGCGGAAAGTGCACGTGTAGGTGTCACCGGTTGTACAAACGCCTTTGTCTGTCTTGGGATTTCAGAAGGTGGTCACGGACAATTTCCCTTGCGTGGGCACAGCGGACGATGGCGCCAAGTGCATTTTCACTGGTCGGTGCTGCGTGAAGAGGGAGGGTTGAGTCGAGGGGTAGTGCTGGTTCTCGTGCCGAACAGAAGGAAAGATAGGGAACAACCGGCTGCGTCGTGGCGGGAGGAATTGTAAAGAAATGTGGCAAAGGTAGAGCAAGGTCCCAGTCAGTGTGGTCTGAAGAGACATATTTCGCGAACACGTGTGTGAGAGTACGGTGCAGATGCTCCGTGATTACATTTGTTTGCGGAAGGTATGCCGTAGATAGCTTGTGGCTCGTGGCACCGGACTGCAGGATGTTCGCGATAACTTTTGATAGAAATGTCCGGCCACGGTATGTGAGAAGTTGTCGCTGAGCTCCATGTAGTAAAATCACGTCGCGTAGAAAAAAATCAACAACATCTGTGGTACAGCTTGTAGGAAGCGCTCGGGTGATGGTGTAGCGCGTGGCGTAATGCGTGGCCACAGCGATCCACCTATTCCCAGCGGTAGAAAGAGGAAAGGGCCCCAGTAAGTCTAAACGAACCCGAAAGAATGGTTCGGCGGCAATGTCCTGTGGTTGAAGGTACCCCGCAGGGAGTGTCGATGGTGTCTTGCACCGCTGGCATTGCTAACACGCAGCTACGTATCTTCGAACGGAGCGAGCATGGCTTCGCCAAAAGAAACGTCGGCGGATCCAGTCGTAGATACGCGACACACCCAGGTAACCAGCAGTGGGGAGGACGCGAAGTTCGCGGAGAGCAGCCGAGCGAAGGTGTTTAGGGATCACAAGGAGTAACGCAGGTCCGTCGGGGTGAACGTTGGGGCGGTCGAGTACGCGATCTTGAAGTGTGACTAAGCGAAGGGAACTGTCGACAGGACGGGTCACGGCAATGCTCGTCGGTGACATGGAGCAGTGGTAAAACAGAGAGAACACAGGCGTCGGTGTCAGCATCAGATGTAGAGGTCGCCTCTTCGATTGGGTAGCCAGAAAGGCTATCTGCGTCCTAGCGTTGGCGTCCCGATTTGCAAGTCACTGAGTACGGATATTCTTTTAGTCGCAGGGACCAACGACAGAGCCGGCCAGTAGGATCCTTCAGCGATGAAAGACAACAGAGCACATGATGGCCTGCGATTACTGAGAAGGGCATGACACATAAATATGGGCGAAACTTTGAAGCAGCCCAGACGAGAGCAAGACATTTGTGCTCGGTAACGAGAGCAAGACATTTGCGCTCGGTAACCAAATAGTTGCGCTCTGCAGTTGTCAGGAGCCGACTAGCGTGGGCTATAATGCGGTCGTGTCCGTGCGGGCGTTGCGATAAGACGGCGCCGAACCCATAACCACTGGCATCGGTTCGGACCTCTGTAGGTGCGGACGGGTCAAAGTGGGCCACGACCAGTTGATTGGTGAGAACCATGATAAGACATAAAAATGCGGCAGCCTCAGAGGAACCCCACGTAAGGGCATCTCTTTATTCAGTAGTTCAGTGAGTGGCCGAGCGATTGCTGCAAAATATTTCACGAACCTTCGGAAATGGCATCAGAGCCCCACAACACTCCGGATGTCATTGACAGGCTGAAGTACACGAAAAGCCGTTACTGCTCGAACCTTCTCCGGGTCGGGTTCAACTCGGCAAGCATCGACGAGATAGCCTTGCACTGTAATCTGTCCGCGCCTGAAGTGGCACTTCGATGAGTTTAATTGGAGCCCAGCCTTGCGGAAGGCGTCAAAGATAGCTTCGACGCGCTCAAGGTGCGTCTAAAATGTAGGAGACAGCACAAGGACGTCGTCGAAGTAACAAAGGCAAGTTGACGACTTGAAACCTTGAAGCAGAGAGTCGATCATCCTTTCGAATGAGGTCTGGGAGCGAAATACTGTTCATTACAGGTTGTGTACATGGGAATGAGTGCCGAATCAGGTCGTGAGACATAGCAGGCGGTAGGGATGGCAACGTTCGCAATTTCTTGCCACACAACTGCTTGAAGTAGGGAAATAGTGGGGGCCGCTTGGTCAAAGGTAGCATCAAGGGGTCGTAGATGAAGGGGGGCCAGACTCGCCGCTTCAACCCTACGGCGAACGATACGTGTGATGTTCTCTTGAAATGGTCGTGTGGAGGTAAGAGCGGAACAAGAGGAAATGGCAGCGGTGTTTGGGAGCTGGAACAAGTGTGGGACGACGAGGCGGCTTTTAGCTACCTCGAGGTGGCGGCATTATTTCACGATGGCCTCGACGGTAGAAATGCCTGTATAGACGAGCAAAGTGAAGGTGTCGTTCACGATGCATAATAGAATATGCATCACCTTGTCAAGCTCGGTCATGTGCTCGTCTACTTTTCGCCAAAGCGCGAGCACTTCCTGTAGGTACCAGCCATACGAATCGGTCGACGACTGGACACGGGTGGCAAGCTCTTTTCGCGCAACCTGTTGGTGACCTGACGGGTTGCCAAAGAGGTCGCGAAGCCTTCCTTTGAAAATGTCCCAGGATGAGAGCTCGATGTTATGGGCGCGAAATCAGATATCAGGTGTCCCATCCAGACAAAAGATCACATTGGCAAGCATGATGGAAGGGTACCAGTGGTGGCTTTGGCCAACACGCTCATACATGCTGAGCCAGTCGTCGACGTCAACGTCAGTTTGGGCGGAGAATGTCCTAGGATCGCGGAGACTAGGAAACGTAACGTACGTTGTGGTTGGCGCGGCATGTGTAGGTGGCAACGGGGTGGTTGCATCGGAAGCCATAGCTGAGAAGAAGATGGTGCGGCCGCTTCGGAGCTCCGTGGCGAGGACGGTGAACATTCCACCCCCGCCACAATGTTAGGCGAAGGACGAGCCAGTAAAACAAGCAGCTATTTACAGGTTGTATTCACAACAGTTTGCAGCACTGACCGGTTAGATTCACAGCGCGAGCCTAGTTCGTTCTTTGTCTATTTTCTCAAGGGTTGGCGCCCACGCGCCTCGTTCAAACATTCAAGTACCACACGCGTGTAGCAATATTAGTTGCTACCATTATCTGTGTAGGAGAATTGGCGGATCTCACCTCCAGTTGGCCTATTGTAGTTCGGGTCTAATAAACTCGACAAAACTAAGAATTTAACATTGCAGGGTGGATTTCTGAGCTTGTATCCTAGCAATAATGTTTACGGAAAGCGGAACAGCAAATGCTATAATATGTAAATTCCAAGAAAAGGCGTTAGAGAATGTTACACCAAGGTATTTGTATTGGTTAGCTTGCATTAGTGGGATAAAGACCAGTGTGTTTTTGTATGTTAGCAAAATTTCTTTCATGTGTTATACAAGGACAGACCGTCTTATCTTTGTTCAAAGCAATGCCCGATTCATCACACCATTTCTGTATGTTCTGTAAGCTTAAGTTCACTTTTTCATCTTACCAAGGCATTTCAGGAAATAAGACGCAGACATCGGCAAAATGCCTAATTTGTGTAACAGGTGTGTGGGCGGCGACAGTATGTTTAATGTACAATAGAAACATTTATGTCCTCAAGACGCTGCCCTGGGGCACAGCGTAGATAACGGAGAGACAGCTAGAGTTGCGATCATCAAGTGAGACAAACTGCCCGCGATGTGAAAGATAATAATAATGCTTTCCACGCAACTAGAATATCAGTTAAACTAATATTTCTGAGGTATTGAATATGTTTACAGTATATTACGCGCTCGAACACTTTACCAATATATAGAAAAAGCGAGTCAATTTGACTGTTGTTACCTAATATTTCAGCAAATGTATGAAGCAAAGTTCAAACTGGTGTCTTAGTGCAATAATATCTTGCTGAAAACATGTTTGCAATTTGTTATTACTCAATTATCTGCAAGATGTTCTGCTAAGCGTTGGCGATGATTGGTTCAACTAATATGCAACATGGTGATGTTGATGATAGAGGGCTCTAATTTTGTAACAAGCCATTAGCTCCTTTTTTTAACAAAACTGGCACAACTCGATTTGCCTTTCACTCATTGGGGTAGTTGGGCACATAAGAATGAAAGCTCGGAACAGCGTAAGAAGAAATCTACCGGTAACTTCAGCATACTACCTGAGAAAGCTATTTGGGAGGTCGTTCAGACAACTCGCGTGTTTCGTTTAAAGCCTTAGAAACAATGACACGATACCAAGACATGAATTGAAGCCCACTTCATGCACCTCCAAGCAGTATGATTAGGCATGCTATCTACGTTTTAACGGAAAAGCACGCCTTGAGCGTACATGGTAAAATGTTCAGCGATTTCATTCAGGTCTGTAATAGTAGTTGCTTCGAGAACAATCCCATTTACTGGCCTTGTAGAGTGCTTTAAATAGCCCCATTTTTTTATTTGGTGCACTTTTCGCAAAGTTGGCAATATCGTTATGAAGTTACTAGTAATATTTCAAGCTTTTAAATACTGACGCCAACTTCTGTATCGCACTTGTTATCTGTGGCTTAGCGCGATTCCTTTTATTTCTTTTTAGTTTAAGCTTTAGTTGTAAGATGTTATGCATAACCCAAGTTATTTTCTCAGTTCCTTTCTTTTGTTAGGCACAACTGTATCTCTATATTACCAACACATTCTAAGAAACTCTGCCCAGACTTTTATACATCGTTATCGCAATCACTGGTAAGTTGGGCACGTTTTCATGTAGTGCGCTACATTTGAACCATCAGCTCTAAAGTAGTCTTTGAAGCTTTGTCCTTTTGCAGTTTTGGTGAGGACTGTCTCGAATATTGGTATATAAACAGTGAAATGCTGCCGAGACCAGTTAGCAAATGGCGTGTTTCACAAGTTTCACTAGAAATCCTGATGAAGCAGTCGTCTTACGATTCCTTAACTCTAGAAACTAAGTTTTTTTGTATCTAATATTTTTTGTATCTGGCAGAAAAGAAAGAAAGAGGTTATTAAATCTATCTTGTAATACACGACCTATTAACAGCACAGCTTTCCTCAAAGCTTCTGTCAATGGCTATAGCGAAAGATCAAGCATCGAGGTAAGTGCCTTTCAAGCACTTTCAGAACGCCCTTCAGACGAGTTACATCTCATATTGAAGAGGTAGTAATGGAGTAATGGTAGTAAAGAATAGGTGGTAAGGTATAAGAGGTAGCCGTGCGAATATTCTAGCTTAAAAAAATTCTGGATTCTTTGTGTGTCTGAACAACTTCAGAAGATTTCCTGATTAAAAAAATAAATAGTTGATTTCGTTTCTTTATATCGTTAGGTACGTCCTTTGTCATCTATGGTTTACGACACTTTTTCTGACAGCGCGAAGGTTTTGGAAGCGAACGAAGCGAAATATCCTAAAGAAAAAAGTTGAACCAATAATTCGCGGTTTTGAATCACTTTTCTGAACATGGCACTTCATCCAATTCTGTACAAGCGATCCAAACGATAAAAACGAGTCTAACGTATTTCTGTTTCTGTCTGTAAGAAAAAACTTGTTTGTCGTTTTATGGTAGTTCAAAATTTTCTTTGCAGAGATAAATATGGGCAGGTGGTCACTAAAACTGCTAGCAATAGCACTTAATTTGCCTTCATGGCTGCTAAAATATGTGGTGAAGATATCTAATAGAGTCCCTATCCTCGTTTTGAGTACCGCGGGTGTGATTGTGACAGAGGTATAAATATAAAATTGATCTGAAATTTGAAGTCGTGGTATTGTCGCCCAGAGTATGGATACGAAAGGTGCCACCTAAGACTAGTTGATAATAATTTCTGTTCCCAGTCTAGAATGTGTATTACAGTGAGAAAAAAAAACTGAACATTAACTTCCATGAAACCTATAACATACACATGAAATTAGCGCACCAGATTTTATTGCATGAACTTGGTAATTAGGAGAAAGGCTAGTAAAATCAGAAAACCACCGACACCAGCACAGAATCTATAGCATTTCTCTCCTGAGAAGGGTTGCGATGTAGCTTTTGTACATCGGAGCTCGGTAAACATGCTCCTCAAAAACAAACCGCGTTTCTGAGAACAACAAAACAAGAAAGCGTGCTTCAGTTTCCCAAAACAATGAAGTTCTTCATTTTTATTAAAATCTGATTGTCCATTCTGATCAGTGCAATCACAGAATTGTGAATTATCCATGTAAGATAACTATTGTACCTGTGCTAAATCTACTGGTTGGATCAAAAGTGATACCACGACACTGATACGTGCATTTGTTGATCTATCTCCAGTGAGCGCTGTTCACCAGCTTCCAAATGTTAGATGTTATCGCTGCGCGCAAGGCACGCACGGATGATTTGTAACTTACATGAATGTTATCATTGACTCTGTCTGTCCTTTATGTCCTCGCCGAACCTTGTGTAATCATATTAAATACGCCATACCATATACGTACTCGTTTGTGCAAACCACGTGGGCCACGCAGTTGCACTGAAACCTACGAGTAACCTTCGACGAGTGATGTCTTAAATCCGACGTGCTTTACCCGCTGATTAGATGTCGGCAATCGCCTACTGTGTTCGCCGGTATCTCTATGTTTTGAGTTTAACTTGCTTTTGCGGTCACATTTTAGACCAACAATAATCACAGCCCAAGAACTCCGTACCCATGGGGTGCTATAATGTAAAACTATTCCAGACTTTTCTACTCCAATTCTGCAATCAGCCCTCCGCGATTGGTGAAAAACATTTTTGAAGCACCCCGTTTCACCTGTCTGTCACGCGACGTCCCGAAAACCGCGATAGCTTCCGATCTGATACAGCGTGTACACGCAGATTATGCACGATTTGACCGAGCAAAAGAAATATACTTATTTCTGATTCGACGCCTCTTCGCCATTAGCCCTCGGCTTTTCTTTAAAAATTTTCGGGCTGCGCCCACTTCACCTGCTTCTCACGTGACGTCACAAAACGAAAAGAACTCATTGCGTCAAGTTCACGTGCAGGCCATAAAACGGCATTAATATGCCGAACAAAACTGAATTTTCTTCTGAACAGCCGCAGGCTGCCCCGTTCCGAAAGGAATAAAAGATGGCTGTCGCCGATCGCTCAGGCACTGGCTACTCGCACCTGTCGGAGAGCATCGGTTTATTTGCGTGTAATAAAGCTTTTTGCGTGCCCATGTAATATTTTCTAGCACTTTTGGCACGTTTACGACCTCGTTCTGCCAAATATTCTTTGCTGAGGATCCATTTTAGCGTCATCCTTAAGCTTCCGTTGCATGCCGCTGCGATTGCCGACGAGCCACCGCAAGCTAAGTGAGGGAAAGCGGACCAATCGCAGACGCCGGCACCACCCTCTTCATTCGGTTATCGGTTTTCGGTGCAGTGGCTCGGCCCCATCAAATCCCTCTCCGCTTAAGCGTGCTCCTCGCCTCTTGTGAGCCAATTAGATAAGGCAAGCCGCTCAGTGTAGGCAATGTTATTCTTTTTCAAGCAAACAAATTGACCTCCTATGAACGAGGAGAGCGTGTAATTGGTCTGTTCAGACAGCCCTGCCGGTGGGCGCTCGATGCTTGCGTCGCCGGTTACGCAAATTTGACGTCAGGAGATTGGAATAAAAACATATTGGATTAGTTTTACGTTATAGGGCCCATGTTTAACCAGCGAAACTGAAAAGTGTGCCCCAGTGTTTACCACTGGGTTAATCGCGACGGTTCATTAAACGACGGCTGGGTAGGCTGAGAGTTCTATAGAGATTTATAGAGTGCCAGTGGCACCCACGATGATAGCGGAAGAGATAATAGTCTACAGCAATTTGAAATCCCATAAGTAACGTCGGAAGAAGTAAAGAAAGCCTTGGTAGCTATGCAAAGGGGGAAGGCAGCAGGGGAGGATCCGGTAACAGCAGATTTGTTGAGGAATGGTGGGCAGATTGTTCTAGAACAACTGGCCACCCTGTATACGCAATGCCTCATGACTTCGAGCGTACCGGAATCTTGGGAAAACGCTAACATAATCCTATTCAATGAGAAGGTCCACGCCAAAGACTTGAAAAATTATTGACCGATCAGCTTACTGTCCGTTGCCTACAAAGTATTTACTCAGGTAATTCCAAGTAGAATCAGCAACACCTTAGACTTCCGTCAACCAAAGGACCAGGCAGGTTCCGTAACGGCTACTCAACAATAGACCATATTCACACTATCAATCAGGTGATAGAGAAATCTGCGGAACATAACCAACCCTTATATATAGCTTTCATTGATTACGAGAAAGCATTTGACTCAGTTGAAACCTCAGCATTCATAGAGGCATTGCGGAATCAGGGTGTAACGAGCCGTATGTAATAATACTGAAAGATATCTATAGCGCTCCACAGCCTACGGTGGCTGTGGAGCGCTATAAATATATTTCAGTATTTTTATGTAGAAAGGCTTCAGGCAGGGAGATACGATGTCTCCAATGCTATTCACAGCGTGCTTACAGGAGGTATTCAGAGACCTGGATTGCGAAGAATTGGGGATAAGAGTTAATGGAGAATACCTTACTAGCTTGCGATTCGTTGATGATATTGCCTTGCTTAGTAACTCAGGGGACCAACTGCAATGCATGCTCACTGACCTGGAGAGGAAAAGCAGAAGGGTGGATCTAAAAATTATTCTGCAGAAAACTAAAGTAATGTTTAACACTCTCGGAAGAGAACAGCCGTTTACGATAGGTAGCGAGGCACTGGAAGTAGTAAGGGAGTACATCTATTTAGGACAGGTAGTGACCGCGGATCGGGTTCATGAGACTGAAATAATCAGAAGAATAAGAATAGGCTTGGGTGCGTTTGGCAGGCTTTCTCCGATCATAAACAGCAGTTTGCCATTATCCCTTAAGAGAAAAGTACATAACAGCTGTGTCTTACCAGTACTCACGTACGGGGCAGAAACCTGGAGGCTTACGAAAATGGTTCTACATAAATTGAGGACGACACAACGAGCTAAGGAAAGAAGAATGATAGGTGCAACGTTAAGGGAAGGAAAAGAGCAGATTGGGTGAGGAAACAAACACGCGGTAATGATATCTTAGTTGAAATGAAGAAAAAAATGGTCATGGGCAGGACATGTAATGAGGAGGGAAGAGAACCGATGGTCATTAGGGTTACGGACTGGATTCCAAGGGAAGAAAGCGTAATATAGGGCGGCAAAAAGTTAGGTGGGCGGATGAGATTAAGAAGTTTGCGGGGACAACATGGTCGCTATTTGTACAGGACCTGGGTATCTGGAGAAGTATGGGAGAGGCCTTTGCCCTGCAGTGGGCGTAACCAGGCTGATGATGATGATGATGATTATTATTATTATGATGATTATGATGGATAGGCTGCCGGATCATCGGTACACAGTTGCTGGTTGCGCTTGGTTGCTGAGCCTCTTCTTATGCCCGCGCTGCACCATCGGCATGGCGTATACGAGCTCGTTCGATGTTCTCCTTGCGGCGTTGCTGATAGCAAAGCTGCCTGTTCCTAAGGAGAACGTATGTCGCGTAGCGTACTTCTTCCGGCGCAGGACAGAAACTGCTGCGCTCGCGCTTGGCTGCGACGGAGAGCAACGACGTCACTACTGGCGTAGCTCATCTAACACCACCAACATAGCAGATGACCTTTTCACCCCGATCTATGACGTAGTGTTACCTGGCCCGACTGCTATAGAATCTAATGGGGATGCTCCCGAGTAGGCAATAGTAACTTTGACGCCACCAAACTTTCCCAGTGGAAATTTCTACCAGTTAGCGTCATGTCGTAGATAGTAGTAAACAGGCCATGTACTATTTTGGTGGTGTTGGCTAATCGCATACCTCTCTTGCTTTCTTTTTTTCTTCTGCATGCGCATGGAGTGGTAACGGAAGGGTTTTCGGCGTACAAGTGAGCGACAGTCAGACGGACAAACGAATCGGGAAGACATATACAGGTTCGGTGTAAAATCCACATTTTTGTTTCAATTTTGTTGCTGTTTTCTTCACTGTCACTACTACGTAACAATATAGTGCTTAAAAAGCGAAATAGTTTCCTGTACAATTACTTAATTTGCTTGCGCTCTCGCACAGCTTTTCAAGGTTTGCCACACTTTTCTAATGTATTGCCGCGTTTCTCAGCAAAATTTTTCAATTCCCATGTCATGAAAATCGGCAGCTGTTTGCGCTAGGCACTCCATGGCAGTGCGCAGCTAGTGTTTATGTTTTCAACAACCGGCGAATGCAGGTGATAAGGTTTCAGCTCTTTTTACTTACGCAACCACGTGTCACGCGTTGACTGTCGCGTAAGTCGCATAATGATACTTGGTATTCTGGCTTTTGGTACATTGCCATTTCGCGAAAATACGGCGGCGTCCCCGGTGGCGTGACCGAATGGCCTACGAGGCGAACAGTCAAAACGCGTCAAAAATACTTGTACTGACGTCAAATTTCTCATGATGTGTGCTGTAAATTACGAAAAAGTTAATGGGTTTGAAAGGAAGGTTTGGTAAACTTCGGTCTGGGTGGGAAGCGAATGCGAGCTTCGGGGTTAAGAGACGAGCACGCTCGCCCGATGACACGGGAGCTGCACGGGGTGCAGGGGTGCCTAGTCCGCGGGTTATTGCACATATCACGTCGCTGCAATCTGACTCACTAAATGTGTGACCTAGTATGTGAGTCATTGGACAAGTGATAGCGCAGCCAATGGGGAGGGTGTGGCGCCGTGTCATGAATAAATGAAGTCAGTCTATCAAGTGAAAACCTTTCATCAAATGGAGTGCAATGCCGAAGTTTGCTTGTGCACTTCGCTTTCAAATGGTGAGTTCTTGCGAGTCTGCAGCGTCGCGAGGCCGGAAAAGCGAAGTGGACAGGGCGTGAAAATCTCCGGCCAATTGCAGACTGTAAGAAGGGCGGAATCGGCAATAATTGTCCTCTTTTGTACGTTGTAAACATCTGAAATGGGGAAATCTCGCAGTTTTCCTGACCGCCACGTGAAAGTCAGATAAAATGCAGGTGGTCGGAACTATATTTCAGCAATCGTTTAAAGTGGATTACAGAAATGAAAAAAGAAAGTCAGTTTCGCCTGAAAGGCGGAAGCGTCGATCGCGATATAAGTCAGTAGAGATATGTACGAAGTATGGATCTTAGTTTTATCGGCCGTAATAATTTGGGAACATTCGCATACTACCTAAATTAATCAACATGGGATCGACTGCGCCCAAGCAAGCATCAGCACGTCTCACATGATGGCCGCGCAAACGTGCTGTCAAGACGCTGGAAGGTGAAAGTGCGAGCACAGTAGCGAATCAACCATCGTTCTAACCATCGTGACAACGTGAATTAAACGTCGGGAAAAGAGAGCACACGAAGCTATGAGCACTCGCCACAACGAAACTCGGTACTCATCTCAGATCTCATTCAAGAAAGGGCCCGGATGGCCGCGCCGTACTCAGCCGGTCACAAAGTAGAACGCCCCACTCTTCTCCCCAGATGTGTTGTGCACGACGGAAGACGGCGCGCTTCCATGCAGCTTTCCTTCCTCGCGCGCGCGAGATTGAGCCACCATCTTGGGCTCAACGCTGCACACTTTCACTACCACATGCAGCACACGGTGCGTGGCGATTATATTGTTGCCCTTGGAATTAATGCGGAACATTACGTCGACGCCAACGAACACGGCAGAAGTGTGCCTAATGTTTCGATAAAATTCCTACCATAATAATAAAAAATTAAGCCAGGACACTGTACCACCCATCGACGTACAAACCGGGGAAGCTAAGGTCCGCCCTCTCAGCCGTTCCATTGGTGCTGGCTGCGAAAGACAATGAAAATAGAGATTGGTGGCGCATGTTCATTGCGCAAGCACGCCATGGGAAGTTCTGTTCTACAAGCCTGCTATACTAGTCCACTTGTTATGGCGTTCCGCTACAAACCCTCCGTTCCGAAAGTTGTGAATGCGGCCAAACAGATGACCGTCACCATCAACCTACCACCTTAAAGCAACCTCCTGGCTGCAGTTACCGCGACCACCGGACATCGGAGCTCTCCAACTCGGCCTGGGCACGGTCTGGGGAAAAAACTGTCAGGTTTCGTTTTGCCCAGGTTGAAGCCATCTTCGACCTGTACCCATTTACTCAGAGAAATCTCGCTTTCGCCACCTACTTAGCAACCTTTCTCCCAAGTAAGTTGAATAGGTAGCATACGTCACTGCTGGACCTTTGGGCGATGACCCATACCAGCAATTTAAACACATCATTTTTGACTGCACCATGGTGTCTGAGAGCACGCGCCTCCAGCACTGCTCACGTTAGAGGAGTTTAGAGATCGCCGCCCGTGCCAGCTGCTCAACAGCACGCCGCCGCTCCTGGACATAAGCAACGTCTACTGGAACGCTGCGCCGTTGAGGCCCCTATTCTTACAGCGCTTGCCGCAGTCCACCCGTCTTGTTTTCGCCGCAGCCGCGGACTTCCCCCTCGAGCGCTGATCGACCCACTTCGCTGGTCGCGTCCACGAGGCGACTTCTCCTTTGGTCAATGCCCTGTTCCCCTCATACTCTGACCTCGCCTATTTGCAAATATCATCGACCTTTTCAGCACTTCGCCCTGCAGTGTAAGTCTCCATGCAACTTATCCGGGAACGCACCGCGATATCACTGATGGCAATTTGTCAGATCGTGTTACATCCCTGCCACATTTTCCTAATAACCTATCGCATTTCCAGCCTGCGCTTCCTAGTAGACACGGGTGCTGAGGTCAACCTCTAAGGGTGACTGCATTTCTAAGTCACCTGGACATCAACTCCCTACGGAGAACTTTACCTCCACCGCCACTTATGGCCAGCGGCCCCTCATTCTCTACTCTGGTCTGCAGTGACCTTTCCGGTTGGTCTTCATCGTAGCCGACTTCAATCAGCCCATACTAGGCTCCGACTGCTTGGCCCATTTCGACCTCGACGTCAGCATGCACCACCATACATGACTAGCAGGAAGAAGTGTCGCTCCATCCATGGCGATCCCTCAGCTGCCGCTTTCACTTGCATCCGCACGCCGATCCCACCAATCCCGTACGCTGAAATTCTCGAAGGCTTTCATAAGGTACCGAAGCTTGGCAAGGTGTATCTGTCGCCGCTCGTTCGCACTACCGCCTCAGTGTCTGGAGACTGCCGAAGTGGCATTTGATCACACCCTCTAGGTGGGCATTATTCGTCCTTCGTGCAGCACTTGGGCCACTCCACTGCATCTGGCGCCCTTGGTGCGACTATCTCGCGCTCAACACTCACACGGTCCACGATAGCTACCCCTTTCCAGATATCCAAGATCCTCAGATATCCAATCCCGTACGCTGAAATTCTCGAAGGCTTTCATAAGGTCCGGAAGCCCTGCAAGGTATATCCCTCGCCGCTCGTTCGCACCGCCACCTCAGTGTCTGGCGGCTGCCAAAATGGCGTTTGATCACACCCTTCAGGTGGGCATTATTCGTCCTTCGTGCAGCACTCGGGCCAATACACTGCATCTTACGCCCTTGGTGCGACTGTCTCGCGCTCAACACTCACACGGTCCACGATAGCTACCCTTTCCAGATATCCAAGATTTCGCAAGCAACTTTCAAGGATGTATTGTCTTTAGCAAACTGGACATTGCCAAGCCTTGTCACCAAATTCCCGTTTAGCAGTCCGACATCCCGAAGACTGCCATTACTAGACCCTTCGGCCTGTTTCAGTACGTGCGCATTCCCTTCAGCTTACGCAACGCAAATCAGGCATTCCAAGCATTCATTGCCAATGCAACGCGGTGCGTTCCTGCTGCATTCACCTTCATTACTTACATACTCAATGCAAGCACCACTCTACAAGATCATGAGCGTCACCTCCAGGAACTGTTTCAACGCCGTCAACAATTTGGCCGAGTTGTCAAGTCTTGAAATGCATCTTCAGGTCTTCTGCACTCGAGTTAATGGGCGGCCATATCTAAACGCTGGCAATTTCTCCGTTGCCATTTAACATCCAGGCCCAAAAGACTTCCCAGCGAGCACAACCTTAAAGCACCTCCGTGAGTTCCTCGGCCTAGTAAACTTCTCATTCCGCATTATTCCGCACTGTCCTGAGCTTCTTCTCCTAATGACTGACCTTTGTGAAGCCGGGAGCTTTCTATCCACAATTTCTTGGTCCTCGATACCTCAAACTCTTTTCAGGGCTGTAAAGACGGCGTCACCAATTCGGCACTTATCATCGACCAGAGGACTTACATGGACATTCGCATCATGGTCGATGCTTCCAGCGTGGCCATTGGCGCGGTTCTACAACAGAAATGGAGTGGCAGCCACCAAGTTTCTTCTCTCGGAGGCTCCAACCTGCTGATACTCGCTACAGAATTTTGGGCCGTGAGCTGCAGGACACCTGCTCCACCAACCAGGACTTTCGACAGTTCTTGGACAGTTCTTTTAAGCGAGGAGAACACTATTTACGCTGCCTGTACGAACTCTTCCAAATACGTCCCACGTGAACTTAGGGAAATGGCCTGTATATCGGAGATCGTTATGGGTATCCGGCATATCAAAAGCACCCAAATTGAGGCAGCTCATATGCACTTCGGCAGCACTTCCCTCAGCAATTATACATCATGTGTGGGCTGAGAACGTCACACTCGTGTGCTGATTAAAGGCCCTCAGTGGCGAGCGCCCCGTGACCACTCCCGTTCCATCCGCTGCATCGTCTTCCTCACCCGTTTGTACCCCGCGCATTGTGTTGCGACATGTCAGTGGCTGCACTTCGCCTCTTCATTCTGGCTGCCTTTCGTCATGTGGTTTTCAAATCACTTCATGAAATCAGCCATTATAGCATCCAAGACTCGCAACGTGGGCCCATTCATGCCTCGCTTAGCAGACTGCCACAGTGGCTCGCTACACGAAGAGTCACAGGCAGTTTTTCTTGCCGCCTGGCTCTAGCTTGTCCTTCTTGCTGCAGCAGGCCCGCGTTGATCTGTGACGACCACTTCCTTCTACTCACAACTGCCGGTACATTCTAACAATGATTGGGCGCTTCACCAATTTTCCCGAAGCCGTGACAATTCCGGACATCATTAAAAAGGGTCGCCAAAGCCTTCGTTTCAGCATGGGTTTCCCGCTCCTGCTGCGCCAGCATCGTGACCACTGGTCATGGCCGCCAACTTGAGTGTGCTTTCTTTACATTTCTCAAGCGCCTGCTTAGCGTAAACACTGCCTTACGACAGCACATCATCACTGTGCAAACGGCATCGTGAGTGGTTCCATTCAACATGGCTGTTTTGACTGCGCGAATCGATCGGGAGCCCAGGAACATCCGCTTCCCTATTGTGCTTCGTCTATGCGCCGTCCTGCGTCGCGACCTTGGTTCATCAGCACCCGGACTCGTCTGCGGTGCACCCTTGCGGCTTCCCGGAGACTTCTTCATTACTTTAGCCCTTTCACTCTAGCCACTGCATTACATTGACTGCCTGAAGAGCTGCATTCAGCAACTGCGCCCCCTAGATCCTCAATATTCAAAGAGCAGCATCTTTGTGCGTCCTCCCCTGGTGTCGTTCGCGCGCGTTTCTTCGCAGACGGGGTGCCGTAAAAGCCTTTTACACCCTCCTACCATAGGCCCTACCGTGTCCTCCTGAAGGCGAGGAGGTCCGCCACAGTCCTACTGAATGGTTGAGAAGAGATTGTCTTGTTAGATCATCTCAAACCGACCTACCTTGCGACGCCCTCCAAGGTGGTCCCCGCGGATGCCGCAGGTGTATTCACGGATCCGCGTGTCAGCAAGATGGCCCCAACTCTTCCTCGTCGACGTGTGCATTCAGCCTTTCCGTCTGGGCGGAAGGCACTCTATCACGACCGCCGCCGCAGAGCGGGGACACTACTGTCAGCGCTCTCAGACGGCGCCTTGCTGCCGGCTCCGAAATAGAAAAAAAAGACAGAACTAAAGGCACATGCACGATGTGCAAGTCCGGCAAGGGCAGTACTGTTCAGATGCCTGCTATTCTGGTGCTCTTGTTTTGGCACTCCGCTGCAACGCCTCGGTACCCGACAACACTCGCGGATGCTTACTTGTCGGAATTCAAAGCCATTGTAGTCCATCTAATGAAATGTTTTTGATGCACTCATTTTGTACACTCGTGACGTGCCACCACCTCCATCCCATTGACTTCGCCGTCACGTTACCAATGACGCACGCACTATGCTACAACTTTAGTGAGCGAGATGGTTGCGACGTTACGTGTGCAATGGCGGTCTCGTTACCTACACCTTTAGTGAGGCAGAACCGTGGAGCCGTCGTGGAGCCGCATGCCGGCAGCCCTTGTTCGATTACCACCCTGACCGAAGTGCGCAATTTTTTTTCATAGTCATTAATTTACTTGCTTTACAGGAACCTCAATAAAATCATTTCACGTCAATACGCGATTTTCTGACGCGTTTTCACTTTTTACGCCATTGGTGTTTTCGATGCGATCGCTTGGTCACACCGCCGATGATGATGCGCATGATCGCCTAATGGGGCATACATTCCCTTCGCATTCAAACCAGTTTGGAATAGCTTTGCTTTACAACAGCCACTAAGACACCAAATCTTCGAGAATGTCGTCATAATTCGTCTTTATCTTAGTTCATCCAGCATCCACTTCCATCACATGCAATATAACAGAGCGGTTTATATATTCATCACTGGCCACTTCACTCGATCTCAACGTAAGTCCCACCTGACAGGTTGTGGCGGCAAAAGCCAAAGCCAGTTTGGTACTACTGTGCAGACCCTACTGCATAAAGCACAGAGACGTCATATTAACAAAAGTCTGCGGGCAGTGGAGAGAAAGCGCGCCGCGAATTGTGAGCAAAGCTCAACCATATGGAATCATTTTGTTTCTTGAGAATAATAAAAAATGGATTGTCGTATGCCAAGCAATTTGAATTGCGTCGTCAACCCGTGCCACGGGAATTTTCCGACAGTACAAAACGCGCACCGATGAACACCCTTAGAAAATGCAATATGACTATCAACGCCGCCGTGTGATGGGACAAGGATAAAGAGGGCGTGCCGCTAGTGGAGTAATCTTCGAAATGCAGAGGAGGCAATGTAGAAATTTGGAAATACCAAACTATAAAAGCTAATCAGCAGTAGTATGCGCTCAATATTAACAGAAGCTAGCAATGTTAGGCAGACACTAATGCATATTGGCTACATATACTGAAGGCAGCCACGCAGGAAAGCTGCACGGATATGTGCCAATATGTCTTGCTCTACTGCAATTATTAGACTACAGCTTCTGCATGACAAAAGGAACACTACATAAATATGCGGAGTCCCTGCTTCTCAGCTGCGAAAGAGCGGCTCCGGCTGATTAATCTTCAAATAAATGAACTTACGATTATTTTGCAACGACACGGTGAATAAGCAGCCTTGAGGTTGTTTCTTCTTCCTCTTTATAGCTTCTGATAGTACCTCGCGTTGCGATATTTCAAGATGCTCAAAACAAATTCTTTCGTCGCAATTTATTTATTTTTTTGCTTAAAGAACTCTGTATTATGCTTAATTTTATGCTTTTCTTTCAATTTAGATCACTCCTGTAGGGCGTAAACAAAAAAGAGAACACAATTGTAGATGCCGCGCCCCAAGAAAGGCAGCGAAAAAGTCTGGCTGTTCAAATGCCATAGCTTCATTGACAAAGCTCCGACTAGCATCGCGATTCGAAATCACTTATTGCAAAAAGTAGTCGCGGCGTCCATTCCACTTTCGCGTACCTGCAGAAAGTACTCTGGCTTGAGGCATCTTGTGAGAAAAGAAAGATCATGTATACGTCAAACACAATAAGACTTAATTGTGGGCAGCTCTGGATAATACTGGATTATAAATTTCCAGCACGCTTGATATATATTGTCAACATTCCCTTTGAGATTAAAATCGTTTCCTAAAGAGTTCTACATAGCTAAGATTATTTTGCTCTGAAAGAGATACTAAATGCAAACAATAAGAATGCTGGAGGGGTAGATAAATGCTCGAGATCTAAAGCATGAATACTACCAAGAAGGCAGCTTCAGTTACAAACTGATTCGTTTAAGTAGAGTACACAATTTTAAACTTGTCTGGCCATTGAAGTACTAGCCCGATGAAGTAAAAATCCCATAATTATATTGACACGTGTACTTATATTTATTGGGCGACCACGTTTCGCCGCCTAACAAATCTTATCGCACAGCGCGGGACGCGCTTGCATGTATCCGAAGTTTCTGGAAAGTTATCGATGCTTCTATCCACAGTCTGTTGTCGACGAACCTTCTGTTATCTGATTTATTCGCCTGACTCGAATGGTGTAGAACTTTGTGGAAGGCACGCGGGTCCCAACGATTAGTCTGGAACATTCGACGATCCTGTATAAAAGCCGACGCGCTTGACCCGCTGATCAGATTTCCGACGATCGCCGACTGTGTTCGCCGCTTTCGTTGTGCTATAAGTGTAGCCTGTTTTGTGGGCACAAGTTCGCCCAATAAAAGTTAGTTTTCTCGTTCACAGTATTGCTACTGTGTTCTTCTACGTCACCACCACGTGACATCTGGTGGAGGTGCTTGTGCGTTCATGTACAGAACGCCCCCGCAAAGCCGCGATCCAAGCCTGAAGCCCGAGGACAAAACCAACGTCGCCCAAGACCAGCGTGCTAGCCGCCGACTGCAAGGACTGCCCCCAGAGCACGGACTTCTACCTGAGACGAACAGGAAGATTGCCACCAAGTCCACCCCAATGGCAGCCCCAGCATCCCCCGTCGTGCTGCAGCAGCCCAGGGAGCCCCCCACGTTCCGCGGTTCAACATTCGAGGACCCGGAAACCTGGCTCGAGACGTACGAGAGGGTCGCTGCATTTAACAGCTGGAACAGCGACGACAAACTGCGACATGTCTTCTTCGCATTGGAAGATGCTGCCAGGACGTGGTACGAGAACAGAGAAGCCACCTTAACGACCTGGGACCTTTTCCGAAGCGGCTTGCTGCAGACATTCACGAGCGTCGTACGCCGAGAACGAGCCCAAGCACTCCTAGAAACCCGAGTGCAGTTGCCTAACGAGACCACCGCGATTTTTACAGAAGAAATGAGCCGCCTATTCCGCCACGCCGACCCGGAAATGTCCGAGGAAAAGAAAGTCCGGCTACTAATGCGTGGTGTAAAGGAGGAACTTTTCGCCGGTATGGTACGAAGCCCACCGAAGACCGTCGACGAGTTTCTACGCGAGGCCACTAGCATCGAGAAGACACTCGAGATGCGAAACCGGCAATTCGACCGCCGCACGAACGCGACAAACTACGCCGGAGTTCAATCACTGGCCACCGACGACCTGCGCGAGGCTATCCGAGCGGTCGTGCGGGAGGAGCTACAAAAGCTGTTCCCACCATCACAGCCTCAAGTGGCTTCGATTGCCGACGCCGTGCGTGAAGAGCTCCAACAACAACTTGGAGTAGCCCCTGTATCGCCCCAGCCTGAGCCGCAAGCGATGACCTACGCCGCCGTCGCACGCCGTCAAGGTCCCCCCCCGCGACCGCGCCAGGGCCCTGTCACGCCGCAGTTCCGTCGTCCGCCGCCGCCAGCGCCAGCACGACCACCCGTCGCCCAGCGGACCTACGCGAGGAAGACGGACATTTGGCGCGCTCCTGACCACCGCCCGCTCTGCTACCACTGCGGAGAAGCGGGGCACATCTACCGCCGATGCCCATACCGGGAGATGGGACTGCGAGGTTTCGCCGTTAACGCGCCGCGGCCACAGATTGGCGAACGACCTCGCGATATCGCCGACTACCTCGCCGCCACTCAGTGGAGCCCTCGACGACCTTCCCGTTCGCCGTCACCAGGCCGCTACCTGTCGCCGCAGCGCCGACCATACACTGGCCCAGCCCGGGGCCGGTCCGTCAGCCCATATCCGGAAAACTAAAAGCAGCAACCGATGGAGGTGCGGTTGCTGTTCGTCGAACTGACGAAGATCCTCCGCCGCCGACGAAAACGACGAAGAAACCATCTCGACGACTTCATGACGACACGCCGCCGTCCCGAAGAAGTCGGGAAGCCAAGACTACACCGACGAAAGACGACTTGACGACGCGACGTTCCAGCTTCAGATCAACACGACGCAGCCGTGATCCGACGCCAAGACCCAACTGCAACGCCAGACAAAGAACCACCGACCTCGACGTGCTCCTCGACGGCCACGCAGTCACTGCCTTAGTCGACACAGGGGCCTATTACTCCGTAATGAGTGGACACATCGCCGTCCAGTTGAAGAAGGTTAAGACTGCATGGGAAGGCCCTCAAATTCGGACCGCTGGAGGACACCTGATTACGCCGACAGGAATGTGCACGGCAAGAATTACCATTCACGACCGGACTTACCCTGTCACCTTCGTTATCCTCCAACAGTGTTCACGAGACGTCATTCTCGGCATGGACTTCCTCAACCAACACGGCGCAGTCATCGACCTGAAGTCGAAGTCAATAACGCTGTCGGAAGATCATGCAATACCGCCGGAGAGCCCTCGTAGTCACCACGCCTTGAGTGTGCTTGAAGATCAAGTGAGCATCCCGCCTCGCTCCAGCATTGTTATTTTGGTCGGCACCGAAACACCCGCTGACGTAGAAGGCGTCATCGAAGGCGACCAACGTCTACTGCTCGACCGTGAAATTTGCGTCGCAAGAGGGATCGCTCGACTGCACGGAGGAAACACGAAAGTGTTGCTGACAAACTTCAGCAAGGAGTTCAAGCACATCAACAAGGGCACGACGATCGCATACATCGAGGAAATTGTGGAAACCAGCGATGCCTTTGTCCTCTCGGATTCTATCGCATCTACCCCGACAACCGTAGTTCCCGAGCCAGACTTCGACATAAGTCCAAGTCTCCCCGTGATTAAGCAGCAACAGCTCAGAAGTCTGCTTCGACGATACAAAGGCTGCTTTTCGACGTCATCGAGGATTCGACAAACACCAGTCGCAAAGCATCGCATAATAACCGAAGAATGCGCTCGACCACTACGCCAGAGCCCTTACCGAGTTTCGACGCGGGAACGTGAAGCTGTAAGAGAACAAGTCGACGAAATGCTGCGCGACGACATCATCCAGCCGTCGAAAAGCCCGTGGGCATCCCCTGTTGTCCTGGTAAAGAAAAAGGACGGAACCCTACGTTTCTGTGTCGATTATCGTCGACTGAACAAGATCACGAAGAAGGATGTATACCCCCTCCCACGGATAGACGACGCATTAGATCGGCTCTGCAACGCTAAATACTTCTCGTCGATGGACCTCAAGTCTGGCTATTGGCAAATTGAAGTCGACGAAAGAGATCGCGAAAAGACCGCCTTCATCACCCCAGACGGCCTCTACGAGTTCAAGGTTATGCCATTTGGACTGTGCTCGGCGCCTGCAACGTTCCAGCGCGTGATGGACACGGTTTTAGCAGGATTGAAGTGGCAGACCTGTCTCGTTTACTTGGATGACGTCGTTGTCTTCGCCGAAAATTTCGACGAACACCTTAGGCGGCTCGCAACAGTACTCGAGGCCATCAAGTCATCAGGGCTCACTCTGAAGCCAGAAAAGTGCCGCTTCGCCTACGATGAGCTTCTGTTCCTAGGCCACGTCATCAGCAAGTCTGGAGTCCGCCCCGACCCGCAGAAGACAGCTGCCATCGCAAAGTTCCCGCAGCCCACCGACAAGAAGGCAGTGCGTAGATTTCTTGGCATGTGTGCCTACTACAGGCGATTTCTCAAGGACTTCTCACGCATTGCTGAGCCGCTGACACAGCTAACTAAATGTGACGTCGAGTTCAAGTGGGAAACGCCGCAGGCCGACGCATTTGAAGAACTCAAACGACGCATGCAGTCGCCGCCCGTACTTGCCCACTTCGACGAGCACACCGATACCGAAATCCACACTGACGCCAGTAGCCTAGGCCTCGGTGCTGTCCTAGTCCAGAGAAAAGATGGACATGAACACGTGATAGCTTACGCTAGCCGGTCGTTGTCAAAAGCGGAAGGCAATTATTCCACAACGGAAAAGGAATGCCTCGCCATCGTTTGGGCTACAGCGAAATTTCGCCCCTACCTATATGGCAGGCCATTCAGAGTGGTCAGCGACCATCACGCGTTGTGTTGGCTAGCTAACTTAAAGGACCCTTCAGGACGGCTGGCACGGTGGAGCCTCAGACTACAAGAATACGACATCACTGTAACATACAAGTCCGGACGAAAACACTCAGATGCCGATTGCCTATCACGCGCCCCCATTGAGCCGCCGCCGCAAGATAACGAGGATGACGACGCCTTCCTTGGAATAATAAGCGCGGAAGACTTCGCCGATCAACAACGAGGGGACCCGGAGCTAAAAGCCCTTGTCGAGTATTTGGAAGGGCACACCGACGTTGTCCCTAGGGCATTTAAGCGTGGATTATCTTCGTTCACGCTTCAAAACAACCTACTCGTGAAGAAAAACTTTTCACCAGTCCGCGCCAACTACCTTCTTGTTGTTCCGTCCGCGCTGCGTCCAGAAGTACTGCACGCCTTACACGACGATCCCACTGCTGGGCACCTCGGATTCTCCCGGACGCTGTCGAGGATACATGAAAGGTATTACTGGCCGCGTCTTACCGCCGACGTCGCCCGTTACGTCAAGACATGCCGAGACTGTCAACGACGCAAGACACCACCGACAAGGCCAGCAGGGTTACTACAGCCGATTGAACCTCCTCGTCGACCATTCGAGCAGATTGGGATGGATTTGTTGGGGCCGTTTCCGACGTCAACATCCGGGAATAAGTGGATCGTCGTGGCGACGGACTATCTCACCCGATTCGCTGAAACAAAAGCTCTACCGAAAGGCAGCGCAGCCGAGGTGGCGAAATTTTTCGTCGAGAACATCCTGCTGCGACATGGCGCCCCAGAAGTCCTCATCACCGACAGAGGAACGGCTTTTACAGCAGAGCTCACCCAAGCCATTCTGCAATATAGCCAGACAAGCCACAGGAGGACAACTGCCTACCATCCGCAAACTAATGGTCTCACGGAGCGCCTGAATAAGACCCTCGCCGACATGCTAGCGATGTACGTCGACGTTGAGCACAAGACGTGGGACGCGGTCCTGCCGTATGTAACCTTCGCTTACAACACGGCGGTGCAAGAAACAACACAGATCACGCCGTTTAAGCTGGTTTACGGCAGGAACCCGACGACCACGCTCGACGCCATGCTGCCCCACGTCATTGACGAAGAGAATGTTGACGTCGCTAGCTATCTCCAGCGCGCCGAAGAAGCCCGACAGCTCGCCCGCCTCCGGATCAAGAGCCAGCAGAGGACCGACAGCCGACGCTACAACCTCCGACGACGCTTTATCGAGTACCAGCCCGGTGACCGTGTTTGGGTTTGGACCCCTATACGCCGACGAGGACTGAGCGAGAAGCTCTTGCGTCGCTATTTCGGACCGTACAAGATCATCCGACGTATTGGCGTACTGGACTATGAGGTCGTGCCAGACGGCATTTCGCTGTCACAGCGGCGTCGCTCACGACCTGAAATTGTCCACGTTGTGCGACTCAAGCCGTACCACCAGCGTTGACGAACTTTGGGACTTCGCGTAACTGACTTTTAGACTTGATTTCTTTTCGTTGTTTTGTTACTTATGTTTAATAAGTGTCCTTTTGTGGCATCGGGACGATGCTTTTTAAGAGGGGGTATTGACACGTGTACTTATATTTATTGGGCGACCACGTTTCGCCGCCTAACAAATCTTATCGCACAGCGCGGGACGCGCTTGCATGTATCCGAAATTTCTGGAAAGTTATCGATGCTTCTATCCACAGTCTGTTGTCGACGAACCTTCTGTTATCTGATTTATTCGCCTGACTCGAATGGTGTAGAACTTTGTGGAAGGCACGCGGGTCCCAACGATTAGTCTGGAACATTCGACGATCCTGTATAAAAGCCGACGCGCTTGACCCGCTGATCAGATTTCCGACGATCGCCGACTGTGTTCGCCGCTTTCGTTGTGCTATAAGTGTAGCCTGTTTTGTGGGCACAAGTTCGCCCAATAAAAGTTAGTTTTCTCGTTCACAGTATTGCTACTGTGTTCTTTTACGTCACCACCACGTGACAATATTTCTGCCACTAGTAATCGACCACTCATAATACGAATGTAATTGCGTTACATTCTAAGATGGAAGAAAATTGTGCTTGTCTACTTAAATTCGACTCTTAGTAAAAAAGTCTAGTGACCTTTCACTTCTAAAATGCAGGTTACGTACTAGCGTATGGATGCCGAGAACATGCACAGCGAGGACCATGGCGCTGAAGCACAAGTTCAGTTTAGGGTGCAGGGGCAGAAAGAGACGTCGTCCCAAGTCAAAGTGTTTAGTTAGTTCGTTGCTCGTTACTGGGGCGTCCCTGTTCCCTCCAACTGGCGAGACGCGGTTGCCCGGGGGTGACGGAGCAAGCGGTAAGCGCGTGCGCAGTGTTGTGGGCTGTCTCGTTGAGGTTGGGTGGGGCGCCCAGGATCCGAACTAGGTGTGCGAGAAACCAGATGACGGGGTGCTGCGAGAGGGAGCTCGGATCAGTGCCGCGAAGAATGCGTAACGCCTGGTTGGAGACGACCCCCCTCTCGAATGCTTTGATGGCCGTTCTCAAGTCAGTGAATATTACCTGGCGCTTGTCGTCGAGCATTGCCAGGGCTATGGCTGCTTGCTCAGCCTCCTCGCGATGGCGTGTGAGACCGTGGCGGCGTTTAGGCTCCGCTGCAAGGACGAGACCGTGACCGCGGCGCAGGCTAGATTGCCGCGGCAGACGGTGGTGTACGCGAACGCGACGTCGTCCACATTCTTGTTTATGCGCCTGAGGAATACAGCCATCCGGACTAGGTGCCTGCCACGGTTGTGTTCTGGATGTACGTTTCATGGAATGGGCGCGATCCTGAGCAGGTCGCGGAGCTCGCGGGGAACTGGCGTAAACTCCGGTGGATACTGGATGATCGGAGGGAAGTAGTCGAGCTTGCGCAAGCCTCCGCGATCTCTTCGAGCGAAATTTAGCGGGTTAACGTTCTAGGCCAGTTGATGAGACAGTGTGAATAAAACCACTACAGACATGGGACGGAGGGATACGACAACACAACCGCCCTGTGTTGTCGTCTCTCTCCGCCCGGAGTCTGTAGCGGTTTTATTAATAATATACTCGAGCTCTAGGAGTCGATGCGTCGGCGTGGCGATATGGAGTCGGAGGGCCCTCTATACTACCTTTAGTTTCAGTGTATTGACCTTGTCACGCTCTGACTGTTTCCAGTTGTGCATTGCTGTGACGTAGGTAATGTGACATAGGACGAATGCGTGTACGAGACGTAGCAGATTGTCTTCTTTGAGGCCGTGGTGAAAGTTCGCCGCTCTGCGTACGTGTCCTATCGCGTTGTCCATCTTTGTCGTCAGATTCTGAACAGTTTGAATGTTTTATGTGCCCGCCTCGATTATCCTTCCCAGGACTCGGATGGAGTCGGCGTCCCGGTGATGGTGCGACTTCTCTGGTGCGGACGATAATGTAGCGCTTGGCCGGGGGTTTCCACCCCTTGGGAATTTCGCCTTGTCTTTTCGAGCAGTACACCAGCAGCACCGATTTCACAGAGCCGCACTTGAGCCCCATGTGATCGAGGTAGGACGCGGTGGTTTCGACTTCCTCCTGCAGAGCGGTTCGATAACGCCGTCCGACGCCACCGAGCACCAGATGGCAATGTGGTCCGCGTATACCGCATGGTTGAGGTTTCGTCTCTTTCAGGGGTGTGCGGAGAGCCGGATCAACCAGGTTGAACAGCGTCGGCGATAGGATGGAGCCCTGGGTGGTGCGACGTTTTCCGAGCTCGATTCTTCCAACGTGAGGTCTCCGGCACGGAGCACGGCCTTGCGACTGGTTAAAAAGCAGCGGACGAACTCGTAGAACCAGGGCCCGAGCCCTAGGTCCACAATCGCCTTAATTATTGCCAAGTGCTCGATGTTCCAGGTCGAGCCAAGTATCGCGCGGGTGTCGCATTTGGCCCCGGCGTCTAGGATCTGGTGTTTCAGGAGAAGCATCGCGGCCTGCGTCGAGAGCCCCAGTCGGAAGCCGATCATGTCGTGTGCGAAACTGTCTTGGTATTCGAGATACTGGCCGACTCTACTGAGTATGTCATGCAAGGCTACCTTACGCACGCACAGCCTGAGCGAGATGGGGCAAAGGTTATAGACTCCAGGCGCCTTGCCTTGTTTTCGAATGACGATCGTGTGGGTGAGTATCCAAGCATCAGGTAACTCGCTCTGCCGCCATGGCGTCCGTGCAGTACACGACCGAGAAGTCCTCAGGTTTCGCAGGAGCTTGTTGGTCATGTCCTCGGGGCCCGGGGTGGAACGGCAGTTGAGCTCGGAAAGAGCCCGCCATCCCTCTTCGACGGAAAAGCCAGCGTCGAGTAAGGTGTTCTCGAGGCGGTTGTGTTCAGGATGTAGGTTCGGCGGGCCTTTGGGCATAGTTAGGTATTTTTGTACAAGGTTCTTGGCGTCGTCATACGGCGAAGCAGTGCCCTAGGCCTACTAAAGGTCTTCAGTGAGAGGGTGGCGCTTGTACGTGCGGATGCTGGTGCCGTGCTGGTGTTTGAGGAGGTTGCACATCTTCCCGTTGCGGACCTTCCCGTCGACTGAGTTATAGACCTCGTCTCACTCCTGTTTGGGTAGGGTGCTACAGTGCTTCGGGATGTTCTTGTTAGGTTCTGCATTGCGGTTGTGGAGTCAGCGGTTCAGGCGCTGGCTCTTACGTCGGGTTACTAGAGATTGTTTGGCCTCGAGTAATTGGGTGAGCTGGCTATCCATATCAGTAGGCAGATCCGTACTGACGGTTTCGTGGCCTTACCGACGTCGGCGATGAGCTGAGCCGTCCACGTCTCGAAGGTTGGTGCAGTGCTTTGATTTGGTTATTCGTAATTTTTTTTTATTTATGACATACTGCAGACCACAATTTCGTCCTTGCAGTAGAGGCACTGAATGTAGTAGACCCCCCGCAACGGAATCCTTAAATACCACAAAATAAAAACAAAGCCGCAAGAAAATATTAATAAAATAGATAAGTATACAAACATTCAACATTGTAAAGTACTTTGCTGATATGATTAGCTCGTACGTCGCGGAAGGGGTGTTCTAGTCTGATACTGTGTGAAGGACGAAGGAAATTTGTGTGTTTACCGTGGCAGAATAAGGGGGCGAGTGCGTTTGATAGTATCCAGTGCGGTTTGTGGACAGAGGGGTTCCATATAAAGTGGCGTCTATGGATATTTCCCGATTAATGAGTCAGCATAAGATACTCAGGCGGAACACATATCTGTGTGTTTTGAGGAGCGACACATTTTTACGTGAAGGACGAGTCAGTAATACTGGCAACTATTTACAGGTTATGTTTACAAGAGCGGTTGCAGCACTGAACGGTTAGATCCACAGCGCGAGCCCAGTTCGTTCTTCCTCCTCTTTTCTCGAGTGATGGCACCCTCGTGCCTGGTTCAAACAATCAAACACCACACGCGTGTAGCATAATGCCCCGGTGGCAGAAGCGACGTCCTGCAGCGTCTAAATGTCATCACTGGAAGGATGATACTACTTCAGTTGTGTAACGTGCACGATATCACTGGACTGCGAAGGAGACAGGGGCGAGCTCGTAGGTGACGGGAGTCACGGCACGAAGCACTCGGTATGGGCCTGTGTAAGGAGACAGCAGTTTTTCTGTCATGCCGACCTGACGCAACCGAGGCCACAGAATCTCCAAAAACCAGACGGAAAGTGCACGTGTTGGTGTCGCCGGTTGTACAAACGCCTTTGTTTGCCTTGGGATTTCAGAAGGTCGTCACGGACAATTTCCTTTGCGTGGACACAGTGGCCGATGGCGCCAAGTGCATTTTCACTGGTCGGTGCCGCGTGAAGAGGGTGGGGTGCGTCGAGCGGAAGTGCTGGTTCTCAGCCGAACAGAAGGAAAAATGGGAAATAACTGACTGTGTCGTGGCGCGAGGAATTATAAAGAAATGTGACAAACGATAGGGCAAGGTCCCAGTCACTGTGGTCTAAAGAAACAGATTTCGCGAACACGTCTGTGAGAGTGCGATTGAGACGCTCCGTGATTACATTTGTTTGGGGAAAGTATGCTTGTGCCTCGTGGCACAGGACGGCAGGATGTCCGCGATAACTATTGATAGAAATGTCCAGCCACGGTATGTGAGAAGCTGTCGGTGAGCTACATGTAGTAAAATCACGTCGCGTAGAAGAAAATCAACAACATCTGTGGCACAGCTTGTAGGAAGCGCTCGGGTGATGGTGTAGCGCGTGGCGTAATCCGTGTCCACAGCGATCCACCTGTTCCCAGAGGTAGAAAGAGCAAAAGGGCCCAGTAAGTCTAAAGCGACCTGAAAGAATGGTTCGGCGGGAACGTCGTGTGGTTGAAGGTACCCCGCAGGGAGTGTCGATGTTGTCGCGTCGCTGGCATTGCTAACCCGCAGCTACGTATCTTCGAACTGAGTGAGCAAGGCCTGGCCAAAATAAAGGACGGCGAATCCAGTCGTAGATACGCGACACACCCAGGTAACCGGCAGTGGGGAGGTCGCGAAGTTCGCGGAGAGCAGCCGAACGAAGGTGTTTAGGGATCACAAGGAGTAATGCAGGGCCGTCGGGGTGAACGTTGGGGCGGTCGAGTACGCAACTTGTCGACAGTTCTAGCGAAGGGAACTGTCGACAAGTGAACGATTCCAAGCGGTCAGTGATGATACGCAAGGACGGGTCACGGCGCTGCTCATCGGTGACATGGAGCAGTGGAAAAGCAGAGAGAACACAGGCGTCGGTGTCCGCAACAGATGTAGAGGTCGCGTCGTCGACTGGGTAGCCAGAATAGCAATCTGCGTCCTGGTGTTGGCGTCCCCACTTGCAAGTCCCTGTGTACGGATGCAGTTGTATTCGCAGGAACCAACGTCGGAGCCGCCCAGTAGGATCATTCAGCCACGAAAGCCAGCAGAGCACATGATTGTCTGTGATTACTGAGAAGGGCGTGCCACATAAATATGGGCGGAACTTTGAAGCAGCCCAGACGAGAGCAAGACATTTGCGCTCGGTAACCAAATAGTTGCGCTCTGCAGCTGTCAGTAGCCGACTAGCGTGGGCTCTAATGCGGTCGTGTCCGTGTTGGCATTGCGATAAGACGGCGCCGAAACCATAATCACTGGCATCGGTTCGTACCTCTGTAGGTGCGGACGGGTCAAAGTGGCCCAAGACGGGTGGATTGGAAAATGCGGCAGCCTCAGCGGAACCCCACGTAAGGGCATCTCTTTCTTCAGTAGTTCAGTGAGTGGTCGAGCTATTGGTGCGCAATATTTCACGAACCTTCGGAAATAGGATCAGAGCCCCACAACACTCCGGACGTCACTGACGGACTGAAGTACACGAAAAGCTGTTTCTGCTGGAACATTCTCCGGGTCGGCTTTTACTATGCAAGCATCGACGAAATGGCCTAGCACTGTAATCTGTCAGCGCCTGAAGTCCCAGCCTTACGGAAGATGTCAAGGATAGCTTCGAAGCGCTCAAGGTGCGTCTCAAATGTGGGAGAGAGCTAAAGGACGTCGTCGAAGTAACAAAGACAAGTTGACGATTTGAACCCTTGAAGCAGATAATCGATCATCCTTTCGAACGTGGCGAGCGATCGCATAAACTGAACGGTTTAACCTTTAATTGGTATAGGCCATCTGGATAAACGAAAGCAGTCTTGTTTTAGTCTTGCTCATCGATGGAAATCTGCCAATAACGAGATCGAAGATTGATGAACGAACATATTTGGCATCGAGAAGACAATCAAGAGCATTGTCGATTCGTGGTAAAGGGTGAACATCCTTTTTAGTAATTCGGTTTACGTGGTGGTAATCAACGCAGAAACGCCACGTTCCATCTTTCTTTTTGACGAGTACTACCGGTTATGCCCAAGGGCTCGAGGAAGGCTCCACAATGCCTCTGGGGAGCATCTTGTTTACTTCCTGATGAACAACATGCCGCTCTGCCGTGGACACGCGATACGGTCGGCGGTGAATGGGAACATCAACAGTGCTTATCCGATTCTTAACAAGGGACGTCTGACCAAGTGGTCAATTTTCGTTGTCAGATATGTCGCCGTAGGAAAGCAAAAGATGATATAGGGCGGCTGCTTGGCCAGGTGTGAGGTCCGGAGCGAGCATGGGACGTAATGGGCCGTCGAGGTTCAAGGCATCCTGCGGGCAATCAGGAGGATCTGGAGACGCATCGGCTGCAAAAGCAGTGACGTAATTGCCTGTCACTGCCCGGAGCGTGGCCACCGCTAGGCCTTCACGTAACACTTGTTTTGTCTATCCAAAATTGATAACGGGGAGACTCATACGATTAGCGGCAAGGGTCACGACGGAGTGTGGCACAGAGATGTCACGCGCCAGGAGGGCACCACGAATAGGTGCGACGATACAGTTGCCATCAGGCACGGTTTGCCGTTGAGGCCAATTCGACGAAAGTTAGGGCATTTAGAGGTAAGCGAACAAACGCTGTAGGGCAAAGGTGTTCGGTTGTTCGGCGCGAGCGTCTGGAACAAGAGGAAGCTCGAGGCACAGCGTACCAGTGTCACAGTTGATGAGGGCAGACTGCTTCGTCAGAAAATGAAGCCCGAAGATTAGGTCACGAGGGTAACTTGTCAGCACGGTGAACAGGACGGGAACTTGGCAGACAGCAATTCCTATGCGAGCAGTGCACATACGCCTGACGGCAACAGTGGCGCCATTGGCCACGCATACGGCTCGAGTAATGCCAGGGGTTAGAACTTTTTTGAGGTGACAACATAGGTTAGCGCTCGTTATGGAAACATGTGTTCCAGTATCAATTAGTGCCGCCAACGGAGCACCATCTACGTCTACTTCAATTAGGTTCGTGTTGGTAAGGAGCGTCAACGGACGATTCGGACAGGACGAACATGGTATAGCAATAACTCTAAGAGCTGTATGGCACAGTTTTCCGTCCGTTGGTTTGGCGAGGAAAAGCGCCGAGGCTGGGGTGACGGGGAGCGACCAGGTTGAGGCGACGGCGATCGCACGGAGGAGCGGCTGTCAGGGGCATCAGAAGTAGGGTACAGATGGCGAAGTGAATAATGGCGAGCGTCGGAGAATGGGCGAGAAGCAGGGAATGAGCTTCAGTACGGTGGCATCCAGGTGGTGCTCATTGCGGGATACATGACGAATGCGTTGACGGTGGAAGCAGATTGGCTTGTCGTCTGGGCTTCGCCATTCAGCAGGATTGCGTGGTCTGGGAGCGAAATACTGTTCATGACAGGTTGTGTACATGCAAATGTGTGCCGAATCAGGTCGTCAGACATAGCAAGCGGTATGGATGGCAAGGTTTTAAATTTCTTGCCCCACAACTGCTTGAATAAGCGAAATAGTGGGGTCCGCTTGGTACCGTTAAGGGGTCGGTAATGAAGGGGGGCCAGATTCGCAGCTTCAATCTCATGGCGAACGATACGTGTGATGTTCTCTTGAAATGGTCGTGTGGAGGTAAGAGCGGAACAAGAGGAAATGGCAGCGGTGTTTGGGAGCTGGAACAAGTGTGGGACGACGAGGCGGCTTTTAGCTACCTCGAGGTGGCGGCATTATTTCACGATGGCCTCGACGGTAGAAATGCCTGTATAGACGAGCAAAGTGAAGGTGTCGTTCACGATGCATAATAGAATATGCATCACCTTGTCAAGCTCGGTCATGTGCTCGTCTACTTTTCGCCAAAGCGCGAGCACTTCCTGTAGGTACCAGCCATACGAATCGGTCGACGACTGGACACGGGTGGCAAGCTCTTTTCGCGCAACCTGTTGGTGACCTGACGGGCTGCCAATGAAGTCGCGAAGCCTCTCTTTGAATAAGTCCCAGGTGGAGAGCTCGATCTCATGGGTGCGAAATCAAATACGCGGTGTCCCGTCCAGATAAAAGATCACATTGGCAAGCATGATGGCAGGGTACTAGTGGCGGCTTTGGCTAACACGCTCATACATGCTGAGCCAGTCGTCGACGTCAACGTCAATTTTGGCGGAGAATATGCCAGGATCGCGGAGTCTAGGAACCGTAACGCGCGTTGTGGTTGGCGCCGCAGGTGTACGTGGCAACGGGGTGGTTCTATCGGAAGTCATGGCTGAGAAGACAACGGTGCGGCCGCTTCGGAGCTCCGTGGCGAGGACGGTGAACATTGCACCTCCGCCACAATGTTACGCGAAGGACGAGTCAGTAAAACAAGCAACTATTTACAGGTTATATTCACAACAGTTTGCAGCACTGACCGGATAGATCCACAGCGCGAGCCTAGTTCGTTCTTTGTCTCTTTTCGCGAGTGATGGCGCCCACGCGCCTCGTTCAAACGTTCAAATACCCCACGCGTGGAGCGATAGTATTTGCGACCATTATCTGTTTAGGGAAATCGGCGGATCTCACCTCCAGTTGGCCTACTGTGGTTCCGGTCTAATAAACGCAACAAAACTAAGAATTTAACACTGGCGAGTCGATTTCTGAGCTTGTGTCCTAGCTATAAGGTTTGCAGAAAGCGGAACAGCAAATAATATAATATGTATATTAAAAGAACAGGCATTAGTGAATGTTACACCTAGGTATTTGTATTGGTTAGCTTGCTTTAGTGGGATAGACACCAGTGTGTTTTTGTACGTTAGCAAAGTATATGTGTTATACAAAAACAGACCGTTTTATCTTTGTTCAAAGCAATGCCCGATTCATCACACCATTTCTGTATGTTCTGTAAGCTTAAGTTCACTTTTTCATCTTACCAAGGCATTTCAGGAAATAAGACGCAGACATCGGCAAAATGCCTAATTTGTGTAACAGGTGTGTCGGCGGCGACAGTATGTTTCATGTACAATAGAAACATTTATGTCCTCAAGACGCTGCCGTGGGGCACATCGGACTTAACGGGGAGACAGCTACAGTTGCGATCATCAAGTGAGACAAACTTCTCGCGATCTAAAAGATAATAATAATGCTTTCTACGCAACTAGAATATCAGTTAAACAAATATTTCTGAGGTGTTCAATAGGTTTCCAGTAAACTACGCGCTTGAACACTTTTCTAAAATATAGAAAAAAGCGAGTTAATTTTACTGTTGTTATCTAATATTTCAGCAAAATTATGAGCCAGAGTTGAAACTTGTGTCGTAGTGCAATAACATCTTGCTGAAAACGTGTGTGCAATTTGTTATTACTTAATTATCTTCAAGATGTTGTGCTAAGCGTTGGCGTTGATTGGTTCAACTAATATGCAACATGATGATGTTGATGATAGAGGGCTCTAATTGTGTAACAAGCCCTTAGCTCCTTTTTAAAAGATTTAAAAGAAAACTGGCACAACTCGATTTGCCTTTGACTCATTGGGGCAGTTGGGCCCATAAGAATGAAAGCTCTGAACAGCGTAAGAAGAAATCTACCGATAACTTCAGCAAAGTACATGAGAAAGTTATTTGGGAGGTCGTTCAGACAACACGAGCGTTTCGTTTACAGCCTTAGAAACAATGACACGATACCAAGACATGAATTGTAGCCCACTTCATGCACCTTATAGTAGTATGATTAGGCATGCTATCTATGTTTTAATGCAAAAACACGCTTTGAACGTACATGTTAAAATGTTCAGCAGCTTCATTCAAGTCTATGATAGTAGTTGCTTCGAGAGCAATCTCATTAACGGGCCTTGTAGTGCGTTTTAAATAGCCCCAAAGTTTTTTTTTTTTTTTTTTGGTGCACTTTTCGTAAAGCTAGGCAATACCGCTATTAAGTTACTAGTAATATTTCAAGCTTTCAACTACTGACGCCAACTTCTGTATCGCACTTATTATCAGTGGCTTAGCGTGATTCCTTTTATTTCCTTTTAGTTTAAGCTTTAGTTTTAAGATGTTATGCATAACCAAGTTATTTTTTGAGTTCCTTTGTTTCGTTAGGCACAACCATATTTTACATTAACAACACAATCTAAGAAACTTCGCCCAGAGATTTAATACATCGTTATCACAATCACTGGTAAGTTGGGCACGTTGTCATGTTGTGCACTACATTTGAACCATCAGCTCTAAAGTAGTCTTTGAAGCTTTGTCCTTTTGCAGTTTCGGTGAGGACTGTCTCGAATATTGGTAGATAAACAGTGAAATGCTGTCGAGACCAGTTAGCAAATTTATGTTGAATATGAGCGTCCGACAAGGCGCTAGAATATCAATGCCGTGTTTCACAAGTTTCACTAGAAATTCTGATGAAGTAGTCGTCTTACGATTCCTTAACTCTAGAAACTAAGTTTTTTTGTATCTAATATTTTTTGTATCTGACGGAAAAGACAGAAAGAGGTTATTAAATCTATCTTGTAATACACGACCTGTTAACAGCACAGCTTCCCTCAAAACTTCTGTCAATGGCTATAGCGAAAGATCAAGCATCGAGGTAAGTGTCTTTCAAGCACTTTCAGAACGCCCTTCGGACGAATTACATCTTATATTGAAGAGGTAGTAATGGAGTAACTGTAGTAAAGAAGAGGTAGTAAGGTAGAAGAGGTAGCCGTGCGAATATTCTAGCTAAAAGAATTTCTGGATTCTTTGTGTGTCTGAACAACTTCAGAAGATTTCCTGACTAAAAAATAAATAGTTGATTTCGTTTCTTTATATTATTACGACATTATCGGTAGATACCCGAGAGACGAGCCACCGTGAGAACGACGACGAAGTAGGTCTGTGCCCTTGGCGCGAGTGAATGTCGGCCTGGTGCTCTGGCTCCAGTCTAGTGTAAATAGTCTGTAAATAGCCTCTTTTGTCTGTGTCTTTCTACACGTAACATTCTGGTGGAGGTCCTGGGTAGCCGCGTGATGTGGTGCGTGATACGACGGCTCTTTGCTTGTTCAAGGCGACGGCATTCTTTAATGATGGCGTGGATTGTCGAGACATTGCCGAAAACAAGCAAATTGAAAGCGTCGTCGGCGATGCCTTTTAGGACATGTGACACTTTATCTGATTCAGACATAGCATCGTCAGCTTTGCGGCATAAAGCCAAGACGTCGAAGATGTAGGAAACGTACGGCTCTGAAGATGTCTGAACGCGAGGCGCAAGAGCCTTTCTCGCTGCAACCTTACGGCCAATGGGGTCGCCGAAAAGTTCCCGTAGCTTTTCTTTGAAAGTGCCCAACAGCTGATCTCGTCGTCATGCGTGTGGAATCACACGCGTGGGGTGCCGCCAAGATAAAAGATGACATCGGCGAGCATAATGTTTGGGTACTACCTGTTATTAGCGCTGGCATGTTGATCTAGCTTGAGACATTCGTCAACGTGCTGTCCCTCCAGGCCAGAGAGCACACCATGGTCGCGATGTTGGGCAACCATGACGACGGGAGCAGTCGGACCAGCCAAAGCCGTTGCAGAGGCGGGCTCATCACCGGGAGGCATGGTGACAAGCTCGACGTACCGACCACTCCGGAGTTCCGTGGCGAGGACGGGGATCGCTGACCTCCACCAGCGATCCAGCGTGGCCAGGATCGCGTTATTGCTTATGCGAGCCGCCTCCTCACACCACCGCAGTGCAACTATTCCATGACGAAACGAGAATGCCTTGCTGTAGTCTGGGTGGTAGCGAAGTTCCGTCCTTACCTTTACGGTCGCCCTTTTTCCTTAGTTACTGAACATCATGCTCTCTGCTGGCTCTCATCGCTAAAAGATCCTACAGGCCGGCTTGGTCGATGGGCTTTGAGGCTACAAGAATTTTCATATTCCGTGGTGCACAAGTCTGGCCGCCTGCACCAAGACACTGACAGCTTGTCGCGTTGCCCTGTTGACGACCCTGACTCCTCCAATATTACCAGTGCTGCTTGCGTATTCTCTGTGTCGCAGCTGCTTCATTTCGCCGATGAGCAACGTCGTGACGCCTACATCAGAGCACTCATCGACCGTTTTGAACACTCTCCGGCCGACGCCACACTACACCTCTTCGTCCTCCGCGATGGTACTCGGTACCGTCGTAACCTTCATCCGGACGGCTCTGAGTTCGTACTTGTCATACCTAAACACCTCCGCTCAACCGTTTTAGAAGAGCTCCACGACGCACCAACGGCAGGACACCTCGGCCTATCTCGAACCTATGATCGTGTACGTCGCCGTTTTTTCTGGCCGGGCCTTGCCCGTTCCGTACGACGTTACGTCGCCGCCTGCGAACTTTGCCAACGACGCAAGAAGCCTTCCCAGCTCCCCGCTGGTTACCTGCAGCCGCTCGACATCCCTGCCGAGCCCTTCCATCGTGTCGGGTTAGACCTTCTCGGCCCATTTCCGGAATCTACATCAGGAAAACAGTGGGTTGCAGTCGCGGCGGACTACGCGACCCGCTATGCCGTAACACGCGCTCTTCTGACCAGTTGCGCAACTGATGTTGCGGACTTCCTCCTGCGTGATATCATTTTGATTCATGGTGCTCCGCGTCAATTGCTGACAGACCGTGGCCGTACGTTCTTAGCCAAAGTCATTGACGGCATCATGCGTGCCTGCTTAATACAGCATAAGTTTACCACCTCCTACCACCCTCAAACGAACGGCCTCACTGAGCGTTTGAACCGCACCCTTACAGACATGCTATCCAAATACGTTTCAGAGGACCACCGTGACTGGGACCCGGCTCTACCTTACATCATCTTTGCGTATAACTCTTCCCGTCTCGACACTGCTGGCTTTTCTCCTTTTTTACTCTTGTATGGCCGTGAACCGACGCTACCACTGGACACTGTGCTTCCGTCCACCACAGCCTCAACTAGCGCTTATGCCCGTGATGCTATCGCCCATGCTGACCATGCTCGCCAACTTGCGCGCGCTCGTCTTCAAGTCTCTCAAGACAAACAAAAGCAGCGCTGCGACCTCCGTCACCGTGATGTCAATTTTGTCCCCGGCACCCTCGTGTTGCTTTGGTCACCATCGCGTAAAGTTGGACTTTGTGAAAAACTGCTTTCCTGCTACACGGGCCCATATCGCGTGCTTCGCCAAGTGACAGATGTCACCTATGAAATCGTTCTCGCCACGCCCACTACGTCCTCTGCTGTGACCACCAGTAACATTGTCAACGTCTCCCGACTCAAGCCCTACAACTCTCCACGTGCCTTGGATATTTAACAGCACCGTGACGGCGCTTTTGTAGCCGGTGGGTAGTATTACGATATTATCGCTAGATACCCGAGAGACGAGCCGCCGTGAGAACGACGACGAAGTGGGTCTGTGCCCTTGGCGCGAGTGAATGTCGGCCTGGCGCTCTGGCTCCAGTGTAGTGTAAATGGTCTGTAAATAGCCTCTGTTGTCTGTGTCTTTCTACACGTAACAATATAGTTAGGTACGTCCTTTGTCATCTATGGTTTACGACACTTTTTCTGACAGCACGAAGGCTTTGGAAGCGAACGAAGCGAAATATCTTGAAGAAAAAAGTTGAACCAATAATGTGCGATTTTTGAATCACTTTTCAGAACATGGCACTTTAGCCAATTCTGTACAAGCGATCCAAACGATAAAAACGAGTCTAACGCATTTCTGTTTCTGTCTGTAAGAAAAACCTTGTTTGTCTTTTTTTGGTAGTTCAAAATTTTCTTTGCAGAAATAAATATGGGCAGGTGGTGACTAAGAGTGCTAGCAATAGCACTTAATTTCCCTTCATGGCTGCTAAAATGTGTGGTGAAGAGATCTAATAGAGTTCTTACCCCCGTTTTGAGTTCCGCGGGTGTGATTGTGACAGAGGTGTAAATATAAAATTGATCTGAAAACTGAAGTAGTGGCATTGTCACCTAGAGTATTTAAACGAAAGGTGCGACCTAAAATTAGTTGATAATTTCTGTTCGCATAGTCTAGATTGCGTATTACAATGAGAAAAAAACTGAACATTAACTACCATGAAGCCTACAACACACACAAGAAATTAGCGCACCAGACATTATTGCAAGAAGTAGGTAATTAGGAGAAAGGGAAGTAAAATCAGAAAACTATCAACACCAGCATAGAAACAATAGCATTTCTCTGCTGAGAACGGTTGCGATGTGGCTTTTGTACATCGGAGCTCGGTAAACATGCTCCTAAAAAACAAACCGCGTTTCTGAGAACACGAAAACATCAAAGCATGCTTCATTTTCCCAAAAAGAATGAAGTTCTTCACTTTTATTACAACCTGATTGTCCATTCTTATCAGTGCAATCACAGAATTGGGAATTATCCATGTAAGACAGCTATTGTACCTGTGCTAAATCTACTCGTTGGATCAAAAGTGATACCACGATATTGATACGGGCATTTGTTGATCTATCTCCAGTGAGCGCTGTTCACCAGTTTAAAAATGCTAAATGTTATCGCTGCGCGCAAGGCACGCATGCATGATTTGTAACCTACATGAATGTTATCGTTGATTCTGTCTGTTTTGTATGTCCTTGCCGAACCTTCTGTAATCATATTGCATACGTGATACGATATACGTACTCGTTTCTGGAAGCCACGTGGGACACGCAGTTGCACTGAAACCTAGAAGTAACCTGCAAATAGTGATGTCTTAAATCCGACGTGCTTTACCCTCTGAGTAGATGTCCGCGATTGCCTACTGTGTTCACCGCTATCTCTATGTTTTGAGTGTAACTTGGTTTTGTGGTAACATTTTAGACCGACAAATATCTCAGCCCAAGCACTCCGTACCCACGGGGTGCTACTATGTAAAGCTATTCGAAACTTTTCTACTCCATTTCTGCAATCACTCTCCGCGATTGGTCAAATTTCTTTTGAACCACCCCTATTTCACCTGTCTGTCACGCGACGTCACGAAAACCGCGATAGCTCCCCATCTGTTACAACGTGTACACACAAATTATGCACGATTTGACCGAGCAAAAGAAATATACTTATTTCATATTCGACGCCTCTTCGCCATTAGCCCTCGGCTATTAGTGAAAAATTTTCGGGCTGCGCCCACTTCACCTGCCTCTCACGTGACGTCACAAAACCGAAAGAACTCACCGCGTCAAGTTGACGTGCACGCGATAAAGATGCATTAATATGCCGAATAAAACTGAATTTTCTTCTGAATAGCCGCAGGCTAACCCGTTCCGAAAGGAATAAACGATGGCGGTCGCCCATCGCTCAGGCACTGGATACTCGCATCTGTCGGAGAGCATGGTGTATTTGCGTGTAATAAAACTTTTTGCATGGCCATGTAATGTTTTCGAGCACTTTCGGCACGTTTACGACTTCATTCTTCCAACTATTATTTGCTGAGGATCCATTTTAGCGTCATCCTTAAGCTTCCGTTGCATGCCGCCGCGATTGTCGACGAGCCACCGCAAGCTAAGTGAGGGAAAGCGGACCAATCGAAGACGCCGGCACCACCCTCTTCATACGGTTATCGGTTTTCGGTGCAGTGGCTCGGCCCCATCGAATCCCTCTCCGCTTAAGCGTGCTCATCGCCTCTAGTGAGCCAATTAGATAACACAAGCCGCTCAGTGTAGGCAATGTTATTCGTTTTTCAAGCAAACAAATTGACCTCCTATGAACGAGGAGAGCGTGTGATTGGTCTGTTCACACAACCCTGCCGGTGGGCACCCGATGCTTGCGTCGCCGGTTACGCAAATTTGACGTCAGGAGATTGGAATAAAAAAATATTGGAATAGCTTTACGTTAGAGTGCCCATGGTTAACCAGAGAAACTGAAAAATGTGCCCCCATTGTTTACCACTGGCTTAACCGCGACGGTTCATTAAACGACGGCTGGGCAGGCAGGGTAGTTCTATAGAGATATATAGTCTACCAGTGGCACCCACGACGATAACGGAAGAGATAATAGTCTAGAGGAATTTGAAATCCCACAAGTAACGCCGGAAGTAGTAAAGAAAGCCTTGGGAGCTATGCAAAGGGGGAAGGCAGCTGGGGAGGATCCGGTAACAGCAGATTTGTTGAAGGATGGTGGGCATATTGTTCTAGAAAAACTGGCCACCCTGTATACGCATTGCCTCATGACTTCGGACGTACCGCAGTCTTGGAAAAACGCTAAGATAATCCTAATCCATAAGAAAGGGGACACCAAAGACATGAAAAATTATTGACCGATCAGCTTACTGTCCGTTACCTACAAAGTATTTTCTAGGGTAATTGCAAATAGAATCAGGAACACCTTAGACTTCCGTCAACCAAAGGACCAGGCAGGATTCCGTAAAGGCTACTCAACAATAGACCATATTCACGCTATCAATCAAGTGATAGAGAAATCTGCGGAATATAACCAACCCTTATATATAGCTTGCATTGATTACGAGAAAGTGTTTGATTCAGTCGAAACCTCAGCAGTCATGGAGGCATTGCGGAATCAGGGTGTAGACGAGCCGTATGTAAAAATACTGAAAGATATTGTAGAGGATCCGATTCCGCCGCCGCCGCCGTGAGCGTCTGCAGAACGAGCGGATGTTTATGTTCGCGGCGCCGACCTCCTCGGCGTGGTAGGCACGTACGTACAATAAAGGCTCAGTTTCACCGCCGCTCGGCTGCTCGCCGGTTGCTCTGAAAGTTCGTTCTCTTCTCTCTGCGCGCGTCTTTCTATAGCGGACGCAACTCGCGCCCCTATAGCTTGGTGACCCGGACGTAGCAAGCTCACGCAATGGAAGACGAAATGAACACTACAGTGTTCAGCAACGACGCCCCGGCTCTTCAGCCCCAGTCAACAGTGACAGGCGACATCCCTGCCCCCAGCGCTGCCATGGACGCCATTTCCAATGCCCAGCTGCGGCTGCCGCCGTTTTGGCCGAAGAATCCCGCCGTGTGGTTCACGCAAGTAGAAGCCCTCCTCGATCTGCGGCGCATCACATCGCAGCGTGTGATGTACCTGCATGTCGTCTCAGCACTTTCCTCCGAGGTAGCTGATGAGTTCGTCGACGTCATGAGAGCCCCTCATCCGGCCGCACCCTACGACCATTTCAAGGCCATGGTGCTCACACGCAAAACCGTGTCCGAGAGAAGCCGCTTGCAGCAACTCCTCAACGCGGAAGAACTCGGCGATCGCCGACCGTCGCAGCTATTACATCGGACGCGACAGCTACTCGGCGACCGTACCCAAGACTCCGAGAGTCCACTATTGCGCGAGCTGTTTCTGCAACGCTTGCCTCAGACACTTGTCGTGGTTTTGGCAGCTGCGGATGATATGCCTCTTGACAAACTGGCAGAGCTCGCGGACCGCGTTAACGACTACTCCGGCGCAAGCTCCGCGGTGTCCTCGACCACTGTCACATCAGACCTCGAAGCCCGGCAATCTCGCCTCGAGGAGAAAATTGACAGGCTGATGGACACGATGGCAGCAATGCAGATGGACACGCCTCGTCGCTCTCCAGTGGCTAGGGGTGGCTCACGTTCGCGTTCCCGTTCCCGCCCAAGACACACTTCTGACGGCTTCTGCTGGTACCACACCAGGTTCGGCGCCAGCGCTGCAAAATGTCGACAGTCTTGTCGCTGGCAGGGAAACATGGAAGCGAGTCACTAATGGCGGCGCGTGACTCAACCGCTACGGGAAACCGCCTATTCTACATCACAGACAAGATCGCAGGCCATCGCTTTCTTGTGGACACTGGTGCAGAGGTAAGCGTCATTCCTGCCTCTCGCCAGGACCGACACCGTTGTCCGAGGACTGCGCCTTTGCAAGCTGTGAATACATCCACAATCGCAACATATGGCCAACGCTCCCTCACCATTGACCTGGGCCTGCGTCGCATATTTCGGTGGATTTTCATCCTCGCCGACGTGCGCTTCGCCATACTAGGTGTGGACTTTCTTACCCATTTCGGTTTGAACGTGAATCTCCGCTCCCGTCAACTTGTGGACTGTACGACCAGCCTCTCTGTGCAAGGTATCCTCGCACCGCTGTCCGCCTCTACGCAACCAGCTCCGCATTCGCCATCATCAGAATTTGCCTCTATCCTCAGTGAATTTCCTGAACTTACCAAACCTACCAATTTGGAACTTCCAGTGCGGCACACTGTGACGCACCACATCGTCACCACGGGTCCTCCAGCGTCCTGCAAGCCACGGCGTCTTGCTGGAGACCGCCTCGCCACAGCTCGCAGAGAATTTGATCACATGCTGCAGTTAGGCATAATCCGCCCTTCGTCAAGCAGCTGGTCATCTGCCCTGCACATGGTGCCCAAGCGTGACCCCGGAGATTGGCGCCCTCGTGGAGACTATCGTGCATTGAATGCCCGCACCGCTCCCGACCGGTACCCACTCCCGCACATTCGCGACTTTGCTACCACTCTTGCTGGAACAACCATATTTAGCAAGATTGACCTAGTCAAGGCATATCATCAAATTCCTGTGGAACCAGCGGACATACCGAAGACTGCCATCACAACACCTTTTGGCCTATTCGAGTACGTCCGCATGCCTTTCGGGTTACGTAATGCAGGCCAAACTTTCCAACGCTTCATCAATGAAGTCATACGTGGTCTGCACTTCGTCATCGCCTATCTTGATGATCTGCTGGTGGCAAGTTCTTCACCAGAGCAGCACACTGACCACCTGTGGTTGCTGTTTTCGCGACTGCAGGAACAAGGCTTAACTATCAACACAGCCAAATGTGTCTTTGGTGTTGACAACGTCGAATTTCTTGGAGACCTTGTCACACCTGAAGGAATGAAGCGATTGGACAGGAAGGTTCAAGCTCTGCGGGATTTTCCATGCCCAACGTCGCTTCGCAAGCTACGCGAATTTCTCGGGCTTCTGAACTTCCATCGTCGGTTCCTGCCTAATATAGCGCGCATCATTCTACCTCTGACCGACATGCTGAAGGCTCCAAAGGCACCATCGGCGATCTTGGAGTGGACATCCGAAGCAGACGCCGCCTTCCAAGAAGCCAAGAATGCCCTGGCACAAGCCACCCTCCTAGTGCATCCCCTAACTGACGCGCCCATGCGGCTCATCACCGACGCCTCCTCCAGTGCCGTTGGTGCAGTTCTGCAACAATTCCAGCAGAATTTGTGGTGTCCACTCGGTTTCTTTTCGCAGAAGATGAAGCCGGCGGAAACTCGATACAGCACTTTCGACGGCGAACTCCTCGCTGTCTACCTTGGCATTCGCCACTTTCGCCACCTTCTCGAAGGTACCGTGTTCCACGTACTGACGGATCATAAGCCACTGACATTCGCTTTCCGTGGAAACCACAGCACACACACGTCCCGGCAAATTCGGCACCTGCATTTTATTTCCGAATTCACGACCGACCTACGGTACATCCAAGGATCCGTTAATGCGGCTGCGAATGCCCTGTCACGTGTCGACGCGCTTTCCACTGCTGCTGTGGATTTCGACATATTCGCAGAGGCACAACATTCTGACAACGAGCTGCGTGACCTGCGTGCAGGGTCCACATCTCTCTCGTTTGCTGAGGTGCCACTGCCGTTCTCCTCCGGTACGATCGTCTGCGACATGTCAACAGGCTGTGCCCGTCCATTCGTGCCTACCTCGGACCGTCGTCAAGTTTTTGGCAAGCTACACGACTCGAGCCATCCTGGTGTTCGCGCCACTCAGCGCCTCGTCACTTCCCGTTATGTGTGGCCGGGCATCAACGCAGATGTCCGCCGCTGGGCTCGAGAATGTCAACGCTGCCCACGTGCAAAAACGACCCGCCACACCAAGTCACCACTTCAACCCTTCCGTCCGCCTGACTCTCGCTTTCATCATGTTCACATCGACATTGTCGGTCCGCTGCCTTCATCGCGCGGTAAACGATATATCCTCACCTGCGTTGACGGCTACATGCGCTGGCCTGAAGCGTTTCCCGTACACGATATTACGGCGCCAACCGTGGCGTCCGTTTTCGTAGCCGGTTGGATATCTCGTTTCGGCTGCCCCAGCGTGGTAACAACCGACCGCGGACGACAATTTGAAAGTGAGCTCTTCGGAGCGTTAACAAACAACCTCGGTATCCGCCACATCCACACAACTGCATACCATCCGTCAGCAAATGGAATGGTGGAAAGGCTTCACCGCCAGTTGAAAGCCGCCCTCATCGCCCGCGACACTCGAACTTCATGGGTCGACGACCTGCCGCTAGTTCTACTAGGTGGTCGGTCGGCGATAAAAGAAGACCTCAGGTGTACTGCTGCCGAAATGGTCTACGGGACGACACTACGTCTACCCGGTGAATTCTTCGCACCACCTGCAGTCCCCAACCTCTCGCCTCCTGCCTACGTTGAGCAACTTCGGTCGCTCTTTGAGCGTTTGCGACCAACATCACCTCGACAGCCCTCCACTTACGACGTTTTCGTAAGCAAAGACCTAGCTGCCTCAACTCACGTTTTCGTGCGCCGCGAAGGCATCCGACCCGCCCTCACTGCACCGTACGACGGCCCGTTCGAAGTGCTACAGCGCGGAGAAAAGACTTTTACTGTTTCTGTGAACGGCCGTGAAGACGTGATTTCAATCGACCGTGTGAAGCCCGCGTACATGGCAAACTTGTGCGTTCCCCTCGCACTCCCCACTCGTTCCCCGCCCGATTCTCCCCCATCCGTACCCTGCCCCGTGAGTAAACACGTGTCCTGGGCATCAGCGCGACAGCAGCGACCTTTGTATCTACGGGGCGGGGAGCCCTGTAGAGGATCCGATTCCGCCGCCGCCGCCGTGAGCGTCTGCACAACGAGCGGATGTTTATGTTCGCGGCGCCGACCTCCTCGGCGTGGTAGGCACGTACGTACAATAAAGGCTCAGTTTCACCGCCGCTCGGCTGCTCGCCTGTTGCTCTGAAAGTTCGTTCTCTTCTCTCTGCGCGCGTCTGTCTATAGCGGACGCAATTCGCGCCCCTATAGATATCTATAGCGGCTCCACAGACACCACAGTCCTCCATATAGGAAGCAACAAAATCTCAATAAAGAAAGGCGTCAGGTAGGGAAATACGATTTCTCCAATGCTATTCACAGCTTGTTTACAGGAGTATTTAGAGACCTGGATTGGGAATAATTGGGGATAAGAGTTAATGGAGAATACCTTAGTAACTGCGATTCACTGGTGATATTGTTACGTAGGAAGACGCAGACGAAAAGCTATGTACAAGTATATTTACAAAAAAATACGCGGCGCTTGGCCAAGACGCAACAGCCCGCGCTAGCTTCTTATCGTCGTCGTCGTCTTCTTACTGCTCGGCTCTTCGTCATTGGAAATACTATGCCGTAGCACTACCCCTGGCGGCAAAAGCGCCGTCGCGCATCGACTAAAGGCCGGAGTCTGAAGCAGTATAGTAGGTCTTGAGCCTACTGACGTGCATGACATCATTAGGTCCCATCGTAGATAACGAGGTTGAACTCACAGGAGCAATTTCGTACGTCACAGGCGTCACCTGGCGCAGCACGTGGTAGGGCACTGTGTATCGCGAAAGGAGCTTTTCTGAAAGTCCGACGTGTCGAGAGGGCGACCACAGGAGCACGAGTGCACCAGGCGAAAACTGTACGTCGAGGTGGCGGGCGTTGTACTGACGCTGCTGCGCGGTTTGCTAGTCCGTCAGTCGAGCACGGGCAAGCTGGCGTGCATAGTCGACGAGGGCGATGGCGTCGCGCGCCTACTCGATTGTTGAGATCGCAGCAGGATGAAGTACCGTGTCAAGGGTCAAGGTCGGTTCGCGACCGTAGAGTAGATAAAATGGAGAAAATCCGGCGGTGTCGTGCCGGGAAGAATTATAAGCAAATGTGACGTAAGGAAGGGCAACGTCCCAGTCGTGGTGGTCTTTCGAAACGTACTTGGACAGCATGTCGGTAAGAGTACGGTTGAACCGCTCTGTCAGGCCATTGGTTTGAGGATGGTATGAGGTAGCCAGCTTGTGTTCAATAGAGCAGGAACGCACAATGTCGGCGATAACTTTCGAGAGGAAGTTACTACCAGGGTAAGTAAGCAGCTGTCGCGGGGCACCATGCACTAAGATAATGTCGCGCAAGAGAAAGTCCGCGACGTCAGTGGCGCAACTGGTAGGGAGAACTCGCGTGATAGCGTATCGGGTGGCGTAATCAGTTGCGACGGCTACCCATTTGTTCCCAGAGGATGACGTGGGAAAGGAACCGAGGAGGTCTAATCCAACACGAAAGAATGGTTCCACGGGGACGGTGATCGGCTGTAGATGACTGGAAAGCAGCACCTGAGGTGTTTTCCGACGCTGGCAGGGATCAAAGGCAGCAACATAGCGTCGGACGGAGCGAGCGAGACCAGGCCAATAGAAGCGGCGGCGGACGTGGTCGTACGTGCGGGTTACACCAAGATGTCCTGCAGTGGGTGCGTCATGCATCTCAAAGAGCACAGTCTATCGTAGATGTTTTGGCACGACAAGAAGATCAAGGCCATCAGGGAGGACGTTCCTTCGGTACAGAATGCTGCCCTGGAGGACATATCGGCGAACGGATGCGTCAGTAGGTGTAGAGCGCAGACGCTCTACGAGTACTCGCAGTGATAGGTCTCGGTACTGCTCATCGGCGATGTTAGTGAAGGCAGATACAGAGAAAATGCCGTCGGCGGTACTTCTGTCGGCGTCGTCAGGCTCGTCTACCGGGTAGCGAGACAGGCAGTCAGCGTCCATGTGTAGTTGGCCAGATTTGTAGGTGACAGAGAACGAATATTCTTGGAGGCGTAAGGCCCAGCGACCAAGTCTTCCTGTAAGGACTTTTAATGAGCATAACCAGCAAAGCGCGTGTTGGTCTATGACAACGGAAAAGGGTCGGCCATATAAGTATGGGCGGAACTTCGCAACCGCCCAAACTAGGGCCAGACACTCAAGCTCAGTAATGGAATAGTTGCGCTCCGTGGGCGAGAGGAGCCTTCTGGCGTAAGCGATAACACGGTCGTGGCCACGCTGGCATTGTGCCAGTACTGCGCCAATTCCGTGACTGCTGGCATCAGTACGGAATTCCGTAGGCGCAGAACGGTCGAAATGGGCCAGAACGGGAGGCGTTGTGAGAAGGTCGATTAGAAGCGAGAATGCAGAGGCCTCGTTATCGCCCCACTGGAAGGGGCGTCTTTTTTCAAAAGCTCGGTTAGTGGTCATGCTATGGCCGCGAAATTTTTCACGAAACGGCGGAAGTACGAGCAAAGGCCAATGAAGCTGCGCACATCCTTGACACACTTTGGAACAGGGAAGTGCGTAACAGCATGGATCTTGCCTGGGTCCGGTTGTGCTCCATTCGCGTCAACGAGATATCCAAGGACGGTAATCTGGCGACGGCCGAATTGGCACTTCGATGCGTTGAGTTGCAGACCGGCTCAACGAAAAACGTCCAGGACTGCTGAGAGGCGCTCGAGGTGCGTAGCGAATGTTGGGGAGAATACTATAACGTCGTCCAAGTAGCACAGGCACGTGGACCATTTGAAACCGGGAAGAAGGTAGTCCATCATGCGTTCAAAAGTGGCAGGAGCGTTACATAGACCGAACGGCATCACTTTTAATTGATAAAGACCGTCGGGTGTTGCAAAGGCAGTCTTCTCGCGGTCGAGATCGCCCACGGCAATCTGCCAATAGCCGGAGCGAAGGTCAATAGAGGAGAAATAGCGAGCACCGTGGAGGCAGTCAAGGGCGGCATCAATCCGAGGTAGGGGATACACGTCCTTTTTGGTAACCCTATTAAGGTGCCGATAATCCACGCAAAAGCGCCATGAGCCATCCTTTGTTTTTACCAGCACAACAGGTGACGCCCATGGACTACATGACGGTTCAATAATGTTCTTGGCAAGCATTTTGCGAACTTCGGTGTGAATAACTGACGCTCAGCCGGTGATGCTCGATACGGGCGGCGATGAATAGGAGGGGCATCGCCGGTATTAATGCGATGTTTGACAGCTGTTGTTTCGGCCAAAGGACGATCGTTAAAGTTAAAAATATTTTGGTAGGAAATCAGAACGCGATAGAGCGCACGAGCGAGCTCGGAAGGCATGTCGGGTGCAACCATTTTCTGTAAGTTGGCGATGGTACAAGTTGCCGACTGCGACGGTAGAGGAGGATCGGCTGAATGGTCACCTGCTGAAATCGATGCTACAGAGTAGTCCTCGAATGAGCAATGTTGGGCCACAGACATCCCGCGTGGCAGCACTTGTGTCGTCAATCCAAAATTGACCACTGGCAGGCAGACGCAATTCGCCGTAATAGATAAAACTGTATGAGGTACTGTGATGCCGTGTGTAAGGAGCACGTCTTGCATAGGAGCCGCGATGTAGTGACCGTCGGGGACTGGTGGGGATGACACGACGTCAACGTAAGTGAGTGCCGAAGGTGGCAAGCGAACGAAGTCGACGGAACTGAGGCGAGTACAGTGTTGTTCAGCGGGATCCAGAACAGGAAGGTCGAGGCGGACAGTACTGGCGGAGCAATCGATGAGAGCAGAATGTGCGGAGAGGAAGTCTAAGCCGAGGATGATGTCGTGGGGATAGTGAGTGATGACTGTGAATAGCACGATTGTTGAGCGATCGGCGAAGAAGACGCAGGCGGTGCACATGCCAATTACGGGGGCTGTTCCGCCATCGGCGACACGGACAACAGGCGTCGGGGCGGGCGTGATAATTTTCTTGAGCCGGTTACGAAGGTCAGCGCTGATTACGCACAAATGCGCCCCAGTGTCTATGAGTGCAGACACAGAAACACCGTCGACTTGCACGTCAAGAAGGTTCAGATGAGTGGGCAACGTCAGTAGAGGATTTGGCGGCGTAGGGAGCAATGCAGCGTCCCCTCGAGGCGCTGCATCGTCTAGTTTTCCGGCTGGGAGCGGCCTCCGAAGGGAGTCGGCGAATAGGAGCGACGGGGCTGGGGAGAGCGAGATTGTCGTCGTTGGGACGAAGGAGAACGAGAATAGGAGCGGTTCGGTGCACGAGAATCAGCGGCGGCGTTATCGGAGCGTGCGGCATAGGGACGAGAAGGGCCACCTGGGGGGCGAGAGTAGGCAGTTTAAGTAGGCCGGGTCGGGGAACTCCAGCGACTGCGACAGTGCCGAGAAATGTGCCCGATTCGATGGCAGTGGAAACAAATGGGCTTGTCGTCAGCAGTGCGCCATTCAGATGGGTTGCGGAAACGTGGTGGTTAAGAAGATGTGGGACGGGGCTGAATCGAAGAAGCCGGGCGGGTATGCGGACGATGGGCCGAGCAGATGGTTTGAAGACCCATGTTTTCGAACTCTTGGCGGACAACTGCCGGGATCAGTGAGCCCGTGACTGCAGAAGTATGGTGGGACTGGAGTCGAAGGCAGCCGGATACGCGGCCTCGATCTCACGCCGGGCGATCCTGGTAACATCAGCAGTGTTGTTGGGACGTGGAGTGTCGGCACAGGAAGATGTCGCTGGGGTGTTGGGTAGACGGGTAAACTGCTGGTCAAAACGTCGGCTTTTAGCGAGTTCCAGGCTGCGGCACTGGTTTATAACGGCATCCACCGTCGCTACGTTGTTGTAAAGGAGCAAGTTGAAGGCGTCATCGGCAATGCCTTTGGGGATGTGGGCGACCTTGTCGGACTCAGTCATGTGGGTGTCAACTTTGCGGCACAGAGCCAAGACGTCCTGAATGTGCGTGACATAGGGCTCTGTTAACGTCTGCACACGGCCGGAAAGCGTCTTCGGTGCGGCAAGTTGGTGACCGTAGGGGTTGCCGAACAAGTCTCGAAGTTGTGTCTTAAGTGAATCCCAACTGGTGAGCTCATCTTCGTGCGTGCGATACCAAACTCTAGGTGTGCCACCGAGGTAAAAGACTACGTTGGCGAGCATAGCAGTAGGGTCCCACAGGTTATTGCGGCTGACGTGTTCATACAGGCTGATCCAGTCATCGACGTCTTCCCCATCTTGGCCCGAGAATACGCCAGGATCACGGCGAGTGGGGAGAGTGATGCAGGTCATCGAGGTGGCAGCAGGTGTCGGAGCCGGCGGAGTCGGGTTGTCGTAGCCGGGAGCCATGAGGGAAGGCTCGACGCTGCGCTTGGCCAAGAGGAAACAGCCCGCGCTAGCTTCTAAAAGTCGTCGTCTTCTTCTTACAGCTCGGCTCTTCGTCATTGGAAATACTATCCCGTAGCAATATTGCCTTGCTTAGTAACTCAGGGGACCAACTGCAATGCATGCTAACTGACCTGGAGAGGCAAAGCCGAAGAGTGGGTCTAAAAATTTATCTGCACAAAACTAAAGTAATGTTTAACAGTCTCGGAAGAGAGCACCAGTTTACGATAGGTAACAAGGCACTGGAAGTGGTCAGGGAATACATCTACTCAGGACAGGTAGCGATCGCGGATCCGGATCATGAGACTGAAATAATCAGAAGAATAAGTATGGGCTAGGGTGCGTTTAGCAGGCATTCGCAGACCATGAACCGCAGGTTGCCATTAGCCCTCAAGAGAAAAGTATATAACAGCTGTGTCTTACCAGTACTCACGTACGGCGCAGAAACCTGGAGGCTTACGAAAATGGTTCTACATAAATTGAGGACGAGGCAACGAGCTATGGAAAGAAGCATGATAGGTGTAACGTTAAGCGATAAGAAAAGAGCAGATTGGGTGAGGAAACAAACACGAGGTAATGCTATTTTAGTTGAAATCAAGAAAAAAAATGGACATGGGCAGGACATGTAATGAGGAGGGAAGTTAACCGATGGTGATTAAGGGTTACGGACTGGATTGCAAGGGAAGGGAAGCGTAGTAGAGGTCGGCAGAAAGTTAGGTGAGCGGATGAGATTAAGAAGTTTGCAGGGACAACATGGCCGCTATTTGTACAGGACCGGGGTATCTGGAGAAGTATGGGAGATGCGTTTGCCCTGCAGTGGGCGTAACCAGCCTGATGATGATGATGATGATGATGATGATGATGATGGTAGTGGTGGTGGTGGTGGTGGTGGTGGTGGTGGTGATGGATAGGCTGCCGGATCATCGGTACACAGTTGCTGGTTGCGCTTGGTTGCCGAGCCTGTTCTTATGCCCGGGCTGCAGCTTCGGCATGGCGTATACGAGCTCGTTCGATGTTCTGCTTGCGGCGTTGCTGATAGCAAAGCTGCGTGTTCCTAAGGAGAACATATGTCGCGTAGCGTGCTCCTTCCGGCGCAGGACAGAAACTGCTGCGCTCGCGCTCGGCTGCGACGGAGAGCAGCGACGTCACTACTGGCGTAGCTCAACTGACATCACCTACATAGCAGATGGCCTTTTCACCCCGATCTATGACGTATTGTTACCTGGCCCGACTGCCATAGAATCTAATGGGGATGCTTCAGAGTTGTCAATAGTGACTTTGACACCATCAAACTTTCCCAGTGGAAATTTTAACCAGGTAGCGTCACGTCGTAGATAGTAGTAAACCGGCCGTTTACTATTTTGGTGGTGCTACCTAATCACATACTTCTCTAGCTTTTTTTTTTTGTGCATGCGCATGGGGTTGCAAAGGAAGGGTTTTCAGCGTACAAGTGAGCGAAAGGCAGAAGGACAAACGAATGGGAAAGACACATACGGCTTTGGTGTAAAATTCAGATTTTTTTTACAATTTTGTTGCTGTTTTCTTCACTCTCACTACTACGTAACAATATAATGCTTAAAAAAGCTAAATAGTTTCCAGTACAATTACTTTATTTGCTTGCGTTCTCGCACAGCTTTTCAAGGTTTGTTACCCTTTTCATATGTATTGCCGTGTTCCTCAGCGAAATTTTTCAATTCCCATGTCATGAAAATCGGCAGCTGTTTGCGCTAAGCACTCCATGGCAGTGCGCAGCTAGTGTCGGTCTTGTCGGTTTATGTTTTCAACAACCGGAGAATGCAGGTGATAAAGTTTCAGCTCTTTTTACTTACGCAACCACGTGTCACGCGTTGAGTGTCGCGTAAATCGCATAATGATACCTGGTACTCTGGCTTTTGGTACATTGCCATTTCGCGAAAATTTGGCGGCGTCCCCGGTGGCGTGACCGAATGGCCTACGGGGCGAACAGTCAAAACGCGTCAAAAATACTTGCACTGACATGAAATTTCTCATGATGTGCGCTGTAAATAACGAAAAAGGTAATGGGTTTGAAAGGAAGATTTGGTAAATTTCTGGTAGCGAATGCGGGCTTCGGCGGAAAAGACGAGCACGCTCGCCCGACGACACAGGAGCTGCACGGTTTTGGCTGACTAAAGGGGTGCCTAGTGCGTGGGTTATTGCGCATATCACGTCGCTGCTATCTGCCTGACTAAATGTGTGACCTAGTATGTGAGTCATTAGACAAGTGACCTCGCAGCCAATGGGGAGGGTGTGGCGCCATGTCATGAGTGTATGAAATCAGTCTATCAAGTGAAAATCTTTCACCAAATGGAGTGTAATGCCGAAGTTTGGTTGTGCACGCCGCTTTCAAATGGTGAGTTCTTGCTAGTCTGCAGCGTCGCGAGGCCGGAAAGGCGAAGTGGGCGGTGCGCGAAAACCTCCGGCCAATTGGAGACTGCGAAAAGGTGTGGAATCGGAAATAATTGCTCTCATTTGTACGTTCTAAACATGTGAAATGTGGAAATCTCGCAGTTTTCGGGACCACCGCGTGGAAGTCAGATAAAATGCAGGTGGCAGGAACTATATTTCAACAATCGTGCACAGCGGATTACAGAAATGATAAAAGAAAGTCAGTTTCGCCTGAAAGGTGGAAGCGTCATTCGCGATATAAATTACTAGAGAAATATACGAAGTACGGAAATTAGTTTTATCGCCCATAATAATTTGTGAACATTCGCATACTACCTAAATTAATCAACAGGGGATCGACTGCCACCAAGCAAACATCAACACATCTCACATGATGGCCGCGCAAACGTGCTGTCAACCGCTGGACTGTGAAAGTGCGGGCACAGCCACGAGCGAATCAACCATCGTTCTACGCATCGTTACAGCGCGAATGAAACGTCGGGAAAAGAGAGCACACGAAGCTACAAGTCCTCGCCGCAACCAAACTCTGTACTCATCTCAGATCTAATTCAAGAAAGGGCCCGGGTGGCCGCGCCGTACTCAGCCGGTCTCAAAGTAGAACGTCCCACACTTTTCCCCAGATTTCTTGTGCACGACGGAAGACAGCGTGCTTCCATGCAGCTTTCCTTCCTTGCGCGCGCGAGATTGAGCCACTATCTTCGGCAAACGCTGTACACTTTCACTACCGCATACAGCACACGGTGCGCGGCGACTATATTGTTGCCCTTGGAAATAATGCGGAACATTACGGCCACGCCAACTAACACGGTAGAAGTGTGCCTAAAGTGTCGATAAATTTCCTACCGTAAAACTAAAAAATTAAGCGGGACACTGTACCACCCATCGACGTACAAACCGGGGTCGCTTAGGTCCGCGCTCTCAGCCGTTCCATTGGTGCTGGCTGCGAAAGACAATGAAAATAGAAATAAAATGAAATGAAATAGAGTTCTGTTCTAGAAGCCTGCTACACTATTCCACTTGTTATGGCGTTCCACTGCTACCCCTCCGTTTCCGAAAGTTTTGAATGCGGCCAAACAGATGACCATCACCATCAACCTACCACCTTAAAGCAACCATCTGGCTGCAGTTACCGCGACCACCGGACGTCGGAGCTCTCCAACTCGGCCTGGGCACGGTCTGGGGGAAATACCGTAAGGTTTCGTTGCCCAGATCGAAGCCATCTTCGATCGGCACCCAGTTAATGAGAGAAATCTCGCTTTCGCCACTTACTTACAAACCTGTCTCCCCAGTAAGTTGAATAGGTTGCATATGTCACTGCTGGAACTTTGGGCGGTGACCCACACCAGCAATTTAAACACATCATTTTTGACTGCACTATGGTGTCTGAGAGCACGAGCCTCCAGCGCTGCTCACGTTAGAGGAGTTTCGAGATCGCCACCCGTACCAGCTGCTCAACAGCTCGGCGCCGCTCCTGGACTTAAGCAACGTCTACTCGATCGCTGCGCTGTTGAGGCCCCTATTCTTGCAGCGCTTGCCGCAGTCCACCCGTCTTGTTTTGGCCGCTGCAGGGGACTTCCCCCTCGACCGCTGATCAACCCACTTTGCTGATCGAGTCCACGAGTCGACTTCTCCTTTGGTCGCTCTCCTGTTCCCGTTGTCCTCTCAGCTCGCCTATTTGCTAATATTATCGACCTTTTCAGCACTTCGCCCTGCAGTGTAAGTCTCATGCAACTTATCAGGGAACGCACCGCGAAATCACTGACGGCAATTTGTCAGCTCGTGTTACATCCCTCCCGCATTTTCTTAATAACATATCGCATTTCGAAGCTGCGCTTCTTCGTAGACACGGATGCTGAGGTCAACGTTACTGCCATCCTCTAAGGTTGACGGCATTTCTAAGTCACCTGGACCTACGCTCCGTACGGAGAACTTGACCTCCACCGCCACTTATGGCCAGTGGCCCCTCATTTTCTACTCTGGCCTGCAGCGAACTTTCCAGTCGGTCTTCATCGTAGCCGACGTCAATCAGCCCATACTAGGCTCCTACTGCCTGGCCCATTTCGACCTCGACATCAGCATGCACCACCATACATGACTGGCAGGAAGAAGTGTCGCTCCATCCATAGCGATCCCCCAGCTGCCGCTTTCACTTGGATCTGCACGCCGATCCCACCAATCCCGTACGCTGAAATTCTCGAAGGCTTTCATAAGGTACCGAAGCTTTGCAAGGTCTATCCGTCACCGCTCGTTCGCACGACCGCCTCAGTGTCTGGCAACTGCCAAAGTGGCGTTTCATCACACCCTTCAGGTGGGCATTATTCGTCCTTCGTGCAGCACTTGGGCCACTCCACTGCATCTGGCGCCCTTGGTGCGACTGTCTCGCGCTCAACACTCACATGGTCCACGATAGCTACACCTTTCCAGATATCCAAGATTCCGCAAGCAACATTCAAGGATGTACTATCGTTAGCAAAGTCGACATCGTCATGCGTTATCACCAAATCCCCGTTGAGCCGTCGGACATCCCGAAGACTGCCATTACTAGACCCTTCGGCCTGTTTCAGTACGTACGCATTCCCTTTAGCTTACGCAACGCAAATTAAGCATTCGAAGCCTTCGTTGCCAATGCAACCCGGCACGTTCCTCTCATTCCTCTCAATACTCATTGCGAGCACCACTCTACAAGATCATGAGCGTAACCTCCAGGAACTGTTTCATCGCCGTCAAAAATTAGCACAGTTGTCAAGTCTACAAATGCAGCTTCAGGTCTTCTGCACTCGAGGTAATGGGCCACCATATATAAACGCTGGGAATTTCTCCGTTGTCATTTAACATCCAGGCCTAAAAGACTTCCCAGCGAGCACAACCTTAAAGCGTGAGTTCCTGGGCCAATCGCGTGAGTTCCTGGGCCTAGTAAACTTCTCATTCCACATTATTCCGCACTGCCCTGAGCTTCTCCTAATGACTGACCTTTGTGAAACCGGGAGCTTTCTTTCCACAATTTTTTGGTCCTGGAAACCTCAAACTGTTTCAGGGCTGTAATGACGCCGTCACCAATTCGGCACTTATCATCGACCAGAGGACTTACATGGACATTCGCATCATGCTCGATGCTTCCAGCGTGGCCATTGGCGCTGTTCTACAACAGAAATGGAGTGGCAGCCACCAAGTTTCTTCTCCCGGAGGCTCCAACCTGCTGATACTCGTTAGAGAATTTTTGGCCGTGAGCTGCACGACACCTACTCCACCAACCAGGACTTTCGGCAGGTCTTTGACAGTTCTTTTAAGCGATGACAACACTATTTACGCCGCCTGTACGACCTCTTCCAAATACGTCACACGTGAACTTAGTGAAATGGCCTGTATATCGGAGTTCGTTATCGGTATCCGGCATATCAAAAGCAGCGAAAACCAGGCAGCTCATATACTCTTCAGCAACACTTCCCTCAGCAATTGTACTACATCATGTGTGGGCTGGGACCGTCACACTCGTGCGCTGATAAATGCCCTCAGTTGCCAGCGCCCCGTGACCACTCCCGTTCCATCCACTGCATCTTCGTCCTCGCCCGTTGGTACTTGGCGCATTGTGTTTCGACATGTCAGAGGCTGCACTTCGCCTCTTCATTCTGGTTGCCTTTGGTCATGTGGTTTTCAAATCACTTCATGAAATCAGGCATTAGAGCATCCAAGACTCGCAACGTGGGCCCATTCATGCCTCGTTTAGCAGACTGCCACAGTGGCTTGCTACACGAAGAGTCACAGGCAGTTTTTCTTGCCGCCGGGCTCTAGCTTGTCCTTCTCGTTGCACCAGGTCCACGTTGATTTGCGTGGACCACTTCCTTATACTCACAACTACCGGTACGTTCTAACAATGATTGGGCGCTTCACCCATTTTCCCGAAGCCGTGACGATTCCAGACATCATTAAAAACGGTCGCCCAAGCATTTGTTACAGCATTGGTTTCCCGCTCCTGCTGCGCCAGCATCGTGACCACTGGTCATGGCCGCCATTTTGACTGTGCTTTCTTTACTTCTCTCAAGCGCCTCCTTAGCGTAAACACTGCCGTACGACTGCACATCACCACTGTGCGAACGGCATGGTGATAGGCTCCACTCACCATGGCTGTTTTGACTGCGCGAATTGATCGGGAGCACAGGGTCTACCGCTTTCTTATTGTGCTTCGTCTATGTGCCGTCCTGCGTCGCGACCTTGGTTCATCAGCACCCGGACTCGTCTGCGGTGCACCCTTGCGGCTTCCCGGAGACTTCTTCATTACTTTAGCCCTTTCACTCCAGCCACTGCATTACATTGACTGCCTGAAGAGCTGCATTCAGCAACTGCGCTCCCTAGCTCCTCAATATTCAAAGAGCAACATCTTTGTGCATCCACCCCTAGTGTCGTTCGCGCGCGTTTCTTCGCAGACGACACTCCGTAAAAGCCTTTGACAGCCTCCTACTATACGCCCTGCTGTGTCCTCTCCGAGGCGAGGACGTCCGCCACAATCCTACTGAATGGTTGTGAAGAGATTGTCTCGTTAGACCATCTCAAACAGACCTACCTTGCGCCGCCCTCCAAGGTGGTCCCCGCGGATGCCGCCGGCGTATTCATCGATCCGCATGTCAGCAAAATGGCCCCAACTCTTCCTCGTCGACGCGTGCATTCCGCCTTTCAGTCTGGGCGGAAGGCACTGTATCACGACCGCCGCCGCAGAGCGGGGACACTACTGTCAGCGCTCTCAGACGGCGCATTGCTGCCGGCTCCGAAATACAAAAAAAAAGACAGAACTAAAGGCACATACACGATGTGCAAGTCCGGCAAGGGCAGTACTGTTCAGAAGCCTGCTATGCTGGTGCTCTTGTTTTGGCACTCCGCTGTGACGCCTCGGCACCCGACAACACTCACTCGTGCTTATGTGCTGATATTCGAAACCATTGTTGTCCATCTGGTGAAATGTTTTTGATGCACTCATTTTATAGACTCGTGATGTGGCACCACCTCCATCCCATTGACTTCGCCGTCACGTTCCCAATGACGCACGCACTATGCTACACCTTTAATGAGCGAGATGGTTGCGACGTTACGTGTGCATTGACGCTCTCGCTACCTACACCTTTAGTGAGGCAGAGCCGTGGAGCCGCCGTGGAGCCGGGGAAACATTCCTGTGCAGCACGCCGAAAGCCCTTGTTCAATTGCCACCCTGACCGAAGTTTGCCATTTTTTTTCATAGTCATTAATTTACTTGGTTTACAGGAACCTCCATAAATACATTTCACGCCAATACGCGATTTCCAGACGCGTTTTCACTTTTTACGCCGTCGGTGTTTTCGATGCGATCGCTTGGTCACACCGCCGACGATGATGCGTATGATCGTCTAATGGGGCATATATTGTCTTCGCATTAAAACAGTTTGGAATAGCTTTGCGTTACAACAGCCTCATACTAAGACGCCAAATCTTCGAAAACGTCATCATAATTCGCCTTTATCTTAGTTAATCCAGCATCCTCTTCCACCACAAGCAATACAACTCAGCGGTTCGTACATTCGTCACTGGCCGCTTCAGCTGATCACAACGTAAGTCCCGCCTGACAGGTTGTGGCGGCAAAAGCCAAAGCCAGTATGGCACTACTGTGCAGAACCTACTGCATAAAGCACAGAGAAGTCATTTTAGGAAAAGTTTGCGGGCAGTGGAAAGAAATCGCGCCGCGAATTGTGAGCAACACTCAACCATGTGCAATCATTTTGTTTCTTGGGGACAATAAAAAATGGATTATCATATGCCAAGCTGTTTGAATTGCGTCGTCAAACCATGCCACGGGAATTTTGCGACAGTACAAAACGTGCACAGATGAACGCCCTTAGAAAATGCAATATGACTATTAACGCCACCGTGTGACGCGACAAGGATAAAGAGGGCGTACCCCTAGTGGAGTAATCTTCGAAATGAAGAGGAGGCAATGTAGAAATTTGGAAGTACCAACTATAAAACCTAATCAGCAGTAGTATGGGCCCAATATTAACAGAAGCTAGCAATGTTAGGTAGAAACTAATAGATATTGGCTACAGATACTGAAGGCTGCCACGTAGGAAAGCTGCACGGATATCTGCCAATACGTGTTGCTCTACTGCAATTATTAGACTACGGCTTCAGCATGACGAAAGGAACGCTACATCAATATTCGGAGGCCCCGCGTCTCAGCTGTGAAAGAGCGGCTCAGGCTGAATAATCTTCAAATAAATGAACTTACGAATATTTTCCAACGACACGGTGAATAAGCAGCCTTGAGGTTGTTTCTTCTTCCTCTTTATAGCTTCTGATACTACCTCGCGTTGCGATATTTCAAGATGCTCAAAACAAATTCTTTTGTCACAATTTATTTTTTTTTTTTGCTTAAGGAACTCTGTATTATGCTTCATTTTATGCTTTTATTTCAATTTAGATCACTCCTGTCGGGCGTAAACAAAAAGAGAACACAATTGTAGATGCCGCGCCCCAAGAAAGGCAGCGAAAAAGTCTGGCTGCTCCAATGCCATAGTTTCATTGACAAAGTTCCGACGAGCATCGCGACTCGAAATCACTTATTACAAAACGCAGTCGCGGCGTCCATTCCGCTTTCGCGTACCTGCAGAAAGTACTCTGGCTTGAGGCATCTTGTGAGAAAAGAAAGATCATATATACCTCAAATACAATAAGACTTAGTTGTCGGCAGCTCTGGATTATACTGGATTATAAATTTCCAGCACGCTTGATATATATTGTCAACATTCCCTTTGAGATTAAAATCGTTTCCTAAAGAGTCTAGATAGCTACATTAATTTGCTCTGAAAGGTTTTTCGTTCTTGCAGCTTTTCTAGATACGGAGTCGGCCTGGTGCAAACATTACTTGGAAAAAACGCACTTTGTAATCGGCGCTTTCTATCGCCCCCCGGGAACAACGGTGGACTCGCTTCAAGTAATCGAAACGTTCATGCACATGCACAACCTAGCTCCTTCCAACTTTATTTGCCTAAGCGAATTCAATGCACCTGGCATTCATTGGCCCTCTCTATCGACATGCGGTCATGATGGCTCTTTCGATAAAGAACTTTTGAATTTTAGCCTGACATTGGGGCTTACTCAGATCGTTTGCGAGCCCACCAGGCAGAATGCTCTTTTGTACTTGGTCTTTCTTAGCTCGAACCTCACCGCGAATGATTACACTTGTGATGTGGTAGAAGGCATTTCTGATCATAAGGTTGTTTTTGTTTCCCTTCCGTGCATTGTTCCTAAACCATCCTTCGTTCTTACTACATTTCGCGATGTCAATCAGCCTGACGACACCTCTATTTTAGATACATTGGCTGATGCCTTCTACACCTTTGAAACACTCAGCATGTTGAGTGACGTGAATGTTCTCGTGACATATTTTGAAAATATTGTCATGTCATATATTCCACACTTCATTCCCATCAAAACAAAAAAGAAAAGTACTAAAATCCCTTGGATGAACAGAGACATACTACATCTTTCACGTCGTGTTCGCAGGCTTAGACGCTTGAAGGACTCCCATAACCCCGTACACACTGCTAGGTTAGCTAAGGCGAAGGAGGATTTTTGTACAAAAACCAAATCAGCCAAAGATTTTTTTTATAGCGTGCAGCTACCGCTTCTGTTGAAAAGTAACCCGCATAAATTCTGGGGATTCATTTTTCCTCGTGACAGCTCTTGTACATCCTTATTTGTGAAGAACGAAATGACTAGTGACTTATTATTAAACTCCAACGCCTTCAACGCATACTTTAAGTTCGTTTTTAATTGCGTATAATCATATTGTTCCTCCTTTTCCAAACATTCATCCGACTTGCCCAATTAATGATATCTTAGTTAGCACAGAAGGTATCTTAAACCTCATACTAAATCTTGATACAAAGAAAAGTGAGGGGCCTGATGGAATCCCGAATTTGTTTCTCGTTCGGTATGCCTTATGGACCACGATACCTTACTCTTCCCTTCAATAAATCACTAACTTCCGGCATAGTACCTTCATCATGGAAGATGACTAAGGTGCTTCCGTTACATACGTTAGGTAGTAAGCAGCATCTTTCTAACTACCGGCCAATATCTTTACACCATATTGATGCGAAATACTAGAGCATATAATATACAAACACATTATGGAATTCCTAGAATCAAATAACATTCTCTCTAATGTACAACATGGATTCAGACACGGCTTTAGCACCATAACACAACTTGTCGAGTTCACGCATGACATAGCTTCTAACCTGGACAAGGGATTTCAAATTGACGCTATATTCACAGATTTTTCCAAAGCCTTCCATACCGTACTTCACTCAAAACTACTGTCCAAACTAAATGCCATTCTTAACAACCCTCAATTAGTGAACTCGATAAAAAGCTTTTGTCTCACCGCACTCAATTCGTAAGCTTTAACTCGATCAATTCTTCGGTGGTGGATGTGTCATCAGGCGTCCCTCAAGGCTCGGTCCTCGGACCTCTACTTTTCTTACTATATATTAATGTTTTGCCACGTGAGATATCATGTAAAATTCGAATGTATGCAGATGACTGCGTATTGTATGACATCATTTCATCTCCCTCTGAGCATGTTCGCCTTAGTGAATCATTCGTCAGATTTTCTAAATGGTGTGAAACATGGCAAATGAATATTAACTTCCGTAAGACTGTCGTTATGTTCTTCTCTAATAAAACTAACCCGTTGCTTTTCAGCTACGGATATAATGATAATTTAATTCAACGCGTTTCTGAATATAAATATCTTGGTCTCACGTTCACCACTAACCTGTCCTGGTCAAAGCACATTGATTCCATTACGACTAAAGCTCTACAAAAACTCGGTTATTTACGTCGTACTCTGTCTAATTCTCTGCGCGACACTAAATTACTGTTATATAAAACTATTGTTCGCCCTATACTTGAATATGGTCGTATCGTTTGGAATCCCTACAAGCAGTACGAAACAGACAGAGTTGAGACCATACAAAGGAAAACCATTAGATTTCTCTACCGACGTTATGACCACCAGTTCTCACCATCGACAGTCATGTCCTCACTCAACCTGACATCTCGCTCCGAACAGCGACACGTTAATTCTTTAAAATTGTTTCATGCCATTATTCACTCATCTTGTTGCCTCTCCAGTAATGAATATATCACCATTGCAAAAATGTCTTCTAGTAGGAGACATCACGCGCTTAACATTACACCATTTTTTGCATGCACTAATACTTTTCAGTATAGCTTTTTCCCTAAAACAATTGAAACATGGAATTCACTACCAGGAACCAACCGTTCTCTCCTATTAAATGAATTCTTGTCTGTACTCCCTCAACACTGCGCCTAAACTTTCTTTGTTGCCTATGGTATTTCTTTCTTGCATTGTATTATCCACTCCTGCTATAGCCCCAGCAGTGGCTGCAGTATGTGTTAAAAAAAACAGAAGCTAGCAATCTTAGGCAGAAACTAATAGATAACAGGCCAAACAGCAAATACTCACCCGCTTAGAAGTTGCAAAGCCTGTATTCCAAGGTGCCTTCGCATACTATTCTAGATGCGTCTCAAACTTAGTACAGCTCATAAAACCGCGCCGATTAAACGTCTCGGGTCATTGTCCTACCTTTTCTAGTAGGGTGAGCATTTTTAAAAACACAATTGCGTTTTTAGGCCCTACATCGCGATAACGTTAATGGTATCTCTTTGAGACAGGCGGCAAGAGGGAGAACAGGTAATAATGCCAAACACGTTGGGGCTCAAGACAAAGCTCTCTTTTTTTAACACACCAAACGCAAATACTCGCCAAGTTAGAAGTTGCAAGGCCTGTTTTTCAAGGTGCAATCGCATTCTATTCTCGATGGGTCTCAAAACTAGTACAGCTAATAAAAAGGCGCAGAAGAAACGTCTCGCGATTGCCCTACTTTTTCGGGCAGGGTGAGCATGTTTAAAAACACAATTGCGTTTTTACGCCCAGATCACGATAATCTGTATGGTATCTCTTTGAGACAGGTGGCAAGAGGGAGAACAAGTAATAATGCCAAACGCGTAGGGGCACAAGACAAAGCTCTCTTTTTTTAACACACCAAACGCAAATACTCGCCAAGTTAGAAGTTGCAAGGCCTGTTTTTCAAGGTGCAATCGCATTCTATTCTCGATGCGTCTCAAAACTAGTACAGTTCATAAAAAGGCGCAGAAAAAGCGTCTCGGGTCATTGTCCTCCTTTTTCGTGCAGGGTGAGCAGTGATAAAAACTGTATTGCCTTTTTGGGGCCCTAGATCGCGATAATGTTTATGGCATCTCTTTGAGACAGGCGGCAAGAGGTAGAAAAGGTAATAATGCCAAACGCGTTGGGGCACAAGAGAACCCTCATTTCTTTAACATACAAAACGCAAATACTCGCCCGGTTAAAAGTTGCAACGATTGTTTTTCAAGGTGCATTCGCATTCTATTCTCGATGCGTCTCAAACTAGTACAGATCACAAAAAGGCGCAGAATAAACGTCTCGGGTCATTGTCCTACTTTTTCGTCTAGGGGGAGCATGTTTAAAAACACAATTGCGTTTTTAGGCCCTAGATCACGATAATCTTTATGGAATCTCTTTGAGACAGGCGGCGAGAGGGAGAACAGGTAATAATGCCAAACGCGATGGGGCACAAGACAGAACTTTTTTTTTTAAGAGACCAAACGCAAATTCTTGCCCGGTTAGAAGTTGCAAAGCCTGTATTTCAAGGTGCCTTCGCATACTATTCTCGATGCGTCTCAAAACTAATACAGTTCATAAAAAGGCGCAGAATTAGCGTCTCGGGTCATTGTCCTACTTTTACGTGCAGGGCGAGCATTTTTAAAAACACAATTGCGTTTTTAGGCCCTAGATCGCGATAATGTTTATGGCATCTCTTTGAGACAGGCGCCAAGAGGTAGAACAGGTAATAATGCCAAACGTGTTGGGGCACAAGACAAAGTTCTCTTGTTTTAACAGGCCAAACGCAAATACTCGCCCGGTTAAAAGTTGCACAGCCTGTATTTCAAGGTGCCTTCGCATTCTATTCTCGATGCGGATCAAACTTAGCACAGCTCATAAAACCGCGCAGATTAAACGTCTCGGGTCATTGTCCTAGCTTTTCGTGCAGGGTGAGCATTTTCAAAAACACAATTGTATTTTGAGGCCCTACATCGCGATATTGTTTATGGTATCTCTTTGAGACAGGCGCCAAGAGGGAGAATAGGTAATAATGCCAAACGCGTTGCGGCACTAGACAAAACTCTCTTTTTTTAACAGACCAAACGCAAATACTCGCCCGGTTAGAAGTTGCAAGGCCTGTATTTCAACGTGCGTTCAGATTCTGTTCTCGATGCGTCTCAATATTAGTAGAGTTTATAAAAAGGCGCAGATGAAACGTCTCGCGTCATTGGCCTACTTTTTCGGGCAGGGTGAGCATTTTTAAAAACACAATTGCGTTTTTAGGCCCAGATCACGCTAATCTGTATGGTATCTCTTTGAGACACGCGGCAAGAGGGAGAACAAGTAATAATGCCAAACTCGTTGGGGCACAAGACAAAGCTCACTTTTTTTAACACACCAAACGCAAATACTCGCCAAGTTATAAGTTGCAAGGCCTGTTTTTCAAGGTGCAATCGCATTCTATTCTCGATGCGTCTCAAAACTAGTACAGTTCATAAAAAGGCGCAGAAAAAGCGTCTCGGGTCATTGTCCTCCTTTTTCGTGCAGGGTGAGCAGTGATAAAAACTGTATTGCCTTTTTGGGGCCCTAGATCGCGATAATGTTTATGGCATCTCTTTGAGACAGGCGGCAAGAGGTAGAAAAGGTAATAATGCCAAACGCGTTGGGGCACAAGAGAACCCTCATTTCTTTAACATACAAAACGCAAATACTCGCCCGGTTAGAAGTTGCAACGATTGTTTTTCAAGGTGCATTCGCATTCTATTCTCGATGCGTCTCAAACTAGTACAGATCACAAAAAGGCGCAGAATAAACGTCTCGGGTCATTGTCCCACTTTTTCGTCTAGGGTGAGCATGTTTAAAAACACAATTGCGTTTTTAGGCCCTAGATCACGATAATCTTTATGGAATCTCTTTGAGACAGGCGGCGAGAGGGAGAACAGGTAATAATGCCAAACGCGTTGGGGCACAAGACAGAACTTTTTTTTTTAACAGACCAAACGCAAATACTCACCCGGTTAGAAGTTGCAATGCCTCCATTTCAAGGTGCCTTTGCATTCTATTCTCGATACGTCTCAAAATTTGTACAGTTCGTAAACAGGCGCAGAGTTAACGTCTCGGGTCATTGTCCTACTTTTTCGTGCAGTGTGAGCATTTTTAAAAACACTATTGCCTTTTTAGGCTGTAGATCGCGATAATGTTTATTGCACCTCTGTGAGACAGGCGGGAAGAGGTAGAACAGGTAATAATAGAGACTTTTAGCGTGTCCGGTATTCGGGCAAGCGCGGGCGGTTTTCCGGTTTAGCGGGGGCGTCAAGGTGAGCGGGCAGATTGGTGGCGCCAGCTGGTGGCGCAAAGCTCAACCACACAAACACAGAGCTAATTACTATATTCTGCTTAGCTGCTGGCGTAAATTTTCGACAGTGGCGTAATCGTGTTCACAATTACGCCGCTGCCAAAAATTTGCACGAGTGGCGAAGCAGGATATGGTGAGTTACTGCAGTTTTAGCTCTGCGTTTGTCTGGTTGAGCTCTACAACACCAGGCGGCTTCACCGCTCACGTTTACGCCCCGACCATCCGGTAATCCGCCCAAACCGCTCCCGTTTACCGGAATAGCGTACAAGCTAAAAGTCTCTATTGCCAAACGCGTTGGGGCACAAGACAAAGCTCATTTTTTTTAACAGACCAAACGCAAATTCTCGCCCGGTTAGAAGTTGCCAGGCCTCTTTTTAAGGTGCCTTCGCATTCTATTCTCGATGGGTCTCAAAACTTCTCAAACTAGTACAGCTCATAAAAAGGCGCAGATTAAACGTTGTGGGGATGCGCGACTCTCGCGCGTCCCCTGATGTTTTCCCGCATAGCGCATCCCCTGATGTGCTGTTTTCCCGCACGGCTCGCGTGGCCTTGCGCCCACGGCGGTCGGCGTGGTACAAGCGCGATGCGAGAGATGGCGCGACCGTCGTGCCGCGGCGGGGTTACTCGGGCGCCGACGGACAAGGTGCTGGCTCTTTCCCGGCGGGTCGGCGAACAGCGCCGGACGTACCGCGCGCGCGCGCCAATCCATGGTTCTGCGAGACCGTCTCGCGTGGCCGCCTTCGAACGTGCCACGATTCGCGTGACTGTACATGCGAACGACCAGGCGTTGGGATCCAGCATGGGGCGAACATATTCGCTCGCAATGCGGTCGCGGTAAGTCGGACTTCTAGATTTGTCGTGCGCCCATCGGCATGTTTTGGGGATAGCAACTCGGCTAGCAGGCATTGATCTATGAAAGGTGCAATAAATGCCCTTGTGACTGTTTGCACTACTGTGTTGTCGTTCCTTTGTCCCAAGAGTACGGAGGAGAACCCCGTATCTCCCACATCTGGCTGCCCAACGTGGACCTCTTGGGGCATCGGACGATAGATTTAACAGTTTTGCTTCGTTCGAGACCTTTGTTTGAACCGAAGCGTAGGGCTAGCGTGGATTTTGATCGCTAGCGTTGGCGGCGTGCTTTCTTGCGCGAGGCGGCGGTGGCTGTAGTGTGTTTGAACACGTCAACATGCTAAGCCTTTTCGCAAGTGTTTTCTTTAATGACATTCGTCCGTACGAGAGCCACGTGGTCTGCATCCTGGGAGAGCGAGGCTGAGCGCCCGCGGAGCAGTGGCAAGCCTGAAGCGAGTGAGTACGGAAGCCTCGTGGGTGGTCCGAATTTCTTATGTAAATAGCTTCTTCTATCTCTTTGACTCGGATGAAGTCGCGGCTCTGGGAGCCGGGTGGCCGCGGGCCACGGGTGCCACGACGGGCTGACTGGTATTGCGGCCTGGCACCGGGCGCTCCGACACCGTCTGGGACGGTGGGCGCCGTTAACTCGGATGCTGTGTGCACCGAGCGGAGTAGGACCACCTCACAGAGCTAACGTCTCCTCGCGGCTGCCTGTTTTGCGCCCATTGCTGCCTGTTTTGCGCCCATTTTGAGTGTTGTTTTTGGATGCCGGTTGTTGTCAGAGTAGCGACGCTTTAGGCCTAAGGCTTTACGAAGCTGCCTGTCGCACGTGGAGGGACACAACCTGGTGGACCGTGGCGTTGAGGCGTTGCAATTTGCTTCCCTCATTCTATTTAGCCTCGCACGAATTGAAATTACTCGTTCGACTCAAGAAAGCGAGCTTCGTTCACGTGAACTTAGCATCTGAATAGCTGCCCGATCTTTTGCTAGCCGAATTGAACATCGTACCACGTGGGCGATGCGCATGCAGAATTCCTCTCCCTTGCACTACTGTAGTGTTTGCCGAGTGCGATGAGTGTACGCAGTGTGATTGGAGTCACCTCTGGTTTGCTGTCTCCTGCACATCGTCTGCGCTGCTGCCCCGGACTACGATCGAGTCACCCCGGGCGATGGTGATGCTGTGGCCAGTTCGGCGCAGCGACTTCGGCGGCCTCCTGCATCCAGCTCACAACCCTCGGCGGCGGACAAAGGAGCCAGCGGTCACCGACAGCTACGGCGGCTCTTACCAGCAGGGCGCGTCGGCGCGAGCGACGCTTGCTCGTACCGACTACTGCGTCGTCGTCTCCGGAGTCCTGGCCTAGGATCGTGCCGTCGAGTCGCAAAGCTGCTGCGGTGACCGGCGGACACCAGCGGTGTACCCCAAGGAGAGTCGGCTCGCATGTTGCGGACAGCGTGTGGACATTTCCCCGGCGCGGCCACTGTTGCATGTACCACCTTGTTCGCGAAGCACGGGTTAATGTTAGACCGTGTGACATGTTTCGCCGGAATAAGAAGTGATTTAAGGTTGGGGGGATGTGGGGATGCGCGACTCTCGCGCGTCCCCTGATGTTTTCCCGCATAGCGCATCCCCTGATATGCTGTTTTCCCGCACGGCTCGCGTGGCCTTGCGCCCACGGCGGTCGGCGTGGTACAAGCGCGATGCGAGAGATGGCGCGACCGTCGTGCCGCGGCGGGGTTACTCGGGCGCCGACGGACAAGGTGCTGGCTCTTTGCCGGCGGGTCGGCGAACAGCGCCGGACGTACCGCGCGCGCGCGCCAATCCATGGTTCTGCGAGACCGTCTCGCGTGGCCGCCTTCGAACGTGCCACGATTCGCGTGACTGTACATGCGAACGACCAGGCGTTGGGATCCAGCATGGGGCGAACATATTCGCTCGCAATGCGGTCGCGGTAAGTCGGACTTCTAGATTTGTCGTGCGCCCATCGGCATGTTTTGGGGATAGCAACTCGGCTAGCAGGCATTGATCTATGAAAGGTGCAATAAATGCCCTTGTCACTGTTTGCACTACTGTGTTGTCGTTCCTTTGTCCCAAGAGTACGGAGGAGAACCCCGTATCTCCCACAACGTCTCGGGTCATTGTGCTACTTTTTTCGTGCAGGGTGAGCATTTACAAAAACACTATTGCGTTTTTAGGCCCTAGATCGCGATAATGTTTAATGTATCTTTTTGAGACAGACGACAAGAGCTAGAGCAGCTAATAATGCCAAACGCGTTGGGGCACAAGACAAAGCTCTCTTTTTTTAACAGACCAAACGCAAATACTCGCCCGGTTAGAAGATTCAAGGCCTGTTTTTCAAGGTGCCTTCGCATACTGTTCTCGATGCGTCTCAAAACTAGTACAATTCATAAAAAGGCGCAGAATAAGCGTCTCGGGTCCTTGTCCTATTTTTTCGTGCAGGGCGAGCAGTTAAAAAAACTCGATTGCCTTTTTGGGGCTCTAGATCGCGATAATGTTGATGGCATCTCTTTGAGACATACGGCAAGAGGTAGAACAGGTAATAATGCCAAACGCGTTGGGGCACAAGAGAACCCTCATTTTTTTAACATACCAAACGCAAATACTCGCCAAGTTAAAAGTTGCTAGGACTGTTTTTCAAGGTGCAATCGCATTCTATGCTCGATGGGTCTCAAAACTAGTACAGCTAATAAAAAGGCGCAGATGAAACGTCTCGCTTCATTGTCCTACTTTTTCGGGCAGGGTGAGCATTTTTAAAAAAACAATTGCGTTTTTAGGCCCTCGATCTCGATAAAGTTTATGGTATCTATTTGAGACAGGCGGCGAGAGGTAGAACAGGTAATAATGCCAAACGCGTTGGGGCACAAGAGAACCCTCATTTCTTTAACATACCAAACGCAAATACTTGCCCGGTTAGAAGTTGCAAAGCCTGTATTGCAACATGCCTTCGCATTCTATTCTCGATGCGTCTCAAAATTAGTACAGTTCATCAAACGGCGCAGATTAAACGTCTCGGGTCATTGTCCTACTTTTTCGTGCATTGTGAGCATTTATAAAAACACTATTGTGTTTTTAGGCCCTGCATCGCAATAATGTTTAATGTATCTCTTTGAGACAGGCGGCAAGAGGTAGAACAGGTAATAATGCCAAATGCGTTGGGGCACAAGACAAAACTCTCTTTTTTAACAGACCAAACGCAAATACTCGGCCGGTCAGAAGTTGCAAGGCCTATTTTTCAAGGTGCCCTCGTATTCTATTCTCGATGCGTATCAAAACTTCTCAATCTAGTACAGCTCATGAAAAGGAGCAGAATAAACGTCTCGGGTCATTGTCCTACTTTTTTGTCTAGGGTGAGCATTTTTAAAAACACAATTGCGTTTTTAGGCCCTAGATCACGATAATCTTTATGGAATCTCTTTGAGACAGGCGGCGAGAGGGAGAACAGGTAATAATGCCAAACGCGTTGGGGCACAAGACAGAACTTTTTTTTTTTAACAGACCAAACGCAAATACTCACCCGGTAAGGAGTTGCAAGGCCTCTATTTCAAGGTGCCTTTGCATTCTATTCTCGATACGTCCCAAATTTGTACAGTTCGTAAAAAGGCGCAGAGTTAACGTCTCGGGCCACTGTCCTACTTTTTGGTGCAGTGTGAGCATTTTTAAAAACACTATTGCCTTTTTAGGCACCAGATCGCGATAATGTTTATTGCACCTCTGTGAGACAGCCGGGAAGAGGTAGAACAGGTAATAATGCCAAACGCGTTGGGGCACAGGACAAAGCTCATTTTTTTTTAACAGACCAAACGCAAATTCTCGCCCGGTTAGAAGTTGCCAGGCCTGTTTTTAAGGTGCCTTCGCATTCTATTCTCGATGGGTCTCAAAACTTCTCAAACTAGTACGGAGCATAAAAAGGCGCAGAATAAGCGTCTCGGGTCATTGTCCTACTTTTTCGTGCAGGGTGAGCATTTTTAAAAACACAATTGCGGTTGTAGACCCTAGATCGCGATAATGGTTCTGCTATCTCTTTGAGTCAGGCGGCAAGAGGGAGAACAGAAAATAATGCCAAACTCGTTGGGGCACCAGACAAACCTTTCTTTTTTTAACACACCAAACGCAAATACTCGCCTAGTTAGAAGTTTCAAGGCCTGTTTTTCAAGGGGCATTCGCATTCTATTCTCGAAGGGTCTCAAAATTAGTACAGCTCATCAAACGGCGCAGATTAAAGGTCTCGGGTCATTGTCCTACCTTTTCGTGCAAGGTGAGCTTTTATAAAAACACTATTGTGTTCTAGGCCCTGGATCATGGTAATGTTCAATGTATCTCTTTGAGAACAGCGGCAAGACGTGGAACAGGTAATAATGCCAAACGCGTTGGGGCACAAGAGAAACCTCATTTTTTTTACAGACCAAACCCAAATACTCGCCCGGTTAGATGTTGCAAGGGCTGTTTTTCAAGGTGCATTCGCATTCTATTCTCGGAGGGTCTCAAAACTAGTACAGCTCAGAAAAAGGCGCCGATAAAACGTCTCGGGTCATTTTCCTACTTTTTCGTGCATGGTGAGCATTTTTAAAACACAATTGCGTTTTTAGGCCCTACATCGCGATAATGTTTATGGTATCTCTTTGAGACAGGCGGCAAGAGGGAGAACAGGTAATAATGCCAAACGCGTTGGGGCACAAGACAAAGCGGTCTTTTTTCAACAGACCAAACGCAAATACTCACCCGGCTAGAAGTTGCAAGGCCTGTATTTTAAGGTGCCTTCGCATTTTATTCTGGATGCGTCTCAAAATTAGTACAGCTCATAAAAAGGCGCAGATTAAACGTCTCGGGTCATTGTCCTACCTTTTCGTATAGGGTGAGCATTTTCCAAAACACAATTGCGTTTTGAGGCCCTACATCGCGATAATGTTTATGGTATCTCTTTGAGACAGGCGGCAAGAGGGAAAACAGGTAATAATGCCAAACGCGTTGGGGCACAAGAGAAACCTCATTTTTTTTACAGACCAAACCCAAATACTCGCCCGGTTAGATGTTGCAAGGCCTGTTTTTCAAGGTGCATTCGCATTCTATTCTCGGAGGGTCTCAAAATTAGTACAGCTCATAAAAACGCGCAGATTAAACGTCTCGGGTCATTGTCCTACCTTTTCGTGCATCGTGAGCATTTTTAAAACACAATTGCGTTTTTAGGCCCTACATCGCGATAATGTTTATGTTATCTCTTTGAGACAGGCGGCAAGAGGGAGAACAGGTAATAATGCCAAACGCTTTGGGGCACAAGACAAAGCTGTCTTTTTTCAACAGACCAAACGCAAATACTCACCCGGTTAGAAGTTGCAAGGCCTGTATTTTAAGGTGCCTTCGCATTTTATTCTGGATGCGTCTCAAAATTAGTACAGCTCATAAAAAGGCGCAGATTAAACGTCTCGGGTCATTTTCCTACTTTTTCGTGCATGGTGAGCATTTTTAAAACACAATTGCGTTTTTAGGCCCTACATCGCGATAATGTTTATGGTATCTCTTTGAGACAGGCGGCAAGAGGGAGAACAGGTAATAATGCCAAACGCGTTGGGGCACAAGACAAAGCTGTCTTTTTTCAACAGACCAAACGCAAATACTCACCCGGTTAGAAGTTGCAAGGCCTGTATTTTAAGGTGCCTTCGCATTTTGTTATGGATGCGTCTCAAAATTAGTACAGCTCATAAAAAGGCGCAGATTAAACGTCTCGGGTCATTGTCCTACCTTTTCGTGTAGGATGAGCATTTTTAAAACACAATTGCGTTTTTAGGCCCTACATCGCGATAATGTTTATGGTATCTCTTTGAGACAGGCGGCAAGAGGGAGAACAGGTCATAATGCCAAACGCGTTGGGGCACAAGACAAAGCTGTCTTTCTTGAACAGACCAAACGCAAATACTTGCCCGGTTAGAAGTTGCAAAGCCTGTATTTCAAGGTGCCTTCGCATTCTATTCTCGATGCGTCTCAAAACTTCTCAAACTAGTAGAGTTCATAAAAAGGCGCAGAGTTAACGTCTCGGGTCATTGTCCTACTTTTTCGTGCAGGGTGAACATTTTTAAAAACACAATTGCCTTTTTAGGCCCTAAATCGCGACAATGTTTATGGCATCTCTTTAAGACAGGCGGCAAGAGGTAGAACAGGTAATCATGCCAAATGCGTTGCGGCACAAGAAAAAACTCTTTTTTTAATAGATCAAACACGAATACTGGCCCGGTGAGAAGTTGCAAGGCCTGTATTTCAACGTGCGTTGAGATTCTATTCTCGATGCGTCTCAAAATCAGTACAGTTTATAAAAAGGCGCAGCTTGAACGTCTCAGGGCATTGCCTTACTTTTTCGTGCAGGGAGAGAATTTTTAAAAACACAATTGCGTTTTTAGGCCGTAGATCGCGATAATGTTTTTGGTATCTCTTTGAGACAGGCGGCAAGAGGGAGAACAAGTAATAATGCCAAACGCGTTGGGGCAGAAGACAAACCTCATTTTTTTTAACAGACCTAACGCAAATACTCGCCCGCTCAGAACTTGGAAGGCCTGTTTTTCCAGGTGCATTCGCAGTCTATTCTCGATGCGTCTCAATACTAGTACAGTTTATAAAAAGGCGCAGCTTGAATGTCTCGGGGCATTGACCTACTTTTTCGTGCAGTGTGAGCATTTTTAAAAACACAATTGCGTTTTTAGGCCCAGATCACGATAATGTTTATGGTATCTCTTTGAAACAGGCGGCAAGAGGGAGAACAAGTAATAATGCCAAACGCGTTGGGGCACAAGACAAAGCTCTCTTTTTTTAACACACCAAACGCAAATAGTCGCCAAGTTAAAAGTTGCTAGGCCTGTTTTTCAAGGTGCAATCGCATTCTATTCTCGATGGGTCTCAAAACTAGTACAGCTAATAAAAAGGCGCAGATGAAACGTCTCGCGTCATTGTCCTACTTTTTCGGGCAGGGTGAGCATTTTTAAAAACACAATGGCGTTTTTAGGCCCTCGATCTCGATAAAGTTTATGGTATCTCTTTGAGACAGGCGGCAAGAGGGAGAACAGGTAATAATGCCAAACGCGTTGGGGCACAAGACAAAACTCTCTTTTTTTAACAGACCAAGCGCAAATACTCGCCCGGTTAGAAGTTGCAACGCCTGTTTTTCAAGGTGCATTCGCATTCTATTCTCGATGCGTCTCAAAACTAGTACAGTTCAAAAAAAGGCGCAGATTAAGCGTCTCGGGTGATTGTCCTACTTTTTCGTGCTGGGTGAGCATTTTTAAAAACACAATTGCGTTTTTAGGCCCTAGATTGCGATAATGTTTATGGAATCTCTTTGAGACAGGCGGCGAGAGGTAGAACAGCTAATAATGCCAAACGCGTTGGGGCACAAGAAAAAAGTCTAGTTTTTAACAGACCAAACGCAAATACTCTCTCGGTTAGAAGTTGCAAGGCCTCCATTTCAAGGGGCCTTTCCATTCTAATCTCGATGCGTCTCAAATTTGTACAGTTCATAAAAAGACGCAGATGTAACGTCTCGGGTCATTGTCCTACTTTTTCGTGCAGGGTGAGCATTTATAAAAACACTATTGTGTTTTTAGGCCCTGGATCGCGATAATGTTTAAAGTATCTCTTTGAGACAGGCGGCGAGAGGTAGAACAGGTAATAATGTGAAACGCGTTGGGGCACAAGACAACGCTCATTTTTTTTACAGACCAAACGCAAACACTCGCCCAGTTAGACGTTGCCAGGCCTCTTTTTCAAGGTGCCTTGGCATTCTATTCTCGATGCGTCTCAAAATTAGTACAGCTCATAAAAAGGCACAGATTAAACGTCTCGGGTCATTGTCCTACTTTTTCGTGCAGGGTGAGCATTTTTAAAAACACAATTGCGGTTGTAGACCCTAGATCGCGATAATGGTTCTGCTATCTCTTTGAGTCAGGCGGCAAGAGGGAGAACAGATAATAATGCCAAACTCGTTGGGGCACCAGACAAACCTTTCTTTTTTTAACACACCAAACGCAAATACTCGCCTAGTTAGAAGTTTCAAGGCCTGTTTTTCAAGGGGCATTCGCATTCTATTCTCGAAGGGTCTCACAATTAGTACAGCTCATCAAACGGCGCAGATTAAAGGTCTCGGGTCATTGTCCTACCTTTTCGTGCAAGGTGAGCTTTTATAAAAACACCATTGTGTTCTAGGCCCTGGATCATGGTAATGTTTAATGTATCTCTTTGAGAACAGCGGCAAGAGGTGGAACAGGTAATAATGCCAAACGCGTTGGGGCACAAGAGAAACCTCATTTTTTTTACAGACCAAACCCAAATACTCGCCCGGTTAGATGTTGCAAGGGCTGTTTTTCAAGGTGCATTCGCATTCTATTCTCGGAGGGTCTCAAAACTAGTACAGCTCAGAAAAAGGCGCCGATAAAACGTCTCGGGTCATTTTCCTACTTTTTCGTGCATGGTGAGCATTTTTAAAACACAATTTCGTTTTTAGGCCCTACATCGCGATAATGTTTATGGTATCTGTTTGAGACAGGCGGCAAGAGGGAGAACAGGTAATAATGCCAAACGCGTTGGGGCACAAGACAAAGCGGTCTTTTTTCAACAGACCAAACGCAAATACTCACCCGGCTAGAAGTTGCAAGGCCTGTATTTTAAGGTGCCTTCGCATTTTATTCTGGATGCGTCTCAAAATTAGTACAGCTCATAAAAAGGCGCAGATTAAACGTCTCGGGTCATTGTCCTACCTTTTCGTATAGGGTGAGCATTTTCCAAAACACAATTGCGTTTTGAGGCCCTACATCGCGATAATGTTTATGGTATCTCTTTGAGACAGGCGGCAAGAGGGAAAACAGGTAATAATGCCAAACGCGTTGGGGCACAAGAGAAACCTCATTTTTTTTACAGACCAAACCCAAATACTCGCCCGGTTAGATGTTGCAAGGCCTGTTTTTCAAGGTGCATTCGCATTCTATTCTCGGAGGGTCTCAAAATTAGTACAGCTCATAAAAACGCGCAGATTAAACGTCTCGGGTCATTGTCCTACCTTTTCGTCCATCGTGAGCATTTTTAAAACACAATTGCGTTTTTAGGCCCTACATCGCGATAATGTTTATGTTATCTCTTTGAGACAGGCGGCAAGAGGGAGAACAGGTAATAATGCCAAACGCTTTGGGGCACAAGACAAAGCTGTCTTTTTTCAACAGACCAAACGCAAATACTCACCCGGTTAGAAGTTGCAAGGCCTGTATTTTAAGGTGCCTTCGCATTTTATTCTGGATGCGTCTCAAAATTAGTACAGCTCATAAAAAGGCGCAGATTAAACGTCTCGGGTCATTTTCCTACTTTTTCGTGCATGGTGAGCATTTTTAAAACACAATTGCGTTTTTAGGCCCTACATCGCGATAATGTTTATGGTATCTCTTTGAGACAGGCGGCAAGAGGGAGAACAGGTAATAATGCCAAACGCGTTGGGGCACAAGACAAAGCTGTCTTTTTTCAACAGACCAAACGCAAATACTCACCCGGTTAGAAGTTGCAAGGCCTGTATTTTAAGGTGCCTTCGCATTTTGTTATGGATGCGTCTCAAAATTAGTACAGCTCATAAAAAGGCGCAGATTAAGCGTCTCGGGTGATTGTCCTACTTTTTCGTGCTGGGTGAGCATTTTTAAAAACACAATTGCGTTTTTAGGCCCTAGATTGCGATAATGTTTATGGAATCTCTTTGAGACAGGCGGCGAGAGGTAGAACAGCTAATAATGCCAAACGCGTTGGGGCACAAGAAAAAAGTCTAGTTTTTAACAGACCAAACGCAAATACTCTCTCGGTTAGAAGTTGCAAGGCCTCCATTTCAAGGGGCCTTTCCATTCTAATCTCGATGCGTCTCAAATTTGTACAGTTCATAAAAAGACGCAGATGTAACGTCTCGGGTCATTGTCCTACTTTTTCGTGCAGGGTGAGCATTTATAAAAACACTATTGTGTTTTTAGGCCCTGGATCGCGATAATGTTTAAAGTATCTCTTTGAGACAGGCGGCGAGAGGTAGAACAGGTAATAATGTGAAACGCGTTGGGGCACAAGACAACGCTCATTTTTTTTACAGACCAAACGCAAACACTCGCCCAGTTAGACGTTGCCAGGCCTCTTTTTCAAGGTGCCTTGGCATTCTATTCTCGATGCGTCTCAAAATTAGTACAGCTCATAAAAAGGCACAGATTAAACGTCTCGGGTCATTGTCCTACTTTTTCGTGCAGGGTGAGCATTTTTAAAAACACAATTGCGGTTGTAGACCCTAGATCGCGATAATGGTTCTGCTATCTCTTTGAGTCAGGCGGCAAGAGGGAGAACAGATAATAATGCCAAACTCGTTGGGGCACCAGACAAACCTTTCTTTTTTTAACACACCAAACGCAAATACTCGCCTAGTTAGAAGTTTCAAGGCCTGTTTTTCAAGGGGCATTCGCATTCTATTCTCGAAGGGTCTCACAATTAGTACAGCTCATCAAACGGCGCAGATTAAAGGTCTCGGGTCATTGTCCTACCTTTTCGTGCAAGGTGAGCTTTTATAAAAACACCATTGTGTTCTAGGCCCTGGATCATGGTAATGTTTAATGTATCTCTTTGAGAACAGCGGCAAGAGGTGGAACAGGTAATAATGCCAAACGCGTTGGGGCACAAGAGAAACCTCATTTTTTTTACAGACCAAACCCAAATACTCGCCCGGTTAGATGTTGCAAGGGCTGTTTTTCAAGGTGCATTCGCATTCTATTCTCGGAGGGTCTCAAAACTAGTACAGCTCAGAAAAAGGCGCCGATAAAACGTCTCGGGTCATTTTCCTACTTTTTCGTGCATGGTGAGCATTTTTAAAACACAATTTCGTTTTTAGGCCCTACATCGCGATAATGTTTATGGTATCTGTTTGAGACAGGCGGCAAGAGGGAGAACAGGTAATAATGCCAAACGCGTTGGGGCACAAGACAAAGCGGTCTTTTTTCAACAGACCAAACGCAAATACTCACCCGGCTAGAAGTTGCAAGGCCTGTATTTTAAGGTGCCTTCGCATTTTATTCTGGATGCGTCTCAAAATTAGTACAGCTCATAAAAAGGCGCAGATTAAACGTCTCGGGTCATTGTCCTACCTTTTCGTATAGGGTGAGCATTTTCCAAAACACAATTGCGTTTTGAGGCCCTACATCGCGATAATGTTTATGGTATCTCTTTGAGACAGGCGGCAAGAGGGAAAACAGGTAATAATGCCAAACGCGTTGGGGCACAAGAGAAACCTCATTTTTTTTACAGACCAAACCCAAATACTCGCCCGGTTAGATGTTGCAAGGCCTGTTTTTCAAGGTGCATTCGCATTCTATTCTCGGAGGGTCTCAAAATTAGTACAGCTCATAAAAACGCGCAGATTAAACGTCTCGGGTCATTGTCCTACCTTTTCGTCCATCGTGAGCATTTTTAAAACACAATTGCGTTTTTAGGCCCTACATCGCGATAATGTTTATGTTATCTCTTTGAGACAGGCGGCAAGAGGGAGAACAGGTAATAATGCCAAACGCTTTGGGGCACAAGACAAAGCTGTCTTTTTTCAACAGACCAAACGCAAATACTCACCCGGTTAGAAGTTGCAAGGCCTGTATTTTAAGGTGCCTTCGCATTTTATTCTGGATGCGTCTCAAAATTAGTACAGCTCATAAAAAGGCGCAGATTAAACGTCTCGGGTCATTTTCCTACTTTTTCGTGCATGGTGAGCATTTTTAAAACACAATTGCGTTTTTAGGCCCTACATCGCGATAATGTTTATGGTATCTCTTTGAGACAGGCGGCAAGAGGGAGAACAGGTAATAATGCCAAACGCGTTGGGGCACAAGACAAAGCTGTCTTTTTTCAACAGACCAAACGCAAATACTCACCCGGTTAGAAGTTGCAAGGCCTGTATTTTAAGGTGCCTTCGCATTTTGTTATGGATGCGTCTCAAAATTAGTACAGCTCATAAAAAGGCGCAGATTAAACGTCTCGGGTCATTGTCCTACCTTTTCGTGTAGGATGAGCATTTTTAAAACACAATTGCGTTTTTAGGCCCTACATCGCGATAATGTTTATGGTATCTCTTTGAGACAGGCGGCAAGAGGGAGAACAGGTCATAATGCCAAACGCCTTGGGGCACAAGACAAAGCTGTCTTTTTTCAACAGACCAAACGCAAATACTCGCCCGGTTAGATGTTGCAAGGCCTGTTTTTCAAGCTGCATTCGCATTCTACTCTCGATGGGTCTCAAAACTATTACAGCTCAGAAAAAGGCGCAGATTAATCGTCTCGGGCCATTGTCCTACTTTTTCGTGCAGGGTGAGCATTCTTAAAAAAACAATTGCGTTTTTAGGCCCTAGGTTGCGATAATGTTTATGGAATCTCTTTGAGACAGGCGGCGAGAGGAAGAACAGCTATTGATGCCACACGTGTTGGGGCACAAGACAAAACTCATTTTTTTAAGACCGAACGCAAATACTCACCCGTTTATAAGTTGCAACGCCTGTTTTTCAAGGTGCATTCGCATTCTATTCTCGATGCATCTCAAAACTAGTACCGTTCATAGAAAGGCGCAGCTTGAACGTCTCGGATCATTGTCATACTTTTTCGTGCAGGGTGAACATTTCTAAAAACACTTACCTTTATAGGCCCTAGATCGCAATAATGTTTATGGCATCTCATTGAGACAGGCGGCGAGAGGAAGTACAGCTAATAATGCCAAACGCCTTGGGGCACAAGATAAAACTCTCTTGTTTTACCAGACCAAATGCACATACTTGCCCGGTTAGAAGTTGCAAAGCCTGTATTTCAAGGTGCCTTCGCATTCTATTCTCGATGCGTCTCAACATTAGTACAGCTCATCAAACGGCGCAGAATAGACGTCTCGGCGCTCGCAATGCTTTCTTTTAAATGGACAGACGGATTCCTACGGTCCATGCCAGTTGGTGCTCACGAGTCAGCGCAAGAGCCGCGCTGCTCTAGCCGCACCTCAAGGGAGTCATAGTCACTCCTGTCGTTTATCCGTACCTTGTTGCATTTCCTCACGTTGACATTTAGAGCACTGGGCAGAAATCACATTGGGTCAGCATGGTCAACTGCCCCCGTTATGCTTTGGTTTAATTAGGGAGTCGGATTCCACCGGTCCATGCCAGTTAAAGAAAACCAGACAGCGCAATGCCGCACTGCTCTAGCCGCCTCTTAAGGGGCCCATAGTTACCCTCGTCGTTTACGCACACCTAGTTCACTTTCTTCACGCTGACATTTAGAGCACTGGGCAGAAATCAGATTGCTTCCACCATAGTCGACGGCACCCGCAATGCTTTGTTTTATTTAGACAGTCAGATTCCCCCGGTCTATGCCAGTTGAATCACACCAGACAGCGCAAAGCCGCACTGCTCTAGCCGCAATTTAGGGGGCCCGTATTTACTCTCGTCGTTCACGCACACCTTGTTCACTTTCTTCACGTTGACATTTAGAGCACTGGGCAGAAATCACATTGGGTCATCAGAGTCAACGGCCCCACAATGCTTTGTTTTATCTAGACAGTCAGATTCTCCCGGTCTATGCCAGTTGAAGCACACCGGACAGCGCAAAGCCGCACTGCTCTAGCCATGGTCAACGGCACTGGCAATGCTTTGTTTTAAATGGACAGTTGGATTCCCCCGGTCATTGCCAGTTGGAGTGCACCACACAGCGCAGGAGCCGCACTGCTCTAGCCGGATCTCAAGGGAGTCTTCGTTAGTCCCGTAGTTTACCCACACTTTGTTATTCTTATTCACGTTGACATTTGGGGCACTGGGCAGAAATCACATATCGTCAGCATGGTCAACGGCCTCCGCAATGCTTTCTTTTATTTAGACAGTCAGATTTACCCGGTCCATGCCAGTTGAAGCACACCGGACAGCGCAAAGCCGCACTGCTCTAGCCATGGTCAACGGCACTGGCAATGCTTTGTTTTAAATGGACAGTTGGATTCCCCCGGTCATTGCCAGTTGGAGTGCACCACACAGCGCAGGAGCCGCACTGCTCTAGCCGGATCTCAAGGGAGTCTTCGTTAGTCCCGTAGTTTACCCACACTTTGTTATTCTTATTCACGTTGACATTTGGGGCACTGGGCAGAAATCACATATCGTCAGCATGGTCAACGGCCTCCGCAATGCTTTCTTTTATTTAGACAGTCAGATTTACCCGGTCCATGCCAGTTGAAGCACACCGGACAGCGCAAAGCCGCACTGCTCTAGCCATGGTCAACGGCACTGGCAATGCTTTGTTTTAAATGGACAGTTGGATTCCCCCGGTCATTGCCAGTTGGAGTGCACCACACAGCGCAGGAGCCGCACTGCTCTAGCCGGATCTCAAGGGAGTCTTCGTTAGTCCCGTAGTTTACCCACACTTTGTTATTCTTATTCACGTTGACATTTGGGGCACTGGGCAGAAATCACATATCGTCAGCATGGTCAACGGCCTCCGCAATGCTTTCTTTTATTTAGACAGTCAGATTTACCCGGTCCATGCCAGTTGAAGCACACCGGACAGCGCAAAGCCGCACTGCTCTAGCCATGGTCAACGGCACTGGCAATGCTTTGTTTTAAATGGACAGTTGGATTCCCCCGGTCATTGCCAGTTGGAGTGCACCACACAGCGCAGGAGCCGCACTGCTCTAGCCGGATCTCAAGGGAGTCTTCGTTAGTCCCGTAGTTTACCCACACTTTGTTATTCTTATTCACGTTGACATTTGGGGCACTGGGCAGAAATCACATATCGTCAGCATGGTCAACGGCCTCCGCAATGCTTTCTTTTATTTAGACAGTCAGATTTACCCGGTCCATGCCAGTTGAAGCACACCGGACAGCGCAAAGCCGCGCTCCTCTAGCCATGGTCAACGGCCCTCGGAATGCTTTGTTTTAACCCATTAGGGACCGGTTTCTTTTTTTTTTCTTGCTATCTTGAAATAAATGTAATATTTTAACTTACCTTTATACTAATAATTCACATGCAAGAAATTATTACTCTTGCCTAATTAGTTTTTGAAATATAGCCCGTGACCATATGGTCACACTAGGCCCTTACACTACAGCAAAATACGCGAAGTAAAAAACATTTATTTCAAGGCATGAAACATCACAAAAAAAATACATAGCAAATAGGCGAGCACTTATTTAGTGTGATATGGTTTAAATCATAGAATACACATGCAGACGTCATACTTTGTGCATTGTGTGTGCACCGCGCTATTGCAATTATCCCATGCACACCTCCGCCTCTTGCCATTAGGCATTGGTGCAACAAAGTTGGCCGCTTGGTCCTACCGTGTACCATTCAGGACATCACCAGTCTTTCGGATTCTGCGTTGACCAGGTCCTCTAGGCTTATTGTCCCATCGCATCAGGTAGCTTTGTGCAATTTGCCTGCGGAATTCTACCCGTGTGACGGTGAACCCTGTGCTACCAATTAGCGTCCAAGCCTTGCTGATAGATACATCACAAAGTCAAGTGCAAATCGACCACCACAACTTTTTGCCACGGATTGCAATCCTATAGGGCTTGCATATGCATCCATCTGGCCCGTACCTCCTATAAAACTTGTGCTGAGCAACACTGTTTGGATGGGCCACCTTTATTCACTTCTCAACACGAGAGTACCTGTCTGCAGGTGACATTCGCTCTACGCCGTGAATGATGCTTACGATCGTTAGTACAGAATTGTCCATCGAGCGGACAACAATTATCCCATTGTCGCTCAGCACGGGATCTTCGTGCCCGCGAGGTTGGTGCTTGACGAATTCTGGTCAAGCGATAGGGCACTCTTTGGGAACACGGTTCTGCTTCACTATGCCCGTGCCTTCGTAGCCCTGTGCCTTTAGATGCCTCGGTAGCTGCATGTTGTGAATAAATTATCAAAATAGAAAAAAAAGGAAAGCCGTGCGTCTCTGCTGCGAGTTCTTCCACCATTTGAAGAATTGGCGCCGCTGCTTTTCCGAAGTCCTTTTCATATTTTTCAAATGTTCCGGTATCCTCTCCTTGCTTTCATACAATTTGAAGTTTACAAGATATCTGTTCTTAGCATTTACGCACGATACTTTATACCCGAAGCGGATAGGCTTTCCGCGTGTGAACTGTTTACAGCCATGACGACCATAATACTCGATCATACTTTCGTCATAGCTCAGGTGACGCACAGGTTGAAAATGCTCCAGAAACCTTGCATTCAATAGTGCCATCAATGGACGCAACTTTGCCAACTTGTCACTAAGTGCTAAGCTTGCATTTGGCGCAGTGCAGGAATCGCATTATCTGAACGAAGTGATTTCTTCGCACAGCATTGTGGGCCATCGTGTTTCGCATATCTGTGCCGCTATCCCAATAGCACTTTTTCCCTGGCAAGCGGTTGTACCCGGACAAAACGAGCACTCCAAGAAAACTTAATTCTTTGGTAACCTCCGGATCGGGCATATTCAAAAATAACACATACGTTCTTGTTTCTTCGACTTGCAGCTCCACGACGGCTTTGTCAAAAAGTTCGAACAACTCAACAGATGAAAAGCCCTTGTAAGCGGCAAAGTTTGGGTCGGGAAATATGCCAAGGCTTATCTGGAGATCACCTTTCTTCAACTTAGAAGCAGTGGATAATTTTGCAGGAATGGCCGCATCAACTACAGAAGATACCTCTGATGGTTCCGTCGCCTTGCTCGCCGGGATCGTCATCGTCCGAGTCGCATCCACCAATGCAGCGTCCGTCAGAGAAAACAGTTTGAGCGCCGGCTCATAGCTGCCACCTTATTAGATTGTCAATGAGCCCACCTGAGTCTTCATCGGCCGAGTCTTCATACGAATAGGTGCTAGCCTCTGGCGGCTCGATATAAATCCCTGACATGTCGTCATCGTCCTCTACGACTATCTTCGCTATTTCTTCCAACATCAACATATTCAGACAATAAAATAAGAAATAACCACTGCGAGAACGCACCAGCAGCCGTGCAAGAGATGAGAATGCAGTTTAAAAAAAATAAAATGTTAGGTAGCCTAAAGGCCCAGCGTGACCATATGGCAACGCGCAAGATAACTCGCTCGTTCAGGGATAAATCAAACATTAATCTTTCCCAAATGTTCATCGAAGGTCATATATTCAAAGAGCAATACGGAGGTAAGGATATCTGACTATTGCTTAAAGAAGTAGTGAAAAAAAAACACGCTTATCCCTTGGAGCAATGCATGGCAACTGCTACTCCCAGAGGAACAGTTATTCCCGCCTTTGCGAGGGGCTCCCACAAAACGACTTACAGCTGCTGCCACTAGGTATCCATAAAGGGAACTATAATCTGTCAACGGCACGTCAAAGGCGATTTTGGTGCCGTTTTGTTAATCTTAATTAATTGAAATCCACTGTGCAGACTACCGTGACCATATGGTCACGCCGGTCTTTAATGGGTTAAATGGACAGTCGGATTCCCCCAGTCCATGCCAGTCGGAGCGCACGAGACAGCGCAAGAGTCGCGCTGCTCTAGCCGCACCTCAAGGAAGTCATAGTCACTCCTGTGGTTTATCCGTACCTTGTTGCATTTCCTCACGTTGACATTTAGAGCACTGGGGAGAAATCACTTTGCGTCAGCATGGTCAACGGCCCCCGTTATCCTTTGGTTTAATTAGAGAGTCGGATTCCCCCGGGCCACGCCAACTGAAGCAAGCCAGACAGTGCAAAGCCGCACTGCTCTAGCCGTATCTCAAGGGAGCCATAGTTACTCTCGTCGTTTACCCACACCTTGTTGAATTTCATCATGCTGACATTTAGAGCAGTAGGCAGAAATCACATTGCGTCAGCATAGTCAACGGCCCCCACAGTGCTTTGTTTTATTGAGACAGTCAGATTCCCCCGGTCCATGCCAGTTGAAGCACACCGGACAGCGCAAAGCTGCACTGCTCGAGCCATGGTGAACGGCCCCCGTTATGCTTTGGTTTAATTAGACAGTCGGATTCCCCCGGTCCATGCCAGTTGAAGCAAACCAGACAGCGCAATGCCGCACTGCTCTAGCTGCATCTCAAGGGAGCCACAGTTACTCTCGTCGTTTACCCAGACATTGTTCAATTTCATCACGTTGACATTTAGAGCACTGGGCAGAAATCACATATCGTCAGCATGGTCAACGGGCTCCGCACAGCTTTCATTAATTTAGACAGTCAGATTCCCCCGGTCCATGGCAGTTGAAGCACACCGGACAGCGCAAAGCCCCACTGCTCTAGCCATGGTCAACGGCACCGGCAATGCTTTGTTTTAAATGGACAGTCGGATTCCCCCGGTCATTGCCAGTTGGAGTGCACCACACAGCTAAAGAGCCGCACTGCTCTAGCCGCATCTAAAGGGAGATATAGTTACTCTCGTCGTTTACCCACACCTTGCTGAATTTCTTCATGTTGACATTTAGGGCACTGGGTAGAAATCACATTGCGACAGCATAGTCAACGGCCCCGCAATGCTTTCTTTTATTTAGACAGTCATATTCCCCCGGTCCATGCCAGTTGAATCGCACCGGACCGCGCAAAGCCGCATTGCTCTAGCTATGGTCAACGGCCCTCGCAATGCTTTGTTTTAAATGGACACTCCGATTCCCCCAGTCTATGCTAGTTGAATCGAACCAAACAGCTCAAGAGCCGTGCTGCTCTAGCCACACCTTACGAGAGTCGTACTCACTGCTGTCGTTTATCCGTACCTTGTAAAATTTCTTCACATTGAGATTTAGAGCACTGGGCAGAAATCACATTGGGTCATCATAGTCAACGGCCCCCAAAATGTTTTGTTTTATCTAGACAGTCAGATTCTCCCGGTCCATGACAGTTGGAGCGCACGAGACAGCGCAAGAGCCGCGCTGCTCTAGCCGCACCTCAAGGGAGTCATAGTCACTCCAGTCGTTTATCCGTACTTTGTTGCATTTCGTCACGTTGACATTTAGAGCGCTGGGCAGAAATCACATTGCGTCAGCATGGTCAACGGCCTCCGCAATGCTTTCTTTTATTTAGACAGTCGGATTGCCCCGGTCCATGCCACGGATTGCCCCGGTCCATGCCAGTTGAAGAACACCGGACAGCGCAAGAGCCGCACTGCTCTACCCGCATCTAAAGGGAGACATAGTTACTCTCGTCATTTACCCACACCTTGTTCAATATTTTCACGTTGACATTTAGAGCACTGGGCAGAAATCAGTTTGCCTCAGCATATTCAACGGCCCCACAATGCTTTGTTTTAATTCGACAGTCAGATTCTTGCGGTCCATGCCCGTTGAAGAACACCGGACAGCGCAAAGCCGCATTGCTCTAGCTATGGTCAACGGCCCTCGCAATGCTTTGTTTTAAATGGACAGTCCGATTCCCCCAGTCTATGCTAGTTGAATCGAACCAGACAGCTCAAGAGCCGTGCTGCTCTAGCGACACCTTAAGAGAGTCGTAGTCACTGCTGTTGTTTATCCGTACCTTGTAAAATTTCCTCACATTGACATTTAGAGCACTGGGCCGAAATCACATTGCGTCAGCATATTCAACGGTCCCCCCCAATGTTTTGTTTCATTCAGAAGGTCAGATTCCCCCGGTCCATGCTAGTTAAAGCACACCGGAAAGCGCAAACCACACTGCTCTTGCCATGGTCAACGGCCCTCGGAATCCTTTGTTTTAAATTGACAGACGGATTCCTTCGGTCCATGCTAGTTGGAGCTCACGAGTCAGCGCAAGAGCCGCGCTGCTCTTGCCTCACCTAAGGGATTCATAGTCACTCCTGTGGTTTATCCGTACCTTGTTGCATTTCCTCACGTTCACATTTAGAGCACTGGGCAGAAATGCATTGCGTTCGCATGGTCAACGGCCCCCGCTATGCTTTGGTTTAATTAGGCAGTCGGATTCCCCCGGTTCATGCCAGTTGAAGCACACGGGACAGCGCAAAGCCGCACTGCTCTAGCCATGGTCAACGGCACTGCCAATGCTTTGTTTTAAATGGACAGTCGGATTCTTCCGGTCATTGCCAGTTGGAGTGCACCACACAGCCCAGGAGCCGCACTGCTCTAGCCGGATATCAAGGGAGTCATAGTTAGTCCAGTAGTTTACCCACACTTTGTTGCACTTATTCAGGTTGACATTTGGAGCACTGGGCAGAAATCACATATCGTCAGCATGGTCAACGGGCTCCGCAATGCTTTGTTTTATCTAGACAGTCAGATTCTCCCGGTCCATGCCAGTTGAAGCACACCGGACAGCGCAAAGCCCCACTGCTCTAGCCATGGTCAACGGCCCTCGGAATGCGTTGTTTTAAATGGACAGTCGGATTTCCCCGGTCCATGCCAGTTGGAGCTCACGAGACAAGGCAAGAGCCGCGCTGTTCTCGCCGCACCTCAAGGCAGTCATAGTCACTCCTGTGGTTTATCCGTACCTTGTTGCATATCCTCACGTTGACATTTAGAGCACTGGGCAGAAATCACATTGCGTCAACGTATTCAACGGCCCCCACAATGCTTTGTTTTAATTAGACAGTCGGATTCCTCCGGTTCATGGTAGTTGAAGCACAACGGCCAGCGCAAAGCCGCACTGCTCAAGCCATGGTCAACGACCCTCGCAATGCTTTGTTTTAATTAGAGTCCCGTACCCCTGGCCCATGCAAGTTGAAGCACACCGGACACTGCAAAACCGCACTGTTCTAGTCGCACCGCCAGGGATTCATCGTCACTGTTGTCGTTTACCCGTACCTTGTTGCATTTCCACACGTTGATATTTAGAGCACTGGGCAGAAACCACATTGCAGCAGCATGATCAACGGCCAACGCAATGCTCTTTTTTTTATTTAGAGAGACGGATTCCCCCGGTTCGTGCCATTAGAAGAACACCGGAGAGCGCAAAGCCGCACTGCTCTAGCCATGTTCAACGGCCCTCGCAATGATTTGTTTTAAATGGAGAGTCGGATTCGTCCGGTCCATGCCATTTTAAGCACACCGGACAGTGCAAAACCGCACTGCTCCAGCCGCACCTCAATGGAGTCATAGTCACTCCTGTCATTTACCCGTTCCTTGTTCCATTTCCACACGTTGACATTTAAAGCACTGGGCAGAAATCACATTGCGTCAGCATCGTCAACGGCTCTCGCAATGCTTCGTTTTAATTAGACAGCCGGATTCCCCCGGTCCATGCCAGTTGAGGCACTTTGAGCAGCGCAAAGCCGCACTGCTCTGGCCATGGTCAACGGACCTCGCAATTTTTTTGTTTTAAACGGACAGTCGGATTCCCCCGGTCCATGCCAGTTGGAGCGCACCGGACAGTGCAAAACCACATTGTTCTAGTCGCACCTCAAGGGAGTCATCGTCACTGCTGTCGTTTACCCGTACCTTGTTCCATTTCCACACGTTGACATTTAGAGCACTGGGCAGAAATCACATTGCGTCAGCATGGTCAAGGGCCCCCGCTATGCTTTGGTTTAATTAGACAGTCGGATTCCCCGGTCCACGCCAGTTGAAGCAAACCAGACAGCGCAAAGCCGCACTGCTCTAGCCGCATCTCAAGGGAGCCACAGTTACTCTCGTAGTTTACCCACACCTTGTTCAATTTCATTACGTTGACATTTAGAGCACTGGGCAGAAATCACATTGGGTCATCATAGTCAACGGCCCCCACAATGCTTTTTTTTTATTTAGACAGTCAGAAACCCCCTGTTTATGCCAGTTGAAGCACACGGGACAGCGCAAAGCCGCACTGTTCTACCCATGGTCAACGGCCCTCGCAATGCTTTGTTTTAGATGGACTTTCGGATTCCTCCGATCCATGGCAGTTGGAGCGCGCCACCCAGCTCAAGAGCCGTGCTGCTCAAGCGGCACCTCAAGGGAGTCATAGTATCCGGTCGTTTATCCGTACCTTGTAAAATTTCCTCACGTTGATATTTAGAGCACTGGGAAGCAAGCACATTGCGTCAGCATAGTCAACGGCACCCGTTATGCTTTTGGTTTAATTAGACACTCGGATTCCCGCGGGAAATGCCAGTTAAAGCACGCCGAACAGCGCAAACAGCACTGCTCTAGCCATGGTCAACGGCGCTCGCAATGCTTTGTTTTAAATGGGCGGTCGGATTCCCCCGGTCCATGCCAGTTGAAGCACACCGGACAGCGCAAAGCCGCGCTGCTCTAGCCGCATCTCAAGGGAGTCATAGTCACTCCTGTCGTTTATCCGTACTTTGTTGCATTTCCTCACGTTGACGGTTATAGCACTGGGCAGAAGTCACTTTGCATCAGCATGGTAACGGCCCTCGTTATGCATTGGTTCAATTAGAGTCGGATTCCCCCGGTCCATGCCAGTTGAATCACACCAGAGAGTGCAAAGCCACACTACTTTAGCCGCATATTAAGGGGCTCATAGTTACTCTCATCGTTTACGCAGAGCTTCTTCACTTTCTTCACGTTGACATTCAGAGCACTGGGCAGAAATCACATTGCGTCGGCATACTCAACGGCCCCAAAAATGCTTTGTTTTTTTTTTTTAGACAGCCAGATTTCCCCGGTCCATGCCAGTTGAAGCATACCGGACAGCGCAAAACCGCACTGTTCTACCCATGGTCAACGGCCCTCGCAATGCTTTGTTTTAGATGGACTTTCCGATTCCTCCGGTCCATGGCAGTTGGAGCGCACCACCCAGCTCAAGAGCCGCGCTGCTTTAGCCACACCTCAAGGGTGCCGTAGTCAATCCTGTCGTTTATCCGTACCTTGTTAAATTTCCTCACGTTAAAATTTAGAGCACTAGGCAGAAATCACTTTGCGTCAGCATGGTCAACGGCCCCCGTTATGCTTTGGTTTAATTAGACAGTCGGATTCCCCAGGTCCATGCTAGTTGACGCGCACCAGACAGCGCAAAGCCGCACTGCTCTAGCCATGGTCAGCTGACCTCGCAATGCTTTGTTTTAAATGGACAGTCGGATTTCCCCGTCCATGCCAGTTCGAGCGCACGAGACAGCGCAAGAGCCGCGCGGCTCTAGCCGCACCTCAAGGGAGTCATAGTCACTCCCGTCGTTTATCCGTACCTTGTTGCACTTATTCACGTTCACATTTGACGCACTGTGCAGAAATAACATATCGTCAGCATGGTCAACAGCCTCCGCAATGCTTTGTTTTATTTAGACAGTCAGATTCCCCCGGTTCATGCCAGTTGTAGCACAGTGCACAGCGCAAAGCCGCACTGCTCTTGCCGAGGTCAACAGCCGTCGCAATGTTTTGTTTTAAATGGACGGTCGGATTCCTCCGGTCCATGCATGTGGGAGCGCACGAGACACCGTAGGAGCCGCACTGGTCTAGCCGCACCTCAGGGGAGTCATAGTTACTCCCGTCGTTTACCCACACCTTGTTCAATTTTATCATGTTGACATTTAGAGCACTGGGCATAAATCACATTGCGTCAACGTATTCAACGGCCCCCACAATGCTTTGTTTTAATTAGACAGTCGGATTCCTCCGGTTCATGGTAGTTGAAGCACAACGGCCAGCGCAAAGCCGCACTGGTCAAGCCATGGTCAACGACCCTCGCAATGCTTTGTTTTAATTAGAGCCCCGTACCCCTGGCCCATGCAAGTTGAAGCACACCGGACACTGCAAAACCGCACTGTTCTAGTCGCACCGCCAGGGATTCATCGTCACTGTTGTCGTTTACCCGTACCTTGTTGCATTTCCACACGTTGATATTTAGAGCACTGGGCAGAAACCACATTGCAGCAGCATGATCAACGGCCAACGCAATGCTCTTTTTTTTATTTAGAGAGACGGATTCCCCCGGTTCGTGCCATTAGAAGAACACCGGAGAGCGCAAAGCCGCACTGCTCTAGCCATGTTCAACGGCCCTCGCAATGATTTGTTTTAAATGGAGAGTCGGATTCGTCCGGTCCATGCCATTTTAAGCACACCGGACAGTGCAAAACCGCACTGCTCCAGCCGCACCTCAATGGAGTCATAGTCACTCCTGTCATTTACCCGTTCCTTGTTCCATTTCCACACGTTGACATTTAAAGCACTGGGCAGAAATCACATTGCGTCAGCATCGTCAACGGCTCTCGCAATGCTTCGTTTTAATTAGACAGCCGGATTCCCCCGGTCCATGCCAGTTGAGGCACTTTGAGCAGCGCAAAGCCGCACTGCTCTGGCCATGGTCAACGGACCTCGCAATTTTTTTGTTTTAAACGGACAGTCGGATTCCCCCGGTCCATGCCAGTTGGAGCGCACCGGACAGTGCAAAACCACATTGTTCTAGTCGCACCTCAAGGGAGTCATCGTCACTGCTGTCGTTTACCCGTACCTTGTTCCATTTCCACACGTTGACATTTAGAGCACTGGGCAGAAATCACATTGCGTCAGCATGGTCAAGGGCCCCCGCTATGCTTTGGTTTAATTAGACAGTCGGATTCCCCGGTCCACGCCAGTTGAAGCAAACCAGACAGCGCAAAGCCGCACTGCTCTAGCCGCATCTCAAGGGAGCCACAGTTACTCTCGTAGTTTACCCACACCTTGTTCAATTTCATTACGTTGACATTTAGAGCACTGGGCAGAAATCACATTGGGTCATCATAGTCAACGGCCCCCACAATGCTTTTTTTTTATTTAGACAGTCAGAAACCCCCTGTTTATGCCAGTTGAAGCACACGGGACAGCGCAAAGCCGCACTGTTCTACCCATGGTCAACGGCCCTCGCAATGCTTTGTTTTAGATGGACTTTCGGATTCCTCCGATCCATGGCAGTTGGAGCGCGCCACCCAGCTCAAGAGCCGTGCTGCTCAAGCGGCACCTCAAGGGAGTCATAGTATCCAGTCGTTTATCCGTACCTTGTAAAATTTCCTCACGTTGATATTTAGAGCACTGGGAAGCAAGCACATTGCGTCAGCATAGTCAACGGCACCCGTTATGCTTTTGGTTTAATTAGACACTCGGATTCCCGCGGGAAATGCCAGTTAAAGCACGCCGAACAGCGCAAACAGCACTGCTCTAGCCATGGTCAACGGCGCTCGCAATGCTTTGTTTTAAATGGGCGGTCGGATTCCCCCGGTCCATGCCAGTTGAAGCACACCGGACAGCGCAAAGCCGCGCTGCTCTAGCCGCATCTCAAGGGAGTCATAGTCACTCCTGTCGTTTATCCGTACCTTGTTGCATTTCCTCACGTTGACGGTTATAGCACTGGGCAGAAGTCACTTTGCATCAGCATGGTAACGGCCCTCGTTATGCATTGGTTCAATTAGAGTCGGATTCCCCCGGTCCATGCCAGTTGAATCACACCAGAGAGTGCAAAGCCACACTACTTTAGCCGCATATTAAGGGGCTCATAGTTACTCTCATCGTTTACGCAGAGCTTCTTCACTTTCTTCACGTTGACATTCAGAGCACTGGGCAGAAATCACATTGCGTCGGCTTACTCAACGGCCCCAAAAATGCTTTGTTTTTTTTTTTTTTAGACAGCCAGATTTCCCCGGTCCATGCCAGTTGAAGCATACCGGACAGCGCAAAACCGCACTGTTCTACCCATGGTCAACGGCCCTCGCAATGCTTTGTTTTAGATGGACTTTCCGATTCCTCCGGTCCATGGCAGTTGGAGCGCACCACCCAGCTCAAGAGCCGCGCTGCTTTAGCCACACCTCAAGGGTGCCGTAGTCAATCCTGTCGTTTATCCGTACCTTGTTAAATTTCCTCACGTTAAAATTTAGAGCACTAGGCAGAAATCACTTTGCGTCAGCATGGTCAACGGCCCCCGTTATGCTTTGGTTTAATTAGACAGTCGGATTCCCCAGGTCCATGCTAGTTGACGCGCACCAGACAGCGCAAAGCCGCACTGCTCTAGCCATGGTCAGCTGACCTCGCAATGCTTTGTTTTAAATGGACAGTCGGATTTCCCCGTCCATGCCAGTTCGAGCGCACGAGACAGCGCAAGAGCCGCGCGGCTCTAGCCGCACCTCAAGGGAGTCATAGTCACTCCCGTCGTTTATCCGTACCTTGTTGCACTTATTCACGTTCACATTTGACGCACTGTGCAGAAATAACATATCGTCAGCATGGTCAACAGCCTCCGCAATGCCTTGTTTTATTTAGACAGTCAGATTCCCCCGGTTCATGCCAGTTGTAGCACAGTGCACAGCGCAAAGCCGCACTGCTCTTGCCGAGGTCAACAGCCGTCGCAATGTTTTGTTTTAAATGGACGGTCGGATTCCTCCGGTCCATGCATGTGGGAGCGCACGAGACACCGTAGGAGCCGCACTGGTCTAGCCGCACCTCAGGGGAGTCATAGTTACTCCCGTCGTTTACCCACACCTTGTTCAATTTTATCATGTTGACATTTAGAGCACTGGGCATAAATCACATTGCGTCAACGTATTCAACGGCCCCCACAATGCTTTGTTTTAATTAGACAGTCGGATTCCTCCGGTTCATGGTAGTTGAAGCACAACGGCCAGCGCAAAGCCGCACTGCTCAAGCCATGGTCAACGACCCTCGCAATGCTTTGTTTTAATTAGAGTCCCGTACCCCTGGCCCATGCAAGTTGAAGCACACCGGACACTGCAAAACCGCACTGTTCTAGTCGCACCGCCAGGGATTCATCGTCACTGTTGTCGTTTACCCGTACCTTGTTGCATTTCCACACGTTGATATTTAGAGCACTGGGCAGAAACCACATTGCAGCAGCATGATCAACGGCCAACGCAATGCTCTTTTTTTTATTTAGAGAGACGGATTCCCCCGGTTCGTGCCATTAGAAGAACACCGGAGAGCGCAAAGCCGCACTGCTCTAGCCATGTTCAACGGCCCTCGCAATGATTTGTTTTAAATGGAGAGTCGGATTCGTCCGGTCCATGCCATTTTAAGCACACCGGACAGTGCAAAACCGCACTGCTCCAGCCGCACCTCAATGGAGTCATAGTCACTCCTGTCATTTACCCGTTCCTTGTTCCATTTCCACACGTTGACATTTAAAGCACTGGGCAGAAATCACATTGCGTCAGCATCGTCAACGGCTCTCGCAATGCTTCGTTTTAATTAGACAGCCGGATTCCCCCGGTCCATGCTAGTTGAGGCACTTTGAGCAGCGCAAAGCCGCACTGCTCTGGCCATGGTCAACGGACCTCGCAATTTTTTTGTTTTAAACGGACAGTCGGATTCCCCCGGTCCATGCCAGTTGGAGCGCACCGGACAGTGCAAAACCACATTGTTCTAGTCGCACCTCAAGGGAGTCATCGTCACTGCTGTCGTTTACCCGTACCTTGTTCCATTTCCACACGTTGACATTTAAAGCACTGGGCAGAAATCACATTGCGTCAGCATCGTCAACGGCTCTCGCAATGCTTCGTTTTAATAGACAGCCGGATTCCCCCGGTCCATGCTAGTTGAGGCACTTTGAGCAGCGCAAAGCCGCACTGCTCTGGCCATGGTCAACGGACCTCGCAATTTTTGTGTTTTAAACGGACAGTCGGATTCCCCCGGACCATGCCAGTTGGAGCGCACCGGACAGTGCAAAACCACATTGTTCTAGTCGCACCTCAAGGGAGTCATCGTCACTGCTGTCGTTTACCCGTACCTTGTTCCATTTCCACACGTTGACATTTAAAGCACTGGGCAGAAATCACATTGCGTCAGCATCGTCAACGGCTCTCGCAATGCTTCGTTTTCATAGACAGCCGGATTCCCCCGGTCCATGCTAGTTGAGGCACTTTGAGCAGCGCAAAGCCGCACTGCTCTGGCCATGGTCAACGGACCTCGCAATTTTTTTGTTTTAAACGGACAGTCGGATTCCCCCGGTCCATGCCAGTTGGAGCGCACCGGACAGTGCAAAACCACATTGTTCTAGTCGCACCTCAAGGGAGTCATCGTCACTGCTGTCGTTTACCCGTACCTTGTTCCATTTCCACACGTTGACATTTAAAGCACTGGGCAGAAATCACATTGCGTCAGCATCGTCAACGGCTCTCGCAATGCTTCGTTTTAATAGACAGCCGGATTCCCCCGGTCCATGCTAGTTGAGGCACTCTAGACAGCGCAAAGCCGCACTGCTCTGGCCATGGTCAACGGCCCGCGCAATGCCTTGTCGACCGTCGGATTCCCCCGGTCTATGCCAATTGAAGCGCACCAGACAGCGCAAGAGCCACACTGCTCTAGCCGCACCTCAAGGAAGTCACTGCTCTAGCCGCATTTACTCATTTATTCATTTTCCCCTTTAAGGTGGTGAAGGGGTAGCATCCGTGCGTTGATTGGCAAATACGTGGCAGGAGGCGAGCGCCATTGGGGCTACAGGAATCCTCAAGCCTCCATGTTTTTCTTGTTTCTTGAGAACGTGGTGAGGGGGGCCAGTATACGAGACGGACGGCACAAGCAGCCGCTAAAGCAGGACATTCTGTAGAAAAAACAAAAAGTTAAAGCGAAAAGACAAAAGGCACCAAAAAAAGAAAAGCATGCAAAAGAATTAAGTAGACAACGTTCAAGCGGCTTAGTGGGCTGGGGTCGACTTCCACGCTATATTTGCTGGAAGCCTCTGTAAACATATATTTATACACGATAATTCCCCAGTTGGGCAACAAAAAATGGCCAGAAAATATATGCAGCATTGTACTGCTAAAATAATAAAGATAAAAGCGAAAAAAAGGAGGGTAAAGGTAAAAAGCGATAAAAAAAGAAGGATAAAAGCGTTGAGAAGAGAATAGAGTACATGTATAAAGATAAAACACATAAAATTATGGCGTAAAAGTGGAATGACATGAAAAACATGGAATGAAGATGTGCGATTATGGATGATCAGGTGCAAGCACGTAAACGGGATGGCAATTCTTTAGTCATCAAGCAACGATTTGTTTTGAAAACCGGTTAAGGCAGATTAAACTGCCCACCAGTGTTCTCTTTGCTAACCAAGCCAGTTCCCCTTCCCGAAGTCCGATTTTCGTGGCAGCCCGTTTGGTGCTTGGACAAATTAGACCACGTGCACCGAACGCAAGGCCCAGGACCTTCACCTCCTTCCGAGGCTGACGCTCTCGACAAAGTCACACAAGGGGCAAATACTTGCTCCTCATGTGGGTGCACATGGCCTCAAGGGTGTCACTCCTGGCATCCAAAGCAACTGCCACATCCAATATGAATGTTTTATCCTTGAGGTAAACCACGATGTCGGGCCGAAGCCTGACACCGTCATCGGCCACAAGGAGCTGTTCACTTGAGATGTCAGCATCTGGGTGATGTGCCTGAAGTTTGTTAACTATGGCTTTCGCAATGAAGTTATGCCGTGAGCAGCGCGGCTCGTGGACGGCCTCACACACTTAGAGGATGTGATAGGTGGGTCATAGTTACTGATAGGTGAGATAATGATAGGTTAGTCATAGTTACTCCCGTAGTTTACCCACACCTTGTTGTTTTTCTTCACTTTGTCATTTAGAGCATTGAGCGGAAATCACATTGCGTCAGCGTGGTCAACGACTCGCTCAATGCTTTGCTTTATTTAGGCAGTCGGATTCCGCAGGTCCATGCCAATTGAAGCACACCGGACAGCGCAAAGCCGCACTGCCCTAGCCTTGGTGCACGGCCCTCGCAATGCTTTGTTTTAAATGAACAGTCTGATTCCCCCGGTCCACGCCAGTTGAAGCACACCGGACATTGCAAAGCCGCACTGCTGTGGGCGCAACTCAAGGGAGTCATATTAATCCCGTAGTTTGTCGACACCTTGTTGCATTTTTTCACGTTGACATTTAGAGCACTGGGCAGAAACCACATTGCGTCAGCATGGTCAATGGCTCCCGCATTCCTTTGTTTTAATTAGACAGTTGGATTCCCCCGGTCCATGCCAGTTGAAGCACACCGGACAGCGCAAAGCCGCAGTGCTCTAGGCATGGTCAACGGCCCTCGCAATGCTTTGTTTTAAATTAACAGTCGCATTCCCCCGGTCCATGCCAGTTAAAGAACACCGGACTATGCAAAGCCGCACTGCTGTAGCCGCATTTACTCATTTATTCCTTTTCCCCTTTAAGGTGGTGAAGGGGTAGCATCTATCCGTCGGTAGGCAAATGCGTGGTAGGAGGCCAGCGCTATTGGGGTTACAGGAATCCTGAAGCCTCCACGTTTTTTCTCGTTTTTAGAGGACGTGATGAGGGGCCGGTATACCAGACGTACTGTACAAGCAGCCGCTATAGCAGGACACTCTCTAGAAAAACAATAAGTTAAAGAGAAAGGACAAAAGGCACCAAAAAAGATAATCTTGCAAAAAAAGTTATGTGGACAACGCTCAAGCAGCTTTGGGGGCTGGAGTCGACTTCCACGCTATATTTGCTGGAAGCCTCTGTAAACATATTGACACAACTATATTTGGCAGAACCATAATTCAGCGGGTATGCGCCAGTGGGGACGACGCTGAAGTAGCGCGGGTTTTTAGGTGAAGCGGGGAAAACGAAGAAGACGTTGTTGTTGTTCCCTTGGACGACTGATAAAAGTGCGTTTCTTGGCGGTGCTAGTACGCATACTCGTCGATCCCACGTCGTTACACTGGTGGAGGTGCGGGGTATTCTTCATGTTTGGCACCCCTTCGCGGAGCCGACGATCGAGCCCGGAATCACCATCGCGCATCGAAACACCGGTCCACTGGTTCAGTCGTCGCCTGCTAGGCTTAGCGCCCGAGTCCAGTCCCCTGCAAGAAACTTCGAGAAATCGTTTGCCTCCTACAAATAACATGGCCACCGCAGCTCCATCGCAAGTAACACTACAGAATCCTGTGGTCCCGGAGAGCTTTCATGCTGATGCCTTTGAAGACGTCCAAGATTGGCTAGACCAGTTCGAGCGCGTCGCCCAGTGTAACCATAAGACCGGCTCGGCGGACAAACTCTCGAGTGTCTATTTCTATTTGAAGGAGAATGCTCGTACGTGGTACGTAAGCAGGGAGAGGAGCTTTGCCACGTGGGAGGACTTCCGCGCACAGCTGCTGGATACTTTTTCAAGCATCGACAGGAGGGAAAACGCACAGCGTCTCCTTGAAATCCGCGTTCAAAAGCCCAATGAGAGTGTTACTATGTTCTCGGAAGACATGGCCCTTCTTTTCCGTAGGGCAGACTCAGTCATGCCAGAGGAAAGAAAGCTGCGATATCTCTTGCGAGGAGTGAAGGAGCAACTGTTTGCCGGCCTTGTGAGAAATCCACCGACAACAGTGGCACAGTTCACAAAAGAGGCTACAGCCATTAAACGGGCCCTGCATCAACGATACCGCCAGCATGACATGAGCAACTCGGCGGCGAACACTTCCGTACTGGCTGCGAGTAACGACATGTCTCTGCGTCGAGTTGTCCGAGAAGTGGTGCGAGAAGAGCTTCGGCAGCTCGGCTTTGTGGTTACGCCTACGGAACCGACGCCAGCGTTATCTTTTGTTGCTGAGAGAGTGAGAGAGAGACAACTTTATTTATCCCATCTTAAAGGTAAAGGAAGTGCGGGAAGAAGGCGAGGGAGGTTATCCTACTCGCGGTAGGCCTCCTCTACCACCTCAGCCCACCTCAGGATAGCTTCCTGAAGTTCGGGGTTGTAGCTGCGCATGGCAGCCTCCCGCAGCTCCCTACTACTTAAAGCTCTACAAAGTTTAGGGGGAGGGGAGTGGTTCTTGCATTGCCACATAATGTGGTTAAGGTCCGCCCTGCTAGCAGGACAAAACTTGCAGGCTGAAGTAGGGTATATTCCCGGGTGAATTTTGTGACGTAAGGCAGGAGATAGAAAAGTGCGAGTCTGTAGTTTACGCCATAGTACCTCGTGTATGCGTGACGACCGAATCATTAAAGGAGGGAGGGTTAGGCGACCTAGGCGGTAATGCCCGCAAATGTCGTGGTATGTAAGTAATCTGTCTTTGGAGGTGAATGCTGGAGGGAGATTATTGGCGTCTGAACCGTCCCCTGCCTGTGCTCGGTTCGTGAAAGCTCGAGCACTTAGGTGGGCCGCTTCATTGCCGATTAGGCCTGCGTGAGCAGGTGTCCAGATTAAACTCAGAAGTTGGGCTGGCGGATTGTGAGATAGAATGGCCAGGGCTGTCCTGCAAACCCTACCCGCTCCAAAGTTGTGTATGGCAGTTTTGGAGTCACTTACTATGACATAGTAATTAGGTATTGTTGCGGCGAGTGCCACCGCCGCCTCCTCTGCCTCCTCCGAAGAAGAGGCTATAATGGATGCTCCCGTCGCAATACTGCCAGTGGAGTCAACGACTGATATGGCGAATTTGTGTCCACACGGATACTCTGCGGCATCGACATAGAGCACGTCTTTGTAGTTAAATAACTTTTTCTGCAGGGCTTTAGCTCGTTGTTGCCTTCTATGTTCGTGATGAACAGGGTGCATATTCTTAGGTAGAGGAGGGATATGAAAGTGCTCATGTATCGAGTGGGGAATATTGAATTTCTCATTGGTCATGGGTGCTGGGGCAATACTTAGGGAGTTTAGGATGTGCCTACCAGTGTGGGTGTTCGATAAGCGCTGGTATTGAGCGGTCAGGTGGGCTTCTGCGAGCTCACTAAAAGTATTCAAGGTACCTGTAGCCAAAAGTCTCTCAGTAGAAGCTCTACTTGGCACTCCAAGGGCAAATTTGTAGAGTCTGCGTATCAGTGAGTTAACTTTATCTTCCTCGGCCCTAGTTAAGTGGAGACAGGGTAGGGAGAATGTGATTTTCCTGACAGAAAACGCCTGTACCAGTCTTAGCAATTCTGCCTCGCGGAGACCTCCGTGCTTATTGCACACCCTTCCTATTAGCCGTGTGGTATGACCTACGCTGGCAGTAACCGTTTGAAGTGTATACGTATTGAGTCTGTTAGATTGAATGTGCATGCCAAGTACACGGATCTTGTCTACTACGGGAACTTGCTTCCCGTTAATGTTAATCTGAATGTTCGGCGTAACACGTTTATTTGCGGATAGAATTAACAGCTCAGATTTGGTGGGCGAGCACTCGAGGTTCATGAACCCGGCTCTCGTAGCCACTGCGTCTACAGCCTCTTGTAAGGTATCTTGAATTTAGCCATCCGAGCCACCCTTAATCCATAGGGTAATGTCGTCTGCATATAAAGAATATTGGAGATCCGGTATTTGTGCTAGCTTCCCAGCAATAGACCTCATAGCTAGGTTAAATAGAAACGGCGAGAGCACAGATCCCTGAGGAGTGCCAAAGCTACCTAGGGTGATTGGGGGCGAAGATTGGTCATTGAGACTTATGACAGCTGTCCGATTGGTAAGAAATTCCCGGATGTAGTCATGCATTTTTCTACCGCAGTTAATAACATTCAACTCACGTAAGATAGATCCATGATCTATGTTGTTGAATGCACCGCGAAGGTCGAGTCCTAAGATGGCTTGGGTGTCTTTACTAAACGTAGGAGTGAGAAGGTCATGCTTGAGCCTTAGCATGGCGTCCTGGCAAGAAAGCGACTGGCGAAAGCCAATCATCTCCGGTGGGAATAACTGATTGTCTTCCGCGTATTTATTGAAGCGATTAAGCATGACATGTTCGAGCGTTTTGCCCAAGCATGACGTGAGGGAAATAGGTCTAAGATTAGCTATGTCAGAGGGTTTATCGGGTTTGGGAATAAAGATTACTTTAGCAGTTTTCCATGAGCTCGGAAGAGAGCTGTTATCGAAGCAATGGTTATAGTATTCTGTGAGGGCAGAGATTGATTTGTCGTCCAGATTTCGGAGTAATTTATTATTTACATTATCTATACCGGGAGCAGATGTAGTTTTAAGGGAAGCTAAGGCATGTCGCACTTCTGCTTCTGTTATTGGGGCGTCGAGAAGTTCGTTAACATCGCCTGTATAATCTGAATTCTCATGAGTTGTGGTAGGAGGGAGGTGTAATCGTGCAAGCTCCTGAAAAAGATGGGGAATATTATCCTTGTGTTTGTGCAATAATTGAGTGATGTAGTGACTGTGTTGCGCGCGCGAGGTCGAGGGATCAAGCAAATGTCTCAGCAGTTGCCAAGTCTTTTTACTACTGAGATTACCATGCATGCTCTCACATACTTGGCCCCATTGTTGATTAACTAGTTGGGTCGCATATGCTTGTATGTCATCGTCAAGTCTAGCTACACGTATGCGAAGCCTGCGGTTATGGCGGCGTCTTTTCCACCGCTTTAATAGTGATTCCTTCGCTTGCCACATGTGTAATAGTTTGGCATCAGCTGTTTGAAAAGGAGCGTCAGGTGGCATAGTTGTACTATGATTGTCAACGTCCGTTTGGAGTTGACTAATCCATTGCTGTAGATCAAGAATGGAAGTGGGAGCATTATTTGCGCGAGTTTTCCGAAATTTGTCCCAATCCGTAAGTTTGGGAGGCAGAGTGTGAAAGGGCTTGTGAGAGAAGGTAACAGAAATCTGTATAACGTAGTGATCGCTACCAAAATTGATTTGAAGGTTCTCCCATTTAGTTAAGTTAACCCGAGAGGTGAGGGTGAGATCTCGTGATGTATCGATGGAGACACTATTTCCTAAGCGGGTGGGTGTGTCGAAGTCATTGTGGAGGGTGAGTTGATGATCCTGAATGTGGGTCCATAAAGCTCGACCTTTAGGTGTGGAAGTAGTGTGACCCCATAGTTGATTTGGAGAGTTAAAATCGCCAACAATGAGGAGCGGGTTTCTTCGAGCTTCCTGTTTAGCACGAGCAAAAACGGTAGTAAAACGGTGGTGTTTAGAGCTGGGACTGCTGTAAATGTTAAGGATGTAAATAGGAGCTGACCTGGTCTTTTTAGGAAGTATTTCTACGAAGTCGTGATCAATGTCGATATTCTCAAAATGGGAGCAAGTAACAGTCAAATGTTTTTGTGCTAGGATCGCGGTATTGGGACGTTCGCATCTTTTGCACTGGAATGTGTTGTATCCGGGGAATTTAACGTAACCATTCGTTTCTTGTAAAGCAATGACTGCGGGCGGTTGCGTGAGATTGGCTACGTATTGTTGCAGACTGGCCTTCTTTTTCGAAAAGCCCCTACAATTCCACTGCCAAACAACTAGGTTGGAGCGCTTAGGGGATGCGGCCATGCAGTCGATCGAGTCTTTCGATAATTTGATTGAATCGCTCATCAATTTGGCTCAGTCGCGCGTCATCCTGGTTAAATTTAGCATTTATATGGGCACTGAGGCTATGAACGTTAGTAGTGAGGGACTCAAGCTTGGCTTCTACGGCATCCATGCGTTTTTCAAGGGCCTCAAAACGATTGTTAGAGTTTCTAATGTGTGCGGTGAGTTTACGACTTAGCTTATCGTGTTCCTCCCAAGTATCTCTCCCATCATCAATAGATTTGCGCTTTGTGGCGGTTATGGTAGTGGGAGGAGGAGAAGTGTCCATGGTTAGAGATTGATCGCCATTCTCACTGACAGGGGGAGGGGTTACAGTGGGTTGCTCATCAGTGGAGGGTTGAGATGTAGTGGTAGTAGGCGTACATGGAGAAGGGGTTTTGAGGTCGAGAATTTGTTTACGCAGAAGACGATTTTCGTCCTGAAACTGCTGTAGGAGGGCATAGATTGGGGCATCAGGTTGCTTAGGTTTAGGTAAGCTGTGGGAAGCTACCGATGCCCAGCTTACCTGAGGAGAGCTTGATTTGTTGTTAGATGGAGCCGCGGATAGAAGAGGCCAATCTTCGTCTTGTTTTTTCTTAGGAAGAGGTCCCTGCTTCTTGGGCGAAGGAGAAGACTTGGTCTTGGATTGAGGAGGAGTCTTGTCAGCCTTGAGGAGTGAGATTTTGGGCTTATATCGTAGTGGACACTGAATGGATCAAGTCTCATGACTTCCACTACACAGTACACACTTAGGAATGCACACATGATCAGTCGGAGGATTCACAGTTCCGCATTTATGGCAAGTATCCTCAGTATGCGTAGGGCACACGTCCGGTCGATGTCCAACTTTCCAACACCGTGTGCAGGCCTCCATTTTTTGTCGAAAAGGCTTGCACCGGAGCATCGCCATTTCATATTTGACCCAAAAAGGAACTTTCGTTCCCAAGAAAGTCACGAGGACTGCGTCGGAAGTTTTTCCCATTCGTCTGGCTTCTAAAAAGTGCATTCGTGGGTTGCACTCACGAAGCATGGGTAGAATGTCTTTTTCATAGATAACTTCTCCCAGGCATATTCTGTCGATGTAGATAATGCCTTTGCACGTCTCGGAGTTTGGAACGCTGTAGGAGGTGACTTCGTGCTCTTGGCCGTCGGCTGTCAGCGACTTGATAGCGAGGTATTTCTTCAAGCGATCGCAGCTTTCCGTGCTGAGGGTAACTGTGTTGGTGGTGGGGTTGATGGTAACGATGTCTTGGCGCAGCTCCGCAGTGGCTGGAAAGCCGGCTGCCGTAGAGAGAATCTTGGTGAGTTGGAAGTGGCTGAAGCGGGAGGCGTCGAAGCCTCCGCGAATGCGAAAAATGGCCTTGTATGAGCCTTCGGGTAACTTGGGAGGCCTCACTTTGTTATTCCTTGAGATCATCTGTTTCCATACAGCAGCCTTGGCCGTGGCAGCGATGGCGTCCTTGCGGAGTGAGTCTTGATATGCGGCGTCGTATATGTGCGTTTGTCGCCACTTGAGCATCTCCTCCGGAGAAAGATCTTCCCCTTCTACTACCTCAACCGGGTTCATGACGCCCGCACGAGGCGTGTCAACGCCTACGGCGTCGGAGAGCCACGAAGCTCTCGTAGGCGAGGAACCACAAAAGCAACAGTAACAAGCGTTCTAATGCACAGACCTCTTCAAAAATAGTCTAAAAACGTCGCGGAAATCTTCACACATGTCGCGTGAAAGAGCCACTAGGATATAGCAAAAAGAACGGGCGCTACACCCAAAAACTCACGGAGCCGATGAGACACGTCCACACGCGGCGACGCCACCTTTGTTGCTGATGTAGTCCGGGAGGAAGTCCGGCAAGTTTTTTCAGCGCCAGACTGTGGCAACGTTCCGCGGCGCCTCACTTATGCGGGGGCTGTTCGCCGTCCACTCAACGCAACTTCAACGCCGTTCACACCCATAACCATAACACCACCTACGCCACAAATGGAGCCGACATCGTCACCCTCGTCGACTCTACCGACCCCGCCGATCATGCCAGCACAAACAACGCCGTATTTTTGACATGCGCACGCCACTCCTTGGCTCCATGGAGAGTTACCGCCAAACTATCAGCGTCGGAAAACCGATTTGTGGCGCACCGTCGACCGTCGACCAGTGTGCTAACATTGTGGTGAAGCTGGACACGTCTATAGAGTTTGTCGCAAATGGAACAACTATTGCGCCGCTCAACACCCAAGCTTTCCTGCCAACTATGCTTATTCTCCGTACGACGGTCGACGCGCTTACAACGACGCTCCTGTGGACAGTCAGCCACAAAATACGACGACGCCCCGACCACGTTCTCCTTCTCCATCTCCGGCGCGCTACAATTCGCCGACTCGTCGCAGTTTTGCCGACGTCACTAGGGGCAGATCCCCTAGCCCTCGACGGGGAAACTAGCCGCAGCGACCTCCGGGGGTGAGGTTGCCGATACTCTAACTGATCCACATCCCCCGTTATCGACGAACGACGACGTGAAGACTACACTGACGAAAAAGACGCCCAGCACAACGACGAATACGACGGATAGAAGTACGAAAGACGTAACTGACATCGTCAGCGCCGAGCTCATCGTTTGCATTGACGGTCACGAAATAGCCGCTCTGGTTGACACTGGCTCCCATTTTTTCAATCCTTAGCTTACAGGTCGCTGACAAACTGAGGAAGGTGAAGACACCATGGCACGGGCCCAACATAAGAACCGCCGGAGGTCATTTGATGACACCTGTCGGGAAATGCACGGCCCGGCTCTTAATCGCCGGTTCAACCTTCGTCGTCACCCTCGTCATCGTTACTCAGTGTTGTAAAGAACTTATATTGCGCATGGATTTCCTACGGGAGTACGGCGCCGTGATTAACATCCGCGACAGAAGCGTCACATTTGCCACGAGTTCGGATAATGCCAGCCATGAGAAGCCGCAACAACCTCGCTTACGTATTGCCACGGATGACGTCATACTTTTGCCGCGGAGTTGCTCTCTCGTACAGGTGCGCTGTGACAGCCTGCAAAGTGGGACTGGAGTAGCTGAACACATCAGTGCGCTAGCACTGTATTGCGGTGTGTCCATTGCCAGAGCACTTATCAATGTAATCGACGGAAGCGCCGAACTCTTGGTGACAAATTTTAGTAAGGAGCGCCGACACATCGTTAGAGGCACTGCTGTCGCCTATTTCGACGAAGTGACAGAAATACAAGACTGCCACTTAGCGCAGGAGTCGGCCTCCACAATCCACACAGCTGCACCTATTGTAGACGTTAATCCGACGTTAACGGCCGTTGAGCGGAACCGTCTTCTTCAGCTCATCAATCAGTACCAGGGCTGTTTCTCCTCTGCGTCAAGAGTTGGTCAAACGCCACTTAGCAAACACCGCATCATTACTGATGTCGACGCCAGACCCATCCGACAAAACCCTTATCGTGTGGCCCCAAAGGAACGCGAAGCAATACAAAAACAAGTGAAGACGATGCTGGAAGATGGCGTTATTCGACCATCCAATAGTCCGTGGGCATCACCAGTAGTTTCAGTGAAGAAGGACGGTAGCCTGCGCTTCTGCGTCGACTATCGGAAGCTCAATCAGGTCACAAAGAAGGACGTTTATCCACTGCCACGTATTGATGATTCCTTGGATAGATTGCGAAACTCGTGCTACTTTTCCTCAATGGACTTGAAAAGCGGTTATTGGCAGATCGAAGTGGATGAGAGAGACCGTGAGAAAACAGCCTTTGTGACGCCTGACGGACTTTATGAATTTCAGGTACTTCCTATCGGTTTGTGTTCGGCGCCAGCAACATTTCAGCGTCTAATGGACACTGTGCTCTCCGGACTCAAATGGCAAACATGCCTGGTGTACTTGGATGACGTGATTGTCTTTTCCGCAACGTTCGACGAACACTTACGAAGGCTTAAAACTGTTTTTGAAGCGATACGCTCTGCCGGTCTCACTTTGAAGCCTGAGAAGTGCCATTTTGGTTTTCATGAGCTCCAGTTCCTCGGTCACGTCGTCAGTAGCCAACGAGTCCGACCTGATCCGGATAACATTGCCGCCGTCGCTAATTTCTCGATTCCATCAGACAACAAAGCCGTGCCACGTTTTCTGGGACTCTGGGACTTTTCTCTGGGACTTTTCTGGGACTATTATCGGCGATTTATTGCGAATTTCTCGCGTATCGCATGGCCGTTAACACAGCTCACCCGAGAAGATATACCTTTCACTTGGGACGAAGACCAGCAGCGGGCATTCCACGAGCTCCGACAACGCATGCAATCGCCTCCCGTATTAGCACACTTCGATGAGGAAGCCCCGACGATATTGCATACAGACGCTAGTAATGTCGGTCTAAGAGCGGTGCTAGTACAATGGCAGGGCGACAGCGAAAACGTGATTGCTTACGCCAGTAGGACACTATCCCGAGCCGAAGCTAACTACTCCACCACTGAAAAAGAATGCCTCGCAATGGTATGGGGAGTTCTAAAATTTCGTCCGTATTTGTATGGTCGGTCTTTCACCGTCGTTAGTGATCACCATTCCCTCTGCTGGCTCATTAATTTGAAAGATCCTTCCGGCCGGCTCGCACGCTGGAGTCTTCGACTTCAAGAGTTCGACTTTGTTGTTACATACAAGTCGGGAAAACGGCACACAGACGCCGACTGCCTTTCTCGGTCTCAGCACAAGACCATGACGACACGGTTTTTCTGGGACTCGTGGATATTGCCGATCTTTCACGCCAGTAACGGGATGACATTGAATTGCTGCCGCTTATTGATTACCTCGAAGGACGAACCAACAGCGTGCCGAGGCTCTTTGCAAGAGGGGTGGCATCATACTGCTTGCGTCGCAACGTCGTCTACAAGAAGAACTTCTCGCCTAGCGGCAGCAACTACTTAATTGTTCTTCCATCACCGCATCGACTTGAAATCTTACACGCCTGCCACAACGAGCCGACTGCTGGGCACTTGGGCTACACTCGCACATTGGCACGGATTCGGCAGAATTACTACTGGCCGAGACTGACTGCGGGCGTTAAACGTTACGTTCAGACATGTCTGGATTGCCAACGTCGTAAACCGCCATCCGTCAAACCAGCCGGCTTACTGCACCCTGTTGACGTAACGGCCACACCATTTGCACAAGTAGGCATGGACTTTCTGGGCCCCTTCCCAACGTCTACTACTGGTAATAGGTGGATAATCGTTGCCACGGATTATCTCACTAGATATGCCGAGACAAGTGCCCTGCAACGGGCAACAGCTGATGCAGCGGCACGATTTTTTCTGGAATCCATCGTTTTAAGGCATGGCGCTCCCGCAGTAGTCGTCACGGACAGAGGTACTGCGTTCATGGCCCAGTTTTTAGATATCGTTCTACGTCTAAGTGGTACCGCCCACCGGAAGACAACAGCGTATCACCCTCAAACGAACGGACTGACAGAACGACTCAATAGGACATTGGCTAATATGATAAGCATGTACGTAGATGTAGAGCATAGGAACTGGAACGAGGTTTTACCTTATGTCACCTTCGCGTACAATACGGCTCGTCAAGAGACCACTCGCAAGACGCCCTTCAGTCTCGTATACGGCCGTGAGGTTACAACAACATTAGACGCAATGCTCCCTCATGAATTTGACGACAACGAGACGGGTGCTGAAGGGATAACACACCGAGCAGAGGCAGCTCGGCAGCTTGCGCGTCTGCGAATCCACGAACAACAGGACTGTGACGCCAGACGCTACAATCTTCGGCACAAAGCCGTAACATACAACATCGGCGACAAAGTGTGGGCCTGGACACCTATTCGACAGCATGGGCTCTCTGAAAAGCTCCTACGGAAATACTTCGGGCCCTACATAGTTCTCCGACGCATCAGTGACGTCAACTACGAAGTCGTTCCAGACAGCTCGCACTGTTCAAAGCGCCGACGGCATTTACCCGAGGTCGTTCACGTGCTGCGTATGAATCCGTACTATGAAGACTGCCAAGACTGCGCAGTTCTTTACCGCTGCTTTCCAAGCCTCTATCATCGGGACGATAATCTTTTCTAAAGGGGGAGCAAATGACACAACTATATTTGGCAGAACCATAATTCAGCGGGTATGCGCCAGTGGGGACGACGCCGAAGTAGCGCGGGTTTTTAGGTGAAGCGGGGAAAACGAAGAAGACGTTGTTGTTGTTCCCTTGGACGACTGATAAAGTGCGTTTCTTCGCGGTGCTGCTACGCATACTCGTCGATCCTACGTCGTTACAATATATTTATGCAAGATCTTTCCTCAGTTGGGCAAAAAAAAAATGGCCAGAAAATATATGAAGCATAGTACTGCTAAAAAAATAAAGATAAGAGCGATCAAAAAAGAAGGGAAAAGGTAAAAAGCGATAAAAAAGGGAGTCATACTTACTCCGGTAGTTTACCGACGCCTTGTTGCATTTCTTCACGTTGACATTTAGAGCACTGGGCAGAAATTACATTGCGTCAGCATGGTCGACGGCCCCCGCAATGCTTTGTTTTATTTAGACAGTCGGATTGCCCCGGTCCATGCCAGTTGAAGCACACCAAACAACGCAGGAGCCGCACTGCTCTAGCCGCATTTACTAATTTATTCATTTTCCCCTTTAAGGTGGTGATGGGGTAGCATTCGTCCGTCGGTAGGCAAATACGTGGCAGGATTCCAGCGCCATTGGGGCTACAGGAATCCTGAAGCCTCCATGTTTTTCTTGTTCCTTGAGGACGTGGTGAGGGGGGCCAGTATACAAGACGGACGGCACAAGCAGCCGCTATAGCAGGACATTCTCTAGAAAAAACAAAAATGTTAAAGCGAAAAGACAAAAGGCACCAAAAAAAAGAAAACCATGCAAAAAGAATTAAGTAGACAACGTTAAAGCGGCTTAGGGGCCTGGGGTCGACATCCACGCTATATTTAATGGAAGCCTCTGTAAACACGCATTCATACAAGATAATTCCCCAGTTGGGCAACAAAAATGGCCAGAAAATATATACAGCATTGTACTGCTAAAATAATAACGATAAAAGCGAAATAATGAGGGTAAAGGTAAAAAGCGATAAAAAAAGAAGGATAAAAGCGTTGATAAGAGTATAGAGTACATGTATAAAGATAAAACACATAAAATTATGGCGTGAAAGTGAAATGACATGAAAAACATGGAATGGAGATGTGCGATTATGGATGATCAGATGCAAACACGTAAACGGGATGCCAATTCTCTGGTCATCAAGCGACGACTTGTTTTGAAAACCGGTTAAGGCAGATTAAACTGCCCACCAGTGTTCTGGCTGCTAACCAAGCCAGTTCCCCTTCCCGGAGTCCAATTTCCTTGGCAGCCCGTTTGGTGCTTGAACAAATTAAACCACGTGCACCGAACGCCAGGCCCAGGACCTTCACCTCCTGAGGCTGACGCTCTCGAAAAAGTGACACAAGGGGCAAATACATGCGCCTCTTGTGGGTGCATATGGCCTCAAGGGTGTCAGTCCTGGCATCCCAAGCAACCGCCACATGCAATATGAATGTTTTATCCCTGAGGTCAACCACGATGTTGGGCCGAATCCTGACACCGTCATTGACCTCAAGGAGGCGTTCACTTGAGACGTCAGCATCTGGGTGACGTGCCTGAAGTTTGTTAACTGTGGCTTTCGCAATGAAGTTATGCCGTGAGCAACGCGGCTCGTGGACGGCCTCACACACATGGAGGATATGATAGGTGGTTTCTTGAACCTTATGGCATCGTCTGCATAGTTATTCCGAATAATCACTACTATGTCGATTAGAGAATGCCCGCGTCGGGAATAGGTTAGACCGGAGTCGAAGGGCCTTAATGCGGTCCCCGTCACTGATAAACTTTGTATTCGGACTGAGCCACCTATTCCCAGTTGGATCACTCTCAAACGCAAAAAGGCTTTTGTTGGTATATTTTTTCTTGACCTACTCCAAGTATGATTTTCGGGCTTTACGTAGTGCCCTATCCAGAGACGGAGACTCAACGATCCCCGATGGCACGCCCATCGTCTCCTCCAGCTGCCGCAGCAAGCCGTCAGGCGCGCCATCCAGAACGGCATCCACGATCGGAGAGCCTAGACGCTGGAGCCTCGCGAAGGACGTGGAAATGTGGAATGTGGAACCAATTGCCACCAACTTTGATGCCAAAAGATGCCACCAACTTTGAAAATGCTGCTGAGGCGCATTTACGGGAGTTTTCAATTTAGCTTTGAAGTGCCAAGTGATATATGCGACTTGATGTTCATTGTAAGTACTTTGATAAATGTCAGAAGTGTGCTGAAGATCATTCAAGTGAACATCTTATTCACTGTGAATTGACACGTGTTGAGCTACTTTACATACATTGGCATTGGAAATATTTGATGTATGTAATTGTATTGTCCTCTTCTCTGTTATGACCCTCTATGAGGGTTGACAGTATGAATAAATAAATAAATAAATAAATAAACTTGTGATTCGGCCGATACGCGAGAGGGCTCCAAGACGCCCAGGCCACCTGCTCGATGCGGGGCATGAACTATGAAATCAGGAAATGATGCCCGCATGTGCAACATTCGCTTAATTGCCTGCCGGACAGACCTATCAATATTTGCAGCGATAGGTAGAACTGAGAGGGAGCTGGACGTGGCATATAACAATTTTGGGACCAATAAGGTCGAAATGCAATTTAATTTCTGAAAAGGCTTCAATTTGGCCGAATTTATGAAAGCCAATCCTTTCTCGATTAATGTAATTGAAGCTTTCGGGGGTTTATTAACAAAGAGATCGAGACCCAGATACCTCATAGGTTCGTTTCGGCTCTTGGGGCTGACCACGGCATCCCACAGCCGAAGCTGGGGAATGTCGTAGTCGAACCGCTTGAGCCGATGGGCCTCGTAACTCCACCCAAACTACTGGGTTTTCTTGGGGTTTAAAGCCAATTCCATCTTTTTGAAATGTTGTTGAGCCACGTCCAGGTTCCTCACCAGTTCTTCATAACTGGAAGCGGTTAAAATGAAGTCGTTGGCGTATGCAAGGGCCGACACAGTCGCGCCTTCCACTTTATAACCGCATCCGGAGGAGTTGAGGCCGAGCAGAAGGGGATCCAGAGCCAGAATAAACAAAAATGGAGACAGGGGAACACCCTGTTTGATCCCACTCTGCGCGAACACTCTAATCACATCGGACCTGCCTCGATAAGAAAAGGTAGTCGATTGACCGTAATATTGGTCAGCAATCGACAACACGTAGTCATCATGCGCCCCTCCCTCCCGCAGAGAAGAGAGAAGCACACGATGACTGACGGAGTCGAAAGCCTTACGTAGGTCGAGTGAGGCAGGATAAAAATGACGTTCGAAGCGTTTAGCGTGCTCCATGAGTCCTTGTAATATAGGAGGTTCGACTGTGCCAACCGATTGCTGGAGAAGCCATTCTGTAGTGGGTGAAATTTGTAAGTTTCTTGTAGTCTCACCAGAAGCAAATGGGAATACAGACGTAACAAGGTGGATGAGATTGTAATCGGCCTAAGTTCAGACGCGGAGGACACATCACGTGATTCCGGTATAAAAACCGTGCCTGAGATCCTGAGCTCAACGGGCATATTATGGTGAGTAAGCCAGTTGGATATTATTAGAGCTAAGACTTCCGACAGGATCTTTCGTAGTTCGCGCACCGTAATTCCGTCGGGACCACGGGCCGACGATGCAGCCAACTCTTTAATAGCTAGAATCACCTCTTCCGCCAAGAATCTTGGACAGTTCCGGGGTAATCCGCCCTTCACTCCAACTTCCTTAACGACAGGATACTCACAAGAGAAGATATCATCAAATGTATCATGAATATACTCCACAGATACAGGTTGCAAAGTGCCAGAGCAAGAGATTAATTTTTCCATCAGTACCTTTGGGCCCAGGGCATAGAGGCGCTGATGTTCGGTATAGAGTCGCCGCTTAAATGAACGTGTGCTCTCGTCAGGGCGCCTCAGCACCCTAGCGTTTAAATCATCTTGCCTCCCACCCCGCCTACGACCGCATCGAATTTTTTCTCCGAAATGTGGCCTAGTCAAGCTGTTCTGAAAAACAGCTTTCTGTCACAGTCCTTCTTTCTGTATCATTGACAGAATGAAAATAAAGATTGATTGATTGATTGATTGATTGATTGATTGATTGATTGATTGATTGATTGATTGATTGATTGATTGATTGATTGATTGATTGATTGAAATACTCATAGACTGAGCGTAGGTCGGTCATCGTGAGGGGAGAATTAACCAGATTCACGACCAAGCCTCGGTCATCGACACCACAGGACAAGAGTAAGTCATGGACCTCATCAGACGAGAGATTCTGGCCGTCCGAAACCACACTATCAGAGCTAGTGTCATTCTGACCGACATCGTGCACAGGTGACCCCAACGAGGCTGGAGTGACAGGCCGTGCTGACTCCTCGGCCAGGATCTCCCTATACCTTGTTTGCCTCCGCAGGCACTTAATGGCATCAAGAGAACGAGTGGTGTAGACTGCGGCCAAAGCCGCGCTAACTAGGTGCTCGCCGGGCGGCAACGTAAAGTCGACCTGGGCCAGAATACGAATCTGCTGCTCCGTCCTAGGCTCGTAGGCGCTGGCAGTAGGAACCACACAAGATCTCAACCTTTTTATCGGTTCCACCCGATCACTGGGACAGGCACTCTCGGGAGAGGTGCCAACTGAAACCTCAGACCCATCGGAGAAAGCTTCAGCGCCATTACTGACGCGGACATCCTCTGGCAACGCATTCGAATCCACCCGATCCCCTACAGTAAGCTGTGGCGTGCAAACAGTATCGTAGTGATGCGGCAGGCTCTCAACTGTTCCCTCTCTGTCTTCCCGTTCATGTGAATCTTGAGCTTCGTAGAAGCCAGCCTCCTCCTGAGGTGCCACAAAAACGCTCCCCCCATACAGCCGGTTTGGGGATCTGGTGAGGCGGGCTACGTTGGCCGGGGCCTAAGTCCGCTGCACTCCAGCGCATCCCTCCCGACAGAGGGCGCCCAGTGCGCTGTAGTAGCACTGTGCCCCGGCGACGTCCGGCCAGACTCATCACTCATCCCAGCGGGTGGTAGCTGGGGAACCCCCTGGCAGTCAGCTATATCCACCTCTTTAGTTTTACCCCCTGATGGCACCCCAGCACCGCCGACAGGGGAGTCATTCGGGCTCTTAGGTTCACCATTGTGAATGGGTGACTGCTCAGGGGTGGGTGGCGGCTCTACCCTGTCCAATGAGGAGGAGGACGACGAAGAGAAGGAAAAGTGCGGCCTACGATCAGTTAGACGAGTTTTGAACCCGCACGATTACCTGCCGCGAGGAGCTACGCCAGCTTTACTTTTTAGAGGTCGAGGGGGGTCGGATTTCTCTTTCGGCGTGCCTTTAGAATTGCCCGCTGAATGCTCCGATCTCAATTGATTCTTGACGTCTCCGTACTGGGCGGAGGACAGAAGGGCATCACTTTCTGCGGCAGTCCTCCCAGCGATCCAAAAACTAATCGCATAACTAGTAGCCCCTGCGCCCAGCTTAAGCCTGACAGAAGCCACGTTGCGTAACTCCGAGGGACTCCAGTGTCGAGGAGAGGCATTAGCCCGGAGAGTACTGCCACTGCCGCCATATTGTTTTCTAATAGCTACCTTGGTAGCCCTAGAGCGTCCAGGAGGGATACTCGCAGTCCTGATGGCGTTAGTACGACCAGTGGTGTTTTTATCGGTCAATGCCCCCCTTTCATCCTCTGTAGTGGGAAGAGTCTTTTTCCGACATTTAGCGAAATGCGCGGAGGCTGAGTGGGAAGTTGTATAATTGGCCTGAGAGCAAGCTGAACACTTCCAATAAACCACGACGCCATGCTTCCTTTTGTAGTGTTCCTCTAGGGCCACTCTAAAGGACACCAACGTGAGACACCTGCTGCACTCGTTCTTGACTGGCGGATACACTAGAATAATGTCCGTGTCGCAGGTACCCGTATTGGAGCCAGAATCCGGTTGTAATCTTGAATTGGATAGTTGCGCTGCCGTTGTGTCTACAGAAAGGTCATTGACACTCTCAACTTCATTCAAGGATTCGGCTGAGGAATTCAATTTATTAGTACAATGCCAGTGATGGGCCGCTACGCTTCGCGAGCTTTGAAAAACACATCCACATGCTGTTGGGGACTCGGTGCTGACGCCCGTTATTGCAAATGGGTCGCAAGCCCCAAGGGTAGCGTTGGCCTGGCGGCCTGGGGCACTGGAAGCATCCGAAGGTCCCGGCAAAGCAAGAGTAGACTGGTAACAGAACAACTTGTTTATTCTAACATAGCAAAAGAGCGGCCGGTCAGGTCGACCGAAGTGGAGAGACGGGAGAGCACGTAACTCAACAGAACAAATCGGAGCCTCTTCCTGGCGTCCGGGGGCAGCTGCTCTTATACTCTCGGCGTCGCGGGCCAGAAGTAAGGTCACGGGATGAGCCCACGCGACGGCGGAGCATGAGCCCACGCGACGGCGGAGCATGAGCCCACGCGACGGCGGAGCACGGTCGAGCCGAGAGACATGTTGAGACGAGTGTAGTGACGCATCGCCAACCCGCCGACGGACAGACCTCCTGGCTCCTCACTTGGGGAGCTCCGCTCCCCGGCTGCCGCGCTTTGACAAGCGTGGGCACACACACACACACGCACACACGAAGACACGTGGCACTGAAACACGCCTGGACACGCTTGGCGGGGAGGCGTTGCGGCGGCGTCGAACGGGCCAAAATGTCCGCCGCTTTGAACGAAGCCCCGGCGTCCGTTGCATCCGCGCCGGCATTACCGCGCGTTGTAGGCGAAACGTAACAGACCGCCCCGCCGGGGGAAGGAGATCCCGATGGTCAGGGGACTGCATCCGCTGTCCGGAGGGATGTCGCTCGATGATGCTCATAACCGAAGTCGGGCGTCCTTTGGCGTTTCTTGAGCGCAGCGCACAGAGAAGGCCTCGTTCTCATGTTCAGGTTCACACAGGACACTGCAAAGTGACTTCGGGAGAGTTGACATTTTTGTTCTCGTTTCCGGCAAGCGTTAGAACTACGCCGAAAGTCAACCGCTCAGTCAGCAAGCACGGCACAACCCTCACTAAGCCCTGCCAGGCTCTTTCCCCTTTTATACTGCTGCCTAGTTCCTTACAGTAGTTTAGCAGCACTCAGAACGCGTCCACAAATCGGAAAAATTGCACTAGAAAGCACATCATCACTTTGAAACACTACACAAAAGCAATAGGTTAAAAATCCTGCCTCAGGAAGAAAAACATCAGTAACAAGCAATTTTGAGGCTGATTCCCACGTTAGGGGCTTCGACTTAAGCCATCGGCGTTACCGTTGAGACTCCCCTTTTTGTAACGCACCTCAAAGGAATATTGTTGCAAAGCGAGGCTCCAGCGCAGGAGGCGGCCATTTTTGGGAGAGATAGTCTGCAGCCATTGGAGAGGGCAGTGATCCGTCTCAATGATAAACCTCGAGCCAGCTAGGTAACATGACAATTTCTGAACGGCCCACACGATACACGCACACTCTTTCTCGGTGGCGCTATACGCCTGCTCACGACTCGTCAGCTTACGACTAGCATACAGGACGGGGTGTTCTACTTCTCCATTTTCCCGTTGGCACAGTACAACGCCCATGCCTCGCTCACTAGCATCGCACTGAACAACGAACCCTTTTGTGTAGTCGGGCGATCGTAGCACAGGCTGGCTTGTTAGGGCGCTCTTTAGGGCGCTAAAAGCTCTTTCCTTTGTCTCGTCCCAGACGACTGTTTGCGGCTCTGTCTTTCTTAGAGCATCCGTTAGGGGAGCCGCGATACCAGAGTACCTGGGGATGTACCTCTGATAGTAGCCGGCGACACCTAAGAACGACCGAATATCGGTCTTCGTGCGCGGTTGCGGGAAGTCTCGCACAGCGGCCACCTTTATTTCAGAGGGGCGGCGACGACCCCGACCAATCACGTATCCGAGGTAGACAACCTGGGCCTGTGCTAACTGGCACTTAGGAGCCTTGACTGTCAAGCCCGCATCGCGCAGGCGGGTTAGCACTGCCCGCAAGTGCGCCATATGCTCAGGCCAGGATGCGGAGAATATCGCTACGTCGTCTAGATACGGTAAAGCGAATTCTTGCTGTCCCCGCAACACTTTATCCATGAGGCTTGAAAAGCAGTATGGCGCGTTCTTCAAACCAAAACTCAAAACTTTAGGACGGAATGTCCCCATTGGTGAAATGAACGCCGCATACCTACTAGCCTCTTCTGTAAGTGGAACCTGCCAATAACCCCTGACAAGATCTAGGGTGGAAATAAACTGAGCGCTACTCACTCTCTCAAGGCGCTCCTCGATGTTAGGGATCGGATAAATTTGATCCTTAGTGATGGAATTAAGCCTGCGGTAGTCGACGCAAGGACGAGGTTCCTTGCCCGGTACCTCAACTAAAATCAAAGGGGAGGTATAATCACTCTCACCTGCTTCAATAACACCGAGCTGTAGCATTTTCTTTACCTCAGCCTCCATAATATCGCTCTGGCGGGGTGACACCCGGTACGCCTTGGATCGTACTGGCTCTGGGGAGGTAAGTTCTATGTCATGAGTAAGGACAGAAGTCCTACCAGGCCTCTCAGAGAACAGACCTTGAAACTCTTGTAAGAGCTGGTGTAGTTCGGTTTTCTGCTCAGGCGACAGCGATGCTTTACTTATTAAGTCACTAATGACTTGATCGGTGTCTTTCCTGTTCGTCACTGAGCCTAGTCCCGGAAGCTCGACCGGAAGCTCTTCTAACTTTCCCGCATCGGGAATTTCCGCTCCAGTATCTGGTGCCTTTAACGCTACAGGCTCAATTTTATTCAGTTCGGGCGTGCTCTGAATATCAGCTTGCTGCACCTCTGACCCTTTTTCATCGTTCAACAACGTCGGCCCCGCAACTACCGCCTTTGCAGCGAGCTCCCGAACCTTCGATCTGGTTAAGGCCTGAACGCTAGCCTCACCAAACAAAAGCCCCTTCTCGCGCAGGAGGTGATCGGACCTGTTCGAAAATAGGTACGGGTACTGGGGGGGCAGCATAGATGACACTGCGGCCTCCGTCTCAAGTGCTCCGAAAGGTCCTTCAATAAGCACTTTTGCTACCGGCAGACACACGCTATGAGCTTCCACTGCTTGCTTGATCCATGCGCACTCGCCCGTGAACATATCGGGTTCTACGTAAGAGGGGTGAACTACATCCATTGTAGCTGCGGAATCGCGAAGCACTCGGCACTCTTTCCCGTTCACGAGGAGGTCTCGCATGTAAGGCTCGAGAAGCTTCATGTTCTCGTCAGTGCTGCATAAAGACAAAAACACGACTTTTGTTTTTGTTTCTGGACACTGCGCCGAAAAGTGACCCGGCTTCTGGCACGTATAACAAACGCGCACTTGCCTCATCTCGAACCGCTTTCTGCGTTCGGCTTCGGTTGCCGCCGTCTCCGTACGTTCGGTCGGACTGCTTTCACTCGCATCCGAACTACGTGTGTCCCCCTTTTCTCTCATGGGCGTGAACTTTGGCCTCTCAAACTTGGAGCCAAATTCACCCTTTTGACCGTCCTTAGCTCCACGAGCCCGACACGTCACAAACTCCTCGGCTAGCTCAGCGGCTCGAGCCACCGTACTAACGTCTGGCCTATCCAAGACCCAGTACCGCACGTTCTCAGGTAACCGACTATAAAACTGTTCTAGCCCGAAACACTGCAGAACTTTCTCGTGGTCACCAAACGCTTTCTCTTCTTTGAGCCACTCCTGCATGTTTGACATAAGCCTGTACGCAAACTCTGTATATGACTCACTCTTGCCTTTCTCATTTTCCCGAAACTTCCGACGGAACGCCTCCGCTGACAGCCGGTACTTTTTTAGCAGACTCGATTTCACTTTGTCGAAATCCTCTGCCTCCTCTCTATTCAAGCGAGCGACTACGTCGGCCGCCTCGCCGGGTAGCAAAGTGAGCAAGCGCTGTGGCCACGTTTCCCGAGAGAACCCCTGCTTCTCGCACGTTCGCTCAAAGTTAACCAGGAACAAACCAATGTTCTCTCCAAGCTTAAACGGCCGCATCAGGTCAGTCATTTTGAACAATACTCGTTCTCCTGCACCGTGTGCCTGACTTCCATTACGAGCGCGTTCCATCTCTACCTCGAGACGCTTCATTTCCAAAGCGTGTTCGCGCTCTTCTTTTTCTTTCTGTTCTTTTCGTTCACGCTCATCTTTCTCTTTCTGTTCTTTAAGTTCATGCTCATCTTTCTCTTTCTGTTCTTTAAGTTCACGCTCCCTCTCCTCAATGGTCTCAAGGCATTCCGACAGCTCGTCATCCTCAGCTTCTAACTCAAGAATAGCCCTTAGCAGTTCTGGTTTTCTGAGTTTGTCTGAGACATCCAGACCCAACTCTCTTGCAAGCTCCAGCAATATCGGTTTGCGCAACGACTTCAAATCCATGGCTGCTCTGAATGCTGCTTTCTCTACTGCCTACTATTGTCTTGCCGCAAACTAACCCGGCAGCAACGACAACCACAATTACCAGCTCTGTTTCTGACACTAACAAAAGCCTGGCAAAACTCAGACGAAGAAAGTCCCGCACTCACCAAACCTCGCAGCCAAGAATTCAGCGCAGTCGTTCCGCTGCAGGCAACCAGTCATCACACAGGGCTCGTTGCACTGCTCCCGGATGGTCGTTGTGCTGCTCAGCATACAGTCAACCGCATCTCTTCGCTGCTGGCCTCCGTTGTCGCGATCTCACCGCTGGCAACCAGCTGTTGGAACCTCAGTGCTGACGCCCGTTATTGCAAATGGGTCGCAAGCCCCAAGGGTAGCGTTGGCCTGGCGGCCTGGGGCACTGGAAGCATCCGAAGGTCCCGGCAAAGCAAGAGTAGACTGGTAACAGAACAACTTGTTTATTCTAACATAGCAAAAGAGCGGCCGGTCAGGTCGACCGAAGTGGAGAGACGGGAGAGCACGTAACTCAACAGAACAAATCGGAGCCTCTTCCTGGCGTCCGGGGGCAGCTGCTCTTATACTCTCGGCGTCGCGGGCCAGAAGTAAGGTCACGGGATGAGCCCACGCGACGGCGGAGCATGAGCCCACGCGACGGCGGAGCACGGTCGAGCCGAGAGACATGTTCAGACGAGTGTAGTGACGCATCGCCAACCCGCCGACGGACAGACCTCCTGGCTCCTCACTTTGGGAGCTCCGCTCCCCGGCTGCCGCGCTTTGACAAGCGTGGGCACACACACACACACGCACACACGAAGACACGTGGCACTGAAACACGCCTGGACACGCTTGGCGGGGAGGCGTTGCGGCGGCGTCGAACGGGCCAAAATGTCCGCCGCTTTGAACGAAGCCCCGGCGTCCGTTGCATCCGCGCCGGCATTACCGCGCGTTGTAGGCGAAACGTAACAATGCCGAACATTTCCAATAAATAATAAGGCCGTGCTTCTGGTCATAGTGGCGCTCGAGCGATGCCAGCCGACGGTCTGAATGCAAACATAAGTGGCGTTTTATATTCGCCAAGGCATATATATACAAGATGGATGTTGCTGGCCATAGCAAAGCAGTTGGGAATCTATTAAAAACTAAACAGAGGCTTCCATACAAACAGCGCCACCGTGCCATATAGCAATACGCAGCCACATTGCCCAGTCCACAAAAAAAATGCGGGGGGGCGGGAATAAAAAAATAACTAAAAAATTTAAATTACCAAGCTGCAAGATTTGAACTCTCCACCTGCGGATTGGCGATAGCACATCCAGTGAGGTTTAGTGTACGGGAAACAAGCTAGAAATGTCCGCGATCGGCGATACGTAGGACGACTATGTTGTGCGGCTGCTACGAGAGTGAGATTATTCGCGCCGCTTGCCGGCTGCGCATACCTGCAGAGCTAGAGCCTCTGGGCGAGCAGTTATCAACTGCTCGCGCTCAGACCGGTTTTAAGCAACCGCGGGCTTTAAACTTTTGCAAAGACGTATCTGTGGCACAGATAGACCGTGTAATTAACGTTGTTACTACGCAAAGACCGTTCAAAATTGTAGACAGCAGCTGTACTGAACGAGAACCTGATTGTAATTATTAAACCTGTTATTATAGCTACCTATTAATGAAACACCACTATACCCTAACACGGCATGTAACCGCGTTGTGTGTCCTGAAAGCTATCACAATCCCATACAGCTAATAATTGAAAAATAATAATAATAAATAATTAAAAAAGAAATCTAAACATATTGGACTGCGCCGCCGCTCTCACCATACGCTGCGAGCACGCACGGCACGGGGACGACGCAGACCGTAGCTCAGCGACTCATGAAGCCTGACGGCCCAGGAAGGTAACGCCTCTGGCGACAGGCGCGCAGTATTGAACTTGGCTGCCGGCCAACGCCCCCTTAAGTAGCGTGCTGCACGTGGAAGAGCTGCGGAGGCCCAATCGCAACTGCATCTGTTATCTGACATGTCATAGCAACAGCAGGAACATCTGCCAGCCAACACGCGGAATGCTAATTAAATGCCGCGCCAGGAAGGACATAGGTGAAAAGCTAATACCGTTCAATATGCGTTCAAACCTTAAACAGCGCCAAAACTCGGCCGAGGCCAATAAGCGGACAGTTAGTTAAATTATATGAACGAAACCATTGCACAAGTAGTGCCAGACCTAAAGGACGTGTTTCAACGCAATACGTAGGACGACTATGTTCGTACGGCTGCTACGAGAATGAGATTATTTCGCGCCACTGATTATTTAGCGCGCTACTCAGGAAGGGACTCATAGTTACTCCCGTAGTTTACGCATACCTTGCGGCATTTCTTCACGTTGACATTTAGAGCACTGGGCAGAAATCACATTGCGTCAGTATGGTCAACGGCCCCCGCAATGCTTTGTTTTAATTTGACAGTCGGATTTCCCCGGTCCATGTCAGTTGAAGCGCACCGGTCAGCGCAAAGCTGCACTGCTCTAGCCATGGTCAACGGCCCTCGCAATGCTTTGTTTTAAACGGACAGTCGAATTCCCCCGGTCCATGCCAGTTGGAGAGCACCAGACGGTGCAATAGCCGCACTGCTGTAGCCGCATTTACTCATTTATTCATTTTCCCTTTAAGGTGTTGAAGGGGTAGCATCCGTCCGTCGGTAGTCAAATACGTGGCAGGAGGCCAGTGCCATTGGGGCTACAGGAATCCAGAAGCCTCCATGTTTTTCTTGTTTCTTGAGGACATGGTGATGGGATCCAGTATACGAGACGGACGGCACAAGGAGTCAAGCACTATACCAGACGGACGGGAGTCATAGTTACTCCCGTCGTTTCCCCATGCCTTGTTGTATTTCTTAACGTTGACATTTAAGCACTGGGCAGACATCACATTGCGTCAGCATGATCAACGGCCCTCGCAATCCTTTGTTTTAATTAAACAGTCGGATTCCCCCGGTCAACGCCAGTTGAAGCACACCGGACAGTGCAAAGCCGCGCTGCTCTAGTCGCAATACTCTTGATTTTCTTCCTCATTGGTGTACAGGGGTAGCCATGCTGGAGCCAGGAACCACACAGCAGGCCGAAGTTGGCCAGCTTCAGAAGGCTTCTCGGATTTCCAGGTCACATTAACTTGTAGTTGGTATGCGTAGTTGCTTTGGTCCACTTTTGGTTCCAACAGGCTTACAAAAAGTCTTCCTCACTTTACTAAAAATTAAAAGAAAGAATTAAAGACAGAAGACACACAAAGTGAAGCATGCTGAAAAAAGAAGTGAAAAAGGACGTGCCGAAGAGACTATACATCGGGGCGATGCACTCGCACCGTTGGCAGAGCACCGGAGAGGCATTGTGCACGAACATTTCTTCCCGATGGGACCAGCTAAGTGGCCAGAATATATAAATGGCATTTAACTATGAAAACAATGCAGCAGCTGGAAAAAGGATAGGCACATGAAAGTGACATAAAGTGTACATGTTTATGTGGCACACTATCCAAATACCCCTTATAAAGACTGTAATCAAGGACCTAGAGGTTATTTACATTGCTGAAGAACCGCGATTCCTAAGTTGTAAACGTAAGATCCCCAAGGGTACCAATAAACTATTTTATTGAGGATGTACGTCTTTATTTCGGCTATTACCTATTACATTACATTACCTATTACCTTATGCTTTTCAGTTACATATACCATTACGTTTATATTAGACTAGCGCTAACGCACAGGAGCTAAATGATTTTTTTAGTAAGTTAGGGTGGGGTATGAGAAAAAAAAAGTTAAGTATTAGGTGATTTAAAAAGAAGAAAAAAGAAAAAAAATTGAAAGAGGGGAATAATGATATTCGGGCTGAGACACAAGGATGGCCTCAAGAGTGCTGCCAATTCCCTAGATCAAGCGATCACTTTTTTAGAAAAACGGTTGAGGCAGATAAGACTACCAACCAAAGGGCGTGCCGCAAGCCAGGCCAATTCCCACTCCTTTAAGCCAATTTCTTTGGCAGCCCTCTTGGTGCTGGGAGAAAGGACACCGCGTGCGCCAAACGCCAGCCCTAACACCTTCACCTCCTTTCCAGGGCACTTGGCCTGAAGTACCGGCACCAAGACCTGGTACTTTTGGCGTTTAGCAGCCCACATGCCTTCCAGTGTTTCTGTTCTGGCATCCCAAGCGATCGCCACATCCAAAATGAATGCTTTTTCCTTGAGCTCGAAACCAATGTCATGCGTAAGCCTGGTCTTGTCCCCGGTGACAAGGAGGCGCTCGCTCGAAATCTCAGCATCCTTGTGCTTTTCCCTCAGTTTAGTGATGATTGCCTGAGAGATGAAGTTATGCCGAGAGCAATGCGGCTCGTGGACGGATGGACACACCTGGAGGATGCGATATGTGGTTTCCTGTGCCTGATGGCACCTTCTGCAAAGCTTGGCCGAATCTTCATTCGAATGCCGATTAGAGAGCGTCCTAGTTGGAAATAGGTTGGTACGCACGCGCAGGGAGCGGATGCGATCACCATCTCCCATATACCTGGTATCTGGCCGAAGCCACCCATTTCCAACCGGATCGCTCTCAAAAGCAAAGAGGCTTTTATTTGTATAATTTTTCTTGCAATCCTCCAAGTGTGTTTTGCGCGCCTGCTGTAGAGCTTTTTGCAAGGATTTAGGCTCTACAAGGCCAGCCGCTATACCCATCTTTTCTTCAAGGGCCTCCCGGTCTCCACGAGGCGATCCTTCCAGCACCGCATCCACGACTGGGGAGCCTAGGCGTTGGAGCCGAGCGAATGCTTTTACCTGGCATTCAGCCGCCACTCGCGATAGCTCCAGCGCGCCAAGCCCCCCTGCTCGATGAGGAGTATGTATGATAATGTCTGGAAAATATGCAGGGAGATGTAGGATTCTCTTAGGCTCCTGGCGTATGTCGCGGTCTAGTTTCCGGGTTAACGATTGAACTGTCAGAGAGCTGGAGGCGGCATACGTCAATTTTGGAACCAATAAAGTTTAAATGCAGTTACGTTTTTTTAAATGGCTTCAACTGGGTCGAATTAATCAGATTAAGATCCCGTCGAATAGTGTCAATTTAAGCCGTCGGGTGTTCGTCCACGAAAAGGTAAACTCCCAGGTATCGAATCGGCTCATTACCACCCTTAGGGACGATTACGGCATCCCCAAATCTTAGGTCAGGAATGCCATAGTCGAACCATTTCAACCTGTCGGAGTCGAACCGCAAAGCGAAATATTGGGTTTTGAGTCGATTTAATGCCAATCCGATTTTTTTTAAGTGACTCTCTGCAACCTCCAGGTTTCTGTGCAGTTCTTCGTATGACGAGGCGACAAATAGCAGATCATCGGCATATGCCATTGCAGTGATCGTCTAACCATTAATCGCATAGCCGAAAGCCGAGGAGTTCAGGTCGTTTAATAGGGGGTCCAGAGTGAGAATAAAGAGAAACGGAGACAAAAGGTTGCCCTGTTTAATGCCCCTCTGGACATACGCTCTCAGATTGTCCGTTTTTCCTCTATAAGTAAATGTGGTTGCCTGGGAAGCGTAGATATCTCTAATGCTTTCCGAGTAAGCGATATGGCAGCCGCCTTCCTCAAGAGCCGTAAAAAGGGCGTGATGACTGATTGAGTCGAAGGCTTTCCGCAGATCGAGAGAGACTGCGAAAAGCGGCCTGTGAAATTTCTTTGCGTGCTTCATGATGCCCTGTAAAAGGAGGGGATTTCATTGCGCACCCCTTTCGGGAGAAAAACGACTTTGCAATTTGTTGAAGTTATAGGAATCTTTTAATCTCATAAGAAGCAGTCTAGAAAAAGTACGAACAATCACTGAGGAAATAGTGATTGGTCGAACCTCAGCCGCAGAGGCCGCATCGCAACTTTTGGGAATGAAGATTGTTCTGGACTGTCGGAAATCATCAGGAAAACGCCGGAAACACAGAAAATTATTAAAGATGATCGTCCATATGGCGCTCGGGATCTTTTTCATCTCTCGGACGGTTAGGTCATCCGGACCTAGTCCCGTGCCCACGCCCATGTTTTTCATACCCATTTCAATTTCGGCCTCGGAACAGAGGTTGGCTTCATGAGGTAAGAAATTCGCTTTTACGCCTACTCTATCTACAGTTATTGAATCCGATCCCAAGATGTCATCAAAGATGTCGTAGATATCACTCAATTTCTGCAAGTTCCCCCTGCTGACACACTAATTCTTCTAAGAGAACCTTCGGACCTAGGTTGTATAGACACTGGTGTTCCTTATATTGCCGCCGTTTGAATTCTCTAGCCTTTTCATTTTTGTTTCGAATGAGGCGGACTTTGGCGTTCTTCGCCTGTTTCGGTTTTCCGGGCTTCACTCCAAAATGTATGTAAATGATGGCTAGATCCGACATTGTTATTGGGGTATTGCAAGCATTTTCTGCCATCCCTGGATAATTATTATTATAGTCTAAAAAGATCTGAGTGACATCCTCATCATCCATTGATTCCACCATGGGAGGTGCTTCATTATCGTAGTTCTCCTCAGGAGACAAGGTGGAAGGCTCATTATTATTGTCAGTTTGGCAGAGCTCAGACTTTTTGGCCAAAAGGTCTTTATATCGTTCACTCTTTCTTAGACCCTTAATTGCATGTAAAGATCTTGACGGATAAACAGCAGCTAGTTTTTTTTATTTATGTATTTCTCACCGGGAGGAAGGGGCAGCTCGGCCCTGGCCAGAATCAGTATCTGCGGCGTCGTCCACCTGCAGTAAGAGCTTGCAGCAGGCACCGCTGCCGACCTTACTCTACCCTGCCCCTCTGAATCCGGATTCGGAGGCGTACTTGAAAGCGACCCGGGCGGCTGAATAAGATTGGGGCTGTTAAAAGAGTCATCAATACTCTTACTAAGTGATTTACTTGTTTCTGAGGCAGGAAGGGCTGAAGACGTAGGGCTGTACCCGTCCCGGAAAGAAAGGCCGTTGCACGAGCTTGAGCAGGTACAGGTCTTGGGCCTTGCTCGTGGATCGGAATTACGTCGCCGCCGCTCTCCTCGCTCTGTGCCCCGTTCCTATGACCATCGGGGCGGCCGGCTGTTGAGGTCAAAGGATGGGGAGCAGGCGTACTCGGCTGAGCCGGGTGCTCATCGAGCCCCCCTCAGGCCAGAGTGGGCGAAAGAAGTCCAGCAGCGTAGAAGCATTGGCCTGTCATAAAGCATCCCCCGACCTTACACGGTTCAGTCAGGGCCGGGCGCCCTTCCCAGGACCTGCGCCCATACTGCTTGCAGCTCGGCATGTCGACCTACCGAGCCGCATTCCAGGGCCGAATGGCTAGCCAGAGCTATACGTCCGGTACCCATTTACGTTGGGTCATCGTCGGACCGAAGTCCTACCTTCGAGCGTGACGGCCCACCCTACTACTGTCACCTCGTTGGTCGTGTTGTGGGCAACCCACGTACTCGAATTGGCGGGGGCGATAACTCCCCGAATGCCCCCCGTGAAAGGCACCTCTGCCGGGCGCCGAAGCGTCCTCGAGCTTGGTGATTCCCTTGTACAGCAGACCTCTGGCTGGGAAGCCATCTCTCCCCACATTTATATAGCGGATGGGTTGACCGCCGGCCCGTTCTCAAAAGGACCTCCAGTGTCAGTGACAGGAGGCCTGAGTCCTGACAACAGGAAAAACTCCCGATTGTCACCTTACGGTACTACTCCCAAACACGAAGGCTTGGTTTCGCTTCCTCGCCCTCTTAGCAACGTTAGTGTTGCCCGAGGCGCCCACGAGGAGGGGGGGGGGGGGGGGGGGCGAGGTTAGACACAGGCAACGCTTCTTTGATCTTGATCACCGGATTGGATTACACGAGAGCGCCACCTCTCGCAGCGACGTCACCTGTGACTTGTGTGGATCTCATGCACTTCGGTGCGGCACCACACATGCAACCTAGCTCGAATTCACTCACGCAGCCTCCAGTGAGCTGGATTACAGGGGCTCGCAAGGTCAGCCAGCTTTATAAGGCGAGGTCGTCCTGACACCTGGGATCTAGACGTACCTCGCCTCTCATCCCGAACCTAACTTTCGGACGGTTGTGTCGGCCTCCATGCTTAGATTACAAGGAGGCGCAACCCTCCCCGGCCTTAGGCACCACCTCTAGCATTGTGCTACTATCTCCCACTGACCGACGTGCACGGCCTCCGAGAAGCTGGATTACAGAGGGTCGCCACACCCTCGAGCGTCAGCTGCCAAGACGCAAGTGTTCTCCAGACTAGGTCACACAGTTTATGCACACACACAGTGATGCCCCCTCCAATTGGACGGGTGGAGATCCACCTGTGACTGGACCAACCACCCGAGCTCCACTTGGATTACAGGACGACGCTGGACGTCCCGCTCGTAGCATGGAAGTACCAGCCACAGCCGCCTCCAGGTAATCATAGTTACTCCCGTCGTTTACCCATGCCTTGTATTTCTTAACGTTGACATTTAGAGCACTGGGCAGGCATCACATTGCGTCAGCATAGCCAACGGCCCCACAATGCTTTGTTTTAATTAGACAGTCGGATTCCTCCCGGTCCATACCAGTTGAAGCACACCGGACAGTGCAAAGCCGCACTGCTGTAGCCGCATTTACTCATTTATTCATTTTCCCTTTTCAGGTGGTAAAAGGGTAGCATCCGTCCATCGGTAGGCAAATACGTGGTAGGAGGCCATCGCCACTGGGGCTACAGGAATCCTGAAGCCTCCATGTTTTTCTTGTTTCTTGAGGACGTGGTGAGGGGGGCCAGTATACCGGACGGACGGCACAACCAGCCGCTATAGCAGGACTCTCTAGAAAAACAAAAAGTTAAAGAGAAAGGACAAAAGGCACCAAAAAAGATAAGCTTGCAAAAAAAATTAAGTGGACAACGCTCAAGCAGCTTTGGGGGCTGGAGTCGACTTCCACGCTATATTTGCTGGAAGCTTCTGTAAACATACATTTATACAAGATATTTCCCCAGTTGGGCCACAAAATATGGCCAGAAAATATATGAAGCATTGTACTGCTAAAATAATAAAGATAAAAGCGATGAAAAGGAGGGTAAAGGTAAAAAGCGATAAAAAAACGAAAGATAAAAGCGTTAAGAAGAGTATAGAGTACATGTATAAAGATAAAACACATAAATTTATGGCGTGAAAATGGAATGACGTGAAAAACATGGAATGGGGATGCAAGCACGTAAACGGGCTGCCAATTCCCTGGTCATCAAGCGACGACTTGTTTTGAAAACCGGTTACGGCAGATTAAAGTGCCCACCAGTGTTCTGGCTGCTAACCAAGCCAGTTCCCCTTTCCGAAGTCCAATTTCCTTGGAAGCCCGTTTGGTACTTGGACAAATTAGACCACGTGCACCGAGCGCCAAGCCCAGGACCTTCACCTCCTTCTGAGGCTGACGCTCTCGAAAAGGTGACACAAAGGGCAAATACTTGCGCGTCTTGTGGGTGGGCATGGCCTCAAGGGTATCAGTCCTGGCATCCCAAGCAACCGCCACATCCAATATGAATGTTTTATCCTTGAGGTCAACCACGATGCCGGGCCGAAGCCTGACACCGTCATCGGCCACAAGGAGGCGTTCACTTGAGACGTCAGCATCTGGGTGACGTGCCTGAAGTTTGTTAACTATGGCTTTCGCAATGAAGATCTCTCAAGGGAGTCATAGTTACTCCCGTAGATTACCCACACCTTGTTTCATTTCTTCACGTTGACAATTAGGGCACTAAGCAGAAATCACATTGTGTCAGCGTGGTAAACAGCCCTCGCAATCCTTTGTTTTAATTAGACAGTCTGATTCCTCCGGTCCATGCCAGTTGAAGCACACCGGACTGTGGAAAGCCGCACTGCTGTAGCCACAATACTCTTTATTTTCTTCCCCTTTGGTGTACAGGGGTAGCCATGCTGGAACCAGGAACCACAGAGTAGGCCGAAGTTGGCCATATTCAGAAGGCTTCTCGGAATTCCAGGTCACCTTAACTTGTAGTGGGTATACGTACTTGCTGTAGTCCACTGTTGGTTCCAACAGGCTTACAAAAGGTCTTCCTCGGATTACTAGAAAAAAAAGAAAGAATTAAAGACAAAAGACGCAAGAAGTGAAGCATGCTAGGAAAAAAGTGAAAAAGGACGTGCCGAAGAGACTAGAACATCGGGGCGATGCTCTCGCGCAGTTGGCAGAGCACCGGAGAGGCATTGTGCACGGACATTTCTTCCCGATGGGACCAGCTAAGTGGCCAGAATATATAAATGGTATTTAACCATAAAAACAATGCAGCAGCTGGAAAAAGGTAGGCACATGAAAGTGACATAAAGTGTACATGTTTTATTTAGCACATTAACCGAATACCCCTAAAAAGACTGTAATCAAGGGCCTAGAGGTTGCTAAAAAACCGTGATCCCTAATTTGTAAAATTAAGAACCCCAAGTGTTGTATAATAGGTACCCAAGGCTACCTGTAAAACTATGTTATTGACGATGTACATTTTTATTTCGCCTATTACCTATTACCTTACATTACCTATTACCTTATGCTTTTCAATTAAATTTAACGTTACGTTTATCGTGTAGGCTAACGCACAGGAGCTAAATGATTTTTTTAGTAAGTTATGGTGCGGTTTGGAAAAAAAAAGTTACGTATTAGATGAGAAAAAAGTATTTAAAAGAAGGAAAAAAAAGAAAAAAATTAAAATAAAGTGATATGCGGGCTGAGAGACAAGGATGGCATCAAGAGTGCTGTCGATTCTCCAGATCAAGCGATCACTTTTTTAGAAAAACGGTTGAGGCAGATAAGACTGCCAACCAAAGTGCGTGCCGCAAGCCAGGCCAATTCCTACTCCTTTAAGCCAATTTATTTGGCAGCCCTCTTGGTGCTGGGGAAAAGGAGACCGCGTGCGCCAAACGCCAGCCCTAACACCTTCACCTCCTTTCCAGGGCACTTGGCCTGAAGTACCGGCACCAAGGCCTGGTACTTTTGGCGTTTAGCAGCCCACATGCCTTCCAGTGTTTCTGTTCTGGCATCCCAAGCGATCGCCACATCCAAAATGAATGCTTTTTCCTTGAGCTCGAAACCAATGTCATGCGTAAGCCTGGTATTGTCCCCGGTCACAAGGAGGCGCTCGCTCGAAATCTCAGCATCCTTGTGCTTTTCCCGCAGTTTAGTGATGATTGCCTGAGAGATGAAGTTATGCCGAGAGCAACGCGGCTCGTGGACGGATGGACACACCTGGAGGATGTGATATGTGGTTTCTTGTGCCTGATGGCACCTTCTACAAAGCTTGGCCGAATCGTCAGTGGAATGCCGATTGCAGAGCGTCCTAATTGGAAATAGGTTAGTACGCAGGCGCATGGAGCGGATGCGATCACCTTCTCCCATATACCTGGTATCTGGCCGAAGCCACCCATTTCCAACCGGATCGCTCTCAAAAGCAAATAGGCTTTCGTTTGTATAATTTTTCTTACAATCCTCCAAGTGTGTTTTACGCGCCTGCTGCAGAGCTTTTTGCAGTGATTTAGGCTCTACGAGGGCGGTCGCTACGCCCATCTTTTCTTCGAGTGCCTCCCGGTCTGAAAGTAGTACTAAATGTTTTACATGGTGTTGTGCTGCACGTTATCAGCCGAAGAGATTGGTAGCACGCCTCCTCTCTAGAGGGTGCTGCTGCGATGCTAGTGTTTTAGGGCACATACCTTCAGGCCCTGGAACTCAAAAACCCCGTGGGGCGACTGTGCCACAGGCAGTGACACATTTTATTGTCTTATCCACATATACAGCATGTTTCATGATCATGGCCCACATCCCTTGTCATTGCCATTATTTCGGTGTATATATATCTTGCGCCATATACAGCGAATGTTTTGAGGCCTCCTTACAGCGTAGGACTATTACCACTTGTCATTTACCACTACATAGACTGCTCATGCTATTTTGCTTGGCGCTCTTTGGCCGTTCCTGGACTTTGCGCCAATAAAACCCATACCGTAATCATCATCAGCAGCATCATCACCCTTAGGTTAAATATAGCAAGCTAATTTTGTGTTTTGAGGTATGATTAGGCGCTCCCCTACCCCCACCCAAAATAAAGCTGGGCATGATGCATGAAGCGCAACGTGAAATTCATTATCGCGGGAACTGCCCAGCGCCAGCCGTCTCCGCCAGCATGTATGGCGCACCCCATTCGTCATTGGTTACACCTCTTCGCGGCGAGGCACGAAAGACAATCTTCGTTGCCCGAATAGGGGATACATAATAAAGAAAAGCATTACTTACGTGGCTAACGCATTAAGAAAAAAATTCGCCTCAGCTGCTGTTTTGTCGGATTTTCCGGCGTGCACCCAAAAGCGCGCGCTTTCAAGGGGGGGGGGGGGGGGGGGGCAGCAAATGGCATACTTTGCCCATCGGCTTCTGACAGGGGCGGAGAGGGATGTGCGCCGTCCATGGTGAACACGCTTATGCCCATGACGCCAACTTCCCACAGGGGACGGTCATTTCAGGAATCGCCCGACGTTTGTGCGCAGACGCGAGTACAAGAGGGTGTGAGAGAGAAAATCTGGAGCTGTTGCTGCTTGATTGCCTAAATTTGCCGAGGTACCACGGTGGAAAAGTTTCTTTGATCGTTTTGTATGCGTTAGTACCTAGGCGTGTTGACATTGCGGTGTGAGGTCGTGTGTGTGCGTTGAGGCCGTGCGTCGTCCACCAGTTTTCCTCGCGCTCCTTGGATGCTGCTGGTGAGTTTGTTGCGTTTTTGTCGCAACGGTAACATAGTAAATCGTTTGATAGTCGCGAGGGATCATTAAACCTGCGAGGTTGACGACGAATGGGATAGCTTTAACGCTGTGTCTAAAGGTACGCAGGACGTACGCGAATTCCAGAAGCTAAAGGTACGCCGGAGAGATTCTCCCGCCTGCGGCGCTCGTGGTGAGTCAGTCATGCTGGATTATACCTTTTTCGCTCAAAATAACATGACTGATTTTCCCGGGGGAGCAGTATATAGGACCTGTAGCAAATACCGGGCCTGCTATCCTGGAGCAGAACCTTCGCTCGTGCCAGGCTTTTCGTATGCTGCTCCCCGTGGCTTTTCAAAAGCATTTTATTGTCATAGGAATTATATGGACACTCCTGGCGCATTTTTTGCCGTCGCCGTGATGTACCGCGTAAGGTCCAAGGCCGATAACACCGCCGCCGCACGCCGTATGCTGTATGTGCGAGTGAAAGCAAGCGAGGGGAGCCGATGATCGTAACTCAATCTGGCACGCGCGAGGTAGTTAGGAAGGCGGAAACCAAACGAGCCGTCTTCCGTCGTGCGAAAGGCCGTAGGGGGATGGGAGGGAAGGAGGGAGGGAGGGAGGGCGGCGCTGGGCTTTGGGTTAGTAATATCGATGAACGACTCATCGATAAATCGATTAAATGTATCCCGCAAAACGGTTGTTCATCATCGATGTCCACCTTTCATTTTATCGACTTAATCGATCGTACCTGTTCAATTATTCGTTTTCGAGAGTTTCACAGGAGTCGTGCGAAAATTTTGAAATCGCACTGCATTGGCGGCGCACGAGCAGTGACTGTTGCACGGCTGTGGTAGAGCGACTGTCGACTGTTTTTTCGAGTCCCCAGTGATGCCGAGCCGAGCGCTTGCCCTCTCGTCCCCGACACCGCACACGCCACCACGCCGCCCGAAGCTTGGATTCCTTCACAATTCAAGGCAGCCTGTAGAAACTCAGTCATTGATCGTCGTGCCACTCCCAGTCCACTAAAGACGTGGCACAGCTTGCGCGTCGGTTTGGAGCATGTATGTTGGCATAGCGACGGTGTTATAGTGGATTCCAGCATATCTTTAGCGCTCGAGCATCTATCGTCGCATGCTGGCTGTGTGGCCATCCAGAGGTGGTGTCGGTTTCACCCAAACATCCCAGCTAATTGACATTCCTTGCACCCGCCGTGGTTGCTTAGTGGCTATGGTGTTGCGTTGCTAAGCACGAAGTCGCGCAATCGAATCCTGGCCATGGCGACCGCAATTCAATGGGGGCGAAATGCGGAAACAAGCGTGTACTTAGATTAGGCAAAAATTTCCGGAGTGCCCCAGCACGGCATGCCTCATAATCAGATCGTGGTTTTGGCAAGTAAAACCCCATAATTAATTCTTTTTAACATTCCTTCGCTCTCTAGAAAAGAGCACGTCGTGGTTTAAGATCCTGAACTATTAATTTTCTTTTCCCCTGTGCATACTCAGATTCCGAGCATATTTCAGTTGGACTGTATTTTTCACTTTTGCCATTTTCCTTCTTTAACTGTGCTGTACAAGGATTTACTAGTGCCGTATAACTTGTTTGGCTCTGCACTAGGTGCAATTTTGTAACATATCATCACTGGCGGGGGACTCACGCTGCAGCTCGACCTCCTCGTTATGGAATTTGTCGAGCAATCAACTACATAAATAAAAAATGGCTGTGGCTTAGCTAAGGTTAAGCCCAGGATGCGAAGCATAGTAGCCTTTATTTTAGTTGTTGAACCACTGTTTAGCCTGGTGAACTGCTGTTGCTTCGCTATATTTGGTTCGGCTAGACGAAGAAACAACTCATGCGTTACTCTGCTTCGCCTTCAAGAGTGGAACGCGACAGCGTTCCCGTCGACCCGCCAAGGGGTGTAAGACAATGGGCTACGGCGCAGCGACTACGCGCCCCGCATTGGACGCGGTGAGCGTCGAGCAACGCAACGTTCGGCGCGGCAACGAAATGTGCGCCTGAGCAAGCGACGCACGCCTGAGCCTTAGAAACAGCTCGTTTCTAAGGCAACACCGCATTCACTAGAGGCGCTTTTGTACCGCTTTGATGCATCGTACTCGTGGCTCAGTGGTAGCGTCTCCGTCTCACACTCCGGAGACCCTGGTTCGATTCCCACCCAGCCCATCTTGCAAGAGTTGAGCCAAAGCCACCTAGAAAATCAGTCTCTGTAGCACGCCGCAACCTTAGCTTCTCATTCCAACGAGCAGCTCTGTCTCCAGGAGGCATCTCACCTCGTGAGTGTCTAGCAGAGGCAAGCGCAGCTGCTTGTATACCGCCACGACGGCGCGAGTTGGAGCCCCGTTTCTCCTCTGTCGTGACGTCACGGTGTCACGTGGTATTGAAGGCGACACCGCCGCGCCTGAGGAGCTGGGTTCAGCTCTCATAATATGCTTCGCATGAAAAAAAAATGCAGCGCCCGGGCAGGCGGCTCCGGCGCGCTCTCAACGGCGGTAATTTCGTTCCAGGCCGCCAGGCGCCGCCAGCACGATAACGGCTCCGCGGGCTTGTAACCTTTTCTGGTCGCCGCAAGCAGCGGAGTTTCGACTCCTAACTGTTTCTTGCTCCGTGCCCTACACCTAAAACATGTTGATGATGGATTCGGTGTACAACCGGACTGGTACCCTGTTTTGGTGAGGTGCTTATCCTTGCCACCCTTCTAAAGTGAAACGAACGTTTCTACTCACAGTATGAACGCTGCCTTTTCTGTGTGTGACTTTCATTGTGCCCTCCATTCTCTGACTATGCAGAACTGGTGAACGTCTGCTACTATAAAAAATACCATGAATTAAAAATAAATGAGAAGCAGTAGCTGAGTGATACAATCGCGCGCACCTGTAGTCCCTCATCACGGTGGCCGAGGTTCGATTCCCGCTTCGCACTTTTTTTTAAGCCGCATAGGACCTAGTTTGGGGGTGGGCCTACTTAATGTTTGGGGGTGGGTTAATTGAAATTTGGGGGCCTGTTTACGAATAGTTAGACAACACCAGTGGTGTTTCTGCATCCTTTTCGTCATCGCAAAGTAGGTATATTAATAATTGTTGGCCAATACCCCTCAAGGTGAGCTACCACTCGAGCCTTCCCAGCCCACTGGGCTAATAATGTTACAGGAGTGCTCTCATCGTGACAACTGCGACGTTCAAAGTGGAGATCCACAAGAACTTATCGCAGACCAAGCTGACCATTTTCACACCAATGTCATCGCTAACACTACTCGCTCGTGCTAGACGCAACACAAGATTACAACGATCATAATTCAACTTTCAATCGCACGCTAGTCGACACGCTCTCAGTGCACAATTTCGCCAATCATCTGGATAGGAACCTTGCTCGATGTTTTACTGTTATGGTGCGTCGTTTTTCACTAAGGCCTTCTCCCGAAAAGAGAATGCATTTTGAGATTGACGAGGAAAGCTAATATATAACTCATACGAAGCAAATGTATAAAGGGTTATAGTGATTCTTCCAAAACACACACACACATATATATATATATATATATATATATATATATATATATATATATATATATATATATATATTGTGACGAAGATCGGCAGGCTGAAAAGCCCCATTGTCATCGCGTGGCTCGTACCCTGTTCGCTCGCTGGCTGCGCCCTACCTGCTGTTGCCGCGTTGGTCGCTGCTTCTCTACGACCCGCATAAACCCCCTTTACAATTGGTGGAGGTGCTGGGTACAACCGCATTTCTGGAACTTCGCAACCGGACACTGCAGCCTGTCTTCATTATGCCGGAAGAAGGATCACCGCAACCACAACCCGCTGCCCCGGTGACTACCGTGGTCTGCCCCGGCCCGCTGCGTCAACGCGACCCACCCATCTTCAGCGGTACCGAAGACCATGACGTAGAAGACTGGCTCGGTGACTACGACCGGGTGAGCATCCACAACCACTGGGACGACACCAAAAAACTGAATTACGTATCGTTTTATTTGAGCGGTGTCGCCAGCGTGTGGCACCGCAACCATGAACGTGATCTCACGACGTGGCCAGCCTTCAAAACTAACGTGACGGAGGTATTCGGGCGACCCGCCGTTCGCAAGCTTCGCGCCGAGCAACGTTTGCGCAGTCGTGCGCAACAGTGCGGGGAGACATTTACAAGTTATATAGAAGATGTTGTCGACCTCTGCAACCGCGTTGACGTCACAATGGCTGATGCCGAGAAGATCCGCCATATCTTAAAAGGCATTGAAGACGACGCCTTCCAGATGCTGTTGGCGAAAAATCCGGCGACAGTCTCTGAACTCGTCAGTCTCTGCCAAAGCTTCGACGAACTCCGCAAACAACGCCTAGCCACCCGCCAATCGCCTCCTCAGGCGACTTCAATGTCGAGCTTGGCGGTTTCCCCGGATAATACGTCGCTACTGCTACAGATCAAGGAGTTCGTCCGTGAAGAGGTGGCTCGTCAGCTTTCTCTGATTCCCCTCACGCACGGCCAGTCGAATTCTCCGTTGGCGCCCGCTCTCCAATCTGTCATCAAGGCGCAGGTAGCCGACCACATTCCACCTTCTCTCCAGCAGGCTCCGGTTGCCGCTCCCCTGACGTACGCCGAAGTCGCTTCGAGGCCTGCACCACAGACCTACGGTCCCCTTCGCCCGCCTTTGCGCCCGCCCGTATCCACTCCGGTCCGGCCACTGGTGCAGTATGCACGACCTCAAGATCATTGGCGCACGGAAGATAATCGGCCGATTTGTTTTTATTGTGGCCGTGCTGGACACGTAGCACGTCACTGTTGCCTCCTTACCCCCAACGTCCCCAACAATGTGCGTCCATATGCGCCACGTTTCCACCAACGCCGCAACTATTCGGACACCTTTGACTCTCCTCCTGTTGTTGACACCGCATTCTCCGCTGCTCGCCGTTCACCTTCTCCTCGCCGCCGCTGGCTTTCACCCATGCACCGGCGTCGGAGCCCTTTGCGCCAGGAAAACTAAATATCGCAGTTCAGGAGGCGAGAACTGCGGTGCCAGCGAAATGTATAAGGCCTCACACTTCCCCGAAGAACGTTATTGAAGTCGCAATAGAAGGAACATTGACGCTAGCACTTGTCGACACCGGCGCTGCACTTTCAGCGATGGATGCCCGTATTTGCCGCAAGATCGGAAAAGTGACGACACCGCTTTCTGGACTGTCTCTTCGAACTGCCAACGCGCAGCACGTCGAGCCATCCGGCGCCTGCACTGCTCGTGTCGTCATTCAGGACGTCCTCTATATCATAGAATTCGTCGTGTTGCCATCATGTTCACACGACGTCATATTAGGTTGGGACTTTCTCTCTACACATCATGCGATCATTGACTGCGCCCGCGCCGAAATCGAGCTGTTTCAGTTTTCGACGGATATTATCACAGACCATAAGGACCATTGCCGCAAAACTTCTTCGCTTGCTCCAAGGCTTCTCTTCCTCCTTTGATTGCCAAGCAACATCACTCGGCCGCACAACGACTGTTTCGCACACTATCGACACTGGGAGCCACGCACCACTTCGACAGCGTCCCTACCGAGTATCGGCGACTGAAAGACAAGTTATCAATGACCAGGTGAACGATATGCTCAATCGCGGTGTCATCCAGCCTTCTAGTAGTCCTTGGGCATCACCAGTCGTCCTAGTTAAAATGAAAGACGGCTCCATACGATTTTGCGTCGACTATCGAAGGCTTAACAAGATTACCCGAAAGGATGTATACCCGTTGCCACGTATTGACGACGCACTTGACTGTTTGCAAGGAGCAGAGTTCTTTTCCTCCTTAGATCTCCGCTCTGGCTACTGGCAGGTGCCCATGGCGGACGCTGACTGTTTTAAAACCGCATTTGTAACACCAGATGGCTTGTATGAATTCACTGTGATGCCGTTCGGTCTGTGCAATGCACCCGCCACCTTCGAACGCATGATGGACGGCATCCTACGTGGCCTAAAGTGGCATACTTGCCTCTGCTACCTCGACGACGTTGTCGTCTTTTCCCCTGATTTTCCGACCCACCTTCGGCGTTTACACCAAGTTTTGACCTGTCTCCGGAATGCTGGTCTCCAGCTTGACTTAAGAAAGTGCCGATTTGCAGCTCGAAAACTGACTATATTAGGCCACGTTGTCTCCAAAGAAGGCATTCTTCCTGATCCTGATAAACTTCGCGCCGTATCCGAATTTCCGAAGCCCACTAATTTGAAAGCACTGCGCAGCTTCATTGGCCTATGCTCCTATTTTCGACGTTTCGTTCGCAATTTCGCTACAGTGATCGCACCACTTAACCAACTTCTTCAAGGCGACAATGAACTTTCTGGTTGGTCGGAAGCCTCTGATGATGCCTTTACGACTCTTCGTCACCTCCTCACGTCTCCGCCAGTCTTGCGCCATTTTGATCCGAGCGCACCTACAGAACTTCACACTGACGCCAGTGGTGTCGGCCTTGGTGCCGTGCTCGCACAACGCAAGAACACTTATGCCGAATATGTCGTCGCTTATGCTAGTCGTGCCCTCACGAAACCTGAGGCCAATTACTCAGTCACAGAAAAAGAGTGCCTAGCTATCGTATGGGCTCTTCAAAAATTTCGTCCATATCTCTACGGTCGACGCTTTGACGTGGTGACGGATCATCACGCTCTTTGCTGGTTGTCCAACCTAAAAGACCCGTCGGGCCGCCTCGCTCGGTGGGCCCTCCGAATCCAGGAATACGATATCCGTGTCGTCTATCGTTCTGGACGCAAATACTCTGACGCCGATGCCCTCTCGCGCTCCCCAGTTACTTCAGACAGCAGCACTTCTACTTATAGACATGACATCTCACCACTTGACATCCTGGACATGGCATCGGAGCAACGAAAAGACCCATGGATCGTCATGATATTCGACTTTTTATCAAATCCTCCGGCAACTTCGGCACCTCGAGCGTTACGCCGACAGGCGCAGCATTTCACAATCCGCGACGGACTTTTATACCGCCGCAACTACCAAAATGACGGCCGCAAATGGCTCTTAGTAGTGCCTCGCCACCTACGACAAGATTTATGCTCCGCTTTTCATTCTGACCCGCAGTGTGGTCACGGCGGAGTGTCAAAAACTTACACACGGCTTCGCCTACCATATTATTGGCGAGGAATGTACACCTTCGTCCACAAATACGTGCGCTCCTGCATTGCCTGCCAGCGACGCAAATGTGTCCCGCATCTCTCCACCGCACCTCTCCAACCACTTCCCTGCCTAGCTCAACCATTCGACCACGTCGGCATTGATATATACGGGCCTCTTCCATCTACTGGCGCTGGCAACCGATGGATTGTTGTGGCCGTAGATCATCTGACACGGTATGCCGAAACCGCCGCCTTGCCTGCTGCATCAGCAAAAGACATCGCCTCGTTCATACTAAACAACTTCGTTCTCCGCCATGGCGCCCCTCGCGAACTGTTGAGCGATCGGGGCCGCGTATTCCTCTCAGACGTCCTGCAGTCACTCCTATCTGAATGCCAAATTATTCACCGCACTACTACTGCTTATCATCCACAGACCAATGGCTTAACAGAACGATTCAACAGAACTCTTGGTGACATGCTATCAATGTATGTTGCATCTGACCCCTCCAACTGGGATCTTGTACTTCCGTTCGTCACTTACGCATATAACACTGCCTCTCAAGCCACTACTGGATTCTCGCCATTCTTCCTGCTTTACGGCCGCCATCCCTCCAGCACCATTGATACTGTTCTCCCGTACCGGCCGGACACTGCTGAATGCTCACCTGTTTCTGCGATTGCTCAGCACGCCGAGAAATGCCGACAACTGGCCCGTTCTTTGACGTCTGCTCAACAGTGCCGCCAAAAAGAGCGCCATGACCTCAATCCTCCCCCTCACCCTCTCCCCGTCGACTCACTCGTGTGGCTTTGGGTCCCGCCTGTTGCTGCTCCTGGCCTTTCGTCCAAGCTCCTCCCGAAGTACCACGGGCCCTACCGCGTGGTTGCACAAACATCACCAGTGAACTACGTGGTCGAACCCGTATCGCCATCTCCCGATCTCCGTCGACGAGGGCGAGAGACTGTACACATTGGCCGGCTGAAGCAGTACTACGATCCGCCCACCTCTTCCTAAGTCGCCAGGATGGCTACTCTTCAATTTCAGGGGTGATTGCGACGAAGAAGATCGGCAGGCTGAAAAGCCCCATTGTCATCGCGTGGCTCGTACCCTGTTCGCTCGCTGGCTGCGCCCTACCTGCTGTTGCCGCGTTGGTCGCTGCTTCTCTACGACCCGCATAAACCCCCTTTACAATATATATATATATATATATATATATATATATATATATATATATATATATATATATATATATATATATATATAAGTAAATAAGATTTCAGATGGTATGGTTTCGACCGGGCATGACAACGATTTCTTCCCACATGTCACAGTGCTTTGACCAAAAACCTAATTATTTTGCTCAAACGTGTTGCCGCAATACTACATGGGCTAAATGTACAAAAGTGCGGTGCGTGGTCACAGCCTCAAAGCCAGGCTATTTTGTGTACTGTTGTTGATATTGTAGCAATGTGGAGTTTTCCTCTTCATTAGAGCACAGAATGAAAAATATTACAGTTGATAGCTAAACGCAAAGTACATTGGAAGGTCTGAAACCAGCGATCTTTTTTTTAGTTTGCGGGTTGGTCTTCTCGGCTGGTAGATCGCTGTCCGATCACTACAACGAATATCGTTTGTGTGCAACTGCAGCAAACATGTCGATACTACCATTTCATTACCAGGACCTTTATGCCCTCCACAAGAAGGACAAAAGAGGCACACGCACTTTTATAAGCTGATATTGTTTTGCTAATTTCAGTGTAGCGAGGTGTCTGCGAACGGAGCATTTCCTTAGTATCAGTCCAGCTTTAGCAGCGAGAAGCAGTTCGGTCGACTATACCCATGAGGGCATACTAGCCACTGTAGCGCTGTACTGTAGGACAAGTTAAGCGCTAAAACTTGGTGTGCCTTGCCCTTTCCGCAGGTCGTCCATCCATTATGTTATGGTGACGATCAACGTTGTGTCCGTCAGGCCTCCTCCTCATCTTTAGCTTCACCATCGCGAGAGCGGACCGAGAAAGGAAGCTTTCTTCACAATCAGCCCCAACGGGATTCCACCACTCGCAACTGCTCCAATTTGCATTCAGTGGCTGAACATGCTAACCACATCCTTAGTTTCACAATCGCTAGAGCGCGCAAAAAAAAGGAGAGCTTTGGTCGCTATCACTACCACGAACCCATGTCAATGCAGATATAAGTACGTGCAGGAGCCGGCCAATCTAACTTCTGCGCTACCACCTGCCACCGCCACCTTAGATTTTCCATGCATACCTGCTTCTTGTTTTCATCGCAGACGCATGCAGGACAAACGCGGATAAGAAAACAAATCTCAGTGCCCTTCCACTCTGTAAAGAAGGATGACCAGCAAAGCTGTGTATGTGGGCCCCTTAATGGCAAACTGCACCTCCGCCGCGGGTCGCCCCGCCATTTAACTTTGTTCGGGATCGGCCGACGTATGGGGATTGCTTAACGCCTGCTTCACAGCCGCTGCGGGTCGGGTCGGTATTGCACTATCTTCGGGATCGGCCCATGCATGAGGAGCGCTTAACGCCTGCTTCACTACCGCCGCGGGTCGGCTCGGTATTGCACTATCTTCGGGATCGGCCCACGAATGGGGAGTGCTTAACGCCTGCTTCACCGCCGCCGCGGGTCGGGTCGGGTCGGCATTTCACTATTTTCCGAATCGGCTATTTATGGGGAGCGCTTAACGCCTGCTTCACCTCCGCCGCAGGTCGGGTCGGTTTGCGCTATCTTCGGCATCGGCCCACGTATGGGGAGTGCTTAACGCCTGCTTCACCTCCGCCGCAGGTCGGGTCGGTTTGCACTATCTTCGGGATCGGCCCACGTATGGGGAGTGCTTAACGCCTGCTTCGCTGCCGCCGCGGGTCAGTGCGGCATTGTACTATTTTCGGGATTTTGTTCTACACGCGGACACGATAGTGGAGAACGTAGCCCTTAAGAGGAAGCTTTAGCTCGGGTGATTTTATCTAAATATATGGAAAAGGAGAATTCGTTTTTCTCGGCAACCACTGCACCAAATTTGACAAGGTTTGTTGCACTTTAAAGAAAAACGTAAAATCTAGTGACTGTTCGTTTCGAGTTTTTTATTTAGGTCATCATTTGTTTATTGAAAATTGGCGAAAATCGCAAATTTTCGGAAAACGAAACCATCAAGTTTACAACTCTGTCTTTCGGCAATGAAAAATGTTATCACAATTCTGTGCATTGCATCTAAAGCGGACAAAATTAATATATTAGACATGAATCTCAAAAGAAAATTAGTCATATTGTAAGGCAGATTGAAGACGGAGTCTTACAAAATACGGTTCTGTTTAATCGCGGGCCAGGAGAAGAACGTGCAGCTCACGCGCTTCATCGTCTTTTATGGCGCCGACCTTTGCCCGCGCCGTCCCGCGGTGCGGGAGCCCCACATCATAGTGTCAATTGCCCCTCCCCCCTCCCCCCATGCGAAAAGTGACCGTGTCGGTCGCGTCAAGAAGTTCTTTCGGCGACAAAAAATGGAGCTCCTCAGGTGTATCTCGGCGTTCACGTACGAGCATAGTAGGTTTTCATGCGCGCTATGTGAACAACTTCATTGCGAGGACGACGACAGAGCGAACCAGGGTCAGAACTGAAGGGGACGACTTCGTAGGTCACGTCATTGAGGCGGCGTGTAACCTTGTTGGGACCAAAATACCGGCTGAGCAACTTTTCCGAGAGTCCACGGCGACGGATGGGCGTCCAGACCCACACGAAGGCGCCGGTATTGTAATGGACGTCGCGTCGACCCTGGTTGTAGCGAATGGTGTCGGTATGCTGTTGGCTCCGGATACGATGCCGAGTAAGCTGGCGTGCTTCTTCGGCTCTTTGTACGAATCCGCGTGTTCGTTGGGCGGGCTATTATCAACCTGAAGTAGCATGGCGTCAAGTGTTGACGTGACGTGGCGCCCGTATACAAGTTCGAACGGCGTAAACTGTGTATTCTCCTGTACAGCAATGTTATACGCGAAGGTTACACAGGGTTAAATCTCATCCCACGTCTTGCGCTCTACGTCGATATACATGGAGAGCATATCAGCCAGCGTTCTGTTCAGACGTTCAGTTGATCCATTGGTTTGCGGGTGATACGCAGTGCTTTTGCGGTGAGAGCAATGCGTCAGCTGGAGAACGTCCTCCATAAGTTCGGCTGTAAAGCTGCACCGCGGTCGGTGATGAGAACAGACGGTGCACCATGTCGTAGGACGATGTGGCGTACAAAGAACTTGGCCACTATATGTAAATACAGCTTTTGCAGAACCCTTGTACACAACGTAACGAATTCACGTAAGATATAAATCGACATGTCGCATTTGTCCGCTTTGAATGATCGAATGGATGCCGTTTACAGAACCCTGATATCTATTCTTGATGCGGAGCTATTAATTTGTAAACTTCGCGCTTCTTTTTCCCACTTTCGAATCTCTCGAACTGTTCTAACAACATTCAGGCTCTAAATGGAAAGTCTGCTTCCAAAAGTCACTAGAAATTACCTTTCCCTCTAGAATCCAGCAAATATCAGTAAAATCGGTCCAGGGGTTATCTAAGAAAAGCGTTTCGGCGTTTTGCATGTATTTGAATAGGCCGCGCCAGAGTTGGGCAAGAGTTAAAACTTCCTCTTAACGGCTTCGCTATATAAAGAATAGGGAAAAGAAAATAAATGCCTCAGCCGTCAATACCGCAGCCCAAGATTTTGTCACGATGACACCGTCACCATCGGCACGGCTCCTTGAGCAGCTACCAAGCTGTTCAGTTTTGTTATCTTCCTTTCCTCGGCGGCAGCGCATTGTCTTGATGCCAGCGACACGCTATTTCTGCACGATCATTGCGTCATGCATCGCTTCTGCGACCAAGCAAGCTTTTGGCGGCACACGTTCACTGCTATATTGGCAATAAGAATTTAAACTGCTTGCGTTCGAAACGACAGCGTGAATAAAAACCGAAAGTGGACTGGCCGGCGACAAAGAATCTGCTCACGGGGCCATACTATTGATGACAGCATCACAAAAGGCTAGGTGCGGTCAGGTTGACTTTACATGTTTGCAAGTAATGACTGACGGGCTAGTCAATGATTGCAGCGCTAGAATTTTGTCTAGTATCTTCTAGGAAACTCACTGGCTCACCCTCACTCTTGCACTCGCACATACAGCATACGGCACGCGGCGATATTATCGCCCTTAGACTTTACACGGGACCTCACAGTGACGCCAACGGCAGAAATGTGTCTGGAGCGTCCATATAATTGCTATCGCAATAAAATTTTGCTTCCTAGGGTTGCTATAATTTTACTTCCTCTTAAATGCAACAAATATCGCATCTGATTTGGTTTAAGCGTTCTGTCATAAAATTATTGCTGCCTTTTACATGTGTTTCAACAGTAGAGTTGGATTTGCGCTAGAGCTTCTTCTTAGGCAGTGCTTGAACTGTTATAAGGAATGGTTATAGTGACCGTTTTTTAGCGGCAATTCCGTGAGCGTTGCCACGTTTGATCAAGTGCCTCCATTGCCTACAATGAGTGTGTATGACACCGGTGCTTGCTTAGAAAACTTCTGTTTCGGGAGCTATCGTAGACTGTCTGGGTGGACAACACGAAATTTCGGCCACAGCTTCAGAGAGCATGTAAAAGCGCCTGAAGCCTGTTTCACATGATGCGATTTTCGTCGCCCCGGAAGTGCGATTTCCATCGTTTGCGACGAAAATCGCAGTCGCAGTGCCAACTCCCTGATTTTCGCCTCCGACCAACCAGTTGGTCGCACCGTCGCAGCGATCCCTGCTATTTTCCCTCGAAGTTGTGCGGATAGCTATTTCGCCGGTTTGCTTTGGGAAATGGCGTCTCGCTCAACCAGTGCAATGGGTGGAGACATGAATTGCCGAATTCGGTACATATGCGAAGGGAGAATAAAAAAACTTGTACCACAGATTAAATTCTCCCATTTTTACGCGTTCGGTGACATGCTACGCAGCAAATGAAATGCATTTTTACGTTTGCTTCATACACCTTTGCGAGTTGCCACGAGACGACATGGCCTTTGGGGTCATCAGAATTTTCTTTTATTGAATAGCATACAAAAATCACGCGTACAGAGCAGCTTAAACACTTTCAACCTCAGCAAGGGCAAATGACAAGACAGCAAAGTAGCCGAAGTTTCAACGTTGTGCTGAACGCGGTACCGTTTAGTTGCATTTTCTTGTCGGTTTTCAAGCATGAGTTTCACGATTCATCTTGAAAGGTTATCTTACCTCACCTATTAAATTTGACAGAGCAAAAGCGTATGCTATCATAATGATTTGTTATGATTGCATTTAATCCGTGGCTTGAATAAACAGCGTCGTTAATTTGTTTTCGAATATTACATGCACGTTAAGTTGCACCTCTTCTCTGGAGAATTTTCTTTCTCTTGCACAGAAACCAACAAACGAATATGTTGCGGGCTTTGTAACCTTACTGCACCTGTATTAACATTTGCTTTGAAAGGTATTTAACTTTAACGCTAGTAAATTAAGTAAATTATTTGCTTGCTATAGTGGCACAGTGACAACGTACATTCATGCACCATCATGTAAAACTCGTGCAACAATGCGAAAAGCAGGCCAGCAGCCTGTTCTTGTGGGGATAAAACAGTAGAAAACGGCACGTTAAAGATAAGTAAATCAAAACTGTGCAGGTGAAGTCAGCCAGTTGCATCCCTTCCTGTGAAACTTTGAATCATTTAAGTACAAACAGTTCTTGCATGTTCACAGCTGATCAAGTGTGCAGAAACATTCATGCCTTACATGTTTCTAATAAGTTTGTGATCACATATATTAGTGTGTAAACCTATATAACAATATCCGCTGTGATTACTATCTTTATAAGTAATGAAATACCACGTTACTTGCAAGAACATATCACCCGGGGATTTTAGAAGTTTCTGCATTTCAACTATACACAATATGTGGTTTATTCAATAAAGGACCACAAACAGCTTTTTGCAATGACAAACTTATTCCAAATATTACCTACATACAGGCAAGGAAAAAATCTATACACAAAAATATTGTTCCTCAATTTATTCACCTGCCACTGTGGCTACAGCATTCTGCAGCTAACACAAGGCGAGGGGTTAAATTGCCCGCCATGGAAGTCGCATTTCGATGGGAGTCATAGGTTAAAAAAAGGTTTGTCTCTAACTACTATTGCATAGGGAGGGGGGGGCATGCTTATGCGAAATCTAACACCAATCGAAAGCAAAGGGCACAACTGTAAAACAACCATCTTTCGTGATCATTCGAGTGTGTACGTATTCATTGCATCAATATGTATTGTTCAAGAGCACTGCACAAATAAGAATAATCAGGTATAGGAAGTACTCCATCAGGAAGCTGGTTCTACAGATCTATAAATGTCAAGACATGAATGCTCATACTACGTCGCACATACAGCACAAAGAAAACCTTTTTCAAGAGCTGTCCCTTCTGGCAGATATGAGTGGGCCACAAGCAGCAGAAATTTTATTGCAGGGCATCACGTAATACCACTTATGAAAGAATGAAGAGAGTGAAGAGGCTTTTAACAGCAGTACCTCATCCTACTCTAATAACAGGAACAATGAGCAAAAAAATTTCTGGTAGAGCACTTAAGTTAAACAGTAAATTTTTGAAAGACAGAAAATGCCAGGTGAGAGTTGGAGGTACATTTGGCCCACCCATACCAACAACACAGGCATACTACAAGAAGTACTACAGCCTATGGTGTACTACAGTCTATGGGAAAGCTATCTTACACAGAAATCAAGAATGATGCAACAAGCTCTCGACAACACTGCAGACTTTCTTGACCAGTCTGGCCTCTCGCTTTCTGATAAGTCGGCTTACATCGACGTCGGAAAATATACTAGAATCAAGAACTACCCCAAATTGTACATTGTTCTCCACATAGCTGGACAAATATACCTCCAAGTCAACATCCATAAATGCTTAGCTAGTGCAAGACCATGACGGCAAAGCCAGCACGTGGGTGAAACAATTATGCCCTGCGTGGATGCAAATTTTACACCTGGTGAAAAGAATAATCTTGAAATCATGGGGGGGTGGACGAGTGGATACTATGGAAAGTCGCAGATGCTGTGCTTGTGTCCAAGGTATTGCACGGTATGAATTAACAGCAGCACACAAAGAATACAACTCCTCGAATACAGGCATCGGGTAATAACAGGTCTTTCCGACTTTACCATGCTTGAAGACCTCTATGAGAAAGAGCAAATGAACAAACACTAGACAGAGTAGAGTTGCAGCCTGCAGTACAAATTCTTTGCCTCAACAGCTCAGAACCTGGTCCCAAGATACAATGCCAGCTAGCATATGAGATGCAAGGACGACTACCCCTCCCTCCAAAAGCAACCTCGGGAGCACCTGAACTTCAAACACAATGAGCCCATACTGTGCAATATGGGGGCAAACATTATGGCCAGGAGACTATATGCAACTGCCAAACACACAGAGGAGGTTGCTAATCATGAAGATGCAAGCAAACATCAGAGACATATATGATGTGGCAATAGCAGTGTAACGGTAGTATGAGACTACATGAAATTAAACTCGACATAAGCGAGTACCATTCCAGGTCATCCTACACCTAGAAAAGGTGAACTGAAAGCAATCAAAGCAGCACTTGTAGTGCAAATTACACCCTGCACAACACCCTGCACACCCGCATGAATTCACCAGAAACAGTCTGGGCCGGCACATCACACGAGATTGTCACGAAAATCAACTGATTGAGACGCGACTTGCTAGCACATGGCCAAGAATTAAATTACAGGATACATAGCCACACAGATATTCCAGGTCACAAGTGCGCTTATAAGCCAGACGTAAGAACTGAAAACTGGATGAGTTGGCGTGTATTCATTATTAACTAAAGCGCAACAGATATACAACGGACAAGAGCGAAGCACTTAGTGTGTTCACTTCGTTCTTGTCCATCGTATTCCTGTTGCACTATAGTTAACGAATTCATGAAGCTGCACAGGAGAAGAATGATACCTCCGGCCAAGGGCCCGATTTCACATCCAAATTCATGAGTGCGCATGAACGCACACACACACACACAAACGTTCCAAGGATGCATAGCATGAAGTAACATCAACAGGGTGACACTAGAGATGGATGAGAACTTTCATCTAAGGTTCACTGTGAAAATATGGCGAGTTATACAAATTACCAGAAAAAAAAACATATTTGAAGGCTAGGTAAGAATTGGTGTTTGATGCAAACAAATGAAAATGCTACAGAAAGTAAACACAGAAAAATTCCAAGGGCAGGAAAAATCATTAAAATTGCCAATCCTGCTTGCCAGCACCTTTCAAGAAACTGTTCTTAATCCGACAGACAGGCTGACAGCTTGCTTATGCAAGCACACTCTTCTAGTTCCATGCCATCGGGGGAAAAACGACTTTCTTGGACGGCAGCCACGTGCGCACTTGGTGATCACGTTTTTTTCCCTGGACTTGTATATCTATATGTATTTTCTGCCTTTGCTGTTTTTATGGTTGGTTTCATCAATCACTAGTTTTATCAGGTTTTCTTCCTGTGCTACTTTCTCGTAATCTTTATCAACCACTCATCATCATCATTATCATCAGCCTATTCATGTCCACTGCAGGACGAAGGCCTCTCCCTACGATTTCCAATTACCCCTGTCCTGCATCAACCGATGCCATCTAACACCCACAAATTTCCTAATTTCATCGCACCATCTTGTCTTCTGCCGTCCTCTACTGCGCTTCCCTTCTCTTGGCACCCATTCTGTCACCCTAATGGTCCAACGGTTATCTAGTCTGCGCATTACATGACCAGCGCAGCGCCATTTTTTCTCTTAATGTATTAGAATCTCGTCTATACCCATTTGCTCTCTGATCCAAACCGCTCTCTTTTTGTCTCTTAAAGTTATGCCTAGCATTCTTTGTTCCATCGCTCTTTACGCGGTGTCACGATCCGCCCGGTTTCGTGAACAAGGGAGGGCTCGAGGCACCCTCCGTTAGACAGACGCTCCGCAGCGTGGTGGTGATGAACGGTGATTGACCGCCGAGCAGCTGTGCTCGTCGGTATTTATTGCGGACTTATTGCGGTGCGGTGACCAACGTTGCCTAACTGAGCCTGGCAGGCCACCGAGCCTGGCGGGCCAACGAAGATTATGCCCGAGGGGGGCGTCACATGCTTGTTACATTTCTAAGGTCACATGCTTGCGGTCCTTAACTTGTTCTCAAGCTTCTTTGTCAGCCTCCAAGTTTCTGCGCCATATGTCAGCACCGGTAAAATACACTGATTGTATACTTTCCTTTTCAATAATGACGGTAAGCACCAAGTCAGGAGCTTACGATGTCTGCCGTATGCGATCCAACCCATTTTTATTCTTCTGTGAATTTCCTTCTCATGGTCAGGGTTTCCTGTGATTAGTTGACCTAGATAAACGTACTCCACCGCAGACTCTAGAGGCTGACTTGCGATCTTGAACTCTTGTTCCTTTGCCAGGTTATTTATCATTATCTTTGTCTTCCGCATATTAATATTCAGCCCCACTCTTACACTCTCCCTGTTAAGGTCCTCAATAATTTGTCGTAACTCGTCTGCATTGTTGCTGAACAGAACAATGTCATCGGCAAACCGAAGTTGTTGAGGTATTCGCCGTCGATCTTTACTCCTAAGCCTTCCCAGTTTAATAGCTTGAATACTTCTAAGCACGCAGTGCATTTTCACAACAAACCTTTTAATTAGAAGTTAGCGCACCATGTTCTTACTGCTTCACACTATACATTCTAGCTACATTGGACAAATAAAAGATTTTATAAGGTACACAGGCGCATCATAAGGGTCATTAAAGTGATTTGTTGCAATCTAAAGAAATAAAGAATAGCCTGGCTGCAAACTGCACCAGAGAACACATAGGACGAAGAAAGCCGAGATGATCTAACAACCAAAAGTTTAATGTACACACCGAGTCAATGCTGGCTGAAAAGCAATAAACCGAACATACACAAAAAGGAGAAGCAAAAATTAATGCGTTTCCTGACATGAAATGCATCCATTTCTAACGGAGGCCATGCTGACAAGATTCTCCCAGCGTTTTTAGGTCTACAGCTTCCATAATTTCTCTAGGCAGCCGATGTGCACAGAATGCTAGCTTCTTCGTCTACAATGCACGCTGAGATGTTGAGAGTGCATTGCAGAGGAAGCTAGCATTCTGTGCACATCGGCTGCCTAGAGAAATTATGGAAGCTGTAGATGCAAAGACGCTGGGAGAACCTTGTGTCAGCATGGTCTCTGTTACACTTTCAGAGATGGATGCATTTTCTGTTGGGATCTGTATGGACACACATGTTATTGCTTCTGCTTTTTGTGTAACTTCGATTTATTGCTTGTCAACCAGCATTTACTCGGCATGCTTAATAAACTTTCATTAGTTAGTACGCCTCATGATCGTCTTGGTCTCTAGCAGAAAGGTGTTCATTCTTTGTATAGTGAAGCTGTATATGCCTAGACGAAACACTCGTGGTCCGATCACAAAAACCCTAGTGTGGGGGTATGAGCCATTGTTTAGGGGTGTGTGAGCCATTGCATTCGTCTTACGTGACTGCCGGAGAAATTTCTTGTTGGGTAGACATAGAAATGCTTAGGCATTTAAAACATACATTTACCTATTTATTATTGCAAGGAAGGGACACAGAGGGGGACGGGGTTAAGACAAGATCATGATGTCACAATTATCTCGCAGCAAAAGTGTGGTGGGCCATTGGCTATACCGATGATGTCGGTCGCAAATGCATCGCAAAGCCGACGCATTTCATGCGTCGGCTTTTGCACCTTTAGAAATATTTAGAGAGGCCTCCCATATATATATTCACAGCACACGCACGGCGATGGACGAACCAGGCTAGAGCTAAGGTTGAATTTTACAACGCAATTTTCATTCCACGTTCAGTAATTACGCAGATCATTTGCGGCTTCGTTCAGGGGTACACGAGGGCGTCGGGTTGGCGCTTGTTGCATTCGGCGCAAGAATATGGCTAGGAGCAGACACCGCATATGCGCAATCACGATCAATATACACACGTCATTTCTCCAGAAGCTGACGCCGAGCACGGGTAGCGCGAGCACCTTGTTGGGCTGACACGACGACTTCGTGGCAGCCGAATTCCGAATACTGCACATGTGGTGAGGGTAGCTATATTAACTTGAAGATAGGTCAGCTTGTAGATTGTTGTAATGCAGGCAGAACAAAACGGTCATAGAAGGCAGATGAGACAACACACAGGCTGAACCACCTGTGAACAGCTGTTTACGTGCACCATGTGGCACTGAACTTCAGAAACTGCCTCTGCGCACTCCAAAATAAATCTTAACAGGTTTTTAAATTACTAAAGTGCATAAGTTTGCAGGGACAACATGGCCACAATTAGTACATGATCGGGGTAGTTGGAGAAGTATGGGAGAGGCCTTTGCCCAGCTGCAGTGGGCGTAACCAGGCTGATGATGATGAATCAAGAAAAGTCAATATTATATCTAAACATTTTATTCATTACAATAAAAGAATTATGCAGCGTGTGCCACGGAACCTGGCAGTAAGCAACCCTAGGAGTCGCACCAGTCGCATTGTGGAAATCGCAATCATGTGAAATGGGCCCTCTAAAAATCGCATTGCGACTGCACCGATTTTCGTCGCTCCAGTCGCAGCATGTGAAACAGCATTTAGGAACTGATTAAGCTATGTCCAAATGCCATGAGTCACCGGCACAGCACGTGAAAGTATGTGAAGAAGATTACGACGCCCACCGGCGAAACGGAGAATGGAACCGTGAGGCGAGAAGCACGTGAAGCGCGAGAAAAAAAAATGAAGGGGGAGGAAGTCGGAAGAGGGAGCATTGCTGACGTGTCGCATCTCCAGCTGTGCTCTGGAGACTGAAAGCAGCCGCTTCGGGGTCCACAGACCGGACATTCGAGAGTGGGCTGGCAAGTGCTCGAGAGCCCAGACTACACGTCGCCGTGGCCGTGCTCCACGGCCCTGGTCCAGCCCCACGCTGCCGTAATCGGCCGCTGTCCAGTACCGCGGAGGCAGTCGCCTGGCCACGTCAGCGGTAGAACGGCCAACCGGCCCGGACCGCGTCCTGTGCTATGCTGCGCTAGTCTTGGCAGGGGACGACCACCTCGTTGCTCGCAACGGCGAGGCCTACGCCGCGTCGGAACTACGCAGGCCGACGAAGTCTTACGCCACGCCGGTCCAACGTGAACCGCTACTCTGACGGTCAGAACATCCCATTCTTACCGACAACGTGTCGGTGGCGAGTCAGAGTATAGATCAATATATAGCTAATGTTTAGTTTGTTCTTCCAGCTGCATGGTTTTGTGAATTGTCTCGTGTGTTTAAGGCTTATGTAGTTTGAGCTTACTTCGGTGCTTGTTTTACGAAACTGTTTCTTGAAATAAATGTTTTTTAACATGTTCGCATTGCGTATCTCTCCATTTCTGGAGGGCCGAAGTTCGTGACACCAAACGGCGCGAGCAGCGTATATGGAGCTTGTTCCAACAGCGTGTTCCAAGCTATCGAAAACTGCCGCTTATGAATCGAATCAAGATCAGCGTGTTTGGCTTTACGTTCTTTCTTTGGCAAATACTCTGAGGCAGCGGCTTGTCACGTTTCTGACCCAGTGAATGGAATGGAATGGAAAACTTTATTGGTTCTTTAAGATATTAGCGAGTTGAGGACGAAGTCTTCATTCTTGAAAACTTTGGGTCCTCTTCAGCCTTGGGTGGGCCCCTAGTCCAGGGGCACCACTGAGTCGGGCCACCTCGCTTGCGTGTGCTATGAGGGCCCTTTGGACCCCTAGCTCGCAGCTGGTGAGCCGGCTCTCCCATTGCTCCGCACTTGGTGTTGTATGTTTGTGGAATGTCTTGTTTCTCTCGCATTCCCATGTGATGTGATATAGCGTTGGCCTTGCTCCGCACCACGGGCATACGGCGCAATATTGTGTGGGGAACATCCTGCTTAGTACGTAAAGATTTGGAAAGGAACCCGTCTGCAGTCTACGCCATCCTGCGGCTTCCTCCTTCGTCAACGCTTTGTGTGGTGGGGGGTATTGGAATCTTCGCCCCCTATATAGGTTTAGCAGCTCTGAAAAACTGTCCCTGCAAGTAATCTGAGGCTCTCCCGGGGGGACTTAGGTGCCCGCTCGGATGGTGAAGCCTCGAGCTAAGCTGTCCGCCCCTTCATTGCCCTCAATCCCTGCGTGGCTTGGTATCCAGATTATGTTGTGTGTAGGTTGTCCTTCATAGAGCGGTGCTCTACTAAGGATCTTGAGTGCCGTGCTGCTTATTCTACCCCTGATATAGTTTCGGCACGCCTCTTGTGAGTCTGTTAGGATGTTGAGGGATTTTCCTATCCTGTATCCTTCCTCTGCTGCCAGTGCAACAGCTATTTCCTCTGCTTCGGTTACGTCTGATACCGCTGCCGTGAGACTCGTGATTAGTTTGCTTTTATTATTAGCTACTACCGCTACTGCGTGTTTCCTGTGTTCTTTTGGATAGAGGGAAGCATCTGTGTAGAATGTGTTGTCTCTCTGCCCCATCGTTCTTTCGTAGAATTCTGCCCTAGCCTGTCGCCTGCTGGTATGGAGATTGGGGTCCATATTGCCGGGGACAGGTTGTATATGTAGTTTCTTCCTTAGCAGGTACGGTATTATTGCCCTACTACTTTGCGGTTTTTCTATTTCCCAACCCAACTTTGTCAGGAGCGCCCTTCCTGTTGTTGTGTTACTGAGCCTTCGCGCTTGTGCCTTGAGCTGGCATTCTTTTAGTTCTTCAAACGTGTTGCTGATTCCCAGTTGCATCAGCTTGTCATTGGATGTGTTTCTTGGGAGATGAAGGGCTGTTTTGTATGCATTCCGAAGGATTGCTTCGGCTTGTTCTCTTTCGGCTTTGATGGTTACATGGTACGGCAGGGAGTATGTGACCCGGCTGACCACCAGGCTGTTGACCAGCCTGAGGGTATCTTCCTCTCTCATGCCGTATCTCTTGTGCGCAACTCTGCTGATCATGCGCAGTGAACTTCCTCGGTGCGGTCACTATCTGATTATTTTCTGCCTAATCGCTCGCGGGTGTGCTCAGTGGCGACAGATTCGTTCTTACTGCGCGCAAGGCTTGGAACGCGTAGCTGTGCATTGTAATACCTTGTGGCTAAGGTAATATTATCGCTAGTTACTCGCTTACTCTTGTGGACCGTCACAAACCATCCAGCTTCGCCCATTCGTATTCCGTCGGTGTAGTCCGTCATTTAATCTGCGTCTCAAGTGCATATACATTCGAGTGTGCCCCAACTTGTTCTTGATATGTTGTCAACAGAGTAGGCGTGAGTAAGTCTGCGTGCGAGTTGGGGTAGATGTGTCCAGACAACGTGAGCGAAACTTACTATAACTGGAAGCGCCGCTACTCCATTTTTCATTGTTTAACGAGCGGTACTCACTCTTGCCGACGTTCCGGGGGTTGAAGTCCCTTCTTTGGACGTTACCGATACAATGCTGGTGGATGAGTGAAGTCTTTTATTCTGGGGAAAATTGTGCATCACGAACACCCGGCAACACAGACTGTACTAATGTAGCTGCGGTCCGTGAGCTTGGTCACACACATTCATTTAATTCCTTAATATGCAAGTCACTATTTTCGCAGCCAACTACTTCACACGTCTTCAATCCACCACTCCACAATTTACAGCACAATTGGAACACAGTGTGCTGGCGAAAACTCAATTGCATTTCGTACAGCTGATTGCACAGAAGCAAGGTAGAAGCGGTAATGGTTTCGTATTCGTGCGCTGTCGCTGAGGCCATGTGCGGCGCGCCACCGAAAGCACCATCTCGTTTCTCTAGAACAAACTGCTCCGTGAAAAGGATAGCTAAGCACGAGCAATGGTAAATTTAATACAAACAAAAATTAATTCCTCGGTTGCTTCCCGAACTCTTTGGGATTGAGTCCTGCCTTCCGCCATCATGGGAGGTCGCCGAACTCCGTAACCATTGCGAAAAACTCAATGTTCTTCCACTCTGTGAAGGATGACCAGCGAAGCTGTGCATGTGGGCCCCTTAATGACGAGCGGTACTTCCGCCGCGGGTCGGCCCGCCATTTCACTATCTTAGGGATCGGCCCACGTATGGGGAGTGCTTAACGCCTGCTTCACCTCCACCCCGGGTCGGCCCGACATTGCACAATCTTCGGGATCAGCCCACGTATCGGGAGTGCTTAACGCCTGCTTTCACCTCCGCAGCGGGTCGGGCCTGTATTGCACTAACTTCGGGATCGGCCCACGTATAGGGAGTGCTTAACGCCTGATTCACCTCTGCCGCGCGTCGGCCCGGCATTGCACAATTTTCGGGATCGGCCCAAGTATCGGGAGTGCTTAACGCCTGCTTCACCTCCACCGCAGGTCCGGCCGGTATTGCACTATCTTTGGGATCGGCTCACACATGGGATGTGCTTAACGCCTGCTTCACCTCCACCGCACGTCGGCCCGGCATTGCACAATTTTCGGGATCGGCCCACGTATCGGGAGTGCTTAACGCCTGCTTCACCGCGGGTCGGGCCGGTATCCCACTATCTTCGGGATCGGCCCACGTATGGGGAGTGCTTAATGCCTGCTTCACCTCCGCCGCGCGTCGGCCCGGCATTGCACAATTTTAGGAATCGGCCCACGCATGGGGAGTGCTTAACGCCTGCTTGACCTCCGCTGCGGGTCGGGCCGGTATTCCACTATCTTCGGGATCGGCCCACGTATGGGGAGTGAGTAAAGTTTCGTTCGTTCTCTTGTCCTCGCTTCTCCGTGAAGCTTCTCGGACGATGATGGGCAGTTGTTGATCAAATGCAGACAGGAAGCGATGGAGATCAGATGTACAAGAAATATTTATAGGTAAACTTTTCTATATACACGGCAGGTAAAACAAATACATTACAAACTTGAACAATTGAGACACAAAATCTCTCTTCGACTGTCTCAATGACTGTTAGAGCCCAGAGTCTTTTTATCGTATATAGTACGGAGGCTCACTGATCTATCCGCAATCCTGATTTCAGCCAAGTCTAATGTATTATCGCGCTCAGTATGAGGTACAGCGCGTGACTACATTACCATGCGCTTTCCCGTTGTAGCTCATACTGAGCACGATAGTACATGATACGGAGCCTCACTGATCTATCAGCAATTCTGATTTCAGCCAAGTCTGAGGACAGCATGTCGTCCCGATTTTTATAGCCCAAATATACAAAGAAGAAAAAGGCGGTAGGGCCATTGGCCCGTCCCACAGGTTCAGTTGCCAATGAGAGTCAACTGTTTGTTAAGCCACAACCCAAAGCGCTGGGCTTACTATTAAAAGTAAGCATATTGGAAAACAAAGCTCTTTTCCTTCTACCCTAAAATACCATTGCCCTCTCATTTCTACGTAGTCAGTGACGGCCTCAGCAAGACACGCCAGGACCGAAGAAGTTATCGCTAGGCCGCCTCAAACCCCGAGGGCATCTCTAGGCCGCAAATGTCTCGGAAGCAGGGGCATCGACACCACGTACGGCAGCTGCACTCAAGGTTTGTCCGCGTGGGAGACTGATGACCGTCCTTGTCCTTCAAACTTATTGTCTACAAGACAAAGTCCTCCGAGTGCGTGTTTACAAGACGCCGCCGTCCAAATGCGCTCCTCACATGCGCACCGCATCTCTACGGCGCACACTGTAAGCTGTCCTTTTACACCACACAGGCTTTTCTCCGCACCCGCCTCCAAGGTCACCGATTGCCTTCCGGACGCGTAGAAGAATAGATCCCCGCTCCGTATATGCAGCACATGGTCAAGGTTGCTAAGCCCTTCTTAACCTCGGCGGAGCCAGGGCTCCGCATACCTTTATTGACAAGTGTGCAGCAGAATTTAGGCTCGTATATATAGTATTTTTTTAAAGTGGGGGGCAACTAACTTTACTTATTAAGACCTCTCCGAACTTCTTACAATGAGTGACAGCAGAAACAAAATGAGAGTTAACACATTCAGTGATCAAGGCTAAACTTTTCCGTACGTTTATCTTTGGTTGAAACACACCTTGAAAAAGAAGTATGCCTGCATATAACATTGCTCTTGTTAGCATGCTAACTGGTCTGCTCCAGGAACACAGCCACTCGTCGGTGCACTCAACGAACGGCCGCCCCCGTCGTTCTCGTGGGTACACAGGTGCCGATTCAGCCCGTTCCGCCTCGTGAAGGTGCACGGGCAAATGTGGCATTCGAAGAGCCTGTTTTCCGAGTGAGCGCGCAAATGGTTCGATAGGCGCTTCTCGTTTGTGAACGCCGTCGGGCAGAGCGAGCACTTGAAAGGCTTTTCGTGGCAGATGGCGTGCCTCTTTAGGCTCGGCATGGTGGAGAACTTGCGCAGGCACTCTTGGCACTTGAAGGGCATCTCTCCCGTGTGCTGCCTCATGTGAACCACCAGGGCCGTCCTTCTGCAGAATGCGCGAGAGCAGACGGTGCACGGGAAGTACTTCCTGTGGGTGATCCTGTGCTGCGACAGGTAGCTATAGTTGGCGAACATACGGCCGCACAGCTCGCACCGGTACCGTTTCTCGCAAGTGTGCCGGCACGCCCGCTTTGCCGGGCCATCCTCCCAGCTGGGCGTATTCGGGCACAGTCTGCACTCGGACGACTTCGGGTGGTCGTGCATGTGCTGCCGCAGGTATCGCCGGGCAGTGTAAGCCTTCGGGCACAACTCGCACTGGAATGGTTTCTCTCCCGTGTGCCTTCGCAGATGAACCTTCATGCGATCTTCGTCCTCGAACGCGCGCGAGCACACGGGGCACAGGGCAGGATTTTCATGAATGCGCGTATGCTTCACCAACTTCGTTTCGCTGCTGAAGCCTTGAGAACAATTTTCACATTTGAACGGCTTTTCCTGAGCCGCTCCGTGGCTCGTTCCAGCCACAGCACTTTCATGTGGGTGTTCGTGCGCGCGCATGTGCAGTGCCAGATGATACTCGTCGGAAAACGTGCGAAAGCACTTCTCGCATTCTAACAACGTATCTGTCATAGTATGCCGCTGCGAGTGCTTTGCCAATCTTTTCTTATGGTTAGTGCTGTAGGAGCACAACGGGCACCTATAATTGCCCTTCCTACTGCCGTGATTCCACTGCAGTCTTTCCCTAAGCGTTGACGCTCCTCGAATCCCAGAGGACAAGCCACGGCAACAGCCCACACCACCGTCGTCCGCATCAACGTCGTCCGCAATCGGAGAATTCGAGACGTCAGGTTTGCGAGAGCACAAGTCGGAAGTGCTTCTTTCATTCCCGATGTCAATTCTGCTCGTCTCAAAAAAGTTTGCGCTTCCAGACGACGCTGAAAGAAAAGAGAAAGTGCTTAAGTACATGCTCATACAAAAAGCAAACGAGACTTTGGTGACCTTGCAGGATCACCATTTAATTTCCAGCAAAGCTGTTCCTTTCGAGTTGTTGCAATACAAATTTCAGTTGTCCGTAGTTAAATACCATACTTTAAAACGTTGTTCCAATATGGCTTGTCCATTTGAAACCTTGCCAGCACATATCGTCTTCGCCTACATGGTAAACAAGGTTAATGCAGTAATTTATCCGCACACATTTTACTTCCCGAGAATATTGGACACATGTGAACACTTGCTTAAGAACATTGTTTGAAGAAGCTAGATTTGCTCCACAGGCAGTTAACTTCGTACACGGATTCGCCATGGAGGTCCACCCATTTTCGCTAAGTTTGATTTTTGTGGCATATGTAGTTATGTCAAGGTATCGGGCTAAGTTTATCGCCGCTTGTAAAGCACACTCGCAACGCTCCGGATCACTTGAACATGTAATTTATTTCCAAGTGCCGTAATTAGCCCGCATACTTTAAACTTTCCTTATATATGAGCCATAACTTGCGCAAATATAAACAAGGTGTCTTGTCTAGTTCACTGAGGACGCCGGAGAAACCAGCTACGAACCTCGTATGACACATGAACACAAGGAAAGAACGAGGGTTTAGTAATACCTTACAACGCTTCTACGTAAACCAAGAACTTTCGCCGCACATGTTACGCTCAACATTCCACCTATTTCCACCGAATGTGAAGCGGTGTCCTGTGCAGTTGTTTTAGGACTTTGAGAAATATTGTTAACAACAGAAGCATGACACACTTGAACGCTCGAATAATGATGTGTAGCGGTTAATGGCTCAAGGGCCAGCGATGGCCAAAGAGTGCCATGACATATGGTAATGAGTTAGTGTATTAGGAATGAGTGAACAGTGAGTTGCAAATGGTGTATACAACGTGGCTGTAAAGAGACCTAAGACAAGTCACTGTAAATTGCATAAAATATACGAGTATTAAAATAATGACATTGACTCATGACGTTGGTTATGAAAGAAATGTTCAGTTACGAAGAGTTCATATTATAAAACGTATGCAATAGCACTAGTGCTTCAAAAGGGTCCTTGAAGTCAAAGGCTCAGAGGCACGTGACGCTTGAATAAGGAACTTAATACAGAAACTGTAAACAAGATACATAGATGGCACCTTTATTGTTCACCACGCACCACATGCTTCCTACATCAACGAAATATCAACACCGTGCCTCGCATAGTTCTCCAAGGAGGCCGGGAAACAGCAACGGTACGCCGTGCGTACCGGACTAACATAGTAAGATGACAAGCATTCAGTAATTATTTTCAAAGCACGCAATTACCCTGAATACTTCAAACTTTCGTAAGACGTCACCCCTACAGTAACACCACCATTTTCTGTAAATACGAAATTTCTACCACCTATGGTCCTCCCACAGAAGAGAACAAACTTTTTAAGCGTTTCACATAACGCTTGTAAAAGGGCCAAAAACGACGGTTTAACAATTTTTATTTAACTCCTAACTGACGTAGACATTTGAAAATAGGCCTGCTTACGGCCTTTTGCATTCCCCACATTTCCTTAAGCTATAGATTACGTGAGTGATTTAGTTTATTTCTCATAGAACTGCGAAAACTCGCATACAACATTTTTGAGCGCTTCTATAGTCCCGTGTAACAGCCTCACTGTAAAACTGTGCAGTTTAAAATTTATAAGCTAAAACGTAAAATGAACATTAAAGCAAACATCTTCAATGAGTTTCAAGCATCCCGCAGAACACTAGCACAACTTAGGTCAACCCACCGTGGTTGCTTAGTGGCCGTAGCGTGGGGCTGCAAAGCACAAGGTCGCGGGATCGAATACAGGCCATGGTGGCCGCATTTCAGATGGAAGCAAAATGCGAAAACACCCGTGTACTTAGAATTTGGTGGACGTTAAAGTATGCCTAGTGATCCAAATTTACGGAGCCCCCCACCACGGCGTGCCTCATAATCAGAATGTGCTTTTGGCATGTAGTAAAACCCCATAATTTAGTTTTTTTAAACTTAGGTCACCCCACAGCTCGAATAAGGACTGCGCGCAGCTAGTAGGCACACCTGGAGATGAACGAAAACGTTAGTGTGCAAGTCTTGCAGTGCACCTTCACAAGTTTCAAGGCACACTGCGGTTGTACAGGAACATTGCGTCATTTCAATGAAAGACCAACATTAGTCATGAACTGACCAATCGCAGCCACATCTGATCACGTCTTGCGTCACTCATGTGACAGCAGTTGAAGGGGTGAGTGAACATTACGATTTCCATTTCAGATTGCCAATCTTTTGAAGCTCTCCATTATATAGCTTTTTTTTATACCGGCACATTACTCCACAAGCTCCTCAGAACTAAACAAGTTAAAAAAAAATTCTCAGTTTGCCGCAGATGTTCAGACAAAGATTCTGCACGAATGTTCCTTTGTTCGTCGTTTTTTTTAATGGCGTTAGGCTGCTGAGCACAAGGTCGCGGGATCGAATCCTGGCCACGGTGGCCACATTTCGATGGGGGCGACATGCGAAAACACCCGTGTACTTAGATTTAGGTGCACGTTAAAGAATCCCAGGCGGTCGAAATTTCCGGAGTCCTCCACTACGGCGTGCCCCATAATCAGAAAGTGGTTTTGGCACGTAAAACCCTATAATTTTCTTTTTCATTTCTTTAAGGAACATTCGGCTATATATGCATATTGAACAGTGGCGTAGCCAGAAATATCGTTCGGGGGGGGGGGGGGGGGGGGGAGGCTCACGTCGCAGCTTGGCCTCCTCCTTAAGAGGAAGCTTTAGCTCGGGGACTCCTATCTACGTAAATACATGTAGAAGCTGAATTCATTTTTCTCGGCAACCACTGCACCAAATTTGACGAGGATTGTTGTATTTAAAAGAAAAATTAAGCTCTACTGACTTCTGGTTTCGAATTTATCATTCAGTAGTCAATTTTTATTAAAAATTGGCAGAAATAGCAAATTTCCGGAAAACAAAACTATTATGTTCAAACCACTGTAACTCAACAATGAAAAACAGTGTCATAATTCTGTGAATCGCACCTAATAGTACATCTACAGCGGACAAAATCGACATCTTACTAATGAATCTAAAAAAAAGTTTAGTATTATCGACATACGGCTTTTGCAGAACTTTGTACACCGCGTAACCAATTCACGTAAGGTTCAAATTGACATGCCAAATTTCTCCACTTCGATTCTTATAATAGATGCCGTTTGAAGAATCTCGATATATCTTCTTGATGCAGAGCTATAAGTTTGTAAACGTCGTGCTTCTATTTCTTTTTTCGCACTTTTGAATTTTTCAAAATCTTTAAAAAAAATCAGGCCCTAAATCGAAATTACGTTTCGAACAGATACTAGAATTTAACTTTCTCTCTCAACTGCAACAAATTTCACTAGAAGCGATCCAGGGGTTATCTCAGAAAAGCATTTCTACGTTTTACATGTATTTGAATAGGCCGCGCCGGAGTTGGGCCCGAGCTAAAGCTTCCTCTTAAACACTTTGTCGAGGGATCAAATACATTATTAACTGCATTGCCATTGAAAAGGATGTTGCAAATGAATTCTTGAACGCTATACGCACTGTCAAAACAAGTAATATATGCATTTTTTAAGAAAACATATACTCGTACGTGCCAAACATTGTGCCCAATATACCTTATCTCAATGCTTCCATGTCTTTGTCTACTTAATAAGTAAAGAAAATATCACACGATCTTTAGAACTATATCAGTTCGAAACCAGCAAACCAGTGCATGCCACTGATATAAAAAATGTAAAGGCCATGAAATTAACAAGTTGAGGAGAAATATGTAAATGAACCTTTGTCATTCACGAACCTTGTTTACATGTTTGTACATATGCAACGGCCAGTGAAAAATCTAAATGACGCTTTCCTTTATTTTAATGTATTATGCGGGAACAGCTGTCACCGGTCGTGTATCGGGAGTAGTTGCACCGAAATTATTGTCCGAACAGAGAGCACGTATATACAGCCGTTCTGCAAAATACACCAGGGCGAGTCGAATGAAAGTGAGCCAATGCGAATATATGACAAACGGGGTACTTTATTTAACAGTAGTCTCCATAAGCATTTCGACATTTGTCCCATTGACTAACGAGTCTGGTGATTCCCGTCTCATAAAACTGCTTGGATTGCTGCTTCAAAAATCTGCAGCTGACTCTTTCACGTCATCGTCCGACACGAATCTGTTTCCCTTGAGCTGTTTTTTCATTTGTCCCAAAATGTGGAAGTCGCAAGGCGACAGGTCTCAGCTGTATGGCGGATGTTGCAGAGTTTCCCACTTCAACTTTACCAGTTTTGTAATAACTACTTCAGCCACGTGGGAACGGGCATTGTCGTGGAACAGCTAAAAATTAAATTATGGGGTTTTATTATGGGCAAAAACCAGTTTCTGATTGAGGCACGCCGTAGTGGACGACTCCGGAAATTTTGGCCACCTGGGGTTCTTTACCATGCACTTAAATCTAAGTACACGGGTGTTTTCGCATTTCGCTCACACTGAAATGCGGCCACCGTGGCCGGGATTCGATTCCGCGACCTCGTGCTCAGCAGCCGAACACCTTAGTCAATTTTCTACGTCGTTTGTTCTTGATTACGGCACACAGCCGATCCGGCGTTTCACATTATCGGAAACGATTGATAGTGTCCCCGACTTTAGCAAATTCCATCAGTAATGGCCCCTGACGACCGAAAAAAAAAGTCAACAATACCTTTCCGGCGGAAATGATGGCCTATGCTTTCTTTGGGGGTGGTGAATTGGAATGTTTCCATTGTAAGCTTTGCCGTCGTGTTTCAGGCTCGTAGTAGTGTCACCATGGTTCGTCCTCGATGACAATTGCAGAAAAAGGTCGTCACCCTCATTGTGATGCCAGATCAGATGAGTCAAGGCAGCGCAGAACCTTCTTCTAGCGGTGGTTCAAAATCTTGGGCATCCATTGCGCACACAAGGGCCGATAACCGAGATGTTCATGAATTATGGTGTGAACCGAACCGTGACTGATGTTCACACGCTCTGCCAGTTCATCTATTCTTATCCTCCGTTCTTGTCTCATCAGCTCATCAACCTTTGCAATTTTGTTGGGGGTGATTCCACGGAGGCTTTGGCCCGGCCTTGGATCGTGTTTGCAACTTTCACGTCCTTCTTTCAACAGTTTGCTGCAACGCTTCACAGTGGCCAATGAGATGCAATGTTCAACGTACATGGCAGCCATACGGCGACTAATTTATATTTTGGGAAACACCTTCAGCTGTCAAAAACCTCACGGCACTACGCTGCTCAACTTCTGAATCGTCCATTACGTCACGCAACCAAGTTCAACTCAGTGTATGAGATCATTAAAGAACACTAACCCTCACACCTGCGTGTTACTTTTGTAAATGCGAGGTGCCTGTGTGCTACGCGCATGCCTCGCAGATAATGAACCGAACCATTATTGCGCGAGGTGGGTAGGCTCACTTTCATTTGACTCACCCTCTTTCATTAGCAATACGAAGATACAATGATATATACTGTGGGAATGCGCGACTCTCGCGCGTCCCCTGATATCTTGTTTTCCCGCATAGCTTCCATCTCTTGCAGTGCGGCTTCGCGGCGTGGCCTGGCGCCCGCGGCGGTCGGAGTGGTTGAAGCGCAGTGCGAGAGATGGCGCGACTGTTGTGCTGCGGCAGGGTTACTTAGGCGCAAGGGCGAACACGCTTCCTTTTTGGCTGCGGGTCGAGGTACGACGCGGACGTCCCGCGCTTGCACCGATCCATGCTTCTGCGAGACCGTCTCGCGTGGCATCCATCGAACGCGCCACCGTTCGCGTGACCGTACGCGCGAACGACCAGGCGTTGGGATCCAGCATGGGGCGAACATATTCGCTCGCTATATCCGGTCGCGGTGAGTCAGACTTCTAGATTTGTCGCGCGCCCATCGGCATGTTTTGTGTATAGCAACTCGGCTAGCAGGCACTGATTTATGAAAGGTGCAATAAATGCCCTTGTGATTGTTTGCACTACTGTGTTGTCGTTCCTTTGTCCCAAGAGCATGGGTGTGAGAACCCCACAATACAAATCCATCCTTGATAAAGGGCCAAGAAAGTGTCACTGAAAAGAAAGTTCACTGCACGTATACACAAAACATTGCACCAAGATATTTAAATATACGTATAAGTCTCCAATAAATTTACGTATCTAAGAAAAGGTCACTGTATATAATGCGTCAAACAAGGCAAATAAACATGCCCAATCAGATTCACAGAATCCTAGATCCCACCCCCATTCCATCCACTCCCTCCAATGTATCGCGCGCGACGGAAGGCGGCGCGCTTGCTCCCGCTTTTCTCCTTTGAGCACACAAGACTGAGCAACCATCATCGGCTCACCCATCCCACCCGCCATCCTATTCTTTCACTTGCACGTACAGCATGCGGCACGCGGTCCCGACGTTATCGCCCTTAGACTTCATACGAAACATCAGGGCGACTGCGACAGCAGGAATGCGCCTGGAGTGTTCATATAGTTGCTATCGCAATAATATAATAATAGTAACCGGCAACTGAAGCGTGCCGTGGCCGAGTACTTTCCGCAATAGAAGTAACAAACTGTCACCATGCGACAATTCGCTGCGCCGCAACAATGTATTTTTTTTTTTTCATTTGTGGGGGGAGGGCACCGAAATGAAAAAAAAAAAACGCAAAGGACAATATGTTCGCCACAATCCGATGCCTACTTTGGGCACCTAATGTGGCTACCAAATGAATATCGAAGAAAACGTGAGACGCCTGGTCCACCGAGAACCATACGCTCGGTATCCTCGGTGTTCGGTATCCTACACCTGCGAGACAAGACTTTCTGGAGAGGTTGCGCTCAAGCGAACGTCGTGCAATCCGTCGAGTCTTCACAGTAATGGGGTTGAGCGACCACTGTTTCTTTTTCTCGTCTGCTAGCCAGAAGGCCAAAGAGAACCAAACGCGCACCGAAGTGCGCCGCGCGGTGGTCGGGGCAACACGACAAAACGCATGCGCTCTCGCTGGCCCTGGCAGCCTGCGGGTAGGGTAGCGAGTACAAAAAAAAATTTCAGAGGCTCAATGTGTCCTCACGAATAAAAGTCAAAGTAGAGAAATAAATAACGTAGTTACCCTGGCTGGCTTTAGTGTCTTGACATGGATGCTATGGCGAGGTGAAAAAAAAATGTTGATATTTTTTGTGCGACATGACGGCACAAATTAACCACCACAACGCTTCGTCTCATCGGATCTCGCTACGTGTTTTGTCAACTTGTCTGATAGTGTGTTGGTTTGACTTGTCTAGTGGTATGTTCCGATCTAAGACTTTAGAAAAGTCAATGCACCTTTGGTGTCAAATGTTTATAACAACATTAAACCTACAAACTTTCGCACTTGAATATCTGAAGCACAACTTTGGAAATGTGAATGCACGTTTCGCATCAAAAGTTTGAGAACTTTATGCCCGTATAGTTTGGGAATTTAAATCCATGCGCTCCGTAGATTCCGCGGCCTCCGCGCGATTCCGCGGCGAGCCCGTTCGCCATCAAAACGTCTTCGAAAATGTGTGCTCGGATGGGGCTCCTGGCGTTATGTGACTCTCGGGGCATGGGCGTTGCCGCGAAATCCAGCCCGAGTTCGCAATGTTCGCGGTGAAATGTCTTTTGGAGCGTGAAAAAGACATTCAAGACAAAATCCAGAATTATTTCCGGCACCGGGGGTTCTTTAGTCGACGGCGCATGGACAGCACGAAAAAATTTCGGGGAGGGGGTGAAGCCCCCATAAGCTCCCCCCCCCCCACCCCTTGGCTACCTGCCTGGCTACGCCCCTGATGTTGAAGGAAAACCGAGGAGCTCGATTTTTGTTAATCATGACCTACAACGCCAACAGACAATGAAGCCACAAAAGCATAGGGGAAATTAGCTGTGGTTGCAATTAAAGTTCAGAAGACAATTAAGACATAGAGAAATGAAAGTGAAAGAAAAAAACTTGCTGCGGATGGAAGCGAACTAACAACCTCCGCATTACGCGTGCGGTGCACAACCTCCATTACTTTCTACATTTCAATTTAAACCACAGCTAACTTCTTACTTTGGCTTCGTTGCTTCAGTAGCTTGGTTCACCTTATTAAGCTTACTTTGACTTCATTGTCTGTTGGCTTTGAATGACCCTGATTAACAAAAAAATCACCGCCCAAGCACACCGCAAAGATGGTTAACCTGCGAAGCTGAAACGTGTGGCCCCGATGTTTATTACTGGGCTAATCCCGACGGTTCGTAAAATCATGGCTTGGTAGGCTGCCGGATTCTCGGTACGCAGTTGCTGCTTGCGTTCGCTGCACGAGCCTGTTCTTGTACGCGGGCTGGAGCATCAGTACGGTGTAGACGAGCTCGTTTCCGGTTCTGCTCGCGGCGTTGCTGATGGAAAGCTGCCCGATTCTCAAGAGTGTGTATGACGCGTGGCCTACCCATTTCGGAGCAGGAGAGAAACTGGCGCAGCAAATCCACGCCTCTCTTTCTTCTTTCGCGCATGCGCATGGGGGTGCGCCGGAGGAGTTTTGGTCATACAGGCTACAGACGGACGGGCAAATCGGCTAGCCATATACAGCTTCGGTGTAAAATCGAGCTCCTCGGTTTCCCTTCTCTCGTGCATTCACAGCGAGGGCCTCAAATTTGGCAGCCTTGATTCCCGAGATTCCGTTCCAACTGGATATGCCTTGTGAACTCACCGGCTGTGCGTGGGTTCTCTGTTCCGTGAGTTCGCGGACTGCCGTAAAGTAATTCATTAAAAGGTTAATTAGCGCAACTGTATTAATTAGAATTCAATTAAGCAACTTGATTTTTAGTAGGAGTAATGGCTACCTAATCGAGTAATTTAGGCCACGGCGGCCCCGTTTCGATGGCGGCGAAATGCGAAAATGCCCGTGTACTTAGATTTAGGTGCACGCTAGAAACCCAGGTGGTCCAAATTAATGCGGAGTCACCCCACTACGGCGTGCATCATAATCAGATCGTAGTGTTGGCACGTAAAACCCCATAATTTTTTTAAATTTGAGTAATTTAGATCAATGGTTGGAATTGTGCCAACTGCCACAGACAATTTTTCAAAATAGCGTGCAGCTAAGAAAATACACTCGGTAGATAAAAAAAAGCTACAGTAGAGTAGGTAACGTGTAAAAAATTAGTTTTTAGAAACTCCAAAATTAGCAAAAGACATGCTGTAGAAACCTGCACAGCTAGTTGGCAGTCAGTAACTACTATTGCAGACAGAAACGATCGCAAGTCGGCCGTTTTATTAACGTTGCGGTGAGTACTTCCGGTCAGATACCTATTCACTAATATCTTTTTCTTTAGTTTTCTTTTTTTGTGACTGGGCGAAACCGTATTTCGTCACTTACATCTGACCAAGACGACAGGAAGCAGTGCATCCTCACCGCAGCCGGACAGCCACACACATCAGACCATCAGGTCACACGTAAGTTTATTGCACCATTCTCACGTGCGCAACGGTGCCCGGCGGTGACCGTATGGCCTATACATATGACCCAGCGGTGCAAGAGACCTGGATGCCCAGCGGCAGTGAGGACGCGCTGCTTGCTGTCATTTGCCATTATCGGATCTAAGCGGACAAAAGGTTTTTGCCGCGTCTGAGAAACTGCCAAAGAAAAAAAAACGCGTCGCACATCCCCACAACCTTAAATCACTACATATTCCGGCGAAACATGTCACACGGTCTAACATCAACGCGTGCTTCGCGAACAAGGTAGTGCATGAGACAGTGGCTGCGCCGAGGAAATGTCCCCACGCTGTCCATAACATGCGAGCCGACATTCTCCTTGGGTACACCGCTGGCGTCCGCCAGTCACAGCAGCAGCTTTGCAGACTCGACGGCACGATTCCAGGCCAGGACTCCGGAAACACGACGCAGTAGTCGGTACGAGCAAGCATCGCTCGCGCCGACGCGCCCTGCTGGCAAGAGCCGCCGTAGCTATCGGTGACCGCCGGCTCTTTTCTCCGCCGCCGAGGGTTGCGAGCTGGATACAGGCGGCCGCCGAAGTCGCTGCGCCGAACTGGCCACAGCACCACCATCGCCCGGGGTGGCTCGATCGTATTCCGGGGCAGCAGCGCAGACGACGTGCAGGTGGCAGCAAGCCAGGAGTGACTCCAATCACGCTGCGTACACTCAACGCACTCGGCAGACACTAAAGTAGTGCAAGGGAGAGGAATTCTGCATGCGCATCGCACACGTGGTACGATGTTCAACTCGGCTAGCAAAAGATCAGGCAGCCACTCAGATGCTAAGTTCACGTGAACGAAGCTCGCTTCCTTGAGTCAAACGAATAATTTCAATTCGTACGAGGCTAACTAAAATTAAGGGAGCCAAGTGCAACACCTCAACGTTACGGTCCACCAGGTTGCGGCCCTCCACGTGCGACAGGCAGCTTCGTAAAGCCTTAGGCCTAAAGTGTCGCTACCCTGATCACAACCGGCATCCAAAAACAACACCCAAAATGAGCGCATAACAGGCAGCCGCGAGGGGACGTCAGCTGTGTTAGGTGGTCCTACCCCACTCGGTGCACACAGCATCCGAGTTCACGGCGCCTACCGTTTCAGACGGTGTTGGAGCGCCCGGTGCCAGGCCGCAATACCAGTCAGCCCGTAGTGGCACCCGTGGCCCGCGGCCACCCGGCTCCCAGAGCCACGACTTCGTCAGAGTCAAAGAGATAGAAGAAGCTATTTACATAAGAAATTCGGACCACCCACGAGGCTTCCGTACTCACTCGCTTCAGGCTTGCCAATGCTCCGCGGGCACTAAGCCTCGTTCTCCCAGGATGCAGACTACGTGGCTCTCGTACCGACGAATGTCATTTAAAAAGAAAACACTCGCGAAAAGGCTTAGCATGTTGACCTATTCAAACACACTACAGCCACCGTCGCCTCGCTCAAGAAAGCACGCCGCCGGCGCTAGCGATCAAAATCCACGCTAGGCCTACGCTTCGGTTCAAACAAAGGTCTCAAACGAAGCAAAACTGTTAAAACTATCGTCCGATGCCCCAAGAACGCCACGTTGGGCAGCCAGATGTGGGGTTCTCATCCATGCTCTTGGGACAAAAGAACGACAACACAGTAGTGCAAACAATCACAAGGGCATTTATTGCACCTTTCATAGATCAATGCCTGCTAGCAGAGTTGCTATCCACAAAACATGCCGATCGGCGCGCGACAAATCTAGAAGTCCGACTCACCGCGACCGGATAACGAGCGAATATGTTCGCCCCATGATGGATCCCAACGCCTGGTCGTTCGCGCGTACGCTCACGCGAACGGTGGCACGTTCGAAGGAGGCTACGCGAGACGGTCTCGCAGAAGCATGGATCGGTGCACGCGCGGGACGTCCGCGGCACTCGCCGACCCGCAGCCAAAGAGGAAGAGCCTTCTCCTTTTAGCGCCCAAGTAACCCTGCCGTGAGGCGGCGTTAGTAGCGCAACACTCGCGCCATCTCTCGTACTGCGCTTCAACCACACCGTCCGCCGTGGGCCCCAGGCCCCGCGGCGAAGCCGGATTACAGGAGACGGGAGCTATGCGAGGAAAACAACATATCAGGGGACGCGTGAGAGTCACGCATCCCCACAAAACACATGGCCGGCATGCTGCGGAAACTGCGGCATTTGTCTTTACTATCCTGATACGGCACGTTTCCACTAAGGGCGGGCGAATATCTTAGGTGTGTTAAAAGCGTTGGCATATGAATAGAGTACATTTCGAACGTATCAGTGTAAATGTGGCTACTATCGTTGCCGCTCGCGATTTGTTGCGTGCCCACGAGTGCAGATAAGAATCGAAAGGCGACTTTTTTGTTGTTGTTGACCACAACTCATTATAAAGCCTACACATAATAAAGGCAACTTTGTTTGTACCTCTTTTTGTCATGGAAGTGCGGCAAGTGATGAAAGTAATGAAATGGAGCATCTACTTAAGAATGTTTGGTGTGTGCAGACCGCTTGGTTTGTCTTGAAGAGTCATTCGCGTAGCATTCGACAGATGGTAAGCGCGATCGTTATTAGCTAGACTTGGCACACGACATATCGCTGCGGCAAGTTCAGGGTGCGATCATTACACGGGAAATTAAAAAAAAATAGAATTTTGACGACACAATTCAGGGGTGCGATCATTACGCGAGTGCGCACATTATGCAACTAAATACGGTAATATATTTTAAGAATGAAAATGACATAGGAACCTTCTTGGCTACGTAAAATAAGGAAAATTTAGTGAAATTATTTTGGGGTTAAAGGGTTACACCTTCAGATGCCACAAGGAAAGCTTAACTAAACACGGCATCCCAGCCGCAGCCAGTCTTGGGCCTCGGGCATTGTCGATTTGGCTTCCAGCATCTCTGACTTCGAACAAACGGCTAGTTTGCATAGACACTTATTTCAGGCATAAAACTCATTTTTATTGTCAGCTAGGAGAGCCTGCGTTCTTACTATATATTTCAGTAGTGTCGTGCAAGTTGCGCTGTGTAAAGTCGCACAGTTAAAGCGCTTAAGCCTGTTTCCCATGCAAGCGATTTTGAGCCAGAAACGACGCGGCGGCCATCGCGTGAGCAAGCCTCCTTTCCCAAAACCAGTTTTTTCAGATGGCGCGTGCCGCTGCGATCATGACAGAAACATTTGGAAAAATTCGCGAGCAGCGAGAGTGGCAACCAAAGGCCGTGAGCAGTGACGTGAAGATCATGTCACTGCTCACGAGTTCACGAGCAGGCGAGTTCCCCGAGCCGCCCATGATGGGCGGCTCGGGGAACTCGCCTGTTCGATCATAAGGCATCAGTCGCAGAAGACGTCCACTGCAAGTTTGCAATGTCTCGCGCTATCTTCAACAAGCTGTTCATCACTCAAGCTGTGCAGCGTCAACTTGCTTGGGATGCTAAAATGAAGGATGTTCGCTACAAAGAGGAGGATTCCTCGGGAAGAAATTACGGACTGATGCTGAAAGTACCAGTCGTCGCAAGTGACGCATACCTACATAAAGTAAAAGCCGGCATCGCTCGAATCGACCATGTCCGTTGGTGCCTCAGAAGTGCCACTTGGTTCGATGTATCATTTTCAATTTCTATTTTGTGGAGCCAAATTGTCCGCATCTGCTGTTTTCTTTTTGCCTTTTTTCCACCGATGGTGACCCCATATGGGTCCTGACAGACAGGATGAAATGGCACTCCATACTTTTCGTTCACAGCGTTTGCAGGTGTGTCACACCGAAACTGTTCATGGCTAACCTTCCGTGAAATTTTCATGTACGTGAACAAAAACTCCAGTCTCAAAATTGAAGTAAAATTCCTTCATTCTACACAAAACCTTGTCTCATCACTTGAATATGCATATTGACCTGTAAAGGTTCCCTCCCTGCTCAAAGGTACCGTGCCCCGATTTTCGACCACGAACGAGTACGTCTACCTCCCAATGACTGACCATCTACCGAGATTGAACGACGTTGAGGAACGGCTAATCGCAGCACGACTTCCCTTCATGTGCACCCGACGTCTCACTCACGGCATCAAAGGGCAGGTTGCCAACGTGCAGCTAACCATGCAGTCTCCCGCGGCACATCGACAACCACACCGCCATCGAGGTACACATCAAGCGACATTCTCTTGAAGCTTCACACAAACTATTTATTTATTTTGCTGAAAGTACTGCAGCAGTGTCGCCTGCTTCTTAGTGGCAGCCACATGCATAACCATGGCGTCCTCAACATAGTCTAAACAATTCACAAGCAATAGGCCAGTGTCTTCTATTGCGCCGCTGTAGCAGCGTAGAAGGGCCAAAGCAGCTACAGCCTCAGTTGAAGTCGGGAGCGGGGCAAAATCAGCGCTTGCAGAATCAACCTCGGCAGCAACTTCGTTTGGTCGTTACTTCCACTGCGATCTCCACGTCCGTCGATCGCAGCATTTTGAAACACGCCAATAACAAATCATAAGAAGCCAACACCAACATCAAGGACAACAGAGGATAAATTACTTTTGCTTAATAAATGAAATAAAGAAACGATAAATAAATGGAAATGAAAGTGGATGAAAAAACTTGCCGCAGTGAGAAACGATCCCACAACCTTCGCATTTTGCATGCGATGATCTACCAATAGAGCTACCACGGCGCCGCTTCCCCGTCCACTTTCTTAGGTATTTATGTTTCCTTGTAGAACCCTGGGAGTGTTAGCCAGCGCCACCACTAACAGACCTTGGCGGCGGACGTGGGACATCCTTTTTGCCGCAGGCGTCACGAAAATGTGATCTTTTTGGGTGAAGGAAACCAGTCAATAAACCCACATATGCTACCTGAAGGCATGGGGGTGCTACCTGAAGGCATCAATGTTGCCGTATTCGAGACCCTCGTTATGTAACAAAAGAGAAGAAAGGGGGTTAATCAAGGGGCCTGATGTTTTATTACCCATATTATAAAAAGCCAACAAATACTGACACCAAGGACAACATAGCGGAAATTACTTGTGCTTAATAAATGAAATAAAGAAACGATAAATACATGGAAATGAAAGTAGATGAAAAAAACTTGCCGCAGCTGGGGAACGATCCCACACACCCTTCGCATTTCGCGTGCGATGCTCTACCAATTGAGCTACCGCCGCACTGCTTTCCTGTCCACTTTTTCGGTGTTTATGTTTCCTTGTAGAACCCTGGGAGTGTTAGCCAGCGCCACCACTCACAGACCTTGGTGGCAGACGTGGAACATCTTTTCTGCCGCAGGCGTCACGAGAATGCGCACGAGAATGTGCGACTTCTCGTTTATTCCAATAACAAAGTATTAAGTGGCATCTGTCATGAGGTCTACGAGTCAGCCTAGTGAACAGCGCGCGTCTATGTGGACGGAAACCGCCATTCCTCACGAGGCGCGGCAGGCACATAGTCCAGCACCAAGGAGGAGTCAGTGCGACAAATGCAATGCGTCGTTAACGTTGTTGACCTCGCCAAGCCGCCGTTTGAGTACGTTCACATGGCTCCCTCTGCGCAATCGATGCGTGCAGCTATAGTGCACAGCAGTCGGGACCGCTCATCATGCCACCGCTATCTTCGAGGGTGTTGCGGGAAAGTTCGATATATCCATTTTACCGCCAACCATGTTCTAAATGAAAACTAAAAAATGCATGCAATTCTCCATGTGATGTAAAAAGTGCTTGATATACGCAATAATTCGATATATCCATCTTCGATATATTTAGGTTGGACTTTATTTATTTGCACAAAAGGCTTGATTTCAATAGAACGACATTTTCATATACTGAAACCAAGGGCTGATTTTACCAACTTTGTTATATCAAAGTTTGAACGCATTACCGAGTTTGATATATCAGGGATCGAATTGTAAATACATTTTTATTTACATTCTCTTGCTATCTGTAATAAGCACATGGTTACATTATTCTGCAGCCATGTATGAATTTTTATTCGACATCACTTCAACTTTTCTTAGGGATTCATTATGATGGTAGTGTAATAAGAACGATGACACAGAGAAAACAAGTACAAGTGACAAGTGTTCAACGAACACATTGCAGTTTATTGCAGGAATAAATAGAAAGGATTTGGAGCCGGCACGCTGGCTGACGCGCAGCTAACACCACTGTTGGTTATGCAGGTCCTTATTGCAATCGGATCAGCGATCCTGCTCGGTGTGGATGGCGAGCGGGCACTGCTCCCACTATCGCCGAAACCGTCTTCATCAAGCGAAATCGGATGGGCCACGACGACAAACAAGTTTAACAGCGGATTGCCACTTATCACCGGCTTACATCACCGTTTGAATGAGCCGCTCGTCGACGACGTACTACCAGTCCCTGTTGAGCATCGAGGACCATGTGACAGGACCATGCAGGTTAGTACTTACTATCCAATGCAACTTCATGGTCCGCTATGCGCGTTGCCGGCTCCTCCCACGATAAGTGCTACTGCGCACCGTCGCAGACAAATGTGCGCGCGAGTGTCTTACCGAAATTTCCGCCTCTTTGTGAATAGAGTGTTGTACTTGATTATTCTTTTGTTGCTATCGGGCGATGTCGAGCTTAATCCTGGACCTCTCACCGAAGCAGCAATGGAGGTACTCAAAAGTTTACAGACTGGTCAGGCAGCAATCATGAGCAATCTAGATACCATCGATACCAAGTTAGCCAAGCACGAGGCTATGCTCGCGGAAGTAAACAGTAGGCTTGGTGTAACTGAGGAACGGGTTGGAACTGTAAATAAATTAGTGCCGGATCAAGCAAATGCAATAGGATCGCTTGAACAACAAGTATCTGCCGTGCGAAAAAAAACATCGATCTTGAAAACAGAAGTCGCAGGCTTAATCTTGTCTTCTATGGAATAGATGACGGAAACCATTCTGAAACGTGGATTCAATCAGAAAACTTGGTTAAAAGTATTTGCAAAGCTAACCTGGGGATCGAACTGAATTCGATACAAAGGGCACACCGAGTAGGTCGTTACAGCGATAGGTTCAAAAAGCCAGTCCTAGCAAATTTTTCTTCATATAAGGAAAAACAGGACGTCCTGTCAAATTCTAATAAGTTGAAGGGGTCACCGTACAGTGTGGATCAGGGTTATTCATCTGAGACCCGAGAAATGCGGAAGCATCTGTGGGAATACGCAAAAGTTAAAAAAGCAGACAGCAATAACAAGGTAAAGCTAAACTTCGACAAACTTATTAACGGAAAGACCTTCAGGTGGGACAAAGGAAAAAAAAGAAGTTGTTCCATTCAGGCAACGATGACGCAATAGAAAGGAAATTAAACAAGTATGCCGTAACCTCGTTGCTGTTGTAATAAACTGTAGGAGTATATTAAACAAAAGTCGAAGAATTCGCTGGTCTGATAGAGTCCGTTAAGGCTGACATCGTTTTTGGCACAGAATCGTGGATGAACCCGTCTATCGCAGATAGTGAAGTATTCCCTAAAGAATTCATTGCTTGCTTATCGGAAGCACAGGCCCCGCCTCAGTGGAGGGGTGTTTTTGTTAATTCACTCTTAAGTCATTAATGCTAGATCTTGATACGTACGATGTTGAATCAATTTGGTGCTCAGTCACCCTACCTGATAACTCCTCATACGCTGTTGGATCATTCTACAGAACACCGAACTCAAATTTAAAACCGTTGCAATCTTTGTTTGACATTGTTTCGGAGGCATCCCGGCAGCCTATTTTGCTTGCGGGTGATTTTAACTTACCTGACTTGGAATGGCTAGAAGGTGATTGTGTATGCAATGTTGACAGCCGTATAAACTTCGAAATGAAAAACATTGTAAACACCTTCGGACTATTACAGGATGTCAATGCTCCAACTCGGAATAGTAACATTCTGGACCTTTTGTTCTGCAGCTCAGCTACCCTTATTAGCTCAGTTTATATAATACCAGGAATAAGTGACCATCACGCTGTCATTGCAAACATTAAAACAGATATTAACCGATCAACATCATCCACATCAAGGAGTTTTTTTCTTCGAAAAAGGTGATTATCCTAGTATCTCCCAGGAGCTCCTCGATTACTTGCCAATTTTTGAAAGTCTTGCTGAGGATTACGACATCCATGATTTATGGCGGGTTTTTAAAGATAAACTGCTTGAGCTTACGGACAAGTATGTTCGAAGCATAGATTCCACCAGACTCAAAAAACGTAAGAAACCCTGGGTGAATTCGCGTATTCTCGGAATAATTAAAAAAGGAAAGAGAGCATTTAATAGATACAAAAAAACTGAAAGTATGAATCACATAAATAAGTTACCTCAAGTAACACAGGAGTATAAGTTTGCTATAAAAAATACGAAGGAAGAGTACTTTAAGACACTCAACCACAGAATGAAAACTAATCCTAAACATTTTTGGAGGTTTTTAAAAGGATGCGGATCAGATTTTGCAGGAATAAATGAAATTGTTTGTACTCAACAAATAATTACAGACAATACTAAAAAGGCAACGCATTTGAATACATATGTTCCATCTGTCTTCCTACCTAAATGTAATCATAGCTCTACACCACATGCAAGCACACTTCCTTTAATGGAACAAGTTGAATTAAGCATTAGAGGCATCGAGGCACTCCTAAAGGTCATAGATGAAACCAAAGCAAGCGGTCTGGATAGTATATCTCCACGTATACTAAAGCGGTGTGCTACACCTACATCGATGTACCTTTATTTAATCTATGTCAAATCGCTATCCACAGGACTCTTACCTAATGATTGGAAAACCGCTCAAGTTGTACCTATTCATAAAGGGCATAAATGGGGTTCGAAAACAGATGTCGCGAATTACAGGCCTATCTCACTGACATCAATCTCGTGCAAAATCACTGAGCATATTACATATACCGAGATAATGCGTCATATAACAAATAATAATATACTAATCAAAGAACAACACGGGTTTCGGAAAGCTCTATCTTGCACAACACAATTAATTAAATTTTATTATGAATTGGAATTCGATGTTGACGAGGGAGGACAAATAGATTGTGTCTTTTTAGACTTTCACAAGGCATTCGACACAGTGTCACATCCACTTCTTCTTATTAAACTTAAAATGTTAAATATTCACTCAAGCATGCTCGCATGGATTGAAAATTATCTGTCTCAGCGCCGACAATGTGTTGTTGTGAACGGCAAAAGCTCGGCCTACACTGATGTGACGTCAGGAGTCCCAGAGGGCTCAGTCCTAAGGCCACTTTTGTTTTTACTTTATATAAATGATATTTCTGTTGGTATTTCTTGTATTCAGAATGTATATGGTTGTTTGCCGACGATTGTGTTATTTATAGGAAAATTAAGAGTGAACAAGATGCTGCCATGTTACAATTTGACATAGAATGTATTAATACTTGGTGTTCCACGTGGAAGAGGAATTTGAATTTATAAAAGTGTGTTCATGTATGTTTTACAAAAAAGAAGAAACGGATTGTAAGTCTTTACCAGACAAATAATACCCTGATAAAAAATGAACCTATATACAAGTATCTAGATGTGACGCTATCATCCGACCGCTCACGGTCTGCTCACGTGGATGACGTCATTGTAAAAGCTGGTAGGGCACTCTATGTAGATGCAGAATCTACACTATGCATGAGTTTGAAACAATACATATTTACGAAGCATTGTTCTTGGGTGCTAGATGGAACATGCAAATAGAAATACACACAAAGTGCCACACAAAGTTGGTCAGATTTGTAAACCACTTGCCCAAGAAGCTCTATTAATGTATATTCCTTTTGAACCATTCATCATCATCAGCTTAGTTATGCCCACCGCAGGGCAAAGGCCTCCCCCATACTTCTCCAACAACCCCGGTCACGTACTAATTGTGGCCATGTCGTCCCTGCAAACTTCTTAATCTCATCCGCCCACCTAACTTTCTGCCACCTCCTGCTACGCTTTCCTTCCCTTGGAATCCAGTCCGTGACCCTTAATGACCATCGGTTATCTTCCCTCCTCATTACATGTCCTGCCCATGCCCATTTCTTTTTCTTGATTTCAACTAAGATGTCATTAACTCGCGTTTGTTCCCTCACCCAATCTGCTCTTTTCTTATCCCTTAATGTTACACCCATCATTCTTCTTTCCATAGCTCGTTGCGTCGTCCTCAATTTAAGTAGAACCCTTTTCGCAAGCCTCCAGGTTTCTGCCCCGTAGGCGAGTACTAGTAAGACACAGCTATTATACACTTTTCTCTTGAGGGATAACGGCAACCTGCTGTTCATGATCTGAGAATGCCTGCCAAACACACCCCAGCCCATTCTTATTGTTCTGATTATTTCCGTCTCCTGATCCGGGTCCGCCGTCACTACCTGCCCTAAGTAGATGTATTCCCTTACCATTTCCAGTGCCTCGCTACATATTGTAAATTGCTGTTCTCTTCCGAAACTGTTAAACATTACTTTAGTTTGAACCATTGAGTTTGAACTTTAGTTTGAACCATTACTACAAGCAATAAGACTGCACATAACTGCTGAAGTGAAGAAGACAGGTGTATCATTAACGCCTCGCTCAAGGATAGAGCTCACACGCTTGGCATATGATGCTCGACCAACAGACCTGCCTGTTTATCTTTCTGGCTTTGTAATTAAACAGCATTACACATTTGGTGGAGGTTGTTAGGCTTTCCCCAACCCTGGAACTCAGCACTAGGAAGTTGCCACCCATTACGCCTGATGGCACAAGTCCCCACTGCCGGCATTGCCCACTCTTCTATGTCCCGGCTCGCTGTATGAACAGGATCCAACAACCGTTAGCGGCTTCGACGAAAATGACGTTGCAGCATGGCTCTCATCCTATGAGCGTGCGAGTGCCCAGAACCAATGGGACAATACTCAAACTGAACAACATGGTCTTCTACCTCACGGGCGTTGCAAACCTGTGGTTTCAGAACCACGAATCTGACCTTCGCACCTGGTCCGACTTCAAGACAAGCTTCAAGCAAGTTCTCGGTCACCCCACAGTGCACAAGCTTCATGCTGAAGAGCGCTTGCGCTGCCGTTCCCAACAGCCTGGTGAGAACTTCACCGACTGCGTAGAAGATGTCGTCGACCTATGTAAGCACATCAATACATCAATGGCCAATCTATGTCCAGCTCAAACTGTTTTCCCATCAACTTAGGTCACTGGGTAGTTGTCACGGTGCGGCATTATTCGATTTGGCAAAACACTGATCAATGGGCACCAAAAGGTCGTAGGAATAGGAACCGACGAAGAAGATGGTTATTGCCGGCCACTTGGGCAAGCAGCCGAAAGAAGTCAAAGGCAGGTTTAGAGAGTACTTGTTGTTGTTGGAGCTACCATGACGCCCCGACGGCTTTTTGTAGGAACCCCTGTGTATTCTCTGCCCCACGCGTGCATGAGAAGCTTGCTAAGAAGGCAGGGGTGCAAATACTCCGAAATATGTGATGTCTCTGTGCAATCCTGTGCCCACAAATTGCTGACAGTGTATGTGTGCCGACAGTGTCATATGGCCAGCTTCTGTCGTTTCTCCTGTGTTTGTGAACGGACAATAGAGGCCTGCCACGGACTCAAGGGTGTACGTATGTAGTGTAATACAAGTGCGCAACCTCAAACAGCAGGGCGGAATCACCCGTTGCCTGGCCCTTAATTAAGGGGTGCAGCCAAGACCTTGGAAGGAGCCGGGATTCAATTGGCTGAACTTTATTGGATCATCACCAATATCTGCCGTTCCCCAACACAGAGACCTAGGGAAAGGAGAAGTTATTGAAACGCAGGTTTTAGACCAAGCTAAGCAGTCTGGAAGCTGAGCCTATATTCTTCTGAGAAGAATAAGCTAGTGCCGCCCAGTATTGCCTGAGCAGCCTAGCCACGTCTGAACTGTGAGTTACTAGTTGACGTAAGAGATGACAAACCAACGTCTGCAACGAAGCTCACGGTAGTTCCCCTCAACCTAGCTCAACCTGCTCGAGGGAAGATGTCAGACCTAGACTCCCGAAAAACCCAGCCCAGCAATCGCATCCACCGCAACGAGATCAGCTTGCCAGCATTCTTCGGGAAAGCTCTGCCATCCACTCCACGCTTTATGGACTTGCTGCTGCTGCCCGGCCATGCGTATGCCATCATTGGTTTTCTTTAGAACTCTGTTTAGTTGACCACCGTTAAGCGTGTTTTGTGTAGTGTTAATTTCTATATTTACTGTTAACTGTTCATTATATTTCTTTTATCTTCATCATTGATCTAGATGCATGTGCAAGTGCATGTGTGTTGGTATTCTTGTGTTTTGTTTAAATTGTTCGTCCTTGTCAGGCTATAAATGTCTTTTTTTCCTTTTTTCTCCCGACTCTGACTCCTTCGCTGTGTTCGCTTGAGTACAGAACAACCAAGCAGCTTGTATACCCCGCCGACAGCTGCGTGCCGATATCTAGGCAGATCTCCCAAGTTTAAAATGTAAAAGACTAATGGCAAAGCAAATAAATACTAAATTTGATTAAAATTACTAAAAATTGTTTTCAAGGCACGATGTATACTTGCCATTAAAAAAAATCTGCTGACTTTGTTTCTAGAGGTGCTGTAAAAAGGTACACAGCTCTATATTCAGTGAAAAAATTATCTGCATCAGGCCAGAAAAAATTTTCATGATATTTGTGAAATATCTGTGTAATGGCGGCCAAAATTGCATCTCCTGCTACACTACCTACGCCACCTACGCCACCTACACCAGTAGGTCCAAATAACTGAGCAGGTCCAAAAAGCTAACTGAGAAAAAGTCGCTCAACTGTACAGTTGAACCCACTTTAACAATACTGCTTTTAATATATCAAATCTAACATGCTGAACTCATGCTGGCTATTATTACAGGCTACGATAACGCTCATGGTATCATCCATGTGTCTTCACCCGGATCAACAACCACCTGCCGAACTGCAAAAATCCCATATGTACGGCTGGGACAAATTCCGAAGCCGTACGCATTGTGTCTGAGCAGGTGGCAGTTATTAGGGCACACTGTAACGACTCCGAGAAAAGGCTGCAGCATTTGAATCTGCTATTTTTCGGTTTGGAAGATAATGCTACAGAAGACTAGGGATAATCAGAGCAGAAAGTAATCGACTTCTGTGCAGATAAGCTTGGCATCAAAATAAATGAACAATTTGTGCGGGCGCATTGGTTGGGAAAATATAGTGACGATGAAGACAAGCAGAGACACATAATAGCCAAGCTGACCGTCTTTAAGGACAAAGATCGCATTCTCTCTTCTGCACACAAACTGAAGGGAACATCATATTCCATTCACAATTATTTTTCACCTGAAACTCAGCGTGCTAGACAAAAGCTAACTGAATTTGCGAAAACCCAGAATAGACCTTTTAAGCTTTCAGTGGACAAGCTGCGTATTGATTCAAGAATTTATATCTACGATGGTTCTTGTAAGTGCAGTTGTTCCACTGAATAGATAGCTACAGTTGAGAGCATGCACACAGAGTCACCAAGCACTAAAACTATCCCCGACTTCACCCTCGCTATCGCTATCATATGCCACCATACGAAGCTTACCGTATTTACTCGCAAAATGATCACACTCATGTAATGATCGCACCCCTGAATTTTGTCGTCAAAATTCGATTTTTTTTCTTCCCTGTGTAATGATCACACCCTGAACTTGTCGCAGCGATATGTCGTGTGCCAAGTCTAGCTAATGATGATCGCACTTACCATCTGTCGAATGCTACCCAAACGACTCTTGAAGACATACCAAGTGGTCTGCATGCAGCCAACATACTTAAGCAGGTGCCCCATTTCATTTCTTTCATCACTTTCCCCACTTCCATGAAAAAAAAAAAAAGAAAGCTGCAACCAAACTTGTCTCAGCTATATTATCTGTAGGCTTCATAATGGTTTTGGTCAACAACAACATAAAGGGCGCCTCTCGATTCTCGTCTGCACTCGTGGGCACGCAACAAATCGCAAACGGCAACGATAGTGGCCACATTTACACTGATATCTTAGAAGTGTACCCTATTCATATGCCGCCACTTGTAACGCAGCTAAGATATTCGCCCACCCTTGGCGGAAACGTGCCGCATTAGGATAGCAGTGAAGAAAAATGGCGCAGTTTCCGCAGCATGCCCGCCATGTGTTTCTATGTCACTGACAGCTGAGCGCGACCATCTTTGTTTCTGGCCCCTCAAAGTGGACATGGCTACGTTATTGTCACAAACTTGCCAATATTAACGATATTCATCATTAATGATATGAAGAAACTGTTTCGATGCACATAATGTACTCACGAGAAGAAAAATAATCGCATTCTACACGTTTGGCTTGCTCCACCGGCCGCCATTTTTGTTTTGGTGTCCCGCACTGACAGCAGCAGCTGCCTGCTTCTCATTCCGCAACAAATGCGAGATGAAAAAAGAAAATGTTTCTTTTTGCGGGAAATTTAACCCGCGTGATGATCGCACCCCTGAATTTGCGTCAATGTTTTTGAGAAAAAAGTGCGATCATTGTGCGAGTAAATACGGTATTATCAAAGCGTGATCTCATTTCTTCCTTCTTAAAAGACAGTAAATTGGACATATCGCTTTCACGGAGACTTGGCTGTATTCTGCAATAAAGAATGATGAAATCTTTTCATCTTCAAATATATATGACATTTATAGGTGTAACCACTCTCTTAATAGAGAGGGTGGTGTCTTGATTGGTGTGAAGAAAGCCACTACGTCATTTCTGGGCAACACTAATTCTGATCTCGAGATTGCTTGGATGGCCTGCATGATGTCATCTTCTAGGATACTAATAGGCAATTGCTATTGTGCAACAGATTGTAACAGTTCTTTCATCAATGCTCTACGTGAAATAAAGCCATGGAACTCTTCCCGGCTGGTTTAGTTCATCTTCTTGGGGATTTCAATTATCCACTAAATGATTGGACGAATTTATCCTCTCCTTGTCATATATTGTCTGAATTCATCAACTTGTTTTTAGATTTCAATCTCTTTCAAGTTGTCACGAAACCCACACATGGTGCTAATGTTCTTGATCTTATTCTAAGTACTACACCGAAAACAGCAGGTCACATGAAATACTTGGACTGTTTCAGTGACCACCATTTGCTCTAAATAAGAATAAACTCAATGCCGCCGGTTATGGGTGTAACGAGAAAGCAAATTCGCAATTACGATAAGGGTAATTATAAAACAATAATCTCAGAATTTGGAACTTCCTTCGTAAACACAATGTGGCCATGATTTTATAACAGATCGTTGAAGAAAGCTGGTTAATATTTAAAAATACACTGTGTGCATCAGTAGACAAGTAGGTTAACGAATGATAAGTTGAATTCCTAGTTTACTAAATAGCTTCAGCCCATGAGGAATAAGAATGCTTGTATAATATTGCTAAGCGAGAACGCACATCAGCTGCGTGGCAGAATTATAAAATGTACCTTAAATTGTACTGTTCTGCTTTGGGTGAAGCTAAGGGTAAATATTTTTCTAATAATCTTGCTGAGCTGTTTAAGAACAATCCAGCCAAGTTTTGGAAAATAATAAAGCCTAACGAATTCGACCAGGTGTCATAAAACAATAGCAATATTCCTATTCTAGACAGCGAATGTTCAGAGGCCTTTAATTCATTTTTAAGCTCTGTATTCACACAGGAGAACACTTCTAATATACCTGGTGTTTCAGAATTAAGCTACCAATACACGAAATCTATTGAAGTCACTTTGAAGGGCCTTCTCTCATAAGTAACCTTAACATGTCTTCTTCATGGGGCATAGATGGTATAAACTCACAGATTTTAAAGAATACCAAACCAATATCAAGCAAAATTCGCCTTCGCATATACAGAGAGTCGCTTGCAACTAGCCATCTTCCCACAGATCGGAAGATGGCCAAAGTTATACCGGTATTTAAAAATGGCAACAGGAACTCCTGTGAGAATTATAGTCTCATCTCCTTGACATGCATTTCCTGCAAGTTGCTCGAACATATCGCTTCACCGATTTACAGATATCTTGAGAGTAACAAATTCCTTTTTCATAATCAGCATGGTTTTAGGAAGGGCCTCCCATGCGAGACACAGTTATTTGAATTACAACAGATCTACACACTAACTTGAATTATATCTTACAAATTGATTGCTTGGAATTATATCCTACAAATTGATTGCTTGCTTCTTGATTTTTTGAAGGCATTCAATCATGTTGCGCATTGCCGCCTATATCAAAGCTCTCCGCACTCAAATTGAACTGTCTTACCTTGTCATGGCTCCATGACTTTCTGTCTAATCGTCAGCAGTATACTATTGTATATAACTACTCTTCCTCCATAACAGATGTGTCTTATGGTGTACCACAGGGTAGCATCCTCGGTCCCTTGCTTCTTCTAATCATTATGAAAGACCTACCTCACAATGTGTCCTCCACTATAAGAATATTTGCCAACAACTGCATAATTTATCGCCCAATTAAAAGTTCAGACGATCATCTCATTCTTCAGCAAGACCTTGAACAAATTATTAGCTGGTACAATAAATGGCTAATGACTTTAAATACCTCAAAATGCAAAGTAATATCGTCCCGAAAGTCGACAACCTCACCGTATCCTTACCATATTAATAATTACACTGTTACAATGGCTACACAATTTAAGTATCTAGGAGTTCTATTCACATCGAATCTTTCTTGGACAGGGCACATCACGTCCATTTCAGCTAACGCCTCCCAGTCGTTTGGGCTACTTATAACACAACTTAAGAAATGTCCCTTCTAATGTTCGCAAGCTAGCTTATCTAGCTCTCGTTCATCCCAAGCTCGAGTACGCATCTCCTGTTTGGTTCCCCCACCCGAAATACCTAATTGAAAGATTAGAATGGATCCAGAACAGAGCAAGTTGCTTCATCATAGTGTAACACAAATAAAAAAGTGAGGCCCTTACTCAATGCCTCACTTTGAGACCTGTAACATATTTAAATAAATAAATGTCAATGAGAAGCCGTGGCACGATGAACTTCTATGTGTGTTCTATGGTAAAATAAAGTGCTTACTACAATGCTTGCATGCCACGTTATTGGCTACAACAATCAAATCTGGTTTCTGGATATGTGCACCAAAAAAAATATAATGCAAAAGCCAAGTATGTAAAAGAAATTATTTTTTTAAATGCAAGACACCACACCTGCCTTTGCACTTTGCACGCCACACCTTCACCGCCACCTCGCGCATCTCTTTCCCATCTCCCTTCCACCCCTCTGACATAGGCACAGTCGACTCATATTTTGGAAGGGTCAGAGACAGAGGAGAGGTGCACAGTGCCGGCAAACCCGAACAGGAAGCCTGCCTGCAGGAGCCCCCTTGAATTTATAAGGAGCAATGAGCTTTGTGATTTGCTTTAATGCCTAGGCCCTGAGGCCATGTGTAAATGTATTTCCTTATTCTTAATATTTTTTTCTTTCTATTCATTTAATTCTTAAAAGTTTCATCACTCAATCACGCGAGATGTTTCCTAACTCCTTTACCGTTGGGTTCTGTGAGAGGCGAAGTTTTTTCCACGAGGTACTCTTCTATGTCATCCTGGACATCCAAGTGAATCTCTGCAGCCTCCGTGGTCATCCACACGGGTTCCTTTTTGACAACCACAACCTCGGAGCATGCCATTTTCACACTTGTGCGCCGTCCACCATAGACGGCAGCGCCACCTGTAATGTCAAGCAAGCAAAGGCCACATAATCCAGTGAGACATGAGGACAGATGGCTCATTTGACTAAAAAAGTTAATTAAATTGCGAGGTTTTACGTGTCAGCACCACTATTTGATTAAGAGGCATGCCACAGTGGGGAACTCGGGATTCGTTTTGGCTATCTGGGGTTATTTAGTGCAGGGTGCCCCTGGTGAAACGCGACCACTGTGACCTGCATGGAGCCTGCCACGTCAATCCCAGCAGCGCAATGCCATAGCCACTGGGCTGTCGCTGCGGGTCATCAACTTATTTGACTGTGCCACTGTCAGCATGCTACATGTCTAACCCTCTCGGAGCTTTCCGAACTGCAACAAGTCCAGTTTCTTTCTAAACAACACATTATCAGGCTTCAGTGCAAATGCTAGTTGTCTGCTATATGTTGCTGATCATATTACAAATTTGCTGGACAACCCAAACAAAAATTCACTTATGCTAATTACTTTATCTCGATAATTACTGTTCCACAAGCAACTCAAGATCACTGACCCTTCTGATACTAATGCCTTGCAGTCCGATCTTGACGAAATCGCCAAGTGATGTGAATGGCAGATGGAGATGGAGATGTTTCCAAAACAAAAGCTGTAACATTTACCACAACTAAACTCACTGTGTCCTCCTTTTATTCTATCAATAATGTTTCCGTAGAGAAAATTCATGCCAGTAAAATATTCAGGCATTCGTATTTCTTCAGACCTGACATGGCATAAACACATTGATTACATCACCACCAAAGCGTTGAAGACCCTAGGTTTCATTAGGCATCACTTACATTCGCAAATCAGGAAACCGAACTACTAGCATACATAACTTTAGTCAGATCGCAACTAGAATCACTGAGTGATAAAGAGTTCAAATATTTAGATGCAAATTTATGCCACTCGCGCCCACATGCCAACGTCAAGTGATGGTTGTCTGATGATTAGCAAGTGTGATTATGATACATGTATAAATGTGGCATTTCCCAGTGTAAATCTCAGTTGAAGTTCCACACCTGTCCTGTGTGTTTCCTTCTTTGTCCTTTGTTGTTTGCGCGGTTACATGATGCATTCCAATATCGACCACCAACTAGCCCGCCTATCCCTGTTAAATTGCAGAATAAGGCTGCTAGGTTTATCACAAGGAAGTACTCTCGCTACTCCAGCATTACTGATATCAAATCGCATCTAAATTTATGTCACTGGAAATTCAAAGACTTGTTACCCTGTTATCTCACTTTCACCAACTTTATTACAATCCTGTGCCATTCACAGAATCTCATATCAAAACGGCCCATCGCATCTTTCCCCGAGTAGACCACGGCTTTTAAGTACAACCAAAGATTGCTTGTACCAAGCTATGCGTCATTCGCCATTGTTCCTTGCCGTTTACCATTGGAATAAGCTGCCTGCGGTAATTGTTTCTGTCAATGACCACAACGCTTTTGTTAGCAAACTGAAGTGCTTATTGCATGCCGACTGTTAGAATTGTATTGTGCCGACTGCTTAGAATTGTACTATTTTCTATTGTTGCCACTACCATCTTAGTTCTACTTTTTCCAGTATGCTCTCAGTGTTAGCAGTGTACCATATTTACTCGCATAATGATCGCACTTGCGTAATGATCGCACCCCTGAATTTTGTCCGCAAAATTCGATTTTTTTTTATTTCCCGTGTAATGATCGCACCCCGAACTTGCCACAGCGTTATGTCGTGTGCCAAGTCTAGCTAATAATGATTGCGCTTACCATCTGTCGAATGCTACGCGAACGACTTCTCAGCACGCACCAAACATTCTTAAGTAGATGCCTCATTTCATTACTTTCATCACTTTCCGCACTTCCATGACAAAAAGAGGTACAACCAAACTTGCCTTTATTATGGGTAGGCTTTATAATGGTTGTGGTGAACAAAAACAAAAAAAAAGGCGCCGTTCGATTCTTTTCACCTGCACTCGTGAGCACGCAACAAATCGCGCGCGGCAATGATTATAGCCACGCTTACACTGATACGTTAAAAGTGCACCCTATTCGTACGCCAACGCTTGTAACACAGCTAAGATATTCACCCACCCTTAGCGGAAACGTGCCATGTTAGGATAGTAGTGAAGACAGATGCTGCAGTTTCCGCAGCACGCCGGCCATGCGTTTCTGTCACTGCAGCTAAGCGCGCCCATCTGTTTCTGTCCCCTCAAAGTGGACATGGCTACGTTATTGCCGCAAACTTAACGATATTAACGATATTATTCATCACTGATACGGAAGAAACTGTTTCAATGCACGTAATGTACTCATGAGAAGAAAAAAAAATGGCTTCGGCGCGTTTGGCTTGCTCCGCCGGCTGCCATTTTTGTTTTGGTGTCTCGCACCCGCATCCCGCAGCAAATGCGAGACGGAACAAAATGTTTTTGTTATTTTTCTTTGCAGGAAATTTAACCCGCGTAATTATTGCCCCCCTGAATTTGCGTCAATTTTTCTGACAAAAAAGTGCGATCATTATGCGAGTAAATACGGTATATTTGAGAATGTTTTATCAAGTCCTGTTTTAGCAAATGGCGCTTGTTTTTCATTTATTAACTGTAATATGTTATGTAATGTTATGTAACCCCCTATGTTATATGTGTAAAAGGGCCTTTAGGGTACATGAATGAATAAAAAAAGACACAGACTCTTGGTCACTGTCACTGCCCTTTCAAACATCTTGTAATCAACATCTAACTCCTAAGACTAAATCAGAGTGAATAAGGTACAATTCACATCACAGGGCGGATTGCCAATTCTGCCAGCGGATCAGCACGATGTGGATGAGCATGAGCATGATGGAATGCAGAACTATAATGTCGTATTTTTCTGCATATAACCTGCTACTGCGTGTAACCTACACCCCCCCATTACAACAGCCAGGAAAGAAAAAAAAATATCTGCGCGTATAACCCACAGAAATAACTGCAACAACAACGCTCAAAACTTTGCAAAAACAGTCCATTCATGGTTGCATGACTTGTCCACATCGTATCTTTGCATTAAAATTTCTTTCCGGGTGAGTTGGTGCATACTTGATTTGAATATTAGCGCTGTTACAATATTCAAATCAAGTATCTTTGCAGCCTCTGTGAATTTAATATTTAAAACGGGGATGTTTCTTCGTGAACTCGAGCACACCAATGTTAGGCCTGTTTTGAAAAAAGGGAGATTGTTCATAATTAACGAACTACCGACCCATAGTAATCAAGAAACTAACTGAGAAATTCCTATGAATTTATCTCAACTTTAATATTCTCATGTGTTATCAGTTCAGCTTTTGATCAGCATATTCTGCAGATCTCACCCTAATATTTCTCACAGATTATCTAAAGAAAGCTATTGACAATGGTAGCTATGCCAGCTCTATTTTTGTTGACCTAACTAAAGCCTTTGACTCTATAGATCACCAGATACTCTTTCTAAAACTACAAGCAAGGGGAATATGTGGCCCTGCCTTGCTGCTAATCTGCAGTTGTCTCCACAATAGAAACCAAGTGGTCAACATTTACTGCGTTTCTTTGGTCAGCATCAGCGTTTCTTTGGGTCAGTACTTACCCAAAGAAAAAAAGAATGACTAATATAGGGGTACCCACAGGGGTCCATTATTGGACCCCCTCCTGTTTTTAATTGATCTTAATGATCTCCCTAATTTCATCACACACTGTAATTGTTTGCTGTATGCTGACGATACTACAATATTTGACTCTGATAAAAGCATGAACTGCCTAGTAGATAAACTTACTGTGGACCTTTGCCACATATTACACCGATGTAAATTAAACAGATCACGATTTAATCCAGCTAAACAAAATTCAATGTCTTTACATTGCATCAATGGTCATTAGTTCTGTTCCATTTGTGTGCCACAATACTCAATCCAGGATAGTGATGACTGCATGTATTTGGGTGTCAGACCAGATAGAAACTTAAAATTTCATCACCACACCTCAGACGTAAAAAAGATGGCCTATGTGGTATGCATCCTCATTCGAGCTCGTCACTCTTTTTCACTTTCTATTTTCTTATCATTGTATTATGCATTCATTCATTCACATATCAACTACTGTATAATTACATGGGGACATACAGTACTTATTTTTGCACCACTGCAAGTCGTCCAGAATAGAGCAATTAAAAATCATCTTTAGCTTATATCACACCAATGCCAAAGAATTATTGTGAGCCAATAATATTCTCAGTGTCCGACATAACCAAATATAATGTAGGTATCTGGTTATGTAAGCATATCAACAATCGATTCTTCTTACTTTCATTTCGTGTTCTTCACTAGACAACACTAACAGGACAATATTTGCTTTTAACAAGAACCTCACCTTGCCCAAAGTCAAAACTAACTACGGCAAGCAAACTGTTCATTTCAGCGCTTTTTAATTATGGAACTAGCTACCATTTGTGTTAAAATTAATGATGCTACTCATTTATTACAGAATTCAAAAAGTTTCTTTTAAACCAACCCAGTCTTACATAAATTTTTTTCTGTCTATGCCACACAATGTATGCATTTTTGTTTTCATTGGTAAATACCACAGTTTATTAAATAATGCTTATTATTCACATACAAAGCTGTTTAAACATGCCCAATCAGTCACGTGGCATCTGATGTGAATTGGACCACTTCGCAAAGCGCAGCTAGCATTCACGCGACAAAGGAAGACAGCGCGGGTGGAGCAGCCCTTGCACTGGCAGCGGAGCAGACGCAACCGAGCTGACAATCCCAACTGTGATTTCGCTCTCCGCCGTATCACAAAGCACTTAGCATGGACCGAGGGAGCAAAATGGCGACCCATAAGGAGGAGAATGGCTGACCGTGAAGAAGGGGTGAAAGGAGCTTCAACATGCAGTGTTGGGGAGAGGGTGGGGTTCCCTAGGAGAAAACGGAACCAAGTGGCGAAGAACTTTGTCTCGAGGTGTGGCTACACAGCAGCGCGCCCCACACTGCCGTGAAGCCACAGCTCCAGGCAATATTTGTGTATAACCCACACTCTAACTTCACTGTTGATTTTTTCCAATTTGTGGTGTGGGTAGTACATGCAAAAACACAGTACTTTGTGGACATATTAGTCTCACAATTATGGGAACAGTCTGGTAATGCAAACAGGCATCTTTTCAGGTGCAAAGTAAAAGCCCTCATCGAAAAATACATCTCCATCCATTGAATATTGCTTTCTAAATGCGCTCCATGGTTTAACTCATCTTTGAGCCGTCTACAAAACAAAAAGAAGCAAATCTTCCGCCGTTGCAAACCAGCCAAAACACTGATCAAGTGGTCTGCTTATCTGTACGTCGTTTCAAAATGCAAACAAGCGCTTCAAAACGTAAAGCATATTTTCTTTCATAATACACTGCCTAACCTTCCAGAAATAAACCCACACAAATTTTGGAGTGTTGTAAAAATATATGGAAGTACAGATATTGTTTTAATATCAGAGTGTGGTGAGAGAGTTCTGCATGAAGAATGTTGCAGTGTTGATCACACTTCACTGATAACACGCTGCAAAGGTTTCCTGACACTCCTGTGCCAAATTATGTGCTTATGAAACTCACATTGATTGCCTGAGAGGGTATCTATAAATTAATTGTCAAAGCTAGACTCTTTTCTTCTGGCGCTTACAAGATCAAATACCATTTTCTTAAATATACAAAAACTTATTCGTAGATAATACTACCTTCTACAGTGAACTCTCACTTGAGTGAACTTCAAGGGACCAAAGGAAATAGTTCACTTAACTGAAAGTTCACTAAACTGAATATCCACTAGACCAACATGAGACATAGGACACAGAGTCAAAAGTTTGAAGTGCAATTCATGGAGCAAAAGATATGGCATCCATATTGTTAGAAATGTGTGAAGTGGAATTTGTACATATCAACAAGTACAAGGTTCATAACAGTTACAATGCTGCCTTTCTCACTTAGAAAAACATCACTAAACTTCTTCTGCACTTGTACTTTTAAAGCACAGGAAGTAACAAAACTGTCCAATGAGTCAATGTTTTTGTACACTTCTTCTGGCACAGTTTGCTGTTGAGACAAAAAGTCTCAACTTTCCAATGTACCCTACAACCTCAGCTAGAGTTATAGGGCTTGACACTGGCTCGGCGATGTTACTTTGTTCATGGCCTCCGAAATTACATGCTTGCTCGTTTTGTGCGGGCGATCTCGGAGGCCACGCCTCGTTGCCGTTCGTTTTCCGCGCCGCCGCTTTGCCCCAGGGGCGCTGTAGCGCCAGCGACGTTACGTTGCCGATCGTAAAAATAACGTAAAAATAACGTAAAAATAAGCCTTGGTCCTCTGAGTGAGTTCGTGAAACTGAAATATTGACTGTTCCGAAATTCGTTTAAGTGAAACAATTTTGCATAGAATCTATAAGAAAACTGCTGGGGATTTTTAAAAAGTTCATTATTCTGAAATATTCGATAAACCGACGTTCGTACAACTGAGAGATTACTGTATCTCCATGAAGTCTTTGCAGAATGCCAAGCTACGTGATGACTGAAAGGTGGGCAAGGCGATATCTGTGCAAAAATGCGGTAGTGTTTGCAATCCACTCAATTACAAGACTTTTTCATTAACTTCCTTGCAAACTACTAGAACACGTTATTTATTACAGCCTGGTTGATTTCTTGGAATCAATTTTTTTTTTTTTTGTCTGTTTAACCAGCACGGATTTCGTCAGCATCTTGTGAAACTCAGGTTCCGGCATTTACTTATGATTTACGTTCTCTCTTACATCGTTCATCTTTTTACTGTCCATTTACAGTCGAACCTCATTACAATGAAACAGTATATAATGAAATGAGTACAACCAAGCTGAAAATCGAGTGCTCTCTGTTCAGGAGCTTTAATGTTAGCTTTACATTAGTTTTCCACTTTCAACACAGAAATCAGGCACACACTTGATTCAGGGCATGTCAGAATTGGGCAAATACTAAAAAATGAATCCGCAGTGTGCTTTGACATTATTTCTGCATCTTATTTAATTCGACCTCTGTGCAATTCGATCAATTTCGTCAGTCCCATCAGGATCGAACTACTGTAAGTGAACTGTATTTGATCTCATTTGTCAATTTTACCTACTCCTTTCTGTAACATCTGAATAGTCCTGAAAGCCAAATAAATTACATAAATTTAATTACATTTTCAGGTTGAAGCAGACTCTGACAATGGCAAAAAGAAAAAAAAATTGAGCAGAAACCACCCCCAATGATTTTTTTCAATGTAAGCAAACAGCCAAACCAATCAATGAATGAGCCAGCGAGCAAGTGTACACGTTCCTTGCCAAGTCCAACCATCGACCAAACCTAACTGCCGCAAAAGCAAAACAAAGGTATTCTTAAAAACAAAAGAATTGCCTAGAGCCGGTGGCGCTATACTACAGGTCTTCCTGCTCACTTTAATCCTAGCGCCAGCTGAAATAATCCGAGTACTATGGAAATAAACTGAGCTTCGCGCTATGTAATCCAAGTGACAAACATCAAATCCTAGCACCAACATATTTAATCTCAGTGCCAGCACAAATATACTCCCGCCATTGGATGAGCATGAGCAATCCAAATGCCAACATGTTTAATACAAGCACTAACAACTTTAATTCAAGTGCCAGTCAATTTAATGTCAGCAAGAAAATAATATTGCAATATAAGATGGCTGAAATGTTGAAATACAATTATCATAAGCTAATAGCACTCATTTTTGAGGTCGCTGTTAACAGTCATCAAACGAACGACTGTGGTATTTTGGTGGACACCTGTAGATGTGCACAGAGTGCTTATACTTCAATAAACACCATCTGCAAAAAGATTGAATAGAGTCAATAATCTGTTGCTTGCAGTTCGGGTTATCAATGTGCAGTTACAAAAGAATAGTATCAAGTTTGTTGGGTAAAGAGTTTTATGTGTTGCGTAAAGGTGTTTGCTTGTCTTTTGAGCAACATTTGGACGAAAAGGTGGGTTTTTTAATACTTCTTTTGCATATTTAATGCAAAAGTGAAACAAGGAGCTTTTTAGTTAGCAGTTTTAAATTATTTTTGTCTATTTGAAATGCCAGAGACTTTTGTTCGTAAGGCAGGTTCGTGGGCGTCTTTTCACTCTTGCTTAACTTGGATATCAAAAAGTCGCCTGGTATTGATGGTATTCCTATTGTTTTTCTCTACCGATACGCTGAATGGTGCTCGAAATACCTATGCCCAATATTTAGAACATCGCTCGCCAGCGCTGAACTACCCCACGATTGGAAACAAGCCATCATTACTCCCATTCCAAAGGCAGACAAGTCAATTGCGTCATCGTATAGGCCTATTTCCTTGGTTTGTATTTGTGCTAAAACACTTGAGAATATCATATCCAAACACCTGTCGACATTCCTTGAACAAAACGACATAATTGACAACTGTCAGCATGGCTTTCGCCGGGGTATGTCTACCATTACTCAGCTACTCGAAACTATTCATGACCTTACGATGGCAAGTCCAGTCAAATTGATATCATATTTTTAGACTTCGAGAAAGCTTTTGACCGCGTGTCTCATTCTAAACTGCTCTCAAAATTAAGACGAATACTGAAGAATGATTCGTTACTCACAGGGTTTGTAGCCTACTTATCCCACAGGTCCCAGGCAGTCACCGTTGGCCACACAACTTCTAAATCTGCCCCTGTGCAAACTGGAATCCCTCAGGGCTCTGTACTAGGGCCTGTATTGTTCTTGATTTTTATAAATGATTTGGTTAGGGATCTTCCTGTTGTGGCACGGCTTTTCACAGATGACTGCATTATTTATAAAGAAATCCGCACTCCGGCAAATCAGGAATTGTTAAACAATGTGTTAAATTGCATAAAGACATGGTGTTTCATGTGGCAAATGAGTATTAACATTAAGAAAACAGTGGCAATGCAAGTAACACATAAGGTTCAATCTTTTAAGTTCACGTACGTCCTCAATGGCACCAGTCTATCCGAAGTATCGAGTTATCAGTACCTAAGACTATTAATTAATCATGATTTTCGTTGGAATAATCACGTGACCTACATAATTAAGAGAGCTATTAAACGCTTAGGATATTTACGCAGATCTTTAGGCACATCAACGACAGAAATTAAACTATTGGCCTGTAAAACTTATGTAAGACCGATCCTCGAATACGCTGCAGTAATTTGGGACCCCCATACAAAAACTAACATTCAAAAACTCGAGAAAGTACAGAGGAAATCGATCAGATTTATTTATAACTCTTATAGTTGGAAAACATCCCCTACAGCCCTTTTACAGACAGCCAATTTGGAGAGCTTGGAGACAAGGTGGTATCATGACAGACTAAAACTCTTCTATTTAGTGTATCATGACAAATTAGGAATGGATAAGAATTTATACTTTCAACCAGTACAGCGACGGCAAACTTGATCCTTCAACTCCAGGAAAGTCGGTGAATATTTTGCCAAAACGAATGCTTTTAAATACTTGTTCTTCCCGCGTACAATCCGTAATTCGAACGACCTGCCCACTGAGGTGGTCGAAAGCCCCAATATTTCGTCTTTCATGTGCACGCTTGACCGTTTGCGATAAGTAAGTGCTTTCTGCTTATCAAGCGTTTTTTTTTTCTTTCGCGCGTTTTTATTCATGTGCATTCATTCTGAGCTGTAACATCGAATACTTTCTTTCTTATGCGCACTGCCGAGTGCTGTGATGCGCAACGTTAGGATGCTGCTTATATGGAATTTTTGTATCCTTGTATTGTTTCACTTATTCTTGTATTGTTTCTTGCTTTATATATATGAGCTGTGATATCAAATGCTCACATTGTTATGCGCAGTGACGAGTGCTGTTACGCGCAACGTCAGGATGCTGTTGATAAGAAATTTTCGTACCCTTGTATTGATTATTTATTCTTGTATTGTTTCATATTGACATGTGTACTTGTTTGTCTTTATCGGGCGACACGTTTCACCGCCTAACAAATGTTATCGCACAGCGCGGGACGTGCCTGCATGTATCGGAAGTTTCTGGAATGTTGTCAATGCTTCTATCCACTGTCTGTTGTCGTCGAACCTTGTGTTATCCGATTTCATCGCGTGACACGAATGGTGTAGAACTTTGTGGAAGACACGCGGGTCCCAGCAATTAGTCTGGAACATTCAACAACTGCTGTATAAAAGTCGACGCACTTGACCCGCTGATCAGATTTTCGATGATTGCCGAGCGTGCTCGCCGCTACCATTGTTCTTTGAGTGTAGCCTGTTTTTGGAAAACCAGTAATGCATTTCTAAGGCGGCTAGCGACAGTACTAGAGGCCATCAAGTCATCAGGGCTCACTCTGAAGGCAGAAAAGTGCCGCTTCGCTTACGATTAACTTCTGTTCCTAGGCCACGTCATCAGCAAGTATGGAGTCCGCCGCGACCCGCAGAAGACAGCTGCCATCACAAAGTTCCCGCAGCCCATCGACAAGAAGGCAGTGCGTAGATTCCTTGGCATGTGTGCCTACTATAGACGTTTTGTCAAGGACTTCTCACGCATCGCTGAGCCGCTAACACAGCTAACTAAATGTGACGTCGAGTTCAAGTGGAAAACGCCGCAGGCCAATGCATTTCAAGAACTCAAACAACGCATGCAGTCGCCGCCTGTACTTGCGCACTTCGACGAGGACGCCGATACCGAAATCCACACTGACGCCAGTAGCCTAGGCCTCGGTGCCGTCCTAGTCCAGAGAAAAGATGGACATGAACATGTGATAGCTTACGCTAGCCGGTCGTTGTCAAAAGCTGAAGGCAATTATTCTACAACCGAAAAGGAATGCCTCGCCATCGTTTGGGCTACAACGAAATTTCGTCCTTACCTATATGGCAAGCCATTCAAAGTCGTCAGCGACCATCACGCCTTGTGTTGGCTAGCGAATTTAAAGGATCCTTCAGAACGACTAGCACGGTGGAGCCTAAGACTGCAAGAATATGATATCACTGTAATCTATAAGTCCGTACGAAAACACTCTGATGCCGATTGCCTATCATGTGCCCCCATTGACTCGCCACCGCAAGATGACGACGCCTTCCTTGTCATTTTAAGCGCGGAAGACTTCGCTGAGCAGCAACGAGCAGACCTGGAGTTGAAAATCCTTGTCAAGTATTTGGAAGAGCATACCGACGTTGTCCCTAGGGCATTTAAGCGAGGATTGTCTTCGTTCTCGCTTCAAAACAACCAACTCGTAAAGAAGAACTTCTCACCCAGTGCGCGCCAACTACCTTCTTGTCCCGTCAGGACTGCGCCCAGAAGTATTGCGCACCCTGCATGACGATCCGACCACTGGACACCTCAGATTTTCCCGGACACTATCGAAGATACAGGAAAGGTATTATTGGCCACGCCTGGCCACCGATGTCGCCCATTATGTCAGAACATGCCGAGACTGTCAGCGACGCAAAACACCACCCCCAAGGCCAGCGAGATTACTACAGCCAATCGAGCCTCCTTGCCGACCATTCCAGCAGATCGGGACGGACTTGTTGGGACCCTTTCCGACGTCAACAACCGGAAATAAGTGGATCGTCATGGTGACGGACTATCTCACCCGCTTCGCTGAAACTAAAGCTCTACCAAAAGGCAGTGCAGTCGAAGTGGTGAAATTTTTCGTCGAGAACATCCTGCTGCGACATGGTGCTCCAGAAGTCCTCATCACCGACAGAGGAACGGCTGTTACAGCAGAGCTCAAGCAAGTCATTCTGCAATACAGCCAGACAAGTCACAGGAGGACAACTGCCTAACATCCGCAGACGAATGGTCTCACGGAGCGCCTGAATAAGACCCTCGCCGACATGCTAGTGATGTACGTCGACGTCGAACACAAGACCTGGGATGCCGTCCTGCCGTACGTAACATTCGCCTACAACACGGCGGTGCAAGAAACAACACAGATCACGCCGTTTAAGCTGGTTTACGGCAGGAACCTGACGACGACGCTTGATGCCATGCTGCCGCACGTCACTGACGAGGAGAATCTTGACGTCGCTACCTATCCTACTCCAGTGCGCCGAAGAAGCTCGACAGCTCGCCCGCCTACGGATCAAGAACAAGCAGCGTACCGACAGCCGACACTACGACCGCCGACGACGCTTCATCGAGTACCAACCCGGTGACCGTGTTTGGGTACGGACCTCGATATGCCGAAGAGGACTGAGTGAGAAACTATTGCAACACCATTTCGGACCCTACAAGGTCATCCGACGTATTGGCACGCTGGGCTATGAGGTCGTGCCAGATGGTATTTTGCATTCACAGCAGCACCGCGCACGATCTGAAGTGGTACACGTGGTGCGTCTTAAACCCTTTTATGCACGCTGACGAACTTCTTTATTTTGTTGTTTTCTTTGCTACAGGTGCTTTTTTTATTACTACTTTTGTTTGTTTGCAGCATCGGGTCGATGCTTTTTAAGAGGGGGGTAGAGAGAGAGAGAGAACAACTTTAGTGAAAATGCCTGCAGAGTCAGTTAGGCTCCCTCCACGCAGGGAGGACAAGCTTTTACCGCGACGCGGCCACTACGTCAATCTCGTGCATTGTGCTCCTCGAGGGCTTGGTTCCTCGCTACTTCCGCGGATCCGAGAGGGCCGCCGCCCCCTTCCTCGGGGTGCTGCCCCCTTTCTCCTCGGTTTCGCGAGGTCGCTGCCTCTCTAGAGCTGCCGAGACCTGCTGGACGGCCTTAAGTTGTGTATCTTGGTCATATATCTTCGTTGCAGCCTCTAGCTGCGGCGGGATCGTCGTTTTCTCGCTGGCTTCTTGTGGATTTATACGACAGTCCCAAAGGATGTGAGCCGCGGTGGCTCTCTCCTTAGCGCACAGTCTACACACGTCACTCGCGTACACGCTCGGACACACGTGTTTAGCTAGCACCGGGGTGAGCAGGGACCCCGTCTGTAATTGCCGGTATAACACTGCCTCCTTCCGGGTAAGCCCCGGGTGAGGTGGCGGCATAGTCTGTATGTTAAGTCTGTACCACTTCACGATCTCGTTGAAGGTGGTCATCTTGTCCTTGGCACTGCACCGCCACCAACACTCCGAGTCGGCCGTGCTTGCAGCTGCGCGGTTGGTTAGTCCTCGCGCGGCCGAGTTGGCCGTCTCGTTGTGGTTCACGTTCCCGCGTTCCGACACGTCACTGCCCATGTGGGCCGGAAACCACTTGATCACCACAGCGCTTGTGCGTCCGATGTCTTCGGCCTTGCGCAGTATGCGCGCAGCCTCACTACATACCCTACCCTTGGCGTAGTTCTTCACTGCCGTTCTAGAGTTACACAACACTGTAGTGCATCCGGGGTCGGAGACGGCCAAGGCGATGGCCACCTCCTCCGCCCGGTGCGCCTGTCGAGTCCGGACGCTCGCCGCGGTCTTCGTTGCACCCGTCGATGCCCCGACAGCCACCACCGCGTATGCGTCGCTGCTCCCTCGGTACTCCGCCGCGTCCACGTAGATGGCGCCTTCTTCTCTGGCGTGGAGGTCCACGAGAGCCCTGGCCCTCGCCAACCTCCGCTCCTTGTTATGCTCGGGGTTCACGTTCCTCGGGATCGGGCAGACCCTGAGCTGTCTGTTGATGCTATCCGGTATAGGTACGTCTTTCTGCTGCTCGCCTTCCCTCGGCTCGAGGCCAAGGTCCCGCAGTATCTTTCTTCCGGTTCTCGTTTCAGAGAGACGCTCGAGTTGCGCCATTCTCTGTGCTTCGGCTATTTCGTCCAGCGTGTTGTGGACTCCCAGCGCCATGAATTTTTCGGTGTTCGTGCTCCCGAAGAGGCCGAGTGCCGCCTTATACGCCTTGCGTATGGTGGCGTCTATCTTGTTACGTTCGCTCGGCCTCCAGTTGTGGAAAGCGGCCACGTACGTTATGTGGCTAACTGCGAAGGATTGAACGAGCCTAGTCAGGCTCTCCTCCTTCATCCCCGCTCTTCTGTTGGACACTCTCTTGATGAGTCTCATTGCCGCGGCCGCTTTGGCCACGAGCTTGTTGACCGTTTCACCGTTGACTCGGTTTCGCTGGATGAGCAGCCCGAGCACTCGAATCTTCTCGACCTCCGGTATTACTTGTCCTAACGCTGCCACGTGTACTTGTTTGTCTTGATCAGGTGACACGTTTCACCGCCTAACAAATGTTATCGCACAGTGCGGGACGTGCCTGCATGTATCGGAAGTTTCTGGAATGTTGTCGATGCTTCTATCCACTGTCTGTTGTCGCCGAACCTTGTCTTATCTGGTTTTATCGCGTGACATGAATGGTGTAAAACTTTGTGGAAAACACGCAGGTCCCAGCGATTAGTCTGGAACATTCAACGACTGCTGTATAAAAGCCAACGCGCTTGACCCGCTGATCAGATTTTTGACGATCGCCGAGTGTGTTCGCCGCTACCGTTGTTCTTTGAGTGTAGCCTGTTTTTGAGGGCACAAGTTCGCCCAATAATAGGCTCATTTCGTTAATCACAGTTTTGCTGCCTTCTTAACCGTCACTACCACATGACAATATATACCCACTCCTGCCCAAGGCCTGACACTCAGGCCGGCAATATGTACCAAATAAAATAAATAAATAAAGGCACTGTTGACACCACCACACCTTTCCTGCCCTGACCGATGAATTTTGACACGTCTGCAAGAGAGTAAGTAACCTGAAAGCCACTTGCTAGCAGACAACAATAAATTTGTCCCAGAACATGATCACTCACCTACATTATTAGCCAAAATGCTGCAACAGCTATGAATAATTAAACTTAGAAGTTCTTGGTTGTTTATAAAATGATGACCTGATGGTGCTTTCAGCCTTCACAACCTCTAAGCATGTTAGCTAACCAACTCTTTTAACTCTTAGATGTTTTACATCACAAAGTCCAGCCATTATGCGACATTTATTTCCATGCAAAGTACCACAGTTATGCATCTGATCAATGTTAGCAGCGACCACAAAACTGAGTGCTGTCATCTTCCAGTAGCTGTATTTCAACGTTTAAGCCATTTTATTTCACAACCTTGGCGTTTTTCTTGCCTGGGTTAAATTTACTAGCCCTTGGATGAATATTGCTGGCATTTGGATTAAACATGTTGGCCCTTGGACTAATTTACCTGGCATGCGGCCTATTTCTGCTGTTGCTGACATTACATGCACTGGCACTAGGATTAAATGTATTGTAATTAAATAGTCTGGCACTCAGATTATTTCCGCAGCACTCGGATTAGTGCAGTTGCCGCTTGGATTAAAGTGAACAGGAATGCCTGTAGTCCAGGCATGCCCTGAGCTTCAACAAAACAATGCCTCACCAGAACAGGAATTTGCCTCCCTAGTGCAGTAGTTAGCCACTACCTCACTCAATGCTTTTGAGATTAAAATAACACCACTACGAAATGCCTGAAGCCCCAAGCACAAAGATTAGACAAATCCATGGACATACCTGCTTGCCAATAAACTGTGTAAGAATTCGTAAAATTCATGCTCAGGCAACACGTGTGAGGAAAGGGAGGGGGCACTGAACATATATATATATATATATATATTTTTTTTTTTTTAGTCCCGAGCACGAACCCCTTCTGGGACACATACGCACTTTATTAGTGATGATTTAACTGCAGACGTGGCATGCAAGCATCAGAAACCTTAAAACAGCACTTACTGACAAGCAATGTACTATGTTAAGGTCAGTCACTTTTTTTCAGTTACTGATTTCACCTGCTTCAGGAACTTATCTAAATAAGCTTGCTTGAAAAAATACCCCTCCAATGTCATTTCATGATCAGAAAACCTTTCGGGGTATGGTCAAGGAATCGCAAGCGAAATTCTGCTCGGGTCATGTTTGCAGCAGTGTACAGGCATTCGCATTCAGCACTACAGTTGAGAATTAACAGGATCCCCAGCATTTTTACTGCAATCTTGTGGAACCTTAAGTGCTGACATTGCAAAGCACACAGGAGGTTTTGCTTAGGTGATGTCTTGTGCAATTACAAGAGGTCAGTGCATATACCATCACTGTTTATTTTTTGCATGCATAATTTGCAATCTTGTGCCATCCCTCTCCTCTACAACACGGTTAAAGCATTTTTGGAAAAAGAGCTTATTTTTTGTAAAATTTGACACGAATCATTATAATTTTAGAATGAGCCTGAACAGGTGAACTTTAAGAAAAATCCAAGAGCACAGGCAGGTCTGACCGAACTATCCATCATTCCTGTGGCAGCTGAATGATCACAGTTACAGAGCTCCCTGTTGTAATTTTTGCAAGAAACTCCATGCATCTAAGCCAAGCAGCTTGCAAGCAACGAGTAACCAAGGAAAAGAGGCAAATAAAAGAAATTTAACGTATTTGTCATTAGAAAGGTTATTTAACTGAATAGAGTTTATTGGCACAAAAGCGACTTAGGCTATGCTGTGCCAACCACAGGGTGTTAAAAACAAGTGTAAAAACAGCAAAAGCTGCATTGTTATACAGCTTCTGTAAAAAACCTGTTTCATTAAAAAAAAGGAGCTGAGCAAGTCATTCAGTGACACCAGTGGATTGTCTCCTAAAATTAAAGAAGGGTGTAAAGGTATGTGTAGTCGATACAGTTAGTGCAAAAGGAGTGTGCGTCCAATTCAAGGTCGATATAACACTACTTCAATCAACAGTTCTTGGTGATGACACCACGTCCACTCACCTGGCATGGGTTTAATTAGATGTGGCTTGTTAGTTCTTCAAGAGTCCCATTCATGCTGCCGTGGTAATTGAATACCTCCTACCTAATTTTTCGTTACAGCCCCCCTGCCAACGTGTTCTTGTGTGTTCAAACCACCTGAGTAAAATCCGGCATAATTTTTATATTTCATATGAAGAGTGCGGAACCTTCGTACAATGAGCTCTTGTAGGGTGTCTTTCTTTCTTTAGATGTGTTAGTTCCCAATTGCATAATTGCCTAAAATCATACCATGACACCATTCTATGTGGCTTTTAGCAACTTGGAGAACCTTCATGAGGAATATCATAATTGCAGCAGTATTCTTCATAAAGTTAAAACTTGATCTAATGAAAACGGATCTTTGAATTGCCTGATCTAAAGAAGAAATTTCTATTCCACAAGGTGTACCCATAAGGTTCAATGTTGTCATCAATCCCAAATTCACAAAACTAGCTTGCATTAAGCCCGATTTACCAAAGCTTTTCCAGAAATAAATGAGTAAAAAAGCTGTGATTTCTTCCTAATGCTACCGCAGACGGGAGCATGCGCTCTATCGCTATGGTGTTAAAACCTCTAGACACCCTAGTCACGGCTCTAGCTTTATTTTGACAAAGCTGCATGCCACGCCCATGCACGGAACAATGGACTCTGCAGTCGCTAGCGTTCTTATGCACCAGATGGCGCTGGGGTGGCGGTAGCTGGGCCACCCTGGCAGACTTTTTATGCTCGCAAGTGTGGATTAGCAGCAAATACAATGCCGCTGCACCTTTTGGGTGTAGCTACACTACAAATTTTGATTTTGAAGGATCGAAAAATCCCTTACTCAATTTTCCAAACTTCCCAGTTTAACGAAATAATTTGACAATGGTCCATCACTTCGTTAAATCAAGTTTCAACTGTACCATAAAACAAGCGGCTTAATCATGTTTGGTTTATTTTAATAGTGTAAGAGTGTATAACATATTGGTGACAAGGTTATAGCATATGTGTTGTGGTAATGAATTAGCTCTCAGAACATAAGAAACAGTAAGTAGTGCTCTTCAATGATGCTTGACAGATTCATTGCACTCAACACAAACTCTGAACAGGCAATGTTCTATAGCCCCACTTGCTATTCGCAGTCCAAGATTGTGTACTGGATCAAGACACTGAATATGACTGTCGAGCTGAGCCATACATTACAAAACCATAGTCAGGAATGCTATGCACAACAGATCGGTACACACGCAGTAGATATGTTCAGTCAGATCCCCAGAGCTTGTGCGACAACACTTGGCGAATGTTTAGAGCTTTGTTTGTCCTAATTGTTATTATGTTTATGTGGGCCAAAATGTTTAGTTGTCTAAAGCATAAGCATTCTTTGGTGAGCACCGTAGACCTGTGACAAAATGTCTCGTTTCTGCACAAAAATATGTAATTTGCAAAGTTAAAATAATTTATTGTTATGATAGTGTAAATGTAGATCATTGGTAGCTTTTAAGCAATAAGGAAGAACTTAAAGCAAAAAAAATAAAAGAAGAATACCCATAGAGATACATAGGAATCCTTAAAAAATGCAAGGTAAGGCTTATACTAGGAGTGAGCAAACTGAAATTTTGGGGTGGGTAAACTTGAAATTAGGGGTTGGGTGAAATTAAAGGGCCCCTCAAACGGTCTGGACATATTTTGTATATGCGTAGGGTACAGCTAAAGCTGATTATTCGCACCACAATTTATGTGAAACGACTCATATTAAAAGCACTACAGACAATTACAAGTTACTCTCCTCCATAGTCACACATTTTCTCAACTTGTTCGCTGAGTGATTGGGGCTAAGCTCCGCCTTCACTGGCTCTGCTTCATGATGGCACATCGTGTCGTCGACTTCTGCATCTCTAGGAGCGCGCGTGCAAAGCCTTTCTAAACTCTCCACCAGCTGCTTGGCAGTCGACCCCAAGCGAGAGCTATCGAAGCTTACTTCAATGACGACCCTCAAAGCACCCATGCTGGCATCCTAAAAACCTTCACAAGGCTGTATCAATGGTAAATGGTATTACTGGGGTGGAATGTACTGGTTTGTTCAGCAGTATGTTTGATCATGCCCCATCTGCCAACAAAGCAAGACCCCTCCACAGCCCCCTCCTGGCGCACTACAGCAGCTACAGTGTCCTGGTTGACCATTCAACAACGTAGGCATCGACCTCTATGGCCTGCTCCCCTACAGTGGATGTGGAAAAAGCTGGATTACTGTTGGCGTTGATCACCTGACGCGCTACACCAAGACTGCGCGTGACATTGCGATATTCATTATTCGTAGCTTCATCCTTCGCCACTGTGCTCCATGAGATCTGCTAAGCGATAGGGGCCATGTCTTCTTGTCGGAAACAGTACAATCCTTCCTTCACGAGTGCAAGATCATTCACCGGAAATCGATTGCATATAACCCACAAACGAACGGTCCCATGGAGCAGTTCAACCGACACTCAGCAACATGTTGACAATGTACGTATCATCCGACCACACCAACTGGGACCCCGTACTCCCGTTTGTTACATTCACATATAACACCGCGACACAAGCAACCACTGGTTTTCCCCCCCCCCCCCTTTTTTTGGTACAGACATGAGCCTTCGTGTCTGCTGGATACTATCCTGCCACACTGACCTGACGTCTCTTAAGTACACCACAATTTCAGAAGTCACCTGATATGCTGAAGATTGCCGCCAGCTGGCTCGTTCACCGACCAGCAAGGATCAGGGGCATGAGAAGACAATACGTGACGGTTATCAGGCCACGCCCACCTTTCGTGCCAGTTCCCTTGTTTGGCTATCAATACTGCCTCACACCCTTGGCCTTTCTTCTTAACTACTTGCACACTACCACGGTCCATAGCAGATCATCGATGCCACTGCACCTGTGAACTATACTGTTGAGCCTGTCTGAGAAGAAAAACCAATTTGTCAGACGCTGGTGCCTGGTGTCCACAAATTGTATTTTAACAGAGCCTGCTCAATCTGGCGAGAGCGGGACCAAGTGCCACTGGCGTTCGATTTCACAACTGCCGATTCCACTGCTTGTGCACCGTAAACGTACTAGGCGTGTCATCATCTTTTATGATCGGATCTCTGTGGCACGTGGTAGTGCGCTACAAGCCCATCACACCATCACCGGACTTTCGCTGCCAGGGCCACGAGAAATGTTAGCCGGCTGAAGCCATATTACAAGCCCCTCATCTTGTCTTATCCCTGAGTTGCCAGTATGGCTCAGTTTCACACCCAGGGCCAATGTAACGAAGCAGACGCATCTCATTTTTCAGCAGCAACTCAAAGACGACGACGGCAACCTGTGCTGTGATTGCAAGAGACCTCGGGCTGTTCACTGCTGCTAGACTAATTATCACCTTTAATTAAATCTCATAACAGTTCTTACGTCAATCTTCACATAAGCTGCGCCGAGTGAACTAGGCACAATACTGGTACTAAAGGTATGTATTACATATTTGGTGGGGATTTGTTTGTCATTTCGTCAGTGAGTTATTCACTGAACCTTAATTTTATTTTGTTCTTGGAACACTTAAAGAAGTTGCTTGTCACTCAAGTTCAAGAAATCTTCTGATATCACATCCCTGCTTAGCGATCTGGGTGCTGAAAATGTGACTACGATACCACCAATACTGGTTAGATCAACAAGTTTCTTGCCTTTAGTCTTTGGTTTTGAGTACAAGAAGGAGGTCCCCACTTGACATCTTTGAAGCTTTATAATATTTTCCAATTTCTTCTGGGAGGCATTTTACTACCGAGAGTGCAGATAGATTTCTTATTGGTGTGTTTCCTTCACTGTGCATGACAGGGTAATGTGGAAATGTTTCTCAACTGCTTTAGAAAGTGCATGAAAAAGTTGCTTCGGTGCGCCCTCATTTCAGACGGTGATATGGAAGGGGAGGGGGGATGCATTTGCCATGACATTCTTTCAATATTTGGCAGCGATGGTAGCCAGTTGCCACTAAGCCCAACTAAGCCCAACAAGAGGATGCTACAAGATTCCAAGAATACCTGTAAACACCAGCTGTGCAACGCTGCTACATCCTAACATGTATCCAAGACTGGATATATTGCTCACGGTTAACCCTTGCTGCCTGGAAAACCAGAAGTAAAAGGAAGTGAGTACAAGACAGGAAAGATTGAATGTCAGAGAGAAAAATGAAGCTTGGAGAGAAGGACAGGAAAAGGCAACTACCGCTTTTCAGCCAGTTGGGTCATTCTGGGGGTGCCATCTACGTGAAGCGGAGGCCAAAGAGGTGTGTTGGTTCCACCAAGAGGCCATAAAGGTCAAAACACCTGACATTGGCTCAACCCCCAGGATCCTCTTTTACCTGGACATGGCTAAGCCACACACAGCTAGAGGCAGGAGGGTTCAACCCCCATGTGCTGAGGCCCGTGGTGTCGCAACACACCAAACGCCTGCTGACACAGATGCCCCTGAGGGAGCATTAGAAAGGAAGAGCAAAGAGAAACAAACTTGCCTTTTCTTTTCACACAATACTGCATTTGCTGCTCGGCACCATCTATGTCGTCCAGTCCAAAGACTTGCGTGCCTTGAGACACCAACTCCACAGTGCACTGCAACAGCTTGGACATGACTTTGATGGCGCAACATGTAGACTTGAAAGCCACTTTGACGTTGCATTGCGTAGCAACTACACCTGGACCTAAAGCCTCCACTTCTTCCTGCCTACCTGGAATGTAAAAAAAGAGGAAAGAAAATTAATAAGCAATACCACGTTAACTCGAACTCCCATATCTAAAAAAATCGACTAAGTCGAAATTTCCCACGGCACACAACCATTTCTTATATGTGCCATGTATTTATTGCCCTTTATCTCAAAGTATTTTTGGCCCAAATTGTAGATATCTCGAAATCTTGACTGAGAGGTGAGTGAGTGAGTGAGTGAGTGAAAACATTATTGAGCTCTAGTAATTGTGTTCTTCTGCGGCTGGGGCGGATTCTTCAGGGGAGTCATCCTCCTTGTGTCTTTCCTGGAGGTCTTATGTCGAAAGTTTTTCCGGCTTTTACTACTTCAAGTTAACGAGGTATTACTGTAGTTCCTTTTGGAATCAAAAGTATGTTGGCTAACACAAAATCTGTGATTGTAGAAGCCTCACCTCAGGCTAATTTAACGCTAAAACCAATTATGCGCTTCAAGCGTAATTGCTCTTTGCTGTTCTTGTTCAGCAACCATTTGCAAGTACAGAACACGCAATAGTGTGGCACATTTTTTTAACAGAAAGCAAATCACTCAATGTATGCGTGTAGTACTCCAACACTATACATGTAGAGACTATCACACACAGTACACATCAAACTAGACTCATCCTCGCAAAGTGCTACTCAAAGTATTTGTTTGCATTTGTAAATCACATGGTCCAGTTTCACTGCTGTCTCAAATTCTGTATCAATATACTGATAAACCACTAGTATTAAGGGGAGATCAAATCAATCAATCAATAAAAAGGGAATTTTATTACACAATAATATGAAAAGTGCGTATGAAGGTATTTGGTCCCATAGGCTAAAGCGGCTAGTGACGGGTCCAATACAAAAGATGTATTGCAATATTTTGCAGTCTTATACAAACAAAATAACGAAAGTATCATACATAGGCAGTAAATACTATATATAATCACAGAACTGCGCTAAAAACTAACAAAACAAAAACAAAACTTAAGAATGTGCTTGACAACAAGTGGCATTTGCATGTAATGTCAAATTTTCTTGCAAGTTTTATTTCAAGAGGCAAGTTGTTCCACAGCTTAACACCATAGAATTGAATTAATCTTTTGCCGTACACATACGAACATAAAGGGAGATTAAGATTACCACTGGGTGCATGCCGTGTGTTTAACGACGGAAATGTGAAAATGGCAAGCGGCAAAGGTGCGTTAGTGTTTATTATTCTATTTACTAAACAGAAAATCTTGTCTCGTACATCAGTAAACAGCAGTATACGCAGCCTCTCAAATAGAGGATTAGAGGGATGACACACCAAAGAGAAAGTAATCGCACGAACAGCTCGTTTTTGTAATTGGAATAACGGAGTAAGGTATGTTATGTACGTTTGGCCCCACAACTGGCAACATAGCTAAGGTGGCAGTGAAATAGGCTAAAATATAATATTCGTAGCAATGTCAAATCAAAGTATTAACGTGCTTGTATGAGAATGTAACAGTTGAATGACAACTTTTTGCAAACGGTATTGATTTGGTCTCACCAGTTAAGGTTACTGTCAAATATAATGCCTAGATACTTAATAGTTGGAACACATTCAATGGTTCGATTGTTTAATGATATGCTAATTGAAACATAGTTCACTTTTCATTCGTGAACGGAAAATAACGTATTTTGTTTTATCGGCATTTAGTAATAGTTGATTTTCACGAAACCACATTGAAACAGCTAGTAGTTCATTGGATACAGTATATTGTAAGGTTTCAAGTGAACTACCTGTGAACAAAATTACAATATCGTCCGCATACATCAATGTTTTAGATGATTGTAGAATTCACGGGAAATCATTAACCTATAGAGCAAATAAAATGGGACCCAATACGGATCCCTTGCGGTACACCACATATGACATTCCTAGATTCGGACAAAAAACCATCAATTAGTACTTTCTGCTTTCGCAATGTGAGATAACTGGAAAAGAAGTCATGAGTGCCATCGATAATACCATAGCACTTCAGTTTTTTCAGTAGTGCCGAAGGACAAAAGGTATCAAACACCTTTTTTATGTCAATAAAAATTCCAATAATCTTTTGATGCTTGAGGGAAGAGTTCAGTATTTGAGATAAAGTAAGCACCGCTGTTGATATGGATTTCCCTGGGACGAAACCATGTTGTTCCGGGCAAATTATGTTATTCTTGCTAAGGAGGTCTTTCAGCTGTTGAGCGATTAATTTTTCAAAGATATTGTTTACTATACTCAATACGGATATTAGTCTGTAGCTGCTCGGAATATTATGGTTGCCCGTTTTGTATATTGGTACAACTTTGGCCATTCTGAATTTATTTATTTATTTATTTATTTTACCCTCAGGGCAAAGCATTACAGAGGGGAGTGGGTAATACATAACACTGAAAATACAAGCAACAGCAGAGAACAATTACCAAGACATAGGTAAGTTAGAATAAGTTATCAACACAATATATCATTCAATAGAAGCGGTAACAGCAGTCCGAAACAATACAGGGTCAGGAATTGTGGCAATTGAGGAAGGAAGGTGGTTCCAGTCATATGACGTGCGAGGAATACAGGAATCCAAGAATGTTTTAGTTTTGCATGTAGAAATGCCTACCTTATGTATGTGATCTGTGCGGCGTGAAACATATGAAGGGCGAAGAAGTAACTCGTAGCCAATGGACTCATGATGAAATATTTTGTGAAAAAGGCACAGGCGTGCAATTTTGCGTCGTGATGCAAGTGAAGTTAGGCCCAGGGTAGTCTTCATAGTGGTTACGCTTGATGTACGCCGAAAGTCAGAAAGAATAAACCGCGCTGATTTGTGTTGTAACATCTCCAGTTGGTCGATCAAACTCTTAACACCAGGGTCCCAGATTGATGAAGCATATTCCAGTTGTGAACGTACGAGTGTGGTATAGAGTAGAAGTTTGATGCTAGTTGGGGCTGCGTGAAAGTTCCGTTTCAGATATCCGAGCATGCGATTAGCCTTGTTAGTGATGTGCTAGGAATTGCTAGGAATATGGATAGGAATTCGCATTTAATGAATGACAAAGTGAATAGATGACAAAGTGGAGCACTCAAAACATCTGGATTGTCTTTTAGTACCCTAGCTTGTATACCATCTATTCCTGTGGCTTTGTTCAACTGTACATTTTTATAGCAGACGTCACCAGCTCTTGTTACGGCCTGAAAGCTAAATCTGTTTTCACTTTTTTCGATGTAAGTGGTGGGCCGTGCAGTACTAAATTGTTTCGTAATGTTTTCGCCAATCGTGGCAAAGTAATAATTAAATCATTTGTAAGGCTATTTGTGACGTCAGGGAGAAGTTTCTTTTTGTTATCGAGCCCCGACACTTCTCTGACTATTTGCCATGTTTGTTTTGTGTCGCAACGGGCAACGAGACGTGCATAATATGCCTTTTTAGATTTACGCAATAGCTCAACTGACTGATTTCTGAAGTACTTAAACAGAACCTTGTAATATTCATTTGTTTTGTTTAACTTCAGCTTATTGTAATGGTAATCTTATTTCTTCACTAGTGCTATAATAGGCTGTGTTATCCAAGGACATATGGCGTGATCATACCTACGTCGGGTGCACGTATACGATGACTGCTTTATTGCATTCATGATACTGCAATTAATGTTATCACATTCTACTTGCACGTCATCATTATACAGCGTTTCGAACATAGTGTGTTGCAAGACGGTGCATACTTGCAAATAATGCGTGTGTGATATCTCGGGAGCAACTTTTCTGTTTCATGAGTAAGATGTAGGTAAATACGAATGTGGCATGAAAAAAAGTCGGGTGGTGATCAGCCATTACAAAATCATAAACACTAGCTTCTACATTAGTATCAAGACTGCACAGCATGTGATCAATTATGTGTCGGAATTTTCAGAGAAACATGTTTGTTCGCTTATAACATTTCTAAGATTAAATGATTGTAGGAGGAACAAGTAGTCATGGCACTGATCCTTTAGCAGATCTATTTTGAAGTCATCACTGATTATTACCACGGAATGCCAGGTTACACATTGAATCAGCATACTTTCCTTGACGGATATGAAACTTGGGGGGCGATAACTACACCAGCTATGACACTGCATTCAATTGTCGCAAATAGTGTTTGCGCAGATTGTTGAGTGCTCGAGATATCATTTAGATGCTGAGAACTGAGCTCGTTCCTGATAAACATGGCTACTCCACCGCCACGTGTCACATGTGCTCTCGGCTGCGACAACATCACATATCCAGGTATATTTGCGTACTCATCTTCCTTTAGCCATGTTTCTGTTATTGCAATTATATAGTATTGAAATGAATGTTGCGACAGATTAGTAGCTGGTCGAAATTTTTCTTTATGCTGTGGATATTGCAATGAAAAATTGATATGTTTTTATGTTTGTGCCACACCCTTTCAACCTCTGCGTTATTAATCATCTCGATTGTTTACTGTACTCTAGCGAGGTCCTCTGCGCATGTCAGATGCAGAACCGTCGAATTTTCTGTCTTGCGCATTAACACTTTGCCATTTGACACCCAGGTGAACTTCCAATTTTTTTCATGTTTTGCATTCAATGCTTTTGCCAAAAGTATCTTATTTGCTGTACAAAGGTGTTCATTCATGAACACTGGCGAACTATCCTTGAATCCCAAGGTGGACGTGTTCAGCCTCTGCTTTTTTTGCCGCTCTCAGAACCCAGTCCCTCACTTTGCGAGAGTGGAATTTTACTATGATGTTGGGTTTCTCTTTGTCCTTCAATGGGACTCGATGAATTACTTCGATGTCAGACTTGTCAATCTCACAGCCAATGCAAGTTGAAATTGCTTTCATTGTCAAAGTTAGATCTTTGTGTCGGGCTAAAGGCATTCCTTTTATTTCCAGGTTGCTCTTACGAATATATTGCTGCATGTCAGTTAACTCTTTCTTAATGTCTCCAAGTTCCTTTGCAAGATGCAAGTTGTTGCTTTTTATTTCCCTATTGTCGTCTTTAACTTTGGTATATATCGCTCTTTAGTGTTTGCATTTCTGCTTGAAGTGCCTCAAAGCTTTCATTGATGAAGTTCATTGCTTGTTTTACAGGGTCCAGCTCAGTTTTTATCAAGCTCATTAGGTCGTGTTTCAGTTCATCATATTTGTCATCAAGTCTACTAGTCAAGTCTACCAAAGCCTTGGCAAGTTCTTTAACCGTCATAGGAGCCTTTTCACTCATATTGCGCACACAGTAGGGAGCAGTCCGGCAGCCTAAGTAATGATTACTTAAGTAACAATATAAATAGAATGTACCTGCACAAAATAAGTACTTCGTTAAAAGGCCATTCGATTGTTGTGGCTGCCTGGACTGCTCCTGTGTGATACTGCCCTCAGTTAAGGAACCTTTTAAGTACCCGACTGGTGACGTCAGGGCTTATGAGGATGCGCAGAAGCATTTGTTGGTCCAGCGGGTTCTCTCCAATGGAAAGTTGGATGGTTCCCCTGTCGCTGCGTGACCTGGCAGAGTGACTAGGCATAGGCACTCGATGTAAAACGGCGACGGGCGCTCCGGCTGGTGACGTCAGGGCTCATGAGGATGCGCAGAAGCATTTGTTGGTCCAGCGGGTTCTTTCAAATGGTCAATTGGATGGTTCGCCTGTCACTGCGTGACCTGGCAGAGTGACTAGACGTAGGCGCTCAATGTAAAATGGCGACGGGCGCTCCAGCTGGTGACGCCAGGGCTCATGAGGATGCGCAGAAGCATTTGTTGGTCCAGCGGGTTCTCTCCAATGGTCAGTTGGATGGTTCCCCTGTTGCTGCGTGACCTGGCAGAGTGACTAGGCATAGGCGCTCAATGTAAAATGGCGACAGGCGCTCTGCACAAAATAAGTACTTCGTTAAAAGGCCGTTCGATCGTTGTGGCTGCCTAGACTGCTCCTGTGTGCTTTTCGTTTTTGTTCGATGTTACTTGAAAAAAAAAAAAAGTTTTATTATTTGTAATAGAGGTTTGAAAATTTAGCCAGTAGGAGAGTTCAAGCAGATTTCGTCTATGATTTTTGTCTAGCTACTACATTTCTTGAGTTATGTCCTACACAACGGCAAAATAGAGCAATCTTTCTGAGCACTTTCTTGTGTATTAAATTTTCACAAAAAGCATCATGCTGTAGTGTATTTAGCTCTTTGTGGACTGCAAAGTGTCTATATGTATCCAAACAGCATGTAGAATTAGTGGAACTATGCAAAAAAAAAAGGATTAGTACACTTCAACAAGTCTTTCTCACAATCTGTGTTTTTACAAAGTACACACCAAGACCTTTCTTTCATTTCACCGACTCTGGGAAGTAGAGCATCCCAAAGGGCGCATGAAAATTGCACACGGTGTGCTTTCTTCATATAGCTTAATACTTTTTGAAAGCATTCAATAGTAGTTTATTGTTTCTGCACCAATTTAACAGTGAAAAGGCGTCTTTTTGGAGTTCAATGCAGTCGTGAACACTGCTGAGAGTCATCCATAACCTTAAGTCATCAGCATATAGAGAGAAATAAAGAGTGTTGAATTGCGGAGGAAATGTTATGAACAGTAGAAAGAGAAGAGGACCACGAACAGATCCTTGAAAGACTCTGCTACTGACCTCGTGCCTAACAGAACTCTGTCTATCAATGACAACGAAGCACAATCTATTGCTTAAGTAATTTGATGCCAGGGCAGTGATGGACGATGGTATGTCCATTTGCGTGAGTTTTGTAAAGAGGAGTTCATGGCAAACATGCTTTACTTGGGTCTAAGTAGAGAGCACCTAATTTGCCCCTACTACGTACCACACTGGAAGCATGGGTCATAAATGTGGCCAAGTTTGTTGTGGAGCACACCGTGATACACAGCCATCCTGTTCATCTATTAAAATGTTCTTAGCACTAACAAAAAGCAGGGATGTAATACAGATTCAAATACTTCTGACGCAGGGCAGAGTATAGATATAGGCCAGTAGTTAGTAACTGCACTTCTAGAAGCCAGCTTGTCTATGGGCACTACCTGTGCTACCTTTCAAGCACCAGGGAACATACTAGACTTTACGAAACTATTAAAGATGGTTGTGAGAACACTGACAAGTATGCTTTTATGCATCTTAAGCAGTGCGGGAGGGATACCATCAGTGCAACAAGCAAAGGTGTGAGGCACTTCATACACTCGAAAACAAGGTCTTCATTGACTAATAGCATACCCACCATACCAGAGTGAGAAGGAAGGTTACTTGAGGTAGAAGCATTTTCTAAGCCATATAATGAACACAAATGTTCTGCAAAGTCATCAGCAGTGTTCAAGAAAACATCACCATTTTCACCAAGACGTACATCTTCAGCAGTCTTTTTAGACGAGAGAGAGCATGTAGCTCCAAAAATATTTTGACTTGCATGTCATGCTGGCTTCAACACGTTCAATGTGGTCAGAGTGAACATTGTTATAATAGTAATAATAATAATAATAATAATAATAATAATAATCCTAGTGGGAACCTGGAACTCTAGACAGCTCACAAGGCTAAACAAGAAGGCTGAGGCCCATACACTACAATGTCTGATAGCCAGCCATCTAGAGAATTTGCAGGGTGCAGAAGACACACATGCACACACTTGCTCACTTGCAGAACATGTGACACACAAACAGGCCAAGAACTGGGCAGTCGACAGCTACACAACGTGCAGATTTAGTGTTCCCAGTGGTGTAAGATGGAGTGCACTAAGTGCACCAATTTAGTCTGGTCGCAAGGAATGGGGAGTCTGAATGGCCATGGAGGTGAAGAGAAAGCTCTGTATGCCAGATATAAAATGCAGTTGCGGTGTCGGGCCATGCGTACATGATGTGGCTCAGGATGTGCTGACCACTTGTTCAGAAAGACTAAAGAAAGATGAGTGCTGTCCAGAGAACCGTCAAGCATCCTGCAGAGTAGATGGGCTCGTGCAACATCATGCCAGTATTGCAAGGTGTGCCACTTGAGGGCTTTGAGGCAATCCTCGTAGGCTGGCATGAGCTTGAAATGACCGAAAAGATGGGAGTAGAGGATGCCTGTTGGCTGGCGCTGAACCCCCCAAGTTTGTCAGCAAGGCGAGTTTGGTACTGGGACTATACCGATGACCAGTACTCAAACTGTGGCAGAATGGGAGAAGTGTAGAGTGCTTTGAAAACTTCAGGTTCACAGGGAAGAGAGATATGGGACACAAACCCCAGAATGTGACGAGCCTTCAATAGAGTGCTGGTGACATGTGTGAAAAAGTCTCCGCACAGAAGAGCTGAATGTTACATCCAGAATCAGAAGAGTTTGAACAGTGTTTATAGGGGTGCCTCCAAAGAACTAGGCTGAGCATAGAGTTTCATATTAGTAGAACTAGAGGGAAATCTGGTGCTGCGATCGTTCAACCATCATAGGAATGATAGGAAGTACAGGCTACTGATTGGCATTCTGTTGACTGGCTAACCAGTCTACAAGTATTTTTTGGCAGTTTTGGTTTCGTTCCAAGAGCAAATGCTATAATCTGCAGTGGGACAGTGCAACGCAAAGCTCTCTGCCTTTGTTCTGTTGCTCGAAGTGGCGATAGCACGCTGGGCCAGCAGCTGGGACGATGTTTATGTCGCGGTGTGGTGTCGAAGCCCTGGTGAGAAAGCGACGGCACAGTAAACGTTGAAAGAACATGTTTTGATCGTTTGGACCTTGCTTCGTGAAGTGTGTTAGGTTGGCACTGTAGCATTACGTGCTTTATGAAACTTCAGAATAGGAAAAAGAAGGCACTACTGATACAAGACATGGACATTTGTACTTCTAGTGGCTTGACAATCAAATTTTATTGAAGGCTTCATTATGTAATGCTTGTTTACGTGCTCATTGAAATGTGCGTTTTTGGATTTGGAGAACACATACTTACTTGTGGTAGGAAAGGTTGCTGCTTCCTGGCTGTAGCCTAGTGTTGAAAAATGGGTAAGTGCAAACCCACACCATAGCGCTTCAGAAGCGATACGTCAACATAAAATAAAATGAAGCATACTTGTAGGAGGCCTCAAGCATCCCTGTTAGCAGTGCAGCAGATGTGCTTAAAAGTACTTAAGACATTCAGCAATCATGACAGCTGATGCAGCCTTTTGAAAGAGCAAGAGAGTTTGCAAGTGCCTGTCATCTGCGAGAAAAGTCTCGCGTTTGCAGCGAGCAGGTGTCGTAGCCGTCGACACTTGTAGCATTTCTCTCAAGGGCGCAGCACTTTCTCACAATGCAACATTTTTATTTCCATAAATACTTGAGTATATTTATATAAGTACATGCACGGTTGTTATTGCTGTTGTAAAAATAAATAATTATTCTCTGGCGTTAAATCGGGAACAGAATCGCACAAGAATGCATATCCTGGTGTGCCCTGTTGATAAACCATAGTAAATCGTCCTTCAATATCAAAGTCATACAAAGTTTATGTAGCGTATTGTACATTATATAAGATACTGCAGAAAGAAAATTAGATTTTACGTCGTAATATTTGAGTATAGCTTCGTTCACTGCACCGCAAGCAAATGCCTCTAGCCTAAAGATCGAAGTCAATCCAAAGCCTGTACTTCCCGTCATTCCCATGTAGGTTGAGGCAACGCTCATGAGACTCTAGCGCCACATTTCCCTCTAGGGTATTTATTTAGAAACTCTATGAGGCTGGGCATGCTGCAGTTTTGTTGTGGGTGATGTGCATGGCAGCACTTTTTTTAGTGCTAATGTGAAGTTTGTTATTGCAGGCCCAGTCAATCACCATCAGAAAACGTTCTTGAAGGTGAGCAGAGGAGGCTGGGGAAGGAATTGGAGGTACAATCATGGTGCTGTTGGCATTCTGGACAAGCAGGCTGTCAGCTTGAATCGGCATATCATTCACATTAAGAAAAAAAATTTAGCAGAGACACTTAAAGTGACCCTGAAACAACGCTAACATTCCAACTATTACGAACATCATTTGTTCGCCATAAAGGTGGAAAAATTATCGATGACGCGCCCTGGGCAGCCAATCGGATAGCTCGCTCACATGACGTCAATTGGGTGATTTACATCATATGGGTAGGGGTGGATGAAAATTCCGCCAAGCAGTGTGCTGCGATCGAGAGCGATGTACATTTTTAAAACCTTATAATAAATTACACGGCACTTAGATGCGTCAATTAATGATCAGAAGGACCTACTCTAACTACTCAGTATGTTTGTAGAAAAGAACATTATTGTAATTAATTTAGTTACTTTTTCGGATACTTTTGAGGCACGCTCACTGCGCCTGGCATGTAATGCAGTAAGCGAAACGCAGCTCGGCCGTGTGACACAGTTTCGCGTGTACAGAACCTTACTGGGACAAGTTCGTGATGCTTTCTCTGATCCCCACCATTATAGTGACTAATTTCGTTACTTTTTGGGGTACCTTTGAAGCACACTCGCTGTGCCTGTCATGAAGCAGCGAAAAGCAACTTGGCCATGGTGACAAAGTTAGTTTGGCACGTACTGAATCTTAGTGGGACAAGCTTGCGACACTTCTTATGACCCTGCAGCAACATATACCTTCTTTCGGTACTCACGCTTGTGGAAAATGCAAAGAGCGATTTCCAAGAGTGGTAACACGGGAGTATGTTGCTTGCACCGGCAGAACACGCAAATGATAACGCCAAGGCGCTCTAACACTACGAACTTGTAACTCGAAAATTCTGTCTTCTGAACAACCGAAAACAGGCTTTATACCCAAGCATTTGTCTTGAGTTCGAGTAGAAGGAATTCTGCGAGCATCTAGAATGGCCTGGTTAAGAGCCTGTGTTGTGGCCACCTCTGTGTATAATAGCGTACTATCGCATCGGTTGAAGCCAAGTTCTTTTAGAAATGCACAGTCGCCTGTGTATTGGTGCAGGAAATACCCGAGAATGGGGGAATGCTAGGAAATCTGATGTTTTCATGATATGTATGGTATTGCCTGGGATGAGTTGGGTATTTTCTATGCCACGCATGTAAAAGCAAACTGCTTTTGTTTGTAATGCCACCTGTTCACAACTTCCACACGCTTCGCCTCTACACGCATTATCTCTATAAGGTGTAACTAAAATGACACATGCTTGTAATTGACTTTTTTCAGCTGACATCCAGTGGGGCTTCGCATGGGAACTATTGCTGCTTACCTAGTGCCACAACAAAAAGCCCTGAACGAGCATTTACATAGAGCAAAATAAACATTTCATTTCACACTGTGTCTTATGTCTTCTATATGAAATTGCACATGGCACATATTTGATGGAGGCTTGTAAAGATCATTTGCAATCATTAATAATTCCACACCAAGACTGCACGTGGTTGAGCAGTAGAAGCAAAAAAAAAATGCTGCGCTGATCAGCGCAGCTGGCGTCAGGCGTTCCAGCTAGGGTTCAAAACGCGCGCCCAAGAGTGAAAGTGTTGTTCAGGTATTAATTTCGGCAGCTTGGTGCTCTGCAGTCAATTCAGCCGCTGGGCTGTATGGGAGTGTCCGCTCTTGTTGAATCCTTTCTCTATGGTATGACTTTTAGGTGGCGAGCGAATGCAACAGCCATCTCCATTGCGACGCTTGTCGCCGTCGTGGGCAAAACCTCTTGCATGAGGTTTATACTTTAACCTGTTCACGATCAACACTTTTGACGCGAAGGCACATGCTCACACATGCCAACCTATGCCAGTGGTTCGCCTTAAGGCAAACAGCAAGAAAAGCATCCAGGGGAAGCCTCTGCTTTTCTGGTTCGCATCATACGTCTAACAGTTCATGCAACAAATTCTACATTTTATTTGGTGCTACTCAAATGTGGGCACTCGAAAAGACAGTAAAGGACAGCAGACTTCGTCTACACTGCAAAATCATTGCCCAATTGCTCCGTCGAAGCTGTTTCTTGCAAGCAGTTGCATTAAGTTGCCTACGATTAAACTACACACTTTAAAATATTTCTCACATGACTCACCCATTTGAAAATTATCTGCATACAACACTTCCTTGAACAATTCAGAAAGGTTGAACAAAGGCTGCACTTCACTTACACTTCTAATTTCCCATGCATATCAACCATAACGTTCCCCCCATTTTCACCAAATTTTATTTTATTGACTCAGTTTTTTTCCAGCACAGCTAGCCAAATTCGTGGTTCGGAAGTAAATTTTGCAACCATGAATGCACATCAACTCCCCCAACTTTAAGTACTTGAGAGCTAGTAATTTCTATGCTGTTCTCAAAACACGCTTATAACTTTATGGAGCGCCTGCATAAAAAATAACTCTAAAGGCTCTAGTTAACCCACACACATTGAAGAGATTTTTCTCAATACCCATATTTAACAGGCACTCTTCAAGCTTTACCAACGAATCACTCATAAGATTACCCAAGAAGAAAGGGGGTTAACCGAGGGGCCCAATTTTTATTAATCATTTCATAAAAAGCCAACAGACACCATGGACAACACAGGGAAATTACTTGTACTTCCTAATTGAAATAAATAAATTACATTAATGGAATTGAAAGTGGATGAAAAAACAACTTGCCGCAGGTGAGGAATGATCCCACGTCTTCGCATTACGTGTGATGCTCTACCAATTGAGCTACCACGGCGGCGTCTTTCCATCCACTTTCTGGGGTATTTATGTGTTGCTACTAGAACTAACCCTGGGAGTGTTAGCCAGCACCACCACTCGCAAACCTTGACGGCGGATGGGCAACCTCCTTTCTGCCGCAGGCATTTCTTTATTTCAATTAGTAAGTACAATTTCCCCTGTGTTGTTCATGGTGTCTGTTTGTTGCCTTCTTATGTCATAAGATTACCCGTATTTCCATAAAATGTGAACTTTGTGGCATATGGAGTTCTTTGAAGACATTGGGTAAGCTTTTTACACAGTTCATAAAATACGCTTGCAAAGCTCTGGAACACCTGTATTAGTCATTTGCGGCAAAGGCTATATTAACCAACATACTTCAAACCTTATGCACTCATCACACAGTACACGGCCCTTGGTCTCGCCAAATATAAAATTGATGCCACCTTTTCACATAAGCATTTCACATAACAGATCTAAAGAAGCAGAAAACGAGGGTGTAGCTTTCATTTAGCCTCTAATTAAACCAGACACTTCCAAGATTTCCCTGCGCATCACCCAAAATAAGCCCCACATTTCTTCTAAAATAAACTCGGTGAATGATCAAATTTTTGGGAGGACACTGAAAACAGGCATATAATAGAGTGTCCCAGCTAAAGTTAGCCAAGCTCTTAAATATAAAATAGAGAATATACAGGATGCAACCAATCGTATTCTTTCAGCAGTGATGTACCGCACCAGGAGGATTTTTGCATCATTGAACAGGTGATAATTAGATGAGATTAATTAATGAACTTTAAATTAATGAATAGAGGGTGTGAATTTTGATAGAAAGGTAATAATTGTTTTAAAACACCCGATTTAGTTGTTTTCGTGTGCTATGTCTTGTGTAATTATTTTTTCCGTGTTACAGAGAAAACGCAAAATCTGGAAATAGCCACATGATCCTGTGTCCTTATGCCCTGATGGGAGAACGAGGCAATAGACAGTTTTAGTAAAGCGTACGCTACACCATTGCGTACGTTAAAAAATAGCGGATCGTCACTGCGCATGCGCTGAACGCTAAACGAAATAGTGGGTATAGCGGGCGTACGCAACGCAAACGAGTTAGCGTTAGCGTTTTTGCGGGGTTTGCGGGAAACATGGCAGTGGTCCCGGCTGCCCGCTTCGAATTGAATTTGGCGTTGCTTTTGTAAAATGCACTTCGTTCGTAGTAATCACTGTGTAAACAGCTTTCGCTTAGCCTCAGGCTGCTTCGATGACAGAGTATTATGGATAACCTCGTGGTGTTTTCGTTTCGAACGAGTCGAAGCCTAACGAAAGAAACATTCGAGATGTCCGCGCCACCTGTCGCTAAAGGCATGAAATAGCCGCAACGACGGCATATGGCCTATGAGATCCAAAGATATCGCCGGCCAACTAAAATTGTAGAAAATGTGCGCTGCTTAGCGTACGTTATATTATAGCGTATAGCGTACTTTATAGTTGCGGACGCTAAACTAAAACTGTCTAATGAGAACCGAGGAATGCAATGAACATTTCCTCCAGAAATGCAAAGTCGCGCAGCATCGACAGACAGTGAACAGTGGCTTCAAGTTCAAGCACTTACTCGGACATATATCATCTGGCGATGAGACAGCTATGGAACAGGACCATATCATTCACAGGTGCAAACAAGTACAGCCCATTTCAAGGCTGTTTAGAGCGCGGGAGCAATGCGCTTCTGAGACCTTTGGTGCTGCATGCCTCAAGAAACAAATTAAATAGTTGCTTCTGAGCATGCGCTGCCCGGACTACAAGGCATCACTCTATGTGGTCATAGCCTTGTGCCTTGCGCATCTCCCCCCTTCTGATGACTTAGCCCGCTGATGGGTCGTGTGATTACCCTAATAAAGAGCCATGCTATAAAGAACCATTCCTGTTGCTATGCCTTCACAGCGTGGTGGCTCCCCCTATCAGCAGACAGATTTATCTGCAAGGGGAGCTTCACAATGTAAAAAGCTACGACCGCGAGTGACGATTCCCTGTCCACCTGGCAGCACATGCCGAGAAGAAACTATTTGATCTTCTTAAATTAGGCAGTGCCAATGGTCTCGAAAGCATATCACTTGCGTGCTCTAGCCAGCCATGAAAGTGGCTGACAAACATGAATACTTTGTTTAGCGCAAAACAACAGACACAAGAAAGACGACAGGGAAAAGCACCTCGTCCTGTCATCTTTCTTGTGTCTATTGTATTGCGCTAAGCTAAGTATTCATGGATTCGCACCAACTAGCCCACCAACACATTGCGCTGACAAACACTTTGTGGAGAAAGAGTTCTGTGCAGTGCACGTGATAGGCCTTGTTTCTGTTGTATGTGCCTGCGGTGCTGGAATGCCTCAAGTTTATACCAAACTCGGCATTTTCCAATGAAGATTTGTCCAAATTTGTAACGTGCTCTACATTAGCAAATAGTCTTTAAACATGAACAGTGTTCATCACAAACATCAAAGAAGGTTTGGCTTGCTTTCTGCACAGATTCCACAAATTTTTCTCAGGCCCATGCACTGTGATTGGTTACCACTGACCTGATAATGGTAACTGCTGATGATCTTACATCTCAAAGACACAGTTCGCTTATGAAAAGTGCTGCAGTGAAGACCTCCTGATCACTTTGAAACCCACACTGTTCCTTCAACATGCACCAATATCAGAGTTCATGAATATTTGTGCATGTCATCCGCATTGGAATGCAGCTGCTCTGATTATGTCTCAGAGTGGAAACATTTACCTCTAGCAGAGTTCCTAGTTGAGTGTTAATGCTTGACGGGCATAACACAATGTGAAATTTAGCATGCAAATGTTCCTTTCGTGCTGCGCTTATAAGGTTGTCGTTGCAATGTTGCAAAACAGGTGGAAAGAGCGAAAGAACGACGACACACACACATTCTTCTGTGTAGTGTCGTTCTTGCGCTGCTTTCACCCTTTTCAATCATGCTTAACCAACTAGCCCAGCGTTGCACACTTCTGCAATTCTTTATCAATGTGTATAACAACTTGCAAGACCGCTTGCCTAGGAAGCTTGACAAGTGGTTTGCATATTGCAGAATCTTTGACAGTAGTTTAAGCCATACATAACGAGCATCACTGTTTATGTGTGTCGTTCATACGCGTCATGCAAACAGGAACGATAATGAGTCAGTGCCGAAGCAGTAGTAAGTTGCACGCACACCAGGCGTACTTATTCAACAAACCCTGCGCGGATGCAGCGACAACGATGTTGGCCTCGGCGATGCGGCGGAGTTGCTCCCGACTCGGGTACAGCGTGGGCACCGCGCCGGTCCTGGCACTCAGAAACTTGCCCCCGATTCGCCTGAGCCAGTTGGACGTAAAATGAAGCGTGCAGACGAAGCCGGTGTGGCTATCGGGCTCCCAGTAGGCGTTGTCGGGGCATCCGCGCACGAAGTCGATCCAGGCATAGTACAGCTCCGGGTGGGTTCTCAGGTCTGGCAGCGGGAGAAGCACGGCGTTCGCTGCGCTCCGCAGGCCGCACACGGCGCAGCGCGGCGCTTTCATGTTTTCCTCCAGCATATCGGTGCTGGCGGCCACTTGGGCTGTCACAGTTCCGCACCCGCACGGCAAAACGCTGAAAGGTGTAAAGCACCAACGCAGGGTCGCGCCTTTCTGCGTTTTCGCAGAATGTGCCTAAAAGACAAGACGCTGTCAGTCGCGGGCGAGCTGTCACTTGGCCACAAAGACCATGCACGCACTTCAAGGCCGGCGGATAAGCGTTGTTTGTCACTGCACACAAACTAGCACAAAAACAACTCCAACTTGTGGCAATGCTGCTGCTGAAACGACGAAAATCGGTGCAGTTGCTCCAACTTGTGGCAATGCTGCTGCTGAAACGACGAAAATCGGTGCAGTTGCACGCGTCGCGTTGTGATTTGGGAGCGCTTCTTCGCAGGAAGGTCATAGAATAAAACACCAACGGGAGGTTCGTACTGTGTCATCGCCTTCTGTAATGGCAGAGTGTACTAGAATACGGTACAGTGGAAGAAGCATGCCTTGCAGGAAGGCGCGCCACAGAACACCTATACAAACTTATAGCGTCCTCGATCACCTTGCCCCGGGGTTGCCCCGAAACCAGAATGGTGCGCCTTGCACCGCCGTGGTGGCGCACTGCGGAGGGTCAACATCGAGGACAAAACTGCACCCATTGCAGGGTGCTTGCATGCAGCGCTACTTTGCCCCTGGCGCGCAAGACGTGCGCGAAAACGCGCGCGCGCACATTTTGTTGTTTGCAGGTGCTGAGCATCTGCGGCAAGCGCTCGAACCTCGACAAACTGCGTGCTCCGACATACCTGGTTGCAAGCAAACACCAATACATTTTATCATTAATCCTGACGACCCGTTCCTGACGACCCGTTCAACGAACCTGTCCACTTTCGGCCGCTGTTCACCACATTGTTTTTGGACGAGGTCGATCAGCATGTCGTCTTCGCTGTCAAACGAACTTGCAAAAAGCTCATCGAATGCGGCAACTAGCAGCGCTTCCTTTCTCATTGCCGACATCTCCATTAGCTAACTCCGTGAACTCCGTTGCAACCGCAGCTATCGGGCCAGAGCGTCCGCGCTCTGCAGTCGGCAGTGCGCGCGCGCGTCCCGCATTGCTTGCTGGGATTGCACCCCGGCGCACCGCCGATTTTCTCGGTGCGAGACGGGGCAACAGAAAACCGCTCCAGCACGGTGCGCTTCCGGTGATCGAGGATGGTCGGTGCGCACTGGTGCGGTTGATCGAGGATAAAAGTGCGCACCAAGGCGCCCCGGTGCGCACCGGTGCGGGTGATCGAGGACGCTATTAGAGAAGGGAAACTGTACCTTCCACAGTGCTACGGAAATAAGCGTAGCGGTGGCGTCGTGAACTAAAGTATGCGACCACAGGTGGCGCTGTACAACAGGAAACGGAAACGGGGTTTTGCACACGCTTTACCAGGTGTTCTGTGGCTTTACTGGGTTTCGGGCTGCTGCGCCTCGATCGTGCTCCCGCCAGTTTAGTTGCTGTGTAGCAAACGTAGCGCCTACATATTTATGTAGGCGCTACGTTTGCCACACAGCAGCGAACTGGCGGGAGCACGATCGAGGCGCAGCAGAATACATGTAGCGCTGAGTCATATCGAGTTAAGGCACACTCTGAACTGACTTTTAAGGGCATCCCGAGCGGTTTTTCATTTATTACGCCGTCGTTACCCTGAGTTAAATTGTGCCGCCGCGCTCCAGCTGTTGCATTTCGTGTAGGGCTACTGCCAGAATGCGGTTTCCAGGTGGCACGATGGCCTCGACTGGAATAAACGCACACGACACCAAAGATTGAGTAAGCCTGAAAATATTTTATTTGCATTTTACAAGTACAACAAAAAGCACACGTCTACGCATCCACACAAACGCGGTTACATAGTCAAGAACATAGTCAAGAAATGGCTCATTAATAAGGGTAGCACAAACGCACAAGAAAGAAGACCTAAGCTACAAAACGTACGGTCGGCTGCTAAGTATAATAATTTCCCTGTCACCGCGTGTCACTTTTATACAGCATCTTTACAGCACTACCAGGCCGTGTAGTTTGGCGGAAAGAACGCAACAGCTTATACGGCCGTCAGCTGCCTCTTCCTTACGGGTGTCATAATTATCCTAATCTCCGCATCAACGTCGTGCAAGTTCGCATACAGGTATCTGTATCTGAACCATATGTGCCAGCTTAATACACGTGTAGTGAAATTATGATAACCACTGCGTCTTATCAAACGTATTGGTTTTGCAAATGCGCATTACAGCTGACGGAACGACATACTGTAAGTGAAGCACAAGAGAACAAGGACAAAAGGAGGATATAACACTTGAAGAAATGAAGAATTAGTAGGCATACAGCAAACAAGCGATGACGGAGAACACACAATGATGCATCGGGTGTTCTGTGACATCGGTTTGCGTACTTACGGTGTTATGGAGATCAACTGCATAAAAACGTACCTTCAAGCGTACTCCCTCAACCTCCGCCGCATTCATTATGATAATCAACGCCTAAACAAAATGAGGCACTATTCTTTGCCAAGAGTAGACCTTTTTACAGCAAGTCTATGTAATGACTCGCAGACGAAACCAGCATGCTTTCGAAAATGTTTTACCGCCGTAGTATTCGAACGCCAACGGCCAGGAAACACATCGATACCAATAGGCTGTCGGCTGTCGGTGTTTAATCGAGCACAAAAACCTTGACGCTATGACTAAAAAGCAGCTTCAACAATCAAATTAAAAAAAAATCACCTGCCTATTTGCCTGAGGTAAAAAAGCACCCTTAGACACCTCGATTGTTCATGTCAATGGTTTGTGTAAATTAAAAAATTAAGCATGTTTAGCGCCCCTAGCAGAGAAAGCACAAAAAAAGTAGTCGACCAAATTACAGTAGCTCCACTTGCGCGCTTACGCTGAAACGCGCCTCGATTGATTTTTCGCCCTCTGTGGCCATTTGTTGAACTTGAGAGTGTGCGGGGCCTGGGCGCGCGTCGACGACAAATGCTGGCGGCGCTGTGATAGAAGTAAATTGGCTCCTTAATCATGGGTGGCGGCAATGGAAAAGAAACCTGCCATGAGTAACTACCTAAGGGGAAAAAACAAAATTAGGAAAGAAACCATTTATGATAACTCAAAGGGAAGCCCATTACTTTTCGAAGCGAGATCGGGATGCCTTAGAACACGCACCTATAAAGCGAGATATAAGAAGGAAGAAGAAACATGTGCTTGCTGCGGTAAAGCTAGGGAAACGACGGAGCATATTTTATTAGAATGTGAAGACGTCTACGCAGCGGTCGATTTAGGCACCACTGGCCTCCTTGAAGCCCTTGGGTTCAGCGGGAGCAGTGGTAAAGCAAACAGGTCCGACATCAGTAAGAGGCGATTGGAGGATTGGTGGAAGAAAAGTAGGGAAACGACAAAAGACGGAGACGTACAAAAGCACAGTTCGCAATAGGGTATCAGAAAATTTGGACGTGGTAGTTCATAGTGGGTTTTTTTTTTTTTTTTCCTTGGTGAGCTTAGGTAGGAAATTAGGCAGCATAGTAGCAAGAGCTTGGTGACGCAAGCCACCGCCCCGTTCCAAAGGGGACGCTCATAACATTCATCCATCCATCCATTGGCTTGCCTTGGCTTGAGATTTTGTGGCGAATGGATGTGCTTTTCGCGTGCGTCTATACACCAGAACACCGTGAATTCAAAGCGCGCCGCCATATTGATGAGCGCCGGTCGCGCCATCTATCCCAAGCGCCGCGAAGTAGCAGGCCTGGGCTGCCACGCCGGGAGATGAGACTCGGCGCGAAAGCGAAACTTGGGCTTTTTAGCTGGGCGGAAGGCGTGTTTCGCGTTTTTTCTAGCCTGTCATTTTCGCTGTCTCGATTCAATCAAACTTCAAGACCTCATGCAAGTCCGCAATGGCCGCACTGAGTGATGTGCAGACTGCAGAAGCGAATACATCGGGTAACCACGTAAGGAAGCGCACGTAACCTGTGAAGGATTTTACAGCACTGTGTTGGTGCCACATTTTATTAAAGCACGCAGAACATTGTCCTCTGCACTTTGTTTGGTCTTGTTTGTCATGGTCACTACTGGGTTGGCCGCGTTTGGCAACCAACTGGCGAGGTCGTTTGACTGCCTGATTAGCAGACGCCTGCCCTTCACCACCTGCACATTGAAAACAATATATATGTTATAGTAAGAAGGGCTGTAGTTCTTTCCCATGCCATCACTGTTGCGAAGACATAAAGTCCTCTCAAAATGAAATAGCAAATGCACCAGGCCAATTGTATCGTGCAACCCCTTAAGAGTACAACATTAAGAACACAAGCCTACAGTACTCGAACAAGCAGCATGTGATGCTAAACCTGCACTCATTGGAAAATGAGGAACTACAGTAGTTATAATGTTCAACTACATGTGCAGTCAAAGCCCATATAACAGGGCGAGCATGACGGATGCAGTTTTGTACAGTTGCACAAACCATGACAGGGCACATAAAATTACCATCCCTACTTAAAGCTGCATCATCAGGGAAGCCTTTGGTACAAGACAACAACCGCACCTGCATTCCAAAAAACTAGCCCCACCGACTGCAGCTACCTGGTATCAGACCTGTTTCGCTTGTGCGAGGCCATATCGGATTGTTAGCGCTCCCTTAGAAAACAGTAAAAGAAACTGGTGAGAACGAGCAAAATTTTGTTACAAAATACAACAATAATTAAGCACCTTATTTTCCTCGCCTTATGAACGGAAAAATTTTGCGCTTTGCCCTGCATAACAGCCCGCACGCAGTTTAGAGCTCAGGATGCTCAAATGAATTCGTTACGAATGACACCTGCAACACCAGCTCGTAAAGACAGGCGCGCTGCAAGAACGCCTTCGGCGACGAGCAGTCGTTGTTTACGTTTATGTCGACGCATGCTACGTGACGAGCAGACTTCGTTTTACTTTCATTAGCAATAACGCTCACCAGCAGGGCAACATACTATCGTTTACAACTTGTCGTTCACGCTTAATGGTCATGCCGTGCAGCAGCTGCAAGTATCGCTAACCGCAAACTCAACTGTTCCGCTAACCGTCGGGAGCTCTGCCTGAATGAAAACACGAAAAGGCTTGCCTTCTTGTTACAGCCAAGGCGAAGCACCGGCGCGGGATTCTGCTCTGTGGGCTTGTCCAGAAAGTGCTCGGAGCAAACCTGCGTGTTACACATATTACGTTCGTAAGGCGCAAAGTTGAACGTGGCACCAAAATATACACAGATCGAATACTCACTCGTGCATTTTCACTGGGTTGGTGGTTCTTCCTATTCACTGCAGCTATCCACCGCTGGTTATTTTGGCATCCAAACACGACCCAACGATGCCCAGATGACTTCTTGTACTTTGGATTCGCGTGAACGGGCACATTTCCGCACTTTGGAGTCCTAGAGCTAGCGCTAGCCATGTCTGCTGGTCGCCGGCGAACACGCTTTGGCAGCCCAGAACAAAATGGCGCTGGTCGACCGGGCAATCCGGGTGCGAGAGTATGCGTTCGATTAGCCTGGGTGCGAGGCTAGCGTGTTCTGGTCTATTGGCCTGTCGAACAAAAATCCCTCACGTGACCTGATCCTAGGTGCAATGCTAGGTGCACGACCTACTGAACTCCAGGCCTGCACAGATCTCCTTCCTCCAGCACGCCTGGTTTAGTTCGCCCCTCTCGCCGCTAGGGAAGGAACATACGAGCAGAGTGGCGCTAGTTATAACCTGTTCGCTGTCGTCTGCTTCTGCGATTTGTTCAGCGCTTGTCTTGCCATTTCGACAGGCACAAAGCGCTTGTATTGGCGCTAAATGACTAAATTCACAAATATACAAAAGAAGACATATATGCGAATGCTTTGCGTTTGAATAGTGAAACTATAAGAGGATGAGCGGTGCAAGAAATGTCAACGAGCATAGGTGGCCGCTGCAATGCTAGATCGACGGCATAAATTTCCCTTTCCTAGCCTCCTTAAGAGACTGGAAAAATTGTTTAAGATTCATAGCATAATCTAGCTTTTTTTAGCTGATTACAGACAGCCTAATGTCGTAGATGACATTAGGATTTACTGCTCTGTGCCGTAGTGAAATGAAGATGATCTGGTAAAAGTATAGTAAAAGTATTCACGAGTAAGTCCTCCGCCCGATATGTGCTATAGGCTGATCGATTCTGTTTCAAGGGAAGGTGAGCATATCTTGTTTTTAATATCCTTGGATGTCTAGCTCAGTAGAAAGCTTGCAAAATATTAAGCGATCCCAGTGCTTTAAAACGTGCTGCACTGCAGGCCTTAAAAATCGTGTCACGGAACTCTTTTCAAACTGTAAAGCTAGCTTTTCTGCGTGGTACGGCGGCAGCATAACGGTGGTGCTTAAGATACGTATGCAGTGAAGCTGTGTGCGTAATTCACTTTTTGAACTCGCGACGCATTGACGGACAACTTTTAAGAGCTAAAATGAGTGGTAATCGTTCTGTCGTCGAACGTTACGGTGGCTTCAAGTTTCTAAAGAGCGCAGTCGCGAATTTTACAACGTGTACAATGAAACTGTTGTGTACGTTGCGAACTCTATACACAATGTGATTTATTATAATCTGCTTGAAAAAGGCAATATATATTAGAGAGCAGCGGACTACACGCTCCGACATTTTTTAGGTTCGGGCAGTCAACTTTTGGAGCCAATTGTACATCATAAACAGCAGTGGGGATAAAGGGCACCCCTGCCTCAGTCCCTTGTTGATATGAACTTTCTCCTCGCTCCTCATCCCTTCCCATTCAACGCAAACAGTATTTTCTAGGTAAATCTCTCTCAAAAGCTGTAGACAGTCGTTACCTAAGCCTTCCCCTTCCAGAATATCCCACAAAATGTTGCTGTCTACGTTGTCGTAGGCTCCTGCAATGTCCAAAAAGGCCACATACAACGGTCTGCTTTCTGCTTTTAATATTTCAATACACTGAGTAAGAACAAACAAGTTATCATCCAAACGCCTACCTATTCTAAAGCCATTCTGAAGCTCTCCCAAACTGCCATTATTTTCTGCTCATGCTTGAAGCTTTAATTTGATTGCCTGCATTGCTAGCCTGTATATTACCGATGTAATGGGCAACGGTCTATACGAGTGAATTCTGTCTTTCTCCCCCTTACCTTTATAAATTAAATTCATTCTACTTTGTCGCCAACTGTCTGGTATTCGTCTATCTTTTAAAGTTTTTTCCACTGCTTTCACCAGAGCTTCCTTACTTTTTGGTCCCAGTTCATTTATCAGCTTAACGGGAACCTCGTCTAGCCCTGTGGCTGTGCGCTTAGGAATTTTCTCTTCCGCTTTCTTCCAGTTTAAATTTGTAAGCACCAGTTCCTTTTCCACTCGGGTCTCTTTCATGCTCTTTTTTTCTTCAAATACAACCTCGTCCTTGCCTTGGAAAGATTCGGCTGTTACTTTTTGGATGTAATTTATTGCTGCCTCTCCTTCCAGTCTGTTTTCATCTTCGTCTAGGATATGTTGTTGTATTGTTGTTGACTTCCTGCCTAATAATTTTCTGTGATTCCAAAATATTCTAGGTGCAGCCTTCTTTTTCTCACGTATTTCTGACAACCAACGTTCACTTTCACCTTTTAATTTTGCTTGCACCAGTACTAGTATTTGAACCATAGACTTTTTCGCCCGGTATATTTCCCATTTACTGGTTACTTCATCCTGTGGCAAATAGCGTCTTGCGCTCACAGCGCCACTATACGGCGTCAAAGAAAAGCTATTAGAAATAATTAAATAAAATATACCATTTTATGATAGGAATAATTTTGGCTTGCGTTTATTTGCCTTTAATTACAATTTAGAGGTTATTCTGTAAGCAGCAAATAATTAGTTGCGCTTAGTTTTGAGCAAACCAACTTTACTAGCCTTCACCAGCCAAGCTTAGCCGCGTTAGGCCTACGAGCCATAAAATCCACAATCGAATTCAAATCAGCGGCGTCGAATGAGTCAATCTTCATAACACACGCTAGTTGGGAGAAAGCGATAACCGCGCGCAGTCACTTCTCCTAGCTTGCGAACTGCACGCGTTACCGCGAATGGAACCCAGTTTTGTGCTAGGTTAGAGCTGTCGCTTCGATGGGTGCCGCCATGTTTGCCGACGCAAAGCTTTTGGGGACGCTATTTGGGCTCCCGCTAAATCGGTGAAATAGCGTTCCCAACGCAAAACCCAAACACAGTTTGCGTCGTGCGCATGCGCAGTGGCTTCGACGCTATTTCTTTGGGGCCCCAAAACGTTTGGGGCCCCTATTCTAAAACTCTCTAATGCACTGGATTACAAAAAAGAAGCAGCGGGAAATCGCACGCTGAGAATACCAATAAACATACAGTGCGACGCAACTCGAGAAATAATATTGAAACGTCCAAGAATTTACCAGAAAAAAAAAGATTGAATCGTCGCGACGGCACATCACAGTCCCCGTAGGCGTCGAAGTCTCTGCGACGAAATTATTTTTGAACGGCTCTGATAGCGCCCACGCAACAATGGTTGCTTGTATACTGTCAAATGCTCATATTCTGCGGCCTAAAGCTCATGGCACGGTGCGAAAATGCGCACGCGGCGGAAGTGAAACAGTGCGCGGACAAGCATGCAGACGCGCAGTCGGTCGCTGCGAATCTGTTCGATCGCTGCATTGAGGCTTCATTCTGTTATGCTCCATTTAGTTATACAAACACTATAAGAACATATTTCACATAGTTTGCTCTCAGCGTTTACCTACCTTTCACGGAAGAAGCCGGTTTGGGAGACTCCATCGCGGCGACCGCGCGCAGTGGCGTTCACTGTACGCATTCGGTAAAGAGATAGCGTCTGTAAACGATTATGTGCTTTCAGTTTGCCCAAGATTATTATTTAGACAGTAAAAAACTTCTCTCGTTTCGAAAGTACTTACAGAAATGTCCGGGAGAGCTCGCGCGTGGTGTTTTCAGTGAGCGCTGACAGCAAAACCTATGAGGAGCGCGCCGCGTGATCCCTCATACTACGCAAGCGAGGCGCTTCCGATAGATGGCGACTCCTTAACTCCTCGCCACCAATACCGCGCGTCGTAGGCGAAACGTAACAGACCGCCCCGCCGGGAGAAGGAGATCCCGATGCTCAGGGGACTGCATCCGCTGTCCGGAGGGATGTCGCTCGATGATGCTCATAACCGAAGTCGGTCGTCCCTCGGCGTTTCTTGAGCGCAGCTCACAGAGAAGGCCTCGTTCTCACGTTCAGGTTCACACAGGACACTGCAAAGTGACTTCGGGAGAGTTGCCATTTTTGTTCTCGTTCCCAGCAAGCGTTAGAACTACGCCGAAACTCAACCGCTCAGTCAGCAAGCACGACACAACCCTCACTAGCCATGCCAGGCTCTTTCCCCTTTTATACTACTGCCTAGTTCCTTACAGTAGTCTAGCAGCACTCAGAACGCGTCCACAAATTGGAAAATTGCACTAGAAAGCACGTCATGACTTTGAAACACTAAAAAAAAAAGCAATATGTCAAAATCCTGCCTCAGGAAGAAAACATCAGTAACAAACAACTTTGAGGCTGATTCCTACGTTAGGGGCCTCGACTTAAGCCATCGGCGTTACCGTTGAGACTCCCCTTTTTGTAACGCACCTCAAAGGAATATTGTTGCAAAGCGAGGCTCCAGCGCAGGAGGCGGCCATTTTTGGAAGAGATGGTCTGCAGCCATTGGAGAGGGCAGTGATCCGTCTCAATGATAAACCTCGAGCCGGCTAGGTAGCATGACAATTTCTGAACGGCCCATACGAGACACGCACACTCTTTCTCGGTGGCGCTGTACGCCTGCTCACGACTGGTCAGCTTACGACTAGCATACAGGACGGGGTGTTCCACTTCTCCATTTTCCCGTTGGCACAGTACAACGCCCATGCCTCGCTCACTAGCATCGCACTGAACAACGAACCCTTTTGTGTAGTCTGGCGATCGTAGCACAGGCTGGCTTGTTAGGGCGCTCTTTAGGGCGCTAAAAGCTCTTTCCCTTGTCTCGTCCCAGACGACTGTTTGGGGCTCTGTTTTTCTTAGAGCATCCGTCAGGGGAGCCGCGATATCAGAGTACCTGGGGATGTACCTCTGATAGTAGCCGGCGACACCTAAGAACGACCGAATATCGGTCTTCGTGCGCGGTTGCGGGAAGTCTCGCACCGCGGCCACCTTTATTTCAGAGGGGCGGCGACGACCCTGTCCAATCACGTGACCGAGGTTGACAACCTCGGCCTGTGCTAACTGGCACTTGGGAGCCTTGACGGTCAAGCCCGCTTCGCGCAGGCGTGTTAGCACTGCCCGCAAGTGTGCCATATGTTCAGACCAGGATGCAGAGAATATCGCTACGTCGTCTAAATACGGTAAAGCGAATTCTTCCTGTCCCCGCAACATTTTGTCCATGAGGCTTGAAAAGCAGTATGGCGCGTTCTTCAAACCAAAGCGCAAAACTTTAGGACGGAATGTTCCCATTGGTGGAATGAACGCCGCATACGTACTAGCCTCTTCTGTAAGTGGAACCTGCCAATAACCCCTGACAAGATCTAGGGTGGAAATAAACTGAGCGCTACTAACTTTCTCAAGGCGCTCCTCGATGTTAGGGATCGGATAAATTTGATCCTTAGTGATGGAATTAAGCCTGCGGTAGTCGACGCAAGGACGAGGTTCCTTGCGCGGTACCTCAACTAAAATCAAAGGGGAGGTATAATCACTCTCACCCGCTTCAATAACACCGAGCTGTAGCATTTTCCTTACCTCAGCCTCCATAATATCGCACTGGCGAGGTGACACCCGGTACGCCTTGGATCGTACTGGCTCTGGGGAGGTAAGTTCTATTTCATGAGTAAGGACAGAAGTCCTACCAGGCCTCTCAGAGAACTGACCTTGAAACTCTTGTAAGAGCTGGTGTAGTTTGGTTTTCTGCTCAGGCGACAGCGGTGTTTTACTGATTAAGTCACTAATGACTTGATCGGTGTCTTCCCTGTTCGTCACTGAGCCTAGTCCCGGAAGCTCGACCGGAAGCTCTTCGGGAACGTTTACCATCATACACACCACTGCTTCCCGTTGTCTATAGGGTTTGAGGAGATTACAGTGGTAAACTTGCTGTGCTTTCCGTTTTCCTGGCAGACTCACCACGTAGTTAACGTCCGACAGTTTTTGAACAACCCGTGCTGGGCCCTCCCACTGCACGTCGAGTTTGTTTTTTAGCGATGTGCGCAATATCATTACCTCATCGCCCACCTCAAAACGACGGGCCCTGGCTGTCCGATCATAATAAACCCTGGCCCTCTGCTGGGCCTTTGCCATTGCTTCACCTGACAACTCCTGTGCCCTTCTTAAGCGTTCGAGGAGCCTAAGCACGTACTCCACCACGACTGGGTCGTCGCCCCTGCATTCCCACGAGTCTCGAAGCATGCGAAGCGGAGACCGCAGCGAGCGACCGTACACCAGCTCAGCTGGCGAAAACCCCGTAGCCGCATGCGGCGCGGTCCTTAATGCAAACATCACCCCCGGCAGACACAGCTCCCAGTCAGTTTGTTGTTCAAACCACAATGCTCTCAACACGCGCTTCATGACGGAGTGGAGCTTCTCAACGGAATTCGACTGTGAGTGGTACACTGAGCTGTGTAACAGCTTTACCCCACACCTTTCGAGAAAGGCTGTCGTCAAAGCGCTAGTAAACACTGTGCCCTGATCTGACTGGATTTCCGCAGGAAACCCAACTCGCGCAAATATGGACAGTAGTGCATTGACTATCTCAACTGAGCTGAGTTCTTTAAGCGGCACTGCTTCAGGGAACTTTGTCGCTGGGCAGATCACAGTCAAAATGTGTCTGTACCCCGTGGCTGTTACCGGCAGAGGTCCCACTGTATCAATAACGAGCCGTCTAAAAGGCTCCGTAATGATAGGTACCAACTTCAACGGCGCCCTCGATTTGTCCCCTGGTTTGCCCACCCGCTGACAGGTGTCACATGTCCTCACAAAGTGGTCTGCGTCACGAAAACACCCTGGCCAATAGTACTCTTGCAAGAGACGGTCCTTAGTCTTCTTAACTCCTAGGTGTCCGGACCACGAACCTCCATGCGACAAGCGCAACAGATCCTGACGGTAGCACTGAGGCACGATCGATCAGCTGATCGAACTCCACTCCCCTGCGGTCTAGATACTTCCGGTACAGGACCCCACTTCTTTCCACAAAATGAGCATTTTTCTTGGCGATACCTTCCTTGACATTGCAGCGCATGTTTTCTAGGCTGCCATCCTTTTTTTGCTCGGCTATCAAAGCCGACCGGCTGGCTTCTAGCAACCTATTAAGTCCATCTGACGTAGGCGCGATGAGCAAATCTGCAGATAGCTCTTCTAACTTTCCCGTGTCGGGCATGTCCTCTCCAGTACGTGGTGCCTTCAACGCTACAGGCTCAATTTTATTCAGTTCAGACGTGCTCTGAATATCAGCTTGCTGCGCCTCCGACCCTTTCTCATTGTTCGACAACGTCGGCCCCGCAACTACCGCCTTTGCAGCGAGCTCCCGAACTCTCGATCTGGTTAAGGCCTGAACGCTAGCCCCCCAAACAAAAGCCCCTTCTCGCGCAGGAGGTGATCGGACCTGTTCGAAAATAGGTACGGGTACTGGGGGGGGAGGGGGGGCAGCATAGATGACACTGCGGCCTCCGTCTCAAGTGCTCCGAAAGGTCCTTCAATAAGCACTTTTGCTACGGGCAGACACACGCTATGAGCTTCCACGGCTTGCTTGATCCATGCGCACTCGCCCGTGAACATATCGGGTTCTACGTAGGAGGGGTGAACTACATCCATTGTAGCTGCGGAATCACGAAGCACTCGGCACTCTTTCCCATTCACGAGGAGGTCTCGCATGTAAGGCTCGAGAAGCTTCATGTTCTCGTCAGTGCTGCATAATGAAAAAAACACGACTTTTGTTTTTGTTTCTGGACACTGCGCCGAACAATGACCCGGCTTCTGGCACGTATAACACACGCGCGCTTGCCTCGTGTCGAACCGCTTTCTGCGTTCGGCTTCGCTGCCGCCGTCTCCTTACGTTCGGTCGGACACTGCGCCGAAAAGTGGCCCGGCTTCTGGCACGTATAACACACGCGCGCTTGCCTCGTCTCGAACCGCTTTCTGCGTTCGGCTTCGGCTGCCGCCGTCTCCTTACGTTCGGTCGGACTGCTTTCACTCGCATCCGCACTACGTGTGTCCCCCCTTGCTCTCATGGGCGTGAACTTCGGCCTCTCAAACTTGGAGCCAAATTCACCCTTTTGACCGTCCTTAGCTCCGCGAGCCCGACGCGTCACAAACTCCTCGGCTAGCTCGGCGGCTTTAGCCACCGTACTAACGTCTGGCCTATCCAAGACCCAGTACCGCACGTTCTCAGGTAACCGACTAATAAAACTGTTCCAGCCCGAAACACTGCAGAACTTTCTCGTGGTCACCAAACGCTTTCTCTTCTTTGAGCCACTCCTGCATGTTTGACATAAGCCTGTAGGCAAACTCTGTATATGACTCACTTCTGCCTTTCTCATTTTCCAGAAACTTCCGACGGAACGCCTCCGCTGACAACCTGTACTTCTTTAGCAGACTCGATTTCACTTGGTCGAAATCCTCTGCCTCCTCTCTCTTCAAGCTAGCGACTACGTCGGCTGAGCAAGCGCTGTGGCCACGTTTCCCGAGAGAACCCCTGCTTCTCCCACGTTCGCTCAAAGTTAACCAGGAACAAACCAATGTCCTCTCCGAGCTTAAACGGCCGCATCAGGTCAGTCATTTTGAACGATACTCGTTCTCCTGCACCGTGTGCCTCACTTCCATTACGAGCGCGTTCCATCTTTACCTCGAGACGCTTCATTTCCAAAGCGTGTTGACGGTCGCGCTCCTCTTTTAGCTCTTTACGTTCGAGCTCGTCTTTCTCTTTTTGCTCTTTTCGTTCGCGCTCGTCTTCCTCTTTTTGCTCTTTTCGTTCGCGCTCGTCTTTCTCTTTTTGCTCTTTTCGTTCGCTCTCGTCTTTCTCTTTTTGCTCTTTGCGTTCGCGCTCGTCTTTCTCTTTTTGCGTCTCAATCTCCTCAATGGTCTCAAGGCATTCCGACAGCTCGTCATCCTCAGCTTCTAACTCAAGAATAGCCCTTAGCAGTTCTGGTTTTCTGAGTTTGTCTGAGACATCCAGACCCAACTCTCTTGCAAGCTCCAGCAATTTCGGTTTGCGCAACGACTTCCAATCCATGGTTGCTCTGAATGCTGCTTTCTGTACTGCCTACTATTGTCTTGCCGCAAACTAACCCGGCAGCAACGACAACCACAATTACCAGCTCTGTTTCTGACACTAACAAAAGCCTGGCAAAACTCAGAAGAAAAAAGTCCCGCACTCACCAAACCTCGCAGCCAAGAATTCAGCGCAGTTGTTCCGCTGCAGGCAACCAGTCATCACACAGGGCTCGTTGCACTGCTCCCGGATGGTCGTTGTGCTGCTCAGCATACAGCCGACCGCATATCTTCGCTGCTGGCCTCCGTTGTCGCGATCTCACCGCTAGCAACCAGTTGTTGCAAATGGGTCGCAAGCCCCAAGGGTAGCGTTGGCCTGGCGGCCTAGGGCACAGCTGGAAGCATCCGAAGGTCCTGGCAAAGGATGAGTCGACTGCTAACAGAACAACTTGTTTATTCTAGCATCGCAAAAGAGCGGCCGGTCAGGTCGACCGAAGTGGAGAGACGGGAGGCCACGTTACTCGACGGAAGAAATCGGAGCCTCCATCGGCGTCCGTGGGCTGCTGCTTTTATACTCTCGGAGTCGAGGGCAAGAAGGAACGGCTCGCGATGAGGCGCACGTGACGGCGCCGCACGGACACGTTGAGACTAGAAGTGACGCATCCGCCGGGCCGGCGCCGGTCAGACCTCCTCGCTTCACAGTTGGGGATCTCCTCTCCCCGGCTGCCGCGTGGGCGTGGGCACCAACTGCACACACACGCACACACGAAGACACGTGGCATTGAAACATGCCTGGACGCGCTTGGCGGGGAGGCGTTGCGCAGCGCTGAACGGGCCAAAATGTCCGCCGCTTTGAACGAAGCCCCGGCGTCCGTTGCATCCGCGCCGGCTATAGACCAGAACACGATAGCCTCGCACCAAGACTAACCGAACGCATACTCTCGCACCCGGGTTGCCCGGTCGACCGGCGCCATATTGTACTGGGCTGCCAAAGTGTGTTCGCCGGCGACCGGTAGACATGGCAAGCGTTAGCTCTAGGACTCCAAAGTGCGGAAATGTGCCCGCTCACGCGGATCCAAAGTACAAGATGTCATCTGGGCATCATTGTGTCGTGTTTGGAAGCCAAAAGCAGCAGCGCAAAAGGAGCAGGTGTGTTAGCGCTGTTTGCGAAGAGCACAACACACGTAGGGAATCGTGCCGGTGCGGTGTTTTCAGCCTGCACCGATTTCCATCCGCAACGAAGAATGCCAAGCTGCGCCACCGGTGGATAGCTGCAGTGAATAGGAAGAACTACCAACCCAGTGAAAATACACGAGTGAGTATTCGATCTGTGTATATTTTGGTGCGACGTTCAACTTTGCGCCCTACGAACGTAATATGTGCAACACGCAGGTTTGCTCCCAGCAATTTCTGAACAACAAGCCTACAGAGAAGAATCCCGTGCCGGTGCTTCGCCTTGGCTATTACAAAAAGGCAAGCCTTTTCGTGTTTTCAGTAATGCAGAGCCCTCGACAGTTAAGCGGAACAGTTGAGTTTGCGGTTAGCGACACTTGCAGCTGGTGCACGGCATGACCATTAAGCGTGAACGACAAGTTGTAGGCAACAGAATGTTGCCCTGCTGGTGAGCGTTATCGCTATGAAAGTAAACCGAAGTCTGCTCGTCACGTAGCACGCGTTCACAGAAACGTAAACGACGACTGCTCGTCGCCGAAGGTGCTCTTGCAGCGCGCCTGTCTTTACGAGCTGGTGTTGCAGGTGTCATTCGTAACGAATGCATTTGAGCCTCCTGAGCTCTAAACTGCGTGCGGGCTGTTATGCGGGGCAAAGCTCAAGATTTTTCCGTTCGTATAGCGAGGGAAATAAGGTGGTTATTTATTGCTGTATTTTGTAACAAAATTTTGCTCGTTCTCACCAGTTTTTTTCTACTGTTTTCTTTTCTAAGGGAGCGCCAACAGTCCGATATGGCCTTACACAAGCGAAACAGGTCTGATACCAGGTAGCTGCAGTTGGTGGGGATAATTTCTTGGAATGCAGGTGCGGCTGTTGTACCATCGGGCTCCCTGATGATGCAGCTTTAAGTAGGGATGGTAATTTTATGTGCCCTGTCATGGTTTGTGCAACAACTGTACAACACCTGTATCTGTCATGCTCACCCTGTTATACGGGCTTTGACTACACATGTAGTTGAACATTATAACTACTGTAGTTCCTCATTTTCCAATGAGTGCAGGTTTAGCATCATATGCTGCTTGTTCGAGTGCTGTAGGCTTGTGTTCTGAATGTTGTACCCTTAAGTGGTTGCACGATACAATTGGCCTGGTGTATTTTCTATTTCATTTGGAGAGGACTTTATATCTTCGCAACAGTGATGGCATGGGAAAGAACTACAGCCCTTCTTACTATAACATATATTTTGTTTTCAATGTGCAGGTGGTAAAGGGCAGGCGTCTGCTAATCAGGCAGGCTATAAGCCCCGTCAAACGACCTCGCCAGTTGGTTGCCAAACGCGGCGAACCCAGTAGTGACCATGACAAACAAGACCAAACTGAAAGTGCAGAGGACAATGTTCTGCGTGCTTTAATAATATATGGCACCAACACAGTGCTGTATATTCCTTCACAGGTTATGTGCCAAAAATGCGGATATATTACAGCTCACACGTGTTCTAGCATATAACGCGCGGTTTGTACAAACATAATAGCGTACTTGCCCGATGTATTCGCTTCTGCAGTCTGCACAGCACTCAGTGTGGCCATTGCGGACTTGCATGAGGTCTTGAAGTTTGATTGGATCGAGACAGCGAAAATGACAGGTTAGAAAAAACGCTAAACACGCCTTCCGCCCAGCTAAAAAGCCCAAGTTTCGCTTTTGCGCCGGGTCGCATCTCCCGGCGTGGCAGCCCAGACCTGCTACTTCGCGGCGCTTAGGATAGATGGCGCGATCAGCGCTCATCAATATGGCGGCGCGCTTTGAATTCACGGTGTTCTGGTGTATACCGCGCGTCGTAGGCGAAACGTAACAGCATGTAGCAAGCTACAGAAGAAACATCGCATAATTGGGCTTTTTAAGATTACCTTTCTCGCAATACACTAATAGTTCGCGGTGAAGCCTAAGCAATGTACTGCGGTGAAGCATACTAAAAGTGAAAAGGGGTCACTGTCACTGGACATAATAAGGGTTCTTTAATCATACACTCACGCACCCGCCGCCTCATAGGGCGCCTAAGTGGACATGCTATGCTGGCTGATAGCGGCCCCCTGCCACTTTTAGTATGCTTCACCGCGTAACTAAAGTGTACTGCGGCGAAGAAGCCGTGCATTTGTATTGAGTGAATAAACAAATCGTTTTTACAACAGTGCAGAAATAAACGCGCACCATGCATCATTCTACCACACGGAAGAGCGTCGCAACATACGGTAGCTGATTCACACAGGCCGTGTAGCCCGCTTATCAGTCATAAAGGGTATTATGGGTAATTCAAAATTTCAGACACACGTGTTTGTTTGCGTTCGCACTTCTTACGTAATAAGACTCCCAGAACATCCACAATAGAAACTAATTTACAAAACACAAACGCAAAGAACACAGGCATACGTCTCGTTTTCGACTCGGCCGTCATGCAAATGACATATAGACCTCAGACTCTGCCCAGGCGGCGCTGCGGAAAAACCCGTCACCAGCGCCCCCATCGCCGCCTTGGCGCGAACTGAGTAGTGCAAGGAGAGCTGTCCGCAAGCGAAGGTGCATAGGCCACAATGGACCCTTCTCTTTCGTTTGTGTTGAGGCACGGTTTCCTAAAAATCAAAGACCTGGAAAGCTCCTTCCGTCCGTCCACGCTTCAGGAAAGGAAGCTCAGCAGGGCGAAGTGCGTGTGCAATATAAAATAATGTCTCAGGTGTTTTTTCGGCGCACTGCAACTCAAGTACAGAGAGCATCAGGTTTGTCTATCTGTCTATCGGCATATCAGCATAAAAATCTAAGCATTCCAAATTGGTTCATATTGAATGTCTTGAACACAAGACTTAAGTATCTCCTTTATTTTTATGTATTTAATCGTAATGTTTTGTCTCGCAATTATTTACAGAGAGTAAATCCTTTCATAGCCTTTTCCAGGACAGCAACCAGAAAACGTTTTCCAAGGCAGCAAACAGCGTGCGATCATAACGAAAGTAAGCTTCCTACAGTGCCTACGCGCTGCATCTTTCTTTCTCGCAGGAGCTACAGCATCGCTCAGTACCTTAATTTGAACTTTTCGCAGACGCTTCGAGCAACAAGCGCGCACAAATAAATGTAAATAAATGCGTCATTTTTTCTTTACACACGTGCGTTACTTCACAATTACTCATCCAGTGCTCCTACAGCAACTTTATTGCTCACATTTGAAAAACGCAGTCGAGCAGGCTCAGCACATTGCGAAGCATGCTTGTTGTATCGGCGCAGGACATACGAAATACCGAAAGTAGAAATGAGCTCGCGATACAACGATGCTCTAGAACAGTATTTTGAATTCATAAACAAGCCAAAATGTTTGGTTAAGCTGACCTGCCAAATCTCTCCGTTCCACTTGTTGAGTCAAGAGGAGACGGACGTCTGTTAAACGTGGAGATTACGATGGCACATAAGCAGGATGGTTCGCAACGTTGTTTTTTCTGTTACCAACGAAGTGGCGGATACAGGTTCTTGAGTTTTCGCTTGGTTACCACGGTCCTCCGTCAGGGCTACGCAACACAATTACAGAAGAACAAAATTGTCGCACTTCCTCATGCGAGCCGCTGTGTTGTGGGGAATGCAAGTAATTCGATTACCCAACAGGTTGAACGGCCCGTATCCAGCGATCTCGCCTTTCCCCTTCATACGATCGCGATGGAAATCGGTAAAACTGAAGGTTGTTATTCCGTCATTCACGTTCATGGCAATTTACAACACAACAGTAGCGTCGATTGCGCCGTTTCTTCGTAGCGCGCGGAGCTATCGCGGTTGCCGTCGTTCCCACCATCAGTCTGAAGAGAGAGCCAGCAAGCGCTTTATGGCAGTTCGGTGGCGCGTCCGACTATCGGAGAAATTCATAGCTCTCTGTCTGGGTGTTAAATGCGCAAAACACTCGCAATATGGACCAAAATCTAGTTAAATTCTTGTTTCGCAGTCGCTAGGTGCATAGGCAACTTATCAAGGGAGTCGGGCTTCGCACTACTCAATTACTGCCTCTTCGCACCGGCAGGTGGCGCTGCGAGTCTTGCAATATTCCAGAGTCGGACGTCCATAGCACGGAAAAACGTGAATATGCTGTGTGTCAGCGTGTCAGCACATCCCTCGATGTCCGTTAAGAGGAAGCTTTAGCTCGGGTGCTCCTATCTAAATACATGTAAAAGGAGAATTCGTTTTTCTCGGCAACCACTGCACGATATTTGACGGGGTTTGCTGTATTTAAAAGAAAAACTTAAAATCTAGTGTCTGTTGGTTTCGAATTTTCGATTTAGGTCGTCAATTTTTTATAAAAACTTGGCAAAAATCACCAATGTTCAGAAAACGAAACTATCAAGTTTACAACTCTGTAACTCAGCAAGAAAAAATTATATCGCAATTCTGTGAATTGTACCTGATAGCACATCTAAAGCGGACACAATTGATATGTTACACATGAACTTCGAAAAATGGAGTAATGTGTAATTATAACTTTTGCAGAACCCTTGTAAACAACGTAACAAATTCACGTAAGATGTAAACTGACATATCAAATTTGTCCACTTTGAATGGTCTAACGGATGCCGTTTACAGAATTGCGATATCTGTTCTTGATGCAGAGCTATTAGTTTGTAAACTTCGTGCTTCTATTTTCTTCAAACGTTTGAATTTTTGAAAATCCTTTTAACAAAATTCAAACCCTAAATCGCAATTCCACTTCCAACAGTCACTAGAATTTAACTTTCTCTCTCAAATGCAACAAATTTCATTACAATCGGCCCAGGGGTTATCTCAGAAAAACGTTTTTGCGTTTTTACATGTATTTGAATAGGCCGCGTCGGAGTTGGGCCCGAGCTAAAGCTTCCTCTTAAGCAACGTCGGACACGGCGACGACACATCGCGGTTCGAAGGACTTCGCTGCCGAGGCGCTAGGCCACTTCGATATTTCAATTGTCACCACCGCCGGGTTCAAAAGAAAACACGGGACACACAACGCAGATTCTGTACTGCCAGAGCTCACCGAGGCAAAAGCCGCACCGCCACTACTCACGGCTTAACACAGAACCTACAACCAACACACAAGCAACGCACGTACAATTGTTTAAGAGGAAGCTTTAGCTCGGGCCCAACTCCGACGCCGCCTATTCAGGTACATGTAAAAGGCAGAAACGATTTTCTGAAATAACTCCTGAATCGTTTTTAATGAAATTTGTTGCATTTGAGAGAGTAAGTTAAATTCTAGTGTCTGTTGGAAGCGGACTTTCGATTTAGGGCCCGAACTTTGTTTAAATATTTTAAAAAATTCGAAACTCCGAAAAAAAGTAGAAGCACGAAGTTTACAAATGAATAGCTCTTCATCAAGAACAGATATCGTGGTTCTGTAAACAGCATCCATTACACCATTCAAAGCGGACAAATTCGATATGTCTATTTGAATTGGTTATGTTATGTACAAGGGTTCTGCAAAAGCCTTATTTCGATAATACTTGATTTTTTTAGACTCATGTGTAACATCAATTTTGTCCGCTGTAGATGTACTATTATGTGCAATTTACAGAATTGTGATATCAATTTTCATTTCTGATTTACAGAGTTGTAAACTTCATTGTTTCGTCTTCTGAAAATTGTGGATGTTTGCCACTTTTCAATAAAATATTGAGGACCTAAATCGAAAATTCGAAACAAACAATCACTAGAATTTACGTTTTTCTTTTAAATGCTTTGAACCTAATCAAATTTAGCGAAGTGGTTGCCGAGAAAACAAATTTTCCTTCTACATGTATTTAGATAGGAGCATCCGACCTAATGTTTCCTCTTATGACGTGGCTGAGCTGCATTGTGAGCCCCCCCCCCCCCCCCCGAACGAAATTTCTGGCTACGCCACTGCTCACATACATATCGCGGCATCTGCTGCCCCTGGTGCGGCGACACACGCCCTACACTCTTTCACATCTCGTGGGGGTGCGGGGGCAAACCTCAACACTTAAAGACGCCTAGCACGTCATTTGAGCGGTGGGAGGTACAGCTGACCGGCGATACCCTGCCGGGACAAGAATCTCTCGTCCGGCAAGTACGTCGAGCAGCCATGGCCAGTGGAGTCCTGGAATGAGGACACCACCCACTCGACCTCAAGAGCAACCACGTCAATGATCCGAATAAATGTTTTCTCTCTCTCTCTTACATGGTAGCTTGGAGGTGGCAATACTAATAGCTATTAGCGGTTTTACTGTGCGTGTTTTGATAGGAAAGTGAGAGCGTGGCCGCGTGGATGAGCGCGTGCGAGAGCGCGTCATACCTTCGGTCTCCGCAGCATTGATTGCTTTTGAAACAGTGGTGAGAGTTGCTTTGCGACATTTTGAGGATTTGGATCCTGTGCGTATCGGTTTTTGCTAAAAGGAACGTGCTCTGCATTATTATAGTATTATAGTATTTGCATCAGAAAAAGCCGTGCACTACATGGCAAGAAAGCCGGGAAAGCAGGCAGTGCGTGCGGGGCCCCTCAAGGCAGCTGAGGGGACGGATGAGAATGGAGAGGGAATCGAGTCAACCGGCACACACTGTGACGTCAATACTAGGCGGCAGAAAATGGAGGCTTTCCAGGAAGAGCTGGTCAAACAGGTGGAAGAGCTCCAAAAATAAGCTAAAGAGGGAGCGTGATGCACGGAACGTAGTTGAGAAAAGACTTGAAGCAGCCTAGGAAAAGCTGAACAGGGCCGCCATTGTGAACGAGAATGGTCGTGACAATGGAACGCAGTCCCCCGACGTGACAGGAGATGGAGTGCCAGCAAAGTACGTGGAATGTGTGCAACATGGTGAGGGGTTAGCTAGAAAGAGCGGCACCTACCTTGAGGCCGCCACGCGGAAAAAGCAGGAGCGCATGGGTCAATGCCTCTTGTCAAGTGCCCAATCACGAGGAAAAGGACAAAAGGAAGCGGGGAATGCTAGGAGAGAGTGAAATGGTGATTCATAATTGAATCATTCATAAGCTGAGAGAAATAAGTTATTGATGAGGAAGGGTATAGCAGCATAGGGAGTGACCATAAACGCATCATTTTGAAAATGGGATATGTGGTTGGGAAAGAGAGCAAGGAGTGCAAAATGGCCTGTCCAAATTTGAACGCTGAACAAATAACAAATGTAGTCACTAGAGTCGAGGAAGAACTTGGCAAATGGACAAGTAAAGTGTAGGAATATAGTCAGATTCTAAGTGTAACAACGACAGAAATACGGAAAGAGAAACATGTTCTTTGGCTTTGGAAAGGAAAAAAGAAACCGAAAAGCTGGTGGAACAAGGAGATACAAGAAGCGATCGCCGAACGACCGAAAGCATCCCGAGAGCACAGGCAGGCAAAGATGGTGCAGTTACCGCAGGATGAAGTAACCAGTAAATAGGCAATACACCGAGAGAAAAGGTCTATGGTTCAAATACTGGTGCAAGCAAAGATAAAAGGTGAAATTGAACGTTGGTTGGAAGAAATACGTGAGAAAAAGAAGGCCGCACCTAGAATATATTGGAACCACATAAAATTATTAGGCAGGAAGTAAACAACAATACAACAACATATCCTAGATGAAGATGGAAACAAACTGGAAGATGAAGCTGCAATAAATTACATCCGAAAAATAACACCCGAGTCTTTCCAAGGCAATGCCGAGGTTGTACTTGAAAAAAAAAGAGTATGAAAGAGACCCAGGTGGAAAAGGGACCGGTGCTATGTAGCCAGTAATAGCCAGTAATATGTAGCAGACACGCACCAGATGAGAAAAGAAACTGTTAAACAAGACGACCTCGCGCATTTATACGAGAGTCGCCCCACAGGCTGCTGTGTGCATTGAAATCGCCAAGAACGACATAAGGTTCTGGCAATTCATCTATAAAGGACTGAAATTAATGTTTGTTTAATTGGTATTGTGGGGGTACGTAAAGCGAGCAAATGGTGATGAGTTTGTCAAGGAGTACAACTCGAACCGCCACTGCTTCAAGGGGCGTGTGTAGCTGTAAACATTGACACGCAGTGATTTTATGAATTACAATGACAACCCCGCCTGATGATGCGAGAGCATCATCGCGATCTTTACGAAACGTAACATGCTGTCGGAGAAAGTTTGTATGTTTCGATTTTAAGTGCGTTTCCTATGCACACAGCACTTTTGGATTGTGTTCATGGATCGTTCTTGCACATCATCAAGGTTTCTAAGGCCTCTGACGTTCCATTGTATAATTTGTGTATCCGTAGTGAAAATAAATTGGTACTGTGAGTACAAAAACGGAAGCATTGCCTTAGATTACAGAGCTCTTTCGAGGCCCTGTAACGCGGAGTTTGTCCTTTCTGGAGCGATCGAGGGAGCCTCGCCGCTCCTCAGGCGCTCGGTGCGCCGTCGGGATAGGTGTAGTGTCCACTGCATCTTGTCAGGCGCCGGACACGTGCCTTAGCGAGAGAGAAGTTCCACGAGAGAGTCTCGCCTCAGATACAGTGCACTAGAATAGGGGCAGTGTGTTCAGGAAGCGCTCGCGACTGAGGCGCTTCATGTAGATAACACAACATGGCGCTGTAGGAACATGGGCTGTCAGTCAACAACAATACACCAACATATCCTAGACGAAGATGAAAACAGACTGGAAGATGAAGCGGCAATAAATTACATCCGAAAAGTAACAGCCGAATCTTTCCAAGGCAATGACGAGGTTGTACTTGAAGAAAAAAAGAGCATGAAAGAGACCCAAGTGGAAAAGGAGCTGGTGCTGACAGATTTAAGAAAGTCAGAAAGAATTTCAGAAACTGGAAGAAAGCGGAAGAGAAAATTCCGAAGCGCACAGCCACAGGGCTAGACGAGGTTCCCGTTAGGCTGATAAATTAACTAGGACCAAGAAGTAAGGAAGCTCTGGTGAAAGCAGTGGAAGAAAACTTTAAAAGATAGACGAATACCAGACAGTTGGCGACAAAGTAGAATGAATTTAATTTACAAAGGGAGAGAAAGATAGCATTCACTGGTATAGACCGTTGACCACCACACCGGTAATATACAGGCTAGCAATGCAGGCAATCAAATTAAAGCTTCAAGCATGGGCAGAGAATAATGGCATTTTGGGAGAGCTTCAGAATTGCTTCAGAATAGGTAGGCGTTTGGATGAAAACTTATTTGTTCTTACTCAGTGTATTGAAATATCAAAAGTAGAAAGCAGACCGTTATACGTGGCCTTTTTAGACACTACAGGAGCCTATGACAAGGTAGACCGCAACATTTTGTGGGATATTCTGGAAGGGGAAGGCTTAGGTGACGATTGTCTACAGCTTTTGAGAGAGATTTACTTAGAAAATACAGTTTGCGTTGAATGGGAAGGGATGAGGAGCGAGGAGAAAGTTCACATCAACAAGGGACTGAGGCAGGGGTGCCCTTTATCCCTGCTGCTGTTTATGATGTACATGGTGAGGATGGAGAGGGCGCTAGAATGAAGTAATATCGGGTTTAATCTCTCATACAAACAGGCGGGTACAGTATAGTAGAGCACCGGCTCCCAGGTTTATTTTACGCGGAAGACATTGTGTTGCTAGCTAAATTGTTTTACGCGGAAGCATTGTGTTGCTAAACAGGGAACAGACAGTGGAGATACAGGGCCAGGAAGTACCTCGGGTAACAAAATATAAATACCTTGGTATATGGATAAACGAAAGCAATAGATATATGGAAACACAGGAAAAACAAGAACAGTGAAGGGGAAGAGAAATGCAGCCATAATAAAGCACAGAGCGTTATGGGGATACAATAGGTACGAGGTGCTCCGAGGTATGTGTAAAGGTGTAATGGTTCCAGGACTTCCTTTCGTAAATGCGGTTGTTTGCTTTAAATCAGTGGTACAATCAGGACTTGACGGGAACCAAAGGTCAGTGGGTCACCTCGCATTGGGCGCTCACGGGAAGAATACAAATGAAGCTGTGCAGGGTGATATGGGCTGGACTAGTTTTGAAGTGAGGGAAGTTCGCAGTAAAATTGAGTATGAAGAACGGCTGAGGAATATGGAAGAAAGTAAATGGGCTGGGAGAGTGTTCAGGTATCTGTACAGGAAAAACATTGATTCACAGTGAAGGAAAAGAACTAGGAAGCTTACCAGCAAGTATGCGACCTGTAGGGTGGGCAACACAGCAACAAAGAAGGTCAAGCGGAAAGTCACAGAGGCTGAAATATTCTCATGAGTGGTGGCAATGGAAAAGAAACCTGCCAGGAGTAATTATATATTACTTAAGAGGAAAAATCGAAATCAGGAAAGAAACCATTCATGATAACTCAAAGGGAAGCTCAGGGGCTCGGTGGCTGTGCCATGACACAGCCTTCTCATCCACTGACTTTCGCAATGCAGGTACTCGTGCCTACCTTCGCCTACGTCTTGCCAGCACTCTTCAACGTTTCCTCGGTCGTCCTACCACAGCTGGAAATGCCGTTCTACAACGGGAACTACGGAGCCCTTGTTTTGAGCGCCTCGGAAGCGTCGACGAAAGCCGCGCTCCCTCACTGGATCCTCGACATCGGATGGAAAGCGCAATCGGCAGCGACATCGTTCCTGCCAGCGTATAAAGAGCACCGCCTCCCGCCTGCGCTTTGTGGGCTCGGTGGCTGTGCCATGACACAGCCTTCTCATCCACTGACTTTCGCAATGCAGGTCAGTAAACCATGCTGCCTTTTCGCTAAAAAAACTAATAACTACTGTCTGGTACAGCTGCCGAGCCTGCAGTGTTGCATTTGTGTCGCTGGTGAATGTTTTGGTGTTATGAAATCCCTCCTGCTCTTGTCGGGCGATATAGAGACGAACCCTGGTCCTGACAGATTGGACCGTGTTCTTGCTAAACTGGAGACGTTGTCAACCGGTCAGGACCAAATAATCACAGATGTACAGGACCTTAAACATCAGATGCGTTCTATTGACACAACCATTTCTGACTTGAGCAAGCGCGTAGCAGATCTAGAAAGTGTTTTCCAGGGTGTCTCAACTCTCAAAACCGATCTGCAGTCTGCCCAATCTGTATCCGCTAAGACTGCTGCTCTTGTTACTAACCTTGAAGCTCGGTTAGATGACGCCGAAGATAGGTCACGCCGCAACAATTTGATATTTTATGGCCTTTCGGATTCTAATTCGCGCGAAACGTTCGTTGAATCGGAAGAATTGCTAATCCGCCATTGTCGTGACAAATTACGGATAACCTTGGACCCATGTCAAATTGAGCGTGCACATCGTTTGGGCCGCTACGTAGATGGCCGTCAGCGGCCGATTATAGTTAAATTTTTGTCCTCTATGTAGAGGATCCGAATCCGCCGCCGCCGCCGTGACCTGTAGAGGATCCGATTCCGCCGCCGCCGCCGTGAGCGTCTGCACAACGAGCGGATGTTTATGTTCGCGGCGCCGACCTCCTCGGCGTGGTAGGCACGTACGTACTGTACAATAAAGGCTCAGTTTCACCGCCGCTCGGCTGCTCGCCGGTTGCTCTCAAAGTTCGCTCTCTTCTCTCTGCGCGCGTCTGTCTATAGCGGACGCATTTCGTGCCCCTATAGCTTGGTGACCCGGACGTAGCAAGCTCACGCAATGGAAGACGAAATGAACACTACAGTGTTCAGCAACGACGCCCCGGCTCTTCAGCCCCAGTCAACAGTGACAGGCGACATCCCTGCCCGCAGCGCTGCCATGGACGCCATTTCCAATGCCCAGCTGCGGCTGCCGCCGTTTTGGCCGAAGAATCCCGCCGTATGGTTCACGCAAGTAGAAGCCCTCTTCGATCTGCGGCGCATCACATCGCAACGTGTGATGTACCTGCATGTCGTCTCAGCACTTTCCTCCGAGGTAGCTGATGAGTTCGACGACGTCATGAGAGCCCCACATCCGGCCGCGCCCTACGACCATTTCAAGGCCATAGTGCTCACACGCAAAACCGTGTCTGAGAGAAGCCGCTTGCAGCAACTCCTCAACGCGGAAGAACTCGGTGATCGCCGACCGTCGCAGCTATTACATCGGATGCGACAGCTACTCGGCGACCGTACCCAAGACTCCGAGAGTCCACTATTGCGCGAGCTGTTTCTGCAACGCTTGCCTCAGACACTTGTCGTGGTTTTGGCAGCTGCGGATGATATGCCTCTTGACAAACTGGCAGAGCTCGCGGACCGCGTTAACGACTACTCCGGCGCAAGCTCCGCGGTGTCCTCGACCACTGTCACATCAGACCTCGAGGCCCGGCAATCTCGCCTCGAGGAGAAAATTGACAGGCTGATGGACACGATGGCAGCAATGCAGATGGACACGCCTCGTCGCTCTCCACTGGCTAGGGGTGGCTCACGTTCGCGTTCCCGTTCCCGCCCAAGACACACTTCTGACGGCTTCTGCTGGTACCACACCAGGTTCCGCGCCAGCGCTGCAAAATGTCGACAGCCTTGTCGCTGGCAGGGAAACATGGAAGCGAGTCACTAATGGCGGCGCGTGACTCAACCGCTACGGGAAGCCGCCTATTCTACATCACAGACAAGATCGCAGGCCATCGCTTTCTTGTGGACACTGGTGCAGAGGTAAGCGTCATTCCTGCCTCTCGCCAGGACCGACACCGTTGTCCAAGGACTGCGCCTTTGCAAGCTGTAAATACATCCACAATCGCAACATATGGCCAACGCTCCCTCACCATTGACCTGGGCCTGCGTCGCATATTTCGGTGGATTTTCATCCTCGCCGACGTGCGCTTCGCCATACTAGGTGCGGACTTTCTTACCCATTTCGGTTTGAACGTGAATCTCCGCTCCCGTCAACTTGTGGACTGTACGACCAGCCTCTCCGTGCAAGGTATCCTCGCACCGCTGTCCGCCTCTACGCAACCAGCTCCGCATTCGCCATCATCAGAATTTGCCTCTATCCTCAGTGAATTTCCTGAACTTAGCAAACCTACCAATTTGGAACTTCCAGTGCGGCACACTGTGACGCACCACATCGTCACCACGGGTCGTCCAGCGTCCTGCAAGCCACGGCGTCTTGCTGGAGACCGCCTCGCCACAGCTCGCAGAGAATTTGATCACATGCTGCAGTTAGGCATAATCCGCCCTTCGTCAAGCAGCTGGTCATCTGCCCTGCACATGGTGCCCAAGCGTGACCCCGGAGATTGGCGCCCTTGTGGAGACTATCGTGCATTGAATGCCCGCACCGCTCCCGACCGGTACCCACTCCCGCACATTCGCGACTTTGCTACCACTCTTGCTGGAACAACCATATTTAGCAAGATTGACCTAGTCAAGGCATATCATCAAATTCCTGTGGAACCAGCGGACATACCGAAGACTGCCATCACAACACCTTTTGGCCTATTCGAGTACGTCCGCATGCCTTTCGGGTTACGTAATGCAGGCCAAACTTTCCAACGCTTCATCAATGAAGTCATACGTGGTCTGCACTTCGTCATCGCCTATCTTGATGATCTGCTGGTGGCAAGTTCTTCACCAGAGCAGCACGCTGACCATCTGCGGTTGCTGTTTTCGCGACTGCAGGAACATGGCTTAACTATCAACACAGCCAAATGTGTCTTTGGTGTTGACAACGTCGAATTTCTTGGACACCTTGTCACACCTGAAGGAATCAAGCCATTGGACAGGAAGGTTCAAGCTCTGCGGGATTTTCCACGTCCAACGTCGCTTCGCAAGCTACGCGAATTTCTCGGCCTTCTGAACTTCCATCGTCGGTTCCTGCCTAATATAGCGCGCATCATTCTACCTCTGACCGACATGCTAAAGGCTCCAAAGGCACCATCTGCGATCTTGGAGTGGACATCCGAAGCAGACGCCGCCTTCCAAGAAGCCAAGAATGCCCTGGCACAAGACACCCTCCTAGTGCATCCCCTAACTGACGCGCCCATGCGGCTCATCACCGACGCCTCCTCCAGTGCCGTTGGTGCAGTTTTACAACAATTCCAGCAGAATCTGTGGTGTCCACTCGGTTTCTTTTCGCAGAAGATGAAGCCGGCAGAAACTCGATACAGCACTTTCGACCGCGAACTCCTGGCTGTCTACCTTGACATTCGCCACTTTCGCCACCTTCTCGAAGGTACCGTGTTCCACGTACTGACGGATCATAAGCCACTGACATTCGCTTTCCGTGGAAACCACAGCACACACACGTCCCGGCAAATTCGGCACCTGCATTTTATTTCCGAATTCACGACCGACATACGGTACATCGAAGGACCCGTTAATGCGGCTGCCGATGCCCTGTCACGTGTCGACGCGCTTTCCACTGCTGCTGTGGATTTCGACATCATCGCAGAGGCACAACATTCTGACAACGAGCTGCGTGACCTGCGTGCAGGGTCCACATCTCTCTCGTTTGCTGAGGTGCCACTGCCGTTCTCCTCCGGTACGATCGTCTGCGACATGTCAACAGGCTGTGCCCGTCCATTTGTGCCTTCCTCGCACCGTCGTCAAGTTTTTGGCAAGCTACACGACTCGAGCCATCCTGGTGTTCGCGCCACTCAGCGCCTCATCACCTCCCGTTACGTGTGGCCCGGCATCAACGCAGATGTCCGCCGCTGGGCTCGAGAATGTCAACGCTGCCAACGTGCAAAAACGACCCGCCACACCAAGTCACCACTTCAACCCTTCCGTCCGCCTGACTCTCGCTTTGACCACGTTCACATCGACATTGTCGGTCCGCTGCCTTCATCGCGCGGTAAACGATACATCCTCACCTGCGTTGACCGCTACACGCACTGGCCTGAAGCGTTTCCCATACACGATATTACGGCGCCAACCGTGGCGTCCGTTTTCGTAGCCGGTTGGATATCTCGTTTCGGCTGCCCCAGCGTGGTAACAACCGACCGCGGACGACAATTTGAAAGTGAGCTCTTCGGAGCGTTAACAAGCATCCTCGGTATCCGCCACATCCACACAACTGCATACCATCCGTCAGCAAATGGAATGGTGGAAAGGCTTCACCGGCAGTTGAAAGCCGCCCTCATCGCCCGCGACGCTCGAACTTCATGGGTCGACGACCTGCCGCTAGTTCTACTAGGTATTCGGTCGGCGATAAAAGAAGACCTAGGGTGTACTGCTGCCGAAATGGTCTACGGGACGACACTACGTCTACCCGGTGAATTCTTCGCACCACCTGCAGTCCCCAACCTCTCGCCTCCTGCCTACGTTGAGCAACTTCGGTCGCTCTTTGAGCGTTTGCGACCAACATCACCTCGACAGCCCTCCACTTACGACGTTTTCGTAAGCAAAGACCTAGCTGCCTCAAGTCACGTTTTCGTGCGCCGCGAAGGCATCCGGCCCGCCCTCACTGCACCGTACGACGGCCCGTTCGAAGTGTTACAGCGCGGAGAAAAGACATATACTGTTTCTGTGAACGGCCGTGAAAACGTGATTTCAATCGACCGTGTGAAGCCCGCGTACATGGCAAACTTGTGCGCTCCTCTTGCACTCCCCACTCGTTCCCCGCCCGATTCTCCCCCATCCGTACCCTGCCCCGTGAGTAAACACGTGTCCTGGGCATCAGCGCGACAGCAGAGACCTTTGTATCTACGGGGGGGAGCCCTGTAGAGGATCCGAATCCGCCGCCGCCGCCGTGACCTGTAGAGGATCCGATTCCGCCGCCGCCGCCGCCGTGAGCGTCTGCACAACGAGCAGATGTTTATGTTCGCGGCGCCGACCTCCTCGGCGTGGTAGGCACGTACGTACTGTACAATAAAGGCTCAGTCAGGCCCCGCACACTCTCAAGTTCAACAAATGGCCACAGAGGGCGAAAAATCAATCGAGGCGCGTTTCAGCGTAAGCGCGCAAGTGGAGCTACTGTAATTTGGTCGACTACTTTAATTTGTGCTTTCTCTGCTAGGGGCGCTAAACATGCTTAATTTTTTAATTTACACAAACCATTGACATGAACAATCGAGGTGTCTAAGGATGCTTTTTTACCTCAGGCAAATAGGCAGGTGATTTTTTTTTAATTAGATTGTTGAAGCTGCTTTTTAGTCATAGCGTCAAGGTTTTTGTGCTCGATTAAACACCGACAGCCGACAGCCTATTGGTATCGATGTGTTTCCTGGCCGTTGGCGTTCGAATACTACGGCGGTAAAACATTTTCGAAAGCATGCTGGTTTCGTCTGCGAGTCATTACATAGACTTGCTGTAAAAAGGTCTACTCTTGGCAAAGAATAGTGCCTCATTTTGTTTAGGCGTTGATTATCATAATGAATGCGGCGGAGGTTGAGGGAGTACGCTTGAAGGTACGTTTTTATGCAGTTGATCTCCATAACACCGTAAGTACGCAAACCGATGTCACAGAACACCCGATGCATCATTGTGTGTTCTCCGTCATCGCTTGTTTGCTGTATGCCTACTAATTCTTCATTTCTTCAAGTGTTATATCCTCCTTTTGTCCTTGTTCTCTTGTGCTTCACTTACAGTATGTCGTTCCGTCAGCTGTAATGCGCATTTGCAAAACCAATACATTTGATAAGACGCAGTGGTTATCATAATTTCACTACACGTGTATTAAGCTGGCACATATGGTTCAGATACAGATACCTGTATGCGAACTTGCACGACGTTGATGCGGAGATTAGGATAATTATGACACCCGTAAGGAAGAGGCAGCTGACGGCCGTATAAGCTGTTGCGTTCTTTCCGCCAAACTACACGGCCTGGTAGTGCTGTAAAGATGCTGTATAAAAGTGACACGCGGTGACAGGGAAATTATTATACTTAGCAGCCGACCGTACGTTTTGTAGCTTAGGTCTTCTTTCTTGTGCGTTTGTGCTACCCTTATTAATGAGCCATTTCTTGACTATGTTCTTGACTATGTAACCGCGTTTGTGTGGATGCGTAGACGTGTGCTTTTTGTTGTACTTGTAAAATGCAAATAAAATATTTTCAGGCTTACTCAATCTTTGGTGTCGTGTGCGTTTATTCCAGTCGAGGCCATCGTGCCACCTGGAAACCGCATTCTGGCAGTAGCCCTACACGAAATGCAACAGCTGGAGCGCGGCGGCACAATTTAACTCAGGGTAACGACGGCGTAATAAATGAAAAACCGCTCGGGATGCCCTTAAAAGTCAGTTCAGAGTGTGCCTTAACTCGATATGACTCAGCGCTACATGTATTCTGCTGCGCCTCGATCGTGCTCCCGCCAGTTCGCTGCTGTGTGGCAAACGTAGCGCCTACATAAATATGTAGGCGCTACGTTTGCTACACAGCAACTAAACTGGCGGGAGCACGATCGAGGCGCAGCAGCCCGAAACCCAGTAAAGCCACAGAACACCTGGTAAAGCGTGTGCAAAACCCCGTTTCCGTTTCCTGTTGTACAGCGCCACCTGTGGTCGCATACTTTAGTTCACGACGCCACCGCTACGCTTATTTCCGTAGCACTGTGGAAGGTACAGTTTCCCTTCTCTAAATTTGTATAGGTGTTCTGTGGCTCAGTTTCACCGCCGCTCGGCTGCTCGCCGGTTGCTCTCAAAGTTCGCTCTCTTCTCTCTGCGCGCGTCTGTCTATAGCGGACGCATTTCGCGCCCCTATACTCTAAAACAAAAGAAACTGTCCTCTCAAACGGGCCCAAGTTAAAGGGCACCAATTTTAGCATTGGAGAAGACTTTTCCCTTCCTGTTCGTACAGCACGCAAACACCTTGTCGCATTCGCAAAAGCAAAAACCGGACCGTTCTCCCTGCTACAAAACTTTGTTTCTCGGAAAGAAACGCTACACCTTCGATGCTGCCACAGAAACGGTTACGGAAATAGCATAGCGCTTACCTCGCCATCGTTTGTTTGTTTGTTTGAAGTTTATTTCCTTTCTTCACTACAGAAAGAGGAAGCAAGAGCTAAAGGCCAATTGGCCTGACAGGGGCTCTTGCTCCTAAGTGCGTTCGGCTTACATGATGATTCCATGTACTAAAAAAGCAAATATAACAAGAAACAAGCAAGTATGATGTAGAAAATACAAATAAAAAAGATAATGTGTACATTATACAATGACTATGTGATAGACATTTCTGCTTCAATTTTTGTTTGTTAAATCACATTACCGCGCAGATTAAGGAATACATATATAGTGCATCACTTTAGTGTTCGCGTACACCGGGATGCGGTCTGATTGATTTAGATTGGAGTGACACGGTGATACGCACTCATTGCTCAAGCTCCCATGCTTTATTCCCGGTTGCCAACCGAGTACTCACATTTGGCTAAATGCTGTTAATAGACACTACATTACCCTCCTTGGGGAAAATGAAATGAATGCGGACACAATGTGATTAGGGAAACCATAAACGGAAAACAGTTCACTGTTGAAAAGTCGTGAATGTCTCCTACGAACAAACAGTCACAATGTCAGGTTGCGAAATCAGAAAGATGGCGTGGAGGCTTTCTGTTTCTCTTTGGGTAGCGCTCTCTTGGAGAACTCTGGTGCAATGCAGGTGGTGCAGGATCCGGCACTGAGGTGGGTAGAGGATATATGATGTCATCACAGTCAAATGATGTTCTGGCTGGTGCTTGTTTAAGGCCAGAGGCATCTTTGAAAAAACTTGAGTTGCGTGTTATTACTCTATTTCCTCTCGATGCCTTGATTTGTGATCCATGAATGCTGACAATGGTATAAGGGTTTGGATCATAGTACGAAGTGAACTTGTCGTGTCTGTCTTGCTTGCACAAAACTCGCTGACCGACACAGAAGCGGTGTGGTTGAGCATGCCTTCGTGCATCAGCATGTTGTTTGTTGTATGCCCTTTTCTCGAGCACAGTTGTTTTGAACTTTGTTATGTCTTCCGTTTCCGAAGCAGCTTCAACATAGCAAGGCAGAAGATTTCTCATCGGTCTGCCAAACAGCAGTTCATACGGTGATCTTCCTGTAGTTAAGTGTCTTGAAGACCTGTATGACATCAGGAAAGTGTCGAGCTCTACTTTCCAATCTATGTTCTCAAGCTGACTAGTGTGAACATGCTTTTTCAATGTTCTCATGAACCGCTCAGCTTCGCCATTAGCTTGAGGCCACAAAGGTGTGATCCGATGATGCCGAAATCCTAATTCTTTTGCGAATGCAGCAAACTCTTTGCCTTGGAATGGTGGCCCATTGTCACTTTTTACCTGTGCAGGGATTCCAAACTGGCAAAACACTTGTCGTAAGGAGGGAAGCACATGGTTCGCACTTGTGGAGTGTATGACTTGTACCACTGGGTATCGTGAGAAGTCATCTAACACCACCATAGCGTACTTTCCATCTGGGAAGGGACCACAAAAGTCGACTGATACTTCTTCCCAGGGACCACTGGGTAGTTCCGTCATGGCAAGTGGTTCTTGCTTTGCTTGGGGAACAGCTGCTTGACATGGTAGGCAGCTTTTAATCAAAGTGTGCACGAGTTTATCCATGCCTGGGAACCACACTTTTTCTCTTAACATTTGTTTTGTTTTCACAATCCCTTGATGGCCCTTGTGAGCAAGCAGCACTGCTTGTTTCTGCAGAGTAGCGGGAAGAACTAGGCGTGTTCCTCGAAGGACGATGCCCTCGGGCGTTGTTGTTAGTTCTGTTTTTATGGATGAAAATGGCTTCAGTTCAGCTGAGACCCAGCTGGCGAGTGTGGGGTGCTGGATAGCACAGATAAGTGACTGTAGCTGCTGGTCTGCTTTCGTTGCATCAGCGACTTCTTGAACCGAGAAGGCCTTTGGGATGTTGTGGCGCTGGATAAAGTTGACATACTCATTAGGTACTTTGTCGATGCGGGCACACATTTTCGTTTCAGGAATTGGATGCCTGGAAAGGTAATCGGAAGGGTTACTACTTCCTGCAGTGTGTTGTACAACAAACTTGTACTGTTGAATGCGTAGAGCAAGGCGCTCAATGCGGGCAGATGGTGATGATCTTGGGTTTCCCAGTATGCTCACTAAAGGCTTGTGATCAGTCAGCAAAAGGAAGTTGACTCCACAAAGGTAAAGACGGAAGTGCTCCATGGCCCATACAGCTGCGAGCATCTCACGTTCAATTTGGGAGTAGCGACTTTCAACTGGTGTAAGCGCTCTACTTGCATAAGCTATCACTGCAATGTTTTCACTGTCACGCTGTGTAAGGATAGCACCCAGTCCATGTGGACTTGCATCTACCACCAATTCTGTCGGTTTGGATGGGTCAAAGTAAGCAAGGGTGGAGGCATCGGACATGGCTTGCTTTAGGCTCTCAAGAGCATTTTGCTGTCGTTTTGTCCACTCCCAGACAACATTCTTCAGTGTCAGTTCACGTAAAGGCTGTGTGAGGTCAGCAAGATTTTTCAGAAATCTGCCTGAATAGTTTATCATTCCTAGCAGGCTCTTCACTTCTTGTGGTGATTCCGGTGTTTTAATCTGTAGGAAGGCTGCTATCTTCTTAGGATCAGGACGAACGCCATCAGCTGAAAAATGAAGTCCAAAGAAGTTCAGTTCACGTTGATGAAAGTGACACTTCTTTTCATTCAGTGTCAATCCAGCTTCTTGGAGACGCTGCAGAACGGCTTCCAAGGACAAGTCGTGCTCCTGTTTGGTTTGCCCAAAAACAAGAATATCATCACTAACATTCAGAACATTGGGGATGCCATTGAGCACTTGGCGTATGGTGTTCTGAAAAATTTCAGCTGCACTGCTGATGCCGAAGTTCAGTCGTTTGTAGCGAAACAAGCCAACATGTGTTGAGAACGTGGTGAGTTGCCTTGAGGAAGGGTCAAGTTCCAACTGATGATATCCATTCTTTAAGTCAAGATTGGAGAACATTGTTGCTCCATTTAAGGCAACAATGATGTCATCCACTGTTGGGCACAAATGTCGTTCCCGTTGAATGGCAGTGTTCACAACACGCATGTCAATGCAGATTCGAATTTCATCAGGCTGATGCGGTTTAGGCACAATAACCACAGTGGACACCCACGGTGTAGGTCCTATGGCTGGCTCAATGATGTCTTCTGACAGGAGGCGTTCAAGTTCTTTCTCTGTGGCGTCACGTAAGGCAAACGGAATACGCCTGTGTGGTTGTGCAACCGGGGGGACAGTGTCGTCCACAAAAAGATGAATGTGGTGGTTTTTGAGTTTTCCAACTCCACTAAACAACTTGGGGAATGCTTCCACGATTGACTTGTCACCTTGATGCTCATTAACTTGGTATGTGATCTGGACAAGCCCCAGGTTGGATGCTACTGTGAAGCTTAAGAGTGGTGCACAGTTTCCCCGAATGACAAAGATGTCTTCTTCAATGCAGTTATCTTTGTATCTCATTGTGACGGAGACTTTGCCTAGAAGTTCAAGCGGAGATGTTGCTTTGTATGGGAACACTCTGACGGATGTTTCCTGAAGTTTCACCTTTAGCCGATAGCTCTCAAAGTCATTTTCGCCAACAATTGACACTGTTGCACCTGTGTCGATTTTGAAAGTGACCGGCACATTGTTGACAGTGACACTAACTTTTGGAGATGGGCCTGTCTGAGGTGAGGTCATGGCAACGAAAACATACTCGTCACTGCTTGAACTGGTGTCACAGGTGGCAGCACATTCTTTGGCACTAGAACTCTTCTTACTGCAGACTGTCTGATTCATGTTTGGACCGTTGTCACAGTCCACTGCTTGTACCATTTGTCTCGTTGAACGACAGAATCGTGCAAAGTGACCAACCTTGTTACATGCCCTGCATGTCTTGCCCCATGCAGCACAACTTGATCGTCCGCCTTGGTGAGGCCACTTGCCACCGCAGTTGCGACAATCTGCTGATGAGACACGAGGTCGTTGCGGTGCATAGGTTTGTCGTGGCATCTGTCGGCTGTTTCTTTGGTGTTGGCCATGGTGCTGTCCTTCCTTGCGCACTGCGAGCACCGCCGCATTGTTATCGACGTTCTTTTCGATTTCGGATACGTCCCGTTCGACATCCTCGAGCATTCTTCCTTGTTTAAGTAAGTCTGGTAAAGTGAGGGAATGAAGCATTGCGTATTTGCGAAGGCGAGACGACGTTGTGGCGAGGATTATTTGGTTCTGGACTTCAGCGTCGACGTTCTCGAAGTTACAGTGGCGAGAGAGCTGCCGGAGGCGCGCGTAGAAGGCGTCCAGTGGCTCACCAACGTTTTGCGGGGCTTGGCGAAATTTGTAGATCGCAAATGTCGAGTTCACTCGCGGGGCGAAGTATGCACTCAGTTTCGCTCGTGCGGCATCGTATTCTGGCGTCGATGGGCTCTGCGTGGTCTGGGTCGTGCTTGTAGCTGTTGTAGCTTGTGTAGGGCAGTCGGGGAGGGAGCGAAATATGTCGTAGACTTCCTCGCCGACGTAGTGGAGGAGGAGCGCTTTCTTGCGTGCATCTGCCGTGATATCACACGCTAAAAGAAAGTTCTCGAACCTTTCTATCCACTTGGTCCATTCGTGACCAGTATTGTTGGCGTCTGTGGCGCGAAGGTCGAAACTTGGGAAGGGAGGGAGCGTGTATGCCATGGCTGCGATTGTCGGTTGCCGCTTGCTGCTGAGGGATGATACGACGGAATGACTTGGTTTGGCACTCACATGGGACCAAATAACACTTCTGACACTATTTTAGTGTTCGCGTAGACCGGGATGCGGTCTGATTGATTTAGATTGGAGTGACACGGTGATACGCACTCATTGCTCAAGCTCCCATGCTTTATTCCCGGTTGCCAACCGAGTACTCACATTTGGCTAAATGCTGTTAATAGACACTACAGTCACAAACCTAATCATTGCGATACCGCCCCTCGAGAGAATATTTGCCTCTCGGTTATCTACACCAACATACGCAGCCTGCTTCCAAAGAGCGATCTTGTGTCCAGCCTCGTGTCTTCAACGGGCAGCAACCTGCTCATCTTGACAGAGACCTGGCTGACTGATAATATAAGCGACGCTGAAGTTCTTTGTAACCTACCTAACTTTAATCTTTTCCGCACTGATCGCACAAACTCTCGAGGGGGTGGCGTCCTTATTGCTACAAGCAATAAGCTACAGTGTTCCCACATCAATATCCCATCAGACCTTGAAATACTATGGCTCCTTTGTCGCGCCACACCAGTATCTATATTAATTGGCGTTTGTTATAGACGCCCTCACAATAGCCCCGAATTCCCCCGTAAACTGCACAACATTTTAAACGAACTTAAAACTAGACACCCTAAGGCACACATTCTTCTTTTTGGGGATTTTAACTATCCTGGCATAGATTGGTGTTCCCCTAATTATCCTATTTTTAGACAGGATGAATCCCGTGAATTTATGGATGTCTGCTTAACTTTTAACCTAGCCCAACTAGTAACCCAGCCTACACGCATCGCCGGAGATACTGCTAACATTCTTGACCTCATACTATCTAGCCACCCCGACAGCCTGAACGCTATTACTTATCTCCGTGAAATCAGCGATCATAAAGTCATCCATGCATGCTTTAACTTCACTCCAATAACAAAAGCAACTTGCCAAAAAACAATTTCTCTCTACAACAAAGGAAACTATGAGGCCTTCAACGCGGAATTGGAGGCCTTTTTTCCATCATATCAGGGGTCATTTGACGAACAAGACATCCACACAAACTGGTCAATGTTTAAACATAAAATGAATGAATTGACTAATAAATATATTCCCAAATGCAACTTCCGCGCTAACCACCACAAGCCATGGTTTACCAAGACTCTGGGAAGATTAGAAAATAAAAAGAAACGCCTTTTCCGAAGTGCTAAACTGAGCAGAACAGACTGCGCATGGGAAAAGTATTACGCTGCTGAAGAGGCGTATTTGGTCGCAGTAAAAAACGCTAAACGTTCCTTTTACCACATCGATTTGCCAAACATACTTACAGATAACCCGACTAAATTCTGGCAGCTTTTAAACCCCCAATCTCCGCGCGTTGTTACCCTGACTGACGATTCTGGACGTGTTATTTCAGACGTTGAGTGCGCTAACATATTTAATTCTGCCTTCGCATCTGTATTCACTAAAGAACAAAAACCACCACCCCTCATGACAGCCAGTGACCCTACAATTGCAATGCCAGCCGTTACATTCTCAGAAACCGGCATATCCCTTCTTATAGATAAATTAAAACTTTCTTCATCTACCGGCTTTGATGAAATCAACACAAAGGTCTTGAAAAACACTCGCCACACGTCTGCCAAGTTTTTATGCTTACTATTTTCGCAGTCCATTTCTACAGGTATCATACCCCACGACTGGAAAGTGGGGAAGGTCGTCCCAGTCCACAAGTCGGGTAAAAAAGATTCACCACTTAACTACCGCCCCATATCACTTACCAGCGTACCCTGCAAGCTCATGGAACACGTCATTTACTCTTTAACAATGCAGTTTCTGGACTCAAATAATTTCTTTCATTCATCACAGCATGGATTTCGTAAAGGTTACTCCTGTGAGACTCAACTAGCCATTTTCGTTCACGACCTGCATGCCAACCTTGACGCTAACCTCCAAACCGACGCAATCTTCCTCGACTTTGCTAACGCATTTGACAAGGTACCCCATAACCGCCTATTTCTGAAACTTTCCAGCCTAAACTTGCATTGTGACATACTAGCATGGATTAAAGAATTCTTGACTCACCGCTCCCAATCAGTCGTCATTAATAAACAAATGTCTAACTTACTACCAGTTTCCTCAGGGGTACCCCAAGGATCCGTCCTAGGGCCTCTTTTGTTTTTAATTTATATTAACGACCTACCTAAGAAATTAGATTGCCATATTCGGATGTTTGCCGACGATTGCGTTATTTACAAAACAGTTACTGACACCTTTAACCAACAATCCCTACAAAATAACCTAAATCTGGTACAAAACTGGTGCAACGACTGGCTAATGACACTTAATATAAAAAAATGCAAATATATATCTTTCCACCGTCACAGTAATCCTCTCCTGTTTCCCTACACTATCTCTAACGTTCCTATCGACCCTGTCCAATCATATAAATATCTCGGTGTTCATCTTAGTCATGATCTTACGTGGAATAGCCATATCGCGAATATTATTTCATCTGCTAACAAAACGCTTGGCTTCTTAAAGCGTCATCTCCACTGTGCCCCCCTGCATGTTAAGCTACTCGCATACAAATCACTAGTTCGACCAAAATTAGAATACGCATCGCCCATCTGGTCCCCGAAACAAGTATACCTTGCTAATTCACTTGAATCAGTTCAAAACAGGGCAACTAGATTCATTCATTCCTCGTACTCTTTTGATATCAGCATATCATCTTTGAAATCGCAGTCCAACTTACCCACTCTTGCACTTCGTCGCCACATTTCTAGTTTGGGCTTATTTCATAAATTCTTTTATTCCGAGCTGTCACAGGAACCCTACATCTGCCCTCCCCCACCACGTTTCTCTCTTCGCACCGGACATCAGCAGCAGGTGTCTCGACCACGAGCACACACAAAAACTTTTGCTTCGTCATTCTTCCCCCGGACTGCTTGCGACTGGAACGGCCTTCCCCAAGAACTTGCTGCCATCACATGCCCATCTATGTTCCTTAACCAAATTACGCGTGCGCTTGCATTACAATAATCATTTTTGTTTGTATAACTCGTTCAAAATTCTTCTGTACACTGTTGTTAACCTATATGTGTCCCACCCCTTATGTAATACCCTCACATGAGGGTCTTTAAGGAAATAAAGTGAAGTGAAGTGAATTACTTTTCGAAGCGAGATCGGGATGCCTTAGAACACGCACCTATAAAGCGAGATATAAGAAGGAAGAAGCATGTGCTTGCTGCGGTAAAGCTAGGGAAACGACGGAGCATGTTTTATTGGAATGTGAAGACGCTTATACCCAGCGGTCGATTTAGGCACCACTGGCCTCTTGAAGCCCTTGGGTTCAGCGGGAGCAGTGGTAAAGCAAACATGTCCGCAATAGGCATTTGTAAGAGGCGATTGGAGGATTGGTGGAAGAAAAGTAGGGAAACGACAAAAGACGGAGACGTACAAAAGCACAGTTCGCAATAGGGGATCAGAAAATTTGGGCGTGTAGTTCATAGTGTTCTTTTTTCTTTTTTTCATTGTTTAACCTAGGTAGGACATTAGGCGGTATAATAGTAAGAGCTTGGTGGCGCAACCCACCACCCCGTTCCAAAGGGGACGCTGATAACATACATACATACATACATACATACATACATACATACATACATACATACATACATACATACATACATACATACATACATACATACATACATACATACATACATACGTCCGTCCGTCCGTCCGTCCGTCCGTCCGTCCATCCTGTACGGAACCGATGGCGCAGCGCTTGCGCTGCGCGTTAATGTTTTTGTGATCATTTTCTGCCGCAGTCGAATAGACGTGCAAATGCTCGGCGGATGTTAAGATGCATGCCCGAAACTCACTTGATATAAGAGATGAATTATACGTGCACTCCTAGGCCATCTCAACGGCCATTAGATGGATATATTAACCTGAGAGCAAATGTTTTGCAGAGACCGCAGTAGTGGCGTAAAGCCATTAAATCTGTTTTGAGCCACGCTACAACGTAACCAGAAATTATTTGGACGGAAAAAGAAAACCGATTCCTTAATGGTTTAATATCCGCAAGTAACGCTCGTGCTGGAAGTAGCACCGTAGTAAAGGGCTTCGAATTGATTTGATGCAACTCAGACTCTAGGTGCACACACTTTCTCTTGCGGTTCGCATTCATAAAAAAGTGACCGCGACATCCGCGACCAAACATCAAGCGCTTAGTTCTTCAGCCGCTGTTGTAAAAGAGAAGGCAAAACAATGTGTACTTACATAGCATAGCCCAAAGCCAGAGACCTTCCCTGCTTGGCATTTACCCTCTTTCGCGATAAACATTTGCCCCTCGTTCTCTCATTCTGTTTCGCGAATCCCCCGCAACGACTGCATTTGCACGTACAGTTTATCCGTTAATTTTTTTAATTTACATCATGAAGTGCTCCCTAGCGTCAGGCTCATGTGCGAGTATGAGTTACACCGACATCCTACATTTCTATGAAAGGAATCAAACAGATAGGAAAGATGCCAACTGTAAAAGGGATTTCTGAAAAAAAACTGGACACAGTATGCGAAAACATAGAAAAACAGTGCGAGTAGATTCCAACCCAAACAATGGAGGCTTACAGCGGAATTAGTGTCTAATTGAATTCCTTAATCATTTCTTAATTGTTTTCACAAAATTAGCTTTTTGAATGCACCAGAAAAAGTTATGCAGTTAAACACAAAGAAGTGTCAGCATGTATGTTGCATCAGCCTCCTAAGAACAGTGGCTAACTTTCAAGTGCAATTTACTTTTTCGCTGTGCTTCTCTTGACTGATTAAGACTTTTAACATAAAAGCGAACAATTGCTGATGCGGAATCATCAGCATGCAATTTGCTGCGTATGGCATAGGCAAACTTAGCTTCCACTAGAATCATGACATCGACTGTGCGGCCGCTGCAAAGCTCCTCTTGGCTGAAGAAGGTTATTGCTTCAAAAAGTAACTTGGAGGGATACAGCAAGCTGTCACAAATTTCATGAATTTTGAGACTATGCTACTGACACTAAAGTTCTGCAAAAGAAGAGAGCGGCAGTCCTCACATTTGTTGCGAGTAAAAAATTTCTGCGCGATATACCTTGCCATATAATGGATGAGGCGGTCATCACTTCTTTCATTCATAAAAGCCCAGTGCTCTGCTGGAGTACTGTTTAAAAGGAAGCTTTAGCTCGGGCCCAACTCCGACGCGGCCTGTTCAAATACATGTAAAACGCAAAAACGTTTTTATGAGATAACCCCTGGATCGATTTGAATAAAGTTTGTTGCATTTGAAAGAGAAAGTTAAATTCTAGTGACTGTTGGAAGCGGAATTTCGATGTAGGACTGGCATTTT